>NC_053155.1:170804020-172037770 GCF_016835505.1 Polypterus senegalus | reverse complement strand
AATATTTCGCGTGCTTCCGGAATCCGGAACGGTTGCATCTGTACGCGAACACCAGGTTCAGTGGTAATTTCATGTTTTGTGATGTTAGTTTTGCCTGGCAAGTCTGAAAAGACATCAGTGTTCCATTCTATCAAAGTTAATAGTTCTGTCTTTTGCGTGTCAGTAAGATCATTACCAATGGCAACATCGGTCTGAGAAACGGTAGCCAAGGAAGTGTTCACCTCTTGTCGGTTGTGCCATTCCTTCAAGAGGTTAATGTGTAAAACCTGGAATGGTTTGCGCCGGCCTGGTAGTCTAACCTTGTAATTTACCGGACTTATACGTTCCTCAATAATGGCGGGGCCCTGCAATTTAGCTAAGAATTTCTGTGGATCTGCGGGAACCAGTACCAAAACACGATCATCGGGTTTGAATTCTCGGAGCTTACTGCGCCTATCGTAAAGACGCTTCTGAGTTTCCTGTTCTCGTTGTTGATGCTCTACAGCAATAGAGGAAAGCATAGAAATTCTGTCTTGCAACGAAATTAGTCGATCTGCAAAGCTTGGTCCTTGAGCTGCCCTCTCATTCCCTATCCATTCCCAGGCCTTAGGCATAGGCGAAGTAGGCGACCGCCTAGGGGCCCGGCGTCCGGGGGGCCCTGGATCGACGGCGGCCAAGCCCCCGGCCTGCCCCTCCCCTCGCATGTTTAAATCACGTGGGCCAGTGGGGGCGTGTCCGCGTGGGCGGCTGTCTATAAAAGCGGAGCGGTTTGAGTCAACATCTCTATGGGTCGAACGTTCACATCAGTGAATCAGCCCTCATCATCATTCGTCAAAGAAGAAGTTAAGATCTCATAAATCCTTCCACCTCGTCAATGGCAGCAGGTGGCACGGGAGCGGGAAGGTAGAACCGCAATCTGAGTTGCGATAACGAACGAAACCCCGTCTGTCAGTATGTCCTCGAAGCGTAAATACGAATCTGGAGCAGCTAAGCGAAAGAAAAAAGCCGATACTGATGCTTTCATTGCATCTCAGAGAGGAGCTTTGCTCAATTTTGTGAGAGTTGGTGCTGGTAACAGCGGTAGTCGTAGTATGGAGAGCAATGAAGGCCCAGGCCGAGGCCCCCACAGAGAGAGTGTAATTTTCATGCATTTCGCAGAGCTTCCAGGGGGCCCCTGGACCCCCCTTTCGCCTAGGGCCACATAATACCTAAGACCAGGCCTGCCATTCCTCACGTACCACATCCAGGATGCCTCGTGGTTGCCTGCCGAATAACAATTCGAAGGGACTCAAGCCAGTGTACGCCTGTGGTGATTCTCGGACCGCGTACAAAACAAAAGGTAGGACAGTATCCCAGGTTTTGGGATCATTCCTGATCATCTGTTTCAAAGTTTTGTTAAATCGCTCGGTTAAACCGTTCGCTTGAGGATGGTAAACAGTAGTACTCAGTTTCTTAATAGCAAAGCTGTCACACAATTGTTTCATCACGCGAGAAGTGAAAGGGGTGCCTTGGTCAGTTAAGATTTCTCTAGGGATTCGAATACGAGTAAAAATATCACATAGTGCTTTGGCTACAGTTGAGGAGTTGATCTTTTTTAGGGCAGTCACTTCTGGGTATCGTGTTGCATAGTCAACCAACACCAGGTACCCATTCTTAGTCTTGGGTAAAGGACCCACTATATCTAATCCCACATGCTGAACGGGAATTTCCAAAATGGGCATAGGACAAAGGGGAGCCTGAGGGGGCTTATAAGCGGAGACGATCTGGCAGTCTGGACATGAAGTACAAAACCGTTCAACATCCAGGTGCCCTCCCAAAATGTGTGAATGTGCCAGATGCAAAACAGTTTCCCTATGTGCTTCAGGTACCACCAGTTGTTCAATAAATTCCCCCTCCAAATGATCCGAGATCACTCTGAAAAGGCAACCGTCCTTTTCTATAAAGTGTGGGGTTTTCACACCCCCGGAATCGCGCTCTTGGTAATAAGAGTCATTAGCAGAGCGAGCCTGTTTAAATGCATATTCTAATGAGCTATCAGAATGCGGTAAACACACAAAATCTGATTGTTCGTTAATGCTCGGTTTGTGTTCAGAGGCGTTTGCAATCTGGGAAGATGTAGAAGGACCAGCCCATTCTGGAAAATTGTTGGGTGTGACCCCCGTCTCACTGGAGAGATCGGGTTCAATATCTAAGTTTGGTTTTAGATTCTCTCCGGCTGCTACCAGTTCTTCGTCTTGGTTTTCTTCTTCTCTCTCCCCCCACTAAGTTCAATATTGGATTGGACTACTGGTCCCTGACATTTATTAATCACTTTTGGAAAAAGGGCATTTCTACGCCCTATTAGCAATGGCCATGGACAGGAATCTGAGACTGCAGTCCAAACTTTAAAATGACGACCCCTGTAAGTTAAAGGAAGAAGTAATGTCTGATAATCTTTAACATCACCATGTACACATCGTATTTTTACAGTCTCACAGTCTCTAAGGGATCTTTCATCAAGACAGTCTTGCCTCACAATACAAAGGTCACTCCCCGAATCTAACAATGCTGAGATTTCTCTGTTACCCAATTTAACCGGGATAAACAATCCATCTTTTCCTTCTGAACAATATGTAATATTTGAGCAACAAACCTCAGCCAGTCCAACTTCCATTGACTCAGCCGGAGACAAGCGACATTCTTTTGCCAAATGGCCGAGTTGATCACACCGGAAACATCTACAGTCGGCGCCGCTACCGAAATATCCTCTGCGATGTCCACGGTTCCCTCGGCCAGCTGGTGCATTTTCCCCAGAAATTGGCATCTCTGTTACAACTGGGTTCCCCAAAGGCCTACTTGACCCCATTCGATTTTCCGGTCCTCCAGCTTTTGTTGTCGTCGATCGAAGTGACGAGGATGTCCTGGACGCTCGTTCGCTGGTTGCGAAGTAGTGGCAAATCCACTGCTTTTCCTCCAAGTGGATTGTGAACCTTCAAGTCATCTTGACATAATCGTTAAAGACTCAAGATCATGACGGAGAAATTCATCCCGAATGACTGTAGGTATACCGTTCAACAGTATATTCATTACCACTTTTTCACACTCCATCTCGTCACCTTCAAACCAGCAATGTATTAAATCTTGAATTTGCGCATGGATTGGGCCGTCCATATTAAGCTTCCAGTCGTTTAGCTCGAAGCCTTTTACCAAGAAAGTCTTAGTTTTACGTAAAATCACTTGTTTCTTTTAGGAATTCATAATCGCCGAGTTTCTCTGGGCACATTACGTAAAGAATAAAGGGCATCTCCAGATAAAAAGGGTGTGATTATAATGGCCCACTGTCGTCTGTCCCATCCCAGCATGGTTGCGACTTGCTCGAAGACTATTAGGAACATCTCTGGGTCATCGTTAGGGCCCATGTTTGTTAGCACATTCTTTGCATTTTCAGGCAGAGGTGGTAAAGGGATGTACGGTCGACGGTTAACAACTGGAACATTTGGATCGGGGATATATCTTCGAAGATTATCCATATCAGGAATTGGCATGTCATCTTCTGGATCGTGAGGAAGTGGAATATCTTGAGCCAATCGAAATAACTCCTCTCGGGCATCCATCTGTGCAACCACTTATGGTACCACTTGTCACGCTTGGGTCACAGATTTGCACAGAGACACACGAGGTCGTGGAAAGAAGGATTTTTATTCAAACACTGCAAACAAACATTTGTCTCTTCAAACTTGCTCCTTGACAGAGATGACAGTTTCATTTATCAATTAAAAGGTAGCGAAAGTTCCTTCTTCAAATGAATATGCGTCAGGAGCATAAGCAGTCTGAGAGAGAGAGAAAGCAAAACAAATCAATACCAAAACTGGCAGGCGCTGCGCAAGGCTTTTTAAGTCGGCGGAGTATCGCGCAAGGGTAAGGAGCAGTTTAGCTATAAAAATACCAAAGGTCACTATTGCTAGCCCCTTGCACCGGCTGACGAGTAAGGGCCAACAGTTCGGGTGGACAGAGGACTGCGCTGCCTTTCAACAATTAAAACTGCTCTTACCAGTGCACCTGTCCTGGCTTACCCGACCCCAACCAACCCTTTATTTTGGACACGGACGCCAGTAATGTGGGGGTTAGCGCAGTACTCTCCCAGGAGGGGGAGACCGGAGAAAGAGTGGTGGCCTACTATAGCTGCAGCCTCAGTCGGCCGGAGAGAAACTACTGCGTTACCCGGCGGGAACTACTGGCAGTGATCTTGGCAGTGCGACACTTCAAGCCTTACCTTTTGGGCACGAAGTTTACGATTCGAACTGACCATGCTAGCCTTACATGGCTGTTAAACTTTCGGCAACCTGAGGGCCAGGTAGCAAGGTGGATAGAAATACTGCAGGAGTTTGATTTTGAGGTGCAACACCGACCAGGACGGCAGCATGCAAATGCTGATGCCCTCTCCAGGCGACCATGTGTCCTCAATGACTGTCGATATTGCAGCCGGCAAGAAGAAAGGGGTATGGGACCCTCGTCAGCAGCAGCCGGGCTAGAGGACACTGATGGGGCAGGGGAACCATTCACCATCGACCAGATACGGCAACTACAAGCAGACGACCAAGTGCTGGAGAAGGTCAGGGGTTGGCTGGAGACACAGGAATGCCCGATTGGCAAACCGTATCTTCCCAGGGCCGGAACTTAAGTTGTTACATTCGCAGTGGGGCAGCCTGGAGTTACACGATGGTGTAATTTACAGAAGATGGCAGGCACCAAGGGAGGGACTGACCGTCTGCAACTTCTGGTTCCCCAGGCTTTACGCATAACGGTCCTCCATTGGGTCCATGGAGCCGCTGGATCTGGGCACTTTGGAAACGCAAAGACAGTGCGTCGGCTGCGGCAGCGATTCTATTGGCCAGGATGTCGACAAGATGCGGAAATGCACGTCCACTGCTGTGACGTTTGTACGGCGCAGAAGGGACCAGGCCAACGCTCTCACGCGCCACTCCAACAATATCTCGTCTGGGCTCCCATGGAGAGGATTGGGGTAGATGTGCTGGGTCCTTTCCCTACCACAGAAGCCGGAAATCATTTCGTTTTAGTGGCGATGGACTACTTTACCAAATGGCGGAGGCATACGCCATTCAGATCAAAGTGCCTCCACCGCCGCTCAAAAGTTGCTGGACGAAATGTTCACTCGATTCGGGGTGCCGAATGAACTGCACAGCGACCAGGGGCGGAACTTTGAGAGCGGTTGTTTAAAGAGGTATGTCAGCGGCTGGGGGTGAAGAAGACCGGACTACTCCCTTCACCCTCAAAGCGATGGACTGGTTGAGCGGTTTAACCGCACCTGGCCAACTTGCGATCCTCACTAGTCAACACCAGAGAGACTGGGATCAACATTTGCCTCTGGTCTTGTGGGCGATAGGGCGGCTGTTCAGGAATCGAGTCAGTGCACACCGGCGGGGCTGATGTTGGAAGGGAGATCGCGCCGGTTGACTTGGTGTTTGGCTCGCCCTGAGCCTGAGCTTGCTGGCGGTCACGGACGGATTATTTTGACGACTAAAAGAGCGGCTGAACACCGTGCATCAACTGGCCAGGGAGGCACTAGCGGGAGCTGGAGCCCGTCAGAAGCGGGCATATGACAATCGGGCTCATGGCCCAACTTTCAAACAAGGGGACAAAGTGTGGGTCTTTTGCCCACAAAGGAAACGGGGGTTGTCCCCAAAACTGACACACCATTGGCAGGGACCGGGAGAAATTCTGGACATAATTTCAGAAGTTGTTTTGAGGTGGGGACACTAACCCTCTTGGGGGCTGTAGCAACCCGGCAGTCCGCGCTGGCGGAGTGACGCCTTGTGGGTAAATTATGTAAATAGTTGTGGGGTATTTATGGGAAATTTATGTGAAAGTTAATGTTGTGTAAAGATTAACTAAGTTCGTAATTGTCTTTCCTGTTGTAAATGTTATATGTGTTTGTGCGCAGCCCGGTGGGGTGGGTTGGGACATCGCCGTCTGGGGTTGTAAAAATGTAAATAGATACCGCCGATAAGAAATGTCGTTTTGTTGTTGACCTTGACAGTGGTTAAGCGGATGAATTTGAGCTTTGCTTCTGGCTATCTGTGAATAAAGAGATACAACAGGACAGAGCTGTTATTCATTGCTAAGATTTCATCTAAGCAATTAATGCCGAGACACTCGGAGTCGTGCGGTGTATGGGACACGAGTGCTCGCTACTCAAGAAGCTGGGTACAGCTGCGTACTGCCGAGACGCTCGTAGTCGTGCAGTGTATGGGACACGAGCTCGTACTTAAAGAGCTGGGTACAGCTGCGTGCCTAATGCTGGCAATCCGCTAGCCGACAGCTTGGAAGAGGTGCACGGTGAAATCGGCTTGAAAATCTTCAAGACTCGACCACGGGTCGCTACATTGGTGTCAGAAGTGGGAGACCAGGCTGTTTAGAAGACGCCGTCATGGAACAGAGTCTTGAAGAAGTAGAGCGAGCCATCTTAGAGAACAGCGTTACGTTAAAGCGCCTGATCAGCGGAGCTGTGCGGAGAAAAGAGGCAGACCGACCTGATGGTGCCAGTGTTCCCCGGACAGTGTTGCGATCGTCCAAGCACGGCCAGAGTGGGTCGTCGGCAGCCACCGCGATACCCCAGGTTACCAGTCGGCGGTCCTCTTCTCGGTCACCTGCTAAGCTGCCGCGATACAACGGATTGACGCCCTTAGAGCCCTACCTTGCACAAGTGGACCTGGCCGCGACACACAATGAGTGGAACCGCGAAGAAGCTGCGACACACTTGGCCCTTGCCTTGGAGGGTCCCGCACTACAGGTACTCATTGATCTGACATCAGAAGAGTGTCGTGATCTTCAGGCTCTCACAGCTGCTCTCACCAGTCGCTTTGGACAAAGAACTTCAGCAGAATGCAACAGAGACAAGCTGATTAGCCGACGTCGGCATGAAGATGAGAGTATAGGAACCTTTGCCGCTGACGTCAGGGTATTGACACGAAAAGGTTACCCTACTTTCTCGACAGCAGTAAGGGAAGAACTCGGACTTCATGCTTTCCTGCGGGCCTCACACCAGAACGTCTTCACCAGCATGTCTGTCTATCGTCACCCCGAGATTTGAGCGAGGCAATAAAAGAGGCTGAGCGGGTCGAAGACATACTACAGGCGGAGTCACCGACAAAACGAACACCACGACCGAGTCGACTAACAAGAGCCGTTGAACGAAGGGTGGAAGGGGACCTGTCTGAGGTAGTGGAGGTCAGCCGAGCCCAATCAACATCCACCCCCCGACAGAGACAACGAGTGGACTGCTGTTTTCGATGCGGAGAGCCAGGGCACTTTGCCAGGGATTGCCCTGCCCCAAGTCCGTTACCTCATACAGCATCACCGCAGGGAAACGACATCGGGGTGAGGCCGTGAGGGGGCCCTCGCTCCGTTTTTCAGCACCCCTCAACAAAGACTGCTTCAAAGTTGGGCGCTGTGGATTTTCCACTGGACTATACCTGGACTGCACTATTGATGGATGGCCATGCAGTGCCTTAGTGGACACGGGGTCCACTATTTGTTTGCTGAGAAAAGGAGTGTTGCCAGAAACAGCTAGTCTTCTTCCCGAGGGCTGGACCCCCACAAATAGCGAGCTACGCACGGTTACGGGTGAACGGACAGTGATGCCCGGCAGGAAACTGTTGTCTGTGATGGTGGGGACGAGCCAGACCAACCACGAATTCTGGCTTGCAGACATTAAAGATCCGTGCATCATCGGGTTGGACTTGTTGGCCCACTGGGGGGCATGTGTTGATGTCTCTAGGGCCGTCCTCTGCCTAGGTAATGAGACTGTGCCGCTGCAATCGGGCTGGAACCGTCCTAGAAGGGCTGCTGGCTTGGATGTGCCTGAATACCACGGTTCACCGGCTCCCGACCATTGCTCAGGAGATGCAGAGACTCAAGGGGATCCTCAGGAGAATGCTGCAGCTCAGACCAGTGCTTCCCAACGGACTTCCTCAAGCGACCACCCATCAGCTGAGACAGTTGCGCTGTGGAGGAATTGGGCGAAGTGGGGAACATCTGAACGCGACACAGCAGGAGCAACTTCAACAACTTTTGAGTGACTACGTGGACATTTTGCGGCTCGGGAGGAGGACTGTACCAGGACAAATTTAGTAAAACACCACATAGACACTGGCCATGCCGCTCCCATTCGTTTGCGCCCCCACCGATTGCCTCTTGCGAAGCGTCAAGCTGCCGAGGAAATGATTCGTGAGATGGCAGCCAACGATGTTATTGAGCCCTCGGACAGCCCCTGGGCTGCACCAATGGTTATGGTACGTAAGAAAACGGGGGGTTGGCGCCCCTGTGTGGACTTTCGGAGGTTAAGCGAAGTCACTAGAAAAGACTCATACCCACTGCCACGCATCGATGATGCCTTGGATTATGTGGCTGGATCCTGCTGGTTCAGCAGCTTGGACTTGCGCAGTGGGTATTGGCAAGTGGAACTGTCACCAGAGGACCGACATAAAACCGCATTCACCATAGGGCAAGGGTTGTGGCAATTCAAGGTGATGCCGTTTGGGCTGTGTAATGCACCAGCCACTTTTGAAAGACTGATGGAGCGGGTCCTGAAAGACATTCCCCGAACCCGGTGTGTGGTCTATCTGGACGATTTGTTAATCCATGCCAGAGACTTTGATCAGGCTATCCACAACTTACGGGAAGTCTTGACAGCTATTCAGTGCGCCGGGTTGCGGTTGAACCCGCAAATGTAACCTCCTCTCCAGACAGACTCAGTTTCTGGGACATGTGGTTAGCGAGAGTGGAGTGGCTACCGACCCAACAAAGGTGACTGCCGTGAGCAACTGGCCCCACCAGCCAACATTACCGAGCTGCGGAGCTTTCTGGGCTTAGCCTCATACTACCGAGATTCGTGAGAAACTTTGCCACTATTGCTAGCCCCTTGCACCAGCTGACAGTAAGGGCCAACAGTTCGGTGGACAGAGGACTGCGCCGCTGCCTTCAACAATTAAAAACTGCTCTTACCAGTGCACCGATCCTGGCTTACCCCGACCCCAACCAACCCTTTATTTTGGACACGGACGCCAGTAATGTGGGGGTTGGCGCAGTACTCTCCCAGGAGGGGGAGACCGGAGAAAGAGTGGTGGCCTACTATAGCTGCAGCCTCAGTCGGCCGGAGAGAAACTACTGCGTTACCGGCGGGAACTACTGGCAGTGATCTTGGCAGTGCGACACTTCAAGCCTTACCTTTTGGGCACGAAGTTTACGATTCGAACTGACCATGCTAGCCTTACATGGCTGTTAAACTTTCGGCAACCTGAGGGCCAGGTAGCAAGGTGGATAGAAATACTGCAGGAGTTTGATTTTGAGGTGCAACACCGACCAGGACGGCAGCATGCAAATGCTGATGCCCTCTCCAGGCGACCATGCGTCCTCAATGACTGTCGATATTGCAGCCGGCAAGAAGAAAGGGGTATGGGACCCTCGTCAGCAGCAGCCGGGCTAGAGGACACTGATGGGGCAGGGAACCATTCACCATCGACCAGATACGGCAACTACAAGCAGACGACCAAGTGCTGGAGAAGGTCAGGGGTTGGCTGGAGACACAGGAATGCCCGATTGGCAAACCGTATCTTCCCAGGGGCCGGAACTTAAGTTGTTACATTCGCAGTGGGGCAGCCTGGAGTTACACGATGGTGTAATTTACAGAAGATGGCAGGCACCAAGGGGAGGGACTGACCGTCTGCAACTTCTGGTTCCCCAGGCTTTACGTACAACGGTCCTCCATTGGGTCCATGGAGCCGCTGGATCTGGGCACTTTGGAAACGCAAAGACAGTGCGTCGGCTGCGGCAGCGATTCTATTGGCCGGGATGTCGACAAGATGCGGAAATGCACGTCCACTGCTGTGACGTTTGTACGGCGCAGAAGGGACCAGGCCAACGCTCTCACGCGCCACTCCAACAATATCTCGTCGGGGCTCCCATGGAGAGGATTGGGGTAGATGTGCTGGGTCCTTTCCCTACCACAGAGGCCGGAAATCGTTTCGTTTTAGTGGCGATGGACTACTTTACCAAATGGCGGAGGCATACGCCATTCAGATCAAAGTGCCTCCACCGCCGCTCAAAAGTTGCTGGACGAAATGTTCACTCGATTCGGGGTGCCGAATGAACTGCACAGCGACCAGGGGCGGAACTTTGAGAGCCGGTTGTTTAAAGAGGTGTGTCAGCGGCTGGGGGTGAAGAAGACCGGACTACTCCCTTCACCCTCAAAGCGATGGACTGGTTGAGCGGTTTAACCGCACCTGGCCGCCCAACTTGCGATCCTCACTAGTCAACACCAGAGACTGGGATCAACATTTGCCTCTGGTCTTGTGGGCGTATAGGACGGCTGTTCAGGAATCGAGTCAGTGCACACCGGCGGGGCTGATGTTCGGAAGGGAGATGCGCACGCCGGTGGACTTGGTGTTTGGCTCGCCCCCTGAGCCTGAGCTTGCTGGCGGTCACGGACGGATTATTTTTGACGACTAAAAGAGCGGCTGAACACCGTGCATCAACTGGCCAGGGAGGCACTAGCGGGAGCTGGAGCCCGTCAGAAACGGGCATATGACAATCGGGCTCATGGCCCAACTTTCAAACAAGGGGACAAAGTGTGGGTCTTTTGCCCACAAAGGAAACGGGGGTTGTCCCCAAAACTGACACACCATTGGCAGGGACCGGGAGAAATTCTGGACATAATTTCAGAAGTTGTTTTCGAGTCCGAATGCCTGGAGGGCAGGCGGGTGGTGCTACATAAAGATCGCTTAGCACCATACCACCCATTGGCCCCAGCACCAGAAGGAATTGGAAACCAAAGCAACTCTCCAACATCCACCCTCGGTGCCGAGACAGAACTTGACAGTCTCAGGACTGAGCCTGGCACGGGTGATGAAGAGTCAGGCAGGCCCAAATGTGTCCGCCGCCGGCCAGGACATTTATCAGACTTTGTTTGTGAAAATTAGGGTTGTGGGGACACTAACCCTCTTGGGGGCTGTGTAGCAACCCGGCAGTCCGCGCTGGCGGAGTGACGCCTTGTGGGTAAATTATGTAAATAGTTGTGGGGTATTTATGGGAAATTTATGTGAAAGTTAATGTTGTGTAAAGATTAACTAAGTTCGTAATTGTCTTTCCTGTTGTAAATGTTATATGTGTTTGTGCGCAGCCCGGTGGGGTGGGTTGGGATATCGCCGTCTGGGGTTGTAAAAATGTAAATAGATACCGCCGATAAGAAATGTTGTTTTGTTGTTAACCTTGACAGTGGTTAAGCGGATGAATTTGAGCTTTGCTTCTGGCTATCTGTGAATAAAGAGATACAACAGGACAGAGCTGTTATTCATTGCTAAGATTTCATCTAAGCAATTAATGCGAGACACTCGAGTCGTGCGGTGTATGGGACACGAGTGCGGAAGCTGTATGGGACAGGCGCGTGTCGTGCGGTGTATGGGTCGCTACTCAAGAAGCTGGGTACAGCTGCGTGCCTAATGCTGGCAATCCGCTAGCCGACAGCTTGGAAGAGGTGCACGGTGAAATCGGCTTGAAAATCTTCAAGACTCGACCACGGGTCGCTACAATATTAAGTGAAAATCCAATACACAACAACAACAATCAGACAAACCTACCCTTTCCCCTAAGATGATACAGGTGTAATATAACAATGAACCTCAACAATAAACACTAACTACAATATCCTTATACAGTCCAATACAGCAAAAGCGGATGAAATGGTCTGGTGTGAAGATGACAATTTTGAAAACAGCTTCCAAAGAAAATTAATGAAACAGTCCTAACGGTAGTCCTGAGAGACGATGGGTGAGATTTGCAAGAGCACTCCTTTTGAAGACGCACGACAATGAATCCACCACTATACACACAACAGGCAGGCACGACACAATCCATTTATCATGGGAAACAATCCAGGGCACAACTGACTTTTCAGACAACAAGTTGGACAGGATACACAAAAACACTGATCTCCTGTCGCTCTGTTTGACCACCACTTTCAAATTTCCCACTGGCCTGTTTCGTCCCCAATAGCCCCTACTTCCGTTTCAGTCATCCTATGCAGGTAATCCCCCTTGGGCTGCTGGGAAAAGGAGTTCTTCCCACGGGAGCACTGCTACAAGTGATACGAAATTGGTGATCAGTATCAGTCTTAAAAAAACCTGATCAGAGCATCCGTAATTAGTGCAAAAATGTGCAATCACCAAAGGCCTCTGAGACTGCATTATAATCAACAAGAAAATCACATATATGAACAATCATTTTCAGTTAGTGTTGTAACATTTTAAAGTTGCAACCATTTGTCATATGGCAAATAAAAAGGCAATGGGTAAATAAATTAATAAATGACAGAAAACTGAACTGATACCTTTAAGATTGTATAGTCAAGTTAGATAACACGCTTATCTTCTAACCAAAAAATAATCTGAACTTCAGCAGGAGCCTTTACTGTTTATACCTTTTCTGGCATTGCTTACATCTCTCTACAGTAAGCTTCTCTTCTGTAGAGACCTTTTTACAGAATTATCGAAGATAAGAAGAATTGTGGTCATACTAAATAGACTTTCACTGCCTTAATTGGGCTAGAAAATAATGACAGACCCAGCATACTTGTGCAACTTTGTTTAGTGTTTCTGTAATTGTCCTTCATCAAGGACAGCATTGTTTATTTACACTGAGGCCTCTGAACAGCAAATCAAGGCCCATTCTGGAGCTGCGCTTATATACAAATCCAAATAATGCCATCAAAGACTATAAAAGCCTTATAGCCTTAACATCAAGTAAAGACTGGCAGAAATGTTGCTTTCTCCATTGTCAAAAATAAAAACTGTATCCAGAAAAGAGGAATCTAATAGAAGAGCTAATTTTCTTAAAACAGGAAGATAGCAATTGGAATTTTAATTTGTACATTAATCAAGATTATCCATCAATCTTGGATTGCAAAGTGATGTGAGGATCTTTTAACCATTCGCTCTGATGACATAACATGCATAGCACATTCCAGGAAATTCTCAGACAGATTGCCTAGAAGTCACCTGACACCAGTACTCTGAAATTACATCACCTGTAGAGAAACAAAGATGGCATCACAACTTAAAAAAATACATAAATGACTTCTTAAGATTATTATGAAACCAGGAACTAATGTACAATTCAGAATTATTGAGTCACAAAACCCTGAAACAAACATATACTTTGTAAAAATTCATATAGGGTAATTCACACAAAATTAAGAAAAGTCAGTAATCATAACACAAGCCTTTAATGAAGAAGGAAATTGTTTAATAAGGAGACCTCAGAACAGATATTTGCTGTGCTTTTAATTGTGCTTAGCTAAAATTCAGTCTCTACTTTTAGGCCTCTCTGGGGGAAATGGTTTTGCTTCCTTTTCTGGAACTTTGGTTCGCTTGTCTGAAGGAAGCAGATTAACGTCTTTGGCTGTGGTTTTGGTTGGCATCACTGAAGTGAGTGATTTTTCTTCCTTGCCTGATATCTTGGTTGGCATCACTGGAGAGACTGATTTTACTTCCTTGCCTGGTGTCATGGTTGGCACTGCTGAAGAGAATAATTTTTCTTCCTTGCCTGATATCTTGCTTGGCATCACTGGAGAAGCTGATTTTACTTCCCTGCCTGGTGTCTTTGTTGGCATTACTGAAGAAAATAATTTCCCTTCCTTGGTTGACATGTCGGTTGGTGTCACTGAAGGGAATGGTTTAAATTCTTTTAGTGGTGTCTTGGTTGGCATTGCTGAAGAGAATGGTTTTACTTCCTTGCCTGGTTTCATGGTTGGCACTGCTGAAGCGAATAAGTTTTCTTCCTTGCGTGATATCTTGCTTGGCATTACTGGAGAGGCTGATTTTACTTCCCTGCCTGGTGTCTTGGTTGGCATTACTGAAGAAAATAATTTCCCTTCCTTGGCTGACATGTCGGTTGGCAATGCTGAAGGGAATGGTTTTACTTCCTTGCCTGGTGTCATGGTTGGCACTGCTGAAGAGAATAATTTTTCTTCCTTGCGTGATATCTTGGTTGGTGTCACTGAAAGGAATAGATTTGATTCCTTCCCTTGTGTCTTGGTTGGCATCAATGGAGAGACTGATTTTACTTCCTTGCCTGGTGTCTTGGTTGGCATTACTGAAGAGAATAATTTCCCTTCCTTGGTTGACATGTTGGTTGGTGCCACTGAAAGGAATGGATTCGATTCCTTCCCTGGTGTCATGGTTGGCACTGCAGAAGGGAATAATTTTTCTTCCTTTCCTGATATCTTGGTTGGCATTACTGGAGAGGCTGATTTTACTTTGTTGCCTGGTGTCTTGGTTGGCATTACTGAAGAAAATAATTTCCCTTCCTTGGTTGACATGTCAGTTGGTGTCACTGAAAGGAATGGTTTCATTTCTTTTACTGGTGTCTTGGTTGGCATTGCTGAAGAGAATGGTCTTACTTCCTTGCCTGGTGTCTTAGTTGGCATCAATGAAGAGACTGATTTTACTTCCTTGCCTGGTGTCTTGGTTGGCATTACTGAAGAGAATAATTTCCCTTCCTTAGTTGACATGTCAGCTGGTGCCACTGAAGGGAATGGTTTCATTTCTTTTACTGGTGTCTTGGTTGGCATTGCTGAAGAGAATGGTTTTACTTCGTTGCCTGGTGTCTTGGTTGGCATTACTGAAGAAAATAATTTTTCTTCCTTTCCTGATATCTTGGTTGGTGTTACTGAAAGGAATGGATTCGATTCCTTCCCTGGTGTCTTAGTTGGCATTACTGGAGAGAATGGTCTTACTTCCTTGCCTGGTGTCATGGTTGGCACTGCTGAAGAGAATTTTTCTTCCTTGCGTGATATCTTCGTTGGTGTCACTGAAAGGAATGGATTCGATTCCTTCCCTGGCGTCTTAGTTGGCATTACTGGAGAGACTGATTTTACTTCCCTGCCTGGTGTCTTGGTTGGCATTACTGTAGAAAATAATTTCCCTTCCTTGGTTGACATGTTGGTTGGTGTCACTGAAGGGAATGGTTTCATTTCTTTTACTGGTGTCTTGGTTGGCATTGCTGAAGAGAATGGTCTTACTTCCTTGCCTGGTGTCTTGGTTGGCATCAATGGAGAGACTGATTTTACTTCCTTGCCTGGTGTCTTGGTTGGCATTACTGAAGAGAATAATTTCCCTTCCTTGGTTGACATGTCAGCTGGTGTCACTGAAGGGAATGGTTTCATTTCTTTTACTGGTGTCTTGGTTGGCATTGCTGAAGAGAATGGTCTTACTTCCTTGCCTGGTGTCTTGGTTGGGATGCTGAATGGGTTGGCATTACTGGAGACTGATTTTACTTCCTTGCCTGGTGTCTTGGTTGGCATTACTGAAGAGAATAATTTCCCTTCCTTGGTTGACATGTCAGTTGGTGTCACTGAAGGGAATGGTTTCATTTCTTTTACTGGTGTCTTGGTTGGCATTGCTGAAGAGAATGGTTTTACTTCCTTGCCTGGTGTCATGGTTGGCACTGCTGAAGAGAATAACTTTTCTTCCTTTCCTGATATCTTGGTTGGCATTACTGGAGAGGCTGATTTTACTTCGTTGCCTGGTGTCTGGGTTGGCATTACTGAAGAAAATAATTTCCCTTCCTTGGTTGACATGTCAGTTGGTGTCACTGAAAGGGAATGGTTTCATTTCTTTTACTGGTGTCTTGGTTGGCATTGCTGAAGAGAATGGTCTTACTTCCTTGCCTGGTGTCTTGGTTGGCATTGCTGAAGGGAATGGTTTCATTTCTTTTACTGGTGTCTTGGTTGGCATTGCTGAAGAGAATGGTTTTACTTCCTTGCCTGGTGTCATGGTTGGCACTGCTGAAGAGAATAATTTTTCTTTCTTTCCTGATATCTTGGTTGGCATTACTGGAGAGGCTGATTTTACTTTGTTGCCTGGTGTTTTGGTTGGCATTACTGAAGAAAATAATTTCCCTTCCTTGGTTGACATGTCAGTTGGTGTCACTGAAAGGAATGGTTTAATTTCTTTTACTGGTGTCTTGGTTGGCATTACTGAAGAGAATGGTTTTAGTTCCTTGCCTGGTGTCTTGGTTGGCATTACTGAAGAGAATAATTTCCCTTCCTTGGTTGACATGTCGGTTGGTGCCACTGAAGGGAATGGTTTCATTTCTTTTACTGGTGTCTTGGTTGGCATTGCTGAAGAGAATGGTCTTACTTCCTTGCCTGGTGTCTTGGTTGGCATCAATGGAGAGACTGATTTTACTTCCTTGCCTGGTGTCTTGGTTGGCATTACTGAAGAGAATAATTTCCCTTCCTTGGTTGACATGTCAGCTGGTGTCACTGAAGGGAATGGTTTCATTTCTTTTACTGGTGTCTTGGTTGGCATTGCTGAAGAGAATGGATTTAGTTCCTTGCCTGGTGTCATGGTTGGCGCTGGTGAAGAGAATAATTTTTCTTCCTTTCCTGATATCTTGGTTGGCATTACTGGAGAGGCTGATTTTACTTCGTTGCCTGGTGTCTTGGTTGGCATTACTGGAGAGACTGATTTTACTTCCTTGCCTGGTGTCTTGGTTGGCATTACTGAAGAGAATAATTTCCCTTCCTTGGTTGACATGTCGGTTGGTGCCACTGAAGGGAATGGTTTCATTTCTTTTACTGGTGTCTTGGTTGGCATTGCTGAAGAGAATGGTTTTACTTCCTTGCCTGGTGTCATGGTTGGCACTGCTGAAGAGAATAATTTTTCTTCCTTTCCTGATATCTTGGTTGGCATTACTGGAGAGGCTGATTTTACTTTGTTGCCTGGTGTCTTGGTTGGCATTACTGAAGAAAATAATTTCCCTTCCTTGGTTGACATGTCAGTTGGTGTCACTGAAAGGAATGGTTTAATTTCTTTTACTGGTGTCTTGGTTGGCATTACTGAAGAGAATGGTTTTAGTTCCTTGCCTGGTGTCTTGGTTGGCATTACTGAAGAGAATAATTTCCCTTCCTTGGTTGACATGTCGGTTGGTGCCACTGAAGGGAATGGTTTCATTTCTTTTACTGGTGTCTTGGTTGGCATTGCTGAAGAGAATGGTTTTAATTCCTTGCCTGGTGTCATGGTTGGCACTGCTGAAGAGAATAATTTTTCTTCCTTTCCTGATATCTTGGTTGGCATCACTGGAGAGGCTGATTTTACTTCGGTGACTGGTGTCATGGTTGGCATTGCTGAAGAGAATAATTTTTCTTCCTTTCCTGATATCTTGGTTGGCATCACTGGAGAGGTTGATTTTACTTCCTTGCCTGGTGTCATGGTTGGCACTGCTGAAGAGAATAATTTTTCTTCCTTGCGTGATATCTTGGTTGGTGTCACTGAAAGGAATGGATTCGATTCCTTCCCTGGTGTCTTAGTTGGCATTACTGGAGAGACTGGTGTCATGGTTGGCACTGTTGACTTCCTTTCCTGATATCTTGGTTGGCATGTGATTTTCCTTGGTGTCTTGGTTGGCATTACTGAAGAGAATAATTTCCCTTCCTTGGTTGACATGTCAGCTGGTGTCACTGAAGGGAATGGTTTCATTTCTTTTACTGGTGTCTTGGTTGGCATTGCTGAAGAGAATGGTTTTACTTCCTTGCCTGGTGTCATGGTTGGCACTGCTGAAGAGAATAACTTTTCTTCCTTTCCTGGGTTTCACTGGACTTTTACCTTGCCTGGTGTCTTGGTTGGTTGACATGTCAGCTGGTTTCACTGAAGAGAATAATTTTTGCTTCTTCCTTGGCTGACATGTCGGTTGGTGTCACTGAAGGGAATGGTTTCATTTCTTTTACTGGTGTCTTGATTGGCATTGCTGAAGAGAATGGTTTTACTTCCTTTCCTAATATCTTGGTTGGCATCACTGGAGAGGCTGATTTTACTTTGTTGCCTGATGTCTTGGTTGGCATTACTGAAGATAACAATTTCTGTTCCTTGTCTGCTATCTTGATTGGTGTCACTGAAAGGAATGGGTTAATTTCTTTTACTGGTGTCTTGGTTGGTATCACTGAGCAGAATGATTTTACATCCTTGCCTGGTGTTTTGGATGGCATTACCGAAAAAAATAATTTCTCTTCCTTGTCTGAAATTTTGCTTAGTGTCACTGAAGGGAATGGTTTAACTTCTTTCCATGTTGTCTTTGTTGGCATTACTGGAGAGAATAAATTATCTTCCTTGCCTGACATCTTGGTTGGAGACACTGAAAGAAATGGCCTCATGTCTTTTATCAGTGTCTTGGCTGGCATCACTGAAGAGAATAATTTCCCTTCCTTGCCTGACATCTTCATTGGTGTCACTACAGGGAATGGTTTCACTTTCTTGTCTGGCATTGTGGTTGGCCTCAATGAAGGAAGTGGTTTAACTCCATTTTCTGCTGTTTTGCTTGGCTTAATTGTTTCATTTTTTACATCTGTGTAAAAAAAGAAAAGAAAAAACTTAGTTTGGGATGAATTTCATATCACACATTGTCACACATGTATGCATGGGAGGCAACTGAAGGGCTCGAAAAGGGGTAATTCCATGCCAGATCAGGGGGTGGCAGAGTGCACTGATCTGTCCTCCTTTCCATCGGCAGACCAACCACTGGACATTTTGCCTGGACTCAAAGACATCATTTCTATTTCCAGCCCCAGTGACGTAATTTCTGGTGCAGACCCCAAGGACATCACTTCCACTTCCTGTCCTAATGACATCACTTCCCCTATCTGACTTTAAAACTGCTCTCAGTTGTTCTATTTTTGGATTGAAGTCTGTCAAGACCATGTCAGTTTTGAACCAAACCCTTCACATTCAGTAGCCTACTTCAAGTATACCGGCAGCTGTCCACAAAACTTTCCTGTGTTATCTGAATCCTTTAACAAGATACAAAATGTAGGAATTATTGCTGTTCTTGAATTTCTAAGGTACTATGTAATACAAAGGTAATTTAAATTACAAAACTGTCCAATAGATGACCCAACCTAATTTTAAATGTAAACTGAAAATGGGAAAAAATGTAAGAAACAATTTGGAAAAAAACATTCAGATTGTGTTTTTCCCCTTTCTTGCAACTGGTAGAAATATACAAGAATATTATTCATAGATAATGTAGATGGAATAAATTTTAAGAAAAGAACAAAAATCACAAAAAAGTGACTGCATGTTGATTGCTGATTACGATCATTACTTAAGCCTGAGTTACTGTAACGAGTAAAGTGTAACCGCAGGTTCCACGGACCAGAGTGGCAGAGATTTTTTTTAATTCTTCACGTAGGAGTAGGCTGAACAATTGTCAAGGGTGTTGACATGCAAAAAAAAGTTACTTGGACTTCCAGTCTCCTTTTCTCTTCTTCACCTGTATCCAGTGACCTGTGCCACTCTAGTGAATGACACTTGTTTTCATTTTTCAATTTCTTCTCTAACTGATTCTCTTTTTATTTTTGTTAGTTTTCAAAAGCTATGACTCTCATGCAGGTTTTTTATTGATTAAGTACTGATTTTGTTATTCTTGCTACCATATTTTACAATGTATTTCTGCTGACCTCACAAATGTTGGCACCTAAAAAAACTATAAAAGAATCTAAACATGAAATCAAAATAAATAACTCAGCAAAACAAAATTAAAAAATCTAATTAAACGCAAACACATTTCTTCCATATACTACACAATGTCACTGGATGGACAGGTGATTCAACTATCTGCAACAACAACAACAACAACAACATTTATTTCTGTTACACATTTTCATACAAACCATGCACCTCAAAGTGCTTTATAAGATGTCCAGAAAGTAGTTACATGCCAGGAAAAGCAAATTAAAATTAAATAAGAAAAATTAATGCAGAAATAGTCTACAAAAACTAAATAATGCACACGTACACAAGATATATGATTAAGAGTCCTTAAATATAGAATTACTTTTTAAGTCTCTAAATAACAGTCCAATTATGAAGCCCGTTGGTGGACAGAAAAAAAACAACTTTATTTAAGCAAGACAAAAAAAAAAAAAAGGTAGGGTTTACCAGGTAAGAAGACCACCCAGCCCACACTGGACATTCTGCCTAACATAAATGTTCTCAAGTAGGGCAGAAAACAAGTGTCATTCACTAGAGTGGCACAGGTCACCGACTGGATACAGGTGAAGAAGAGAAAAGGAGACTGGAAACAAAGAAAGCTTTCATGAACGACAGTGCACTTAGCGAGGACTGAGTTCGGGGTTGAGCCAGAAGAGCCATTTGATTCCCATAGATCTTAGGACTGTTTGTTAGGTCCTTTAGATAAATATCTCTCCTTTGGTGTTCCTGTTCTTCTCTTCTTCTTCTTTCAGGCTGCTCCCGCTAGAGGTCACCACAGTGGATCATCTTGTCCGCATATTGATTTGGCAAAATTTTACGCCCGATGCCCTTCCTGACGTAACCCTCCCCATTTATCCAGGCTTGGGACCGGCACAAAGAAACACACTGGTTTGTGCATCCCCTGTGGCTGGGCTCTCCTTTGGTCTTCCTGTTAAGCTACTATGTTTTAACCATTTATTTGTTTTAATTAATTAAGCTTTTTCCATATTATTGTAGTAGGTAGCTCTGGGGATTTTACTGCAGGTGCTTTCCTGCAAGGAGTAATATTTATTGTGTTTCTTACATACACTGATTGTTTTACTTCAGTCTTCCATCCATCCATTATCCAACCCGCTATATCCTAACTACAGGGTCACGGGGGTCTGCTGGAGCCAACCCCAGCCAACACAGGGCACACACACACACCAAGCACACACTAAGGACAATTTAGGATTGCCAATGCACCTAACCTGCATGTCTTTGGACTGTGGGAGAAAACCCACGCAGACACGGGAAGAACATGCAAACTCCATGCATGGAGGATTCAGGAAGTGAACCCAGGTCTCCTAACTGCGAGGCAGAAGCACTACCCACTGTGCCACCGTTCCGCCCTACTTCAGTCTTCCTTTTTGTAAATTCTGGTTTTTTTTTTTGCTCTGACATAAGACTGCAAATAGTAGTTTTAATCTCAGAGTTGTAGTGTGTGTTGGGGAGGGCTTTTAAATAACAGGACATTTACTTTTTTGAACTACATGCTGCTTTGGATGGCAGTTGGACTTTAAATAAAATATTAGGTTTTAAAATTACATGCATTTAGTTCACATTGCATAACTATTCGTGATGGACTGACACTGGGTCCACAGCTGGTCCTTGTCTGAAACTCAATGTGCAAGCTTATTGGAACCTTGCATTGTAATAAGTGAGTTCTGAAAATGAAAGAACTGATAACTGTGTGACAACAAAATCTACAGTTATGCATGAAAATAGTTACACATGCATTTAATGGACTGAATACTCACAGGTACATGAGTAAGTTCATCTAAATAAGGACTAGTGACCCATTTACTATTCTGTCTACAGTAATCCCTCCTCAATCGCGGGGGTTGTGTTCCAGACCCCCCTGCGATAGGTGAAAATCCGCGAAGTAGAAACCATATGTTTATAAGGGCTTAAAATATATAAAAATAACCATACAAACTCTCCCACACTGTTAACATTATTAGAGCCCTCTAGACATGAAATAACACCCTTTAGTCAAAAGTTTAAACTGTGCTCCATGACTAAACAGAAATGACAGTTCTTTCTCACAATTAAAAGAATGCAAACATATCTTCTCTTCAAAGGAGCGCCGTCAGGAGCAGAAAATGTCAGAGGGAGCGCTCGATAAGAAAAGCAAACAATCAAAAAATCAATACATGCTTTTAAGTATGCTGAAGCACCGCGATAAAGCAGCATTTCGTAGAGGAGTGTCCGTATCTTCTAGGCAAACAGCCTCTGTGCTCACACCCCCTCCGTCAGGCAGAGAATGTCAGAGAGGGTGAGAGACAGAAAAAAGCAAACAATCGAGCACCGCGTGGGAAGCATATCTTATATCATTGAGGAGTTTTAGTTAATATGTAATACATGCTCTGATTGGGTAGCTTCTAAGCCATCCGCCAATAGCATCCCTTGTATGAAATCAACTGGGCAAACAAACTGAGGAAGCATGTACCATAAATTAAAAGACCCATTGTCCACAGAAATCCGCAAACCAGCGAAAAATCTGTGATATATATTTAGATATGCTTATATTTAAAATCCGCGATAGAGTGAAGCCGCGAAAGTCGAAGCGCGATATAGCGAGGGATCACTGTATGGGCTAATGGTGGTAGGATTAGCTCTGGCTGCACGGGCCTTTAAAGGGAAACACAGTTATTTCATAGTTTGAAAATCAAAATATATTTTACTGCATACTTACGCTCTATTTGTGCAAAAGAACAGGTCACTAGGAAAATGGTAAGTGTCAAGACCATCATCATGTTAAGCATCTCTGTTGGGAAAAGAGAACAAAGGATCAATTATATGAGAAAATACAGTACTGAATGAATTTTTATTATAAATTTACATTCCCTGCATTTTAACAAAAAAGATTTAGTCACATTTATTTAGTGAATTTATTTTGTGAAACCTGAATTCATTCAAATTGTAGCAAACTATAGAAATAAACCCACTCATGCTACTTTTCTAAGTGAAACTAAGACAATTAGGCACATGGTAACGTTTGCTGCAAGAAGCAGAAGTGGCCAATTTCTAACTATAAAACACCCTTCACATTACAATTCTTTACCCTGATGAGTAAATTCCAGACATTCTGAACTTTGTTGTATGTCCTATCACAGAAAAAGACGATTAAACAATATGGAAAGTCTGAAAAGTCTGTATTATTTTTTTTACTTGGTACAAAAGAACTTTTGAATGTCAAACAGAGAATACCAGTAAGACTCAAATGGCCTAACAAATGAGGTCCTTGTTATGAATAGATGTGCCATGTACATGCTTACGTGGTGAAAAAAGTGCACTAGTAATTTATTGCTTCCTGTCTTTTAAGTTTTAGTTACAGTAAAAGAAGGAACTGTTTACTACTTAATTTGCCATACCTCTAATATTTTGTGCTTCGTTAGTCACTAAATATAAAGGAAAATGGTGTCAGCTTAATTATCATTCCATACACATATAAACAACTCTGTCGCAGGATGATGATAGACCATGAGCAAGGGACAAGTAACTTTTCCGGTAAGGGATCTACAGTATTGGGAAATACAACAAAAACTCTTATTTCTGATAGATTAAATAACAAAATAAATCTACTATGAAACCCAAGGTGAAGTGGGAATAGTCTGTTTCAGCAGTACTGGATGAAAAACTGTCTTAGTACCCATTCACTTAAACAAGGCCAATTAAGACTTGCACATTAGCTTATTATACCTGTGATTGGAATGTAAGCAGAAAAATCTTACTCAGATACAGAAATAACATGACAAAATAACAACTGGCCATTGGCTTACCCCTACTGTTAGAAATTAATTAAAATTTGTGTTTTTATTTAGACCCATGAGGTACTGAACCACATCTTGGCTAAATAGAAACCTGAACACCTTCTAATATAATGCACAGGATTCACTTTGGGCTTTAGGTAACAGTTGATGACTAGAGTGAATATACTGTACTCTCAATCTATATATACTGTATGTGTGTTACTAAAGACTAGTAGTATGGTGACTCATGTTAGAACTAAAGATTAGCAAAACAAGGAGATTTTGTAAACAGAAAGGACCAGAGAAATGAGTTCAAAACAAATGCTGGCAATTCCCAAAAAATATTTTCTTGAGACATAACAACAGACAAAGATTTAAAATGAGTTAGTTTCACATGCATCTCTATATTATCAAAAGAAATTCTGGAAAGCAGTACAGCACGGAAGACTGATAGCGGGGTATTGATTGATGCTGTAAGGGGGGGAAAGATACGGGGATGAGGGATTGGAGAGGGTGCTAGAAAGTTGTGTTTGTCACAAATGTAAAAATGAAACAATTAAGCCAAGCAAAACAGCAGAAAATGGAGTTAAACCACTTCCTTCATTGATGCCAACCACAATGCCAGACAAGGAAGTGAAACCATTTCCTGTAGTGACACCAATGAAGATGTCAGGCAAGGAAGGGAAATTATTCTCTTCAGTAATGTCAACCAAGACACCAAGTATTGAAATAATACCATTCACTTCAGTGATGCCAGCCAAGACACTGATAAAAGAAATGAGGCCATTTCCTTCAGTGTCTCCAACCAAGATGTCAGGCAAGGAAGATAATTTATTCTCTCTAGTGATGCCAACGAAGACAACATGGAAGGAAGTGAAACCATTCCCTTCAGTGACTTTAACCAAGATTTCAGACAAGGAAGAGAAATTATTTTTTTCGGTAATGTCATCCAAGACACCAAACAAGGAAATTAACCCATTCCTTTCAGTGACACCAACCAAGATGGCAGGCAAGGAACAGAAATTGTTATCTTCAGTAATGCTAACCAAGACACCAGGCAACGAAGTAAAATCAGCCTTCCCAGTGATGCCAACCAAGATATCAGGCAAGGAAGAAAAATTATTCTCTCCAGCAGTGCCAACCACGACACAAGGCAAGGAAGTAAAACCATTCTCTTCAGCAATGCCAACCAGCATGTCAACCAAGTAGGGAAATTATTTTCTTCAGTAATGCCAACCAAGACACCTGGCAAGGAAGTAAAATCAGTCTCTCCAGTGATGCCAACCAAGACACCAGGGAAGGAATCGAATCCATTCCCTTCAGTGACACCAACTGACATGTCAGCCAAGGAAGGGAAATTATTTTCTTCGGTAATGCCAACCAAGAAACAAAAGAGCAGGACAAATCGAGGTCAAAAATAGACCATATGCTATGAAAATCTGTGGTCCTGGAACAGTTAAAGCAATGACAAGTTGAATTTCAAAGAATACACATTTCGGTCAGGTGTATATTTATGATCATGGAGAAGCCATGCAAATTTTAACAGGCAAAAAGAAAGGTGATGTATATATTCCAAGAATATCATTACCTATCAAACGAGACTGTGATATGCCATTCGTATTAAAATGTTTACAGTTTACTATGAGAATAGCTTTTACTATGACAATCAATAAATCACAGGGACAAACATTAGAAAAAGTTGGATTATTTATTAGAGAAACAGAAACAATACTACTCGCTCACAGTTATACGTTGCGTTGTCACAATGTGTCTCCAAAAAATATTGTTTTTAGTGAAGCTTTTAAGTAAAAGTGCAAATAATGAAATTGAAACAATTCCAAAGCAAAAAAAAAAATGAAAATTGTATATCCGATTAACCAAACACAGAGGTTGGCGAGCGAAGCCCCCTAGTTTTATATAAGAAATGGTTCAATAAATAGTGAATAAAAATTGACTGATAAAAAGTGTCAGGGTTAGGGTTAAAAAAAAAAGAGTCCTCTTAGACAGAGATGAGTTTTTCCTCCACTTATGAAGAAACTTGCAACTGCCACATTCTAACTGCATTTATTCACTCACAGCTGAAATAAAAGACCAACTCAATCTCTTTCTACACAAGCATTGCCCTTTGAGATATCATATCGGCAGTTTAAATCTCTTCCTACTTTCAGATATGCACCAACAGCTTTTTTTAGCTTGCTTCATGTGGCCAGATCAGCTAAACTGACAGTTGCATGTCTTCCTCAATAATTATGCCATAGCCTTTCATAGTGCATATGTTGGAAAATTAAAGAAAATCCTTTCAGCCTCAAACATTGGGTTGTTGTAAGGACTGCATAAATATTTTAATAAGTTAAATTACTGAGATAAATATATTCCTTATTTTGCACAACATTTTGTGGGACTGTTTCTCACGAATCCTTCATGCAGAAATGCCACTGAGTGTGGTGTTACTGCTGCAGTCTTACAGGTCCATGGGCTTAAAGACAATTCATTGCTTAGTCAGTTTCCATCTGCAATGTGCAAATCCTCACTGCATCAATTTTCTCTGTGTGCTTTATCCAAAATCTCCCAGACATGCATGCCAAGTTACTTGGCAGCTCAGAATTTGTCCAGCATACACAAATGGTTAGTGTGTGACTGTGTGTCTGCTCTACGATGTGCTGACAGCCAGTCCAAGATTAGTTCCTTTCTTGTACATCATTCTGTCATACCACATCCCAAAGAAAACAAAAAAATAGTATAGAAATATGTTAAATAAAATTGGAATCTGTCATATATACAGCTTTTGACATATATTTGTATTTTTAAGCACTGCAGTGTAATGAACCATATAACAATTATTCTCTGAAAATGCAATACACATTACAGGAAAAGCACAATGTAAAGAACAAATCTGTATTACCAGTTCAGATCCAGTATGGTCGGCAGTGGCTAGTCTTCAGTGATCAGCGGCAAATTCCCTTTGTTTCTTTGTTGTGACCATACATTTATATCCAAGGTTTACTTAAGGCAACGAAATATAATACTTGAAATCCAGCTGAAAAGAAGTCACATCTCTAGTTACATGACATGAATAATCCTTTACATTAATTCTCACGCACTGTAGTTTAGAGTTAAAAATGTCACTGTGATATCAATGTGTTTAACTGAATTTAATCTGATATTGGTCAGTTTTACAACATCTCCATCTGAATGCATGTTTTTCTTAGCTTTTTTTAAGCTATGCATTGTAAAATTCAGCACTTATAGCTTACTCTGTGTGTGCATATGAAGTCCAACAAACTGTCCACCAACAACAGTGTTGTAAAGCTTCCTCAGCCACTGCTATTAATGCATTGCTTTTCAGGCAGGGCTTGGGTTTTATCTTTACCATATTTATTAACTAACTATTGCAGTCTATTCAGGAAACATAGCCGTAGTACAGAAAACAACCCCCAAGTGAAATGCTAGTCCATTGCAGAATACAGTCACCCGTACTCACTCCTATCAGGGCAGTTTAGAGTTCTATGAATGTTTTTGGATGCCGAAAGAAACCAGATGGCATAGAGAACACCCACACAGTCCTATAATGATTCTGCAAACTGTGCATACACTAGGCAGAATTTTGTGAGGGTTTTTTTTTATGATACTTTGATTTTTCTCATGCAACTCCAAACTGACTAAGTTTAAATGAGTGTCAGTTTGTGTGTGAGTGTGCTGTACAGTGAAATGATGCCCCATTCAGATTTGGTTCCTGCTTTGCACCTAAATGCTTGCTATGACAGGCAATGACTCACTGCAATCCTGACCAACAAATACATTTATTAGAAAGCACAGGATTAACTTTCAAGTACAGGCGTCCTTTGATTGAATGTTTTAGCTATTAGCTATTTTTTACTAAAGCTGTTAGACTACAGATTTTGACCTTCTTATCAGAGAGCCTTAGCATCACTGCATATTATCATTTTTAAATAATCCTTTTTGGGGTACCACACCTTACCATGGAAATTCACACTAAAGTACATTATTGTCATATCATTGCACCTTTCTGGGAAAATTCTCACCCAGACTCTGTATAGCGAATTTGAAGACAATGATTTGTATTACTTAATTGGACATCAAATTTCAAGGATCAGTGCATAGCAGTAGGGTGTTGTACCGTATTAGTCATTATGGATGAAGTGAGAAGCCAGGCAAAAATGACACCTTTTATTGGCTAACTAAACCGATTACAATATGCAAGCTTTCAAGACAGCTAAGGCACCTTCTTCAGGCAAAATTTTGGGACATCTACAGTACGGTGTAACAGGTGTATCGCCCCAGTCAAAATCCCAACTTCACACTCTCCACGGAGTGGGTAGCACCACACCTGAGAGAGTTCAGGTGCTTGAGACCAGAATTAAGAAGAGGAAGGGAAGACAGAGGATGATTGATTGGAAGACTGTGGAAATCATGTGAATTGTTCTTGTTTATTGCTTTTTGCACTGTAAACTGTATTAAATCATGTTACTCAAAGGTGCAGTTTTGGAGTTAGGGCTGTACAATGGATGCTAAAAAATGAATAAAACTATAAGGGATACAGCATGTTCTTTAGCAGGGATGGGGAGCATCAGTCCTGGAGGGCCACCGTGGCTGCAGGTTTTCGTTCTATCCAAATTGCATAAATAGTAACAAATCCTTTTAATTTTATAGCTTGTTAGTGCTAGGTTCTTATATCATAGATTTTTTCTTTTCCAATCATATCATCCAAATGATTTGAAGCCAAAAACTGATCATTTTAGTCTGTCACATTTTTCTCTTAAGTGTTTTATTAAACTAAATAGTACATTATGAATCCATAGAGATATAAATGAAAACAAGTTAGATGGATAACGGCTGGCTCCTTTGTCATTTGCATCTTGCTAATAAGGAGCTGTTAAAAACCGGTAATGGAGCAGTTTCAGACTGAATTAAGCAAAGGATATAACTGACTTCTAATTAAGAAACTGGGTTTGATCAAAAACCTGCTGCTGCTGTGGCCTTCCAGGACCAACGCTGCCCAGTTCACCGTCAAAAGCGCGATAGACATATGCGCCCCGACAAAACTGCGACGGACAAATGAGTGGCGACAAACCTGCTAACTGGTTTTCGATAAATGCGCGCTGACAAAATCGCCACGACAAAATCGCGAGAGAGGCCAAGAGAGTGGGAAGCACTTGCTGCAATTCTTCCTACAGTACATATGCAGGGCGTGATCTTAAGGACTATCTGCGTGCCGTGCTGATGGCATGCCACGTATCATAATATTGACTTCTAAAATAAACATTATTATATATGCTTTAAACTAGTACAGTAATTCATATTTAATGAAACTTTCGCGATTTTGTTTCGGCGCGATTTTGACGGTGCGTTTTAGTCGGCGCTATTTTGTCGGCGCGCATATGTCTATCACGCAAATGTCGGGACGCGATGCTGCCCATCCAGATGTATAGTATTGATGTTTTTTGCTGGTGTTCCCAGAAGGAGGTATTTCATCTTGCAGGGCAACCTGAGATATCATCGAGAGAAGTCACAGCTCATAGTTTGATGGTAACACCAGTCTTTACCGGGTACTGAGAAGGACAACTGTAAAGGCTCTGAGGCAGATAAGGAGGCATTTGTTAGAGGAATCTGTGAGCAAGTGACACTCCAACTATGGCCTAGTGACCCAAGTCCTGCTTATAGATGAACTGAAACATTATACACATCCAAATCTGTTTGGGTAATGCAATGGTCCTAATGGATGATGCTGCAGTTGTGACCCACTGGGAAGGCCACTTCGAGCAGCAGTTTAAAGCTGATCCTTTGACTAGGATATTGGACATTTCTGGGTCCATGGTACTTGAGGTTGATCCTCCAATTAGTTGTGAATCACCCAATCTCATTGAGATTGCTCAGGCGGCAAAGCAGCTAAGGGTAGGGAAGTTTGAAGGGATCTGTAGTATCTGGGATTAACTTCTCCAGGCTGGTGGTAAGACTGTCCTCTTGGTTTTGCAAGAAATCTTTGCTTCCATTTGGGAGATGTATGTCATCCCAACTGATTGGAAAATGGGACTTATCCTTCCTTTCTAGAAAAGGAAGGGTGATTGCCTGGATTGTGGCAAATACAGGGGGATAACACTACTCTCTGAGTCAATTAAGGTCCTTTCTAGGGTCATCCTCAATAGGATCCATGATCAATTGCTCACTCTTCAGTGACTGGAATATTCTTGTTTTATGCCTAATATGGCAAATATTTGTGGCTTATCATCATTTTATCATTATAAAGTAAAATTAACTTTTAAAAGTGAAAAAATTTAGTTTTTCAAAATTATTGAAAAGGGATGCGGAGGCTAGGATTAGAGATATAGGTGGGTTCAAAGCATTAAAGACATTGTAAGATATGCTTATGGATAGCATACAGAATAAAGTAAATAGACAAAAATGTATTATCAATAAAAATATCCTACAGTGGTGTGAAAAACTATTTGCCCCCTTCCTGATTTCTTATTCTTTTGCATGTTTGTCACACAAAATGTTTCTGATCATCAAACACATTTAACCATTAGTCAAATATAACACAAGTAAACACAAAATGCAGTTTTTAAATGATGGTTTTATTATTTAGGGAGAAAAATCCAAACCTACATGGCCCTGTGTGAAAAAGTAATTGCCCCCTGAACCTAATAACTGGTTGGGCCACCCTTAGCAGCAATTACTGCAATCAAGCGTTTGTGAAAACTTGCAATGAGTCTTTTACAGCGCTCTGGAGGAATTTTGGCCCACTCATCTTTGCAGAATTGTTGTAATTCAGCTTTATTTGAGGGTTTTCTAGCATGAACCGCCTTTTTAAGGTCATGCCATAGCATCTCAATTGGATTCAGGTCAGGACTTTGACTAGGCCACTCCAAAGTCTTCATTTTGTTTTTCTTCAGCCATTCAGAGGTGGATTTGCTGGTGTGTTTTGGGTCATTGTCCTGTTGCAGCACCCAAGATCGCTTCAGCTTGAGTTGACGAACAGATGGCCGGACATTCTCCTTCAGGATTTTTTAGTAGACAGTTGAATTCATGGTTCCATCTATCACAGCAAATCTTCCAGGTCCTGAAGCAGCAAAACAACCCCAGACCATCATATTACCACCACCATATTTTACTGTTGGTATGATGTTCTTTTTCTGAAATGCTGTGTTCCTTTTACGCCAGATGTAACGGGACATTTTCCTTCCAAAAAGTTCAACTTTTGTCTCATCAGTCCACAAGGTATTTTCCCAAAAGTCTTGGCAATCATTGAGATGTTTCTTAGCAAAATTGAGACAAGCCCTAATGTTCTTTTGCTTAACAGTGGTTTGCGTCTTGGAAATCTGCCATGCAGGCCGTTTTTGCCCAGTCTCTTTCTTATGGTGGAGTGGTGAACACTGACCTTAATTGAGGCAAGTGAGGCCTGCAGTTCTTTAGACGTTGTCCTGGGGTCTTTTGTGACCTCTCGGATGAGTCGTCTCTGCGCTCTTGGGGTAATTTTGGTCGGCCGGCCACTCCTGGGAAGGTTCACCACTGTTCTATGTTTTTGCCATTTGTGGATAATGGCTCTCACTGTGGTTCGCTGGAGTCCCAAAGCTTTAGAAATGGCTTTATAACCTTTACCAGACTGATAGATCACAATTACTTCTGTTCTCATTTGTTCCTGAATTTCTTTGGATCTTGGCATGATGTCTAGCTTTTGAGGTGCTTTTGGTCTACTTCTCTGTGTCAGGCAGCTCCTATTTAAGTGATTTCTTGATTGAAACAAGGGTGGCAGTAATCAGGCCTGGGGGTGGCTACGGAAATTGAACTCAGGTGTGATACACCACAGTTAGGTTATTTTTAACAAGGGGCAATTACTTTTCACACAGGGCCATGTGGGTTTGGATTTTTCTCCCTAAATAATAAAACCATCATTTAAAAACTGCATTTTGTGTTTACTTGTGTTATATTTGACTAATGGTTAAATGTGTTTGATGATCAGAAACATTTTGTGTGACAAACATGCAAAAGAATAAGAAATCAGGAAGGGGGCAAATAGTTTTTCACACCACTGTATATTTATGATAACAATAATGAAAGATGTTTTATTGTTATTTCCAACTTAAATATACTTGATTTATGTAACCATGAAACACAGTTACATTTTTGAAGTGAAAACTAAGATGTTATCCAATCAGTTTTTTCTACTGAAACTGTAGCTTCACTATGTGTTCTGGAGGGATATTTATCTGAAACAATATATCAAGAAAAAAAAAGAAATATTTTCTTGTTGAGGTATGCTTTGCCCTAACATCTAGGATTAAGATCAAGAATGACACTCATTGTCATCAATAGGAAATATAACATTACAGCACTTGTGGTCCAACTGATTCCCAGCTGAGGCACCATGTACGGAGTTGCCACATTGTCCCTTTTCTGGGGAGTGGAGCATTGTAATTGCTAGGCTGCATGGCACCATTGCTTGATCCTGGCTTAACAGACAATAGTAAATAATCTTGGCATATCAATGTAAAAAGATTCAGCCTTTTGTATAGTAAGGTAAACCTCAATTTTGCAGAGATGCCTGAATGAAATAAATATGTTAGTAAATTTACTTTCAAGTATATCCTTGCTTTGAGAAAAGTGCATGCAGATATTTTACCACTTTAAACCAGTTTTGACAGACCATTCTGATTTAACAATGAAAAGACCATCCTCACTTAAACAGAATTGAAAAACCCACAACCTTCAGCAGAACATTGAGAGCTCATTTACAATTATCAGTATCAATGGACTGTACCAATTTTATGTTTACCCAGTTAGAACAACAAATGTATAAGCCAGTATTGACATTAACCAATAAGATTTTATGGTGAACTCATTTTTCTCTTGTTATGTTATGTAGTAGTAAAAGATTTAACTGAGGATTCTTATAAATGTTGAAGTTTATCCACTAATGGATATACTTTGCAAAGTCGTACCTGTGGCTAAGACCCTGCACAGGATCAATTATCAATTGGGGAAAACTGTTTTCAGTGCAATACCTTAGCAACACTTTTGTTATGATTATGTATTTTATTTAATTTTTGCACCATTTTTCTGAATCCCTTTTTCACAATTTGTACATCTATTAAGAGGTTTTGAACATCAGACCCCTTTGTTAATTATTTTTTTTTTCCTTAATTAAGCCAAACAATAATAAGGAACAAAATAAGCCAACACATGACTAGCTAGCCTGTGTCCATCATACAATATCCACATATATAAAATCCAATGTCTGTCTGTCTGTATGTATGATTTTCTGCCTTTCACGAGAGAACTACTTAACGGATTTAGATCTGTTTTTTTTTTCTATAATTTGCTTGATCATTCCGGCTGATATTAAGACTTCTGTCATTGCGCTAAGTATAATAGTTCAGTTGCACCATCAAGTTATTCATGCAAATCTGAGAGACAGTCTGTGGGCCGAGGCGAGGGGGAGATGGGACCTCAGGAGTAGGGAGTGGGGCCATCCTCATTCATGCACCAGTCTCCGTTGAGTTGTTGTACCTCTTACCACGTGTTGGAACATACCTTGCCTCGGCTTAGCTAGCAATACCTGTTTGTTCAGCAGACTTCATCATCTAGAGTTTGTTAAGGAGTAAAGTTTGACAATTTTGAGAGAGAGATCTCAGCTACATGTGTTTTAGAGGGTACCTGTTCATTGGCAGAGACATCACAGTCACGTGCTCTTCTCCCCATGTGAAGATGCTCTCCCATCAGAGCTGAACACAATCAAATACAGTGGCAATGTTTCACAGAACATTTTGATGGTGTTCATAGAAAAAAAAAAAACAGAGACAAGCCGTGCCCACCCTGCGAAATGCTCTGTCTGTCCAAATAAAAATTTTTGGAGAAGAATAACATTTTATTTTCAAAGTTCTCTTTGCAGCACGTTTTGAACCTGTTGACCACACTCCTTAATTAAAACAGCGTATACGTTCCATTCTTCTTTTATTTTCTGGTTGGTAACACTAAAGTCTATGCATAGGTGGCTTATTTAAAAGCAGACATCTTCAACCTCTGTCCCTCCGCAAGCTGCTGGCTCCACGGTTGAGCCCAGCACCGCTACTACCAACACGGAGCACAGCGCATCCACGTCCGGAACTGAAACTCCAAAGATGTAGATAAGCCTACACAATCCTCCAACTCTGCGCCAGGGTCGGGTACTCCAAACCTCTGCCTTCAACAAAATATACGGTCCGGTCTGCCTGACTTAAATATGGATAGCCCATCCCAGCCCATTTTAATTAATTATCCTAAGCGCGCATTTGGAAAGACACTCGTATGTTTTAGTGCAAGCTGGTATCAGTCTCGACCATGGCTTGAATATTCTGTTGTCCGTGATGCCAGCTTTTGCTTTGCCTTCCGCAAATTTAGTGTTTCCAATTCGGACCGCGAGGACATATTCACCAAACACGGCTACACTAATTGGAAAAAAGCTCTAGAAAAAGACGGTGGCGGCTTCCACAAACACGCGCCTTAGTATCCCGCACGTCTGCATGGCAAGAGTATCGGCGCCGGGCAGAGACAAGTGAAAGCATAGTTCAACTTCTGGGTCCAACCCAGATAGAAAAGAACAGATATTATGTGAAAAGGCCGTTGGGGAGGCCGTTCAGTTCCTTGCAGTCAATGAACTGGCTCTGCGTGGTGACAATCACGTAGGTGGGGAGGAGGGACTTTTCCTTAAGTTCTTTGATTACACAATCAAAAAAGATGCCAAACTTGCAGAAATTGTAAAATACATTCCAGACAATGCAAAATACACATCAAATGTAATTCAAAATAAAATAACCGAGGCTCTTGCCAAAATGGTGGTAAAAGATATCAGGACCAAATATGAAAAAGCTGACTCTCCTGGATTTTGTATTAAAAGTGATGGCACCAGGGATCACTGTAACATTGAGAATTTGTCTGTAGTGATTAGATTTGTCCAGATCTCCATCCCTGAAGAACACCTGATTGGCTTAATTGAACTGAATCAGCTTGATGCTGAATATATTTGTAACCAAATTCAGTCACATCTCTCTGAGTTAGGTTACAGCCCAGACAATTTAGCGTGTCAGTGTTTTGATGTCATGTCTGGGGCAAGGCGTGGTGTCCAGGCTTTGTTATAAAACAGAGTTGGTAAGTACATTCCATATGTACACTGCTACAACCACCAGCTCCATTTAGCAGTGATACATGCAATGGAATCAGAACCTCTGGCTAAGAAGTTCTTTGACTGGTCAAATTCATTGAACACATTTTGTCACAGACATTATGTTTCACACACATACAATGCACCCACACTGAAAAGACTTCTAGAAATACGATGGACCAGTCATTATGATGTCACAAAGTCCATTGTCAACAATGAGGAAGCTATAAGGGGGCTTCTCTCAGAGGTAGCATAGGCTGACACTGCCCCTTTTGACATTTGTATAGAGGCATGTGGTCTTTTGACCCAATTTAAAAAGCAGATATTCTTCAATACAGGCAAATTCCTTCTTCATGTGCTTGGTGTGCTGAAACCAGCCAATGCAATTCTACAGGCACATGCAGTGGATTTGTGCACTGCTGGGGAGGTGGTGACAGCTTCACTGGCCACACTGAAGGAGATGAGATGCGACTCATTCTGGGAGGAGCATTTCTCTCAGTGTGAAAGTAGGCCTACCAATTCGCTCAAAAGGAAACAAAAAGTTAACTCACAGCTTGATGATAGTATTGTCGTGTCTATGTTTGGGCATGGTGACTCTGATGAACAAATTGCTCCTAATCAGACTTTTAAAAGGGCTATGTTCAGCATTCTTGATAGAGCTATTGTGGAAATGGAGACAAGATTTCTCAGAGAATTGTTGAATTATTGAGGGCCACATCGATTCTCCTGCCAAAATCAAAATTATTTCTTGATCATTCTCTCCTGAAACCTCTTCAGGAACTTGCAGGGACAGAGCAAAACAGCATGAGCTTGCAAAATGAAATGGCTGTGGCAAAAGCAATGTTGATCAATAAACTGCCAGCTGATGCTAATCTCTCTGAGGCATGCAAACGCATTCAGCAGTACAAAGAGGCCTTCCCTATGTTGCATTCGCTATGTGTCACAGCACTCATCATTGGTGTGTCTTCAGCTGCATGCGAAAGCTCTTTCTCTACTTTGAACCGCATTCTCACTCCACTCTGCCGAACAATGCTGCATTCAAGGAAGAGAAATTTAGTCATTCTGGCACATGAGAAAAACATCACAGAACATCTAGACATGAATGAATTTATTTCAGAATTTGCCAAGAGTAACCGCAGACTGGTCCTGTAGATAATATCCAGGTTAAACACTAGAAACTGATATCCTATAGCCTTCCTAATGACTTCAATGAGCCACGTTTCTGTTCTTGCTCTCATATGTTGTATACATTTGACTTTATTGATATTTACCTTGTAGATGTAGTTCTATATTTGTTCACAAAAAATAATAATACAAGTTCTATTGCCTCTGTTAATTTTTTTGAACAATAGGTTATGATTTATGCCACAATTTTTGCTTTTATATGTTATATAAAACTATGTTGTTATTATTATTTGACCCCCCCTACAAAAATAGGGATGGATGGATGGATATTTTTTGCCCCCCCAGACAAGCCAAATGCCCACCCACACATGATCTTCTGGTCACACCTCTGGGCTGGATTTATCTTTACTTGTATGTAGGAATGGGTGGTCAGCACATGTCAGATTATAATTAAAAATGTGGATGACTTTGTTAGTTACAAAACGTTATTTAACAAAATTTATTTGTATATACTTCTCAGCCTGAAACATTTTTTATCAATTAACACAGTGATTAGTGATTAGTCATGTAAATGATTTTATCTACTGAAATGTTTGTTAGCACTGGTATTTTTTCTATCTTTCCCTATGCTTCAAATATCACAACACTCTTAATGGGATAAATTCACTTATTAGGAACTGTTCACATACAAGTCCATGAACAAACATTAATCCATCAACATAAGATACATTACCCTTTTCCTTTTGCATGAGCAACTTTCTCAATGGGGTAGGCTTACTTATTACCCACAGATCACAGACAAGAAAATGCACAAAGTAATTCCCTTTAAGGCATTAACACAACAACATAAAATTACATTTCTCCTGTTTTGTGTTTTAAAATGTTTTACTTTTAAGGTGTTCAAAATCTATATGAAAACATTAGGAATGCAATCATAAACATAAAGCTAATAACATTTTAACGTGTAAGTAATTCATTTTTGTTGTAAATGTCCACTCACATATTTTCCTACACTTTATTTTACAGCAACTGCCTAAGCATTAGTTGTCCTCATTTGTCACTGCACTCATTTTTCCTAAGTGTATTTGTCAACACAGTCTTTTCTCGACAATAATTTGTCAGTGGCCATTTGTCCCTTGTGCTTTTGTCAGTGTGCCAAGAAAAAAAACCTCTAGGGCAGGGGTCACAAACTCTAGTCCTGGGGGGTATTCCAGAAAGCTTGGTTAACTTACCATTTGGTAAATCAAAACCTCTGGGTTGATTTACCCCAAACCCGCATACCATGAGTATGTCGGTTCCAAAACACCTGAGAAGAGTAAGTTCAATCAACCTCCTACTGGTTACCCAGAGTTAATGCGCGTGCACCGTGCATACATAAAGACGTTTTCAATGGATCGCCGATTTCACGAGTCCAAATGGAAGATCAAGGAGAAAAAAAGCGAGCGGCATATTTCACAGAGGTGGAGTTGGAGGTGTTAATGCAGGCGTTTGAAGAATTCAAGCCTATCATAATGAAAAAAAGTAATACGGCTGCATCGGCTAAAGAAAGAGAGTTGGCTTGGCAAAAAATAATGGACAGAGTAAATGCGTGAGTGTATTAAATTGCAAAATTGACATCGCCTCCCTTTTATTATACTGTAAAATAATGAAACACCCCTTCCGCACCCTTTTCACTGTTAAATCACTTTGAATGCATTCACTTTTCCTGCCATTCATTTCTTTAGGTTAAAATAACAATGTGTATTGACTAGGAATATATGGTTTCTTATTTAATAAGGTGTAATCCGTCTGGATGCAGAAGAACTTTGAGGCAAGTCAAAATGAAACATAAAAACATACTGCAAAAAGGTAATAGTTGATTACACGATCACTGAACTATTGATTAAACACGATTTAGTATATTCTGTCTGTCATGTAGCTTATAGAAAGCAAGCTGAAGCCCGTCTAACTGGCGGGGTCCCACCACCACCTCCCCTCACCCCATCTGAGGAGCTGGCTCTGTCCCTTAATAAAGGGCGACCAGTGGTTGCTGGCATTCCAGGGGGCACTTCGTCACACACACCATGCACCACAAGTAGCATGGTGAAATGTAAGTTTATCACTATGATTTGTTTTCATTATATGACTTAATAAATTACTATCTCTGTCACTTAAAGGCTTCTTCAACATGCTTAATGTTTTTATGCAGGCTGACTTTATTGAACTGCATATGCTGTGTAGGCTACTGTGTGCTTAGTTGTATTACTGTGACATGTTTTTTTCCTGCATTTTTGGTTTTCTTTGATAATATTGAGAATTTTATGGGTTGTATTTTCCTATAGATACTGATAGAGGGATTGTATTATTGGACCCTACAGAAAGGACACAGTCTGTCACAGCTGTAAGTGTTTTGTTGTCAGGTACCTTTAGTTACTTTTAGATATTTTTTTTCTTTTTGCCAGATAATGTATACTTGCATATTTCCTCTATAGGTTGAAGATGACGATGAAGAGACCACATCTGCTGTGACAGAAGTGGACAATGCTGGTGGATCCACTGAGGTATGATGCATACCATTATAATGCATGCCCCCTTTTTACATTAGAGTAATCAAACTGTCATTGTCCTTTCACAGTACATACCTGGGGATTTGCCCACAGATGACGGTCCTTCAACCTCAATGCATGATCTAAGCAGTGTAAGAATTTATGTGCATTTGTCCATATTTTAATGTTATTGTCTGACAGAATCTCATTCATTTAATTATTTTTGGCTTCCTAGTTGCCAGCAAAGGAGCTGTATAAGGTCCATCTTCAAAAACAAATAAGAAAAAGTGACATGGAGATGGACCTTATACAGCTTCAAATGGAGGCGAAAAGGCTATCCATAAAAAAAGCAACATTAGAAATAGAATTACTGGAGCATCGCCTTAAGGTGAAAACTTGTGTGATTATTAATCTGTTGCATGTTAAACTTGTGTGTATATATATATATATATATATATATATATATAAAGCAATGTAATACAAAAACACATTTTATTTCACTTTCATTGTTTTCAGGAAATAAAGAAATGAACCACACCGCAGACCAGTGCACACAATTTAATAAAAGTAATTCTGAGAAATCCTGTCTCTCAAAAGTCTTCCATCTCTGTTGTATGGAAAAATCTGTAGGGGTTCCTCTGGGCCATCTTCTTCAATACAAGGAGGGTGGCTCTCTCCTCTTATAGTGGCAATGTTGTGAAGCACAACACAAGCCACTATGATGTCGCATGCCCTCTCTGGACTGACCGGAGCCCACGCAGACACTGAAACCTAGACTTGAGGATCCCTATGGTCATCTCCACCTTGGCCCGTGTTCGAGCCAGGTTAAAGCGTGTCTGTGGTCCAGGATCAGGTTCAGGGTAGGGTGTCATTAAGCAGGGCAGACAAGGGTATCCTCTGTCCCCCAGCAAGTAACCATTGTACTGTCCTGTAATGATTCAAGTGTACAACACAAATATAGTGCAAAGGAAAAAAAACAATATTTCATAAAGAGAAACATACCCTGCTGAAATGTCTGGCATAATGATGACTCGTGGAAAATTCTGGCATCCTGCACAGATCCTGGCCATTTTGCCTCAACATTAGTAATAATGTGGGTTGCCTCACATATTACCTGTGGTTGAAAAGTGGAAAACTGTAATGAGTTTACTGATTTTAACAAGGCAAAAAATTAAGGACACAAAATCCAGTTCTTACCTGCACATTGATACTATGAATAGATTTCCTATTAACATAGTCTCCCTCATTCATTGAAGGAGCTTTAATAGGAATGTGGGTGCCGTCAATGCACCCAATTACATTTGGAAACCCTGAAATAGAAAGTCATATAGGGAAGTATCAAGTGTGTGTGCAGGATGAATACATCTATAGATATAAATAGTATGACTACATATTAAATATGCGTCATGAATTTTACTACAAAGGACAAACCTGCCACTCTGTGGAATTCCTCTTTAATTACACGCAGAGGTTTATGGCCAGGGAACTGTACAAACGTGTGTAAGAAGTGTTTCAGTGCCAGACATACTGTGCGAACGGCTCTACACACAGTTGCCTTTCCCACATGCTCTGCATCGCCCACATTATACAAAAAATGCCCTGAGGCAAAAAACCGAAGTGCTATGCACAGAATGTTTTCTGTGCTAAGCGCAGACCCGCGGTTTGTGACATGTGCAATATGCGGTGCCAAGAGATAGGTCAAGTAAATTAACGATTCTTTTGAAAACCGATAACGCTCTTTTAAAAAATCATTTGGAAATGAAAAGACATCAATACGCGGTCTTATTACTCTCTCCCGCCGGAAAAAACCTCGGATAATTTGTGCTTCCACGTCCACAGGATCGTCATCAAAAGGGCACGCCATGCTCAGTAACCTTCTGAAACAAACTTACCCTGGAACATAACCTGCTCGGTGGCAGGTTATCTTCAGAGAGTAAGCTGCTATGGTTACATACATATCCAGAAAGTTACCTCCGTTTTTGGAACCGAAAGTTGAGGTTATCCACTAACTTACCCTTAAACTTACCCGGGTATGTCACATAACCTGCTTTCTGGAATACCCCCCTGGAGGACCACCATGGCTGCAGGTTTTCATTCTAACTCTTATCTGAATGAGTGACCTGTTTTTGCTGTTAATTAACATCTTTTGAACTAATTTTAATTGATTTGCTCTTGAAGACTCAGACCCCTTAATTGTTTCTTTTTTGTTAAATAGCAGCCAAACAATAATGAGATACAAAATGAGTCAAAACAACTGGTGTCCATCATCCAATATCTGAAAATAAAGAAAGATGAAGGACTCAGGAATGGTGATCAGCTCATGTCCCCAAAACATTTTAACAGTGCTCTTAGAAAAGAGAAAATCAACAATTTCGTAAATGTCTGCTAATGCACCAAGAGAGCAGCAGCAAGCCACAAAATAAATTTTTAATTAATGACAGGAATTGGCATTTCATTAAGTAGCTGGTTGGAGTGAAATTGGTTGGAGTTTGACGCCCTGATTTTGTTGGTCTTCTGTTGGCTCCCTCCCTTTACATTTCATTTCTCTTTGAGTGCCATTTCAGGAAAGAAATGAAGCAATTAAGAGGAACAATGAAGAAATTCAGGAGAACAAATCTTAAAAAAGCAATTCAATTAAAATGAATTCACAAGAAGTTAATTAATTAACAGCACAAACAGGGTACTCAATTTAAAAGAGTTAGAATGAAAACATGCAGCCATGGTGATCCTCCAGGACAGAACTTGGCGACCCCTGCACTAGGGGGAGGAGGTCCACAATGGATTATGACAGACAAACTTACACTTCTGGTGATCTGGGCCAACTGGCTTTCCACCCAATCCCCAATAAACTGTACAATCTATAGTTTAATGTTGTGCTGGGGAGTCTGATAAAAAAGATAAAAATCTTTCATCCTCTGATTCCAAGGTCTCTGCTCTCTTATCCCTTGGCACTATAGCAGTCCCACAGTAGGATACCTAGGAGAAAAATTACAAAGTGCTCCGTCCCTATAACTCATACAGTGCTGCCTACCTAGATGCTGTCATTATCTATTCCGGCACATGGAAGGAACACCTACAGCTGGTACAAGCGTTATTGTGGAAACTAAGCAAAGCTGGCCTACAAATCAAGCCAAAGAAATGCTTCTTGGGGTTAACAGAGGCCAAATATTTAGGCTACCTGGTGGGCTGGGGTACTGTACAACGTTGACACCATAATGAGAGGGCCCTGTGCCAAGACCAAGCGGCAGGTCCAAGCCTTTCTTGGACTAGTCGGTAATTATTGCTGCTTTGTGCCCCATTTTTCGGAGACAGCGGCGCCCTTGACGAACCTCACAAAGAAGAAGTGCCCGAATCAGGTGGTATGGGATGCTAAATGCGAAACTGCATTTAGTGACTTGAAACAGGCCCTCACATGTCCAGCTATTTATTTCAGAATATATATCTTCGTCTTCTTCATTTGGCTGCTCCCATTAGGAGTTGCCACAGTGGATCATCTTTTTCCACCTCTTCCTGTTCACTGCATCTTGCTCTGTTACACCCATCACTTGCATGTCTTCTCTAACCACATCGATAAACCTTTTCTTAGGCCTTCTTCTTCTCCTCTTGCCTGGCAGCACTATTCTTAGCATTCTTTTCCCAATATACCCATCATCTGTCCCAAGTATTTAAACTCATATTCTAGAGTCACCCTGTCATATGCTTTCTCTAGGTCTACAAAGACAAAATGCAACTCCTTCTGGCCCTCTCTATATTTCTCCATCAACACCCTCAGAGCAAACATTGCATCTGTGGTGCTCTTTCTTGGCATGAAACATACTGCTGCTCACTAATCATCACCTCCCAGTTAGCCTAGCTTCTACTACTGTTTCCCATAACTTCATGCTGTGGCTGATTAGTTTTATCCCCCTGTAGTTTTCTACAGCTCTGCACATCCCCCTTATTCTTAAAAATTGGTACCAGTACACTTCTTCTCCACTCCTCAGGCATCCTCTCACATTTCAAGATTCCATTAAACAATCTGGTTAGAAACTCCACTGCCATCTTTCCTAAACACCTACATGCTTCCACAGGTATGTCATCTAGACTAATGGCCCTTCCAACCTCTCATACAACTCATCATATGCCTTTGCTTTAGCCTTTAGCCACCTCTCCCTTTACTTTACACTGTATCTCCATGTGCTCCTGTCTACTTTCTGCATCTGTCTGACTATCTCACCTTCTTTACCAGCCTTTTCCTCTGTATACTCTCCTGCACTTCCCCATTCCACCACCAGATTTCCTTTTCCTCCTTCCTCTGTACAGATGTCATGCCAAGCACCCTTCTTGCTGTCACCCTTACTACTTACGCTGTAGTTGCCCAGCTATCTGGTAACTTTTCACTTTCACTGCACACTGCAGTCTTCAGTCTCTTTGAGATTGACCCTCCTGCATAGGATATAGTCTACCTGTGTGCATTTTCTCCACTCTTGTATGTCACCCTATGTTCCTTCCTCTTCTTAAAATATGTATTCACCACAGCCATATCCATCCTTTTTGCAAAATCCACTATCATCTAACCTTCTTCATTCCTCTCCTTGACACCATTCCTACCCATCACCTCCTCGTCTCCTCTGTTCCCTTCACCAACGTGTCTATTGAAATCTGCTCCAATCTTCACTCTCTATCCCTTGGGTACATTATCCATTACTTCATCGAACTCACTCCAGAAATCTTCTTTCTCATTCATCGTTCACCCAACTTACAGGGTATATGCACTAACAACATTCACAATCACACCTTCAGTTTCCAGCTTCATAATAATGACTGTCTGCCACTCTTCACCTCCAAAACACTCTTGGCATACTGTTCCTTCAGAATAACCCCTAGCCCATTTCTCCTCCCATCCACACCATGAACAATTTGAATCCACCTCCGATCCACCTGGCCTTACTCCCCTTCCATTTAGTCAATTGCATACACAATATATCAACCTTCCTTCTTTCAATCACATCAGCTAACTCTCTCCCCTTACCAGTCATACTGCTAACATTCAAGGTTCCTATCCCCAGTTCCACTCTCTTTATCTTCCTTCTCTCCTCCTGCCACCTGGGATGTTTCCCCCCCTCTTGTTCTTCTTCAGCCAACAGTAGCCCAATTTTTGCCAACAACCTGATGGCTAACAGTACTGGTGGCGGCCATTGTTAACCTGGGCCTCGATCGAACCAGTATGAAAATTGGTCTTGTTGTCCGCATATTGATCTGGCAAAATGTTACACCTTCCTGACGTAACCCTTCTCATTTATCCGGGCTTGGGGCCAGCACAAAGAAACACACTGGTTTGTGCATCCCCTGTGGCTGGGTTATATATACAGTCATATGAAAAAGTTTGGGAACCCCTCTTAATTCTTTAGATTTTTGTTTATCATTGGCTGAGCTTTCAAAGCAGCAACTTCCTTTTAATATATGACATGCCTTATGGAAACAGTAGTATTTCAGCAGTGACATTAAGTTTATTGAATTAACAGAAAATATGCAATATGCATCATAATTAAATTAAACAGGTGCATAAATTAGGGCACCCCAACAGAGATATTACATCAATACTAAGTTGAACCTCCTTTTGCAAATATACCAGCCTCTAGATGCCTCCTATAGCTATTGACAAGTGTCTGGATTCTGGATGGACGTATTTTTGAGCATTCTTCTATACAAAATCTCTCCAGTTCAGTTCAATATGATGGCTGCCGAGCATTGACAGCCTGATTCAAATCATCCCATAGATTATCGATGATATTCAAGTCAGGGGACTGTGACGGCCATTTCAGAACATTGAACTTCTCCCTCTGCATGAATGCCTTTGTAGATTTTGAACTGTGTTTTGGGTCATTGTCTTGTTGGAATATCCAACCCCTGCGTAACTTCAACTTTGTGACTGATGCTTGAACATTATCCTGAAGAATCTGATATTGGGTTGAATTCATCCGACCCACAACTTTAACAAGGGCCCCAGTGCCTGAACTAGCCACACTGCCCCACAGCATGATGGAACCTCCACCAAATGTGACAGTAGGTGACAGGTGTTTTTCTTGGATTGCGGTGTTCTTCTTCCGCCATGCAAAATACTTTTTGTTATGACCAAATAACATAATTTTTGTCTCATCAGTCCAAAGCACTTTGTTCCAAAATTAATCTGGCTTGTCTAAATGAGTATTTGCATACAACAAGTGGCATGAGTTTGTTTGTGGTGTGAGTGCACAAAGGGCTTCTTTCTCATCACCCTGCCATACAGATGTTCTTTGGGCAAATTGCGCTGAATTGTAGAATGATGTACAGATACACCACCTGCAGCAAGATGTTCTTGCAGGTCTTTGGAGGTGATCTGTGGGTTGTCTATAACCATTCTTACCATCCTGCGCATATGCCGCTCCTGTATTTTTCTTGGCCTGCCAGACCTGGGTTTAACAACAACTATGCTTGTGGCCTTCCATTTCCTGATTACATTCCTTACAGTTGAAACTGACAGTTTAAACCTCTGAGATGGCTTTTGTACCTTTCCCCTTAACTATGATACTGAACAATCTTTGGAGAATTGTTTTGAGGATCCCATGCTGACACTCTTCAGAGGAGTCAAAGGGAAGCACAACTTGCAACTGACCACCTTAAATACCTTTTCTCGTGATTGGACACACCTGACTATGAAGTTCAAGGCATAACGAGCTAATCCAACCAATTTGGTGTTGTAAGTAATCAGTACTGAGCAGTTACATGCATTCAAATCAACAAAATTACAAGGGGACCCAAATTTTTGCACAGACAGTTTTTCACATTTGATTTAATTTCAGACAACTAAATACTACTTCACTAAAAATGTTTGTTCGGAAAACACCCCAGTACTCAGATGTTACTAGGAAATGAAAGACATGCCAGTTATCTTTTTTGTTGAAAGTAGAGTAAATTATTATGCAGGCTGAGAGGGGTTCCCAAACTTTTTGATATGACTGTATATATATATATATATATATATATATATATATGTGGTCCCGGCGGGACGCCAGGAGGACCAGAGGAGGGCTTGTGCCTCCTCCAGACCACGAGGGGGCATCCGTCCTGGTTATGTTGGGGGCCAGGCGGCGCCCAGGTGCCTGAGGAACCTTGGAGCCCAGCATTTCCGCCACACCAGGAAGTGCTGGGGGGAAGACGACAGGGGCGGCTTCCGGGTGCGCCGGCACTTCCGCCACACTGGGGTGTGGCTAAGACTGACTGCCGGGAAGCAGCTGGAACCTATCCGGGTTCCTATAAGAGGGGCCGCCTCCCTCCAGTCATTGGTGGATGTCGGGCGGTAGTAGAAAGAGCTGGAGAGAGGACTGGAGACGGCCAGGAGAACGGCACAAGGACTGTGAGGCCTGGACTTTTGGGGGAACGGTGCAGAATGCACTGGGTAGTGCACTGAATATATTATTGTATATATTGTAAATAAAAGTGTGTTGGGTGAACTTACGATGTCCGTCTGTCTGTGTCCAGGCCAGCATTCACAATATATATAATATAGTGAGCACTCGTTTCCCATACACCGCACGACTACGAGTGTCTCGGCAGCACGCAGCTGTACCCAGCTTCTTAAGTAACGAGCACTCGTGTCCCATACACCACACGACTCCGAGTGTCTCGGCATTAATTGCTTAGATAAAATCTTAGCAATGAATAACAGCTCTGTCCTGTTGTATCTCTTTATTCACAGATAGCCAGTAAACAAAGCTCGACATTATTGCACTGCCATGGTCAAGGTCATGCACGAAGACACATTTCACATAACCGGTACTTTTTACAAAATAAATAACCCCGGACGGCGATGACCCAAACCCACCCAACTAATTGAACACAAACACAACAATTATTTACAAGTTAAGACATTAATAAATACAACAGGAAAAACATTATAAAAAGCAGTGAACGTACAACCTTCCCACAATGCATCACTCCGGCAGCGCTGACTGCCGGTCGCTACATAGCCCCTCCCAAGAGGGTTTAGTGTCCTCACAACCCTAGTCGTTACATTCAAAGTCTAATAAATATCCCGGTCGGCGAACACGCTTTGGCCTGCTTGACTCGCCACTACTCGTGTCAGGTTCAGTCCGGAGACTTTCAATGTCTGTCTCGACACCGAGTGTGGAGGTTGGAGAGCCACTTTGAGTTCCAATTCCTTCTGGTGCTGGGGCCAATGGGTGGTATGGTGCTAAACGATCTTTATGTAGCACCACCCGTCTGCCCCCTCCAGGCATTCGGACTCGAAAAACAACTTCCGAAATCATGTCCAGAATTTCTCCGGTCCCTGCCAATGGTGTGTCAGTTTTGGGGACAACCCCCGTTTCCTTTGTGGGCAAAAGACCCACACTTTGTCCCCTTGCTTGAAAGTTGGACCATGAGCCCGAATGTCATATGCCCGTTTCTGACGGGCTCCAGCTCCCGCTAGTGCCTCCCTGGCCAGTTGATGCACGGTGTTCAGCCGCTCTTTTAATCGTCGGAAATAGTCCGTCTCGTGACCGCCAACAAGCTCAGGTTCAGGGGGCGAGCCAAACACCAAGTCCACCGGCGTGCGCATCTCTCTTCGAACATCAGCCCCGCCGGTGTGCACTGACTCGATTCCTGAACGGCCGTCCTATCGCCCACAAGACCAGAGGCAAATGTTGGTCCCAGTCTCTCTGGTGTTGACTAGTGAGGATGGCAAGTTGGCGCCAGGTGCGGTTAAACCGTTCGACCAGTCCATCGCTTTGAGGGTGAAGGGGAGTGGTTCGGTCTTCTTCACCCCAGCCGCTGACACACCTCTTTAAACAAACGGCTCTCGTTCCGCCCTTGATCGCTGTGCAGTTCATTCGGCACCCCGAATCGAGTGAACATTTCATCCAGCAATTTTTGGGCGGCTGTGGAGGCACTTTGATCTGGAATGGCATATGCCTCCGGCCATTTAGTAAAGTAGTCCATCGCCACCAAAACAAAACGATTTCCTGCCTCGGTGATAGGGAAAGGACCCAGTACATCTACCCCAATCCTCTCCATGGGAGCCCCGACAAGATACTGTTGTAGTGGCGCGTGAGAGCGTTGGCCAGGTCCTTTCTGCGCCGTACAAACGTCACAGCAGTGGACGTGCATCTCCGCATCTTGTCACATCCGGGCCAATAGAATCGCTGCCGCAGCCGACGCACTGTCTTTGCATTTCCAAAGTGCCCAGATCCAGCTGCTCCATGAACCCAACGGAGGACCGTTGTACGTAAAGCCTGGGGAACCAGAAGTTGCAAACGGTCAGTACCCCCCCTTGGTGCCTGCCATCTTCTGTAGATCACACCATCGTGCAACTCCAGGCTGCCCCACTGCGAATGTAACAACTTGAGTTCCGGCCCCTGGGAAGACACGGTTTGCCAATCGGGCATTCCTGGGTCTCCAGCCAACCCCTTACCTCCTCTAGCACTTGGTCGTCTGCTTGTAGTTGCCGTAACTGGTCGATGGTGAATGGTTCCCCTGCTCCATCAGTGTCCTCTAGCCCGGCTGCTGATGATGATGGTCCCATACCCCTTTCTTCTTGCCGGCGGCAATATCGACAGTCGTCGAGGACGCATGGTCGCCTGGAGAGGGCATCAGCATTTGCATGCTGCCGTCCTGGTCGGTGTTGCACCTCGAAATCATACTCCTGAAGTATTTCTATCCACCTTGCCACCTGGCCCTCAGGTTGCGGAAGTTTAACAGCCATGTAAGGCTAGCATGGTCAGTTCGAATTGTAAACTTAGTGCCCAAAAGGTAAGGCTTGAAGTGTCGTACTGCCAGGATTACTGCCAATAGCTCCCGCCGGTAACGCAGTAATTTTTCTCCGGTCGACTGAGGCTGCAGCTATAGTAGGCCACCACTCTCTCTCGGTCTCCCCTCTGGGAGAGTACTGCGCCAACCCCACATTACTAGCGTCAGTGTCCAAAATAAAGGGTTGGTTGGGGTCAGGGTAAGCCAGGACAGGTGCACTGGTAAGAGCAGCTTTTAGTTGTTGGAAAGCGGCGGCGCAGTCCTCCGTCCACCCAAACTGTTGGCCCTTACTCGTCAGCTGGTGCAAGGGGCTAGCAATGGTTGCAAAGTTTCTCACGAATCTCCGGTAGTATGAGGCTAAGCCCAGAAAGCTCCGCAGCTCGGTGATGTTGGCTGGTGGGGGCCAGTTGCTCACGGCAGTCACCTTCGCTGGGTCGGTAGCCACTCCACTCTCGCTAACCACATGTCCCAGAAACTGAGTCTGTCGGGAGAGGAGGTTACATTTCGGGGTTCAACCGCAACCCGGCGCTCTGAATGGCTGTCAAGACTTCCCTTAAATTGTGGACAGCCTGATCAAAGTCTCTGGCATGGATTAGCAGATCGTCCAGATAGACCACACATCGGGTTCGGGGAATGTCTTTTAGGACCCGCTCCATCAGTCTTTCAAAGGTGGCCGGTGCGTTACACAGTCCAAACGGCATCACCTTGAATTGCCACAGCCCTTGTCCTATGGTGAATGCGGTTTTGTGTCGGTCCTCTGGTGCCAGTTCCACTTGCCAATACCCACTGCGCAAGTCCAAGGTGCTGAACCAACAGGATCCAGCCACATAATCCAATGCATCATCGATGCGTGGCAGTGGGTATGAGTCTTTTCGAGTGACTTCGTTTAACCTCCGAAGTCCACACAGGGCGCCAACCCCCCGTTTTCTTCCGTACCATGACCATTGGTGCAGCCCAGGGGCTGTCCGAAGGCTCAATAACGTCGTTGGCTGCCATCTCACAAATCATTTCCTCGGCAGCTTGACGCTTCGCAAGAGGCAATCGGTGGGGCGCAATGGGAGCGGCATGGCCAGTGTCTATGTGGTGTTTCACTAAATTCGTTCTAGTACAGTCCTCCTCTCGAGCCGCAAAAATGTCCACAAAGTCTCTCAATAGTTGTTGAAGTTGCTCCTGCTGTGGCGTTCAGATGTTCCCCACTTCGACGCCCAATTCCTCTACAGCGGCAACTGTCTCAGCTGATGGGTGGTCGTGAGGAAAACCGTTGGGAAGCACTGGTCTGAGCTGCAACATTCTCCTGGGGGTCCCCTTGAGTCTCTGCATCTTCCGAACAACGGTCGGGAGCCGGTGAGCCGTGGTATCCAGGCAAATCCAAGCCAGCAGCCCTTCCAGGACGGTTCCAGCCCGATTGGAGCGACACAGTCTCATTACCTAGGCAGAGGACGGCCCTAGACACATCAACACATGCTCCCCAGTGGGCCAACAAGTCCAACCCAATAATGCACTGGTCTTTAATGTCCATAAGCCAGAATTCGTGGTTGGTCTGGCTCGTCCCTACCACACAGATAACAGTTTCTTTCCGGCATTACTGTCCGTTCACCCGTAACCGTGCGTAGTTCGCTATTTGTGGGGGTCCAGCCCTCGGGAAGAAGACTAGCTGTTTCTGGCAACACTCCTTTTCTTAGCAAACAAATAGTGGACCCCGTGTCCACTAAGGCACTGCATGGCCGTCCATCAATAGTGCAGTCTAGGTATAGTCCAGTGGAAAATCCACAGCGCCCAACTTTGAAGCAGTCTTTGTTGAGGGTGCTGAAAACGGAGCGAGGGTCCCCTCACGGCCTCACCCGATGTCGTTTCCCTGCGGTGATGCTGTACGAGGCAACGGACTTGGGGCAGGGCAATCCCTGGCAAAGTGCCCTGGTTCTCCGCATCGAAAACAGCAGTCCACTCGTTGTCTCTGTCGGGGGGTTGATGTTGATTGGGCGCGGCTGACCTCCACTACCTCAGACAGGTCCCCTTCCCTCCTTCGTTCAACGGCTCTTGTTAGTCGACTCGGTCGTGGCATTCGTCTTGTCGGTGACTCAGCCTGTAGTACGTCTTCAACCAGCTCAGCCTCTTTTAGTGCCTCGCTCAAATCTCGGGTGACGATAGACAGACATGCTGGCGAAGACGTTCTGGTGTGAGGCCCCGCAGGAAAGCATGAAGGCCGAGTTCTTCCCTCACTGCTGTCGAGAAAGTAGGGTAACCTTTTCGTGTATATACCCTGACGTCAGCGGCAAAGGCTCCTATACTCTCACCTTCATGCCGACGTCGGCTAGTCAGCTTGTCTCTGTTGCATTCTGCTGAAGTTCTTTGTCCAAAGCGACGGGTGAGAGCAGCGGTGAGAGCCTGAAGATCACGACACTCTTCCGATGACAGATCAATGAGTACCTGAAGTGCGGGACCCTCCAAGGCAAGGGCCAAGTGTGTCGCAGCTTCCTCGCGTTCCACTCATTGTGTATCGCGCCAGATCCAGATCCACTTGTGCAGGTATGGTTCTAAAGGAGTCAATCCGCTGTATCAGGCGGCAGCTCCGCTGAGCAACGTAACGCTGACCGCTGAGTTCCATAGCGGACCGTCCCGTGGTCGAGTCTGAAGTTTTAAAGCCTGGGCACCTCTCCCAAGCTGTCGGCTAGCGGATTGCCAACTTATGCACGCAGCTTTACCCAGCTCTTCAAGTAGTGAGCACTCCCCATACACTGCACACACTACGAGTGTCTCGCAGCACGCAGCTGTACCCAGCTTCTTAAGTAACGAGCACTCGTGTCCCATACACCACACGACTCCGAGTGTCTCGGCATTAATTGCTTAGATAAAATCTTAGCAATGAATAACAGCTCTGTCCTGTTGTATCTCTTTATTCACAGATAGCCAGTAAACAAAGCTCGACATTATTGCACTGCCATGGTCAAGGTCATGCACGAAGACACATTTCACATAACCGGTACTTTTACAAAATAAATAACCCCGGACGGCGATGACCCAAACCCACCCAACTAATTGAACACAAACACAACAATTATTTACAAGTTAAGACATTAATAAATACAACAGGAAAAACAGTATAAAAAGCAATGAACGTACAACCTTCCCACAATGCATCACTCCGGCAGCGCTGACTGCCGGGTCGCTACAATATCTTATATACAAACATCTACGCATGAAAGAGTATGTGTCTGTCTCTCAGGCTCAGAAGTGCGAGGCGGCCTGGAAGTGCGAGGCTAAAGCATGAAGCTCAAAGAAAGCGACTCTGTCACCAAATTGAAACTGCCGAGAAATGAGAAACTCACTTAGCTGCTAATACACAAGCGATGTGAGCACATTGGCAAAACAAAACCTCAGAGGTGAGAGAAACTCACTTATCTGCTGATAGACAATGGAGGCGAGCACATCAGCAAAACAAAACCACCGACTAAAGAGAACCTCGCTTAGCTGCTAATGCACAACCAATGCGATTGATTGATTGAAGTGCCAAAATCAATGGTTTCTAGGAGCCCAGAATATATATATTCCTCCTTCTTTATTATACAGCCCTATTTCTTTCGTATTACTTATCAACATTATAAGAGTGGTCTCTGTCCAAAACTTTCAGTGAAACATGCTGAATGTTGGCACGGTTTGTGTTTATGTTTGCCCCTGATATGTGTAGCTGATAGAAATGCAAAGTAGAGCTGTAATGCAACAGTGTAATGTAAACCTTACAAATGCATTACTCTTCCTGGTTTCAAGTACAATTTATTCAATATTTTCTGGGAACTTGGTTGTTTTTCCAAATTTAGATTAGCATGTGATTAATCTTTTATTGACTTTTTCTTATTTCAGAAATAAACCATTACAGATTATACTTTCGATGTTAATAAGAACTGAGTTCATATGAATGCATACCTTATTGTATGTAAATCATATTACAAAAGTCTCATTTGGATGCAACATTTTATTTTATTTCAATTCAAAGAAATGTCAATAAGTAACAGTTAAAAGAAACATTTTCTATTGATTTAAAAAGAATTTACACTTATAGTAGTTTTTATATTTTTGCTCACTAATGATTGCTAAGCCTTCATGCAGTTCATTGTTCCAGTTGGTCCCAAGTCTGTTAAGATTCACTCTTTCCAGACCTCCTGGGTACACATGTGTTACACAGCATCAAACCTTCAGATAAATACTATTCTATTGAAGAGGCCAACTGTCAACAAAAAGACAAAAAAGGAGAACAATTTAATTCACAAGAGAAAATGACTAGTGTATTGACTATTTTTCTATTATGATTTCTGTGTTTGTAGCATTGAGTGAGCATGCAGCACTATTTAAATATACTACAATACCTTTAAAGTCACTTTAAGTATTTTTTGTTTCTCACATTGTTAGTTTAGGCCAAGGCTTTTAACCCACTGCAGAGTTCATTATTCAGCTTCTAAAAATACTCACAAACTTAAGTATTTATATAGCTATTAAAACATCAGAAGAATTATGACAAGAACTGGCCATTCATGACTTCCAATGTAACACGGACAATCTGAGTCAAGCTCATATGCTGCTCTGGTAGCCATGGAATATTCAATACTTTTTGGATCTCAAGAATGGAACTAACAGCCTCATTTGTTGAACAAGAAGATGTGCATATCAAATGAAATTTGAATCAGTGGGAAGTCATGTCTTTTTGACACACCAAGTTATTACATGTATATGTTTTCATTGTTTTCAGATAATAAATCAGGAATAAGCCAAATATAATTTACAGTAAAGAAAATTTTGATTAATTCTATGTGAATTACATTGATCTTACCTTATTTCTTGCCGGTTGTAAATCTTTCTTTCTTGAAATTTATGGTCTGGAAATAGTTTTTAAAGAAATAATATTACTAACAATGAGAGAACAATATATTTTAAAATAAACAAAATGTCATAACTCTTTGTGTGAAGAAGAGACTTAAACCCAGTCTCTTAGACCACAGCTTTTCAGGAATATAACAGCTTCAGGAAAGAATGGTGGTCACAGACTAAAGAAACAAAAGAAGGAAGGAAAATAGAAGTGAGAGGAGAAAAAGCAGACAGGCTGCACTACAATGTAAAGGAATTGCACGTTCTTTTTGAGCAGGCGTGTTCAAGTCAAATAGGTGTTTTTGCTTTCTGTGCACATTTTATTGACTCCCGTTTCTATCCCACACCAGAAGAATAAACAATTCTGCTTGAGCATAGAATGTGGTCACTCTAGTCAAAGTATAAAAAAATGGTGCTATTGGAATCTGCTTTGCCATCCATATCTATACTAATAAAAGGCAAAGCCCTCACTGACTGACTGACTGACTCACTCATTGACTGACTGACTCACTCATCACTAATTCTCCAACTTCCCGTGTAGGTAGAAGGCTAAAATTTGGCAGGCTCATTCCTTACAGCTTACTTACAAAAGTTGGACAGGTTTCATTTCGAAATTCTACGCGTAATGGTCATAACTGGAACCTATTTTTATCCATATACTGTAATAGACTGCAAATCGATGGCCGTGGGAGGCGGAGTTACGTGTCGTATCATCACGCCTCCCATGTAATCATGTGAACTGACTGTGAATGTAGTACGTAGAAAACAAGGAAAAGCTCCAAAGAGCACTGAAGAAAAAGCGCATACAAGCATATTCATAAGTGCAGCTACTGCGGAAACAAAGCACGGTGTAAACCGTAAGTTTAAATTAAGTTTATAGACATACTCCCGCTGCCGTTTGTCATGCCTACAACGAATACCATATTCGCAAGATACAAGTTTAATGAGAAGACACAAGGTATAAACGAGACTTTGGATCACTTTGTAACGGAGTTAAAATTGCTGTAGCGAGAAACTTTTAAGTGCCGGGTTTTAGCTAACATTAAATAAAGCCATGGCCATCACAACATCACACAAGAGAGCAGCTCACGTGAACTGACTGAACGCAGTACGAGTGATCACTTCCATGAATCAAACCTGTTCAAAAAACGCATTACACAATTGACAAGGTGGGAAAAGAATATGAAGTGAGTGACACATACAAGCATATTCATGAGTGCAGCTACTTCGGAAACAAAGCATGGTGTAAACCTAAAGTTTACATTAAATTCATAGACAGGCTGCCGCTAGTGTTTGTCATGCCCACAACTAATACGATATTTGTGAGATACAAGTTTAATGAGAGGACGCAGGGTATAAACGAGAGTTTTGATCAGTTTGTAACTAAGTTAAAATTGCTGGTGAAGGACTGTGCTTATGCAAATTCCGAGAGACTGTGTTTGTGGACGGACTGACAGTTAAGGCAGGTGGGGGAGTCACGTCATCATCTCCCCTCCCATTCACCTCATTTCGCTCCGAGCTGAGGTCTGCACCTGATGCGGTCTTGCCGTTCTTTTTCTTTAGCGATTAGTCCTCTCTCCTTTACTGATTTATATAAAGGAGAGTTGAGATCGTCAGGGATAGAATAATGTTTGGCTCAAACTCAGCAAAAGTGCGAGAGAAACTTTTAAGTGCCGGGTCTGAGCTAACATTAAATAAACCCATGGACATCACAATCCGAGAGACTGTGTTTGTGGAGGGATTGACAGTCACATCGTCATCTCCCCTCCAATTTGCCCCATTTCATTCACTTCATTTCGCTCCGAGCTGAGCTCCACAGCTAACGTGGCCTTGCGGAAGCAACTTCGTCACGCTGTCACCAAATACTCACAGAAAAATCCACAAGTTAATACACACACTGTCTCTAGAGTTTCTCCACACTCTGAATGTATTCCTCTCATCCCCGTTATACCCTCTGATCTCCCACTTCAATTCAAATGCCTCCAATTTCAAGTAAGGCTCTGCTTCGCGATGACAAGTAATAAGTCTCAGGGACACACCCTACAAAAGGTTGCCATTGATTTGAGGCAAGATTGCTTATCTCCTGGACAACTATACGTTGCATTCTCAAAAGTAATCTCAGTGCACAGCTTGGTCATATTACAACCGGAGTGATGAACTGACAACGTGGTATACAAAGAGATCCTTAACAGATAATTATTGGTATATTTTCCCTCAGTTTAAAAAGGTTTTCTTTTCTTCTTAATAAAAATTTAAAAGCAGTACTTCGTCGCTGCGAAGCGCGGGATTTTGCTATATACAGTATATATATATATATGTAGATATGTATATATACAGGTGCCGGTCATAAAATTAGAATTTTAATTTTAATTTTGATGATTATAACTGACAACTAATGAAAGTCCCAAATTCAGTATCTCGGAAAATTAGAATATTGTGAAAAGGTTCAATATTGAAGACACCTGGTGCCACACTCTAATCAGCTAATTAACTTAAAACACTTGCAAAAGCCTTTAAATGGTCTCTCAGTCTAGTTCTGTAGGCTACACAATCATGGGGAAGACTGCTGACTTGACAATTCTCCAAAAGACGACCATTGACACCTTGCACAAGGAGGGCAAGACGCAAAAGGTCATTGCTAAAGAGGCTGGCTGTTCAGAGCTCTGTGTCCAAGCACATTAATAAAGAGGCGAAGGGAAGGACAAGATGTGGTAGAAAAAAGTGTACAAGCAATAGGGATAACTGCACCCTGGAGAGGATTGTGAAACAAAACCCATTCAAAACTGTGGGGGAGATTCACAAAGAGTGGACTGCAGCTGGAGTCAGTGCTTCAAGAACCACCACGCACAGATGTATGCAAGACATGGGCTTCAGCTGTCGCATTCCTTGTGTCAAGCCACTCTTGAACAAGAACAGAAGCGTCTCGCCTGGGCTAAAGACAAAACTGCTGCTGAGTGGTTCAAAGTTATGTTTTCTGATGGAAGTAAATTTTGCATTTCCTTTGGAAATCAAGGTCCCAGAGTCTGGAGGAAGAGAGGAGAGGCACAGAATCCATGTTGCTTGAGGTCCAGTGTAAGGTTTCCACAGTCAGTGATGGTTTGGGGTGCCATGTCATCTGCTGGTGTTGGTCCATTGTGTTTTCTGAGGTCCAAGGTCAACGCAGCCGTTTACCAGGAAGTTTTAGAGCACCTCATGCTTTCTGCTGCTGACGAACTTTATGGAGATGCAGATTTCATTTTCCAACAGGACCTGACACCTGCACAAAGTGCCAAAGCTACCAGTACCTGGTTTAAGGACCATGGTATCCCTGTTCTTGATTGGCCAGCAAACTCGCCTGACCTTAACCCCACAGAAAATCTATGGGGTATTGTAAAGAGGAAGATGCAATACGCCAGACCCAACAATTCAGAAGAACTGAAGGCCACTCTCAGAGCAACATGGGCTCTCATAACACCTGAGCAGTGCCACAGACTGATCGACTCCATGCCACGCCGCATTGTTGCAGTAATCCAGGCCAAAGGAGCCCCAACTAAATATTGAGTGCTGTACTTGCTCATACTTTTCATGTTCATACCTTTCAGTTGGCCAACATTTCTAAAAATCCTTTTTTTGCATTGGTCTTAATTGATATTCTAATTTTCCGAGATACTGAATTTGGGACTTTCATTAGTTGTCAGTTATAATCATCAAAATTTAAAGAAATTAACATTTGAAATACATGAGTCCGTGTGTAATGAATGAATCTAATATACAAGTTTCACTTTTTGAATGGAATTACTGAAATAAATCAACTTTGTCATGATATTCTAATTTTATGACCGGCACCTGTATATGTATGTATGTATGTATATATATATGTATATATGTAGATATGTATATATATGTGTATATATATATATGTAGATATGTATATATACGAAGTATGTAGATATGTATATATGTGTATATGTAGATATGTATGTATATGTATATATATGTTTATATGTGTGTGTGTGTGTGTGTGTGTGTATATATATATATATATGACAGCAACACTCATAACAGTGACAAAACAATTACATTGACAATCATGTTACGTTATTTTTAAAATGTTTCCTTTTCTTTTCCATAACTTCTTTAACACACTACTTCTCCGCTGCAATGCGCGAGTATTTTGCTAGTATTTTATAAACTTGCTGCACTACATGGTTGTGGGAAACCCAGAGCCTATCCTGTACATACAGCAGCATTAAATTAGATTAGACAAACTTTATTAATCGCAAGGGAAAATGTAGCTGCAAACAGCAACAGAAATATAAAAAAACAAGGATGTAGACTCATAGAACAAGTAATACAATAAATAAATAAATAATATATATTGTACATAAATTGCAAAATGAACATAAAGTCAGAGCACAATGCAGGAATACAACAAACTCTGGATGTACTGCTAGTCACAGGGCACATGCACACATGCACAATACTGTGTTCACATTTATGAAGCCAGTTTAAACGTAACATTAATCCAAACACTTGTGACTTTATGATTAGAGAAAATATCCAGAACATGTACTACTTTCAAGCAGATAATGCCTGGGCTAAGGTTAAAATTCAGGTTCCTAGTCTTGTAAATGACAAGTGCTAACCAGTTTGACCATTTATATTTATTTTTGATTGGATATTATTAAATATAGTACAGTATGAATAATTAATTTAAAATAATAACTGGTTTTAACTGCATTGTGCTACCACATATACTTAACCAAAACTAGTAGTAATTTATTAGTAATAACATTGTGAACTTACTTGGATGCAGATGTATTGACAATCACCTGAAAGGTAGTACTTTGGGTTGTTGCTGTAAATTTAGAAATATTCCAAAAAGTTTTTATTATTTTCAGATTTTTTTAAAGAGCTTTGAATCTCAAAAAATTAAAAACAGCCATTTACTGGAATAAAGTCTAAAAATCCGCAGCCCAAAAGTAATGTCTTATTTAGTCTTTTAGCTTTAAAACAGTCATGAAATTGCTTAAAATTCTAAAAAGTTTTAAAGTGGTTATACTTCAGATAAATTGACAAAACATGTCTATTTATAAAAATGTTTCTGAAAAGTGCTTGACTTGTATCATGAAACCTCATTAGGCCCCATTCTTAAATATTAAGTAAAAATAATTAAAACAGATGCCAGACTTTTGGAATAATGTAAATAATTCATAGCTGCAGTGAACAAGAGCTTATCGTAGCAGCATCATTTCCAAAGTGAGGTTTCTCTTCCACTTACTCATCAAGAATTGTGCCACACGATCAACAAACAGATTACTTCACTCACCTTAAGTGACTGACCGCCCAGTCTTCCTAACAGGATCAGTTGCAAGATGGAAACCAATCCAAGACTGGGTAGCAGGCCATCACAAGGCTCACAAATAAACAATTTCAATTTAGAATTACCAATTCATCTGGCACACGTCTTCAGGATGTGGACAGAAAAGCACAGTAAAATTTCACTCAAATGCACAAACTCCAACCAGACAGCAAATGGATATAAACTACTGCAGACTTACTTTGAGGCATCTGTGTATTGATAGCTGGATTAGGTGCATTTACTGTTTTGATTGGAATGTGACAAAGTTAAACAAATTAAACACACTCTGAATTTAATTGAAATTCTGTCCCAAAATCCAGGAACGTGAACTTTCCCTTCACAATAGTTAGCAAAATTGTGATGTCTTTTTGCATGAGTGTCTTAACATCCATAATTGCGGATTCAGCTCTTGCTTTGTGCACAAGATGTATCAAACAGTAGTGGCTGCAAGTAGCAGTCTCACAAAAAACTGAAGAACTCCAAGATGACTAAGAAATGTAACAGTTGTAATCGTTTTTCAGTTCTTTTGGTTGCTATGTTGTCTTGTTTTTCTATAAATTTAATTTTGTTGTTGCTATTTTAGGAATGAAAAAGATTTCAGTCCAACAATAAATATTTCACTTCTTTTCCATTTACATATTCCTGTTTGCTGAGTGTGTCACTGTTATCCAGAATGTGAGGGACAACATCCTGTATTAATATAAGATGTTTTAGTAAAATAAAAAAATATAAAATAATAATAATAATAATAATAATAATAATAATAATAATAATAATAATAATAATAATAATAATAATAAAAATAAAAAGGGAGGGAGAACCAGCAAAGGAACTTAAAACAACAGAGAAGCCCTGGCTCTTTCTAAGTCATTTGTAAGGTTTGAATCCTCTCATTAAGGTGGGGTGGTTTTTACACTTATTCACCCACAAAGAAGCGTCCAATCAAAACAACACACTGTCCTCACTCTCCTTCACAATACTGGTATCCTAACTCCCTGCCTGACTAATCCCTCATGCCACCAGTGGCAGGTCAGAAACCAATCCTGGATAGGGTGGCCAGCCATCGGAGGGCCCACTCATGAACATTCACAATTTAGAATTGCCAAGTAACTTGGCACACATATGTTTAGGATGAGAACTGAAAACCTGTGCAAAAATCCACACAGGCAAAGAAACTCCAAACAGAAAGCAAATGGGTATACTGTAATCTACTGCAGACTTACCTTGAGGCATCTTTGTGCCAATGGTTGGATTGATTGCATTTATTGTTGCTGCTGTATTGTCGTCTGTGTCACAGAAAGAAAGATGGAGAGCTCAGTGTAGAAATTAACAATCAAACTGAATAAATTAAAAACTCTGAATATCTGAGAATTTCTTTTTTACTTACACTTTTTTCAAGTTTCTTTTTTATAGATTTGTTTCACTGGCTTTCCTTAGTAAATTAACCTTTAAAATTCAGAACTACGTGTACAGCAAGAAAACATTACTTAGTATTCATTGAAATTGAAGAGGTTTAGCAACGACACTGGCCAGAAGTACACAACTCTTTTAGATTTCATGTAAATTCCTCATAATAAATTAAATTCACGTATATCGATTACCTTAGATTTATTATACCAACAATAATGAATAAAAGACTCTAGAAATGGGGGTGTAGTGGTTTTGGCTACTTCCCAAAAGTTCCAAACACCAAGGATAGCATCATAGATGGACTACTATCTGTGTGGAATTTACATGTTCTTTTCTATTTAATCTTGATCAACCCCCACCCCCTATCATCCTACAAACATATGTAATTGAAGTTGGCCAGTCATAAGGCTTATATCTGGGTATGTGTGGGTGTGTGCAAGTGTGTGCACATGAGTGGTGAGCAGTGCTGCCTCTTAACTCCATGGTCACCCTGCATGGAATATGTATACTCTACTAATGTCTGTGAAAAAAATTTTTGATTCAGGTACTTATGTGTTAACATGTGTGTGTTTAGGCAATTTGCAGGCAGTACTTTGAAACTAAAAGAAAGAAAAAAAAGAATCACAACAGTTTCTGGAAAGAGGAACAATTAAAACTTGGATGCTATCACAAAGAGATGTCAGTTTATTTTTCTTATGAAAAGAACAATACATGTCAGACACATGGAAGCTAATGAAGTGCACTTTTCCCAAGAAGGTCTGGGTGGAACAATGTGTGATCAGGCCAGAATTAAAAAGGCCTTCAAAGTGTAGGTCACTCTAAGGCAAAGGACACACTTATTAGGTTTCTGTGCATTCCATAATACCTAAAATGTCACCATACCCAAAGGAGAGAGCCATTGGCATGCTGGAGGTGGACATGTTATGTTCAAAAAAACTGTGAATTAAGCCACTGCCCTGTGTCCAAACAACAACCAGGCTTTCTGAAGATCAATATTATAAATGATCATACAAGATCTCTTTACTGGGACAAGACTGACATATCAGTCTGCTGATTTGACAGATTGTTACAGATCTACTACCTGTACTGCTGCTGAAAAGTCGGCAGATAATTCCCACATCAGGGATAGCCCATGAGTCACAAGCCTGCTTGCTGCTGAGCTTAGAGCAAGGTGACCTGTCAGAGGCCATCTGTTCATACCACCTAGATAATTTGATCCTATAAAAGAAAAATGCCTGTCCACACACATCTGCTGTGGTCACAACTGTTACGAGGAGTGAATGTTGATGTGCAAATGCTGTTTTGTTTTACCTTTTCCCCTGACCATATCCTTACAACATGTGTTTAGGATGCCATGGATCCCAAAATCCAGGGGTGTTAACCTTGCCTGACAATGGTTAGCAGCTTTTTGTGGACCTTCTGCTTAGGAATGGCATAGCATCAACAACTGCAGATTCAGAGGCTCACTTGCTCTGTGCATAAGAGGGGTCAAACAGCAGTGGCTGTAGGTGGCAGTCACATCCATCCATCCATCCTCCCATTATCTAACCCGCTATATCCTAACACAGGGTCACACAAGATACTGAAACTCTACAAGGTGACTTTTGAACTTTAATAGTTGTGGTTGTCTTTCTGTTGTTTTGTTGCTATGTCATCTTTTTCTGTTATTTTTATTTGATTATAAATATTTTAGCAATGGAGATTAAGATTTTAGTCCAACAATGTATGCTCACTTCTACTTCATCTGTGTGTTCATGTTTGATGATAAAGTGCACCTCTGTTATTCAGAAGCTGAAGAACAGCACCCTTTACTAAAATAAATGGTTTTATGAAAAGAAAAGTACAGTATATAACCCAGCCACAGGGAATGCGCAAACCAGTGTGTTTCTTCGTGCCGGTCCCAAGCCCAGATAAATGGGGAGGGTTACGTCAGGAAGGGCATCCAGTGTAAAATTTTGCCAAATCAGTATGCAGCAAACAATACAAATTTTCATACTGGATCGGTCGGACCCCAGGTTAACAATGACTGCCACCAGTACTGTTAGCCAATAGGGTGCTGGCTGAAATTGGGCTACTGTTGGCTGAAGAAAAAGAAGGAGAAGAAGAGGGGGGAGACATGTCCAGAGGCAGGAGGAGAGGAGGAAAGTAAAAAGAGTTGGACTGAGGGTAGGAACTTTGAATGTTGGCAGTATGACTGGTAAGGGGAGAGAGTTAGCAGATATGATGGAGAGAAGGCAGGTTGATATATTGTGCATTCCACAGACTAAATGGAAGGGGAGTAAGGCCAGGTGGATCAGAGGTGGATTCAAACTGTTCTATCATGGTGTGGATGGCAGAAGAAATGGGGTAGGAGTTATTCTGAAGGAACAGTATGTCAAAAGTGTTCTGGAGGTGAAAAGAGTGTCAGGCAGAGTAATGATTATGAAGCTGGAAATTGGACGTGTGATGATGAATGTTGTTAGTGCATATGCACTGCAAGTTGGGTGTGCAATGGGTGAGAAAGAAGATTTTTGGAGTGAGTTGGATGAAGTGTTGAACAGTGTACCCAAGGGACAGAAAGTGGTGATTGAGCGGATTTCGATGGGCATGTTGGTGAAGGGAACAGTGGAGACGAGGAGGTGATGGGTAGGTATGGTGTCAAGGAGAGGAATGAAGAAGGTCAGAGGATAGTGGATTTTGCCAAAAGGATAGACATGGCTGTGGTGAATACGTATTTTAAGAAGAGGGAGGAACATAGGGTTATGTACAAGAGAGGAGGAAGATGCACACAGGTAGATTACATCCTATGCAGAAGAGTCAATCTGAAGGAGATTGAAGACTGCAAAGTGGTGGCAGGGAAAAGTGTAGTTAAGCAGCATAGGATGGTGGTCTGTAGGATGACATTGGAGATCAAGAAGAGGAAGAGGGTGAGGGCAGAGCCAAGGATCAAATGGTGGAAGTTGAAAAAGGAAGACTGCAAGGTTGAGTTTAGGGAGGAGGTGAGACAGGCATTGGGTAAAGAGTTGAGCAGTAAAGAGTTACCAGACAGCTGGGAAACTACAGCAGATGTACTAAGGGTGACAGCAAGAAGGGTGCTTGGCATGACATCTGGAAAGAGGAAGGAGGAAAAGTAATCCTGGTGGTGGAATGAGGAAATACAGGAGAGTATACAGAGGAATAGAATGCTAAAGAAGAAGTGGGATAGTCAGAGAGATGCAGAAAGTAGACAAGAGTACAAGGAGAAAAGGCGCAAGGTGAAGAGAGAGGTGGCGAAGGCTAAAGAAAAGGCATATGATGAGTTGTATGAGAGGTTGGACACTAAAGAGGGAGAAAAGGACCTGTACCGATTGGCTAGACAGAGGGACTGAGCTGGGAAAGATGTGCAGCAGGTTAGGGTGATAATGGATAAAGATAGAAACATACTCACAAGCGAGGAGAGTGTGTTGAGCAGATGGAAAGAGTACTTTGAGAGGCTGGTGAATGAAGAGAATGAGAGAGAAGAGGTTGGATGATGTGGAGATAGTGAATCAGGAAGTGTAACGGACTAGCAAGGAGGATGCTAAGGATAGAGCTTCCAGGTAAGAGAAAGAGAGGAAGGCCTAAGCGAAGGTTTATGGATGTGGTGAGAGAGGGCATGCAGGTGATGGGTGTATCAGAACAAGATGCAGAGGACACAAAGATATGGAAGAAGATGATCCGCTGTGGCAACCCCTAACGGGAACAGCCGAAAGAAGAAGAAGATGTAAGTATATAGTAATAATAATAATAATAATTTAAGTGAGGGAAAAACAGTGGAAGAACACAAAGCAGCATAAGAGTCATGGCTCTTTTTAAGTCTACTGTAGAGTTTCAATACTCTCATCAGGATAGGGTAGTTCTTAATCTTATTGACCATCAAACAAGTATCCTGTCACAAAAAGTAATGTCCTTACTAACCTTCAAAATTCTGGTACCCCACCACCCTGCCTGACACAGTTACAGGGCAGGAACACATTTTGGATTTTTTACAGGCCACCACAAGGGCCACTGATAAACACATTTCTAACCCACTGATAAACACATTTCTAACTGCAAATTGACAGGTAACTAATAACACAACCACATATATTTTTGAAGAGATCAGACAACCAGAGGAAAAAACATGTATACTCCACACATAGATCACCCTGGGATTTCATAAGGGCCAAGATAATAGAAACCATAGCAGGCATTCCAATGTGTTTCATTCTTGTTCTTTGATATCACAAATGGAAAGTCAGGAAAATTTCATAATAAAAGGTATAAACTGCTGGAGACTTACTTTGTGGCATCTTTGTTGAACTGGCTGGATTATTTGTCTTCATTGTTGTAGTTGATACATTGTTGCCTGTGTTACAGAAAAAATGAAAGATGGAGAGTTTATGGCAGAATCTAACACTCAAGATGAATGGATTAAACACTCTGTTATACACGTATTACTGCCACTTCCTTTGAAGCTTCTCTTTAATTAATTTCTGTCAAATAATTAAATTAGCCATTTAGTTAATAAAAATCAGAAGCATTTGTATATTCTGGAAAACATCAGTGATTATTATACTTAAGATGAAGGCAGTCTTGTGGCCTTACTTGCATAGCTCCCTCTGCTGGCCTCAAGTCTCCCTGCACTTCTGAGTTCATTTTACTAACTTAGTACCCATTGAGTATTGACAAGGCACATAACCTAAGCAGTCAGAGTCTTTTCAAATGGTTTCCTGTGGAACTTGTTCAGAATAAGACAGTCTGATATTTATTATTATTTACTTATTTGGTTGATGCCTTTATCCAAGGCAATTTAGAACATTTGAGATACAATTAACTATATTTCTTTGGTTTTTCCAATTGGCTTAGTGACAGATGAGGTGAATTGCTCATGATAACACATGTCAGTATCAGAGTTTGAAGTCCAAAGCCTTAATTACACCACACTTGTTTGTGAACTGTCTTATTTAAACTACATTTCCTTTAAAGAAAGAGGCATACTTACTTGTGGCTGAGCCGCTCAAGGGGCATTGGGGTGCCCCTCTGTTAAAGAAAGCAATTATATTTAAAAAGATGGTATACAGAAGAGTATGCAGGGCACGGGAGGAAGATGGTTTGGTCCTTAGTTATTACAGATAGAAAATCAGTTACTATCATTTCACTACTACTGTCTATTAGAAATACCAATGAATAATAAAATATAATAAACAGTAAAAATAAAAGAAGTAAAAAAGTAAAACATAATTAAACATAATAAAACGTAAAGAAAAGATTAAATTATATTAATGCTTTATCAAAAACAATATTATGAATAACTTTATTCTCTATCTTACATTCTATAAATGTTGCTTTTTTGAATTTCTGTTTGCATATTGTTCAAGATATTTTTCTCTTTTTTGCTTATTGAACGATTCTCTTTGTTCTTGATTTTTATTATATACAGCTCTTTTTTGTTCATTTTTCCTTTCTCAATGTTCATTGTGTCACACACGTGCGAATAAGAGGCAGCTAAAGGGCTTGAGTAAGGACAGTTCCGAGACATACCAGGATGTGGCAGAGTGCGCTGACTCTTTTTCTCCTTTGCCTGCAGACCATTTACGGTAGATTCCACCTGGTCCTCTGGACGTCACTTCCGGGACCGAGCCAATGGAAGGAGACCTTGCCGGCTCCAGCCCCTGTGATATCACGTCCGGGTTCACACCAATGGCAGAAGACCTACAAGAGCCCGACCCCTTTGATTTCACTTCCTGTCTTCCCCTTTAAAAGCCTCCACCTTTTCTCTAATCCCTCAGTTCTGTTTTGGACTCAGTTTTGTGCACATCAGTGCTGTATCTATCAGAAGCTACTTTACAGCCAGGAAACCAGATTATACGGATGGCTGCCCCAAACCTTTATATAACTCTGTCTTGTGTTTGTGACAATTGTCAGCTCTTGCTGCTCTTTTTCTATTGCAATCTAAATTCAGTGTTCTTCAGTAGATAATTTGCTTTTCTGCCTTGACATTATAACCAACTCTGTTGAAGGGTAAGTTAGTACTGAGAGTGTCGGGACAAAGAGAGGATGTGCTCAGTAGGAGTAATTATTGGGTGAATGGTGTGGAGAGGAGTGATCAAGGCTGAGTAACACGGACACAACTGAAAACATTTTTAATATGATAGAGAGATACACTCACTTCAACAGATTACATAAGTGCTTGTGTGTAAATGTGCATATATGTAGAGCAAGTTTCTTAAAGTGTCAAATTGTAGATGCCAGATAGGAAAGCCAAGGCCAGCACCACTGCTAGCACCATGGTGTTGATAAATGACAGCAGATCCTTTGGCGTACCCCATTAATGCCTGTCTATTATTAAAATAACATTTGTGGATTACCTTGACACAAAATCAAGATATAATGGGGCAGCATGTTTAGTGTCTGTTGGATTACCATTAATTTAACCCCAGCAACTTGGATGTAATCTCTAGAAAAAGATATCAAAGAGCACAGATTGCTATGGCCTATTGTGTCTAACATTAATGGGTCAAGTTAGCGTGGAGACTCCTTGGCAATGAAATAATACAAAGTGCTCTTTTTGCACAACCACAGGAAAGGTTAATATTTTTGCTGACATTGAATAATTCCTTCATGTTTTGATAATGAGAGCAGAGTGAAATATTTGGGTAGACCAGCAGTGGGCAACTTTTTATTATTATTATTATTTTATTTTGGTTTTAAGATTGATTCTCACCCTGTTGTTGTACATGCAACATTTACATATTTTCTCTCTCTTTATTGGTGGCACAGTGGCACAGTGGGTAGCGCTGCTGCCTCTCAGTTAGGAGACCCAGGTTTGCTTCCCAGGTCCTCCCTGCGTGGAGTTTGCATGTTCTCCCTGTGTCTGCATGGGTTTCCTCCAGGTACTCTGGTTCCTCCCACAGTCCAAAGACATGCAGGTTAGGTGCATTGACAATCCTAAATTGTCCCTAGTGTGTGCTTGGTGTGTGTGTGCACGCCCTGACCGGGGTTTGTTTTCTGCCTTGTTGGCTGGGATTGGCTCCAACAGACCCCCGTGACCCCTGTAGTTAGGATATAGCGGGTTGGATAATGAATGGATGGATCTCTCTCTTTATCCTAATTTTTTTAAAAATATATTTTCTGAGTACAGTACTCCAATTTTCCATCTTTTAGAAGTTCCATAAATGTTTGTGTTAACTTATTTGGCAACTCTAAACCTGTGGGAGTGTGGTTGTGGACAAGCAATGACCCTGTGATATACCAGCTCCCAGATTATGTGGGACAGTGATTATGACAGTGTCATTTTGTGTTGTTATGTTTTATTAAAGAATTCATCTTTCTAAGTGTTCAAGATTATATTGTAGTATAGAAGAGAGTGGAGTCCTTTTTTGTTCCAGAACATAAAGGCATCCATAATTTCCACCCATTATATATCAATGTGGTTGTAAAATATCCATAAATTATTATTGTAGTCAGAGAATATACAGGGTGGTCCAGATCTAATTATGCACATCCAGATCGTCTGGATGACTTTGATTTATGCGGGGACGATTCCAGTTCGGTGTGAAGACGATTCTTCATGTCGTCAGTTCGAACACTTCTCGATGGTCCGGGATTTTTCGGGTGATTTTCTATGCAATAAACTTAATAAGTTATAGCATGATGAAAACTGCATAATTAGATCTGGACCATCTTATACAGTTCATGTAGATAAGTAGGAATGCCATGTTTTTGTCATATTCTAGTTTTATTTTTTTTTTTAAGTTGAATGACACCATTAGTAACAAATTATCCTTACGTCATTTTGAAATACCTAGGTTTTCAATATGGAAACTACTTATACAGCCCAGCTTGCTAATATTACTGATCACTGCAAAAGAGAAAACAGGGCATGTTATAGAAAAATAGAAAATACTTTACATTTTGTAGGAGAATGTTGATTTCTTTTAACTTCACCAGATTTGTTAACTTCACCAAAAGCTTTATGTTGATCTGTGTGTTAAAATGTGATGAACTGTTGTTAGCAGAACAAAGTCATCTTCTTATTTGCAAAAGAAATACCCTTCTATACCCTTAAGCATGACATTCATATGCACAATAAATTAAAGCACTTTAATTAAACCAAGAGCTCTTTTAACTTTAGTTAACTTTAGTTTGGAGGTCATGCATAGACATTATTTACCTGTTTACTTATTATGATAGATTAAATGTCTGGATTATGCATACTGTGTCATAAGTGATGGTTTTAAAACTGTTCCATGAGACACTGCATACCTGAATTATGTTCATTAGAATATTATACAAGACTGAAGTGTTTACTGGTTTAAAAGGTACCTTTTAGTTTTTCTGATGTCCTGCCAATTTGTTTAAATATCTTTTAAATATTCATTTAAAATGGCAATGGTTATGTAGCTGATACAATGGTGTCATTCACAGCAACAGTATCATTCCATTTTATAGATAAATGATAGAGTATGAATGAGGGAGTATGATACAATATAATTTTGATTTATTGTTTAATTTCATGTTATTGACCCAGTGCCTCAGGTGTTGAGGCTCAGTTACCTCCCCTGCCAGTGCTCCAGTTACAGAAATGTAGAGAGAACTACACTGAATACTTGTAGTACTAGGGTGTTGTACCGTGTTAGCCATTATAAATGTAAAGAAAAGCCAAGCAAAATGACACCTTTTATTGGCTAACTAAAAAGATTACAATATGCAAGCTTTCAAGGCAACTCAGGCCCCTTCTTCAGGCAAGATGTAATCATATACATCTGAATACTTGTGACATGCTATAGGATGGAGGCTTGTTATGAATAAAATGTCCAGTGTGTTTATGAATAGACCAATAAAGCCAAACTTACTTTCTGATGAGTCATGGGATGAGGGTCTTTTTATTTCAGTTCTCCGTGCCTCATTTTCATTTTTTTGTCTTTTCTTATCTACGTATACATTGGCATATTATGGAATGAGTAAAAAAAAAGTAACAAGAAAAGGCAAAGGTTATTTTAATCAAAGAATTTCGGTGTCATCAAAAATAAAATGAATCTCAATAGAGATGTTTTTTCAAAGGTTTTGTAGGTTTTGGAATCAAACTTTACTTAGATGCACACAATTCTCCACCCTTAAAATAATGTTTAATCGTCAAAATAGTTTGTTGTGTGCTGTGGATTGTCTAGACTCTTAGAGAGATAGAAGTTAACATAAATAAATTTTATAGAGAAAAGGCATCTTACAAATCAAGAAAAAACACAGAGCTGGGTGGGATTCCAAACAACGTAATTATCTAAGATGCAGAAAGCATTAAACAAATGACCACACTAAAACCATTTAAAAAACATTGAATTATTATCATTGAGTAACTATTTCAAATTGGCAATGTGGGGGCATTGGTGTGTGCTTGAGTGGGTCCTACAATGGACCAGCCATCTTCTGCTGCAGGCTCCTGGAATTTGATTAAGCTAATATATGAATAGAATAATATAGCATCTGCTGTGGGCTGGCACCCTGCCCGGGGTTTGTTTCCTGCCTTGCACTCTGTTTTGGCTGGGGCTGGCTCCAGTGGACCCCCGTGACCCTGTAGTTAGGATATAGTGGGTTGGATAATGGATGGATAATATGGCATTATCATGAATTCATTATAAAAATCCACATACTGTATGTCATTATATGCTTGTGGGGAGCCAGAGCAAACAGACAAAAACCACAGTCACTCATCTAACGCCACTTTAGAGGTTTAGAGAGACTCATTGCGCTGTTAAAGAAGACCTTAACAAAAGCTCAGTTTGCATTAAATAACAATAAGTGACTAATAGATGCATCATAGCAAGACCTTAAAAGCTCCTATCCTAAAGTGTTACCAAACTTTCTCAGTGTGTTCCCGTTGATTTTCTTGGGATACTCAAGTTTTTCTCCCACAAACATTTGAATAAAAGTATTATTGTCAATTCTAAATTTACAATGACTGAACTGGATAAGCTAGTTAGAATATATTTAGATAAATATGATTTTTATTAAGATAAATACAATCTAAACTTCAGATTGCTTTTCCTCTAGTAACAGTGCAAGTAAAATCCTAAATAGTTATGCCACCATAATTCATATAGCAGAATGTCTTAAGCCTGCTAATGTGAATCCATAGGAGCGATTGGTTTTTATTACAGGTAATTTCAACATTAGAAGCCAATATCTTCATTTTGTTGCTTTGTCTCACTTAGTTCATTTTTGAGCAGAACAAGTTTGTGTCTGCAGTCTCAGAAATTTTCAGTAGTGTGAGTATTACTTTTCGATAAATGACCAAATTGCTTTATTTCATTCAGTTAACTGCAAATAACAAATTATCCACCAGTAGAGTGGATGAGATAGCTGTTATGTCTTCAAAGGAGTATGATGCAATATAATATTTACTTTCAATAACACAGCCAACAACAAGAAGAAAATCCTTCTTTACTGGATTACATCACAGTATAATGCAGTACATTAAGTTAACCAGAATATGCATATCTTGCATAATAGTCTCAAAAACACATTAAATCACAAACACACAGAGTATTTCAAACGTATAATTGTCTCGTGGAATACGTCACATTAGCCCTTAGCTCAGTATGTTTATATGGAAATAGCAGCATATGAGAAAAGTATGAGGGATGGAGGGGATGCCAAGATATAGCAGATCACACAAGTAAAATACCTATTTGTGGGTATGGGTGATCATAGACTGATATAGCAGTAGCGAGTCATCTATTTAAATGACAAACTCCAGTAGCTGTAAGAATTGATTTCTAATTGAAAAACTAGTTGGAATAAACGTGTAAGCACACAGCATTCCAAAACTGGGGTAAAGAAATCATATTCTGCAGTAAGCAGTTGAGACTAGTTGTATATTCATTTTATAATTCAAAATACCATTTTAATTTAAAAACATAATTTTCAGTTACTTACCCTCCCTTTCTGCTGAAGAACAAGACATTAGCACTAAAACCAGCAGTGCAATCCATGCCATTTTCATGCCGAACATTTTGACTATTTATAAAGAAAAGAAAGAATTTTTTGCACTTTGGCGAATTTGGGTGCTTGCCTTGTTTACTAGAAAAATACATTAAAATAATTAAGAAATTATAAAAAAATATTAATGCTCTTATAAAAGCCATTTTTATTATATGACAAATGACAAATTAATAAAAAGAAAAACAGATACTACCTGGGTGAAGAGGAGATAACAAGGTGCAGACAGATGCGGGGCAACAAGTTTTCAGATCAGGCTCCTTTCTCTCTGCCTTTACCTTGCCTGATGGTTATATTTATATCCAAAAGTTAGATCACCTTGTGTCATGAGATGAGATTTTTTGAATAGAAGTTCCTGTATGCTATGTGTAACTTGTTTCTTCCTTGTTCTTTTTCATGCACCTTTTTGACGTAGTTCCAGGTATATTGATGTAAAGGTATCAAGTGTACAAAACATAATTACTGACAACAATGGTAACTGATCTGGCAAGCTATTAGCACCACTACATTAAGGAACAGTTTTTACCTATAGTTCATATGTTTACGCAACAACATTTGGACTGAGAAATAAATTTTATTTATACTTAGTGTACATACTGTATATTGTGTGTAGTTTAAATTTATGATGTTGTATTCTTTGTCTATTTTTCCTTTCTTTTGTTAATTGTACCAGACTCATAGGACAAATTCAGGGTAAAATGTATCATACCCTTTCCACTATGCTGCACAATTTGATGCCAGCTTTCCCATTTCTACTGTGCTCCAGAACATCAGTCTGTGATATCCACAGTCTTCTTATTCTTCCCATAACTTGCCCTATGGATCTGGAAAGCAACAAGTGCATCTGCCAAATTTTATACTACACCCATTTCTAAATTGCCCAGTCCTCTACCAATTTGCCCAGTTCCCCTTTCTTTCAAAGCCAACACCATAATGTCCACACTCCCACCTCCGTAATCTTCCAATAAGGTCCACTGCCATCTGTCTTATAATACATCTATAGCATAAGTCCAATCCAAATCTTACTCTGTCTCTGCTAATGGAGTGCCCAGTCCTTGACCATTTCCACTGTAAATCCACATGATACAATTACTAGTCTTCTGATTTTTCTGATGTCTTGCATCCAAGTTTATCTTTTAACACACCCATAGATTCATTCCCACCCTAATTTTATTATACACTTGCTGCCAGTCTGTCTTTCCTTCGGGCCTGAAAATTTCTCAGTTCCTTTATGATTACATTGAGCCATTTCACTAAGCCTGCCAAAAAAAGTAGCCTCATACTATTGTCTATATCAGTGTTTCCCAATCTTTTTTTCTGTAATGGCACACATTTTGTAAAGAAAATCATCCCAAGACAATATCTTACTAACCACAAACACATATATATCTCATACACTTGTCCAACTGCCTGAAGTAGTGGTTCTGGATGACCCAATAAAAAAAGAGCTCAAAGATCAGGATTTGCAAATGTGTCACTTAGTGAATATTTTGGTGGCATTTCCAAGCTGCTTCGCCCTTTTGATTGCTCCTCACAGAGACAATTTGTATGTCCACTATCCACCAGGGCTGTGAGGCTCATTAGTGAACACACACCCATGGCAGATGAACTCTAGCAGCCTTTTGATGCTTCTGAAGTGCTCTAAGTGCTGTGTCTGCAACTTAGTGACCACAGACATGCATTTATACCAGCTTCTCCAGGTTGACCTTTCCTCCTCATACAGGTCTCGATCACCTGTAAAACTTGTCTTCATCAGGTTCAGATCCAAGTGAGCTACACTTTTATTTCCATGGCAAGCTGGTTGAAAAACATTGCTCTAGATGACTGCAGCTAGATGACTGTGGATTCCTGCATGGCATCATGGAAAATGAAGTTTGGCTTCACAGCCCTGTTGGTTACCGTGGGTGCTGCCAGGGGATGCTGCAGGGAGACACGAAGATTGTTATTTCTATTATAACCCGGAAGTACTCCCAAATCATGGGGATGGAAGGACAGAAGTACTTCCGGGCTGAAGAAAATACAAGTCTTCATCTGACCCGGAAGTGCTATTGGATCATGTGGACTGAAGAACAGGAGCACTTCCGGGTCACAGACTATTTAAAGGACTTTGGGAAGCCCATTAAGCTGAGCCGGAGTTGGGAGGAAGTGTGACGGAGCTGCTGGGTGGAGAGGAGGATTGATTTATTGTTTTTGTATGGGAATATTGATTATTGTGGTGTGTGTGGTGCCTACTGTGGGACAATATCAAAAGGAAAAGAAAGTAAAATTCTTTCTAGTACTTTTACTTGGTGTCCTGAATGTTTGTCTGCAGGGTTTCACGGGGCAACAGCGACCCCTAGTGTCACAATGTTTTAGGTCATTAAGCAAAAAAGTCATTGTTTACACCAGAGCCAGTTAGCCAACTCCGTTTGTCATAACAAGAGTGGAAAAAGTCCATGTGTAAGCTCGTCCTTAATTACTTGCCTGCTGCTGAATTCTTAACTCAGGTGTGTCTGGTCCAAGCTCCTTTATCTTATTTTTTCTTCAAGTGAATAATTCATGAAGAGGTGTTTCATTAAAGAAATAAGACTTTTCATTGATTTCTGGAGCTCCACTTGAAGTTGCCATCTCAAGTTGTGCTCTCTCATCTGTAGTTACGTTAAAATATGAACCATTGACATGAACTTGAAATAGTGCATCAATGATTGTCCATTCATATTAGATTAAAAAAAAACTAAAACATTACTAATTTACTGCCAATAAATGTGAGAGTGTTGGGAGTGCAAAGAGCTGCTTACACAGAAAAATCTGAAAGCAACCAAATTAATGGCAGCCTCAGGTCACCTGCTTGCCAAAAGATCAAGGACTTACATACACTCTCATTTGTCCGGCACCCTCACTCAGGAAATACAGGTATTTACGCAGAAATTAAACAAGTCTGAACCAATTATCAATGGATGTTGACGCACTGCTACCAGGCATGTTGTGCAAATAAACAAATTTATTTCATGATGATTTCACATTACCTAATTAATGTAAGTACATTTGTTTTCACATTTTTGGGGTGGGAGTGGTGCCCTGCATTACAAACCGCCACTGTGTGACACCACCTTTTGGTTAAAGACTCCCTCCTGACAGTTTCTAGGAGAGACAAGCAAGTAAAAATGTCATTGTTCTATGTACACATATGCACACATGACAATAAATGTAACTTGAACTTGTTTAGCTGTAGACCAGGCACAAGTCATCCATCTAACTGCACTGAGATAGCCAATGCTCCTACCATCACTGTTCTTTTCCTAGAACACGATTATAAGAGCAGCATATTAGAAAAATGATGATAAACTATATCATGAATCTTGACATTTATTTGAATGATCTAAATAAATCTTAAGCATGTAAGTTATTTTCCTACCTAAACACAATTATTTGCAAGCTTTAGCCACTGTTGTGATGTAAAATAACTTCAGTCTACAGGAAGTCAATTGCAGTCACTAAATAAAAAGGATTCTCAATCATTTACTGTATAACTTCTAACTATATGAGGTGTGACAATTTAACTTTTGAATGTTTCTAAAAAGGTAGAAAGAAGGCACCAGAAAACAGGAGCAGAATTTGAGGAAGAAAATAATTGCTTGGGTTTAGGGACTGAGATTATTTATGGATTAAACAGTGAAAGTAAATTTGACCAAGAAAGACAGCAAAAAGTACATATATTAAGATTAAATGGTGTGTATGCTGAAAACAGAGACACTTCAAAAGAAGGCTAATTATATATACTTTTTTCTTTGTTGCTGATTTAAAAAATCCAAATGCATGTATGTGTGTTCATCATGAATCATCATACCATTAATTCCATAGGAAACAAAATTCTTTACCACAGCAGATAATACAACCTGTATGTAACCTGTATGTGTATGTGCTAAACCATCAATTATGTTGTCTGTTAGGCTTTTTTCTCTGAATTTACTATCTTACACTTCTTTATTTATTTATCTGGTTTAGTACAATTCTATATACTGTATACCCTGCTGTTCTTTCTTAAACTCTGAAGTGCCTTGAGTATGGGAAAGGTGCTATATAAATAAAATGTTTTATTATTATTATAATATCCTAGTCATGTGGAATAACAGGTTATCTGTAATACAGATGACCGAAATTTTTAGCTCACTTCCTGTTCATCTATCTATTATTAAAAAAAATCTTGGAAATCGATACGTGATTTTCTCGGAGACACTTTTAACGTCCCACGAGACAAGGCAGTGAGACAAAAGGACAGCTACTGCACAGGTTTTTAAATGATCGATGCACAGCGTGACAAGCAGAACATGCAGCTCGTCAGCAGCAGCAAGCCAGCATTTGATCCGACTGCATCTGTGTAGTGTGTGTTCAGCCTCCCGGCGGGGTGGTGGAGGAGATTGGCAAGCGAAACAAGCAGCCCCCTAGTTCAATACAAATTAAGCTTTATTTACAATTCTAAGATATTCCATATAGGTAAGTTCTCAGATGACTCCAGTATCATGGGGTGAATACCTGTAAGTGGTTTACTGGAGGTGGAATACAGAGGCCTGGTTGAGAGGTGTGTGGTAGAAATCAATTAAATCGCAGAGTGTTAAGTCCTCATGCAATGTCCCCATGAATTGGTTTGTATTGTTTTTTGAAGTGTTATTATTGATTTTTTATTTGTTTGTGATGTTATCACAAAACCATTGGGTGTATTTTTCTTAACAGACAGCACAATTTTCAAAGTTGTTTTTGATGGCTGCAGCCAAGTTGTTGTTAGACAGTTAAGTGATTTGACTGTAATCCAGTACACAATGTCATCATATAGCCTTTATTTGACTATTTATAATAATTTGCATTATTTATAATGGTTTTTACATGACCATCATCATCAAGTCCTTCCATGAGAACCCTAAATACAAAGAGGACTGTTTCATTCATGTTAGGTAGAATGCCCAGAGGGGGCTGGGCGGTCTCATGGCCTGGAACCCCCTGCAGATTTTATTTTTTCTCTCCAGCCATCTGGAGTTTTTTTTTTTGTTTTGTTTTTTCTGTCCTCCCTGGCCATCGGACCTTACTCTTATTCTATGTTAATTAATGTTGTCTTATTTTAATTCTTACTTTGTCTATTTTTCTCTTTTCTTCATCATGTAAAGCACTTTGAGCTACATTATTTGTATGAAAATGTGCTATATAAATAAATGTTGTTGTTGTTTTCAACCATTCATTGTGCCTAGCCCAAAAGACTCTAACCCAACAGTTTGAGGCACAAATCAAGATGCACTGTGAGGTATAGTTTGTGCAAACTGTGTATTGTTGATCATAAAAAATAAGGAAAAGACTAGTGTTAGTTAGAGAAAGGCCACTAAATTACAATTGGGATTTTGACTTCTGATCATGCTTTGGTTTAATGTTTTTTTTTTGGCAGTTAAATGCCTTTGCTGTTTGGAATTCCTTTTGAAGCTTATATAGACCTCTGCCTGTTCAACAGGTATTCTCCTGTAGCCTCACATATAAAACCTTACTAAAAGGTGTAATAAGGTGCTATATAAGCACCCGACCCGACACAGACTGACACAGAGGCACGTACAAAGTGATAACAAAGTTTATTAATTTTCTTCAGCTGTGGGACACGTCTTCCCCATGCCACACAGCCCAACACAGTCCCAAAGCACAAATACCACCAAAACACTCTCTTTCTCCTATTCCACCACTCCTCCTCAAGCTTAGTCCTCCTCCTCCTGACTCTGACCCTTGAGTGGTGGTGGCTGGCCCTTTTTATAGCCCACCAGGAAGCGTTCCAGGTGCTTGACCACCTGGTCCTAATTGCACTTCCGGGTGGGGCTGAAGATTCATCCAGCCAGGCTGTTGAAACCAGACAGCCCCCCTTAGCGACCACCCTGGGCCCCAACCAGGTTGTGGAGGACTCCATCTCCCATGGAGCCCTGTGGGAGGTTGGGGAATCACTGTCGGCCAGGGAGGCTGCCACCAAGCGTCCCGGGGGAGGTACTGAGCTGCCCATGGTTGCTCCCCCAGAACAGATGTAGAAGGGGCGTCCCTGCTGGGCATGGGACCCGGCTGTCCACCACAAAGGTTTCCATGCTACAATTTGGTTTACACTTGAAATGCAAGAGAATGTATGCACAGACAAAAATTGGAATAATAAAACTGTACATATACCTCATACTACGACAAAGAGAGATTTTATAAATCTCAAATCAACTTAAATCTATGCATATGTACATTCACTTTAAGCCTCTTCCCATCAACAACTGTCACTAACCATATGTGGTGTAAAAGAACGTTTTTGAATATTTATGAACTAATCATCATATAAATTTGTCAATGTTCCTGAGTGACATCTTTAGTGACGATGGAAGAACAGTGGAAAAACAAATTAATTTTGTGATGATGTCTCTATCACAACAGTTATTGCATTAGGGAAATCAACAGTTGCTACACATTGCCTTTTGATCTCAGATTGCTTATCCTGGCCTTAAGGAAACTGGATGTATCTGAGTAGCACCTTAATTATATCATATCCTACGGATGGTATGGCATGGCTCAGGGATGACTGCAACATTCCTGACCAGTCAGCCAGTTCACACTAAAAGCATCCATCACCAAAACCCCTATTGTTGTTAAAACCTGTAACAGGACAGAGATTGTGTGATTTCTACGTGATGGTCTCTGTAATGATGGCTTTGATTTGTCACACAACTTCTAGAGGATGACTGTAGGGAATCTAAATTGGCTTATAAATCAGTTATGATCATGAGCCAAAAACCATCATGACCCCTGATAGCCTGCCACTGGCTATATTCTCCAAAAGATCTAATGTTGTCATTACCAGTTATGTCCTGAAATGCACAACTCTCCCTTTTTACAGTCAAAACAGAGGTTACACACTAAGGCAATTATTCTTAAGTGTGTACATTAGGCATTACTACTACCATTGAAGACAACTATATTAAGAGAACATGTCAGTTAACAGATATAAGTTCAAGAACATTGGAATGTGACATTGAAATTCACAACAAAACACACTTTTCTGTTCATTTCATTGTCCTACTGCCTTTCATTAAAATGCCCACACCAGAAAAGTTGGCATAGGACTTGTAGATAGTTGAAACTAGCCTTAATGTTGTCAGTTTTCACGTCAAGTGCATGTTTTATACATCCAGAGTTTTGCATGAGAAATGGCGTGTTTTCAAGAGTAAGCAGGGTTTATACATGAGGCTGCTGCTTTCTTCTTCCAATATCCCAGCATTACCTGGTAGCTTTATTTAAGTAAGAAAAAAAAACATCTCACTTTGGCTTATTCTTTCTACCAAATAATATACATCACAAAGACACAAAAGGTTTTGTTCTTTTATCTGTTTTATTTGCCATTTTCTAGACTCCCTTGCTTTATCAATCCTTTGCATTTAGCCATTTAATTAAAGAAAATGTTTGTGCATTTTGACCTTATTGGTATCATTCTAGATAGGTTGGTCATTATGAGAGGACACATTTCTTGGGATACCACCTTTGACCACAGTTCCCCTATGCTATTGAAGTTTATGCTTCTTGGTTTCAGGCAGAAGAAACCTTAAACAGTAATCTTTACAAATCAGAAACATATTAAAAAATCATTCAGTTCATTTCATTTCAGTTTTGAATTCATGTTTAGTTTTGTTTCTGAAAATATTTTACATTTTTTGGTGTTATCATTTTATTATTGATTTTGCTTTGAATGCTTATTTTTCATAAGCATTGTTAGTTTGTGGGTTTGTGTTAAAAATGCCATGACCTTCTGTCCTTCTGTTTGTCTGGTTGTATAATGTTGCTTAGGCATGTGACACACTAGACTTGTGATCCATGACATTCCTGTGGCTATGGTACTGTACATAAGACAGCTGATCACCTTTAACAGCATCTAAAAACAAGACCTGTCTTCCTGGAAAAACTTGCTCTTATTTTAATTTTAAGAAAGTAACAGTATGTAATCAGAAAAAAACAAAACAAAAAAAAGTGGGTTGGGATTCTTCCAGTTAAGCAAGATAACTTTGCATGCTAGGCCATTAAAATCAATTTGTCCTTTTCCACTTCAAGCCTATCTATGAGTGTACAAAACACAGTGATTGTAATACCAGTGGCATCTGATAAATATTTAATGTTTTTTGTCCAAAACAATGCCCTGGAAACAATTTGGACAATTTTGAACAAGAAAAGTATGATCGGTAAAAGATGAAAAATGTGATTAGATGAGCAACAGATGTATGCAATGAGTAACGTGACTGTTTGACATCTTTGCCAAGGAATGTTTTGCCAGATAAAAACTTGCCATAACTCACCTTCTGAAAATTAGACTTTTCTTGTATTTTATGGTTGTAATCACAACCTGTTGAGATTTTTTAAAATCTTCTCCATTTGTTTGCCAAAGACTGATTGGACTGAATGCCATAATCGTCATCTTTTTGATGTTGAGCAGGAACCAGCTTTTGAATTCTCTTCTTTCACTCTCAGCCACAAATGAATGAACTCCTTGTTCCTTTCAGCCATCTAAGGTGTATCTTCTGCATATATAAGGTTGTTGACATCTTTCGCAAGAAGATGAATTCAACATATTCTGCATGTAAATTAAATACATATCATGATAATATACACCCCTATCTAACTCTTTCCCAATCTTGACCTAATCAGTTCTTCCATGTTTGGTTCTAACAGTTTCTTCATGGTCCTTATGCAGATTCCTCAGAATACAAATAAGGTGACCTGGTACCCTAATCTTCGAAAGAACCTGCTATAGTTTATTCCAAACAATCGAAAAGCTTTAAAGTATTCAGTGATGCAGAAGTATTGATGAAGAAGTATGAAACTCTCTTGCTTTCTCGATTATGCAGCTCATGTTTGAAATTTGGTCTCTGGCATCTGTGGTCATCTTTGCCTCTATTATTCTTATCTGTCCAGCTTCTGGTAAGTCCGTGCCATTTTTGACTTTTATACATTTTTTTTGTTGTTGATTTCACCTTATACAATTTCTTGTATGAGGAATTTGCTGGTTTTCGCATACCCCTTGGGGGCAGACATTATACAGCACCCCTGGAGCAATTGAAGGTTAGGGGCCTTGCTCAAGGGCCCAGCAGAGTAGGAACTCTTTTGGCAGTGACGGGGATTCAAACCAGCAACCTTTGGGATACCAGTGCAAATCCTTAACCTCAGACCCACCACTCCACCCTAATGCCCAAGGTCCTTTCAGATCTCTCATTTTCTTAAATATCAATTAATATGGCTAATCGTGATTGATGCATGAGCATATCTGATTCATCTGAGTCAGGAGACAGACTTCAGAACATGGTAAGTCATAAGTGAATCAGGAAACTCTCTTGAACTGGTGCAGAGAGTAGTTTTTCTTTATTCTGCCTTATCCTGCTTCATGTTGTTGCAGCATGACATTGGGCAGTTGCCTCTATCTGTTACTCCTTCACTTGATTCTCAGCTTTTATCCCTTTTGTCATTAACCAAAATCTCATCATTCTGTCTTAGTACCACCTAAGCTGCAGGTGCTTTTTTTTCTGCAAGTGAAGTGGCCACTAAAGTATTGGGCCTCTACATTCACAAGCTACGACTCCAGCCTGCAAAAGGTTAAGGACTGGGAATAAGAGAGAGAGTGAGTTCATCACATAACTGTGACAATTAATTAAATCAATTTACAAATGGTATTGTGACACATTCTACTGTAGTTGACATTTACCATAGACATAATGAGGTATTGAGACATTGAATTGTATGTAAATTTGTAATTTTATTTACTTTTTGTTTAGTTGGAATATTTTATATAGCTATGGATAAGCAATAATAATTTAGATATGTTACTTTATCTAGTGTATAGTGATACTGAGTCATAATAAGTTTCTTGTATATTTACCAATTCATTTAATATTACTTACATACTGTATTTACACTGAAGTAATTCAATTTTTAAATAGAAACAGTAATTGGTTTAATTGACTAAAGTAAAGTTTCATATACAACACAGAATACATAAAATATGAGAAAAACTTAATTTTCTTCATAAGATTAAACAGATAAAAGCCATAATGCATAATAACAATGGTATAAACCAAATTACTTTAAATAAACATACACCTTCACAAAGACAAAGTAGCTTTCCAAAATGGGAATATTTAATCCAGGTTCTAATACATTTCAAAATATACATATACTTTTGGTTAATTTGATAGTCCTTCATTGAATCAAATAATGGTACACAAAAGCATTTGTGAAGGGTAGGCATAAGATAAATTAACTGAGTCTCTTTAATGTCAATTTTGAAAGGATTTTCTTATGGGCTTTCCAAACATCACAAGTTTTAAAAATTGATTTTATGTAAGCCTTCCATATCAGGGTGGTTTGGGTGTCAGTATTGGAAAATACTGTGTGTGCCCAAACACACACCTTAGAGAAAACTGATCAAAGAAGGACCATAGACAGTTAAAAGATGACAGACAAATGAAGCATTTCGTAGGCTGTTTAAAGCTTCTCTGATTTATCTCTGTGGACTCTCTGTATTAAGTAACAGCAGTTTGCTATTCCAGCACATGATGGCAGATACTACTTTTGTAAATACATATACTGTACCTGAACTGATACACAGTGTTGGTGTGCATGTACTTGTACTTTCAATACCCAAACTGATATTATTAGCAAGTAATAGTAGGTCAGAGTTAAACAGTGAAGTGCTGACAAATTTAAGGGACTCATAAGTTACTATACGTTAAGATTTTCAGTTTAATTATGTTAACATTTGCACTGTATTTGGTCACACCTAAATCCTATTTATAGAATCCAACAATAATTTTCTAGGTATCAATTAATTACTGTTTCTATTTTCTAACACTTTCCAGTATTCACACATCAAGTTAATTTCAGGATGTCCTTTACTGCACCTCAAACCCTATTGATAGAATTTTCCGGGTGCAAATTACTATTTCTATTTTTAACAGGTTAGTTTCAGAACGTCCTTTACTGCTCCTCAAATATCTATTGTTTTCATTCAATTCCTAGACCATGAACTCTTTAACACACTATTATTAACTGCAATGCCAGGTAATTCAATGACAGTCTTTCTTAGTCTGAATGGACGTCACAGTTCAGTGTACATTTAACTCTTTACTTTTCACACATTTATTACTTCATCATACTGTTTCTGCCTTTTGGCAATTCCCTTAGCATTAGAGGAAACATTAGAGGAGCCTCACCTGTTTTATTCACTGTGACTTTGCTGTGTTTTTCTAGATAGCCTGCATGTGTTCTGTTATCTCCTGACTATAAACCTAGGACTGGTTATTGCTTATTCTGGTGCTTCTCAAACTGTGTTTGCTATAAATTTCTAGGTGCTAAAAATGATAGTCCTGAGGGACATGAGGACTTCAAATTTCTAGAAGTCTAGAACAAACAATCCTTTAATCTCCGTGTCTAGTAGTATTCCCTTATTTCCTCAATGTAGTTCCATCACATTTTCCAGTTTGTTAAAGGCAGAACTTAGTATCAGCACAAAAGTGAATCAAGGTGTCTAAAGTTATTTTGGTCAGAGATAAGATTTACTCTTTTTGAAATAACTATAAGGAGATTGATGGAAATTGTAAACACTTCTTTTTCTTCATTTCATTTTCATCTCCTGGATATGCACATTTTTGAAGTATTTTAATAGAAAGAAAATGTCGCTCTACACAGCTTCAGATACATCTATGGGTTTTTACTGTTTTACTTTCTTTTTTACATGAAAACCCCACTCACCAGAGTCTCTGAGAACAGACAAGAAAACAGAAATATTTCCTTACCTCAAAAAAAAAATAGTGCTAACAATATATGATAAAATTTATTATCTCCAATTTTCTGTTATCATAAACATACCTCAGAAACACAGAAGGCATGTTTTGTAAAATCAAAGCCTTTGCTGCTACAAACTGGATGTATTCAGCAAGTTTTTAAGACTTACTGCATAAACTCTATCTAAAACCACAAAAATATACTCTGCATTTTTTTAATTTATAAAAAAATGCTTTACTTAACAACACAATCTCTCATGCCAAATGAATTAATGCTATGAGCGCGAAAAAATAACTTTGTCTACCTCTATGTACATGAGTGTTGTTTGGATGCAATTGTACATATCTGGGGCAAGCTCAGGCACTGGCTAAGGCCAGATGTCAACCAGGCTCACCAGGTGGTCGAAAGAGGTAGCCTGTGAGGGGTTACTCAATGCCATACCAGACTATCTCACCCAGCAGACACCCTTACAAAGATATGAACGGTCTTCTGAAGGTCTTAGAGCACCAGCTGGCAGTAACCCAACTCGGGAGGTCAGAGAGGTTGGCTCGTGGGGTCTGACAGGGACGCCTCACTACCCCTGAGCCCATCTTTCGCGCGGTAGAAGCTCTGGCGAAATCGAAAGATGGGGTGCCCACCCCACCATGCTATTTCAAATGCAGCAAGGTGGGGCATATCCTCACCACCTGTCCCTTCAACACTGAGCCGATGGACTGCATCTGGGCCAAGGTAGAGAGGTACTGTGCTCTGTCAAATTAACTGGCAGTCTCCAATACAGGAGTGGTGTTGAAAAATGGGCACTCGGTTGTGGCATTGTTCGACTCCGGGAGTAACATTGCCATTGTTGCTCACCGTTATGTTCTACCGCGACAGTGGGTAGCTCAAAGAACGAGTGTAACTTGTGTGCATGGGGAGACCAGGTCATATAGGTCTGCAAAGTGCTACATAACCTGGAAGGGGAATCCAAAACAACTGTGCGTTGCTGTGTTGCCCGAGCCCCCCTTCCCGGTCATATTGGACTGGTCAGAAAGCAAACGTGGTAAAGGAGGGATCACTCCTAAACCTAGCCTGGGTCTAATAGTGGATGGTCAAGGGGCCCTCCCAGCTTCTCCCACGCCGTGCTCCTCTGCAACTGTAGGTGACGTGGACGGTCAGGGGGAGCCCTCTTCGGTGATGGACCTCAACTCGGAAGTGCATCCGGGTGAGGATCAAGGTCGGATGATCACTTCCCCGGACCTCCCACCTGATCCACTCGCCGGCATAGTTTCATTCTACACTGGTGTCTTTTAAAAGAGAACAGTGGAATGATGATTCCCTGAAGTTTACCTGGAATGCCATTGTGTCCATAGACGACATAATGTCGTCAGATTCCCCACTACCAGGACCCTACTTTGTCTTGGAGAATGAGCTGCTGTATCAAGTTGCGGAACACGAAGGCAAGAGGCGGAAGTTGTTTTTAGTCCCACAGACCTACTGGTGAGAGGTCTGAGAACTGGCTCACGCCCACCTCATAGGCGCCCACCTCAGGGACCGAGAAAACTTTGGAGCGAGTGAAGCTTCGGTTCTATTGGCCCGGGATCAACAAGGAAGTCTGACATTTTTGTCAGTCTTGCCCAGTCTGCCAGCTATGTCAGATACCCAGGAGGGATCACACTCCTCTGGTCTTGATTCCCCTTATAGATGTTCCCTTTGAGAGTATCAAGTACATATTAGTTATGGTTGATTATGCAACTCTGTATCCAGAGGCAGTTCCCCTGTGAGCCGCTAATACAAAAAATATTGGGAGTTAGTAGGGCTTTTTTTCCGAGTGGGCATACCTAAAGAAGTCCTTACGGACCAGGGTACACCCTTTACTTCGGATATGTTCAGGAAGTTTGCCGAGTTACACCACATTAACACTGGAATTACCAGAGCCTACGAAAAAACTCGTAGATCCGACCGCCAGCGTCCTTTATCCTGTAAATATGCTGATAAAGACAAGCAGCAAGCAGCCGGCTATTCCATTCCCCCATCGACTTAGAACATGCACAAACTTCTTCCAGCTCATGCCTTAATTGATAATCTGGGAGTGAAGTGGAGTTTTAGAGTGGAAATAATAGATCATTATTTGGAACACACACATTTCATGTTTGTTCCATTTCTACAATAATCTGTGTAAACACATTTTTAAAACAGAAATGTTTTTCATATTTTAGTAGTAAATTACAAAATGTAGGCATAAACTGTATAATTTATGAAGCCTAAAGTTCAAAGATCAAATAAACACTTTCACAAAAGGTTCAAGGAAAAGACAACAGCTTCCATGGTGTACTGGTAAGATTTGCTGACTTGTACTCATGAGTCCCCGGTTCAATCACCACTCACTCCAATATTTGCCGTTTCCAGTAGTGAGCTGTTCTTATTGTTAATATTATACAGTACACACATACAGTGCATCCGGAATGTATTCACAACACATCACTTTTTCCACATTTTGTTATGTTACAGCCTTATTCTAAAATGGATTAAATTAATTTTTTCCTCAGAATTCTACACACAACACCCCATGATGACAATGTGAAAAATGTTTACTTGAGATTTTTGCAAATTTATTAAAAATAAAAAAATTGAGAAAGCACATGTACATAAGTATTCACAGCCTTTGCCATGAAGTTCAAAATTGAGCTCAGGTGCATCCTGTTTCCCCTAATTATCCTTGAGATGTTTCTGCAGCTTAATTGGACTCCACCTGTGGTAAATTCAGTTGATTGGACATGATTTGGAAAGGCACGCACCTGTCTATATAAGGTCCCACAGTTGACAGTTCATGTCAGAGCACAAACCAAGCTTGAAGTCAAAAGAATTGTCTGTAGACCTCCGAGACAGGATTAGGGAAGGTTACAGAAAAATTTCTGCTGCTTTGAAGGTCCCAATGAGCACAGTGGCCTCCATCATCCGTAAGTGGAAAAAGTTCAAAACCACCAGGACTCTTCCTAGAGCTGGCTGGCCATGTAAACTGAGAGATCGGGGGAGAAGGGCATTAGTCAGGGAGTTGACCAAGAACCCGATGGTCACTCTGTCAGAGCTCCAGAGGTCCTCTGTGGAGAGAGAAGAACCTTCCAGAAGGACAACCATCTCTGCAGTAATCCACCAATCAGGCTTGTATGGTAGAGTGGCCAGATGGAAGCCACTCCTTAGTAAAAGGCACATGGCAGCCCGCCTGGAGTTTGCCAAAAGGCACCAGAAGGACTCTCAGACTATGAGAAACAAAATTCTCTGGTGTGATGAGACAAATATTGAACTCTTTGGTGTGAATGCCAGGCGTCACATTTGAAGGAAAGCAGGCACCGCTCATCACCAGGCCAATACCATCCCTACAGTGAAGCATGGTAGTGGCAGCATCATGCTGTGGGGATGTTTTTCAGCAGCAGGAACTGACAGACTAGTCAGGATAAAGGGAAAGATGACTGCAGCAATGTACAGAGACATCCTGGATGAAAACCTGCTCCAGAGCACTCTTGACCTCAGACTGGGGCAACGGTTCATCTTTCAGCAGGACAACGACCCTAAGCACACAGCCAAGATATCAAAGGAGTGGCTTCAGGACAACTCTGTGAATGTCCTTGAGTGGCCCAGCCAGAGTCCAGACTTGAATCCGATTGAACATCTCTGGAGAGATCTTAAAATGGCTGTGCACCGACGCTTCCCATCCAACCTGATGGAGTTTGAGAGGTGCTGCAAAGTGGAATGGGCGAAACTTGCCAAGGATAGGTGTGCCAAGCTTGTGGCATCATATTCAAAAAGACTTGAGACTGTAATTGCTGCCAAAGGTGCATCGACAAAGTATAGAGCAAAGGCTGTGAATACTTATGTACATGTGATTTCTCACTTTATTTATTTTTAATAAATTTGCAAAAACCTCAAATAAACTTTTTTCATGTTGTCATTATGGGGTGTTGTGTGTAGAATTTTGAGGAAAAAAATGAATTGAATTCATTTTGGAATAAGGCTGTAACATAACAAAATGTGGAAAAAGTGATGCACTGTGAATACTTTCTGGATGCATTGTATACTTGGTTTGCGTCTGTAACACATAGTGTACATTTATAGGACTTGTAAAAGTCATGATACATACGATCACGAGACATACTACCGCCCCATTGTGCTCTAACGTTGTTAGTTTTTATTTTGAAGCTGGGAATAACTGGAGATATGAGTGGTGTTTTGAGACAATAGAACTGGACATTCTTTCATCTGGAGGCATAAAAGCTGACACACAGACACTGGTGAATCTGCCTTCTTCATATCTCACTTGAAATCACTTGATTTTTTTTTTTTTCAGTTTTATTGAGTGTTCCTGCTCACGCTGAATTAGTATGCACCTTGTGGTCTATGACAGGCATGTCAAACTCACTACTATTGGTGGGCCGCTTCGACTGCCATATGTGCCTTGGGGGGCCGCACTGTAACAAATACTATTATACTATTATACAAAAGTTATTGTAGCTTTCTTTCCAATACTGAAAACTTTAAAAAATGTAACACTTAAAGTTTAAAGAAAAGCAATTATTTCCATACACTCTCCGTACAAGCGTACAATTAGAGTCTTAGCCTCTTAGCTAGGTCCTTATATTATTATATTATATTCATTGCTTATATAGGAGTTTTAAAGTGTGAGATCTATTTCTTTTGTCCCGACACTTGGCATCTCTTGTTAGTAACCAGTTTGTCAATATCAGGCTTGAAATCTTGTGCAGCTGCAACTTTTATGAGGGATGAAAGGTGCTCAACAGTAAGTCTTAAGCGATGTGGGGTTTTGGTAGCTTTCATTAATGAAAACAATTTCTCACAAAGGTAAGTGCTTCCGAACATAGACAGTACTTTCGATGCCAACTTACGGATCTGCACAGACGAGGGTGGCAGGTAAACATACAAGCCTGGCACACCAACTTTGTTGTAGTTTGCCTTCAGAATAGAATCTGACTGCAGTTCAATCAATTCCATTTGGATATTCTCAGGCACATTCTCAACGTTGTAAGAGAACAGCGCAAAATCCTGTTTATGTGAAATGAAATCACGAAAATGCTCCCTGAATTCATTGCTCAGTAATTCAAGTTGGAAAACAAATCCTCCAAAAATCAAATTTTACTTTACTAAGTTTACTTCAAAGTTTATATTGTAAAATAAGCCGATATGCAAAAAGCCACGTGACCTACACTGATTTTACAAACTCATAATCACAAAAATATGTTAATAAAGAACTCACCAACTTCTCGGGTCCACTTCAGATCTTCAACTATAGTCTGCACTAACTGTTCATTACAATACTAGCACAAAATTACATAAAACTAGAGCAAAAAAATGTGAAAATATGCGGGCTATTACTACTCGTGATGGTCAGTTCTGCCCAGTGGCTAGTCTCAGCAGCCCAGCCAGTATTGTAGCCTATCAGGGGCGGCTCTAGGCTCGTGGCGGCCCTGGGCAGAGAAAGAATCAGTGGCCCCTTCACCCGCCAATGTCAATATGGTATCTTATGCACAGCAGATTGTCACGTCCATTGCGGCACGTCCATTGCGGCCTCGTGATCATGACACGTTTCTATATGTGCGTGTCCATAACTTGAAAACCAAGTGGCGGCCCATGATATTCTCATTACAGCAGAACGTTATAATACTACATATAGCTTACTGCTCCGACTCTAGTGACATTAGTAAATACAGCGTACTAATTAACAAGAAAAACAATGTTTTTTGGCCACATTGCCGTCAGCTATGTCGTTATTTTCTCTTTCTGTTTTATATTCAACTAGCAAAATACCAGCTTCGCGGAGAAGTAGTGTGTTAAAGAAGCAATGAAAAGAAAAGGAAACATTTTGAAAATAACGTAACATGATTGTCAATGTAATTGTTTTGTCACTGTTGTGAGTGATGAGTGTTGTTGTCATATATATATATATATATATACACACACACACATAAACATATATATATATACATATCTATACATATACACATATATACACACAAATACATATATATATACATACATACACACACACATATATAAACATATATATACATATACATACATATCTACATATATACACACACAGCTATTTCAGTATCAGTGCAATACGCTGCTTGTTAAAACGGATGACTCCCGCTCTTACGTGCAAGTCTGCGTGGATATTATGAACTATCGTATTTGTTCGAATTCTATTTAAATTTTAAATAGAAGGAATTTTATTTAGTCGACAGAAATATCTTTGGTAGGAATGGTAAAACAGACAGGAATATTATTCGTGAATAAATCAACTCAAACCTTAAACAACTTATAATATTTTGCTCTCCATAAAAATATATCCTGTCTAAATTATACAAATTAGAAATAAAGTAAACAATAAAAGAACAAACATTCAAATTTCTTTACTCTTATGTAATTTTATATAAAAATAAACTTAGATTTTAAATATCCCAAAAGATTTTGCTCTCCATAAAAATATATCCTGTCAAAATTATACAAATTCAAATATGAACATGCTGCATAACAAAACCTGGAAATATAAATAAAATGTGTTCCTTTCAGCAAAAACAAATCAAATCATTCAGTTGTCTTTGCTCATATGTCATTTTAGAGCTGGACGCCTGGCATCTTTTTTTGGCCACAGGTTCGTTTCTGTTTGGTGTGAGGTTCTGTGTTGTGGAGATTCTCAGGATGGATTGCAGGTGCTCATCAGTGAGGCGACTCCTGTGTGCTGTTTTGTTAGTCTTTATCACTGAGAAGAGCTTCTCACACAGATATGTGCTACCAAACATGCACAAGGTTCGAGCCGCATGTAGACGGACTTTTTTTGTTCTTCAAAGTCACCAAAGCGCCGTGCAAACTCAGTGTGCAGTGCGCTCAGTTTATCAGCAAAGTGCGTATTTGGGAACACCGTAGTGACGACTTGGTTTAACATTACTTGGCAACAGGGAAAGTGGGGCAAGGTGAACTGGTGCATTTGTGTCTCCCATAAAAGCAGCTTCACTTGAAATCACTTTGTGATTGTGCACGGGTTAAAGCGTCCGCTGAAGTGTCAGATTCTTATTTAATTATGCTGTTTTCTGTATCTTCTGAATTGCATTCAGGTTACCCTGATGTTTTGTCTCATAGTGCCGTCTTAGATTAAATTCTGTAATTACAGCCACATTAGCTCCACAAATGAGACACACGGGTTCAGTAAACATATACTCAGCCTCCCATCGGTTTTTAAAGGCTCTATTTTCAGAATCAACTTTTCTCTTCAGCATCGTGTGAGCTAGCTTTGCAATAACTTGCAGCATCATAAGGTAGACTTGATTAACGCGGTAAGTGTTAGGCAAGGCAGCTGAAGCGCTGCATTATGGGATCTGTAGTTTATTGTGTTACCAGCGCTTCATATACCGGGCTTTAATAACAATAATACAGTATATAAAATGATCTCGGGCGGATATAATTACGCCGGGCCGGATGTGGCCCGCTGCCCTTGAGTTTGACACATATGGACTAAATAGAACTTGAAAAGATATATTTTTTCAAATGTGATCGCGCAATTCAGATAGAGTTGATCGCACTACAGCCTGCATGCCTCAATAAGTCATCCTCCCCTCGCTCTTACTTTTTTACCGTTCATCTAATGAATACACTGAGTATGGCTTTACGAAAACAATCATTGATGGCGAATAAAGTATCCATTATTCGAGTATGTATTTAGTCCATATGTGTCAAACTCAAGGGCCGCGGGCCACATCCGGCCCAGCGTGTAATTATATCGAGATCATTTTATATACTGTATTATTGTTATTAATGGCCCGGTATATGTTCGAAGCTAGAGTTGTTGCGCACTGAGTTTGCACGGCGCTTTGGTGACTTTGAAGAACAAAAAGTCCGTCTACATGCGGCTCGAACCTTGTGCATGTTTGGTAGCACATATCTGTGTGAGAAGCTCTTCTCAGTGATAAAGACTAACAAAACAGCACACAGGAGTCGCCTCACTGATGAGCACCTGCAATCCATCCTGAGAATCTCTACAACACAGAACCTCACACCAAACAGAAACGAACTTGTGGCCAAAAAAAGATGCCAGGCGTCCAGCTCTAAAATGACATATGAGCAAAGACAACTTAATGATTTGATTTGTTATTGCACGCAAGAGCGGGAGTCAACCGTTTTAACAAACAGCGTATTGCACTGATACAAAATAGCTGTGTGTGTATATATGTAGATATGTATGTACAGTAATCCCTCGCTATATCGCGCTTTGACTTTCGCGGTTTCACTCTATCGCGGATTTTAAATGTAAGCACATCTAAATATATATCACAGATTTTTCGCTGATTCGCCGCTTTCTGCGGACAATGGGTCTTTTAATTTAGGTTACATGCTTCCTCAGTTTGATTGCCCAGTTGATTTCATACAAGGGACGCTTATTGGCGGATGGCTTAGAAGTTACCCAATCAGAGCATGTATTACATATTAACTAAAACTCCTCAATGCTATAAGATATGCTTCCCGCGTGGCGCTTGTTTTGTTTGCTTCTCTCTGTCTCTCATTCTCTCTGCCTGACGGAGGGGGTGTGAGCAGAGGGGGCTGTTTACACAGTGGCTGTTTGCCTAGAAGATAGGACGCTCCTCTACAAAATGCCGCTTTATCGTGGTGCTTCTGTATACTTAAAAGCAGGTATTGATTTTTTGATTGTTTGCTTTTCTTAGCGAGCGCTCTCTCTGACATTATCTGCTCTTCACGGTGCTCCTTTGAAGATAAGATATGTTTGCATTCTTTTAATTGTGAGAAAGAACTGCCATCTCTGTCTTGTAATGAAGCACAGTTTAAACGTTTGACTAAAGGGTGTTATTTCATGTCTAGAGGGCTCTAATAATGTTAACAGTGTGGGAGAGTTTATAAGGGCTTAAAATATACAAAATAACCATACAAACATATGGTTTCTACTTCTGTGGATTTTCACCTATCGCTGGGGGTCTGGAGCATAACCCCACGATCGAGGAAAGGATACTGTATATGTATATATATGTTTATATATATATATATATGTGTGTGTGTGTGTGTGTGTGTGTGTGTGTGTGTGTATATAATATATATATATATATATATATATATATATATATATATATATATATATATATATATATATATATATATATATATATATATATATATATATATATATATATAATAACAACAACACTCCTCACTCACAACAGTGACAAAACAATTACATTGACAATCAGGTTACGTTATTTTCAAAATGTTTCCTTTTCTTTTCATTGCTTCTTTAACACACTACTTCTCCGCTGCGAAGCGCGGGTATTTTGCTAGTACATATATATATATACCCGCGATTATCATTATTTCTTTCAATCAGGTTCCTATTTGTAGGATGTGTTGTGTTCAAGTTACATTCCGTGTTTGTCAATCGTTGTAAAGATGACAGGTTTCATTCATCGATTCGTTTCTTACTGCATCAATAAACAGCTTCGTCTTCTTCTTTATCTGAGACCTGACACACTGCATGCACGGGTTTTTTACACTGTCTTCCTTTAGCGGGACATTGACTTTTTCCACCGTGTGCTTTGTTTCCGCAGTAGTTGGATTTATGAATATGCTTATATGTATCAGACGCTTCATATTTTTTGCTGCCTTTTCAATTGTGTAATTCGTTTTTTTTTTGGTTAGCGCTCTTTGGAACTGTTGCTTTTTATCAGTGCACTGCGTCAGTTCACGTGAGCTGCTCGGTGTACATGCATCGAAGGTTCCCAGGTGTGCTGGTTCCATCTCGTGCTATGTCCATGGCTGTATTTAATGTTACCTTAGTCCTGGCACTTAAAACTTTCTCTCGCAGTTTGGCTGAGTTTGTGTCAAACACCACCCTGACCATCTCATCTTCCTCTCCATAAGCACAGTCCTTCACCCGTGAATATTTACCCGTGGCAGTTTGCTATTGGATTGCCGCTGACGGACGGCCTTATATGGGCAGGCACTAAATTACAACGCCAGCGGCAGCCTGTCTATGAACTTAATTTAAAGTGTAGGTTTACATCGTGCTTTGTTTCCCAGTAGCAGAACTCATGAATATGGTTGTATATGTCACTTTCCTTCTTATTGTTTCGCTGCCTTCTCAATTATATAATGCATGTTTTCTTCAGCGCTTTTTTGAGGTCTTCCTGGTTTTCTATGTACTGCGTGATTACGTGGGAGGCGTGATGATGTCACACGAAACTCCTCACGGCGTTGAAGCTCATCTCCATTACAGTAAATGGAGAAAAACTGCTTCCAGTTATGACCATTACGCGTAGAATTTCGATATAAAACCTGCCCAACTTTTGTAAGGAAGCTGTAAGGAATGAACCTGCCAAATTTCAGCCTTCCACCCACACGGGAAGTTGGAGAATTAGTGATGAGTCAGTGAGTGAGTCAGTGAGTGAGTGAGTGAGGGCTTTGCCTTTTATTAGTATAGATATATATTGGCGTGGCAGCCCTGTGCAGGTGCACAGTTTGCACATGCCTAAGGCCGCCCCTGCTGCAGCCTAGCACTTCAGTTGTGACGTTGCGGCTCATTAACTTTGGTCAAGGCTCATGGCTATACTAGCAGATGACGTTTCCGGTACTGTAATGCCATGGGATAACGTGCTTTTGTCAGAAGGCAGAAGTAAGAAAACTCAATAAGTAACGCCGAAGATGCAGAATGATTCAGTCACAAACAATAGTAATCATTTTGTACAACTTCAGTGTTAACTAGAATCTGTCATGTGGGCAACACAGATTTCTGCTGCAGGCCACATGTGGCCTGGGGGCCACGTGTTTGACATGCCTGGTCTATGATGTCAAAAAAAAAAACAAAAAACAGACAGGTATATGTGATATTTGGAATTATTCGTTTTATGACCAGTGACCATATGTTTTTTTTGTTCCCTGATCTTGCCGGTCCCCACATGTTGCTGTATGCTGTTTCTTTTGTACTCCAGGACATGCAGAGGAAAGAATAGCACAGAGCAGTAAGTTCAGCACTATATGCAATCATCAGATTCAAATGTTAACAGTTCACACACACGCAAGGATCGTCCTTCCTACATTTACAACGTGTGTACCTGTTACAATGTACACACTTCTCTCTATGCTGTGGTTTCTATTACACACCTGAAAGAAAGAGACAATATATGTAAAAACATCATCGCACTAATGCAATATTTGAAAATTAACAGCGTCAGATCAGGTGTGAATTTATGCCGGTGCTGTTACTTAGAGTCAGATCAGGAGCTTATTCAGTGCGTGCAAGAACAGGCAGGTGGCCAGATGCTGGCGGAGAGGTGTGAACGGATTTAAGGTGGGCCAGATCTACGAGTTTTTTCATAGGCTCTGGTAATTCTAGTGTTAAGCATCTGAAAACATTGGTCTATCATCCTTAGACGGATGGGCTAGTGGAAAGACTCAGCCAAACCCTCAAACAGATGTTCCACAAGGTAGTCAGCGTGGACGGTAGGAACTGGGATCAGCTTTTGCCCCTGATACTTTAGGCTTATCAGGAGGTTCCACAAGCCTTCACAGGGTTTTCCCCTTTCGAACTTTTATACAGATGCCAACCCCAGGGCATTTTGGACGTTCTAAAGGAAGGTTGGGAAGGAGAGGCACTTCCCTCCACCAACATCTTAGAGTATATAACGCAATTATGCGATAGATTGGAAAAATTTGACCCCTACTAAAGGAACACATGTTGAAAGCTTAAGCAGCACAGGTGCACAACTACAACAGAAACTCCTACCTGCGCAAATTTCAGCCAGGAGATCGCGTAATGGTGCTTGTGCCCATTTCCCACTCGAAATTGCTGGCTCATTGGCAGGGCCTTTATGGGGTTAAATAGAGAAAAGGGCTCTTTGACTATTTAGTGAGTCAACCAAATCATCGGCTGAGCAAGCGGGTATATCATGTTAATTTACTGAAGTTGTGGAAGGACAGGGAAGAACGCCCTCTTGCCGGCCCTACCCTCTCCCTTTTCTCGAAAAAAGCTGAACTTAGCCTCGGCCACAATCTGACTCCCCACCAATGAAAGGAGCTCGAAAGTGAGATTCTGTCAGTCCCGGAAGTGGTCAGTGAAGCACCAGGCCGGACCTCGCTGATTCAGCACGACATAGTGATGGACCCGTGGGTGGTAGTCAGGGAAAATCATTATCGCCTCCCGGAGGCGAAACGTGCAGAGATGGACCTAGAAGATCATGTTGGTTTTTGGACTTGCAGCCATACAAGTTCACAGTCACTTATCACCGAGGTAACCTCCAAGTAAACACTGATGCTCTCTCATTGGTTAATGACCTCTTGATTCGAGCCACCCAACCCAATGGGTCTTGGCTGAAGGGGGGTCATGTCACGCATGAGCGCATGGGGAGCAGCTTAAGGCCTTGACGCACACAGTGACAAGTCGTTCCAGGGGACAACGGCGGGATACTAACCTCTTTTTCTTTATTTTCTCAGAAAAAACTAAGCACCACAGCCATAACATTACCCAGACGGCTAAGGAAATGAGCCACTTCCTGTTCCCTTTCTAGATGGATAGATAGATAGATACTACCCTCTGGTCCCTTCCTGATGACATCATTTTCCCATCCACCACCACGATTTTCCCAGCATCTCATCGTTTCACTTCCAGTCCCACCCTATAAATTGTCCGTCTTCCAACCCTAATGTGTCTGTTGTATATGGAAAAGATCACTGACCTGTTTTTTTTTTTTGTTTACAGTATATGGGGCTAAACACCCCAAACCTTTATGATTGTTTCTGATTTATTACAATACATATATACACTAGTGACCCGTGTAGTAGTGAAACAGGACAAACTTTAAAAACCAATAAACAAAAAGGTATCACTAGCTAAGCGGAGCCAAGTTACTCTTCAAAACACAGAGGTAGGCAACTCCCCACTCCTGATGTCACACTTCCCCATCCCCTCGGCCCACAGCCTTTGCCTTGAATTAGTGCGAATACAGTATATCACTCCTGCAAGTAAACTATGATTCTTAGTACAATGAGAGAAGTCGCAAAATCAACCGGAATGTTAAAGCAAATTCTAGAGAAAAACCCAGTCTAAGTCCATTAAGTAGTTCTCTCATGAAAAGCAGACAGACAGATAGACATTGGATTTTATATATATAGAGATACTAGCAGGAGTAATCGCCATTGCCCGGGAATCTATAACTGGTGAATTTCCGAAATGAGAGAAACAGAATATAGAAATAGAACAAACAGTTTTCTGATTCACATTTTATTGTAAGAGGTAATATAAGTGCTCATTCCAGAGCCTTTGGATATACTATATTGTTTGTTTTCCTTTGTGGTGAGAAAATGAACAAATTCTGAGGATTGCCCACTCTAGAAAATGCTACGTAGAGTTGTCCATGTGAAAAACATGGATTTTCGAAATTGCTGCCTTCAACTTGTAATGACTGCCCTTGAGTTGACATATCAAAAGCCAAACGAACAGGAAATTGGAGTAGTTTAAAATCAAAGGGTAAATCATTTGGCATCTTTACGTCTTGCGCAACATGTCATGATAGTTGCTTCAATAATATTTGGATAGAGAGTCTTGACACAAAGGCGAGTGGCATTATACAGTAAGGAGCATCTGTGTTAAACCGATGTTATCTAACGGATTTTGGCGATGGTAACTACAGAGAGAAGTGACATACAACCACTGATGTGTGTGTGGAAAATGGCGGGGGAAGGATGCTGTCTTTTTAAGGTGAGTCTTTGTTTAAACGTGTATCTGCCATTGCCTGGGAAACTATAACCGGTGAATTTCCCAAATAAAAGAAACAGAACATAGAAATAGAAGAAACAGTTTTCTGATTGACATTTTATTGTAAGTTCCTCCACTCTGGATTCTGTGTGCTGTGGCGTTTCAGACGACCTTGAAATAGACTTTCTTGTGGCATCTGAAGTGGACCTTCCAATTCTACTTCTTTTATTCGGTGGCATGGGTATATTAGCGAAAAGCAGGACGATTATAATGTGTTACATGGTATTATGTACAGAATAAGCACCACAGTGAGAAGTATTTACGTTATTTACAATACGTTGTAAAGTGAAAAAATAGCACCAGTCATTCAGAAAGAGCAACACTGAAATGCTGTCAGTTGGAAAGTGAGGAAATAGAACCACAAATACAGAAAGCCAGTGAGAAAGAGTAGCACTGAAACCATACTGGGAAAAATGGCGGGGAGAGGTACCTGGTTAGTAAGGAGCGTCTGATTTGAACCATGATGCCATGTAACGGACGTTGGCGATGGTAAGTACAGAGAGAAGGGACATACAATCGGTGCTGCGTTTGTGGAAAATGATGGGGGAAGGATACTGTCTTTTTAAGGCGAGTCTCTGTTCAAACGTGCTTTTATATAATGGATGTTGGCGAATGAAATACAGCACTATCAGTGCATGTGGGAGTGTGACGTGCGGAAATGCGGGTGTATCAGCCGGTCATGCACACTGGGTCGTTCATGTTTTAAATCTTTACATTTTCACCCGATCAAAGTAGTCGGCCTTCTCATACTTGGACACTTCCATCATCTCTTGGCAATTTAAAGAAACATGGGAAAAGAGCGATGCACAGAGACCGAAGCTGCCGCTAGATGGTGGTGCGGTGAAGTTCTGTTACAATGTGCAGCCATCTTAAGTATAGGGACATGTGCCGAAAGTTGTATCGGTAAAAAGGTGCCCTGTGGTTCACCACTAACATTTTCCGGAACCAAACATACCCCATGACCTTCTCCTGGTCACAAAGGAGCGCCATGCCCAGTTTCGTGGCGATCGGATGCCCGGTGCAGATTTATATGGTGGACAAACAAACATACATTGACTCTGCTTTATATATTAGATATTAGCAAAATACCTGTGCTTCGTGCTTTTTATTAAGAAGAAAATTAAACCTTTTTAAACTGAGGGAAAATATACCAATAATTATTTGTTAAGGATCTTTGTATACCTCATTGTCAGTTCGGCCCTCCGGTTGTAATATGACCAAGCTGTGTGCTGAGCTTACTCTTGAGCATGCAATGTACAGTCATAATCGGTTTGAGTTTCATGGTTTGTTTCAATTACGACAGTGTTTGTAGGACTTGTGTTGAAGTGACATTCGGCATCTGTCAAGTGTTGTAAGCATACAACCGGTTTCATCGATAACTTCACATCCAGCTTTTGAGAGTTTAAACATTCATAAACATCAAAGTGGCTACTACTGAAATCGTCACCTGTGAATCTAAGATGTTTAGGAGGCATTGGCGGTTGTCGAAAGGTGTAAAATATTTAGCCATTTCGGTACACTTGAAAGCGACAACTGAACAATTCAGCGGCAGCCATCAACTCACATGCAGAACCATAAGTGAAGGGCTTAAGCATTTCACTCTTATAGTGCTCCTGTGTAGTATAATTATCTCCTGTACTATCATCAGTCCACACCTCGAACCTGTCCCAGTCATTCAATACATAAGACACAATGTTCCTCCGGATATCAAGAGTGAGCCTGATATGGCCGTGCAATATGTAACAAAGAGAATGGAAAAGGCAGGTGCCATCTCCGGGCATGGAAACCACTCGGTAAGAGACATTTCTTTGATCGATGGTGATCACCTCGATAGACATGTTAATGGGGGTACGGTTGGAACGATAAAGGAAATGGGTATCTGAACAATGAAAAGTACGTCTAAAATACCTAAACAATAACTATAAACGAACAATAAAACAGCGGAGAAGCCGTGGATTAAATAAAAAGGCTGTAGTTATCAGCAGGGAGACGTGAATTCCGTGGCGAAGCAAGGAAGGGAATGTAGAGACCGGAGCGACAGACGGCCTTATATAGGCAGGCAGCCAACAACGTGGGAAGCATTGGGATGGGGGACCCAACGCCGCCTCACACGGTGACCGACCTGCAGGCTATGGACGTATATATGTACGTAAGTAGGATTCAGTTAGCGTTGGGAACCCGCGTACTAAATTTCTTGAAGATGGGCCTATAAGTAACAAAGACCTTTGGAAAGTTCAATATGACGGCCGACAGTGGCGTCATACCACCGAAATAAGTACGTACATTGGTGTTGGTTAGCGCAGGGAAGCCGCCTACCAAATTTCGTGAAGATGGGGCCATAAATAAGAAAGTTCAACATGGCGGACGTTATTGACCGTTGTGTAGAATTTCAAAATGAAACCTGCTTAACTTTTGTAGGTAAGCTGTAAGGGATGAGCCTGCCAAATTTCAGCCTTCTACCTACACAGGAAGCTGGAGAATTAGTGACATTGGAAAGTTCAATATGGCGGCCGACAGTGGCGTCATACCACCAAAATAAGTACATACATCGGTTTTGGTTAGCGCAGGGAAGCCGCCTACCACATTTCGTGAAGATGGGGCCATAAATAAGAAAGTTCAACTTGGCGGACGTCGTCAACCGTTATGACCGTTACATGTAGAATTTCGAAATGAAACCTGCTTAACTTTTGTAAGTAAGCTGTAAGGAATAAGCCTGCCAAATTTCAGCCTTCTACCTACACGGGAAGTTGGAGAATTAGTGATGAGTCAGTGCATCAGTCAGTCAGTCAGTCAGTCAGTGAGGGCTTTGCCTTTTATTAGTATAGATACTGTATATAGCCACACACATGTGCATGGGAGGCTCACGTGAAGGTAATTCTCTGCTGATCCAGGAGTTGGCACTGTGTGAAAATGGTTCCTTTTGTCCTCTGTCTGCAGAAAGGAAGTTTGATAGCTCTCGCCTCCGACATCTACCCACCAGGACCCACTTCTTCCTGCCAGAACACCCCATTGCCCGAAGAGCTGCCATCTTGGGCATCCTGAGAGGATGCAAGTCTGAAGAAGATGCTTTTGTGCTCAAAATGCATTTTTTAATCTTGCTTTTTTTAATTATACAAGGTTTGCCATAAGGTCCCCCGACACACTGATCTTGTCTTGTGTTACAGTGATGTGGTCAGCAGGATTTTAAGCAGATTAACAATGACAGAGCAACAGGACATCACTGTGATCATCCAGGCATCCAAGATTTAGACTCTCAAAGTCCAGGTGGGAGAACAGCAGACCGAGCTAGCTGAAGTGAAAGTATGTAACAGAGCCCGGATTGCCTTCCAACAGGACAGCCAGATGGGATTGTCCCAAATTTTGTTGCAGCTCCACTCTGATGACGATATTATGACATACCTCTTGATGTTTGATCGTATGGCCTCCTGTTGTCACTAGGAATGTGTGGAATGGGCGCACAAACTGGTGCGGTTCTTGAAGGGACTAGTACAGCAAACCTGTTATGAGCAAACTGGTGGCAACTATTACAGCCTGAATGCTGGGGTCCTGCTCTACTATGGCAGCAACGCAGACCAGCAGGCGATGACATGCCATGAGTTGGTTATCGACCATGAGACACTATCTTGCTCACCAGTGAACAAGCTCTGGGGCAAAGTCTGAACAATGATTTATTATATTGTGTAGCAGAGCATGAGGGTGAGGTAAGGTCATTACTACTAGGTCTGTCACTCTTGTGCTTCGTCTGGAGTGTCAATTGAGACAGATTCCTTAGAATGACCGTGCTTCCCTTTGTTTGAGACTTAAATCTGCACCGAACTTAAGGTTATTTTTGTGAGCAAAGAGTGAGCAAGGCTGACCGGGGGAGGGATCAGGGTCCCTGTTCTTCCATGGCTTCAGCAGATTTATATGATAGACCTGCTCGCTCGGCCAACAATTGGGTTGTTTCACCAAATAATTGACGAGTCATTTCCTCTCCTTGATATCATAAGGGCCTTACAAATGGGGTAGCAATTTAGAATGGGAGGTAGGAACAAGAACCATGACCTGATCCCCTGGAAGGTATTCCCGGCGAGATGTGCCTCGTTTGTAATATCGGGCCTGTGCTGCTTGCGCCTCTTTCATGTGACTCTTGAGTAATAATAAGGTGCCACATGAGAGGTTGGGCATCAAGTTAAAAGAAGTGGGAGTTCAGGGTGATGTTTTTAGATGGGTGCAGAATTGGCTCAAACACAGGAAGCAGAGGGTGATGGTGCGAGGAACCTGATGTTATGAGTGGTGTTCCACATTGGTCAGTGCTAGGGCCGCTGCTATTTTTAATATATATATAAATGATGTAGATAGGAATATAAGTAACAAGCTGGTTAAGTTTGCAGATGATACCAATATAGGTGGATTAGCAGATAATTTGGAATCCGTTATAGCATTACAGAAGGATTTAGATAGCATACAGGCTTGGGCAGATTTGTGGCAGATGAAATTTAATGTCAGTAAATGTAAAGTATTACACATAGGAAGTAAAAATATTAGGTTTGAATACACAATGGGCGGTCAGAAAATCGAGAGTACACCTTATAAGAAGGATTTAGGAGTCATAGTGGACTCCAAGCTATCAACTTCCCAACAGTGTTCAGAAGCCATTAAGAAGGCTAACAGAATGTTAGGTTACATAGCACGATCTGTGGAGTACAAGTCCAAGGAGGTTATGCTCAACCTTTATGATGCACTGGTGAGGCCTCATCTTGAGTACTGTGTGCAGTTTTGGTCTCCAGGCTACAAAAAGCACATAGCAGCACTAGAAAAGGTCCAGAGAAGAGCAACTAGGCAGAATCCAGGTTTACAGGGGTTGAATTATGAGGAAAGATTAAAAGAGCTGAGCCTTTACAGTTTAAGCAAAAGAAGATTAAGAGGTGACATGATTGAAGTGTTTAAAATTATGAAGGGAATTAGTACAGTGGATCGAGACTTGTATTTTAAAATGAGCTCATCAAGAACACGGGGACACAGTTGGAAACTTGTTAAGGGTAAATTTCGCACAAACATTAGGAAGTTTTTCTTTACACAAAGAACGATAGACACTTGGAATAAGCTACCAAGTAGTATGGTAGACAGTAAGACGTTAGGGACTTTCAAAACTCGACTTGATGTTTTCTTGGAGGAAACAAGTGGATAGGACTGGCGAGCTTTGTTGGGCTGAATGGCCTGTTCTCGTCTAGATTGTTCTAATGTTCTAATGAACAAATCTTTCCAAATATATAGCGTAATTGCACAATATATTCTAATATGTTTGTAGAGGGAAGAGCCTGTTCCTCCCATCCTTCTTTTAAAATATCCAATATGCCCCAGGGTTGTCGTCCATATAATAATTCAAATGGGAAGAAACTCGTAGAGGCTTGTGGAATTTCCCTATATGCAAAAAGGACAAAGGGGAGGAGCTGGTCCCAGTTCCTTCTATCCTTGCTGACCACCTTTCGAAGCATTTGTTTGAGAGTCTGATTAAACCTCTCCACTAGACCATTGGTTTGAGGCTGATACACCGCGGTCTTCAGGTGCTTTATTTTAAGTAACTTGGCCATTTCCCTGAACATCACTGAGGTGAAAGGCGTCCCTTGGTCCATCAGGACTTCCTTAGGGATACCTACTTACACAAAGACCACTACCAGTTCCTGTGCAATGGCTTTAGAAGTGGCTCAGTGCAATAGAACAGCTTTGGGATATCAGGTAGTATAATCCACGAGGACTAAAATATATTTGTGTTCCCAAGCTGACGGTTCTACTAAGTCGACCCCAATTCTTTCAAATTGGACATCAATCAGGGGAATGGAAATGAGAGGATCACGGTCCCTCCTAGGAATTTGTCGCAACTGACACTCCGGGCAGGACATGCAAAAGTGATGAACCTCCTCATTGATTCCCGGCCAATAAAATCGAAGCTTAATCCACTTAAAAAGGGCCTCCTAGGAGGTGAGCATATGCTAATTCACAAACCTGTCACCAGAAGGTCTGTGGTATTAGCAGCAACTTCTGCACCTCCCCCTTATGCTCTACTACCTGATACAAAACGTTGTTTTCTAAAACAAACTGAGGATCCTATGGCATGGCCAGATGAGTGCATTGGCCATTGACAGAAATGACGGCATTTTTCACAAATTTAAGGGAATCTTTATTACACTGTTTCCTTTTAAAAGGAGCCGGTGTCTCTCTAAACTGATACTGTAACATGGAGAGAGGGTCAAGACTAACCTCAAGCGGTGTGGTTTCCTCCTGCTCCATTGTGGCAATGGTTGATGATGTTTCTGCCCGTGACGGCCCAGGAATTGCCATGTCACACTGAGTGGCAGTATCATCTCTCGCCACCAGCTGATTACACTGCGTGGAGGCAGCTTGAGATGGATCATCCCTGTCTGCAATTATGCCCAAATTTGACTTAGGAGTGGAAGATGCCAAATTGTTTTCAATTTTAGACTAGTCCCGCCCCAATATCAACGGGAATGGTGGATTCGGAATGACCTCTGCGGCTAACTTTTTTAGAGATCCATCGCAACTGATGACACAGGTGGCAGACCTGTACCAGCAGGTTTCTCCGTGGATGCAGGTTAGACTAGTCTTAATTTTTAGCCACTGTTGCGGTAGCACATATCGGCGGGCAACAATGAAAATGTTGCTGCCGGAATTGAATACGGCCTCTTTTTTAAACCCATATATAACCACCACTTCTGTATGCGGTATGACCAGGGGATTTGTCAGTGCACACCACCCTTCCTTCCCCCTCCATCTGCCTTCCTCCTGGTCCCTGAGTAGATTGCGCGCCAGTGAATTTGGGGACTTCGGCGCAGGCTCTGTTTTGTAGCAGTGGGGCTAAATGTTTGGGACATAAACTGTCTGGGTTTGAGTAAGGGACGGTTTTGCTCTCCCAGATTGTGAGGCCATCCTAGATGCTTCCACAAGCTCCATGAGAGCTCTGTCATGTTTTGGAAGTGTTGTCCCCTGACCGGCAAGGTGAAATATTCTGGAAGGCTATTTAGAAGTAGGTAGCAGGCAATCTGCTCCACTATTTGGAAGGCAGTGTTTTCATTTGCCAGCGCCCTATCTTTGCCCACAAGGAGAAGCCTTGTTTTTGGGCTGGCTGCTCTGTGTCAAACCTCCAGTGTTTTATCATCCTCCCCTGCTGGTCTGGAGCACCCCCATATTTATCTAAGGGCTCTGCCTTGGTGGGTAGGATGGCACTCTTCCTTGAGAGAGAATAATAAGCCCCCTTTGTCTCCCCCATCTGGACCAGCCCAATCCTATTAGCCTTTCTCACACACTCTCCGAGGTATTTAGTTCGCCCGGTTATGTGTCTTGGTATGGAGCCTGCACCTGATCTTTCTGAACCACAGGACATACTCCCCACTTAGAAACTAGGCCACAGTACTTTCCCACCTAGTTAGATGTCAGGTCCTGCACCTAGTTCTTCTGGGAGTCCACCATGCTGCCAACTACGCCAGTAGTCACAGACAAATAAAAGAACCCACAAAAAGGTTTGGGCAGCCGTATATTGTTCCTGGCTGCAAAATGGATAGAATTGATGTTCAGATGTGTACAGAATAGAGTCCAAAACAGAACTGAAGGACTGAGGTTAAATGGTGGTTTTAAAGGCAAGTCGAGGAAATGACATTGTTGGGGCCGGAAATGGAAGTGCCATCATATAGCTGCCTCCCATGTGCACGTGTGTGACTATATATATATATATATATATATATATATATATATATATATATATATATATATATATATATATATATATATGTATATATATATATATATATATATATATATATATATATATATATATGTGTATATGTATATATGTATATATATATATGTATGTATGTGTATATATATATATGTGTGTATATATGTGTATGTGTATATATGTATGTATGTGTATATATATATATATGTGTGTATATATATATGTATGAATGAATCACATATCTTGAAATAGTCTTTTTATTTCTGAACTTTTGACTCCTATGAGGTGTCATCATCAGAGGAAAATGATTAGACATATAGGAATCAAAGGCAATATATAGCAAATGTCAGGGTAAGTGGGTGTAAGAGGAGGGGATTTGTAAGGTGGGATTCAGAGGTTGTTGGTCTTAAAGTCTTTTTTATTATTTAGATATTCTTCTTTAACTGGGACATGGTGAGATTCAGTAAGATACAGGGCAAGTACTAAGTGTGCCAGAGAGCTGACTGAATCATGGCTATCAAATGAAAACACCATTAACAGAGACTTGGACATAAACCCAGCATATGCAGGCTTTAAACGAAGAACATCACAAGAAGACACAAGTCCCAGTTCAAATAAAAGGTTTAATATATTAAATTAAAAGCAAACAAAAGTAAAAAAGATAAAACAAAGGCTTCTTTTGATATATTAATCACAAAACAAGCATTATCACCATTCTTTTTTTCTTTCTCTTCTTCCTTCCTCCTGCACTCCTCTCTAGTGAGCTTTTTCCTTCTTCCATCTTTTATCTTAGACCCAACAGTACATCTGGTGCCAGGGCCTCTGACTCATTAAGAAGTGATCACTGATCCCTGCAGCACCCTCTGGCGGCACTCACTGAACCCAACAAGGCTGCTCCGTGCGACTACAGTTCTCAGCATGCCTTGTGGGTGACTGTAGTGATAGTGCTGTCCACGGATGCTGACATCAAATGTTTTGGGGAAGCATGTAACCCTGACAGATTGTCTCCCACTTTTCTTTGATCACAATCACTTCCCACTGTCCCTGGCCTACACTTGCCTCCTGGCTGGGTAAGGTTCTTTGGACCATCCCTGCCACATCCTACCGACCTCATGGCAAAGTCAGGGAACAGCCTGCCTTTCTGCTTGGCCATTCAGCATGGCAGCCCCCAGGGCTAGGTAGGGAATCATCCACCATTCTGGTCAGGATGCCAGCCCATACCTAACGTCCATAATAATATATACAGTTAAAGACAAGGTTGGGGATTAAGGAAATTATATGAATTAAAACCCATCTCTGTCAGATTTAGGAGCACCTACTATAAATTTAGGTTTTACTTAATTTCCTTTTAAAGCCATTCTAGGACAACAAGTAAAATAAAAATAGGTCAATGCACAAATTCTCTTTGGTCACCGGCCTTACGTCAAAGTGTAATCTATATGTCTAATTACCTTTTGAAATATGTGAAATTAATATCCTCAGCAACACCATGGCATCATAACTTATCAGTATGTCACATGAGAATCTTGTCATTTACACATCTAACATTACCAGAAAAAACAGCTTGAATAGTAATATAACACTTTCCTTTAATGAACTCTTAACTGCCCCACCCAAGTTGACTGAAACTGATATGAAATGCAGCATCAAAGTCAAACCTACAAAATGATTAGAAAATTGTTACATTATGAGTAAACTTTGAACAATTTTTGAAAGAAACAGTAAAAGAGAAACTGTTGGAACATTCAAAAATGAGTTTTTTTTTTGCATCAATATTACAAAATAACTGATTACTTACCATTACTTAATTACTTTTATGCATGGCATTTTCAGATTTTTAAGTCAAGTGCAATCAAAACTCTAAATAATTTATTTAATAAAGTAATGAATGACAGATACATGAACAAGTCCACCTCCCATCTTACATCACTTGGACCCTAATTAGATTTGAGCCTGGTGTGACTTCTCTGTTAAATTATCATGCTCTAGCCATGTTGTTGTGAGTTCCTACAGTATCTCTATTATTTTTCTGTTGTGTAAAGCATACAGGTTAGGCTAAATGGTGGCCTTAAACTGCACTTAGTCTAGTTTCAACATGCCCCGCAATAGCATGGCAACCCTTCCTTAGGTGCATACCACATTCTGCCCTGTGTTGTGGATAGATGGATGTAGGTGAGACTTTTGCATGTTGTCACAAAATTCTGCTTGAATTTTATAACCAAAAATGCAGGTATATTTTTACACACCTTTAACAATATCTAGATAAAAAAAATATCTATATACAGTATATTAGAATATTTATATAAAATATCTGAAACACCTTAGGGATCTAAAGACTGACATGGGACAAAATTCAACACGTCTTTTTTTTGAGGAATTCTCTGACTTAATGTCAATTTTAATTACAAACTATGCCACACTCCTAATAGTTGGCGACTTTAATTTTCATATAGATAATCAGTGTGATCTAAAAGTAAAAGAATTTATGAACCTCCTGGATTCTTTTGATTTGAGGCAGCTCGTAAGTCAGCCTACACATAAAGCAGGTCATACGTTAGACTTAGTGATTACTAAAGGACTGAAAGTTGATATAAAACAGATCATTGATATTGGTGTATCAGACAATTTTCTTCTACTTTTTAATATAGAAATAATGATAAAAAACACCCATGAGAAGCATATTGTTAAAAAGCGCTTCTTTGACTCAGCAGGAGCTTTAAAACTTACAAACATTCTAAACAATCAGTCCGTTTATAGTGCCAGCTATAATAGTGAGGATAATGTAAATAGTAAGGTGGAAAGATGTAATACTAAAGTGAGAGCTGCTGTTGACACAGTTGCACCTGAAAAGACCGTGAAAAAATCTTCTAGCATTGGTATACCATGGAAGACCCAAAGAGTGTCGGATTTAAAGAGAACATGCCGCAGAGCTGAGCGTAAATGGAGGAAGACTAAACTTACTATCCACTATGAAATATTAAAAGTTAAAATAACAGAATACAATAACACTGTCCATCTTGAGAGGCGCTGCTATTTCTACAAGATTATAAATAACAATGCTAGTAATCCCAAAGTCTTATTTTCTACAAATGATCACCTACTAAACCCAGGTAGCTCAAAGGAATGCCTCCTAAATACTTCCAGTAAAACCTGTGAGGCTATTGCTGTATTTTTCAATCAAAAAATTAATGATATTAGAAATAACATAATATATCCCTCCAACACTAAGGATCCTCCTAAACCCCAGCATCCTGTTATAAACAAATTAAACTCTTTCACTAGGATAGATTTACCTGATTTACAAAAAATATCTCAATTAAAATCCTCCACCTGCGTCCTTGACCCAATACCAACAAGGTTTTTCAAAGAAGTATCGGGCGTGCTAATTGATACTGTTCTGGACATAGTAAATTCGTCATTAGATAAGGGGTTCTTCCCAGACTGTCTTAAGACTGCTGTAGTTAAACCCCTTCTTAAGAAACATAATCTTGACCCCTCGGCTCTTGAAAATTTTAGACCCATCTCTAACCTGCCTTTCTTAAGTAAAGTTCTGGAGAAGGCAGCCATTATGCAGTTAAATGACAACCTCAATAAACATGCTATTCTTGATAAATTTCAGTCGGGTTTTAGAACAAATCACAGCACAGAAACTGCACTCGTTAAAGTAGTAAATGATTTGCGAGTGAATGCAGACAGAAGCCATTTATCTGTTCTCATCCTTTTAGATCTGAGTGCCGCATTTGACACCATTGATCACAATATTCTTAGAAATCGCCTTAGTCAATGGGTGGGCCTCTCTGGCAGTGTCTTAAATTGGTTTGAATCCTACCTGACAGGGAGAAAATATTTTGTTAGTTGTGGGAATTACAACTCAAAGACACATGATATTCTATATGGTGTTCCACAAGGCTCTATCCTGGGTCCGCTGTTATTCTCAATCTACATGCTTCCGTTAGGTCAGATTATCTCAGGGCACAACGTGAGCTACCACAGCTATGCTGATGACACACAGCTGTAAGTCAAAACGGGGGTAAAAAGCTTAGGGGTAATTGTTGACTGTAATCTGAATTTTAAATCGCATATTAATCAGATCACTAGGACAGCATTTTTTCACTTAAGAAACATAAAGTTAGACCTCTTATATCACTGAAAGATGCTCAGAAATTAGTTCACGCGTTTGTTTTCAGTCGACTAGATTACTGTAATGCACTCCTCTCAGGACTACCCAAGAAAGACATAAATCATTTGCAACAAATGCAGAATGCAGCTGCTAGAATCCTAACTAGGAAAAGAAAATCCAAGCACATCTCTCCAGTTTTGATGTCACTACACTGGTTACCTGTGTCATTCAGAATTGACTTTAAAATACTGCTTATGGTTTATAAAGCCTTAAATAATCTCGCCCCATCTTATATATCGGAATGTCTGGCACCTTATATTCCAAATCGTAACCTCAGATCCTCAAATGAGTGTCTCCTTAGAATTCCAAGAACAAAACTTAAAAGAAGTGGTGAGGCGGCCTTCTGCTGCTATGCACCTAAAATCTGGAATAGCCTGCCAATAGGAATTCTCCAGGCTGATACAGCAGAGCACTTTAAAACACTGCTGAAAACATATTACTTTAACATGGCCTTTTTATAACTTCAATTTAACTTAATTTAACTTAATCCTGATACTCTATGTTCAATTTCCTCATAATAATTACTCATGGTGGCTCTAAAATCCATACTGAACCCTTCTCTCTTTTTCTGTTTCTTTGTGGTGGTGGCCTGCGCCACCTCCACCTACTCAAAGCTTCATGAAGCTCCAACAACGATGGATGGATTAAAAGGCAGAAGTCTACGTGACCATCTTCATCAAGTCCTTCCGTGAGAACCCTAAATCCAAAGAGGACTGTTTCATTTATGTTAGGTAGAATGCCCAGAGGGGACTGGGCAGTCCCATGGTCTGGAATCCCTACAGATTTTATTTTTTCTCCAGCCGTCTGGAGTTTTTTTGTTTTTTCTGTCCCCCCTGGCCATTGGACCTTACTCTTATTCGATGTTAATTAATGTTGATTTATTTTGTTTTTCTTATTGTTTCTTTTATATTTCTTTTCTTTATTATGTAAAGCACTTTGAGCTACTGTTTGTATGAAAATGTGCTATATAAATAAATGTTGTTGTTGAAAAGTGATGCTTTTGACTTAAAGGAAATTACACACAGATTTTAAAAAGAAACAATCAGTGTACTGTTAAAATGGTGATATTTAAACCCTTAGACAATTAAAAACTAAAAATTATAATATGTTAATATCTGGCTATTACAATCTGACACATCTGACACTCAAAATATCAAGTACAACACTGAACAAAATATTTGTAAAAATAGAAATGGTAGCATGGTGCTTTAGGCAAGATTCACACTTAGGTATTTGCAGAGGTGCATATTAATGCATACATATGAGCAGTGACATTTATGCATTAAGGGCCAATGGGGGCATTAATTTACCCAGTGATGTGCATAATAAATAATAAACTTCCCACAGTATAACTTTTACAGTAAAACTATAAAACATTAAAATATATAAGAACTAAATAAGTTATTTTCTGTTTAAAATATTTTATTTTATTAGTAATAATATTATTATTTCACTTGAAATGCTTAATGTGTCACATGCTACATACAGTCCTTGGTGGTGTTGGTGTGAAAGAGATTGTAGCAGAACTCCATATTAGAGCAGTGTTCAGTAATGTTACAAAGGGAATTTAAAATTGATACATTAAAAGCTAAAAAATGCTTAACATCTGCTAAACTATCCATTAGCTTCAATTCCTAAAATTAATATTGCCTCAGTATACATTGAATTTGAATAAATGTCTATCAAAAAAAAAAACAAAAGTCACTAAATAATGTTTTCTCACTCAGAAAGACAGTCCTGTTCTCTTCTTATCACATTCTAAAAACAGCATCTCCATTAGGTATAAAACAATATATTGCGCTTCATTCTTTTCTGTTGTGCTATGGCTCTATCGTTTAATTTGCAAGGCTTTTTTTTCTTTTGGTATTTCCTCGTTTTTTTCTTTTCTCCTCTCTTGTTTTTCAAAAATCACTTAATGTGGATCATTGATTTATGTTCTGAAGTTAATGACGATATGCAGGTGGACAACAGTGTCGACTTTTAAAAATACACAATCCTATTTACTGATAAAAAATGTAGGTCTAAGCAGTTTATCTCAGATTTATTGTCACATGTTACACACCCCTTCAAATGTTGTGTGTGGGTCATCATGGAACTTTAAAAGGTAAGACTGGGTCCCAAGGATTAAAAGGCTGAAGAAGAGTGCTTTAAGATAAATGCTGTAATCTAATCAAGACAATTAAGTTGTTATTCCAAAGTGTTTGCACAAAAAAAAACACTGCTGCTGCCTTAGATGACATGCTGCTTTCAATTCCTACTCTTATTTAAGATTTGTGAGCAATAATAAAATTGTCTAGAGCAGTGCACTGGCTTATGAGAATTGTAGTCCATACATCGAAATTTACACAAAGTTGCAGATAAGATGAAGTAGGTAGAAGTTACATTGAACACCTTTCCTACTGGATGATTAGTGCAAAATTGATGATGCTCACATCCACCATGCCTGTCAAACACTAGAAGAACATGTCTTCTTTGAGCTAGGTCGAACTTTTCCCATTTTACTTCACTTCTGCAAAGAGTCATTTATCAGTGAGATCACTGTCAATGTTGTAACATAACAGGAGACACTGTGCTTTAGAATGTCCTACTTGCTAGAGCATTGTTAATGACACATGTTGGCAAATGTTGGCAAATTTTGTTTTTTGTACAATGTTACCAAATTCCAATTAAATCCATCAAGGCATTTTTGAGATTTTACGGTATTTGTTTTTTTCCCTTGTGTGTTTTTTTACCCCTAAATATTCTTGTACTGAAATGTCCTTTTGTGGTGGATACCTACTACCCTAGATGTACCATCCTGCCAAATTTAAGCTGTTTGTGTGTGCAAATGTTCATCCAGAATTTTATAGTCTTGTGATAGAGCATGAAAGTTATCATCCATATTAAAACCAGCACTACCAGTTTTCTTTCCAATTGCCTGTTTGCTATTTCATTATGAGATTTTACCAGTAAAGCCCATGCAGAATGTTTCAGCAAAGAGGTAGAAAATGTCCAGTAACATTTGTTCCCTTAAAGGTCAGTCATTTTCCAACCCGCTTAGGGGCAAAACAGGGTCACGAGGTTGCTGGAGCCTATCCAAGCTAGCATAGGGCACAAGGTAGGATCCAACACTGGACAGGACACTAATGCATTGCAGAGCAAACACAGTCACATCCACTAGGGCCAATTTAGTATCGCCAATCCATTTAACTTGCATGTCTAGTGCAAACCAGCTGTGAAATGAACAGCCTCGACACACACAAAAAAGTTTAGGGCAGCCACCCATATATTGTCACTTGCTGCAAAAGGGTTTTGAAATAACACTCATGTGCACTGTTTTGAGTCCTGAACTGAAGAATTGAGGAAAAGATGACGGCTTCATAAGCTGAAAGGCGAAAGTGATGTCAGTCTGGGCACCAGAGCCGGAAGTGACATCAGTCTGGGTGGCTGGAACTGGAAGTGACATCAGTCTGGGCGCTGGAAACAGAAGTGATATAGAATCAGGCAGGTTTTCCCGTATTTGGCCTGTAGAGGTAACAAAGGTAGGTTTAGTGCACCCTGCCACCCCTGGCCTGGCGGTAATTACCTCCACTTGGTCCACTCAGCTACCTCCTAGTCGCATATGTGTGACACAGCAAATAACTGGCTACATAGTAAATAGAGCTGATGCTGAATATGCAGTGTGCAGATTAAGTCATGTAGTGTGTACAGTGTACAAATTGTAAGAAAATCAGAGGCAATCTTTAATGAATGTATAAGTTTAATATGTCACTGTGCTCTGTACAAATATATTTTATAAACCTGCCTTTTCTACTCACATGCACAGAGCCAGATTTAGCACAGGGTTCACCATATAAGAACTGCTAGGCAAGCATTTTAAGACAAGACCGTGGCAACTGTGAAATGTGCAGTCAGACTGATGGCCATTGTATACTATTTCTGTGTGTCAAACTCAGCATAAAATTGTATCCTCTTTTTTCCTTTTTTGAATGGCATGATTCACCTAAGTGGGGTCCTGCACATGAAGAAAGAGTAAAAAGCCTTGGAACATTGCCTGGCACATCTTTGAAGCCGATAAACGGTTGGGAGATAACGCCATCTGATCCTGAAAATCCTTCCAATGCAGCAGCGAAATTGGCTGACTCTACACACCGGGCCCCACTCCTGAACTGGGTTCTTCCCATTGGCTTCCTTCGTTTGTTATACAGCGTAACCCATCATTTCTCCTATGTGATTTTTACCATCATATCACTAAGGGAGGGATATCAGCTTTTAATATCATATCTATATAGATTTGGGTTATGTAACACGCTGTATAATTGAAAACAAAATGTGAGTTTTAAATGTGTTATAAAGAGAAAAGAAATGTCACGAGTCTCAAGAGTGACTGCCACAAGAGAGCAACATTTCCCATTAACAGGTCAGGCAGGAAGAGGTGGGTCTAGGTGACGCCAGAAGTAACGTCAGAGATGGCAAGGTTGTCAATCATTCGGTCTGCAGAGGGAGGAGGAGAAGAGGTGTTAGTATACAGCACCACCCTATGGATCGTCAAGGAATCTGCATCTCAAAAGCCAGCACAGCTATGCGTGCGCGTGTGTGCACTGGCTGCTTGAACTTTTATACTAATTGTGCAGGGCAGGAGACATCACTTTTAGTAGATGCACGAATATACAAAAGGGAAGTACGGCCTGTAGAGGGGTCTTCTGGCTAGATCTTGCCAACAGAAAGGTACTTGGTAGAACTGCGTCTTAACTTATACCAAGCACTATGGCTTGTGCCTTGATTATTGTAAATATTTTTTCTTGTATATGTATATATATATATATATATATATATATATATATATATATATATATATACTAGCAAAATACCAGCCGCAGAGGAGAAGTAGTGTGTTAAAGAAGTAATGAAAAGAAAAGGAAACATTTTGAAAATAACGTAACATGATTGTCGATGTAATTGTTTTGTCAATGTTGTGAGTGATGAGTGTTGCTGTCATATATATATATATATATATATACACACACACATATAAACATATATATATATACATATCCATACATATATACATATACATCCACATATATAAACATATATATACATACATATATACATATATACATATACACACACACATATATATACTGTCTTTGTGGTGCGAGCAACTGTTGGGGTGCCAGAATCCATGAAGGAAGAAAAATGAAAAACATTATTTGTACAAAATCTTAATTTATTTATCCATTCCTAAATAATTAAATGGGCAGGCTATTTCGTATCAGTGCAATACGCTGCTTGTTAAAACAGATGACTCCTGCTCCTACGCACTTACTGTAGTGCTGCGTGGATATTATGAACTATCGTATCTGTTCAAGTTCTATTTAAATTTTAAATAGAAGGAATTTTTATTTAGTCAACAGAATATTATTCGAATAAATCAACTCAAACCTTAAATAACTTATAATATTTTGCTCTCCATAAAAATATATCCTGTCTAAATTATACAAGTTAGAAATAAAGTAAACGTTAAAAGAACAAACATTCAAATTTCTTTACTCTTATGTAATTTTATATAAAAATAAACTTAAATTTTAAATATCCCGAAAAATTTTGCTCTCCATAAAAATATATCCTGTCAAAATTATACAAATTCAAATATGAACATGGTGCATAACAAAACCTGGAAATATAAATAAAATTTGTTCTTTTCAGCAATAACAAATCAAATCATTCAGTTGTCTTTGCTCATGTCATTTTATCAGAGCTGGACGCCTGGCATCTTTTTTTGGCAACAAGTTCATTTATGTTTGGTGTGAGGTTCTGTGTTGTGGAGATTCTCAGGATGGACTGCAGGTGCTCATCAGTGAGGCGACTCCTGTGTGCTGTTTTGTTAGTCTTCATGACTGAGAAGAGCTTCTCACACAGATATGTGCTACCAAACATGCACAAGGTTCGAGCCGCATGTAGACGGAGCTGGAGCATTTTTGTGGGAATGGAGTGAATAAACTGTGCGGGCCGTGCAGTATCGTACTTTGCCTTCAGTGTGCCATTACACTGCAGCTCAATCACCTCCATCTGAATCTGCACAGGTGCAGTTTCCACATCGACGGCAAATGGGTTGCGAAACAACTCGAAATTCTTTTTTTGTTCTTCAAAGTCAACAAAGCGCCATGCGAACTCAGTGCGCAGCGTGCTCAGTTTATCAGCAAAGTGCGTATTTGGGAACACCGTAGTGCCGACTTGTTTCAACATTACTTGGCAACAGGGAAAGTGGGGCAAGTTGCACTGGTGCATTTGTGTCTTCCATAAAAGTAGCTTCACTTGAAATCACTTTGTGATTTTGCACGGTAAAACGTCTGCTGAAGTGTCAGATTCTTCTTTAACTCTTCTGCTTTCTGTATCTTGTGCATTGCATTCAGGTCTTTCAGGTTATCTTGATGTTTTGTCTCATAGTGCCGTCTTAGATTAAATTCTGTAATTACAGCCACATTAGCTCCACAAATGAGACACACGGGTTTACCGGCAATGTCAGTAAACATATACTCAGCCTCCCATCGGTTTTTAAAGGCTCTATGTTCAGAATCACCTTTTCTCTTTGGCATCGTGTGGGCTAGCTTCGCAATAACTTGCAGCATCATAAGCTAGACTTGATTAACGCGGTAAGTGTTCGCAAGGCAGCTGAAGCGCTGCATTATGGGATCTGTAGTTTGTTGTGTTACCAGCGCTTCATATCCCCGGGCCATTAATAACCATAATATATAAAATGATCTCGCGGCCGGATATAATTACACACCGGGCCGGATGTGGCCTGCTGGCCTTGAGTTTGACACATATGGACTAAATAGAACTTGAAAAGATATATTTTTCAAATGTGATCGCAATTCAGATCGAGTTGACGCACTACAGTACATCGAGCCCGTGCTATTGTGGTTTTGCCTGCGTGCCTCAATAAGTTACCCTCCCTCGCTCTTACTTTTTACTGTTCATCTAATGAATACACTGAGTATGGCTTTACCAAAACAATCATTGATCGCGAATAAAGTATCCATTATTCATAAAGCTTCAATTGGTGATCTGTCTTTCTGCGTTAACCGCATATTTTTTCATATGTCTCAAACCAAGGGGATGCAAAGCTAAAATGAATCGGAAGCACGCGATATACTCAGTGCATCCCTCTCGAATCGAACCTCGACGCTGCGCTAGAGGCGAAGCCTCTACTATTGCGCCACGGCGTGTGGTTTATCTATTTGAGCGTAGCAGTGTAATTTGGTTTTTGTTCAGCACTCTTTGAAACTGTTGTTTTTTGTCTGCACACTGCTTCAGTTCACGTGAGCCGCTGAATATGGTTTTATATGTCACTCGCTCGCTTCTAATTGTTTCGCTGCCTTCTTAATTATATAATGTATGTTTTCTTCAGCGGTTTTTGGAGCTCTTCCTGGTTTTCTACGTACTGCGTGATTACTTGGGAGGCATGATGATGTCACACGAAACTCCGCCCCCCACGGCTTTCGAGCTCAACTCCATTACAGTATATGCAGAAAAATACCTTCCAGTTATGACCATTACGCGTAGAATTTCGAAATGAAACCTGCCCAACTTTTGTAAGTAAGCTGTAAAGAATGAGCCTACCAAATTTCAGCCTTCTACCTATACGAGAAGTTGGAGAATTAGTGATGAGTCAGTCAGTCAGTCAGTCAGTCAGTGAGGGCTTTGCCTTTTATTAGTATATTTAGTATATATATATAACTTTGATGGAGGTATTTATTGGGTTATGGTTATTGGTGCACTGTTTATTTTTGTATATACACTTTTTCTGTTTTTCCATATTTTGAATTTTTTTTTTTTTTTGGTGAATCCTGCAGTATACACTGTTTGAAGGAGCAGCATCCTGACTTGGATGAGTGTGGAGGAAGACAGCTTCATTTTGGTTTTTGTGTATATATGGGTTTCACTAGTTTGTGTGCATTTTTCTTTTTATTTTGGACTTTCAGCCAGCACTGTAAATACTGTATATAGTCACTATTTTTGGGCTCCATTTAATTACTGTTTTTGTGTCCTTTGCAGTATTGGACTGTGTATTTATATATATTGTGACAGTAGAGGGCGCTGTCACTACTCCAAACCCGCAGACAACACGTCCAGACACCAGGTAAAATATAAGAAATGAATTTAATTTCTGTAATACTGTGCACAAACACCTCCACCTCTAGGATACACAATAATACTCAATAATAATCACAATAAATCAATAATAAATCCTCCTCTCCACCCAGCAGCACTGTCACACTCCCTCCTAATTCCGGCTCAGCTTGCTGGGTTTCCCATAGTCCTTTTATAGTCCTTGACCCGGAAGTGCTTCTGTCCTCCAGTCTATGTGTTTCCATAGTACTTCTGGGTCAGATGGAAACTCTTCTTTTTCTTCAGACCGGACTATGGAGTACTTCTGGGCTATAATAGAAACACTCGTGCCTCCCTGCAGCGTCCTCTGGTGGCCCCCACAGTATCCAGCAGGGCTGTTAAGTTAAACTCCATTGTCCATGATGCCCTACAGGAATTTGGAGCACCTCCATGTTGCAGGGAGGACTCTATCTAGCAGTCTTTATTTTTTCCTTATCTCCCATAAAGCAAATCAGAGTTGCCTCATTACAATGAAACACCATGAAGGTCAAGAAAGAGAACTCTGCATACTGGTATACAGCCAATGAGTTAGAGTTAAAGCAATCTTAACTCTGATATTACTTAGTTTAAGTATCTAAATGTCTTGCCCATCTAAACAGTATCTAATACATGCTGTTTGTAGCTCAGGTAGCTTACTATAGCATTTCAGTCCATTCTGAAAAATATCTATGAGCTACAGAAGAGGGTTGTGATGTTGGCCATAACAGCACGCCTTGCACAAAGTTTAGGAAACATTATACTTACTGTATAATAAAGCATTTGAAACAGTCTTTGCAGGATTGTTTGTGTGGCTTAAATGTGGTATAGAGCCTCACTTGGATCAACACTTAACAAAAATGGGAATACAAGTGGACTGTGTGTTGCACTTGCAACCCATGTGGGGAGTGGGTGACTCAAATCAGTGTCTGAGAGTGTACATCAGGGTTAGAGAGAAGCAGCATGAAATGTGGTCAGTGAAACAGTGGAGTTGACATGTGGTCAGGGAGACAGGCTGAAGTTGTAAATTAGCTGGATCAATGGCACATCAATTACTGTATTTGGAGCCAGACCTCTAACAACTGTAGCCGTCTTTATAAATTTTGAAATGACAAATAAAATTTCAAAATGTTGTTGTCATGATGATGATTTTTGACCCACCGATATTGCACAAAGCCATTCCCTTTCTTTGCAGTGTAATCTGCGGTAAATTGAGAATATCCAAAATTGATAATCCTTGCCGTTGATCCCTCCATTGTGTTTTCCCTTCAACACACTGATTAATCTTGATGACTTGATGCAGTGGGAAAAGCATATTAATTGAATGTAAATTACAGGAAGTCATTTTAAAAATTAATAACTGTGGGTACATAACACAAGACTTTGTAAGTCATTTATCTTAAGACCAAGTAAAGTCACAAGCCATCAACAACCAAGTCGAAGTCAAGACAAATAAAGTCTACCGATGTTGTCATGTCGGTGAATTTTGACCCGCTGGTCTTGCAGATGGCATTTCTATTCTTTGCAGTACAGTGTGCCATAAATTGACGATAGCCAAAATTGATCATTCTTATTGTTGATCCCAGTATTGTTTTTGCACTACAACACGTTTATTAGTCTTGATCATGTATGCAGGTATTGAACATGAAAAGTATATCAACAGCATGTAATATAAAGGAAGTCAATTTAAAAAATAATAATTATGGTGATAGAATATGAGACTTTGTAAGTCATTTATCTTAACTCCAATTCAAGTCACAAGTCACATAATAATCAAGTTCAAGTCAAGTAAAGCCTTTTTTTAAAATATTTTTAAGCAAGTCGCAAATTACTAAAATTAAGATTTGAGTCCAGCTTGAGTCAGATTATGTGACTGAAGTTACCCACCTCTGGTTCATCCTATATCTTGGTTTCACAACATCTTGATCAGTTTGCTGGTACATATATCAGTAATGGTTTTGGTTTAACTTGGTCAGTTTTTGGCGCATTCACTGGTTTCATCGTCAACTTTCTAGTGCATACTTTGGGTTCAGTAGAAGTCTGTTTTTTGTGGCCATATACTGGTTTTAGTACAAAGATTGCTTAGACATACATTCATTTCAATACACCTTGAAAAGCTTGCAGGAGCACATATTTTTTCTGTGTCAATTCAGATATGGTTAACGTGTGGCACAGAAATGGGTTATTATGGTTTATACTTTGATTTATTCAGATGCCTGTAGTTTTACTGGTGTATATATTTCATTAAACCTGCTGTAGACCTGTTTACTGGTGAGAATGATAATTTCATTACACCTCAAACAGATGACTGTCCATGCAGTATTATTGGTTTCAATACAGCTGTGTAGGTTTGATTTTGCGCATTACTGGTTTGAAAGAGTACATGTTAATTGCAGTACACCTTCTTTGATTTGGCAGCATGTTTGTTGATTTGCTTACATCTTCTGTTGGTTCATTTGCACATATGCTGGATTTTATACATATCTTTCAATTTACTCTCACATGTATTTATTTCACTTCAAGTGTATTGATTTACTGGCACATACATTATGGTATATTTTAAAGTAATTTTAAGTGGACAAGCTAATGTGTTCAAACAAAATAAAGGAATCAAATTGTAATATTCATTAACTTAATAAATGTAAAATCATTTTCAAAACATCCATACAAATTTACTTGTATTTATTTTAGTTTCCCCAGATTTTAATTGTGTTATCATTAGCAGCATATTAAAATAATGTTGGAAGGATCTCAGTGCTTCAAGTCCACAGGTTGCATGGCAATCACTGTGTAAAACTACGCCATATTTTGGCTGAAATTTAAACTAGAGAGCCAAATTGAAGGAATAATTTCATAGCAGAATCTGATAAATCTGTAGTATTTATATATTTATATATAGTATGTTATAAGAAGGGCAGAATGGTGGTGCAGTGGTAGCGCTGCTTCCTCACAGTAAGGAGACCAGGGTCCCCATCCTGGGTTTTCCCTGCATGGAGTCTGCATGTTCTCCTTGTATCTGCGTGGGTTCTCTCCAGGTGCTCCAGTTTCCACCCACAGTCCAAAGACATGCACGTTAGGTACTTTGGCCCTTGTGTTTGGTTTGTGTGGGTGTGTTCACCCTCTGATGGACTGGTCCTGGGTTTTTTCCTGCTTGGCTACCTGGGATAGGCTCCCTCACAACAACAGCCCTGTTCAGGAATGAACAGGTTAGCAAATGATTGACTGACATTTTAGATATTAAAAAAACGGATCAGTTTCAAAATTAGTTGCTTTAAAAAGATTTATCAAGAGAATATTTTGTTTTCCATCATACTTATTTTTTAAATAGCTTATGCCTTACATGATAATCTTCATTTTAATACTGAAACCATAACTTCATAGGGTATTAGAGATGAAGCCTCAATAGTGCTTTATATATTTTAAGAATAACATTTTGACTCATTGTGTTCAGTACTCCAATATCCTGTTAGCTTCTGTCCACTGTCTGATGCTGGACAGTGAAAAGTCCTTTCTAACTCCCAGGTCCTTTTCATAAGCTGTACTTTTTAGTTTCAGATCCCACATTGTGTATTCAAATCTAACATGTTTACTTGTATGTGTAATAATTTCATCAAAATCATTTATATAAATTAAATAGAGCAACAGCTCCAGCAGTGATCCATCATGCACACTAGTTTAAACAATGTCTAATTTGAGAAAAGTTCCTATCACCATAACCTTTTGCTTTCTATTTTTGAGCCTGTTCTGCATCTGTCTACACACTGCTCTTTGAATAACCAACCCTTTTGGTTTTCCCACTAGCCTATCATGGAATATTTTATGAAAAGCTTATTGAAACTCGGGATTAATAATACTGTGCGCACCCCTGTATTCAAATACTTTTGTTGATTTTTCATAGAATTCCAGCATATTAGTGAAACACAATCGCCACTGTCTGATTCTTTTTGACTGCTTATTTATACACCTGTTCTCAGTCTTTTCTTTTCTGATTGCTTCCATTGATTTACTCGTGATACATGATAAGCATACTGGCCTTTACTTATTAGGAGTGGCCTGACATTGACTAGCTTCAGCTTAAAGAAATTTCCCTAGTGTGCACTAATTTCTGAAAAATATGCCATAAGGGGCAAATTTAAACATCCTGAGTACATCAGTAATAGTCCCTGTAGCTACAGGGAAATTATCAACTTCTTTACATAGCAGAACTTTAGAAAACATCACAGCATCTGATATTTCATTTTTTATATATTTAATATCACTCTTATGCACTTCACTTCGTTCTTGACTGCTTTTTTACTACGAAAATCCTAAAGGAATCTTTGTATAATTTTTTTACATTTTCATGCAATATTCCTCTTTAACTACTTTTTAACATTCTTATTGCCCATTTTAACCATTGCCCTTGCATCATCAGTGGCTATGTAGTTAATCCTGATATTAATGGTGTTGTACATGTTATACAGCTGATTTTTCGTTTGATACCTCTTTTTTTAGCTCCTTAGCTCCTTTCAAATACATCAGCATCTCTCTAGTTCATATGCACCCACTCCTGGCAGTATACCAAATTTTGAGCCACATGTTAAACTTTCTAACCTTCTCAGTCTTGCCTGAATTTTTCTCTTCGGTTTAGCACCTAACCCCTTTCGCTTAGATAGCAGGACTGTCAGATTATGCTTGTCGCTTATTCCAGTGTGGGCAATGACAATTAGATGTACCACCATTCTGGCATGAGGCCTATCTGTACACCTAAGGATGTCTCTCACCTGGACATCTGCAAAGCAACACATCATATGAGACTGTCAATCACTGGAGCAAAACTGTGTATCAGTACCTCTAATAACTAAGTCCCTACTATCATTTCCTCCACATTTGTGAGGGCTAACGTAGAGGTTACCTGCTGGGATTTAACATCCCTGTCTGCTTCCTGAGTCTGAGTTATGAGAGTCACTGCCCAGCTCCTCAGGGTCATGAAATTTGATGGACACTTCCTGCTCTAGAGTTGATGTCCCTGGACAGTGTGCATCTCCTATCTAGGGCTCAAGTTCACCTGCAGCCAACCTGTCTCTCCCCCTCTGGACTACAGATTCATCCCACAACACTTTAAAGGTGCACATTAGTGGTTCTAAAACACATTCCTGGAGCTCCCTTTAGCTGCAGGTTTTGCTCCAAAAAGTTTCACAATCATTCTACCTTAAATTGATCTTATTGTTTAAGGGGTATTTTTTCTTTTTTATTCAGTATTCAGAAAACAGCAGTTTAAGATTTATACTTATAAGAATTTTTTTTTCTTTTCATTCACATTTTTTCTGTGTCATTTTCTCCCTTAATTGAATTCTAATAATGGTAATTATCAAAAACCTGTACAAACAGAAGCTGGAAGCTGGATCTTAGTCTCATTAGTGTATTTATTAGTAAATAATGGCTTAAACAATGAAAACACCTTGAAAAGCCTGATAGTGTGGATGATGAAAATATTAAAAACCAAGGTGAAAACATTAATTAGCATCACAAAAATAAATGCTTGCTAAATTCCTATAAATATTTAAAACTGTAATATCTGTATTAACACCAAAACAAACTGGCCAAGGACAGATGACTTATTTAAAGAAGGAGTCCACTTAAAAGCAGAAGTTAGTTTGGACATAAACCTGCAGCTGCAAGAGGCTCCTTGGTTTGGAGCTGAGAATCACTGCTCTAAAAGAGAGACAGAGCAAATGTTCTACTACCTACTTTCTCCTTAAGTTGAGGGGGCCTGAGTTTGACATGTTGCATTAAGGGGCATCTCTCAAAGGTGCAGTGAGAGTAACAACGCTAAAACAGTTATGGTATTTGGAATACTATGGCTATTCCCTGGACCATTATATTGTTACAGGTTAATTACAATCAGATGCATTACACTAATAAATAATATGCGGTTAGTTTCAATGTATTTATAAAGCCATGTCAGGAATGTGGTTCTAAGAAATAAAGGGTAACCACACAGGAACAGTAGCACTGCTTTGACGCTGGGTGCCGCCAGTCTGCAAAACCAAGCGGAGAACTTGTGTACTACAGGGTATGAGGTACCGTGGAAAAGTGTGTTTCTTTACACCAAGTGTAGGTTTTATACATTGCGATTTGAACGTGGAAACATTCTCACGCAACATTTCTGTGCGTACGCACCGTTTATACATGAGGCCCCAGGTACTTTAAGGTCGCACCGGCCAATACTTTGTGTGTGCTGCATACATTCAGATGAGCACTAAATACCATTGCATGCTACTGTACATCATTTTCTGGAAACAGGACATATTACTGAACAGTCTGATGTTTTCCTCACACAGTTACAGCCCACAGAAATGGATATTGGCAACTTTATAAAAGCAGGCTATGCATTCTAGCCCAGATCGTTAAATCTGCGAAGCAGCACCGCTAACCACTGCACTAATTTATAGTAAAAGGAAATGACATTAGTCAGCCATCTACTTACTAGCCCGTCGCTTCTTATTCACACAAGTTATGAGAGGAATACATATTTCACGTATTGAGTAAATGTGGGTTCACTAATTTAATTCTCTGGTAAACCTGGCTCACTTGATTGGTTATCTGCACCAGTGAACCGTGGGATTTAACATGCATCTAAAGAGTTGAATCCAAACCGGGCCACTTTAACTCCCACTGTTTTCAGACAAGAAATGTACTCTTGTTAAAAAGTCAAACTTGAATATCCTAGTCAAATCCACTGGCAAACCTGGCACACTGGGTCATCTGTTGCACTGTGCAAAACGTACTGCGATCTTTAAAGGCTCAGCAGAGATCAAAATCGTGTTGCTGCAAATTTTTATTGTCACGTTTTTGACAAGATGGATCCCTAATTAAATGGCAGGTAATACTTGGATACTGTATGCAACCATTAAACAGTCTTAGGCTTTACGTTATTGTTTATCCAAACAACACAATGCTCTGTCAGTTTGAGATTTTCTCTTTAAAACATGTTGACCTGATTGTATCTTCTAAGGGTTTTTTAGTCCTGAAACTAAAGCCCTAATATGCTTCTCACCCTTTGAAAATCTGCAATAATTTCAGATCTTCAAAAATAAACCATTCAAATGGCCTAAAGATGTACTGTCCTTGTTTTGAAGAACACTAAGTCAGCTTTTTGCCTACATTCATCTGTACCAGGATATAAATCAATCCTTAAGACTAAACTTCTTCAATAAATTCTGAAAATGATTGAAAACATTTTTTCTTTTTGAATTATATATAGATGTATAGCGAATTTTTGTTGTCACTATCTTTATCTTTTATTTTATGCTATAAATCTTTGTTATACTTTCCTGTTATACCATAGATTGCTGTGTGAAGTGCTTTATAATAATGTAAACACTAACTATATAAAATAAACAATAATAGTAAATAAAAGAAGCAGTTACTGTCAACTGTATTTATGTGAAATATTCCTATATAGGAAACAACTTTAAATGGGAACAAAGAAAATAACTAATTTGCAACGTTGAAATTATTTCTAGTCCAGATGAATCAAATGCAGTTTTATGTGATATATATACTGTAGCCTATACCAGTGCCATTTTTTTTTACAAATATGATTATCATGATTATTACAGTGAATAATAATTGTTTGTTTTAAAATTTACTTGTTTTAATAATACATAGTACATTTAATATTTATTTGTAATGCCAGTATCTATAAGACACAAACAGTACAGTTTTCCTTAGTGATTCAGATATCACATTGTACTTTTTCTATTTATAAAGCATTACCTCAGAAGTTGTGACATATCTAAGGTAACACATGATGGAGTCCTTTGATGTTTAAATAACGGAGTAATATTAGGTTCACGTTGTGTGTGGCCTAACCTATAATGGAAAAACAATACTTAACCCTGATTCACTCTGGTGAAAAAGAATAATAGTCTCAGCCAGAAACATTGTTGTAGTTGGTGTGAAATTCAGCCCACAAATGTGATGTGGCTTAACTGGTTCTTTGGAAGTGTAATGCCCTGCAAAATATGTGAAGATGACTATGGTTGTGTTTTCACTGAGAACCTCTGTTTTGCTGTAAAACCTTGCTAATATAAGCATTATAAGGTTTAATACATTCTTTTCAGCATCCACATGAATACAGTATAATGAGTAATTACTAGTTATGGTTTAGATGTGTATCATTTGCTATTCATATGTGGCAAACTAGTGTAATGATCTATTTAACATAAAATGATACTATGACAATATTGTTATGATTTACACTAACAACAAGGGGTGACTATTACAACCTGGCCACACTAATACTTAAAAAAATATTAATGACATTTATTAATCAGATAAATAAATTCAAAAAGAAGCAAAAATTCAAAAATGTCAAATGATTGAAATACCAAAAGAAAAAAAAAATACAGAATGCAAAAACAGATTTCAGAATATAAAGCAAAAGAAGACAGGAATTAAACATTGTCAGTCTCACGTGATCAGTGAGTGCTCCACAGGCTCTGTTCAGGTATATGAGATGCAGAATTATTGGGATGTGATACAATCATTGTTTTATCATAAAAATGTATATGTAATTTAATATACAGTATCTGTTTTATAGCACCCCAGAAGTATAGCCCTTGTTACCTTGGCACAAGCAGCCCAAATTAAAACCTGAACGGCAGTCAGGCATACTGACACTCTGTTTCTTTGCAGATGGTGCTTTCTTCTCCTTATCTGATAGGCATGTACATTTAAAACTAACATTAGCCATTCTAATTCCAAAAAACCTGCTGTTGATTATGTGAAGTACATTAGACCATAAAATAACCATGTTACCTAAAAAAAAAAAAAGCTATACTCTAAAGTAACTGTTGTCATGTTTCAGCCAGTGTTTCTCCCATGGTTAGGGCTTAAATTTGCATTTCTTGTCTCTTTTGTCCATTTTTGTGCCACTTATTTATGTTGATGTTTCTTTTGTTTATTATGCGCATTATTCTTTGTTTTTGTCTGTGAGTATACAATGGTTATTTTCAATGTGTTTTTGGGTGGTCCCCCAAGAGATGTGGCCACTTGCCAATCGCCACCAGAAACTGCCCTCCGCCCTATAAATCCAGAGGTGCTCCCATAGTTCCTGGCAGATAATTTTGAATGTACCAGGGTGTGGACTGTTTACTTGTGTTTGCATTGTGCTTATTGTGATTTCCAGGATTTTTCAACCTGTGCTCTGTTTTTGACTTCAACTTGGGATTCTGTATTGGGACTGTGTTTACTGTGGATTGCCTTGTCTTCTCGGGCAATTCCTTTTGTGCTGTAAGAAGCTTCTTGTGCTGCAGAGCATTTTTATTAAAAATACATTTTATTTTATAAAGGTTCTTCAAGGCCTCTTTTGTTTCCAGCTGGTGTTTTGACAGTAATGCCCAGTGGGCAATTTTGGAAATATGTATGGAACTTATGTATGTGCTTTTAGGACCCCCAGTTCATGAAAACTATGAGCCATGGCTACCCCAAAATCCTGCCAACTATGCCGAGAGTTTTATCATGGAAATTCATCTGTACTTTAATATAGTTTCCTACATGTACAGCCTTATCTGCACATGGACAGTTCCTTTAAACAAAGAGACATACTAGCTTGGCACATTCAGAAGAAACAGTTGCCCTCAGATCTGAGCTACACTGATCAACAAAAGCAGGTGCCTGCTCAAAATGTTGCTACTTTTTGAAAACATCTTTTCTCAGCTGCTGTCTTCTCTGGGAATATGGCAATCACCTATAGCAGATGCTCTTATCATTATACCTTGAGTATATTATCATGGAAATTCAAATGTTTGCTATTTTGGTTTTGCCTATGCCATAGTTACTATTAGCAGTGTTGTATGCGTGAGTGTTATGTGTATGTACTTTATAGCGCCCAACGTGTAGTTCAGTATTGTGAGTATAAATCTTTATTAACATTATCTTCGTATGATTGATTTCTGTCACCATACAGTCATTACCTGTCTTTCTCTCAAGGAGAACTCCTCCATGGACCATTGACATTACATCTGGCTTGGTGAAGGAAGACCCACCTATTTTGGCACTAAAACACCCTATTAAAAATGCTTTTCTGATCTTTGTGATGCCTTTGTGCCAAAATTTATTTGGAACTGTTAAAATCCTCTGGATAACCCTCCTTCTTGGCTTACTATTGGATCCACCTTGGTGGCTCTCAGATCTCGTTCAAATCTTCCCTTCACTACTTTAAAACTTAAGGCATGCTCATCAAATCAGGGCCTTATTCTATGATATGATCTTCAACATTTGGCCCAGGGTGGAAAGGCATCTGAGCTCCTGCCCTAATTGACATAGTTCTACACCCCTTATTTCATAATTTAGCCTACACATTGGTGGCCTGCCTGTTAATTTTCCTCCTTGGTCAAATTGTGGAACTATAATATCTGAACATTTTTAATGAAACAGGACTGAGAATATGCAAGCTTATATGATTTCATTTCAATGTTTCCTCTTCATTCTTTATTTATTGCCAGCAAAATCTGATCTCAACACTTGTGTAGTTTTCTTGCCTTTTTTCTGTTCTCCCATCCATTGCTTCATTTTCCTCTGTCACTCTCTGCAAGTCTAAAGCCTGTGGCAGCACTATAAAGGACTCTCTGCTGTATGACCTACTCTCAGCACCTTCTTTATCTTGGAATCCCAATAAAAATATCTCTTCTACAAAAATCATAACCAACAACATATCCAATTCAAATATGTACATTGTTAACATGATACTCCCCACAAATGTCACAGTATGGGGTTGGCCTTGGACACTTACTGCCACTTATGCCTGGTTTATACTTAACTCCTAAAGCCAGCACACAGACTGCAACCCTACAAACTGAACAATTAAAACAATTAACAAAACATTGAGAAGAACTGAGGTAACCAAAGCTATATAATTAAAAATGATAAACCAGTCAACCGAAATAAAACATAAATGGAGCTACAAAAAACAAATGAAATTAAATACAAAAAGATAGAAAATGTGCACATGGTATAACATTTAGGTGCATTTAGGACAGGACTGGACAGAACTCTATAGTCCATCACAGGGATCAGTCTCACTCACTCACACCCACACAACATACTCATACACAGTGACAGTTTGCAATTACCAATTAACATAACTGAAATAATAATATTAAAAAAAGAGTTTTGTAATTAATTCATTCTTTGAGTATATCCAACTGTTATAATTTCCATGAAAGTGGACTTGCAAAGGTATTCAGTTATGGCAAATATTAGGGAACAGCAGAAGTGAAAGGCAAAGATTATTAGAGCAACTGACCATTATGGATAGCAAGTGAATGTGCCACTGTGATAGTAAATTATGATGTGACCAGATATTCAAAGTCCCAAACGTGGACACTTGTGCAGCATGTATGTCCACACAAAAAACCTTATTTGTTTAATGCCTCTCATCCCCATCAGAGATGGATCAAGGCACAGGAAAAAAAAAACAAAACCCTTTCATAAGTAAACACATCTGATTGCACAGTGTTCTTGAAGTGGAAACAAATAAATGACAGTATACTGTCTGTTTTTGTGTGTTTTTCTTGGTCCTTCTTGCGATGCTGTTCAAACTCCTAATCAAGAAGGATTCAATCTTGAAGTTTTGTGTGCATTGTTGTAAATAAATTGTGATGACTTTGCAGCGCTAAACAACTTAATTAACTGAGCAGCCTGTTAAAACCAGGATATTTTGATATTTTTCAGTTGTTTATTTCTGTTTATAGTGTGAAATCAGGACGTCCATGTCACTGGGAAATGTAATCACCCTAGTAAATTATACTGTCAGTGAAATAGTTAATGATTATAATCTACAGATAATGAAAGTTTGAGGTTGGTTTAGTGTAAAGTTATTACTGAATAAATGTTTATTTACTGTGTGTAATGGCTTACATGCCAAAGGGTCATTTATTGATTATTATAGATAATGTTTTGTTTGCTTTGCTTGCATGTTATATTTTACAGTTAGGAAAATAATTTAACTTACCAGTTACAAATTAAAATTTTGGGAAGTCTGAGGTGCTAATACACTACTTCTCTTCTGCTTGCACTCAAGCCATGTCAGCTCAGTCAGCATCCCACTCATACTCAATCAGCCAGTGACTGCAACTTCCTACCTACTAACACAGTCTTCTAGTGTTTCATTAACTTGTACTGGAGGTCTGTTTGTAGTCAGTAGCAGTTATTGGAGGTGAAAAACAGAAACATATACAAAATATACAAGTAGATACTACTGCTGTCAAGATAAAATTGATACACTAGACTAATTTGTAGCTGAAGTAAAACAGATTTTTTTTTGTTTTAGAATAGATGAGGTTGCAAATTTGCTAGTGCTTTTTAAGAGGTTTTGAAATTTTAAAACTGTGTACAGCACAATCTATTTGAGATATCGTAACTAAAATTAAACTGTCTTAACAAAATTCTTTTAAAGAATAAGCATGCCACATTTCAACAGAATTGGTCCATGGGGGCTGAGATTTTTCCAGCAGACACACAGACATGGGGTATTGCAATAGATGCTTTGTGCGTTACATGGAAACGTGCACAACACACATACACACACATGCATACCCCTCCCTAAAATCATAGTAGCTTCATATAATACACCTGCAAGAGGACAGTCCTCAGGCTTATCAATACAGGCCATTACAATATCAGTTAAGAACTGAAGCACATGAAAGCTTGACTGTGAAAAACATACCATAACTCAGGTGAGTGCAACCACCAGAATAGGTGTGTGTGTTAACCATCAAATAAATCAAACAGGAGGAGTATTCAGAATGATTTGGTGTTTGTAAAAGGTAAGTGAAACATTAATCAAAACCTTTCAGGCAAACAAAAAGCTTTATCTTTAATCTTCTCTGTTTGATTTTTTTTTTGGACTGTCCCAATTATAGAATTTTGTGTACTGCTTTACAAAAAACACAGATATGGAAAAAAAAAAAACAGCTTTGAGCATATGGCATTCCTGATTAGGAATGTGTATCCTCCCCAAACTGACAACTTTTCATTTTTTTTTAATCAAACACAGCCTTTTCTTGATTTTGTGATAAATAAGTAAAATGATTTAGGCTGAAGCCTGTTTATTTGAAAGAAGAGATTAATTTTAATTTATCAGTTATGGAAATATTTTTTTTCATATTTTTGTTATGGTGCACTGCCATTTTTACACCTTATACTGTTCCTTTATTTTAAAATTAATCAAAACAAGTTTGACAAAGCAATGTTTTATTGATTCTCAAAGCACACACAGTACAATCTCACTATACATAGTGTTTCTTGTCAGTATGTTGATATCTTCAAGAAATTCAATTGGCTGAGCAACCTGAAAGAAAACCACATAATAGCAGGCAGGTATTACTAGAGTTCATTTGTAAATATCACTGTTATGCCACAACACCTACTGAAAAATAACAGAATTGCTAAATTGCTGACAAAATAGTGTATGAGCTCTATAATAAACTGCAGAAAAGTGGTTTCAGACAAATAAGTGTACATTTTGTAGACTTTGATACTTACAAATGAAAAACAGTCTGTAAAACCAACTTTTTTTTTAATTGCAGGTCTGCAGTAGATAGAAGTATTGAGTTTACTTTTGGCCTTTACATTTTACACCATGACTAAAAAGAAACTAACAGATGATTTTTTCCATTGGTCACAAATTTCATTCCACATTATTCTATCAAACCAAAAGCTGTTATTTTAAAAGAATTTAAAAAGAAGCTTCACAATTATGTACAGCTGAGTGTGTAAAATCTAATTCTCACAAATACTTAAAATCTTACCTCCTGCAGCGGGTTTGAAACACCAAATCACATTACTGGTGCGGGAGTCAAAACAGCACCCCCTGTTATTACATTCGGTAACTGTAATTCCAGGGTAGCCACATTCTTTACGGAGTTGTGGTTGCACCTCACAAACTTCGCTCACTGGTGAAACAAAGCAAGTGTAACATTATTAAATTATATAACCTCAATAATGCCGATATCTCCTTACAGTTATTACTAGAGTGTCTATTTAAATCAATCTGAAAGACCATAAATAAAAGGAGTACAGTATCGATGTACACAAATAGCGCAGAGAGATAAATAAGAATTTACAGTTCACACTGTATGCAAAAAAATAGTCACTGACACCTAATGTTTCAGCAATGCTTACTTTTCAACAAGAAAAAAATCAATGGATTCTATTACTTACAGTACCTCATTATCCAGTTCAAGGTTGCAGAGACTACTGACTATCCAGCATAAGAACCAGCTTCCCATTGTAATTTACAATTATACACATTTATTCATGCAAAGACTGTTCTTGGGTTACCAACTGACCTTTGCCTGTGGAATGTTGGTGGAAAATCAGAGCACCCAGAGGAAATCATAGGTCACAGGGAGAACATTCTTCACACAGTCCAGAATTCAAACCCAGGACTCTGAAGCTGTGAGGTGACAACACCAGCACAGGACATTTATATTATTGTTTACTAAACGTATACAGGTAAAATTACATTATAACGAACTCCCAGGTACCTAAAAAATATTTCGTTGTAATGAATATTTCGTTGTAATGAGATTCTGTATTTGTTACTACAGTGCTTACTTTAACTTGTATCCAGGCATTTGCAATAATCATTTCAATAGCTTCTTTCACGTTACTTTTAATCTCCTCCTGCCTACAGGTTATGCTGACGAGAATTTTGTGATAATACACTTTTATGGTGTGAATGATTCCCAAATCCAATGGCTGAAGCGCTGCCGTGCAATTGGGTGAGAGGTATTCAAAGCGAACATTATCTGAATGTGGAAGCATGTTGTGGGCAACACAGTTATCAGTCAGGAGCCGAATCATTATTTCTTCTTAATATTGTGAGGTTCTTGAACTCTTTTGAGACCCCCCACTCCCCACCCAATGGGAACGACACACTGAAGTGCACCCTGAAGCGCGATTGCAGCGTCTGTGGAAGATTGTTTGTCCATTGCTGGGGCAGGGCAATAGGAGGCTCACATTGCTGCAGTGAAGCGCCACAAATTGTAAAAGATCAGGGTTGCGCTATAAGTCCCTGTCTTGCACCCCTAAACACGAGGCTTAGTCTCAGTACTTTAGCAAAACCAGCTTTATTCAGCTTGAAACAGGAATGGCACATTGTATTGTAGCATGATCTGCCACTCTGCTATACACAGACATAGCAGTCAGGCAGGATCGTGGCCAGGTCAGTGATCAAGTAATCCTGTTACAGTATCTGCATTTACAATTTCTGTGCTCCTAACCTTGCATCACCCATTGAGATCTTTTCTGTTTACTTTGACGGAGAGATGCAGCATATCTGTGAGCCTGCTATTGCCCTGTACAGACACGGAGGTTGCACTTCGGGACGCTCTTCGGCTTGCTGTCTAGTTGGGGGTGGTCCCAAGATAGTTTAGAAACCAAACATTTTCTTGAATGAGTGCCCCATTAATAGGAATGTTTCTTGAACGAGCATTACTGAACCACATAAAAACGGCTTTTTCGATATCTTCAAATGCAGCACTTCACATACGTTTGCAACCCAAGATTTTTCTACTTTTTTTGTTCTGTCTTTCAAGAAAGTTGACAGTGTTGATGGCTAAATTCCGAATTCACTGGCAATGTCTTTTTTCTTTTTGCAGCAATCGAGAGCTGCAAAAAATTAAAGCTTTTTTTTCTAATATGAACTGTTATCGTTTTTCCGTGTCTGCAATTTCTATAGGAAGGTGACAATGAGTTAAAATCCAATGGATGTTTTTCAAATGTTGACAAGCAATAAGTGAAAGGTATCACTGAAAACTTCAGGAAACAAAAAAGGCAAAAAAAAAAAAAAAAAACAGTATGAGGAAAATTCGAAGAAAGAAAAAAAATGACAGTGTTTTTGTTTGGGGATCTATGTGCACAATTAAGCTGCAGCCACAGAACTAACTGCTATGTGGATGATTCATTCCGGCATTTCAAGGTCTTTTGTGCACTTTGTTGTAATGAAAGTATCTGCTGAATGTACTTTGTAGTAACAAGATTTCTATAGACTCGTGTCATATGGGGAAGCTGTCGGGACCATAAAAATACTTTGTTGTAATGAAAAGTTTGTTGTAAAGATATTCATTATAATAGAATTTTACCTGTATTTATTTTTCCTAAAATTAGTTGTAAATATATTAATTCCTTTAAAATATTGTGGCATGCCAATTCTATTTACAGCATATAGAATGCACATAACCATAATATAGTCCAGAGAGTGCAACATGGCCTGAGAAGTTCCAAAAGGAGGCTGGGGGAACCCCTCTTCTGGTTACCTTCCTTTATATAAAGTATACAGGCTTGGGCAGATATATTGTAGATGAACTTTAATGGCACTAAATGTAAAATATAACATGTAGGAATTAAAAATGTTAGGTTTGAATATACAATGAGAGGTCTGAAAGTCTGGAAAGTACACCTTATGAGAAGGACGTAGGAGTCGTCGTGGACTCTATGCTATCAACTTCCAGACAGTGTTCAGAAGCCATTAAGAAGACTAACAGAATGTTAAGTTATATAGCATGATGTGTAGATTAAGTCCAAGGAGGTTATGTTCAAGCTTTATAATGCACTGCCGAGGCCTCATCTGGAGTACTGTGTACAGTTTTGGTCTCCAGGTAAAAAAAGGACATAGCAGTGCTAGAAAAAGTCCAAAGAAGAACAACTTAAGCTGATTTCAGGGCTACAGGGAATGAATTATAAGGAAAGATTAAAAGAGCTGAGCCTATTTCAATTTAAGCAAAAGAAGATTAAGAGGTGACATGATTGAAGTTTTTAAAATTATGAAAAGAATTATCACAGTCGTTCAAGACTGTTATTCTAAAATGAGTTCATCAAGAACACAGGAATACATTTGGAAACTTAAGGGAAAACTTCACAGTTAACATTAGGAAGTTTTTCTTTACACAGAGAACCATAGACACATGGAATAAGTGACCAAGTAGTGTGGTGGACAGTAAGACTTCAGGGACTTTCAAAACTAGACTTGAAGTTTTTTTAGAAGATTTAAATGGACAGTAATGGTGAGCTTTGTTGGGCTGCGTGGCCTGTTCTCGTCTCTTCTTATTTAGGCTAGGAGTCCAATATAAAAGGGAAGTTGGTTGGAACAAAAACCTGCAAGCACGCGGGGGCCCCCAGGACCAAGTTTGGGAACCACTGGTCTAAAGTGTTATAATCTTCAAGTGTTCTAATGAGAAGACGCCAAGGAAAATTGAAGTTTTCTGTCTTCATCTTCAACAGGTGATATTTTCTCTGAAAGACTTCTTCAGGCATCGGAGAAGGGGCCTAAAACTGCCTAGTGGTACATTTATTAAGGACACTATCAAATTATTTACAGAATATTAAAATGCAAACCAATATGTCTGGTGTTAAGAACTGTTTTTGCAATAATGTCTCTTTGCTTGCTGAGCACCTTCTAAGGGTAACTGTATATGTTAATGTACATTTAATATAAATTAATTTGCTGCATTTTTAATAGTTATAGCACCCTAGGGGCATCTCAACATACTCTAAATATTATTTTCAGTAAATGCATGAGAGATAGGCACTTTTATTGCTGCATTCAATAGTGTTAGATATCTTTATCTACTGTATGTGTCTGTTTGATTTTCTCTCTCAGAACCTATTTTCATTAAGTTATGTTTATCTTAAATATATCTTTTTCCATTTAGCATTTATTGCAAATGGTGTCTGTTAGGAGGGTTTGGGTAAGAAATATTATGATGAAATATATACAAGCCATTACAATTATTGACATATAATTAGCATGTAATATACTGTTTTTTTTTTTTTTCATTACACCCTGTAGGTGTATATGCAATTTGTAAGACAACATATTTGAAAGTTACTATGAATGTATATAGAAGGCCGAAGAGCCAGCAACAGTGAATATAAGCACAGACTGCCTTCCTGATAAAAGAATTGCTTTATTTCAAACTTAAAATAAATTTTTATATTAAGGTATAAATTAGGTCCAGTAAAAATATACCATCCAACGAACACAAATCAGAGCACAGAGAAGATATATAATAATAATTGGCTCCAAGCTCAAGAACAAAACTAAACCCCACATTACTGCAAAATCCAAACTTAACAATAATTAAACAAAAAAAGAATTAAAATACCTTTTGGGCGGAAGCACCATTTTACTCCAACAATGGCAGAACTGAAGCAACATCCTCTTCCGGTACACACATCTGGTGTAATTCCAGGATATCCACATTCAACCCTCTCAGCTGGTGTTACCTCACATTGTTGTACTTTAATAATTAAAAATAAAAGTTTTAAAAATGAATTACTTTTTAAGCAATTTTTAGATCACCCATGACTTTTTAATGTAACACCATGCACTAAAAATTTCAAACTATTGTAACATAACCTTAACTTGGAATATACAGTATAAATAGTTTAACTTAGAATATATACATTTTCATAAAATGACAAAATCTAAATTAAGGATATTGTAATCAAGTTCATGAGTGAACATGAGAGGACCTTCGATGTGGGTATGTATAGGGTATGTGTTGTACCTTATAACAGCCATATAAGATGCCTTTTCTGGTAAACTTATTCATGGTATTGTCATCTGTGATGTGGGGTAAACTAACTTCTGACAAATGGTCACAGCAATTAGAATAAGTCTGAGATAGATAGATAGATAGATAGATAGATAGATAGATAGATAGATAGATAGATAGATAGATAGATAGATAGATAGATAGATAGATAGATAGATAGATAATCCCAAGGGAAATTCACATACTCCAGCAGCAGCATACTGATAAAGAACAATATTAAATTAAAGAGTGATAACAATGAAGGTATAACAGACAGACAATAATTTTGTATAATATTAATGTTTAAGGTGGAATTGAAGAATCGGATAGTGTGGGGGAGGAATGATCTCCTCAGTCTGTCAGTGGAGGAGGACAGTGACAGCAGTCTGTTGCTGAAGCTACTCCTCTGTCTGGAGATGATCCTGTTCAGTGGATGCAGTGGATTTTCCATTATTGACAGGAGCTTGCTCAGTGCCTGTCGCTCTGCCACGGATATCAAACTGTCCAGCTCTGTGCCTACAATAGAGCCTGACTTCCTGCCAGTTGCTGGGCAGAATAATGACTTGTTTGCATTGTTTTTTTGTGAGTCGTTACTCTCTGAGGTTTTAGGTACATTACATTCTATAAGTAACATTCTGTATTGCTTACCGCATATCATCCAATCACATACAATGTCTTTAGTACAGTCAGAGCAGGATGATATCAGTCTGAGTGAAACACCATTTGATAATAGAGTAGCTGGAGCTTGTCATAGTCAGAGGGTGTTCAGCCGGCCAAGAACTGTTGAGCTTGTTACCAGAGGAGCAGCACCGTGATGGTGTCCCACCTTTTTAGATGGAACTTACTTAGTGGTTAGAAGTGCCAGAAGAAGGGGTTTCAAAGCTGGCAGAAAGCACTATCTCTTAGCAAGAGTACTAATTTTCACAAGTAAAGATAAAGTGAAAGAGTATGTGGATGCTCAGATAGTTCACCTCAGACATGAGAACATTGTTTGCCAAGGTGCAACCATTGTTGACAGCAAGTAACGAAGAGCTTCCAAAGTGTAGGACTGTCACCAGCACCTTTTGCCCCCAGCTGCTATTATGCCCATGCATTGCTTAACTTTCTCAAAGATGGAGGTGAATTATACCACTGAGGATATTCTCTCTGGCAGTCCATTAGAGCATTTTGAACTCTTTAATATGATTGATGCCTCACTGGAGGACCCTATGAAGAGATGGAGGCAAGCCTACAAGTGAGGTATTATAGACTGGTGCTCCTTCAGTATAGCTCTCCTTGAGGCTTTTCTTTATGTAGACTATGAGACGGAGTTGGAGAAGTAACTCCTGTCCATGGTGCAAACACTTAATTTATAAGGGACTTTGCATACGACCAGTTGTGCTATATGTTTGAAGTGGTGACTACACATGCAGTGGGAGGAGATTGCCCACTGCATTTTAGGGGCTTGCAGCCCTCTTCTGGCTGGGGGCCTTAGAGGCATAGTGAGATCAGTTGTAAGTCTGGGTATGATGAGGTCATTAGTGGAACATGATTTGGCGGATTCTCAAGGGTATTGGAACAAGGTGGATGTTTGTAAATGAGACAACCAGACTGCAAAACCACCTAAGAACAAAGGCCAAGACAGCCCTCCTTGTCGTCCCAGGTGAGGTGTTGTCAGGTGAATGCAGTGATGAATACAGGAGCAACAGAAGTTGCAAGTTGGCATTACACATGACCTGGAACAGCTAAGGTGAAAAATCCAGAAGAGGTCTGTGAATTCAACATCCAGACAGGTTAGGTACTACAAAGCTTACAATGCTTGTCATTGGGAAATACTGGGAAACACACTTTGGGACAGGAGACATGTTTTGGATTAGAGCTCAGCAGCTCTCTGATGTGTCCACTAAAGTCACCGCCAAGTTAGCCCCTAGTTGATTATGACCTGCAGAAATCTCTTAACAGACTGGGATATGTCAATTATCAAATACAAAACGGAACTGGAACAGCAACAAAGGTTTATGTCATACAAGGATAATATTAATCCTTATGAATCCCTCTACAATACAGTATATAACTATGCTGTTCCTGTTTCAAACTAAATAAAGTTGGTTTTGGTAAAGTACTGGGTCTCAGCCTTGTGTTTTGGGGTGCACGACAGTGACTCACATGTCACAGCATGTATAGTGTGATCTCGGTCGGCTCGTACTTGTTTTCGTGGTTCACTGCTGCGCTGCAAACCTTTGGTTGCCTTGGCAACAGACAAGCAGTCCTCCACAGTAGTTGTGCTTCGGCATGCCATACTGTTGGGGGGGACATAAAAGGGGACATAACCTCACAATATATATATTTTATATATATATATATATATATATATGCACATTATATATATAAAGTGCCAAGCAGGATTAGCTGTTATCCCAACTGGGATGAATATGAGACCCTTACATGGATGGGACTACAAAATATGGGAACAGAGGGGAAAAGCTCCTAAAATTGGATATATTTGTATCCTTCATCTGCTAGATTGCAGCATCCTAGGACCATGGTAGCCATGTGGAACCCAGTGTGGCATGATGGGAATTGTAGTGCCGAAAGTCAGCCCCAATGTGAGTTGCTACAGGTTGCTGTAGGGATTTACATTCCTTACTTTAAGGTACTTCTGCTGGACCAAGAAGTGCTTCCTTCAGGCTATGCCCTGGCACTGGATGTACTCTCGGTCCAACATAAAAGGATACCATCTGGCCTACTCCGGTGAGTCAGAGCTGGGAGGAAGGAAGGCAACACTTGCTGGGGAAAGGTGGACAGACGGAGAGGAGGCAGAAGCAGAAACAAGAAGAATATACTGTGTACTTGTGTGACCAAGAAGAAAACTGTTGTCATATATTTTATAATAAAGCCCTCTGGTTTTGAACCCGTGAATATCTGTGTGTTAGTTGTTTTTGGGGTACTGCATATATAGAAAAACATAACCTACTTAATACATTTCAGAGGGCTGGAGCCTATCCCAGAAGTATTGGGTGCAAACCAAAGATCAACCCTAGACAGGATTCCAGTTCATCACAGCCACTTAAGTTGTCCTTAATTAATTAAGCATGATGAATATCTAATAATCCTTACATTTCCCTTTCTTTCTTTTTCTGTTTTTTGCACTAGACAGGAAGGAGGGAAACATCACACGTGAGTTTAATGCATTGTTTATAATTAAAAGATGACCGTTAATAGCTCTTTAATGGAGAAACAATTGAACTTAATTATATAACTATGACTATTTTGTGGCATTTTGACAGATTCATCATTGTTTATTTCCTTCTGGAATAGACAAATACAAGTGAAGATGGGTAAATGTGTTGAGGCTTGCTACAGTCAGACACTCCAGAGTAATTTCCAGTATGGACAGACAAAGATCACAAAATTTACCTACAAGAGTATTAGGTTAGTCTTGAAAAATACTCATTAAAATGATCAACACAATGCAAATAAATACATTCAGATTAAAGTAAGTCATGTAAGAAAGCTTGACAAGACTTAGAGATGCTGTGTACATCTACAATATGTATGGCAGGAGCTGATCTTGTATGGTTTGACCTGTTTATTGTTTTGAAAGTACTGTTAAATCAGCCCGTTCCTGTTTGATGTCTATTTGGAATTATTTTTATTTTATTTGATGAGGATAGAGAGGATGAAAGCTTCTAATGGGGTGATATAATGGTAAATTTGCTTGCATGAAATGGGCTTCTAGACACTGTTGGAGCTGGCAAAAGGGTAGCAAGCAGTCAGTAGGAAACAAGTATGAGCAAGAACTTAGTTAAATAAAATGCAAAACATTTAAGCGGAGAGCCAGTGACACATTTGCAAAAAAGACAAAGCAAGTATTTGAATCCTGTTGATCACTGAACTTACAAATCAGGAGTATTTCTGCTGTCTGGCCCTGCACACAAAAATGTGAGAATGTGCACTTTGAAGTGTAGACTGTGCACACAGCCAGGAGCAGTTGTCTGGTAGTAAAGCACATTTTTTTTGTAAATAAGCTAAAATTGGATGCATTTAGGTGTTAATGGCAGTAAATCGCAATGATAATATTGATGCCTGTTACTGAGGTTTCAAAGAACCAGTTGTGAATTTAAGGACAGAAACACAAATATACCTTCAGAGGATTCATACTAGGGCTACTTTATTCTCAACAATTCCTGAAAGCAGAATTTTCTTAGAATGAAATTACCTTGAAGATAGAACCATCATGTTATTCACGTCATCACATAAGATGACCACTGTAAAAGGACATTAGACTTTTTTTCTTAATAACTACCTTCCACTTCTTAAAAAAAAATATATTGTGGTGACAAATATAGAATGTCTTTAAATAGGACATTTAAACAAATCAGCAAATATGAGAATTTGTAAAGTTTAAGTTACTGCTTGCCCAAGAGGCTTACCCATCTTTTGTCCAAATTATAAGCTGATCTGCTATTTTATTAAACACCACAAGAACAAAAACTTTCTTCAGAATTTAAATAAACATTTCATATTTATATATATATTGTGGCAGTAGGTGGCGCTAGTGCTCCCTTGAACCCTCAGGTACAACTCCAGACACCAGGTAAAAGTCCAAGACTCTTTATTGTTTTCCCCAGTGCACCAAGCACCCTCCACACTACTCATATAATAAACCAATTCTTCTACTAATAAACTCTCACAATAAGCCACTCCTCCTCGCCCAGACACTTTGCTCCTCTCCCATCCAGCACAGCTCAGTGTCTGGACTGAGGCACCGTCCTTTTATAGCCCCTGACTCGGAGGTGTTCCTGTCCCAGCAGTCCACAGTTCCTTATTCCTTCCGGGTCAGGGCAATCAGTCTTTTACTTCACCCCGGGAGCACGCCATTCCTTTCCGTCACGTGACCATGACGTACTCCCGGGTCATAAGGCACAACAGAGCCCATAAGTCCCCCCACAGCGACTCCTGGTGGTCCCCAAGGTATCCAGCAGGGCTGTATATAAACACTACAAAGTCCATAAGGCCCTGCTGGACCTCGGGGCACGATCCTGCTGTCGGGAGAGCTCCTCCAGGCGGCCTGGGGGTGCAGACCGGCCTGGGAAGCCGGCAGTCCTCGACAATATATATGTTGCTCAGTAATGTCTGTCAGGCGGACCCGCCCACCACACGAGAGGCTGTCTGTGATGACTGACAGCAAGGCAGACGAGCGTGCGGGGAGGCAGCAAGTGGAAACCGGCTGCCAAACAACCCCGCCCCGAACGCCAGCGCCAGTCTGGCGGCAGTCCAAAGGGACGCAGGCGGTGCGGGGTCCCTCCTTTTCTCATAGGGGGACTCAGAACGCCAGTGCGTCCCAAAGGAAAAGGAGGAAACCGGAAACCGCGTACATAGCGCAGTGTATGCCTGACGGCTTGGAACTGAAGGAGGGCTGCACTGCAGAGGGGTGGAACCGTCACAAGCCCTCCTCGGAGGGGGCGAAAGGACCAGGAATGCCGACTCCCCGTCCTGGAGAAGACCGGCCCTCGCAGGGCAGGCCGATGAGCCCCCCAAGCCTCATCTGAGGGAGGGGCCATGTGACGGACAGCCGGGTCCCATGCCCGGCCTGGACGCCTCTGCTGCATACGTCCCGGGGGAGCCATCATGGACATTGCAATACCTTCCCCAGGGCGCTTGGGGGCAGTCTCCCTGGCCGTGGATCCCTCTTCAATCTCCCCCGTGGCTCCATGGGACATGGAGTCCACCATAGCAGCCCGGTTGGGAGATGGGGTGGCCGCTAGGGGGTGCTGCAGAGAACCAGCCACCACACTGGACGGTTTATCAGCCCCACCCGGAGGTGCAATTAAGACCAGCTGGTCAGGCACCTGGAACACTTCCGGGTGGGGTATAAAATGGCCTGCCTCCCAGCAATCAGGGCCAGAATCAGGAGGAAGAGGACGAGGTTGCCTGGGAGGAGTGATGGAGGAAGGAAGCGTTTGGTTTGTGTGGGTTTTTGTGCTTGGACTGTGTTGGGCCTGTGGGACACGAGGAAGACATGTGCCCACGGCTGAAGAAATAAAATAAAAACCCTTGAGTGTGAACACGTGCCTCTGCGTGGTCTGTGCCGGGTCGGGCGCTATATAGCGCCTTATTCACAATATATATATATATATATTTACAGAATGTATGCCATATATTCAGGTTTTCTTTATCTAGATTTTATATTTCTTTTATGTATTTATAATATTGACTTTACATATGTCAAAGTTGGGTGAATGTCACAAGTCAGATGTAAACAAGATGGCAGATCTCAAGGGACACTCGTACATATAAATAATCACACATCCATCCATCCATCCATCCTCTTCCGCTTATCCGAGATAATCACACATATCTTGTCAATTCAGAGTGTTGAATTAACTTAACATGCATAAGTGTAACACAAAAAGAATAAGCAAACTCCACAAATACATTTACAGACTGAGGACTTGAACTCAGCCCACAATTCCTGTTCCACTCTCTTAATTTACAACAATGTGTACATTTATAAATTACATTAAAATGAACATTATGCACTATATAATACAAGTATACATTTACATATACCATAAAAAAGTCTATGTTTAAAATAAGACCACTAGTAATAAAATATAATAAGTATTAATAATAATAAAAATAATAATAAGTAAATGGGGTTGCAAAGTTTACCCTTATCTTAAAAATATCAAGAAATGCATTATATGATATAAACATATAAATCATTTAACAAAAAAAATGAAAAACATTTTAATTAACTTAATGCTGAACTTACAGTTTTGCTGTGCATTAATGCATACTGCTATCATAAGCAGCACAAATGTTTTCCCACAAATCATCTTGAATAAGTTGCGAAAGTTTAAAAGCAAAGACCTGTCTAAATGAGATCTACACTGTTGGCTGCAGTGGTTTATTTAAAGTATACAGAGAACAGGAGGTGGCCCCCTTTTATTTGCTCACTTGCTCACTGAAGCATAGGTGGAGTCATCATGGAGATATGAATGTTTTAAATAAGCTCACCTGTAGGCAAATACATCTGTGCTAAGGTTTGTAAGGACAATTTATTATTAAAATCTGTAATCATTTTGTTATGTTTCAGAAACTTACATATATTACAATCTAAAATTGTATGTATTTTTTATTCTAATTTAGAAATATTCTGTATATACACAGCACATTAATGTGAAAACCCACATTGAAAGTTTGAGACTTGAGAACTTACAGTACAAAGCACCCAGTTTTGAAACTAGTATTTAAAATTAGAAAAATAACATAATCACTGAATTGTTGAGTTTATACAACAATTTGTTTAAGAATTGTTCATACATTCCTGTGGTATTATACCTTGATGAGACGAAGTAATGTTCATTACAACATAAATGCATTTCTAAAATTGCTTTGTTTTTGCCTGTCTTCAAATATTTGACAGCATGCAGAGAATCATAACTGCAAACAGCATGAGGGATTAATGAGTATGTTAAATTGTTGATCGTTTGTTATTTATGTTGTTTGGGTATTTACCTGTCAGCTACCCCAAAAAATGTTGCAAGGGTTTCTTCTGAAGTTTGCATAGCCCCATGCATGTAATAACAAAAGAATTGCCCATGCAGTCATATATTGTTTTCCATTCACTTTGATGAAGCCATTTAATTGTAGCCAAGCTTGATCCAACTAAATGCAAAATCTTTTAAGGTCTAAAGGACCAGAAGCCCTTTTGCTTCTCTATATCTATAGCTTAGTTAAATCTTTGTCTAATTCTTAATCAGGGACTAAACTGAAAGCCCCAGATGGCCCTTACTAGACAGCCTGGTTCAGGCTTTTTAGTCACATCCAATATTGTGCTGATTGATGAAATAAATGCTGTATGAAGTGTTAATAGCTGCAGCAAATTCAGCAGCAATCTCTGCCCTTTTTTTCTTTTTTACATTCTGCCATAGTGTGTAAATTGTAAGACGAAGGGTAGATGTGCTTCTTTTTGGTATGTGAGGTGCAAAGCTCCCACACTGTTTGATGGAGCTTTATGAAGGGTTAACAGGTTAACAGGTAAAGAGAATTCAGCAGCAAACTCGACCCATTTTTCAAGACATGAGACATCAGAAAGACAAGCCTCCGTTCTATTTGCAAGGTCTAAAACATGTGCATTCTTATATACTGTAATTCATACAGTATATATTTCTTATAATACGTTCTAATTATTATACTTCTGGATGTTAGCTCTCATGCTCACACAGGGCCCGCCCCTACAACTACAAACAAACCTGTTTTTTTATTTTTTGTGAAATAGTTGTTCTCAATTGTTGTGAATACCACTTTAGGCAATCAGCTTCAACACACTGCTAACTGCCTCTCAATAAGATTATGAAAATAAAGGCTATGACTAAAAATTGTTGTAAAACATCTCTGTTCTGACAAATGCTTAATGTGAGGCAACATGTCCTGGACGTTCTCCTCACCAGTGGTAAAGAAAGCTGTCCAGCTGAAGATAAAGGCCTTCTATACAATGTTAGCAGGAAGCTCTCCAGATCTGGCTGAGAAGTACTGGCGTGCCAAAAAGGAAGCAGCTATAGCAGTGGCCAAAACAAAGGCCAGTATGTGGGAGGAGTTAGGTAAGTCTATTGGGAATATCTTTTGGACGGCCTCAATGATGTTCTGGCAAACTGTTGTACAACTTAAGAAGGGGAATTTAGACAATACATAGACCATTTTCAACAAGGGTGAGGAAATAATGACAAAAGATAAAGATATTGTTGTGAAGTGGACAAGAAAAGGAATATTATTAAGAAGTGGAATGAATACTTTGAAGAAATCCTAAAAAGAAATGTGATTAAAAAATGTAAACATTTAGCTGATTTGAAGATGAAAACCATTTAGGAAAATTTTAAAAAACAGCACCTAAACTCCATCCCCTTCTACTCCCTACCCCCAATCATAATGCCTTTCAATTTAGCTTTCTTGACAAGTCACAGGTCAATTCTGTAAATCACATTTTCAAAACTGAATCAAATCAATATAAAAATCATCCATCCATCCATCCATCCTCTTTCGCTTATCCAAGGTTGGGTCACGAGGGCAGCATCTTGAGCAGAGATGCCCAGACTTCCCTCTCCCCAGCCGGGAGACATAGTCCCTCCAGCGTGTCCTGGGTCTTCCTCGGGGCCTCCTCCCGGTTGGATGTGCCTGGAACACCTCACCAGGGAGCCATCCAGGAGGCATCCTGATCAGATGCCCGAGCCACCTCAGCTGACTCCTCTCGATGAGGAGGGGCAGTGGCTCTACTCTGAGCCCCTCCCGGATGACTGAGCTTCTCACCCTCTCTTTAAGGGAAAGCCCAGACACCCTGTGGAGGAAACTCATTTCAGCCGCTTGTATTCGCAATCTCAATTCAATTCAATTCAATTTTATTTGTCATTCAGCAGAACATCCGAGATGTGCTGCAGAACGAAAGGACGATGCAAAAGACATTAATAAAAACACATGGTTAAAATCAATTATATTCTAATTAAAAGTGCAGAAAAATTCTGATTAAAAGTGCATACAAATTTCTGATTAAAAGTGCATAAAATTCTGATTAAAAGTGCATGATTCTGATTTAAAGTGCATTCAGTGAAATGCTAAAGTGCTTCATTTAAAAGACGAACGGCGGTAGGAAAAAAACAGTTTTGTAAATCTGGTGGTTTTGCATTTCAGGCTGCGGTACCTTCTGCCTGAGAGCATGAGGGAAAAGAGTTCAGAGGCAGGATGAGTTGGGTCTCTGGAGATCTGCGCAGCTCGGGCCAGACAGCGTTGTTTTGCCAAGTCTTGTACATTAGGTAGTGGGGCCCCAATGATCCTCTCAGCAGCCCTCACCACTTTCCTCAGTGCTTTCCAGTCCAAAGAGCTGCAGCTCTCTTGCCACAGAGAGCTGCTGCTTGTTAGCACGCTCTCTATGGTCCCTCTGTAGAAAGTGGTGAGGACCAACTTGCTAAGAAGGGCCCTAGTTAGCCTCTGCAAGGAGATTAGGCACTGGTGAGCCTTCTTGGTGATGGAGGAGGTGTGCAGGGACCAGGTGAGGTCGTTTGTCACATTGACTCCCAGGAACTTGGTAGACTGCAAAATTTCCACAGCAGTGTTCTTAATGTAGACCGGGGTGTGTGTCAGCTGTTTCTTCCTGAAGTCGATCACCAGTTTTTTCGTTTTTTTGACATTCAGTGTCAGATTGTTTTTATCACACCATTCCACAAATGACTTCACCTCCTCTCTGTAATCCCCCTCCCCATCACCTTGAATGAGACCCACCACTGTTGTGTCGTCCGCATACTTAATGATGTGGTTTGTGCTGAACTTGGTGCAACAGTCGTGGGTCATGAGCGTGAAGAGGAGGGGACTCAGAACGCACCCCTGTGGAGAACCTTTGCTCAAGGAGATGGTGTCTGATTTATTCTTCCTTACCCGTACATACTGAGGCCTGTCCGTTAGAAAGTCAATATCCACTTTTGCAGAGGTGTGCTCAGTCCCAATAGGCCCAGTTTGCTGATCAGATTCTGAGGGATGATGGTATTAAAAGCCAAACTAAAGTCAACAAACAGCACGCGGACCAGAGCGTCTCTGTTCTCCAGATGTTCCAGCGAAAGGTGGAGTGTAATGGATATGGCGTTCTCAGTGGCACAGTTGGAGTGGTAGGCGAATTGGAGTGGGTTATGAGGCGGGTAGGACAGAAATAATCCGGTCCTTAATCATCCTCTCAAAACATTTCATCACTATTGATGTTAGGGCTACAGGGCGATAGTCATTCATGGTTGTGACTGTGGGTTTTTTCGGAACAGGTATGATTTCTGAGGTTTTAAAGCAAGATGGCACAACAGCCTGACATAGAGAGATGTTAAATATATCCGTAAGGACATGTGTCAGCTGCTCCGCACATCCTTTGAGTACGCAACCTTGTATCTGGTCTGGTCCTGCCACTTTCCTTGGATTAATTCTCCTCAGAGTCCGAAGAACATCATCCGGTTCCAGACACAGTGCCTTCTTGTCAAGATGAGGGGTGGCCTTCACTGGTGATGTGTCATTCAATGCTTCAAACCGTTCAAAGTACTTATTTAGGTCATTCAGGAAGTTGAAGCTATCATCACAGGGGTGAGAAACTGTTTTGTAATCTGTAACAGATTTAATCCCCTGCCACAATCTTAAATTGTTTCTGTGATCTTGAAAATGACTCTGTATTTTCTTTCCATGAGCCCTTTTAGCTCTTCTGATAGTTTTATTGAGGTTGTCTCTTGCTGTTCTGAGGGCAGCTGTATCTCCAGATTTAAAAGCAGAGTTTCTCACTTTCAACAAGGCTTGCACCTCAGCAGTCAGCCACGGTTTATCATTTGCCCTGACAATAATGTTTTTGGTGACGCAGACATCATCCATGCATTTATTTATGTAGCCAGACACAGCCTCTGCATATTCATTTATGTCTGTCCTTTGATCTGTGATAGCTGCCTCACTGAACACAGACCAGACGGTGCACTCAAAGCAATCCTCAATCTCATTCTTTCGGTCACTACTCATAGCTCATGACCAAAGGTGAGGGTAGGAACATAGATCGACTGGTAAATTGTGAGCTTTGCCTTACGGCTCAGCTCCTTTTTCACTACGACAGACCGATGCAGAGCCTGCATCACTGCAGACACCGCACTGATCTGCATGTCGATCTCATGCTCCATTCTTCCCTCACTCGTGAACAAGACCCCGAAATACTTAAACTCCTCTACGTGTGGCAGGATCTTGCTCCCAACCCTGAGAGGGCACTCCACCCTTTTCCGGCTGAGGACCATGGTAACGGATTTGGAGGTGCTGATTTCCATCCCAGCCGATTCACACTCAGCTGCGAACCGATCCAGAGAGAGCTGAAGATCACGGCCTGATGAAGCAAACAGGACAACATCATCTGCAAAAAGCAGTGACCCAATCCTAATATAAATCAATATAAAATCAGTCTAAAAATCAAATCAATACAGAAAAAGTGATCTAAGACCACCCCAGGTCAAACAGGTTTTGTAGCCCTTCCTCATCAGTCCTCATTTTGTATGTTGTAATGACACGCACAATCAGAAATTATAATACAGTAAGAGTTTCTACACTGGCTGTTGTCCCTTTTATAGTACAAGTATGAAAGTGATAGCGAGGTTATAGTCAAGCAGTGAACAACATGTAAGAGAAGGCATACTTTAGAGAGATGGACAGACTGGAGTGTGTAATATAGATACACTAAGAAAAGAAGTGTCAGAACTTTCTTAGATTCAGAACAAAATTTGGTAAGTACAGTAAGCAGTTGACGTCAGTGAGCAAATATGTATTTGCTGCTTTAAACATTATAAGCACTAATGGTGTTTCTTGCATCTGGGCTTCTTCCTCTAAATATATGAAGGGAGAGTATTTTGTTGTTTAATATTTTTGATCTCATAAAAGGAAAATTGTTATTTTTTAACATTTTCGGTTTAAAACTGAAGCGTTTTTGCTTTAAAAGTTTTCTCTTTATTTGTTCCTTCCAAACTGCAGCTTTCTAAATGTAAACTGTTTTTTATTATTAAGTAATTTGAATCCACACTTTCATAGTCTAGTGATTTAATGTGACTGCAGTCAATACTGTTTTAAATGTATTTTACTGGCACACAGGAGTGTCCCTCTATTTCAAAGAATGCAAAATTTATTTGCAAATGTATGATTAGCATTTTTGAATGTATCTCTTTCTTATATGAGTCACTTACTGAATTTCATGGTATTTCCTGTATGGAAGGTGAGTGCACATACGATACACTCTCTCAGAGGAGGTGGTGCCTGAAGCATTGTTTGGGGTTGGCTCTTTCTCTGTGGCTGAGATGAGTGTGGTGATTAGTGCTTTATTGTATTTCCCTCTACTCACCCTTTACCTGTTTTCTCAAGGGTAGGTGTTCTCGTCAAGTTCGCTATCAGGGTGTTTACACAAATACATAGCTATATGCATACACACAGACCCTAAGCACAACAGTGCCCCACAAATGACATACACACGCTGATTAACCCTTAGCACTTTAAACTACAGAAGTGCTTTAGGTATAACACAGCCCGTCACTCAGCACTTCAAGAGACTTACTTATTATTGGCACGAAGAACGTACGATGCTTTAGTGATATCTCAGACCTAAATATTACTTTTGGTCTACAACAATACATTTAAACATACAAAGACTCAGCATTCTTGACTATAAGCCATTTATCAGCCAAGAATACCTTCTTTTCATGCTGTTCCTACTATTGAGTGGATTCTCACTCTCAGCCTTATAAACCTCGCAGCACAGAGGTAATGGCAAATGTCCGGCTGCTCCAGGTGCTCAAAGAAATCTAACTTATTACTTCAATCACTTTAGACATTAAGACAAAGCATAGAAAGTTAAAAGCAGCATGGTATTTATTACAAGAATAACAATAATACCACTGGAACAAAGAATAATAGAAAATAGGTACTGATAGGGAAGGCTGAATATATATAGTCTTTAGTGAAAGCTTATGAAAAAGTTACAGATGACAAGGATGAATGTCCCAGGGCGGTGTTTGATTTAGCAATTGACATTCATGAAAATGCTGTTAATTGACCATCTGATGAAAACTGGTCATACATGTCTTTGTTGTCTTCTCAGACGTAGCTCTTCCTTCATCACTGTTTCTCTTTTTCTGACGTTGCTTTCAAATGAGGCATATTTATTATGAAATTTCATGCCATGTTTCACCACACATGCACCTGATTGGCTGGCTGTCAATATGATCGATGAATTAATTCACTGTTTTCCCAAACAATAAAACCTTTTATGTTCTCTGAGGTGTCGGTAGATCTTCCTTCCCCAGGCTGTAAAATAATTAGGCATCAGCTCAGTCTTCCTTTATCAGGTTATAAAGTAACTGAGCCACCAGCATGTCTTCCTTTCAATGTTGAAACAGCTGTTTTAAAAGTGAGGTGTAAGGGAAGAAAACCTACTTTGATTTGTCTTAAATGTAGTTCATCTGTTGTCTTGTCTCAAGCAAAATATAATGGAAAATTAAACCAAAATGTACAGATTTTATACACCATAACAATTAGAAAGCCCCAAATTGGCAGTTACAGTATATCCCAGCCAGGGTTACACATCTGGCTGGGGTTCAAATGGTTGTTTTGTTGTACATTTTTGATTTATTCATACATATTGCTCTTTCTTTTGTTTGTCGTTTACAGTATTCTTTACATTTATGTATGTGTATCTATCCCATGTGTTTTGTGGGTGATCCTACTAGAGGCAGGACAACATGCCAAGTACCACCAAGAACTGCCCTATAAATCCTGAGTGTCTTCCACAGTTCCTGCCGGTTCATTTTGAATGCACTTGCAAGATTTGGTAAGCTTTCAAGTTTCTTCTGTACTTGTTATAAATCATTGTATTTTCAACCTGTCTTTTGATCATTCTTTGGATTCTGTTTTAGGACTTTGTTTACATTGGATTGCTTTATTCCTTTAGACCAGGGGTTGGCAACCTTTTGCTAACTGTGTGCCAACTTAAGGTTTCAAATTATTCAGAGTGCCAACATCACATATCATTTTATACAAGTCGAGGTCAATATTCTTATTTTACCATATATTTTATTTTTATATTTTAATTAATTAATATATAGTGATATTCAATAATATGTAAAGTTGTAAACAACATTAAAAGAAATAGAGTTTCTTGAAAGATTTTTAAAAAAACTTTTTTATTATTAATGGGAGCCTTGCCCTTGCATGGTCTTGGCCAGTTGCTCAATATCGACAACATACTTTGTCACTTTGAGTTTGACACAATTTTCTGAATGTTCAGGCATTAGGCGACTACGCTGTGGATTTAGCACTGCTTTCATGTGAGAGAAAATTTGCTCACAGGAATAGGTTGATCCAAAAGCTGAAAGAAGAGCAAAAGCAATTTTCTTCAAACAGATGTAATAATTCGGAAGGGATCTCCAACAGCTGAGAATAGCTGCAGACTTTTCTAGATTTTCATTTTCCAGAGACTTCCGTAGTTCAACAAATTTTGATGTCCATAATTCTGAAGATCTGAAGTCAATCTGTTGCATTTCAAACTCATCAATATCCATCCAACTAAATAGTTCCAACTGGGTAGTTTCCAAATCAATTATATCAGGCTTAATGAGATACAAAAATAAGGATCCATGAATGTGGAAGTCTTTACTTCGTTTATCAAATTCTGCTTTGAGTGCTTCAATGTACTCTTCAAGCTCATCTACATTTACTTCAAATTGATTTGAGAGATTCTTCACATTCGGGAAGTACTTGAATACTTTGATGTTGATATCACAGGTAAAACTGTCTAGTTTCATTGTAAATGCTTTCCAATAGCTGAAAAGATCAAGTACTGTTTGTCCCTGTAATTGTAATTTCAGATTAAGTTCATTTAAATGTGTGCTTATGTCAGTCAGAAACATCAACTTTAACACCCAGTTTTCATCATTCAGTTCAGGAAAATGTTTCTTTTTTTCATTAAGAAACACCTTAATAGCTCCAAGACAACTGACAAATCTATTTAAAACTTTGCCTTGACATTGCGAACATTGCTGTGTAGCAGAAGATCTCCATATTCACACTCAATTTCTTGTAAAAGAAACTTGAACTGCGCCTGTGAACCAGTGAAGAATGAGAAATTATAAAGTTCACTATTTCAACAACAGTTGTCATCACAGAGACCAAATTCAGAGATGAGGTCTTTGCACATAGAAAATTCAAAAGTTTGCGGCCAACATGATTTTCAAGAGGTTTTACAAATCCTTTCTTCTTGCCAACCATTGCAGCAGCACCATCGGTTGTCACACAGAATAACTTGTTTAAGTCTATGTCATGTTTAGCAAAATAACTAATAAATGCAGTCAAAATGTCTTCTGCTTTGGTTGTGTCATGAAGTGGCAATAAGCAACACAACTCTTCATAAATGTGATTATTTTCAGGATATCTTGCAACCAAGGCTAAGCGAGACAAATCGTTTAAATCAGTGCTTTCGTCAAGCGCAACACTAAATACTTGAGATTGTTTTAATCCAGATATTTGTTTAGTTGTTACATTTTCAGCTAAATCAGTTATGCGCCTCTCAACTGATCTTGCAGAAATTGGTATTTCTCTAATACGAGTGAATATAATCTCCTTATTTGGTAAATCACCGAATAAAATTTCAGCACTGCTTAAAAAGGTTTCTTTGATGTATTCTCCGTCTGTAAACAGTTTCCCTTTCAAAGCAAAACATTCAGCTATTTTATAACTACATTCAGTAGCTTTGATCTTCATTCCAACTGCTTTGCTCAAAATACTAGTTTGTTTTTCGAAACCAGAAATAGCTTTTTTGATAGCTTCACTTTTCTCTTCTGAGGTTTTAAACTTAGACTGGTGTTTTGTTTGAAAGTGTCTTTGTACACTAGATGTGCGACACACAACGCTTTCACAACAGAAAGTACACACAGCACGATCTTTTTGTCCAACAAATCCATATTCTTTTGTCCAACAGATCTACATACGTGCATATGAGAGGAAAACCGTCAGTAAATTGTCAGCTATAACTAGTCATAATGACACTACAATGCCGATCGCTGTACACAGCTTGTTTAGAAGCGTGGGCCTTAATTATATTGATGTTTTTTCTAAGTAGATCTAGGAACTAATAAAAATATGACCATCTCAGTTTTTTATACATTGGATATATTTAGGGGCGCACGGTGGCGCATGGTAGCGCTGCTGCCTCGCAGTTAGGAGACCCAGGTTCGCTTCCGGGTCCTCCCTGCGTGGAGTTTGCATGTTCTCCCGTGTCTGCGTGGGTTTCCTCCGGCGCTCGGTTTCCTCCCACAATCCAAAGACGTGCAGGTTAGGTGGATTGGCGATTCTAAATTGGCCCTAGTGTGTGCTTGGTGTGTGCGTGTGTTTGTGTGTGTCCTGCGGTGGGTTGGCACCCTGCCCAGGATTGGTTCCTGCCTTGTGCCCTGTGTTGGCTGGGATTGGCTCCAGCAGACCCCGTGACCCTGTATTCGGATTCAGCGGGTTAGAAAATGGATGGATGGATGGATATATTTAGATTAATCGATATGAACCATATATATTATTCAACTACCGGCATCCGGCCTTTGTAGATCTACTGTAGATTTGCATATTTGCAGCACATGACCGGAAAGTCGTAACCAATGTTCATATTAGAAAACATTTTTAAATGCAAAAACCAACGTTGTTCTATAGTGGGTATCATTAAAATATCACCTGCAAAATTATATCTGTGCTTGTATACAACGAAATCCAGATATACACACAACAGGTTTTAAAGCAAAGATCTCAGACCACCCCAGGTCAAACAGGTTTTGTAGCCCTTCCTCATCAGTCCTCATTTTGTATGTTCTAATGACACGCACAATCAGAACTTATAATACAGTAAGAGTTCCTGCACTGGCTGTTGTCCCTTTTATAGTACAAGTATGAAAGTGATAGCGAGGTTACAGTCAAGCAGTGAACAACATGTAAGAGAAGGCATACTTTAGAGAGATGGACAGACTGGAGTGTGTAATATAGATACACTAAGAAAAGAAGTGTCAGAACTTTCTTAGATTCAGAACATAATTTGGTAAGCACAGTAAGAAGTTGACGTCAGTCAGCAAATATGTATTTGCTGCTTTAACCATTATAAGCACTAATGGTGTTTCTTGCATCTGGGCTTCTTCCTCTAATTATATGAAGGGAGAGTGTCTTGTTTAATATTTTTGATCTCATAAAAGAAAATTGTTATTTTTGAACATTTTCAGTTTAAAACTGAAGCGTTTGTGCTTTAAAAGTTTTCTCTTTATTTGTTCCTTCCAAACTGCAGCTTTCTAAATGTAAACTGTTTTTTATTATTGAGTAATTTGAATCCACACTTTCATAGTCTAGTGACTTAATGTGACTGCAGTCAATACTGTTTTAAATGTATTTTACTGGCACACAGGAGTGTCCCTCTATTTCAAAGAATGCAAAATTTATTTGCAAATGTATGATCAGCATTTTTAAATGTATCTCTTTCTTATATGAGTCACTGAATTTCATGGTATTTCCTGTATGGAAGGTGAGTGCACATACGATACACTCTCTCAAAGGAGGTGGTGCCTGAAGCATTGTTTGGGGTTGGCTCTTTCTCTGTGGCTGAGATGAGTGTGGTGATTTAGTGTTTTATCGTATCTCCCTCTACTTACCCTTTACCTGTTTTCTCAAGGGTAAGTGTTCTCGTCAAGTTCGTTATCAGGGTGGTCTACTTTGGCACTTTAGGATGAACACACAAATACATAGCTATATTCATACACACAGACCCTAAGCACAACAGTGCCCCACAAATGACATACACACGCTGATTAACCCTTAACACTTTAAACCACACAAGTGCTTTAGGTATTTTTATTTATGTGTATCTATCCCATGTGTTTTGTGGGTGATCCTACTAGAGGCAGGACAACCTGCCAAGTACCATCAAGAACTGCCCTATAAATCCTGAGGGTCTTCCACAGTTCCTGCCGGTTCATTTTGAATGCACTTGCGAGATTTGGTAAGCTTTCAAGGTTCTTCTGTACTTGTTATAAATCATTGTATTTTCAACTTGTCTTTTGATCATTCTTTGGATTCTGTTTTAGGACTTTGTTTACATTGGATTGCTTTATTGCTTTAGACCACTCCACATTTTGCGTCTTTGTGCTCTACAGAACTTCACTTGTATTGAGGAGCTTTTTTGACAAAGAATAAATGTTTTATCTTAAAAAGATTCTGTGCTGCCCTTTTTGTGTGTAGCCTAGGATTTTGAAGAGTCATCCCCAAAGCTGGCATTTGTGAAAGAGTTTTTACAACTTACATACTTTAAAACTCGTAGATATGACAAGGCCACAGGGTTGGATTATATCAATTCAGGTATGCTGAAAGAACTGGATATTTTTTATTTAACATGCTTTATCTATTAGTAATTCTGTCAAGAAAAATCCAAATCAAGCCTGAAATTTCAAGGTAGACCTGGTCCAACAGCATAAAAATCAAGAATGTGGCCTGCACACACAAAAATTCCAAAATGGGAACCAGAAGCAAAACAGAGTTTCTTATTATATTAATAATATTATGTTATTAATAATTTATTATTATGCTTATTAAAAAAGGTATTCAAAACCAAATCAAAAAGTTATTTCAAAAAATGATCAAGAAGTTTACTTAAAGCTTTCTGAAGAGGCAATCCAAAAGTAAGCAATATCCAAACTAACAGAAAGAAATCATAAACCATGGGCAGAGCAAAATACCCAAAAAACAAGTTATGAGAATAAGTCTTTACAAGCTCCAAAAAATTATCCGAGTATGGAAAGTAGTAGCTAATGCCTCAGGAATAATCAAAGGCATCTCTCACCTGTACATAGACCTAAGTTGGTCACCACAGCTGTAGCAGCAATAAGATGACTAACAGAATTAATATACATAACAATAACACAATCATTTTAAACACAAAACATTATAAGAAAATAACTAATTACACAAATTAACAAAATCATTAACATAGACAAATGACCCAAATAATCAACAACAACAAAAAAAAAAAACTTAAGAAAAGAAACGAACCATTGGGTTTTTCCAGAAAGCATGCTTATAAATCGAGACTTAGCTGAGTACACTTATAATAGAAAAAATAGAAGAAAGAATAGAAAGAAACAAAGTGAATGGGCCACGATTACTGCTGAACACACCGCAGCTGTTAACCCTCTGTACAGCACTGGCTCTGTCTGGCAGCAGACTTTCACAAATAGGGATGGGCCTGACTGCATTGGAAGATCAACATTCACTCTGTAAATATGTCATGTACAGCGATCTTTGTGTTCATTGTCATAGTTTGGTGAAACAATCAGCAACTGAAATCGGCAAATATGGAACATCCCCTGACTAGATGTTGTGTAATGTGGCATCGGCTTATGGAAATGGTTGGATGTGTTGACCTGTTTATTGCATTAAAATATTTGCCTACAGCTCATTAATCTTGGTCATGTTATATTATAAATGAATGAAAAATTCAAGAGGATACTTACTGTAGATCAGTTGCACACAGTGCTTTATTAGCTTGTATTTTGGCAATCCCTCCTGCACCCCAACAGTGCCTCAGCAGTAATAGCCTTCTTAAAAAGTCTGGAGTAGGGGTTCTGCGTAGGGGCTGTCAGGACAAACTGAGCAGTAGTCATACATTATTTACTTTACTTCCGCTATAGCCCTGAAAATTTAATGTCTGTTAAATTAATTAAAACTTTTGCTTTGCAAGTGGTCACTCAGCTTGTAAATTTATGGTGTTTTAATGATAACTTTTTGTTCATTTATATTGGATTCGTGAAATTGTTTACTTTCCCAACAAATGTTAATTTTCAAGTACATTGCTTAACTCAGCACAAGTGAGTAATGTAACATAAGTTGATTTCTGAAGTATAACACATGCTGCTGTCTGCATAATACATCACTCGCCTTACTTTTATACACTCTTAATTCCAGCATGAGTGTTGCTTGTTTCACATGTTGTTTAATTAAATTAATTAATATATATTTACCAAGTCTTACATATACATAAAAAAAATGCATTGAGATGCAGTATGTTACTTACAAAAATCCACTATAAAGCAAAGATTTTTTAATTGCCAGCCTTGACTAAGTACATTTAGGAATGAAGCCATGAAGCACTTTACGAGAAGAGTTGTGGAAATCAAGAACAAAGTATTGTGCCATGAAGCAATAAACCTTGACAGCTTTTAATATGTATTTGCATAAAGTACAGGGACAGCTTTGCTATTAGCTAAATAAATGAGCTTGATGCACAGAATAGTCTCCTATCGTTTGTCAAATTTCTGATGTTTTATTATCACAGACACATGGTTAAGTGGTGCTTCCTTTTGTTTCATTAAAAAAAATACATCACAGTAGTGCTCACAATATTCATAATTAGCAGTTCTACGTATTGTGACAGATTAGGGCTTTCTCGCTCCCTTGTACCCTCAAACCACAAGTCAGACACCAGGTAAAAGTCCAAAAGACGAATATTTATTATAATAATAAAGTGCATAAAGCACGCTCCTCTCCACAATTCTTCAATAAACAATACAATAATTCAAAATCACAATCCTCCTCTCCCAGACGCTTAGCCACCCTGCCTCCAAACTCAGCTCGTCCGGCTGGGATTTCCCACAGTCCTTTATACTCCTTGACCTGGAAGCGTTTCACCCTCTCTGTCCATGTGACCTGGAACACTTCCGGGTCAGATAAAAATCCTTTTCCTTCACCCAGGAAGCACATCGTTCCTTTTGTCCATGTGACTCTGACGTACTTCCTGGGCGTAAAGCAAATAGTCTCTGGGCCTCCCTGTAGCGACTCCTAGTACCCAGCAGGGCTATGCATTAAAAGTCCATTGTCCATAATTCCCTGCTGGCATTCGGGGCACCTCTATGCTGCAAGGAGGGCTCCATCTGGCGGCCTGGGGGTATTGGCCGGGATGAACAGCCAGCCATGTACCACAATACTCCCCCCCACAGCAAAAAACCGTGGTTTAGAGCGTCCAGCCCCGCGAGGGCCGTCTTCCTCCAAGAAGGACTTCTGGTCGGACCTTGGCTGCACATTTTTAAGTATTCCCTGGAGAACCTAGGGGGAATTTCATTACTGTAATTCACTTTATCCCCTGTTCTCCAAGGACAGTTGTGCCAAATGTGGCCCGGCCGTCAGCATCCATAACTCTGTCTCTGTCCTCCTGGAATTCTCCCTCTGCGACGCTGAAAACACTCAGGGAAATCAGTCTCCGCCCCTTTTCTTGCTGAGGAGGGTTCCACAGCCGCCACTATACTCTCAGCTCGCTGCACAACTTTGTCAGGAGACCCCTTCTTTATTCTTGGGATCTCCTGTTTAATCTGGGGCTCGTCCACAGTTTGGGTCTCTCTATTAGAGAAAGAGAGCCCTTTCAATGTTTGCACGCCCTTTGACTTAAACTAAACAGAGGCGGCGTCTTCAGCACCACATTGCTCCAAGAGACAGCACTTTTCAGCTGCTCTGGTACAATCGGCGCTTCCACCGCCCCTTCTGTCATCACACCACATTTATTTGTAGGGCTCGTAGTGACTTGACACCCGCTACTAATTAACCGCGGGCCCGTGTCACTCTGTGTCCCCTTATTCTGTATGGTACCGGTAAAACTCACCTGTACCGCCAAATCAATCATGATGGGAGACTCCTGAACAAATCGCCGTAGGAATTCATTCACCCTGCTTAAAGGCGCTTCGGCCACTACTCCCAGATCCCCAGCGATCTTCTTTATTGTCTCCACAACCTGTAAATATTTGTGCACAGGCTGAAGCAACTTCTCCAGCTCCAAAAAGTCCAAAAAGTTACTTAATTCAGCAGGTGGCAGGCTCGAGCCATCACTAGCCTTACCCTCTGGCTGGGAGCCAATAAGCACGCCTGCTCCTGGCACGTGTTCTGACGTGTTCCGCAAGGGAGCCTTGGATTTGGAGTTCCTTTCAGAGGTCCGCGGTGCTGGTTTTGGCTGACTGCGATCCATCTGTCTCAATTTATCGACAGACCAATCAGTCATTTCCCGGACCTCCTTACCTTTTTGTAGGGAGAGCTTTGCTTCGCTCGAAAAAACCTTCTGAAAAACCAAGTCCGTCTTTTCTTGGGTGAAGCCACAAACAGCTGGACATGGAACGTCACCTTCCTGAAATCCCTCGTGGTGGGTCACGTGTCCTCCGCCGGCACCCGTAATGCAGAAGTTTTATTCATTCGCCTGAACGAGAGTGCGCCATCGCCTTTGGGTTTTCCTTCTGCTTCCCGCAGAGCCTTCGGATGGACATCTGGGAGGTATGTGCACGGGACAACATGTGTCATTTTAAAAAGATTTTCAAACCCTTCCCTGGCACATACCTCCTTAAAGTCCTCATCCGGATGCTTCTTCCGATATACGTAGCTGCTCCATGGCTCGTCTTGAGCGCAGGCAATACTGAGCGCTAGACCTCCGCTTTTGCTGGCACTCTGCTTTGTCTTCTTTTTTCCCATGACGTCCTTGGTAAAGGTGAGGTTTGGCGATTTTTCTCTGCCTGTCGTGATGCTGCCTTCTCAGGGTTCTGTCCACAGTAAATTTATAAATGCATGTCTTATGCCAAACTGACGGCCAGAGAATCCTGTCGCGACTACACCAACTGTGACAGATTAGGGCTTTCTTGCTCCCTTGTACCCTCAGACCACAAGTCAGACACCAGGTAAAAGTACAAAAGATGAATATTTATTATAATAATAAAGTGCACAAAGCACGCTCCTCTCCACAATTCTTCAATAAACAATACAATAATTCAAAATCACAATCCTCCTCTCTCAGACGCATAGCCACCCTGCCTCCAAACTCAGCTTATCCGGCTGGGATTTCCCACAGTCCTTTAAACTCCTTGACCTGGAAGCGTTTCACCCTCTCTGTCCATGTGACCTAGAACACTTCCGGGTCAGATAAAAATCCTTTTTCTTCACCCAGGAAGCACATCGTTCCCATTTTCCATGTGACTCTGACGTACTTCCTGGACGTAAAGCAAATAGTCTCTGGGTTTCCCTGCAGGAACTCCTGGTGGCCCCCATGGTATCCAGCAGGGCTGTGCATTAAAAGTCCATTGTCCATAATTCCCTGCTGGCATTCGGGGCACCTCTATGCTGCAAGGAGGGCTCCATCTGGCGGCCTGGGGGTATTGGCCGGGATGAACAGCCGGCCATGTACCACAGTATTTAATTTGGATAAGCTTACAATTGTAGTGATATATTAAAAATTAATGACATTGGTTTTGTGTATTCTATAAAAATGATGGCTAGATAGATGAAGTGTATTACTTCAAAGGAAAAGAGAAAACAATACATATGAACTTGTCATGCTTGATTCTCATCTCACGTTTATGGTAAAAGTCATTCTCCATAATTCAGGTCATAAGTAGTACGCAGGTTCTATTGAGGGCAGCCATGATAGGTGGTGCACATGTAATCAAAACAGACAGAGCGTGCATCTTCCAGTACAAAGATAAATATAATAAACTACATTTCTGTGTATTATTTAAATCATTTATAGATTTTAAACAAAACACTGAACCTAGACCATGAGGTATAATTTTATATATAATATATTATAATGGTTCTGCTTCACCATTAAATAAGGAATGTATATATAACCAATGGCATATGACAATGCTTAAATTAAAGAAATGTAATGTGTATTTGCAATCTTTCAGGTAATCAAGCATTTGTGTGAAAATATATTTTTTATTTATTTTAAGCTTTTAAGGTATTTTGCAAATCATGTAATGATAAAATGCATTGTATTTCCCCTGCTTTTGAGAATTCAATTACCAATTCCATATAACTGCATCAACAAACTTACCTTTTAACTAATTAAAGGAAAAATTAAATAGAAAACAGTATTTGTCTTTGTCATATAACTCGTTTTCTGTATTTCTAACATTTGCATTAGAGAAAAGCCAAGCAAAATGACACCTTTTATTGGTTAACTAAAAAGATTATAATATGCAAGCTTTCGAGGCAACTCAGGCACCTTCTTCAGGCAAGATGTAATACAGAAAGGGGAGTTCCCTCTGTTTATATACACTGTAGTACAAGAAACAACATTGGTAAATCTTTAAATGAGAAATCTTAAATGTAAAAAATTAATAGATTCGTTCAGGCTGGGGTTAATTTAACAAGAGAGAGAAGAACAATGTATGGTCAAGATCTTTGGATAAGATAACTGTCCAACAAAATCCTTTGAAGTTTGTAATGAGTTTTTCAAAATATTGTGAATCTGTAGACAGGTTGTCTGTGTCATTCTGAGAGATGTAAACAATCCTCATACAGTATCTGGCCATAAAACTCTTGTCTTTATTGAAGCCATGTTGTAATCTATTACATTTTAGCTTGAGTTTAACTTCCCATTCTTTTCTCTCTTGCTGTGTTTTGAAGTTGCCCATAAGCACTGTGACTTTAAAGTCCCTCTCACAGTGTCCATGGCTGTTGATGTGGGCTGCTACAGGAACATCTGTGTTGTCATGTTTAATGTGGAACCTGTGTAAATTCATTCTCTGGCGGAGTGTTTGTAGTGTTTCTCCCACATAGAGTGCAGTGTCACACCATTTCATGCAGAGAATTAGATAGACCACATTAGATGATCTGCAGGAAAATGATCTCTTTATCTGATGTTCAAGTCGTCAGTGTGGTATAACTATATGGTCTGTATTGTAGATGTGGGCACACGTTTTACATCTTTTCTGTAGGCAGGGAGATGTGCCATTTTCAGTTGGTTCACTCAGACAATTAGTTGCTGCAGGTTCGGTGGTTGTCTCTATGCAAGGAGGAGTGGTTCTAGAAATGCATTTTTGAGTGTTTCATCATTGTTTAGCATTGGCTAAAGTTCTTTTATAATTTTTCAAAGTGCTTCAAAGATGTGGGTTATAGGTGACAACAAGTGGAATGCACTTCTTGTTGTCTTTGTTTTTATATTCCAGAAAGGCCAGTATGTCGGAGGAGTTTGGTAAGTCCATTGGGAATATCATTTGGACGGCTTCGATGATGTTCCAGCAAACTGTTGTACAACTTAATAAGGGGAATTTAGATAATACATAGGCCATTTTCAACAAGGGTGAGGAAATAATGACAAAAGATTAGGATATTGTTGAGAAGTGGACAATAAAAAGAATATTATTAAGAAGTGGAAAGAATACTTTGAAGAAATCCTAAAAAGAAATGCGATTAAAAGAATGTAAACATTAAGCTGATTTGTAGTGGAAAACCAATTAGGAAAATTTTAAAAAACAGCACCTACACTCCATCCCCTTCTACTCCCTATCCCCAATCGTAATGCCTTTCAATTTTGCTTTCTTGTCAAGTCACAGGTCAATTCTGTAAATCACATTTCCATAACTGAATCAAATCAATATAAAATCAGTATAAAAATCAAATCAATACAGAAAAAGTGATCTAAGACCACTCCAGGTCAAACAGGTTTTGTAGCCCTTCCTCATCAGTTCTCATTTTGTATGTTCTAATGACACGCACAATAAGAACTTATAATACAGTAAGAGTTCCTACACTTACTGTTGCCCCTTTTATAGTACAAGTATGAAAATGATAGCGAGGTTATAGTCAAGCAGTGAACAACGTGTAAGAGAAGGCATACTTTAGAGAGATGGACAGACTGGAGTGTGTAATATAGACACACTAAGAAAAGAAGTGTCAGAACTTTCTTAGATTCAGAACATAATTTGGTAAGTACAGTAAGCAGTTGACGTCAGTGAGCAAATACTGTATGTATTTGCTGCTTTAACCATTATAAGCACTAATGGTGTTTCTTGCATCTGGGCTTCTTCCTCTAAATATATGAAGGGAGAGTATTTTGTTGTTTAATATTTTTGATCTCATAAAAGAAAATTGTTATTTTTTTAACATTTTCGGTTTAAAACTGAAGTGTTTATGCTTTAAAAGTTTTCTCTTTATTTGTTCCTTCCAAACCGCAACTTTCTAAATGTAAATTGTTTTTTATTATTGAGTAATTTGAATCCACACTTTCATAGTCTAGTGACTTAATGCGACGGCAGTCAATACTGTTTTAAATGTATTTTACTAGCACACAGGAGTGTCCCTCTATTTCAGAGTATGTAAAATTTATTTGCAAATGTATGATCAGCATTTTTGAATGTATCTCTTTTTTATTTGGGTCACATACTGAATTTCATGATGTTTCCTGTATGGGAGGTGAGTGCACATACGATACACTCTCTCAAAGAAGGTGGTGCCTGAAGCATTGTTTGGGGTTGGCTCTTTCTCTGTGGCTGAGGTGAGTGTGGTGATTGGTGTATTATCGTAGTATTTCGCTCTACTTACCCTTTACCTGTTTTCTCATCAAGTTCATTATTGGGTTGGTCTACTGTTGCACTTTAAGATAAACACACAAATACATAGTTATATTCATACACACAGACCCTAACCACAACAGTGTCCCACAAATGACATACACACGCTGATTAACCCTTAGTACTTTAAAACACGCCAGTGCTTTTGGTATAATACAGCCCTCAATTAGACAATTAGTTGCTGCAGGTTCGGTGGTTGTCTCTATGCCAGGAGGAGTGGTTCTAGAAATACATTTTTCAGTGTTTCATCATTGTTTAGCATTGGCTAAAGTTCTTTTATAATTTTTCAAAGTGCTTCAATGATGTGGGTTATAGGTGACAACAAGTGGAATGCACTTCTTGTTGTCTTTGTTTTTATATTCCAGAAAGTTGTGTCTGGGTATGGCAGTAGCTCTTCTTATTTGAGTGTCTGTTGTTTTGAGGGTATAACCTTGTCTGATGAAATCTTGTCTAAACTCCTGCAGTTGTTTATCCCGATCTGTCGGGTCTGAGCAAATATGATTGTACCGTATTGCTGGGCTGAAAATAATGGAACACCTTATATGTTTGGGGTGAAAGCTATCACTTCTTAGGTAGGTCCGTCTGTCTGTTGGTTTGTGAAAAACAGAAGTTACAAGGGTGCTGTCTTTCAGTTGAACGGTGGTGTCAAGGAAGCTGACTTCTGCTTTTGAGTAATTCAGCTTCAGCTTTATGTTGGGGTGAAAAGAATTATATTCATTATGAAAATGAAGGAGGTCCTTCTCACTAGCAGTCCAGATTATGAAGATGTCATCTGTGTAACAGAGATACATAATTGGTTTTACGATGCACATTGACATGAAATCTTCCTCCAATTTTGCCATAAATAGGTTTGCATAGTGAGGTGCAAACCGACAGCCAATTGCAGTCCCCATTTGTTGCAAGTAGCAATCTTGTCCGAAAGAGAATAGATTATGTGTCAGAGTGAATTTCATCATTTCTATTACTGACTTTGTGGGTAAATCATGTTGTCTGAGGTACGCTTCACACGCCAATATGCCATCATCATTGGGGATGTTTGTGTAAAGTGCCTCATCATCCATTGTGGCCAGTAAGGTTCCCTCAGGTAAGGGGCCTAAAGGAGAGTTTTTTTTAAGAAGTTAGTGGTGTCCTGGATGTAGCTGGTTATATTACGGGTGAGGGGTTTAAGGATGTGCTCCACCCAACTGGAAACATTTTCTGTAAGGGAGCCAATTTCTGAGATTATAGGCCTTCCTGGGTTCCCTTCTTTGTGGATTTTAGAAAGCATGTAGAAGTAACCCATTTTGGGGTTCTCAGGAATTAAACTGTTTACGTGATCCCTGATGTCAAGAGGAAAGCTACTTACTATCTTTTTTAGTTCCTTTGTGTAGAGATCTGTTGGGTCTTCTTGCAGTTTGTAATAATGCATAGTATTTGGACAATTGTCTTTGTGTCTCCTGTATATAATCTGATGTATTCATTATGACTAAAGCCCTCCCTTTGTCTGCTGGTTTGATAATCATTTCTGTATTTTCCCTTAGTGAATGTATGGCTCTCCTCTTAATGTTTTCTATCTGATTTTGCTGCCTGTTTAAGATCCCTGTTTTCACTCTCTGTCGGAAGCAGTCTACAGTATATACTTATCAAGGGTGGAGTTTCTGCCAGCTTCTGGTGTCCATGTGGATTTATTGGTGGGGTTGTTGTAACTGCTTGTTGTTGGTTCCTATGTGTTACTGTTTTCTTTATTGTGGAAAAAATCTTTTAGTCTGAGTTTTCTGAAGAATTCTTCCATATCACTGCAGAGTCTGATGTTAATGGGCTTTGCAAGACAATATGAGAGTCCCTTTGTAAGTATTGAAATCTCAGCTTCATTTGGTGTGTATGAGGAGAGATTAACAATGCAGGTCTGTTGCTCTTTGTTTTTTTGCTATTAAGTGTCCAGCTTTCTCTTGTAGTCTATGCAGCTTTTTCTTTTTGTTGACAATAAAAGGTGTCATTTTGCTTGGCTTTTCTCTACATTCATAATGGCTAACACAGTACAACACCCTAGTACTACTAACATTTACATTAAAAGAAGATTGCTTCCTGGTAAGCACACTCAAGGAAGAGAGTTTTCAAATTAGCACTCAACCAAATCATCAAGCATATTTCAGCAATTAATGATGGCAAATATCAAGAAAGATATGCGAAAAAGCACTGCAAAAAGGTCAACAAAATGAATTGCCTAGACAGAGAAAGGCAAAATTAGAAAGAAAAGTTCCAGCAAAGTATACAAGGAAAACAGATATAACAGATAAAAGAGAGCACAGTAAATAAAGAAGAGAAATACCAGCACGTATGGTAAATTATGATAAAAAAATTAATCTGAAGAATTGAAAATTACCAGACCTCTAGTCAGATCCCACAAGAATATTGTATGAAATAAAAGGCCAGGGAAACTCTATATCAGCATTCAATACAATGACAACAGGATGCCAGATATCATCAATTGCAAACACAAATCTCATTTACCAAAGATGAGACATCTGAAAAATTCTGCCGAATTTGCCTTAGCATAAAAAGAAATGATTTCAGAAAATTATAATGGGACCATGGATCTGCATTGTGAATATTGCATAAACATTGTAAATGAAACGCCTGATCAATCTAGGCTAGTATATTTAATTAAATTCAATTCAGATTTTTTTTGTATAGCACTCTTAACTGAGTGCAGACTCAGAGTGCTGAAAAGAAGTTCACAGGTAAAATATAATTACAAACTTTATACATTACTGATGACATAATGCATATACATAGAAATTTGTTTCGATGCACAAGAAGACAATGCAGTTCTAAACTGATTAACATAAATGGACGTAACAATATCTATCTGTTAACATTATATTATATATGGATGCTTCCCTCGCCAACCCCCACAGCCTACGCTACGTGCTAGCCACTTCACATCTCTGCTGCTTGCATAGGTGGATTTCACCTTCACCAAACATCAAATCCTTTAATTCTCGCAGATACGCCTCTTCATTGGGAAGAAACACTACTTCTTCCTGATGGCAACACGAATTACACGATCTACAAGTCTCCGACTTAAAGTTTAAATCCGAACAATATGTTCAATCTCTTTTCGCTGCTCTGTTATTTCACTGAGTAATAATTTCTGTTTGTTGATGTGATCATTTTTTTGAGGCTTTTGAATTTTAGTACTTTCATTATCTCTAACCTGCTCTGCATGTGTATCGCACCAACATTTTTGAATTCTTTACAACATTCTACTTTGTCATCTACTCTTTATCTTTTATTTCCGGCCCCGGGCGTGGTTAAATTTCTTGGCACAAAGTCGCATTTTGCAGGACGTGAAAGTATCTCTCTGAAAAAGTCACGTCTCATTCCAGGCTAAAAATTCTTGTCTCGTCCCAGGATTTTTTTATTATAATAGAAAGACATTAAAAAAGATGGCCATTACACTTTATCAGAAGTTAATACTAATGTCCTAGCAAGGCTTCCAGCAATGCAGCTAAGGGGATTATTCTTAGAAGTAATTATCTGGGAATGCTATTTGGTTGCATGGAGGACTATTGCCCGATCCGCAGCCTTCTCATTTATGTGCTTGGGCCTCTGCATTGTTGCCTAACTCCTTTTATGTATTTTAAGGTTCAAAAAAGCAGGGGCACCTGCAGGGAGCTCAGAAAGATCAACCTTATCAGTTCTCTAGGAGATCCATGACTGCAGAATTGGTTTAGAATTTTGGCCCAGAAAAAGATTTAAAAACCCCTTCCAGTCTTCAGTCAAGTGAGCTTGGAGTTGGGAACAGAGTGGTGGCAAGGACTTTACCAGAACACAGGTTAGAGTGGCTGTAGAGCAGGGTTATGAAGAACTGAAAAAGAGTTTTATTGTACCTTTATTGTACCTTTATTGTGCCTGAAGGTATAGGAAAGTGAACAAGATTCCCATAGGAATTACAGAGTTATTTACTTAAAATAAGTATCCTCAGCACATGCTCTCTACCTCTCTCTCTCTCTCTCTCTCTCTCTCTCTCAGTGAGAATAAGATCTTTTTAATATATTTTCTGTTGATGAATTCTGAAATGCGTTCTTCTTTTTACATTTATTTTTGTTTAATAAATTCCCTTTTGTTTACCAGGGCTTGCTAGGATGTTTTTTTTTTGTCCAAAAAAAAATTTAAAAGCTTCTATTAAAACAGATTCAATAAATAGACAACTTTCTGTTTTCCCCAAATTGTCAGAGCTGGACTCTATATAATCACAAGAAACACAGTTTATATCTTATTTGTAGCTCAGCTTTCAAGCAACCTGTGTCCTATTTAACAGAATAGCATTCATCTTTCTGATAAAAAAAATACATATCAGGTCCACCACTGGCTGTGTCTCCTTCCTCTCTGCATTCCAGAAGTAAATTTAACTTTCCTTTCAGAGGCCCTGTACCTGTCCTGGATAATTTGCCCAGAATCAATATGCTGTCTCTTGCAATCTGACGTTATGAAATGAGGGTGCCTCCTGCTTTCTTCTATTTCCCTGCTGGGGTGTGTCCTTCAGTAGATGTCTGTGTTATAATCATTGCACCCAGTAAGTAAACAGGAAAGACAAAAGTTAACTTTAAAACTAATGCATTACTCACTTTTAATGGAAACAATTATCTTTATGTGCCCTTAGAAACTATTGTTGGTGTTTTGTAAGACCAAAGAAAATTCTACCTTACAGTATAAATTGAAGCAGCATATTCAAATGGGATTAATAAAGAATTTATGTTGCCTACAGCAAAGACCTGAATCCTCCTCGATGGGAATGTCACAAAATGAAGACTAAACTAACTAAAAGAATGCCTCTTATAGAGCATATAGATTTTTTTAGTATTCCTACTCAGATTTTACTAACAAATGGGCTTTGTTTTTTTATCCAGATTATTTGTATTTTCAGATGAGGAAACAACAATGGTGACATATTGGCACAGTTGCGTGTACAGACTTGTTTTCTCTACAATCAACATTTACTTGGATGATTTTCAGTAAAGGAAATACATGATTAGCTTTAAATGGCCCAAGTGACATTAACACTAGAATTACCAGAGCCTATGAAAAATCTCATAGATCTGTCCCACCTTAAATCGCTTCTCACCTCTCCGTCAGTGTCTTTTGTCCTCTAAATGTGTGGATAAGCAGCAAACAGCAAGCAGCCTATTATCATATCTCCCCACCCTGCACAGTTGTTTCAGATCAAGTCTGTTTACCTGCGTGTCAGTTGCTTAGAGTTGTATAGAGTGAGAATTCAAGCAAAATGACACCTTTTATAAATACTATATCATTATTTGGAACACTTGCATTTCATGCGTGTTCCATGTCTACAACGATCTTTGCAAACACATCATTAAAACAGAAACGTTTTTCATGTTTTGGAAATAATTGACAAAATGTAGACATAAAGTGTATAATGAAGCCTGAATTCCAAATATCAAAGAAACACTTTCACAAAAGGTACAAATATAACAGAACAAAGTCATTTTGCTTGACTTCTCACTCTATACAACTCTAAGTAACTCACACAAAGGTAAACAGACTTGAGCTGAGACAACTGTGCGGGGTGGGGGATGTGATAGTAGGCTGCTTACTGTTTGCTGCTTAAACACACATTTAGAGGACAAAAGACGCTGACAGAGAGGTGAGAAGCGATTTAAGGTGGGACGGATCTACGAGTTTTTTTGTAGGCTCTGGTAATTCTACTGTTAACACCTTTTCGTTTATGTACCACCAGCACTGATAACCAGATGAATATGGAATCACCGGATTTTTACTATGTGTGATAAAGTTGCCTGACTTGGGTGCAAAGGTTGGGGTGCCAAGCCAGCTGTAACTCTGTTCAATAACAGGTTCTGGCAAAAAAAAAAGTTATAATTGACCAAAAAAGACTTCAAGTGTTGTTGCACTTATTATAGTGCCTTCCAGAGTATTCTGTCTTCTCTGCCATTGATGGTCAAAAAGCAACCCCCCGATTTGACTATCTGTTTATATAGGACTAGACCCAGAAAGGATGGGACTTGAAATATCCATCAGGGATGGGTTTAAGTGCTGTCTCCTGGTGACCGCTTTAGGTTGCCCCTAAAAGCATACAGTATGCATGACAGGCAAACCCATTTCAATATGAGACAGGCAAACCTGGTCGTCAAATCATGGAACTGGTACAGGTCATCTGCGCTTGTATGGCGGACCCTTTATAACAACTGACCACAAACTTGCAGAATTGGAGGTCCAGGAACCAATGGTTTACCCAGGAATTTGGACAATACAGGGCCAAGGCTTGAGTCAAGTGCATCTTTTCGGAGGAGAAGAGGCACAGAAAAATTTAAGAATTCTATTAAAGGTATAGCCCTCTCAGAGAATCAAGGCATAAACCTCCAGCAGTAACCTACATGACATAGGAAGGCTTGTACTTGCCTTTTGGTTTGTAACCTTTGAGCACTGCTGTTTCACCTGTTGTTGTCCCACCACATACCTCAAATGCTTGGCTTCTGTAAGTCCAAAGTATCACATTTATGGTGCGCAAGCTCAAAGGTGCAAAACATGCTTTTTTCCTTAGCTGAATGAATGTCATGTTGAGGATGGATAGATACCTGTCGTTTTCATATGCCAGAGGAGGTCTTCCACTCTTAGCATGGGGTAGGTGTCAAACTGGGAGACCTGTCTGAGATGGGGGAAGTCTTTGCAAAAGTGTCAACTTCCACTGGGTCAGGTGCTAGAGCTTTCCTCAATAATTTCTAAGTCTAATGTCCTCATGTCCTCTACTGTTCAGGAGGCAGTAGGCATGCTCTCTCGCCACAACTGTGGGAAATGTAACAATGTTATGGTATACAACTAAGGTCTGCCTGGAATTCAGGTCAACCACTTCCCCAACTAGAGCGACGGTGGCTCCCAATTCCTCTCGAACTCTCCAGTTCACCGGTGCCAATGAAGAATACCATGCTAGATACGTATCTGGCCTTGTCCATTTGAACATGGTTTTCAGGAGATGCTTTCTTGTGGGAGCCGATTGGGTCAGATCACTAGATAGTCCATCAATCTTCTCCATTCCTTGACCTCAAATGGGCCCTGCTTGTGGGCCAGGAATTTGGTGTGGGATGCAGGGACTAATACCAGGACCCTATCACAGGGAAGGAACTCATGGAGGCTTGTATAGTGGTTGTACAGGTGGCTCTGTTAATGCTGGGATGCTGGGCTTTTTCTAGATCTAGTTCTAAGAGGCATAACCTTCGAGAAGCTTTCCTGAGATTTGCCACATATTTCTGGACATTCATTAGAGATGTCTGTTTCTCCTCCCAGCTCCCCTAGTGAGGTTCAACAGCCCACATGGTCGTTGCCTATATAATGATTTCAATGGAGAGAACCCCGTGGAGGCCTGAGGGACCTCATGGTGGGTGAACAGATCCAACAGGAGGAGCTGGTCCTAGTCTCTGTTATCCTTATGCACCACCTTATTTAATATTAGCTTTAGCATACAAGTATGTCTAAAGTGCTCGACAAGCCTGTCTGTCAGTGGGTGATAGACAGAAGTCATAAGGTGTGATGTGGAGAGGAGTTTGTCAGTCTCCTTAAGGAAACTAGATGTGAAGGGCATGCCCCTGTCTGTAAGGACCTCTTTGGGGATGTCCACCTGCATAAAGACACTTACCAGTTTCTGAGCAATTGACTTAGTATTAGCCACTTGCAGGGGGATAGCATTATGGATAATAAGTGATCTAGTCAATGATGATCAGTATATACTTATGTTCACATGTTGAGGATTTAAGCGGTCTGACTATATCCACACCGATATGCTTGAAATGAATGCCAGTTAGTAGCAACAGGACGAAGGGTGTTTCCTCTTGACATGGAATATGAGTTAGCTGATAGTCATGACACAAAGCACTAGTCAGCTTAGCTGAGCCTTCTAGATGGTCTCCAAGTCTGCATATGTGACAAAGTGTACAGAGAGATGAAATGACGAAGCACAGGGCTCCTTGTGTACACATAATGCAAATAAGACAACATAGTGTGCACAAACCAACAAAAGCATGCAACATACATAAATGTTTAAATAGGCAATATGCCAATACAATTAACTCACAATTTCTCTGAAAACCATTTCATGCAAATTCCACACCTCCTTACAGTGTCTGATCTTTTGACATGATAGATAAAGAAAGTTGTGCATCTAAGATCATGATCTAAGATGTTAGGGTAGGGTGAAAGATAATGAGTGGGGGGTTAAACTGGGTGCATCATGTTGAGTAATCTGACAACCTGGGGAGAAAAGCAATAAAATAACCTAATAGATCTGGCTCTGATGCTGTAGTACATTTTTTCCTTTTTTATTTAAGTAAGTGGGATTATTAGACAACGTGAGGTCATCATTTATGTGCAAACCAAGGAACCTGGCACTCTACAATCTTTATATCGATGCGGACTGGGATGTGCTCAGGGTTGGATGGGTTTTTTTGCTTTATGGCCATCTGTTTCATCAGTAATCAGTTGTAGTTACTTTTAAACTAATTTGCACTAGTCTCATCTCTATTTTTGAGGTTTTCAGCTGTCAGTTTTTGGTATCTGTGAAATGAAGGGCCTTGTAATGGGACAATCAGAAGGCAGGCCTGGTTTAAATGTTAGTAAGGGAACCAATCACCTAAATCCAAACAAAAACACACTTAACAACAATAAACAAGCAGCAGTCGTTACCTAAATTCTACCTTAACACTAGAATTACCAGAGCCTACGAAAAAACTCGTAAATCCGTCCCACCTTAAATTGCTTCTTAAATCCCTTCACACCTCTCCGCCAGCATCCTTTGTCCTCTAAATGTGCTGATAAAGAGAAGGTAGAAGCAGCCGGCTATTCCATCCCCCCACCAATTTAGAACGTGCACGAACTTCTCTCAGCTCATGCCTTGATTGAGTATCTGGGAGTGAAGTGAAGTTTTAGAGTGAAAATAATAGATCGTTATTTGGAACACACGCATTTCATGTCTGTTCCGTTTCTACAGTAATCTGTGTAAACACATTGTTAAAACAGAAACGTTTTTTATATTCTAGTAGTAGATGACAAAATGTAGGCATAAACTATATAATGTATGAAGCCTGAAGTCCAGATATCAAAGAAACATTTTCACAAAAGGTACAAATATAACACAACAGTTGCGCTTTTATTCAAAAATATAACTGCAGAAACAAAAAGCCACCTTAACATGCGACATTGACACCCGTTTGTTATGATTGCCTCCGTGGTGCAATAGATTCAGCTGCCGACTGGGAACCAAAGGGTCACGATTCCGAACCTGCACTACTCCGTTTTGAGAAGTAAACTGCTCTTAGTCTTACTATTTTAGAATAAAAGCATACATTTGATTTCAGTCTGTAACAGCCGGTGTAATTTATGATCCTTATAAAGGTTAACTTTTTTTTTTAATTCACTTTTCATTTTCTCATTTGCCTTCAGAATCAATCCATACAACCCCATCTGACACGGCTGTTTTCACTAAAGACGCGCTATAGCTCTGCAGTGTACTTGTGACTGCATTCTCGTACCAATGTTTGCGAAATAAAGTGTCTGCGTGCACTTTTCATGGTATTACACGTGTATTTTTTGAGCATGCCTGTTTGAGCATGCTCAATCACAGGAACATATGCTGGTGTAAAAGTATAACAAAACAAGTGCACTTTTATTCAAGACTACCTGTATAACCGAAGAAAAATGAAAGCAAGTAACAGTAGGCGATTGATACGACAGCTTGCATGGTGCAATGCTAAGAAGTGCTGATTTCCATTCCGTACTATATAAAATCATCACATTCAGATATTAACAGTTCCCACACACCCAAGGACCGTCCTTCCTACATTTACGACACGTGTACTTGTTGCAGTGTACACACCTCTCTGTGCTATGGTTCTTATTACACTGAATGAGCACCTGACACTGTACAGTACTTTCTTCCCTGGGGGAAGGTCCCACATCAGAGAATTTCCAGTTCCTGCATAAATTCACACCCGATCTGATGCTGTTCATTTTCAAATAATATTGCATTAGTGTGATGATGTTTTCACATATATTGTCTCTTTCTTTCAGGTGTGTAATAGAAACCACAGCATAGAGAGAAGTGTGTACATTGCTTCTTACAGTAAATACTTTTACACCAACATATGTTCCTGTGTTTGAACGACACTTTTTATTCTCTCAGTCGCGTTCAGAATCAATCCATACAACCCCATCTGACACGGCTGTTTTCACTAAAGACGCGCTATAGCTCTGCAGTGTACCACGATGCATACTAACACCCCCAAGACCCCGGGTTCTGACACACAAACGCTGGCGAAGCTGCCTTCTTCGTATCTCACCGTCACTTGATTTTCTTTTTATTCAGTTTTATTGAGTGTTCCTGCAAGTCCCCGCATGTTGCTGTATGCTGTTTCTTTTGTACTCCAGGACATGCAGAGGAGAGAATGGTAAAGAGTAGTAACTTCGGCGCTATATGCAATCATCAGACACTCCCCATCTGCCCGTGTCACTCAAACACAGGAACATATGTTGGTGTAAAAGTATAACAAAAGTGCACTTTTATTCAAGTGCACTTTCTCCATCTCCTTTTCCTGTAAGAAGCAATGTACACACTTCTCTCTATGCTGCGGTTTCTATTACACACCTGAAAGAAAGAAACAATATATGTGAAAACATCATCGCACTAATGCAATATCATTTGAAAATGAACAGATCGGGTGTGAATTTATGCAGGAACTGGAAATTCTCTGATGTGGGACCTTCTCCCAGGGAAGAAAGTACAGTGTCAGGTGCTCATTCAGTGTAATAGGAACCATAGCACAGAGAGGTGTGTGCACTGCAACAAGTACACGTGTCGTAAATGTAGGAAGGACGGTCCTTGGGTGTGTGGGAACTGTTAATATTTGAATGTGATGATTTTATATAGCACGGAATGGAAATCAGCACTTCTTAGCATTGCACCATGCAAGCTGTCGTATCAATTGCCTACTGTAACTTGCTTTCTTTTTTCTTCGGTTATACAGGTAGTCTTGAATAAAAGTGCACTTGTTTTGTTATACTTTTACACCAACATATGTTCCTGTGATTGAGCATGCTCAAAAAATACACGTGTAATGCCACGAAAAGTGCACGCAGACACTTCATTTCGCAAACATTGGTACGAGAATGCAGTCACAAGTACACTGCAGAGCTATAGTGCGTCTTTATGTGAAAACAGCCGTGTCAGATGGGGTTGTGAATTGATTCTGTCATTGGAGCCAATCTGAGAGTAATGTTAAAGTTAAATGTATTTGTTTGTTTAATTTCAATATGCATTATCTGTAAAACTGAGTTTTATTCATCTCAGTTAGGAAATAGTCTTACTGCTAGCATGGTCTGTTAGATATATTTGCAAATGGGAGATGGTATACAGTTTTCTTACCATGCTTAAGGTGCCTTAAGTACTACTGTATGACCAAACTTAGATAAATGAAACTATATAAATAAGTATTAAACAAAATTTTTCTTCAGGAAGACTTTTTTGTTAATATCAATTTTTCTTTTCAAACAAAGATATTTTGTCTGTGGAATTATTTGGAACATGTGTCATACTATTGCCTGAATCATCCTATGGAGAAAAACTAAAGCTGCAGAACTTTGGTAATTTGGGGACGAACGCAGCTACATTCATCTTCTACAGCTAACGTGAATTAGTTTAAAATGTTCATAGTATTAACTTTTTATGAAAAAGGCTGTAATTACCTTTACTTTAAATATAAAAGCAAAAAGTTAGTTTGGGTTATTTAAGGTATGATTTATTATGTAAACTAGAAACTTGACATGTTGTACAAGTGACCAATGATAGACAACTAAGAAGATGGTGCCAACTGGTGTGGCTGGCCGTCTGCTCGTCTCTAGTCTATGCTTTAACTTTGTTTTTATGTTTTGGTTTATCCCAACGGTCACTGTCCTTGATCGTGAGTCTTTGCTAAACACATTTTCAGGCTTGCTTTCCTCTCAATTTTCATCTCCTGATTGGATTTTTTTGTGAAACTCCAACTTTGTTTTATTCATCTCCTGACTTTTACATGGACGCGGTGTTCACCTGTATCAGTCAGTTGAATGTCCCTCGAGATGCAAACGCACGCCGTGTGGGAAAAGAGCCAGTATTGCTGTTAAACAACTCCGACTCAAGTCCCAGAGCTTTGATTCCTGATGCCTGCGAGCTGTCTATGACCCATCTTCTCCTGCTCAGGACTCCATCACTGGTTCATGGGCACCGGACACGGATTTAATTTCTCCATTTCAAGGAGGCATTACTATTCCTCGGCCTGCAATCGTAGTAAACACTGCTAATCTCTGCACACTCACCCGTGCTCATCCTGCAATGAGCTCTTCTACTTCTATCAAGGCTGCTATCTTGAATGTGAGATCAGTGTCTAATGAAACTTTTATTCTTGCAAGACTTTATTACCTCAAATAATCTGGATTTCTTCTTCATCACTGAAACTTGGATTTTAAATGGTGACTCTTCATGTTTTACTGACTTGGTTCCATCAGGTTATTCAAAGTATGTTCTTGTGTCGGAGCCTTACAGGGTCCGTTTAGCAGCTGAATCTATTGCGCCATGGAGGCAATCGTAACAAATGGGTGTCAATGTCGCATGTTAAGGAGGCTTTTTGTTTCTGCAGTTATATTTTTGAATAAAAGCGCAACTGTTGTGTTATATTTGTACCTTTTGTGAAAATGTTTCTTTGATATCTGGACTTCAGGCTTCATACATTATATAGTTTATGCCTTCATTTTGTCATCTACTACTAGAAGTTTCTGTTTTAACAAATGTTATTAAATAATGATCTGAAATGCAAAATCAACAGAAGTGATAATTAGATTTTAAATGTTGACATCATGAGTGACAATTGAATAAAATTTCTAGGACAATTCATAATTTGGAAACGAGGTAGAGAATCTCTTGAGGTAAAAAAATAAAAGCATTTATTGACAGAAAAGTAAATACATTTATTTTACTAATTCAGCTTTAAATGAAATGAATGCAGGGTTGACAGCAACAAAAATTCATTATGAGCACACCATGTTTTCTCGGTGGAGTGACAATGTGTGATTACAAATCCAATAGAACCCAAAATATTGTAGAAGTATTAGTCATGTTGTACGGGGGTGAGCAGGTGGGGGACTGACAAAGGAATGACTAGCATTTAAACTGCATAAGCAGTTGCTAGCCCGAATACCACATGCACTTCAGAACTGATTATCCACCTGAAGCTAAGCATGTTTAGGCTTGGCCAGTACTTGGATGTGAGACCAACCAGGAAAAGACTGGGTTGCTGCTCAAAGAGGTGTTGGCAACGCCAACAGGGGGTGCTTACCCTGTGGTCTGAATGTTGATCCCAATGCAGTGATGGGGACACTGTGCTGTAAAAGTGACAACATCCTTTGCATGAGATGTAAAACTGAGGCCCTAAATATCTGTTGTCATTAAAGATCCTTGGGCATCTTTCGTAAAGTGCAAGGTGTATCCCCATGTTCTGGCTAAATTGCCCTCCACAGCCTAGTCATTCTGGCCCCCTAATTATCCCCTGTCTCTAGTTGGCTAATTATGCTTTCACAACTTAAGAGTTAATGGTTTTTGAGCATACTTTTGCAAAATGGCTGCATCACATCATCCAGGTGGATGCTGTGCATTAGTGATGTTTAAAGTGGCTCCCTACTCACTATGCACAACAGTGTTACATAAATGTAAAGAATGAAATTAATTCATGCAGTTTTAAATAACACACAATGGCAGAGTCTTCATTCTTAGCTGCACTCCAACACTGCTACTCTTCTTGTAAGACTCCACTTCTGTCTCTCTATCCTGGCCTTCTCTTCTTCATGCATTGCACATCTTGATTTAGATCTTCCCTCTACTCACATGGAGTCCAAGGTAGCAGCTTTTTATCAATCCCCAGCTTTGTGAATCCATGCCAGAATCCTTCTCAAGAATCCTGGAGTGAAACATTTCTAATGCTACGTGAACTCCTTCTATGGCCGACTTCTCCACTATGCTCCATTGCTTCTGACAGTCCATGGACACCAAAACATCTCCATACCAGTCATTTAATCAAAATCAATGCACATTAATCTCTCTTTTTACTTTCTTTACACTGTTGTCTCATTTTACTTTTTTTTGTACTTATTGTGATGAGAAATGTCATTGTAAGAGCCAATCTAAGAGAGTAATGTTAAAGTTAAATGTATTTGTTTGTTTAATTTCAATATGCATTATCTGTAAAACTGAGTTTTATTCATCTCAGTTAGGAAATAGTCTTACTGCTAGCATGGTCTGTTAGATATATTTGCAAATGGGAGATGGTATACAGTTTTCTTACCATGCTTAAGGTGCCTTAAGTACTACTGTATGACCAAACTTAGATAAATGAAACTATATAAATAAGTATTAAACAAAATTTTTCTTCAGGAAGACTTTTTTGTTAATATCAATTTTTCTCACTTATATCACTTTCATTAAAACTTTTTAAAACAAAGATATTTTGTCTGTGGAATTATTTGGAACATGTGTCATACTATTGCCTGAATCATCCTATGGAGAAAACTAAAAGCTGCAGAACTTTGGTAATTTGGGACGAACGCAGCTACATTCATCTTCTACAGCTAACGTGAATTAGTTTAAAATGTTCATAGTATTAACTTTTTATGAAAAAGGCTGTAATTACCTTTACTTTAAATATAAAAGCAAAAAGTTAGTTTGGGTTATTTTAAGGTATGATTTATTATGTAAACTAGAAACTTGACATGTTGTACAAGTGACCAATGATAGACAACTAAGAAGATGGTGCCAACTGGTGTGGCTGGCCGTCTGCTCGTCTCTCTAGTCTATGCTTTAACTTTGTTTTTATGTTTTAGTTTATCCCAACGGTCACTGTCCTTTGATCGTGAGTCTTTGCTAAACACATTTTCAGGCTTGCTTTCCTCTCAATTTTCATCTCCTGATTGGATTTTTTTGTGAAACTCCAACTTTGTTTTATTCATCTCCTGACTTCTTTACATGGACGCCGGTGTTCACCTGTATCAGTCAGTTGAATGTCCCTCGGAGATGCAAACGCAACTGCCGCCGTCGTGGGAAAAGAGCCAGTATTGCTGTTAAACAACTCCAACTCAAGTCCCAGAGCTTTGATTCCTGATGCCTGCGAGCTGTCTATGACCCATCTTCTCCTGCTCAGGACCCCATCACTGGTTCATGGGCACCGGACACCGGATTTAATTTCTCCATTTCAAGGAGGCATTACTATTCCTCGGTCTGCAATCGTGTAGTAAACACTGCTAATCTCTGCACGCTCACCCGTGCTCATCCTGCAATGAGCTCTTCTACTTCTATCAAGGCTGCTATCTTGAATGTGAGATCAGTGTCTAATGAAACTTTTATTTTGCAAGACTTTATTACCTCAAATAATCTGGATTTCTTCTTCATCACTGAAACTTGGATTTTAAATGGTGATTCTTCATGTTTTACTGACTTGGTTCCATCAAGTTATTCATTTTTAAACTATCCATGTCTGACTCGTCGTGCCACTGTTTTTAAAAGTATGTTCTTGTGTCGGAGCCTTACAAGGGGTCCGTTTAGCAGCTTTGAACTTCAACTTTTCAAAGTGTGCAGCTCCCCTTCTCTGCAGTTTGTCGTGGTTTATAGACCTCCTGTAATTAATGACACTTTCATTTCTGAATTCTCTGATATCCTGGCTGATATCACCCTTTCCCATGACAAAGTATTTATTGTTGGTGATTTTAACATTCACATTTATTGTCAATTGAAACCTTTGGTTAATGTTTTTTTATCACTATTCGACCCATTTGATTTTATAGAGCATACTAATACGCCAACTCACTCTCTCAGTCACACCCTTGATCTCGTTCTTACTCGTGATATTTCAGTGAATAATATTGTTTTATGTGATGTTTCTTTCACTGATCACTTTCTATAATGATGGATCTGAATATTACTGTTGATATCCCGACTAATACAGTAGATGACCCCCACGCTACTTGCGCTTTTTAAATTCTTCGATTATATCTGATTTTAAAACCATTTTCACTAGTCTTTATGTGCATGACCAAAATAATGGTAACGATGATTGTGTCGTAAAATTTAAATTCTTCCTGTAAAACGGATTTAGACGCAATTGCTCCGCCCAAGATACACAGTAATAACGGAAGACCTGCTCCCTGGCTAAATGAAAATACACAATCACTGCGCCACGCCTGTCGAACTGCTGAATGACGTTGGAAAAAAGATGGACTGATTATCTCCAAACAGATTTTCAGGACTACTCTTTTCAATTTCCAGGCTGAAGTTAAGAAAACGAAGCAAGACTTCTTTGCTGATTTAGTATCCCGTCATTCAAAGAATCCTAGGGTTTTATTTAATTCAATTAACACGGCCATTCACCCTCATTCTGTGATGGGATTAAATAGCACTGTTCATTCATGTGAGCAGTTTCTATCATTCTTTGTCAGCAAAATTGATACTATCCGCCGTGGCATTGTTCAAACTGAATGTAAACTTCCTACTGTTAATCATGACATTGTCTTAGAATCCGTTGATCACGTCTCACTTTCACAGCTAAAAAGAACTATTGACACCCTTAAACCAGCTTCCAGCCCCCTCGATACTGTACCACCACGTCTCTTAGTGGAAGCCTTAGATGTGTTGGGCCCATCCTTACTAGTGATTATAAATGATTCTGTTAGTTTGGGGGTTGTGCCCTCATTTTGTAAACATGCTGCAGTCCGTCCCCGTCTAAAAAAGACAGAATTAGATCCTGGAGTTTTAGCCAATTTTCGTCCAATTTCCCAACTGCCATTTCTGGCTAAAATTCTAAAAAGAATTATTTATAATCAATCGGTCAATCACCTTAACTCCAATAATTTATTTGAGATCTACCAATCTGGCTTTAGGCATTATCATGGTGTTGAAGCGGCACTGCTGAAATTGTTCAACGACATCTCTCTTATTACTGACTCAGGTGATGCGGCAGTCCTTCTCCTCCTTGACCTGTCCGCTGCCTTTGACACCATTGACCATGAAATATTGCTGATGCGGCTTGAACATCTTGTTGGGCTTAAAGGGGCTGCTCTTAACTGGTTCAGGTCATATTTAACTGGTAGACACTTTTCAGTGACTTTAAATTCCTCTTTTTCATCTACTGCTCCTCTTAAATATGGTGTTCCTCAGGGATCCATTTTGGGTCCTATTTTATTCTCTATATACCTTCACCCTATTGGAGCGATTTTTAGGAAATTTAACATTTCTTTTCACTGCTATGCTGATGATACTCAGGTTTATATTCCTGTCTGCAACTCTGCAACAAATCAACTCCACAACTGTCTGTCTGAACTAAGATCCTGGATGGCTAATAATTTTCTTGATCTAAATCAAAATAAAACAGAGGTGCTTATAGTGGGTCCATCAACTAAAGCCCAAATTTGTCTTGGGCTTCTCGGCTCTTTCTCTGTCTTTTCCAAACCTCAAGTCCGCAATCTTGGTGTTACCTTTGATAGTAACCTCTCTTTTGAGAAACAAGTAAATTCTGTAGTCAAGAATTGCTTTTTCCAACTTCATCTATTAGGTAAGATAAAGCCTTTTTTATCTTCTAGGGATCTTGAAAAAGTTACTCATGCTTTTATTTTTTCTCACCTCGATTATTGCAATTCGCTGTATTCTGGGATTAACAAATCTCTGATACACAGGTTACAGTTGGTCCAGAATGCTGCCGCTCGCTTTCTGGTTGGGGCAAGAAAGTATGACTCTGTTTCTCCTATTTTAGCTTCTTTACACTGGCTGCCTGTCAGTTTTGGAATTGATTTTAAAATCTTGCTGCTAGTTTTTAAATCTTTACATGGGCTTGCTCCTGCCTATTTATCTGAACTGTGTGCTTTACACTAGCCATCCAGAGTGCTTAGATCTTCTGGTCAGTTGTCTCTTGTTGTCCCTCGTACCAAATGTAAAACTAAGGGGGACAGGGCCTTTGCAGCTGCTGCGCTTCACCTGTGGGAGTCTTTACCTCATCGTATTAAGGAGTCATCTACAATTGAACTGTTCAAAACACCTTCAATAATACTAAAGCACTTTGAGCTACTTTTTTGTAAGAAAATGTGCTATATAAATAAATGTTGTTGTTGTAATAGTTTCCTCTTTGTGATTATTTAACATTATTTCTATTTATTATGTATCTTATTTTATGTTCATATATTTTATTTCTATTTATGTTTTTATGTTAATTGTTTTATTTTTCTTTTTTTCTATTATTGTAAAGCATTTTGGCCACAGCATTACTATGTTGTTTTAAATGTGATATATAAATAACTTGACATTGACATTGACATCATTGAAATATCCCATGGCAATGAGTCTTTCACTATATGTGGCATGACATAGGATATGTGATGAAAGCAGATTCACTCAACTCTAAAGTGGTGCTCAACTTGGCATATACATGTGCAAATCACAACATTTTACTAATTAAAGGGAACAGACAACATGGAAACGTATAATTTATTTGAAATAAGACACCTTTGGGTATTTAAAAATACCATTAATGCCTTAATATTTATTGCAACATTCACAAAGAACTTTGAAATATGATTCGTGCCCTACCAGCAGGACACCTTGTGCACAGGGGACATTCTTTTCCAGGCTGGCAGGATGCTGAAAGAGGTGCATGAGAGAAAAAACAGCAATAAGCAACATGCTTTGTAAAAAATAGGTTGGCTACTTTTTACTACGACATATGGACATAAAATATGGTTTATGATAATTATTCATTCCACAAAGTGACTTGTGACTTGCTTAACAATATTAAGAAATTTGACTTGAATTCTCAAATTATATTGTCACAATTATTTTTCAAATCACATTCCATTAATTTACATTATATTAATTTATTTTTCATGCTCCATACCTGCACAAATCATCAGAACTAATCTATGTGTTAGGAGGCAAAGCAAAGTAGGGATCAGCATCAAGGATTATCAATTCTGGCTCTTCTCAATTTCTGTAGACTACACTGCAAAGAATCAAGTGGCCATTTGCAAAATTGGAGGGTGATAATAATATCTTTCAGCATTTTACATTTCAAAAAGAAGACAGTTGCAGTAATTGATTGAGATCATTGCTGCAACTAATATACCACTTCATCCTGCCTCCTCGAATGTGTGATAACTCCATGGTTTTGTGTTGCTTCTCTCTAACCCTGATGTACACTCTCCCATACTGATTTCGGCCACTCACTTTCCACATGGGGTGTGAGTGTGATGTGTAATTCACTTGTTTTTTCTTTATCTCAGGGAACTGCTGATCAAAGTTAAAATATTCTACCACAACCAAGCTTAACAAAAGGAGGACACAGAAAGCGTTATTAGTGTTTTATTATACATAGACTAACCAGATTTTCTTTTCTTTTTTTTTTTTTTTTAATTTTTTTATTAATTTTATTACAATCCATACATAGCAATCAAGTCTTTACAAAAAGAAGAATTATGTTAAGAACAGATCGATCCCCACCCCTGAGAGAGAGAGCAAGCCAAACTCCGTAAAATTTAAGGCTTGTAAACATACCTAAATTAATAAATTCTCTGTGCTTTATAAACTTATTTTAAAATATTACTGATTAGATCCTGACATGTTTTGAAAAAAGTCTGTACAGATCCTCTAACTGAGTATTTGATTTTGTCCAATTTCAAATAGTATAACATATCAGTTTCCCATTGACTTAAAAGAGGAGAGTTTGGGTTCGTCCAGTTTATCAGAATAAGTCTGCGTGCCAACAGTGTAGTGAATGTAATCACAATTTGTTTGTCCTTCTCCACTTTAAGCCCCTCTGGAAGAACCCCAAACACAGCTGTTAATGGGTTAGGAGGGATTGTGAGTCCAAGGCTGTCTGAGAGGTAATTAAACATTTTTGTCCAGAATAATGTTAATTTGGTGCAGGCACAGAACATGTGACCCAGTGAGGCTGGGGCTTGGTTGCAACGTTCGCAGGTTGGATCATGTCCTGGAGACATTTTGGAGAGTTTTAGTCGAGACAGATGTGCTCGATATATAATTTTGAGTTGTATAATTGTATGCTTTGCGCATATGGAGCTTGAGTGAATTCTCTACATTGCTACTTTCCACTCCTTTTCTGATATATTAATTGAGAGATCTTTTTCCTAGTGTCCTCTTGGATCTTTGAAAGGAGGGGATTGTAAAATGATTTTATATATTGTAGAGATGGAGTCTAATTCCTTGAGATTGAGCAATATTTTTTCCAGCGTGGATGAGGGTGCAAGATGAGGAAAATCTGGAAGGTTCTGTTTAACAAAGTTCCTGATTTGAAGATAGTGAAAGAAATGTGTAGCTGGAATGTTAAATTTGGAATGTAATTGTTCATAGGATGCAAAGACGTTGTCTATATAAAGATCTCTAAGCAAGTTAATTCCAATTTTTTCCAGATATTAAAAACTGCATATGTTTGTGAAGGTTGAAAGAGGTGGTTCTCTTGCAGGGTGCCACAGATAGAAGCTTCTCCATCTTAAAATGCTTTCTACATTGGTTCCAGATTTTAAGTGAGTGGAGCACAATTGGGTTATTAGTGTATTGCCGATAACGTGTGTTTATTGGAGCGCAGAGCAAGGAATACAAAGAAGTACTGCAGGATTTTACTTTGACTAACCAGATTTTCATAGTCTAAAAACAGGATTTAACCTATTAACAACTTATTAGGCGGGGATGGATTATGGGGTTTTGCCCTTACAGATTCATTTGAGCTATTGTACGTATGTTAAATCAAAAACTTGGGGCCCTTGGGATATTATTCACACTGTTACGTATATTTAAAACTGAAGAGCTTTACACTTGAAGTTTTGTCCATGCTGAAGGACATCTGGTCAACCAAAATATGCAGTAAGTGATGTCCAATTAAGTTTTGTTTACTAAGAGCTATGCAAGACTGCTGTTATGGCCAATATCAACAGAAGTCTTCTGTAGCTCACAAACTTTTCCAGACAGTCACAAATAAAATGTATTACATAATGTTTAGATAGCTAAGACATTTAGATGCTCAAATTAAGTGTTATCAGAGTTAACATTACTTTAAATATTTAACTCATTTGCCACCTTACAGTACTGACAGGTCACACTCATGGCCCTAATGCTGCTTCACTGTTAAATTTGTTTTAAGGGAGATAAAAAAATATTGACAACTAAAAGCAAACATACAAGATAAACACTGCCAAAGGCGTACTTTAAAATTTACAGCTGGCATGTAATGATATTGTTCCTAGACAGTTATTATGAACTGTATTGTTTTATTTGACTTCTTTTATCATATTTCTACATATTTTAGTTTACTAGAGATGATTGTAGAACAGGCAATGTGGAATAAGCAGACCAAAATTCAACCTACTACTTCTTTAAGTAAAGAACAGGAACCAAGCGAGAACTGTTAATACTGTAACATAATGTACACACACACACGAACAAACAAATAAAAAACCATAAAGTTGGGGTGCTCCAGTTCAGCTGAACTACTACAGACAGAGCCTGCATCCATTTACCTTGCTGAGCTGGTGTTTAGTCATGGAAGGGTGATAATATGGCAAAATTGTTCACACTTAAGAGGTTAAATCCTATCAAACTTAATTTTCTACCAGTGTAATACATTGTAAATATTCGAGAATTGTTACTGCATTTTGTTATTATATAAACATGCAAAATTATGTGAAGAAGTTATTTTAAAATGAGAGTATATGATGTAGCTGTATTATTCTGAAGTGGCATAGCATTTTGAAAATTAATTTTCTTGAAATACAGTGTGTTTTAAATGCTGTGCACTTATGACGAAACCATCAAAATTGATAGTGCAATTTATAATTAATTTAAGTAAACCAATTATTAATATGCCCACCACTGTTACATCTTATTAAGAATAGTCTTCTCTGAGAAAGTCTATTCTCATTTTAGATGTTAGGATACATCATACAGTATCATAATTTGATTACTTACAGCTAATGGTGTAAGTGTAAGCACTTTTTTACTCACGTCTTCTCAACTCTGACTTGACCTGACTTGTTGAATGTAATCTTTATAAAGTAGGATTTGACTTGAAACTTGAAGGTCAGGTCTTGATGCTTACTTGAGACTTGCATACATAGGACTCTGAAAAAAGCATCTGCCTGTTATTTGAAAGAAACCAGGACAAAACAACTAATGAGTTGTGTAATTGTTTTTTTGTGTTTCATTGAACAGTGCTTCCGCTGGATTTTTAAATGCTCACAGTGTAACACTGTTTTAAAATGGAAATTGCAAGATAGTAGGTACAGGCTAATGATACACCATAATAACTGCATGGCATCATCTGCAAATATGCCAGCCAGAATTAGTTATTTTGACAGATGCCAGGAACCAACCATTGGACTGTTGGTAAAATAAGAGATGGGCTGTCAAGGCTAAAACAGGTACACCAAATATCCAAGGCAAGATAACATGTTTTTATTTTAATTAAATTATAACATCAGTTAAATGATACATTTGTAGATTATAGTTTGATATTTTTTTTGATCTTCATTGTATTAATATCTTTGCAGCTTCCTTTGTCATCTTTTGTGTGCAGCAGCAGCAAGCACACACCTCCACAAGGATGCCAAATGAGGTTCTAAATATTGCTTCCTCCCTACGGAATTCTTCACAGCCAATTGAGCTACTATAAATAAAAATGTCCTGCTTTTCCAAAATTATAAATGATAATGCTGGACATCCAAGAGTTTTACTCTCAAAGATTGATCATCTTATAAACCCAGTTTATTCAATGGGATTCCGCAAGGAAACGTTTAGTGAAACTCATGAGGCTTTTTCCACATTGTTTAAACACAAAACAAATAATATTAGAAGTAATATAAATAGATCCCTCAAAAATGAATCCTGTTGAATGTCAGCATTCTCATTTTATGAAATAAAATTTCTTCATTGGAATAGGCTTTCCTGAACGCCATAGACTAATTTCTCAACTAAATTCTTTCACTTGTGTCCTTGACCAAGTCCCAACAGGATTTTTAAAAAAAAATCCATGATGTGATAATGATAATTGTGGTCTATGGCCGGCCTGTCACCACAGCCAATACCCCCAGGCCGCCAGATGGAGCTCTCCCTGCAGCATGGAGGTGCCCCAGATGCCAGCAGGGAATCATGGACCATGAAGTTTTCCATTACAAACCTGCTGGATACCCCAGGGGCCAACAGAGGACACTGCAGGGAGGAATAGAGAGTCATATGTGCCCTATAACCTGGAAGTGCATCATAGGCAGAGCGACAGCAGAAATGACGTACTTCCGGGATGAAGAAAAGGACTTTTTATCTGACCCAGAAGTGATAAGGATCATATGAACTGGGGATTGGAACACTTCCAGGTCATGGACTATAAAAAGACTGTGACAGCTCCCAGACGGCGAGCTGAACTGGGTGGAAGGGTGGCAACGCGAAGTGTGGAGGATTGTTTATTGTGGAGTATTGTGTTTATTAATGAATATAGTGGAGAGGAGGGTGCTTTGTGCACTGCTGCATGAGAATAAAGTCATCTTTTGGACTTTTATCTGGTGTCTGACGTCTTGGACAAGGGTTCAAGGGAGCGATAGCGCCCCCTATCTATCACATAGTGTACTTGACATAATTAACTCATCATTATATACTGATGTCATCCCAGATTGTCTAAAAACTACAGTAGTGAAACTCCTCCTTAAGAAAACTAATCTCGACTCCTCTATATTTGACAACTTTAGACCTATTTCTAACCTGCCAGTTTCAACCTCCTTAGCATTAGACCTGAGTGTCACTCAAGCAACTGTATACAGTAGACGCATCTTGCATAACATTCCAAGTTATTACTTGGGCAACAGCATAGGCCCGAGCATTTCCCGAGCAGCAGTGTAGACATGTGTTCTCCTGGCCTCATAATTGCATCTCGTAGCAGTGATGACGAAGTGAATCTGTCTTCAGGCAGTAAAATTGAAATGGACAGTGAAACCGAAAGTGATTCTGGGAATCCAAAAGTGACACTTGCATCACTCACATACTGTATGTGCAGTGTGCTGTTCATACTATTATTCATCATCATTGTTATTATTTGTACCTTTATTATACTTTCTACACTATTGACTTTGTACTTTTAGTATTTTGCTCATTTTACAGTAGAAAGATGAGATTTAATAAAAATGTAGTTTTTCAAATAAAAAATGCATTGCTTTTTACATGTTTTTTGGGAACAAAATGTAACGTTAAGGAAGTTATGTAAAATGCTAGAAAAACTAGTTTTTAAGTAATTAAACTATTTATTTAAACATTCCATTCTTGATAAATTTCAGAACAAATCATAGTACAGAAACTTCAATGCCTAAAGTTGTAAATAACTTGTGGATTAATGCAGGCCACATATCTGTGCTTATTTTCTCGGACCTGAGTGCAGCATTTGACACCATAGACCACAATATTCTTATAAAGCACCTTAATCAATGTCTCTGTAGTGTCTTAAACTGGTTTCTAGTCATATTTAACAGGCAGAAAATGGTTTGTTAGTTGTGGTGATTGTAGTTCAGAGATCCATGATATTGAATATGGTGTACCACAGGAATCTCTTCTAAGTCCACACTTATTTTTAATCTTCATGTTCCTATTAGGTCAGAATATCTCAAAACACAAACTGAGCTAATACAACTATGCAGACTTGCAGTTATACTTATCTATAGCACCAGATGACTCTGCTGATCTGGGCACTCTGAAATCTTAGTCATTAGTAAAAATGAAAATAACTAGGGTATTAGAAATAAACTTGATCCCTTAACAGTTAAAGTCAAGGCGTAAGTAAAGAATTTAAATGTAATCATGGACTCTGATCTAAACTTTAAATCACATATTAACCATTGTACTAAGACTGCATTTTCCATCTAAGGAATTGTCATAATTTGGTAAGATTTTGAATTCTAAAAGTTCCACCAGTGTTTATTTCCATCATTAGGTTAACTTCCAGAGTTGCTAGGGATGTGGCTTCTGAGGTCGTGATGGAATAAAAGGACAGCCATGAGTGAAAATCATTATCTGATCTGTGAATACTAAATCTCTGAAGTATTCAAAGTTTATTTTTGTTCGCTATTCTTATGTCAGAGGGGGACATTTTTTGTAAACTGGGTGGTTTCGTTTCCCTCCTAGGCAAAGGAACATGTTAATATTACATTTAAAACACAGTAGATGAAGAGGCAATAGGCACCCATTGTTTGGACTGGTGTGAGAAGTTAAAAGGTAAATTTCCTGGGTAATGCTGTTACTGATTATTGTGATGGCTGTCTACAGGATATAGGTATTTGCTGTCTTGCAAAAGAATCACTACTTTGAAGTTTTAACTGCCTAAATATACAACCAATTAAAAAAAATTGCGATAAAAGAATTTCTCCTTCCTTGGAAAATGTTTGTATTTACCTAGCTTAAAAAAGACCATTTCTGAGAATATTGGTTTCTAATCAGCATATGTGTACTCATTGATAGTTGGTAATAATACATTTTGTTAACCTGTGTTTACACTATTTGTTAAACCCAGGAAATTTGAATGTGCCATTGTTTAATCCATCATCCTGTTGCTCTAGGCAGGGAATGAAGAACATTTAAAGTTCTGGGCAGGAGAAGGCAATGGGTGAGGTACAGTCTACTGAGAACTCTGCCAAGACATTTGCACAGAGCATAGGGGCTCGCAGGCAGACGAAGGTGCGTGGCTGGTATGACAAGAGGCACAAGGACAGCAACACTTAGTTCCAGGAAGGAAAAGACAGTTCCAGAAGAAGACGCCGGTTTTGGGCCCAGCGAGAGAGAGAAGCCCATGAAAGGACTGAGCAATGCTGGAGGACGAGAAGCGAGGCGTGCCCAGGTCGCAGCAACACAAGGAACCCAGAGTGGGAAAAAAGAACAACGAAGAGACGCTGACAGGGATTTAATAATTTGACAAAACTTCTGTTGGGAAACGAGTGCCTGGTGAACAGAATGCATCCGATGGACAATTAGACGATTAATTGTTTGGGTGACACAGTGAGCAAACTGGACTCTGCACCACTAAATGTTGTATCCTCTAATTCTTGTTTTTAATGGACTTTTAGAGTGTGTACTGTGTTTTTCGAGGTGGCCACCCCAGAATGTGTTGAACTTGTGTTGCTTCCCGAGAACAATCTTTCTCCTGGACTCAGATAGGTCATGTCTTTTTCCTCCACCATAAAAACTCTGGCTGTCTTTTCTTCCTTTTCTTCCTGCCTTTTTGCGCCCCTATTTAAATAGTGCTTCCGTTTCCATGGCACTCTCGGAAATCGCAATGACAGTCCCGTGCCTCCCAAAAGGTCCTCCCTATCCAACCTGCCCATCTTATGCTACGGTATTCTCAAACAGCAACAAGATTTCACATAGAGAGGCAAAAAAATACCCAAACCATATACAAATTCATGTGGCAATGCTACACGTTTATCTTTTTAATGTACTTTATATTGTCTTGTTTGATAGTTACTGTTGCTTTTCCTGAAATTACTGTTGTGTCTTTCATTGTGTGTTTACTCACCACCCAATTTAAAGAAACCTGTGTGCTATTATTGGTAAATTTCAAGAGTTCCCAGTCAATTAATAAAACTGGGTGGTGTAGTCAGATATTTTAACGGTGTCTAAGTTAGATTACCTGTAAGTGTGACCAGACACCTGTCACACTTACATACAGTCACCTAAAGGATTATTAGGAACATCATACTAATACGGTGTTTGACCCCCTTTCGCCTTCAGAACTGCCTTAATTCTATGTGGCATTGATTCAACAAGGTGCTGAAAGCATTCTTTAGAAATGTTGGCCCATATTGATAGGATAGCATCTTGCAGTTGATGGAGATTTGTGGGATGCACATCCAGGGCACGAAGCTCCCATTCCACCACATCCCAAAGATGCTCTATTGGGTTGAGATCTGGTGACTGTGGGGGCCATTTTAGTACAGTGAACTCATTGTCATGTTCAAGAAACCAATTTGAAATGATTCGAGCTTTGTGACATGGTGCATTATCCTGCTGAAAGTAGCCATCAGAGGATGGGTACATGGTGGTCATGAAGGGATGGACATGGTCAGAAACAATGCTCAGGTAGTCCATGGCATTTAAACGATGCTCAATTGGCACTAAGTGGCCTAAAGTGTGCCAAGAAAACATCCCCCACACCATTACACCACCACCACCAGCCTGCACAGTGGTAACAAGGCATGATGGATCCATGTTCTCATTCTGTTTACGCCAAATTCTGACTCTACCATTTGAATGTCTCAACAGAAATCGAGACTCATCAGACCAGGAAACATTTTTCCAGTCTTCAACTGTTCAATTTTGGTGAGCTTGTGCAAATTGTAGCCTCTTTTTCCTATTTGTAGTAGAGATGAGTGGTACCCGGTGGGGTCTTCTGCTGTTGTAGCCCATCCACCTCAAGGTTGTGCGTGTTGTGGCTTCACAAATGCTTTGCTGCATACCTCGGTTGTAACGAGTGGTTATTTCAGTCAAAGTTGCTCTTCTATCAGCTTGAATCAGTCGGCCCATTCTCCTCTGACCTCTAGCATCAACAAGGCATTATCGCCCACAGGACTGCCGCATACTGGATGTTTTTCCCTTTTCACACCATTCTTTGTAAACCCTAGAAATGGTTGTGCATGAAAATCCCAGTAACTGAGCAGACTGTGAAATACTCAGACCGGTCTGTCTGGCACCAACAACCATGCCACGCTCAGAATTGCTTAAATCACCTTTCTTTTCCATTCTGACATTCAGTTTGGAGTTCAGGAGATTGTCTTGACCAGGACCACACCCCTAAATGCATTGAAGCAACTGCCATGTGATTGGTTGATTAGATAATTGCATTAATGAGAAATTGAACAGGTGTTCCTAATAATCCTTTAGGTGAGTGTATACTTTCAGTTTTGACCCTCTTATTCTCTCAACCATGATTATTGTTTCTCATATTGGGCTTCAGTTTGTTTTGCTTTATATACTTTTTTTTGTTTATTTTGTTTTTTTACATGCATTTTCCAGTTTTAGCTCAAAGGTTCATCTGCCTGTTTGCTGAAAGAACAGGAACATTTGAGAAGTTAGACCTCTTATAACATTGTAAGATGCTTAGAAATTAATTCACAATTTTGTTTTTAGATTACTGGTACACACTCCTATCTGGTCTATCTAAGAAAAATATCAGTTACTGTTAGGCAAGAATGCATCTCTTCAGTTGAAGCATTCTTACATTGGTTAACTGTAACTTTTACAATTCACCTTAAATACTAGTAATGGTATATACAGCTTTAAACAATCTTTCTCTTTCCTATACTTTAGAGTGCCTGTCTCTCTGTAGTCCACGTCACTACCTTAAATTATCTAATAGCAGTCTGATTAATATTACAGGACCGAAACATAAAAGAAGTGATGAGGTAGCCTTTTCCTTTTATGTACCAAAAATCTGGAATACTTTCCCAATAGAGGTACACCAGGCTAACATTATAGATCCTTTTAAAAAACTCCTAAAAACTGTTGTTAATATGGCCTTTTCCTAACTGCATTTTACTTCTACCATTAACAAATTAGATATGCATAGAACTATCATACACTTCAATGAACCTGCAATTTTGAATAATCATTAGTTTTTTCTGTTTTTTTGAAAGGACATGCTGTCATTATTTAAAGATTTGGTTCTGTTTTTTTTATATTCACCCATTTCTTCCAGTACAAGTAAAATCATATTTTCTGCTATAAAACCCAAAAGCTGACAACACCTATAAAGCAAAAAAGTAAGCCTATTATATTTTCTTTCCTTTAAATGAAAGATGTTATTCAAATGGCACATATACAATAATTTTACATTTTACTTCAGGGTTTTAGAACATACTGTAATCTTTTTTGCTGAATGTCTATTACAATAATAATAATAATAATAATAATAATAATAGCTATATATGATAACAGACAAATAGTTCTGGTGGCTTCCTGAATGTTTAAGTGGACCCTCTATGAAGGAAAAAATAATGTTTGACTTGATGTGCTGTTAAGATCAATGTGATTAGATAGAAATTATTGTATTTGCTCTTTTGTCTTATTAAGATGAGTATTATATAAAAATAAAGTATATATATATACAGTAGAGGGGGTGTAGTGTCTTTTTTGATAATCTAACATATACAGTAGAGGGGGTGTAGTGTCTTTTTTGATAATCTAACATACAGGTAATTAGAAATTATGGACATATATTTTTTATACTATAATGGTCCTGTATTTAACACCCACATTTCCAGTGAAATTGAAAACACAGAAATAAAAGTGAGCACTAATTTGTGCCCAGAATTAAAATGTATGCCCACAAGCATATCTGTGCATATCCAATTGTAACATGATAAATTTGGGAGTATTTTGGCAGAGAGCATTTTCAAAAACTAGCATTGTTAATGCAAATTTTGAGCAGATACGTTAAATAAGGTAAGCTAGATAACCTTTTAAATGTAGACAGTCAAGCAGTGGAACAAGTATGAAAGTGTTTAACATACAATGCATGACAAGCTAGTCCCAAAATTTAAAAGCAATAAGACATTAAAGAGAACTCCAAGGTGGAAAACTAAGCAGCAATAAGGAAGTTGCTTAGGAAAAAACAGCTTTAAAAAGTAGTGGTTCTCAACCTTTTGGCTTTGGAACCTAGTTTTATCTGCTTTTGGTCAATGACAACTCCACTTAGTGGGGTGGAATGAACTGGGGCTTCATGCATAACACTGTGCGTAGAATTCACACCAAAACATAGTGTACGGACAAAAATGTTCGTACGCACAAAAAAATCCAAATGCATAAATCTGTATGAACGCCAGCTTCCACGTTCTTCCGCTACATAAATCCCGGTTACCGTGAAAAGTAATGCACATGCACACACCTGCTGCCACTCCCAAACTCCTACCAGAATTATGCCTCTTTGATAATGCAAATCAATATAAATAGCCCTTAAGCATGGCGCTCTGTGAAAAGACAATGGCAAAAGCACGGGGAAAATAGAAGAATTTCAGTGAATACCAAATGGAGGCAAGAAAAAACGTACTATTTATTGGTTTAAACAGTGGTATAAACAATAAAAGGAAGTTGATCGAGTGACATAGAGTATCGGAGAAATTCGAAAGTTCAAGTTCACAAAGTCACACAGTGCCCAAAATAAAAAAAGAAGTTTTCAGATATCAAAGTCTCTGTGAAAAGGTGAGTTGTAGCCCACAGTCTGAGCGTCATATGGAAGCTTGTTAGAGTACAGAGAAAATAGTGGGAAAAAAGCATGGAACCTTAATCTCGAAATTTCCACCTTAATCATCTAGTTTACATTGTCATTAAAGAAGAACATCATAAACTTCATCTTAAAATCTTTAATTTACTAGTTTCTCAAATACCATCGTAACTAAAGTAGCATGTTAAATGCTTTGTATTGTATTTGTTCTTCTATGTGCTTTATCAGTGCGAATCACTATGTGATTCTTAAATGGGTTTTCTCTTTCTCCAACAGGACACAAAATCCATTACATTCGTGATATTAGACCTCTCTGAATAATTTAAATACTGAGATGTATACTTGCTATCATTTTCATGATGATAGGAATTAAAGCATGTTATTTAACATGGGAACATGGTGGCGCAGTGATAGTGACAAGCTGGCGCCCCGTCCAGAGGTTGTTCCTGCCTCCCGCAAGATGCTTGCTGCACCGTGCGCAACCTTCGATGAAATAATTTATTGCAGCAGTACTGTCTCTTTCAAACGTACTAACCTCCAATTCATGTCCTTCCTTTTCTTTTTCCAAGTAAGGAATTGCCACATGATCAGCTCTGTAATAGATGTTAAGCCATCTGTAGGCTTAGAATTCCTATTCTTCAAAACTTTTAAGGAACATTGAAATATCTTCATAGTACATGTTTAATTATTCTATCCATCTATTCATCCAGTGTCGTGCCAGTCCCAGAAAGAATACAGTATGAGGCAGAAACAATCCCTAAATGGGCGCCAGCTCATCGCTAGCACTGCAACACCGTGTCCTCACATGTTTAATTATTAACAATGTAGATTATTTAAATAATGTTAACATTTTATCTGTATAATGTAATAAACATATTTTGCTGTATTTCATCTTAAAAATGATATTGTCATTGTATGTAAATATGCGCTTTATAAAGTGGCTCAGGTTGTGCAATATTATAACTGTATCGCAAGTTTACAGTGAGGTAATTGCACTTATAAGTACCAACAGTTCTTCAAGGAGCACTTGTTGGACTGATTGAGTGCATTTAGAGCACTCGGAATTAAACTGTTTCTGAACCACAATGTCCCTACAGGAAAGGTTCTGAAGCATTTGCCATAGGGGAGCAGTTCCATAGACAGCATGGCTGAGGCAGCATGTGCTTGATGCTGTATCCCGATAATTCTCTTTCCAATCAGCTGCTGTAGAGCTGTGATTCCACACTCAGGTACAGTGATATAAATACTCCGAGTGGTGCAGTGAGAGTAATATGGAAAAAGATGATCCACTGTGGCAACCCCTAACGGGAGCAGCTGAATGAGGAAGAAGAAGGTGCAATGTTAAAGCAGCTATGGTATTTGGAATAGTTTGGCCATTCTGTGGACCATTATATTGCTACAGATTAATTACAATCAGATGTCTTAAACTAATAATTTCAGTGTATTTGATAAAGCCACGTCAGGGATGTCAATCTAAAAAAGAAAGGGAAACCACACTGGAACAAAAGCAGTGCTTTGACGCTGGGTGCCGCAAGTTTGCAAAACCGAGCGGAGAACTTGCATATGCCAAGCATTTAGCTGGGGTGAAAATGTGCATAGCTGTTCGCCAAGTTTAGGTTTTATACATCGAGATTTGAGTGTGGAAATGGGGGTACGCAACATTTTTGTGCCTACACACCGTTTATACATGAGGCCCCTGGTGACTTGCCTACATTAGAAAAACTGGCGTAAAGCATTCAAGTCAAATAATTAAAGCACTAACCATAAGTCTTAGCAGAGCACTGATTAAATAGGATTAAAAAGTATATCAGGAAAGCTAAAACACATTAAAGTGTATCAGGAACATAATGGACAAACTAAAATATGGAGACACTGAAATAGTGATTGCGCTAAACTTTTCTGAACTGTACATGTGTGAAGAAGTCAATATCCTCCCAACAGTAACCGCAACTTCAAGAAGGTGTTGAGTCATTAGGAAATTGTACAGCTAGAAATGGTGTGCAGGTTTAATAGGATCAAATCTCACAAATCTCCAGGACCAGGTAACATTTATAGTTTAGCATTTAAAGCCGTTAGGAAGTGTATAATGTGGTTGGCTGAGGTAATAACGAGTTGACAGCAAATATAAATTTTGGGGCACCAACTATCCCTGTTTACTTCAACACTCAAAAGAAAATTGCACTAGATAGCATGACTGCAGAAAGAAATGTCTCCCTCTGGCATACTTAACAGAAAAGTGCTACCAATCAAGGCTTCCTGTTACCGCCCAAAGAAAATATGTCACTTCAGCTCACTTATCTACAAGTGATGCCTGCTTCTGGGCAGCTGGCTTTTATTGTCTGGGCCCAGAAGATGCGGAGGGAGTCAGTTACCCTCACTGGGAGATTTATAGGTACTATGGAGGCAAAGGAAGACAACATAGTTAGTAGTAGTGCTCCCTTTCAGCCCATGGTGGTATTACTGTATATAGGGAGAATCAGGGAAGACGACCCTCTGATGCGCATGCGTGACAATATATACAACTTTGATGTTTACTTTTTAAAAAAATCACTGAACTCGGGAAATTCTTAAGGATTGGGAGCTAAAAAATATGTACTGTGGCAAGTGGCTGGGGTTGCTACCCAGCTGGGATGCCTAGGAGCACTGAAAGAGGGCTTGCGCCTGCTCCAGACCAAGAGGGGGTGACCACCCTGCTGGCTTTGGGGACCATGGGTGCAGAGCTTGAAGGCTCAACTCTGTAGGGGCCTGTGGTCACCGCCAGGGGGCACCCCGATGCCTTCAGAGCCCTGGACCTCAGCACTTCCGCCACACTTGGAAGTGCTGGGGGGAAGAGGCTGAGGGACACCCAGAGTGTTTCCGGGTGTGCAGCCAGCACTTCTGCCACACTGGGGAGTGCCAGTGGAAGATTGTCGGGAGGCACCTGAAGCACATCCGGGTGTGTGTAAAAGGGGCCGCCTCCCTCCATTCCAGGAGATTGTCATGATATGTCTGCTCAGCAGGTCATCTATTAGGTCATTTAACCAGTTAGTTGACTAAGCCCTTCTTTAATTTCATATCGTCTCTGCCAATGAGCTAACAATTTGGAGTGGGATGTGAGAACAAGAACCATCACCTGGTCTTCCAGTCGGAATTCTCATAAGGTTGTTCTTCATTCATAATAATGAGCCTACATTACTTGAGTACATTCCATGTTTTCTTTTAGTATGGGCCTGATTCTACCGACCGATTGTTTTTTTTTTAAACTTTATTAATCCAGAAGGAAATGACTTGTTTTTCGCATACCCCTTGGGGTCAGAGCGCAGGGTCAGCCATTGTACAGCGCCCCTGGAGCAACTGAAGTTTAAAGGCCTTGCTCAAGGGCCCAGCAGAGTAGAATCTCTTTTGGCAGTGATGGGGATTCGAACCAGCAACCTTCGTGATACCAGCGCAGATCCTTAGCCTCAATTTATTGTATAATTGGGAGACATATTCCAAAATATTTACTGAATGATTGGTCTCCTCCTCCCGAACCTGTTTATATATGTCAACAAGGTTGTTATCCATATAATAACTCAAAAGGAGAGAAGCCTGTGGAGGTTTGAGGCACCTCCTGGTAAGTTAACAAGACAATGGGAAGCAACTGATCTCAGTTTCTTCCATCTTCGCTGACTACCTTACAAAGCATCCATTTGAGCATCTGATTAAACTGCTCAACTAAGCCATCCGTCTGGGGGTGGTACATGGAGGTTCTTAAATGCTTTATACGGAGTAATTTGGCAACTTTTCTGAACGTATTTGAGATAAAAGGCATCCCTTGATACGTAAGGATTTCTTTAGGGATACTACCCTTGCAAAGACCCCAATCAGGTCACATGCTATAATTTTTGTATTAGCCACTCACTAACAACAATGACCTTACATAACCCTCATGTTCTGCTACTCGATAAAGTTTTTAGAACAAAGTGTGGCCCCAAAGGCGTAGGATAATTGATCTGTTGTCCATCAATCAGAGCAACAGCATTCAAGGCGAACTTTAAGGAATCATTGTTCCATTGCTCCTGTTTAAAGGAGCTCATGGTCTGTCTAAATTGCCTACCTTTTATCATTGCAGAACAGTTTAAATACCTCGGGGTAAACATCACAAGTAAACATAAAGCTCTTTATCAACAAAATTTTGCAGTCTGCATGGAAAAAATTAAACAAGACTTGCATAGATGGTCAACCCTTCATCTCACACTAGCTGGAAGAATTAACACTGTTAAGATGAATATTCTTCCTAAGCTCCTTTTTTTATTTCAAAACATCCCAATATACATTTAATAAATCATTCTTTAAGCAATTAGATTCAACAATAACCTCATTTATTTGGAATTCAAAACATCCACGCATCAAAAGAGCGACCCTACAAAGACAAAAGGCAGAAGGTGGCATGGCTCTACCTAACTTCCAGTTTTATTACTGGGCAGCAAATATACAGTCGATAAGAACCTGGACACAAATAGAAGAGCATACACAGGCATGGACCGCAATAGAAGTAAAATCTTGCAGTACTTCTTTGTATTCCTTGCTCTGTGCTCCAATAAACACACGTTATCGGCAATACACTAATAACCCAATTGTGCTCCACTCACTTAGAATCTGGAACCAATGTAGAAAGCATTTTAAGACGGAGAAGCTTCTATCTGTGGCACCTCTGCAAGAGAACCACCTCTTTCAACCTTCACAAACATAGGCAGTTTTTAATATCTGGAAAAAATTTGGAATTAACTTGCTTAGAGATCTTTATACAGACAACGTCTTTGCATCCTATGAACAATTACATTCCAAATTTAACATTCCAGCTTCACATTTCTTTCACTATCTTCAAATCAGAAACTTTGTTAAACAGAACCTTCCAGATTTTCCTCATCTTGCACCCTTAACCATGCTGGAAAAATTATTGCTCAATCTCAAGGACTTAGACACCATCTCTACAATATATAAAATCATTTTACAATCCTTCCCTTTCAAAGATCCAAGAGGACACTGGGAAAAAGATCTCTCAATTAATATATCAGAAAAGGAGTGGAAAGTAGCAATGCAGAGAATTCACTCAAGCTCCATATGCGCAAAGCATACAATTATACAACTCAAAATTATATATCGAGCACATCTGTCTCGACTAAAACTCTACAAAATGTTTCCAGGACATGATCCAACCTGTGAACATTGCAACCAAGTCCCAGCCTCAACAGGTCACATGTTCTGTGCCTGCACCAAATTAACATTATTCTGGACAAAAATTTTTAATTACCTGTCAGACAGCCTTGGACTCACAATCCCTCCTAACCCATTAACAGCTGTGTTTGGGGTTCTTCCAGAGGGTCTTAAAGTGGAGAAAGACAAACAAATTGTGATTGCATTCACTACACTGTTGGCACGCAGACTCATTCTGATAAACTGGAAGAATCCAAACTCTCCTCTTTTAAGTCAGTGGGAAACCGATGTGTTATATTATTTGAAATTGGAAAAAATCAAATACTCAGTTAGAGGATCTGTACAGAACTTTTTCAAAACATGGCAGGATCTAATCAGTAATATTTTAAAATAAGTTCATAAAACACAGAGAATTTTTTTTTTAAATTAGGTATGTTTATAAGCCTTAAATTTAACGTTATTTGGCTTGCTCTCTCTCTCAGGGGTGGGGATCGATCTGTTCTTAACTCAATTTTTCTTTTTGTAAAATCTTGATTGCTTTGTATGGATTGTAATAAAATTAATAAAAAATAAATAAATAAATAAAAATTGAAAATGCAATTCCTAAGGTCTGAGGTCTAATGTGACCTCAATGGGTGGAGTTACATCCCTAGTCATCGTGTCCTCCGCCTGGTTTAGGTCATTAGATCGTGACGCAGTTATGTTCCTCTTATTCCCATTGGGTAGTGATACTAATATGGCTTCCTTCTGTTTCTAAACACAGCACAAGAACAACTTGTGAGGGATTTTTCTCCTCAATGATCAAGCCTAGGGTTTTTTTAGAGGTGGTGATTGTGCCTCTACTAATACTTTCTGACCAGTCCCACCTGAGAATCACTAGGTAAGAAAGGTTGTGCATTACCGCCACCCTAATTTTCTTGGTGATGTTTTGATAAGAAATGATACACCGGGTGGCCCTATGCCGGCGGGTTTCCCCATGGATACAGGTTAGACTGATCATTGTTGCAAAAGCACATAACGGTGAGCTACAACAGAAATGTTACTGCCGGAATCCATTAAGGCAGAAACCCGATATCCTTTCACCACTACCACCTCATCCATGATCAACAAATAAAGGGTTAGTGAAAAATCAGTACCTCTCTCTATTCACCTAGCTGCACGCCATAGGTTTGCCGAAGTGGGGACAGTTGAAGATGGTATGTCCAGGCTTTCTATATTTATAACAGCGAGGTGGGTTAAATGACTTCTCCATGGGTCATACTACAGGTCCTGATTTGTGTCAAGAGGGCTCATGGGCAAGTCGTCCCCTCATGGGCAAGTCGTCCCAGCATACCAAGCTGTTTTTTCCACCTGGGAGGCGACCCAGGGACATTCAATGGCTGAGATGAGACCATCCATTGATTTGAACTCCTGCCTACAGACTGGCCTAGCTAGATGTTCAAGCAGTGCCTGTACTAAAAAGTTACAAGCCACTAATTCTGTGATTTCTTTATCCGTATTTACTTCTGGTTTCAATCACTGACCCACATGACCCCAGATTTCATAACATTGAGATCTAGTTGATTGCTCAAGGTCGAAGGGCCATTCATCACAGGCCCTTACCCGCTAATCGGGAATGATGCCATATTGCAGGAGTACTTCAGATTTTAATTTGTCATAGTCACCAGCATTGTTCTTCAACAGATCATACAGATCAACAATGCGTGAAATCCTGCCCACTACGTCACTGTAAGAGAATACACACAAGATTCTCATAAAGTGTTTGGGGCACTCAAAGGAGAACCCTGTATATTGAAATATGTGCAAAAGGTGCAATAGAAAACACGTGGTATAGCCCAATTTCCTGGATTATTTCACCAAGCTGTTCAAACCTGCCCCTTCTTCTAGAAGAAGAAGAGATACCATTATAGCATATTGCCCCTGGTGGCCTGGGTTAATATTGTCATCAACTGTAAGCTGTTCCCCAAACGCACACGTGACTGTATATATATATATATACTAGCAAAATACCCGCGCTTCGCAGCGGAGAAGTAGTGTGTTAAAGAAGCAATGAAAAGAAAAGGAAACATTTTGAAAATAACGTAACCTGAATTGTTTTGTCACTGTTGTGAGTGATGAGTGTTGTTGTCATATATATATATATATATATATATATATATATATATTATATATATATATATATATATATACATACATATGTAAACATATATATATATATATACATATATATACATATACACATATATACATACATATATACATACATATACACACACATATATATATACATATACATACATATCTACATATATACACACACAGCTATTTCAGATCAGTGCAATACGCTGTTTGTTAAAACGGTTGACTCCGCTCTTACGTGCAATAACAAATCAAATCATTCAGTTGTCTTTGCTCATATGTCATTTTAGAGCTGGACGCCTGGCATCTTTTTGGCCACAAGTTCGTTTCTGTTTGGTGTGAGGTTCTGTGTTGTGGAGATTCTCAGGATGGATTGCAGGTGCTCATCAGTGAGGCGACTCCTGTGTGCTGTTTTGTTAGTCTTTATCACTGAGAAGAGCTTCTCACACAGATATGTGCTACCAAACATGCACAAGGTTCGAGCCGCATGTAGACGGACTTTTTGTTCTTCAAAGTCACCAAAGCGCCGTGCAAACTCAGTGCGCAATAACTCTAGCCGCAATAACTTGCAGCATCATATGGTAGACTTGATTAACGGTTAGTGTTGGCAAGGCAGCTGAAGCGCTGCATTATGGGATCTGTAGTTTATTGTGTTACCAGCGCTTCATATACCGGGCTTTAATAACAATAATACAGTATATAAAATGATCTCGGGGCGGATATAATTACGCCGGGCGGATGTGGCCCGCGCCCTTGAGTTTGACACATATGGACTAAATAGAACTTGAAAAGATATATTTTTCAAATGTGATCGCAATTCAGATAGAGTTGACGCGCACTACAGCCTGCATGCCTCAATGAGTCATCCTCCCCTCGCTCTTACTTTTTTACCGTTCATCTAATGAATACACTGAGTATGGCTTTACCAAAACAATCATTGATGGCGAATAAAGTATCCATTATTCGAGTATGTAGGCGGGATATATATATATATATATATACATATATATATACCAGCGTATCGCAGCGGAGAAGTAGTGTGTTAAAAAGGTAGAAAAGAAAAGGGAACATTTTAAAAATAACGTAACATGACTGTCAATATACAGTATTTGTTTTGTGAGTGTTACTGAGTGTTGCTGTCATCAAGGATTTGATTATCATTATTTCTTTCAATCAGGTTCGTATTTGTAGGATGTGTTGTGTTCAAGTTACATTCCGTGTTTGTCAATCGTTGTAAAGATGACAGGTTTCATTCATCGATTCGTTTCTTACTGCATCAATAAACAGCTCGTCTTCTTCTTTATCTGAGACCTGACACACTGCATGCACGGGTTTTTTACACTGTCTTCCTTTAGCGGGACATTGACTTTTTCCACCGTGTGCTTTGTTTCCACAGTAGCTGCATTTATGAATATGCTTATCAGGCGCTTCATATTTTTGCTGCCTTTTCAATTGTGTAATTCGGTTTTGTTCAGCGCTCTTTGGAACTGTTGCTTTTATCTGTGCACTGCGTCAGTTCACGTGAGCCACTCGGTGTACTTGCATCGAAGGTTCCCAGCTGTGCTGGTGCCATCTCGTGCTATGTCCATAGCTTTTTAATGTTACCTTAGTCCTGGCACTTAAAACTTTCTCTCGCAGTTTCGCTGAGTTTGTGTCAAACACCACCCTGACCATCTCATCTTCCTCTCCATAAGCACAGTCCTTCACCCGTGAATATTTACCCGTGGCAGTTTGCTATTGGATTGCCGCTGACGGACGGCCTTATATGGGCAGGCACTAAATTACAAACGCCAGCGGCAGCCTGTCTGAACTTAATTTAAAGTGTAGGTTTACATCGTGCTTTGTTTCCGAAGTAGCAGAACTCATGAATATGGTTGTATATGTCACTCGCTCGCTTCTTATTGTTTCGCTGCCTTCTCAATTATATAATGCATGTTTTCTTGAGCGCTTTTTTGAGGTCTTCCTGGTTTTCTATGTACTGCGTGATTACGTGGGAGGCGTGATGATGTCACACGAAACTCCGCCCCACGGCGTTGAAGCTCATCTCCATTACAGTAAATGGAGAAAAACTGCTTCCAGTTATGACCATTACGCGTAGAATTTCGATATAAAACCTGCCCAACTTTTGTAAGGAAGCTGTAAGGAATGAACCTGCCAAATTTCAGCCTTCCACCCACACGGGAAGTTGGAGAATTAGTGATGAGTCAGTGAGTGAGTCAGTGAGTGAGTGAGGGCTTTGCCTTTTATTAGTATAGATATGCACCTGTGACAGAAGGACCAGGGGAGAAGATATATTTACAACAATACCTCCCCGGGAAACGAGATGGTGACCACCCTTATGGACTCCAACTCCCAAGCACCCCTACAGGTGTCCCATTTGGGATACCATTTTAGGACCATTGCCATCCAGTGTATGCAGGATTGAACCAATCTTGAACCTCAACTCGCATTAGTCTGTCTCTTAAGACATTCCGGCTGGGCACATATTCATTTTGATTTCTCGATTTGTGTCATTGTACTGGCCTCCCTTCTGGGTGGGTATCCTCTGTCCTAGCTGGGATTCCCACTTTTCTCCTACTCTCTCTCTCTCTCTCTCTCTCTCTCTCTATATATATATATATATATTTGTAACAAAATCGACTCCAGAAGGTCACAAAGGTTTGGGGCAGCCACCTGTATAATATGTTCCTGGCTGCAAAAGGTTAGAAAAGAAGTTGATATGTTTACAGAACAGAGTCCAAAACAAAACTGATTAAGTAGAGGTAAGATGGCGGTTTTAAGGGTTGGGAGAGGAATTGAGGTCATCCAAGCCGGAACCGGAAGTGTCATCTTCAGGTGGAGCGGAAGTGACATCATCAGTGGTGCCGAAAGTGGAAGTGATGTCATCTGTGGTGCCGGAAACTGATGGGATTTCCCATGAATGGTCTGCACGAGACTGAGAGAGACAGTCAGCACACTCCGCCACCCCCTGGTCCGGCATAGTATTACCATTAATTAAGCCCTTTAGCTGCCTCCTAATCGACGTGTGGTACAATATATACAGTAATCCCTCCTCGATCGATAGGTGAAAATCCGCGAAGTAGAAACCATATGTTTGTATGGTTATTTTTATATATTTTAAGCCCTTATAAACTCTCCCACCCTGTTAACATTATTAGAGCCCTCTAGACATGAAATAACACCCTTTAGCCAAACGTTTAAACTATGCTCCACGACAAGACAGAGATGACAGTTCTTTCTCACAATTAAAAGAATGCAAACATATCTTATCTGCAAAAGAGCGCCTCAGGAGCAGAGAATGTCAGAGAGAGCGCTCGCTAAGAAAAGCAAACAATCAAAAAATCAATACGTGCTTTTAAGTATACAGAAGCACCGCGATAAAGCAGCATTTTGTAGAGGAGCCTCCGTATCCTCTGTGCAAACAGCCCCTCTGCTCACACCCCCTCCGTCAGGCAGAGAGAGTGAGAAAGATAGAGAGAAGCAAACAAGCACGGCGCGGGAAGCATATCTTATATCATTGAGGAATTTTAGTTAATATGTAATACATGCTCTGATTGGGTAGCTTCTAAGCCATCCGCCAATAGCGTCCCTTGTATGAAATCAACTGGGCAATCAAACTGAGGAAGCATGTAACCTAAATTAAAAGACCCATTGTCCGCAGAAAGCGTAACCAGCTTAAAAATCCATGATATATATTTAGATGTGCTTACATTTAAAATCCAGCGATAGAGTGAAGCCGCTGAAAGTCGGCCTTGATATAGCGAGGGATTACTGTATATTGTGGAGCCGACCCAGACACAGACAGGCAGACATGTTGTTCTTCAACCACCACACGTTTTATTTACAATATTTACAATACTTAGATGGTCACTCAGACCCAGTTCCGTGCACAAAACACCCCCAAACACACAGTCCTGGCCTTACAAACGCCTTTCTTTCGGGCCGCCTCCACACCTCTCTTGTGCCTTGTCTTTCTTCCACCCGACTCCAGCCTCGAATGAAGGGAGATGGCCCCTTTTATATTCTCCCGGATGAGCTCCAGGTGGTTCCCGGCATTCCCCTGTTGGCCACGCCCCAGCGTGGCGGAAGTGCCAGCTGTTCTCCCGGCAGCTCTCCGAGTATCCTCTTAATTCTTACCCCCAGCACTTCCTGTTGTGGCGGAAGTGCTGAGGTAACAGGTCCCCAAGGCATTGGGGCACCTCCTGGCGGTGACCACAGGCCCCTACAGGGTGGGACTTCCATGCCCTCAACCTGCGGCCCCCAGAGCAACCAGGAAGGCGGTCCCCACGTGATCCAGGGTGGGCGTAGACCCACATCCGGTCCCTCACGGCGTCCCGGCCGGGTCATTGCCCCTGGCATCCCTGACAATATATATATTGTGACTGGTGTCCTCTGCTCTGTTTTTTCATTCTGCTTAATGCCTCCAGCTGCACGCTCTTACACACTTAACTGTGAGCTGTCTCTCTGTTCAACAGTAAACCTATGTGAAAAAAACACAGCTGCCCTTCTGAAACTCCCTCTTAAACAGTATTTCAATGAGAAACAAACACACTCTTACCCTCTTACCCACTGCAGGGTTGTAAGCTTACCGCACAACATGCTTCTCGCATGAGGTTTAGAACATTTATAAGACCAAGCCCCGGCCCCCTGTCCTGTCTCCCTCAGACTGCATCTGTTCCAGTTGCTGCTTCCGAGCCGCTGAACCTGCTTGATGAAGAAGACATTGTGTTGTTTTGACCTGGAGAAGGAAGATGGACTGCCACGTTTGACAGCTGCAACCTGTGTCCTTATGTACTGTTGATAATTCCCTTCTGAGTAAAGTCTTGTGTCTGTACTTGCCAGTTCAGCAATAAAGATTTTGTACCTTGGAAACCTGATCCCTTCACCAGTCTCCTGTGCAATTCTATTACCCAAGCTTGGCAATATATGTATATATAAAATGATCTGGATACTTATATAAATAAGCTTATTAATACCAAACAAAGGAATGCAAGACAATCAACCAAATTATTGCAGAGGAAGGTAGTTTAAACACCAGATTCAATTTATTAGTGCATAACATAACATAACAGGGCACTGGTGGAGTAGCAGGGAGTTTAGTACATTCCAGGTTTAGAACTGCATGTGGAGGAACAAATAATAGTGCACAGTAATCTAATTCTAACCTAACATTTAAAAGTAAAATGAGTAACACATTAAAAATAGCTAATATCAAAAATAAAACAAGTGAGATGGAGTTGTATGTAAAGGTGAATAATTGTGATATTATAGAAGTAACATAAACCTGACTAAATAACAAAGATTGGGGTGAGTATACGTAACACAGAGGAATACACATTTTTTAGGAAGGACAGACAGAACAGAAAAGGAGATGAGGTTGCTGTTTGTGTTAAGCAGAATTTAGTTTTCACGATGAACAATGAGCCCCATTTTAGTAAGGACATGAGGTTTCGCCCAGAAAGCTGTTGGAAAAATGGTCATATTTTAGGAGATTGTTATATAGATTGCATAATGCAGACAGTAATTTAAAGGCACACCTTTTTAGTAATATTAAAAAGGCAAGTTTTCATATTATAGTAATGGGAGACTTTAACTACCCAAATATTAACTGGGATAACCTTGCAAATATCAGAACACAAGAGCAGGAGATTTTAGACGTAATCAGTTTAGCTGTTTTTTTAATGCTAAAAGCACCAATGTGGGATAAAGTTTGTCTAGATTTAGCATTTTGTAATTATCACTAGGGTCAAGTGACTATAATATAATACAATACTCAGTGTTTTGGAAGAGTGCAGATGCAAAGACTAAAGCTGTTAAGTTTAACTTTGGTAGAAGAAATTTTGAGCAGATGCGGCAAAGTCTAAGGAGGATAGACTGGGATAAGTTTTTAAGTGTGGAGACAGTTGAGGAGCTGTGGAACAGGTTTAAAAACATTTTACATGTAATGCAGGACAGGTACATACCTACATTTGGAATTAGTGGAAAATTTTTAAAAAAATGAAGTGGGTTAATAAAGTGTTATAAAAGAAGCTGCAAAGGAAAAATCTGCTGTTTAAGGCATATAAGGCTAATAAATACAATGTGAATCATAGGATATATAAGAACATAAGGGCAATCCTTATGAAGGATATTAGGGGGGCTAAAAGGCAGTTAGAGAGGAATAAAGTAGATCAGGTGAAAGACAACCCAAAGAGATTCTTTCAGTGTTTTAGTAGTAAAAGAATAATCGGAGTAGCAGTGAGCAGAACCAATCGGAGTAGCAGTGATGTCTCCCACAGGCAGGTAGCCCTTCGCAAACACCCGAGTAAGTTCAACTGAAGTAAAGCCGGCAGCTGACCAGGAGAAATAACCGGCAGTGAGAAATCAAAGTCGATCGCTCAGCGGGTGGTGGAAACTTAGAGCTTAGTGATTTAGCTGAGCACGGAAAGTGCCGAAGCACCGAAGGTACTACAAAAACGGAGAAGATGATATCAACACTAAACGTAAGTTGTATCTGCTCTCTGCCCATTGAGGTTGGTTTATATGCTGTGTGTCCTCCAGCATGTACAGTTTAGTGTAGACAGCTTCACCTGCCAAAAGTGTTAGTTAATTTAGAGTTGGTCAGGAAAATACGTGAATTGGAGGACCACGTTAAGAACCTGATAGCAATTAGGCAAACAAAAATTGGATTGACTCGGTTTGTTTAGACAATTCGGCTACTTCTGATTTGGCTTCAGTCTCTCCAAGTCCCATTGTAGTCAGTGTGTGGCCGAAGCCAGCAGCACCAATTCAGCCACATGGCGAGTGGGTAACAGTAAGACAGGGTCTAAGAAGCCAAAATTTAGTCCCTTGGCACCCAGGTCACCAATTCAGATCCAGAACAAATTCTCAGCACTCCACAGCTTGCCTGTGGAAACTGAGAATAAGAAAGTGCTCATAATTGGCGATTCCATAGTGTGGAATGTTAGAATTCCATCCATCTATCCATCCATCCTCTTTCACTTATCCGTGATCGGGTCACGGGGCAGCAGCTTGAGCAGAGATGCCCAGACTTCCCTCTCCCTGGCCACTTCTTCTAGCCCTTCTGGCAGATTCCTGAGGCATTCCCAGGCCAGCCGGGAGACATAGTCCATCTAGGATGGGTCTTCCCCGGGGCCTCCTCCTGGTTAGACATGCTCAGAACACCTCTCCAGGGAGGCGTCCAGGAGGCATCCTGATCAGATGCCCGCGCCTCCTCATCTGACTCCTCTCGATGCGGAGAAGCAGGCCCTCCTGGATGACTGAGCTTCTCACACTAACTTTAATGGAAAGCCCAGATACCCTGCGGAGGAAACTCTTTTCAGCCGTTTGTATTTGAGATCTTGTTCTTTAGGTCACTACCCATAGCTCATGACCATAGGTGAGGATAGGAACATAGATCAACTGGTAAATTGAGAGCTTTGCCTTACGGCTCTGCTCCTTTTTGACCACGACAGACTGATGCAGAGCCCGCATCACTGCAGACGCCGCACCAACCCGCCTGTCAATCTCACGCTCCATTCTTCCCTCACTCGTGAACAAAACCCCGAGATACTTGAACTTCTCCACTTGGGGTAGGATCTCGCTCCCAACCCAGAGAGGGCACTCCACCGTTTTCCGGCTGAGGAGCATGGTCTCGGATTTGGAGGTACTGATTCCCATCCCAGCCGCTTCACACTCAGCTGTGAACTGATCCAGAGAGATCTGAAGATCATGGCCTGATGAAGCAAACAGGACAGCATCATCTGCAAAAAGCAGTGACCCAATTCTGAGTCCACCAAACTGGACCCACTCAATGCCCTGGCTGTGCCTAGAAATTCTGTCCATAAAAGTTATGAACAGAATCAGGGACAAAAGGCAGCCCTAGCGGAGTCCAAATCTCACTGGAAACGGGTTCGACTTACTGCCAGCAATGCACACCAAGCTCTGACACCGGTTGTACAAGGACTGAACAGCCCTTATCAGGGGGTCCGGTACCCCATACAATCGGAGTAACCCCCACAGGATTCCCCGAGGGACACAGTCAAATGCCTTTTCCAAGTCCACAAAACACATGTAGACTGGTTGGGCAAACTCACATGCATCCTCCAGGACCCTGCTAAGGGTATAGAGCTGGTCCACTATTTAGGGACCAGAACGAAAACCACACTGTTCCTCCTGAATCCGAGGTTTGACTATCTGACGGACCCTTCTCTCCAGGACCCATTGAGGGTGAGGAGTGTGATCCCTCTGTAGTTGGAACACACCCTCTGGTCCCCCTTCTTAAACAGGGGGACCACCACCCTGGTCTGCCAATCCAGAGGCACTGTCCCCGATGTCCATGCAATGTTGCAGAGGTGTGTCATCCGAGACAGTCCTTCTCATCCTCACTCCCAGAGATGGAGGAGCCCACCTCCGAGTCCCAAGGCTCTGCTTCCTCATTGGAAGGCATGCTAATGTGATTGAGGAGGTCTTCGAAGTACTCCCCCCACATTCCTCCCAATCATGCCCTTCCAGGTCTCATTGTCATTGCCCATGTGAGCACTGAAGTCTCCCAGCAGTACGAGGGAGTCCCCAGAAGGTATGCCCTCTAGCACCCTCTCCAGGGACTCCAAAAAGGGTGGGTACTCCAAACTGCTGTTCGGCGCATATGCACAAACAACAGTTAGGACCCGTATCCTCTTGTCCCCAACCCCAATGAACAGGCTCCAAGTCGGGGGGGCAATAAGTATGCCCACACCCACTCTGCGCTTCTCACCGGGGGCAACTCCAGAGTGGTAGAGAGTCCAGCCCCTCTCAAGGAGATTGGTTCCAGAGTCCAAGCTGTGCGTCGAGGTGAGCCCAACTATATCCAGCTGGAACTTCTCGACCTCGCACACAAGCTCAGGCTCCTTCACCTTCAGAGAGGTGACATTCCATGTCCCAGGAGCCAGCTTCTGTGGCCGAGGATTGGACCGCCAAGGTCCTCACCTTCGGCCACCACCCAACTCACACTGCACCCTCTTGGCCCCTCCCATACTTGGTGAGCCCATGGGAAGGGGGACCCATGTTGCCTGTTCGGGGCTGTGCCCGGCTGAGCCCCAGGGGTGCAAGCCAGGCCACCAGGCGCTCGCCATTGAGCCCCACCTCCAGAGCCTGGCTCCAGAGGGGGGCCACGGTGACCCGCGTCCGGGCTAGGGAAAACGCCGTCCAAATTTTCTGTTCTTCATAGGAGGTTTGTTGAATTTGTTTGTTAGAATTCCCAACTATGTTAAACCAGCAGTTAATGTTAAATGCCTCACAGGGGCCAAGATTTCAGACATAGAGGCCGCAATGGACCGTGTTGCAAAAGATGAAGTATCTACCTTATTGCTGCATGTTGGCACATTTATTTACAGCAATCTGAGGTATTAAAGAGGAACTTCATCTCTCTATGCACCAAAGCTAAAAGAAAATGTGGAATTTAGTTGTATCTGGCCCCTTACCAAGATTATATAGAGGGGATGTGATTTATAGCAGATTGCATTCCCTTCACTGCTGGCTAGAAACCTGGTGTGCAAATAAAAGCACAGTGTTTGTGAAAAATTGGGATGATTTTTGGGAAAGGCATGGATTTTTCAAAAGAGATGGTCTTCATCCTAACTGGAGGGGATCTTATGTATTATCCCAAAATATGGCAGCAAAACTGCCTGGTTGACTGATTAGAGCACCATCCAGGCTGCAGTCATGTGATCTTAAATCACAGGCTGTTGTTTATCCCACCTGTTACTATCCTGAAGCTGTTACCCATAATCCCTTTTGTGGGGCATCCAGTAAATTTAGTCTTGATGCAAACCTTAAATTAATTGATAACCAAAAATAAGGTGTATAATTAGATCAAGGGATAAAACCAGACCCTCCACCAGTGGCATCTGTAATAGAAATTTGCTTCAAATTAAAACAAAAAATATATCACCAGTTCAGAAAGAAGCATGCAGTTTTAAAGGCTGCTTATTGAACATTCATTTTCTTGGCAGTAAAGCTGTTTTGGTAAATGATATTATATTAAGTACAAAATCTGATCTGTGTCTTCTCACTGAAACCTGGCTTAGTAAATGTGACACTGTTCCCCTAGCTGAGCGTCACCAGATGGATACTTGTTCCTTCATAAGTCTAGAGATTCTGGTCGAGGAGGAGGCCTTGGAATAATTCATTGTAACAAAATGCAAATCATGTCTAAAAATTTAGGCAACTTTACATCCTTTGAGGCATTCATTTTAAATATTAAAACAGATTCCAACACAATTATAGTGCTAGTCTACAGACCACCAGGGCCATATTAATTGTTCATGACTTTAGCAACCTTTTATCTGATTTGGCTATAAATTATGATCACGTAGTACTGATGGGGGATTTTAATGTACACATTGATGTGGAAACTGACACTTTTAGCAAATGTTTTACTTATTTGTTAAATTCAGTAGGATTTTGTCAGAATGTCAAAGGTCCAGCTCATAATCATAACCAAACATTAGACTTAATTATAACTTACAAAGTTGAAATTCAAAATTTAAATATTACTCCATTAAATGAAATTATTTCCGATCACTACTTAATTACATTTGATTTAGTCCTGCCCTTGCCAGCGCACTCACAGATTAAAACAAAGACAGTGCGACATCTAGATTGTAATTCTGCTTTAACTTTTATAGATACTTTAAGTAAGTCGAGTGTAATTGTGGAAAACCATTTAGATCAGTTAACATCAAATGTAAATGTGGAAAACAATTTAGATCAGCTAACATCACATTATAATGTGACCTTGAGAGATGCTCTGGACACAGTGACTCTTAAAACAAAAGTGATCAAAACACATAAAAACTCTCCCTGGTTTAATGAAAAAACTCAAGCTTTTAATTTAGAGTGTCAAAAACTGGAGCGTAGAAATAGCAGATGCTCTAAACTTAGATTTTTCTGAAGTCTTCACAAGTGAGGAAGTAGATAACCTCCTAGCAGTAAAACGGACTACTAAGGAGGTATTGAGTGATTTAGAAATTGTAGAGGGAGAAGTACTGCTTATATTAAATAGACTGAAATCAAACAAATTACCAGGACCAGATGATTTTTACTCTAGAGTTCTTAAGGAGGTTATTGAGTACATATATAAACCCTTGACACATAGTTTTAGAAAGTCATTGCACATTGGAGAAATTTCCAAACACTGGAAAATGGTCAATATTATGCCGCTATATAAAAAGGGTGTTTGGGCAGATCCAAGCAACTATAGGCCAGTAAGCTTAATGTGGATCACAGGAAAATCAATGGAAGGAATTATTAAGGATAAGATTGAGCAACACATAACAAGAACATGAGTTTTACTGAAAAGTCAGTATGGGTTCGGAAAAAGGGAGGAAGCAACAAAAGGGTATGATGAAAGTGGAGCATATATTATTTATCTGGACTTTCAGAAAGCATTTGATAAGGTTTCACAGGATAGGTTAGGCATCACCGTAAAAGATTAAAAGAGCTCAGCCTTTTCAGTTTAAGCAAAAGAGGAAGAATGAAGTGAATAGTACTGGTGAGCTTTGTTGGGCTAAATGGCCTGTTCTCATCTACAGTAGATTGTTCTGATGGTCTAATTTTCAGACCTGTTTAACCCAAATAAGGATTATAGAGGGCTGAACTCTATCCTAGCCACACTGAGCACAACGTAGGAACCAGCCCTTGATGAGACAATCCGTTAGAAAGCCCACCTACTGTATGTACATACCCACATAAGGCCAATTTACTTGACATGCACACTTTCGATGGGGTTAGTTAAAACTAGAGTGCCAGTAAATGCAAACTCTATATAGGCAGCCAACAGATGTGGGATTCTAACCTAGCATGTTGGATTTATGACATTGCCATGCTAACCACAATGCCACAGAGGTATATTGCACAAATATAAATACATTTTAGTTATTTGATTTATTATTGTATATTTGAATTGTTAATAATTATAAGTAGATAGATAGATAGATAGATAGATAGATAGATAGATAGATAGATAGATAGATAGATAGATAGATAGATAGATAGATAGATAGATAGATAGATACTTTATTAATCCCAAGGGGAAAAAAATTTGAAGTAAATTTAATGCAAGGAGTGTTACTTGTAATGTATTCTGGCAGATCTTTGTGTTTGACTACTAATCAGGCATGACCATTTTGTTTTGCTTTTATTTTTATATTTGACAACTCCTGGTACTTTAAAAAGACAAAAGAACCCACACCTGTTAAATACATATGTATTCTAGGATGTGTAAACTGATAAAGATCATTGAAATTTGTTCCCACATTCGTATATTTAAACTTGAAATACAGTGAATAATTTTTTATTACTTGGGTTAACAGTTTCTGTTTGCCTTTTTTTTAGTAATGCTCATTTGCCTTTATCTTAAGCGTTTCACCAATAAAATATGTTTATTACAATGTTTAGTGGAGTGAGAACTTTTTATAGCCATTGTAAGCAGTGAATTCCAAAGTGATATATACTGCTCAAAAAATTAAAGGAACACTTTTTAAGTGTATAGCATCAAGTCAATGAAACTTCTAGGATATCGATCTGGTCATTTAAGTAGCAGATTGGGTTGTTACTCAGTTTCAGCTGCTTTGGTGTTAATGAAATTAACAACAGGTGTACTAGAAGGGCAACAATGACATGACCCCCCAAAACAGGAATGGTTTAACAGGTGGAGGCCACTGACATTTTTCCCTCAGACTCTATCAGTCCCTATGCTGGTGCAGTGGTTCCTTGGTTCCTCCTGTGCACGACAATTACCAGCCTCGTCTGGAGAGAGTATGTAGGCAGTTCCTGGAGGATGAAGGAATTGATACTACGGAGTGGCCCCCACACTCGCCTGACCTAAATCCAATAGAACACCTCTGGGACATTATGTTTCGGTCCATCTGACGTTGCCAGGTTGCATCTCAGACTGTCCAGGAGCTCAGTGATGCCCTGGTCCAGATCTGGGAGGAGATCCCCCAGGACAGCATTTGTTGTCTCATTAAGAGTATGTCCCGATGTTGTCAGGCATGCATGCAAGCATATGGGGGCCATACAAACTACTGAGTACGATTCTGAGTTGCTGCAATGAAATTTGGGCAAAATGGGCTAGCCAGCCGCATAATTTTTTCACTTTGATTTTTAGGGTCTCTTGAATTCAGCCCTCTGTGGGTTGAAAATTTTCATTTCCATCAAATGATGTGGCATCCTTTAATTCCTAACACATTATCCAGTCCATATCAGTGTAGATATCCAGCAGTATTTTTTTCTCATTGAGATTTGATTTGTTTTCAAAGTGTGCCTTTAATTTTTTTGAGCAGTTTATTTTCACTCTGTGTACCCTTTTTCCAATTCCATGCAACTAGTATTTTTATGGACAATGAACATAACAACAGAATTTTATTTTTTTCAGTTTTTCTAAAGAGGCACAGCACATTCACCCTGCTGACAGAATAACAACGGCACTCAATAACAAAAACCACAACACACCCTTTTTCTTTGCAAGTGGAATTACTTGGTTTCTAATGTTTCAGTCATCATTACAAACGTAAATCTTCTTGTTACCTGTCCCTTATGGTTTTCGTCTGCATTGTAATTTCTTCTCAGAGTTGCTCATCTGCATTCTGCTCATTCCATATCATTAGTTCTGTGATCCTAATCAAAATTTTTATTACTCAATTAATTTCATTGGTTATTTTCAGGCTTCAGAAGTCATAAAGGTTACAATTAGCCTTTGGAAATGCTCCAGGTCACATCAACACACATAACCCTAATCACCTCTATCTATGCTTACAGTTTAATACCAGACATCAACGTAAAATCTTGATTGTCTCTGTAGCAACCATAATATAGGGGTGCTCTAGAAATATGCATTGACCTGTCAGAATCCTGTACAATAATCTTAATCACCACCATTTCTTCCTTGCAATAGATTTTGTATTAGAATATCTTCCTATATGAAGCTAAACCATATTAATTTCTATCTTTGGCAGAGCCCATGTTGTCTATGAACATATCTGAATCTTACAAAAAGTGTATGGTACTTTAAGCTCTTTATTGTGAGGAATGGCTTTCATCTTGCCACCTAAGTTAATGGCTAAAAGTTGTGGAGAATTTTGAAATGGTTGCAGTATGCAGGGAATGGCCAGTTACTGCTAAAAATTTCTACACCTCGTTTAGGGCTGCCACAGGCCTCCTGACAGCTTTCCTAATAGGCTTTCTCCTTGTCTAGTTAACATTTGCCCTGGTAGTGTCATATTTCCTTGACTACCTACTGAATGGTGGTATTCATACTATTTTATGATATATGGCATGTGTATTGCTTTAAATTGAAATTCTTGAATGATCCTCACCTGGGGCGTCATGTATAAACGGCGTGTACGCACAAAAATGTTGCATAAACCCGTTTCCATGCTCACATTGCGATGTTTAAAACCTAAACTTGGTGTAAAGTCATGCACATTTTCACGCCAGCTAAATGTTTGGCATATACAAGTTCTCTGCTCGGTTTTGCAAACTGGCGGCACCCAGCGTCATAGCAGTGCTTTTGTTCCAGTGTGGTTTCCCTTTCTGTTTTAGATGTACATCCCTGACATGGCTTTTTCAAATACACGGAAATTAACCGCATATTGTTTATTAGTTTAAGACATTTGATTGTAATTAACCTGTAACAATATAATGGTCTACGGAATGGCCAAAGTATTCCAAATACTAACATAGCTGCTGTAGCGCTGTTTCTCTTAATGCACCACTCAGAGTATTTAACCCACTGTATCTGAGTGTGGAATCACATCTCTACAGCACCCAATTGGAAAGGGACTTATCGGTATACAGCATCAAGCACATGCTGCCTCAGCCATGCTGTCTATTGAACTGCTCTCAAATGGCAAACGTTTCAGAGCCTTTCCTGTACAGACCTCGCGGTTCAGAAACAGTTTCATCCCAAGAACTATAAACGCACTCAATCAGTCCATCAAGTGCTCCCTGTAGAACTGTTTGTACTTATTAGTGCAATTACCTCACTTTGAACTTGCGATACAGTTATAATATTGCGCAACCTGAGCCACTTAATAAAGTGCATATTTACATATGGTAACGATATAATTTTTAAGATTAAATGCAGCAAAATATGCTTATTATGCAGATAAAATGTTTAACTAATCTATATTGTTAATAATTAAACATGTGAGGACACGGTGGCACAGTGCTAGCGACGATCCGATGCCCCATTCAGAGATTGTTCCTGCCTCGCGCTGTATGCTTGCTGGGACTGGCGTGACCCTGGATGGATGGATGGCTGGATGGATGGAATAGTTAAACATGTACTATGAAGATATTTCAATGTTCCTTAAAAGTTTTGAAGAATCAGCGTTCTAAGCTTACAGATGGCTTAACATCTATTACAAAGCTCATTGTGTGGTGATTGGTTACTTGGAGAAAGAAAAGGAAGGACAGGAATTGGGGGTTAGTATGTTTGAAAGAGACAATACTGCTGCAATAAATTATTTCATCGAAGGTCGCGCACGGCGCAGCAAGCATCTTGAGGAAGGCAGGAACAATCTCTGGACAAGGCGCCAGCTTGTTACTATCACTGCGCCACCGTGTTCCCATGTTTAAAAACATGCTTTAATTCCTATCATCATGAAAATTATATCAAGTGTACAACTCAGTATTTTACTTATTCAGAGTGCTCAAATATCACAGATGTAATGGATTCTGTGTCCTGTCGGAAGAAGAGAAAGCCCATTTAAGAAGCACATAGTGATTCACACACATAGAAGAACACATATAAAACATTTAACATGCTACTTTAGGTACGATGGGATTTGAGAAACTAGTAAATGAAATGATTTTAAGATGAAGTTTATGATGTTCTACTTTAATGATAAAATAAACTACGTGATTAAAGTGGAAATTTTGAGATTAAAGTTGGCATTTCAAGCTTTTTTCCCACTGTGTGCCCATTTTTTTTCTTTTCTCTGTACCCTAATAAGCTTTCATATGACACTCAGACGGTGGGCTACGACTCGCAGTTTCACGGTGGCTTTGATATCTGACAACTTCTTTTTTATTTCGGGCACTGTGCAACTTTGTGAATTTGAGCTTTTGAGTTTCTCCAACACTCTATGTCACTCGATATTCTTCCTTTTGTTGTTTATACCACTATCTAAACCAACAAATAGTAACTTTTTCCTTGCCTCCACTTGGTAGTCGCTGAAATTCTTCCATTTTCCCTTGTGCTTTTGCCATTGCCTTTTCACAGAAAGCTGAGCTTAAGGGCTATATATAGTTATTTGCATATTCAAAGAGGCATAATTCTGGGAGGAGTTTGTGAGTGGCGGCAGGGGTGTGCATGTGAGTTACGTTTCACACTGACCAGGATTTATGCAGTGGAAGAACATGGAAGTTGGTAAACGCACAGATTTATGCATCTGGATTTCTTTCTGCATACGCACATTTCCACTTTTGCCCATACGCCATGTTTTAGAGTGAATTCTACGCATGCCATTTTGCATGAGGCACCTGGTCACTATACCATTCCATAAAAAATCCCATAATCTCCTTGTGGACCATGGATACACTTTGCAACCTGGAAATCTTCTTATGATATTCAGCAGAAACAGTTTTATTTAGGGCTAATCATATTTAATTCAGTTGATGATAGGTAAATTACATTTGATGTATGTGTTGTGCAGAATGTGATTGGTTAGATGTGAACTATTTCAAATCTGTAATGAAGGTTATATATGCTTACACAAGCATATGTTTCATTTTGTACTACTTTTCCTAAAATGTATCAATTTTTTTTACTTAATTGTTTTTGTTGATGGCTACAAAATCTTTTTAAAGGTGAAAAATGGCCTGAAATAGTTTAATTTCGATCTTAATGTCTACAAAAGCTGAAATTTTGGGGGACACACCAGCTCCTCAAACCCAACACAGAAAGAAGTGAACAGAAGTTCAGCAATGCAAATTTTAATTTCTTGTGGGCAACATTTCCTAAACTGTTTTTTACCTGCACAGCAAAAAGCACAGTCAAATAAAGAGCCCACAACACTTTCTTTGTTCCTCTGTGTCTTTCTTCTCTCTGTTTCTCTGTCTCCTCTGCCTCCACTCCTCCCGTTAAGTATCATCCTCTTCCTCCTGACTCTGGCACCTCGAATAGTGGCAGTGGGCTCCTTTTATCTTGGTCCAGAAGCACTTTTGGGTGAGGTGGAAGACTGACAAAGTAGAGCCTCTGCCCTACAGCCTTTGTCGCACCTCCTGGCAGCACCCGCAGAACCCATCAGCTCTGTCCCAAACTCCAACTCCAATGGAGTACTGTGGGAGTCTAAGGCTCCACTGCAAACTAGGAGGTCTGATGTCTAGCGCTCCATGGGAGATAATGTCTTGTATGTGTTCTCTCCCCCGGTCCTTCCATTATACACGTGTCCTGGCCAAGTAAGGGCCCCAGCTGTTCGGCACAACATGCAGTAAATTTACTGGTATAAAACATATTTGAAAATAATGTATACTGACATGAATACTGCAAACACTGTAACAATAAAGGATTTCTGTGCTGTTAGTTAGGAGTGAAGGGTACAAGGGGCGTGAGGCTGGGCTAAACGTGATCTGTACTGAGAAAGGGGAACCAAAAAACTTGATTACACAATAGCTCCTCTAGGTAGAAATATTGATAAGTGGCAGTTTTATCTGCTATGTAAAGTATGTGTCCTGATAGTCCTAGAAGAAGAGTAAACAGGGACAACAGGACAAGAAAAGGGCATTTTGACCTGAGATAATTCTACAATGTTCCTGAAGGACAATAGATGGCCAGATGACTGTGTGGTTGTCAATGACGCCTGGTATTCTGATGAAAGTGAAGATGAGAACAGAGATCAAAAAACCTCTGGGCTGCTGAAGAGCACACTATCCCTGAGGGGAGCATATGGGACCATGCTGTCCCTCTAAGAAAGGTAGCACATGGGTATTATAGATGCTAACCTTTAAATAGGCATGAAATTCAGGGATGTAGGGTTCTGCTGGAGGGAACTCTTTGGAGATGTCCTTCTGAAGATATCAATGATTCTTGAAGTTTCTCGAGAGATGGTATACTGTTAGCCAAAAGCAATGATATAAAACTGCCAAAACACCAAAGGCCTTTTTAATGTTAAGTCAAAGGGAGCATTGTGGCAAAGGGTTAAAGGGTAAATGGAAGAGAAAGGCCTCTGATAAGAGATAAGACAAAAAAGGGAGGTTAAAGGTGGTGTTTTCTGTTATTTATTGATGTGACAAGTGGATACTTCAGACAGGGAGCGGTTCAACTTCTGTTTGTTTGTGTTACATTTTTCTCAGAATTTACCCCAACCATATTTTTTCCTGGTAAAATTAACATCCTCATTGTTGTATTACTCTGGTCTCCAGGATGATTCTGGAGTTCAGGTACATCGTAAGAGTACCCATTTTGGTTATAATAAAACAAGTTAAGTCCTTAGTCTTGAATTACACTATAATCCTTTAGATTTTAATGGGAAATATGGATGGCCACTTGCAGTTGACCAAACAAATTAATCAATTTCTATAGGGATAGACTATTTAGATTAATGAAGAGGGAAGCAAAATGATTTAAACCTTAAAAAGCAGCAGGATGCCCTGTGATTACAGAGAAAAAAACATATTTTCAATCTAACGCTATTCTATAAATCAGTTCTTATAATTGGATTCTAGCTCGCTTCTATCCAATGGGAAAAGTCATTCATGTCACAAAAAAGTTGTAAATGTAAAGTTAAATGCATGAAGGTAATTTGTAACAAAGTTAAACTCTTTTAGCAGCAGTGTATCGCCATATATTAAGCCATCTATTTTAGAGTCCATAGAAGGACACACTAACTCACACACAATCACTATGGCGATTTAGAGTTGTCTTTTATTTATTTGATCCACAGTGCAATTTTGAATAAAATGCAAAACTATAAGCTATATAACTATCCATCCATCCATCCATTTTCTAGCCCGCTGAATCCGAACACAGGGTCACGGGAGCCAATCCCAGCCAACACAGGGCACAAGGCAGGAACCAATCCTGGGCAGGGTGCCAACCCACCGCAGGACACACACAAACACACCAAGCACACACTAGGGCCAATTGAGAATCGCCAATCCACCTAACCTGCATGTCTTTGGATGGTGGGAGGAAACCGGAGCACCCGGAGGAAACCCACGCAGACACGGGGAGAACATGCAAACTCCACGCAGGGAGGACCCGGGAAGCGAACCCGGGTCTCCTAACTGCGAGGCAGCAGCGCTACCACTGCGCCACCGTGCCGCCCGCTATATAACTAAATTTATTTAATTAGCTAATGTATTAATTCTTGGAATTATTATATAATTGTAAATTAAAACTCTTTCAAAAGTATGAAAACTATCTTCTGAAAGTTCTTCATAGCTGACTTGTAACCAAAGGTGTGACTTTTTTCCTTTTTCTTATTTGACGGCTGAACGTACTAGTCATAGACCAAACAATCCACACCAGTTAAGTACACACTAAGCCTGGTATTTGTTTGCTGATGAAGGTCCAGTAAAAGTTTTTTTCACAATTTTTATTTTTAAAGTTGAACTTAGAATAAACTTATTTTTTTCATTGGTTGACTTGATAGGTGTGATTATATTCTTTTCAGCAATTAAATTTACATAGGGATTGATGTAAATTTCCATGTGCTATCTCAACTGTCTGTCAAAATAAAATATAAAATGATCTAAATTGGTGAATACTTTTTATAGCAGGAATATCACTAAAGATTTTTTTCACATTGTGTTCCTCTTTCCATAGTGAACATTTTTATTAAGAGATAAGGTGTTAGCTTATCCCCAGGGAGAACTGTAGTTAGTGATGCTGTGTCATTGCTCTAAAGTCCTGGGTTCATATCCCACGAGCACATGCTATCATTGGATTTTCCACATCTTCCCTTATTCCTGTATGGGCTTTCCAACAGATCCTCCAATTTTCTTCTGACATCCAAAAGACACTGGTAACTCAAATTTGGCATGAGTAGGCATAGGAGTGCTTTCTGCAAAACACTTGTGACATGTCCATGCTTGGTTCCAGCCTTACTCTCAAAGCTACCAGGATGATGGGTATAACAGAACCAGTAGAGAAAAAGCCGGTTGGAGTGTTTCTTTAAGAACACTTCAGAAGTTCACATACCAGCAATAAGATGAGTGTTCATCCTTAAATAAATGTTATCTTCTGCAACTTCCTTAGGAAACCTCACTGCATATGGGTTAACCTCTTATAGAGCAGTAACTTCACATGAGATAATTGCCACCTATAAGCTGTCTATCACAGACACATTGTTTCCCATACTACACCCAAGGCCTTCTCCTAACACATCCTGAAGAACCCCACCCCATCTAATCTACTCTAGCTTATCCATATATCCTACAAAAAAATCAATCCCAGCAAGGCTACCAATGAGAAGACTTTGGAATTTTAAAAGCAGAAAATTTATACAGTACTATTATAAATTATGCAGCTTCAGACAGGCCCGCCACATTAGATGAAGTCAGAGGGTACTGTGTATTATCATTCTTGATAAAATAATTTTTTACTTGTAAATAATGTCTGTTGTACTGTATATATATATATATATATATATATATATATATATATATATATATATATATATATATATATATATATATATATATATATATATATATATATATACGTGGTTGTTATGATAAAAAATGTCAGTTAAATATATCATATAGGAGACACACACAGTGATATTTGAGAAGTGAAATGAAGTTTATTGGATTTACAGAAAGTGTGCAATAATTGTTCAAACAAAATCAGGCAGGTGCATAAATTTGGGCACTGTTGTCATTTTATTGATTCCAAAACTTTTAGAACTAATTATTGGAACTCAAATTGGCTTGGTAAGCTCAGTGACCCCTGACCTACATACACAGGTGAATCCTATAATGAGAAAGAGTATTTAAGGGGTCAATTGTAAGTTTCCCTCCTCCTTTAATTTTCTCTGAAGAGTAGCAACATGGGGTCACAAAACAACTCTCAAATGACCTGAAGACAAAGATTGTTCACCATCATGGTTTAGGGAAGGATACAGAAAGCTGTCCCAGAGATTTAAGCTGTCTGTTTCCACAGTTAGGAACATATTGAGGAAATGGAAGACCACAGGCTCAGTTCAAGTTAAGGCTCGAAGTGGCAGACCAAGAAAGATTTCGGATAGACAGAAGCGACGAATGGTGAGAACAGTCAGAGTCAACCCACAGACCAGCACCAAAGACCTACAACATCATCTTGCAGAGGAGTCACTGTGCATCGTTCAACCATTCGGGGCACTTTACACAAGGAGATGCTGTATGCGAGAGTGATGCAGAGGAAGCCTTTTCTCCGCCCACAGCACAAACAGAGCCGCTTGAGGTATGCTCAAGCACATTTGGACAAGCCAGCTTCATTTTGGAATAAGGTGCTGTGGACTGATGAAACTAAAATTGAGTTATTTGGGCATAACAAGGGGCATTATGCATGGAGGAAAAAGAACACAGCATTCCAAGAAAAACACCTGCTACCTACAGTAAAATATGGTGGTGGTTCCATCATGCTGTGGGGCTGTGTGGCCAGTGCAGGGACTGGGAATCTTGTCAAAGTTGAGGGACGCATGGATTCCACTCAGTATCAGCAGATTCTGGAGACCAATGTCCAGGAATCAGTGACAAAGCTGAAGCTGCGCGGGGCTGGATCTTTCAACAAGACAACGACCCGAAACACTGCTCAAAATCCACTAAGGCATTCATGCAGAGGAACAAGTACAACGTTCTGGAATGGCCATCTCAGTCCCCAGACCTGAATATAATTGAAAATCTGTGGTGTGAGTTAAAGAGAGCTGTCCATGCTCGGAAGCCATCAAACCTGAATGAACTAGAGATGTTTTGTAAAGAGGAATGGTCCAAAATACCTTTAACCACAATCCAGACTCTCATTGGAACCTACAAGAAGCGTTTAGAGGCTGTACTTTCTGCAAAAGGCGGATCTACTAAATATTGATTTCATTTCTTTTTTGTGGTGCCCAAATTTATGCACCTGCCTGATTTTGTTTGAACAATTATTGCACACTTTCTGTAAATCCAATAAACTTCATTTCACTTCTCAAATATCACTGTGTGTGTCTCCTATATGATATATTTAACTGACATTTTTTATCATAACAACCAACGATTTATACAGGAAAATAATGACTATTAACAAGGTTGCCCAAACTCTTGCATCCCACTGTATGTATATATATGAGACCAACTGGCCTAAGCAGTTCACCACCATACTTTCACCAATTCTATACTTAGGTGGTGGGGTTAAATATTGAAATATTACTAAATAATATTGAGTGAGTATTTAAAAAAAATGTCATTAACCCTGCATACTATTATTAAAAAAGAAACACCAGCTGAAAAACCTTCTGGCAATATGTGTCCATCTAGTGGAAAATATATGTAATAGCAGTTTATTGTCTGCCTGTTTGAACATTTCTAACAGCAAGAAAGAACGTTGCTGGATTTATATAAGCCAGCGTCTATAGGAGCAGCATAATTGGCAGGGCATGAAACAGTCCTGGACAGAGTGCAAGTCCTTTACAGGTCACAAATAGACATGCACACTGACTCATTATGAGATAGCAATTATCATAACACACTCATCTGTAGGCTGTGAAAAGACTACCTAAAAAAAACCCATGTAGACACAAGGAAATCATGAATAATTCCATCCAGACTTTAAATTTCATCTCTGGAAGGTTGCTGGTTTGAATTCCGTAAACGCCAGAAGTGACTCTATTCCATTGGGCCCTTAAGCAATACCCTTAACCTGCAATTGCTTTGTCCTGTGTATGACATTAATCTGCATTCAGCCCTGCAAGCCGGTCCTCCAACTTACAGGGAAAACTTTGGGGTTGGTGGCAGGATTGGCACTCCAGCCACTGTAAAAAACTTCAACACTTTTCAGTCTGGTGCTGAGGTGTAATCCACTGCACTAGGGTCCCAATTGAGGTTGTTCGTCATGTGATGGGTTCTATCAGAGAATACTCCCAACCCCTTTTTCCTGCTTAATTACAATGGGGCTTAATGGTGCTGTTCTCAGTACCAGAAAAATAAATGTATCTTTTATTAAAATTAGATTCTCATTATAATAGATTAGTAATTCATTAGTGGGTAGCAGATTATCTATGGTTGTTGCACTCATTATTTGGCATCTTCCCTACTATTATCTAAATTTTTAATTTCTGGACAAGAACTAAATTACACTTAAATGAGATCAGTCATTCATTATTCAACCCGCTATATCCTAACACAGGGTCATGGGGGTCTGCTGGAGCCAATCCCAGCCAACACAGGGTGCAAGGCAATAACAAACTCCAGGCAGGGCGCCAGCCCACTACAGGGCACACACACACACACACACGCTCACACACCAAGCACACACTAGGGACAATTTAGGATTGCCAATGCACCTAACCTGCATGTCTTTGGACTGTCGGAGGAAACCAGAGCACCCGCAGGAAACCCACACAGACATGGGGAGAACATGCAAACTCCACGCAGGGAGAACCCAGGAAGCGAACCCAGGTCTCCTTACTGCGAGGCAGCAGCGCTACCACTGCGGTTAATATGAGGTTTACCCAAAACAATTTTCATTCAAAATTAACAGCAAATGTCTATAATGTATTCTGTGGTTAATATGAAATGTTCAAGTTGCCTTAGGATGTTCAAAGGCTCATGCATATTGGTTTCCATGAAGTCTAAAGTCTCTTATCACAAAACAATCCCAAAAAGATGAGTTTAGAGTTGCCCTTCCATTTCTTTTTGTCATGGATGACCACTGGGATGAAACATGCATTCAAAATACAGGTGTCATCCAAGTTAATCTTGGAAGGACAAAAAAGGTTACAATTTAACATGGAAAGTCAGGGCCACTGTTGTTTTGAAATACGGAAAGAGTGAATTTAGTAGATATTACCAAACTATTAACTCGGATCTATATACCCAAACTCTTAAAAAGTTGCAGAAGTATTTAAGAAATGTTGTATATACATCAGTTGCACTAAACCATGATTGCTGTTTTCTTTTTCCTTTACCCCATTTGGTGAACTATTAAAGTCTTTAATGAAATAAGAGGCAAAAATATATCTTAAAGATAATGAGGCAAATATCTATTTATATAACTAAAAGTGAAGTGAAAAAAATAAATTTCCTAAAATGATGATAATATTAAAAAAAAAGCAACAGTGTAATTTAATAAAAAATATATTGTCAGTCACGCGCGAAAAAAAAGACGCTCCGCCACCATAAGCCTCATTCCCAGTACGCTACTTCCGCCCTTCCTCCGCCATCTTTCTTGACATCATTAGTCCCATCCTCCCTCACGGTTCCTTCCCAACATTCCTCCACTTCCGGCTCCTCCCTTATAAAATGGCCGCCAACGTCTTGTATGGCGTCACGCATATGAACCTGTTTTGTGTTTGTATTTTGACCTGTTTTTTTTGTTGAATTGTGAATTGTTCTACAATATACGGGGTTGGAAACCCCAAACCTTTTTGCTGTTTACTCTTGCATCTTTTACAGTGGTGTAGTCGGCAGGATAGAAGTCCGAAAGAGAAGCGCAAGGTGCTACCACCCGGGAGTTGGAGGAAACGAAGGCCAGGTTGGCAGAAGCCCGGAAAATCTTCTTTAGGAAGCAGTCTTTAAAACAATAACAAATCCGGTGCTTTTCTGGTAGCGTCTCACCTGCTTATCCCGTTTGGGCCAAGCAGCAGGCAAGACGCTCTCTGCAGCTGCCCTCCTCTACACACACACACGAGACTGGAGACCTCCCGAACCCTGGCTCCGGTATGGCACTCATCCCAGTCCCCGAGAACTTGGTTTCCCACAACGGCCAGGTCGCCCACATTGGGGATTCCAGCACCAAGTCTCCCGACTTCCGCTGCCTTTCCATGGCCTCTCTGCGGCCAGTCGCCTTCCCTTGGTCACTCCTGCTACCTGATTGCTCAGCGGGAGCGACATCAACACAAACACATGGGTGTCGGCCTAACACCCAGCTTCCACGCAGCTGTCCATGGCTCATTCGCCGCCGTCCGCTCGCTCTTCGCGGCTCGCTCTCTCTCTCTTTCACCGACCTGCTTCCTCTCCTACTCCCGGTAACCTCCGTCCTCTCCTTTCCTTTCTCTCTCCATTTTTTTCCTCCCCACAACCGACTCGCGCTTCTTTTTAAAACGTGAGGGGCCATCACAGCTGTAGCATTAGCCACGGGAGCAATCACGAATGTGGGCAGTTCCTCACCTGTGCACATGGTGAGAAACGCCCACATCGACGACTGCCCCGCGGCTCGCTACAACAACGCCCCCCTCACGAAGCCGCCTCGGGTGTGGTGATTATTTAAAATGAATGGCCTTTGCTCAACGAGCTGTGGACCCATAACACCACAAGTCCTACCTGGGCATATTCGAAAGGACAGGCTCCCGGAACGAGTGACAGCGGTCCGAGTGGGCGTCCATTCTGGCGCCCTACCTGAAGGGACCCACGCAGCGAGCTTACTACGATCTCCCCGAGGAGGAGGCCGCGAATTACGACCTCCTAAAACAGGAGATCCTGGCACGCTACGGCATTACGCCGGGCCAGCAGGCGAGTGAATGGCGGAGCTGGCAGTTCGACCCTGAGAAGCCGGCCCGCGCACAGGCCTTCGACTTCTGGGGGAAGATGGGATGTTGGCTACGGCCCAAGGGTCCCCAAGCCCGGAAGGTCGTGGAGCAGGTGGCCTGTGAGGGCCTGGTGAACGCCATACCTAGCTCCCTCACCCAGCAGGTCTGGCGCCACCCTTATAAGGACATGCCAGGACTCCTGGAAGTCCTGGAGCGTCAGCTCACGGTCTACCAAGGCAAAGCTCGTGGGAACCGACAGGGACGGGCGGCCACCCCCAAGCCCTCTCGACGCGCTGCGGAAGCGCCGCAGAGATCCAAAGAAAAGCCGGCCTCCCGCGCTGTTACAAGTGTGGTGAGACCGGCCACCTACTGACCTGTCCCCTCAACACAACCTCGGAGCTGATGGACTGCACCTGGGCCACCGCGGAAAGGTACTGTACTCCGTCGCACCCGCTGGCAAGTCCGAACACGGGAGTGGTGTTGTTGAATGGGCATTCGGTGGTGGCTCTGTTTGACTCCGGCAGCAACATTACCATTGTCGCTCGACGTTATGTATTACCGCGACAGTGGCTTAAGAAACATTTGCAAGTCACTTGCGTGCATGGGGAGACCAAGTCATATCGTTCCACTCGCTGTTACATCACCTGGAAGGGGCAGTTATCCAACATGACGGTCGCGGTGTTGCCGGAACCCCCCTATCCAGTGATTTTGGGACAAGACTGGTCACACAGAAAACGCGGTAAGAAGAACACCGCTCCCGGGGCCTCACTGGGTCTGGTTATGAGGGGGCGAGGCACCCTTCCCGCGGTCTCCACGCCGTGCTCTGGGGCAGGCCCTAATGGCGTAGGCACATCGGGGGATGCCTCCCCGGCAACGGACCCTGACCCGGAAGTATCCACCGCAGAAGGGACAAGCCAGGGAACACTTCCGCTGACCAGCTCACAAGACCCCCTGAGCAGATTGGACCATCAGTTTTGCTCCACGCCTGCCTCATTTAAAAGGGAGCAGTGGAATGACGATTCCCTGCAGTTTGCCCGTAATGCGATTGTTCTTCCAGGCAGCTCACAAGCTGACGGATCCATGCCACGCGAGCCCTTTCTTTGTTATGGAGAATGATCTGTTGTATCGGGTGGCGACCCACGAGGGCGAGGTGCGGAAGTTGTTGCTAGTCCTGCGTACCTTCCGGCGGGAGGTATGTGAACTAGCTCACGCTCACCTCCTAGACGCCCACCTTGGGGCCGAAAAAACACTAGAAAGGATAAAACTCCGTTTTTACTGGCCCGGGATCAACGGGGAGGTCCGGCGCTTCTGCCAATCCTGTCCGGAATGTCAGATTCGCCAGATTCCTAGGAGGGACCACGCTCCTCTCGTCCCAATACCCAGATAGATATTCCCGTGGCCATAAATATATATTGGTCATGGTGGATTACGCTACCCGATACCCAGAGGTGGTTCCCCTGCGCTCCGCTAACACAAAAAATATTGCACGGGAATTAGTCAACCTATTTTCTAGAGTGGGTATCCCCAAAGAAGTCCTCACGGACCAAGGTACACCCTTCACCTCAGATACATTCAAGGAGGTTGCCAGATTACTGCGAATAAAGCACCTGAAGACGTCTATCACCCTCAAACAGACGGGCTGGTAGAGCGTTTTAATCAGATGCTTAAACAGATGCTCCGCAAGGTAGTCAACTCCGATGGCAGGAACTGGGACCAGCTCCTACCGCTCGTGCTTTTTGCTTACTGGGAAGTGCCCCAGGCTTCTACGGGCTTCTCTCTTTTTGAGTTATTGTACGGGCGACAACCCCGAGGACTTTTGGACATACTAAAAGAGGGCTGGGAGGCTGAGGCCCTTCCCTCCTCCAATATATTGGAGTATGTGGCGTAACTGCGCGACAGACTCGCTAAGATCAGGCCACTCCTAAAGGACCACGTAACTCGTGCGCAGGCAGCGCAGGCCCGGTGTTACAACCGCAACTCCGTCCTCCGTTGAGTTCTGCCCGGGGGATCGAGTGATGATGCTCGTTCCTACCTCCCATTCCAAGTTGCTAGCTCACTGGCAGGGGCCATACGAGGTTAAGGAAAGAAAGAGGCTCGTCGACTATTTAGTTAAACAACTTAATCGTCGGCCGAGTGAGAGGGTCTACCACGTCAATTTGTTAAAACCTTGGAAGGACAGGGAGGAGTCTCCCGACACTCGTAGATCCCTCTCCCTATTCGCTAGCACGTCTGCCCTTAACCTCGGTGACGAGCTGACACCCCTACAGCGGCGGTAGATAACCCAGGCAATCCGGGCCGTCCCCGAAGTAGTGAGCGAGTCACTGGGCCGGACCTTGCTGATTGCGCACGATATAGTCACGGACCCCGGTGTAATCGTCCGGGAGAGGCCCTATAGACTCCCGGAGGCAAAACGCGCTGAAGTGGAACTGGAGGTGCAACAGATGTTGGATATGGACATTATTGAGGAAAGCCATAGTCTTTGGTCCAGTCCTATAGTCCTCGTTTCCAAACCAGACGGCTCCTGGAGGTCCTGTAATGACTTTAGACGTCTGAATCAGGTCTCCAAGTTCGACGCCTACCCGATGCCCCGCATTGATGACCTACTTGAGCGGCTGGGTGCGGCTTGATACTTGACTACTCTTGACATGACGAAAGGGTATTGGCAAATTCCCTTAACGGCATCTGCAAAAGAAAAATCGGCCTTTAGCACCCCTAGTGGACATTGGCCAAGGCTTCCTCCACCATCTTTCTTGACGTCATCAGTCCCATCCTCCCTCACGGTTCCTTCCCAGCATTCCTCCACTTCCGGCTCCTCTCTTATAAAATGGCCGCCGATGTCTTGTATGGCATCGCGCATATGAACCTGTTTTGTGTTTGTATTTTGACCTGTTTTTTTTGTTGAATTGTGGATTGTTCTACAATATACGGGGCCGGAAACCCCAAACCTTTATGCTGTTTACTCTTGCATCTTTTACAATATATATATATGCATTAATATATAGCGGCGGAGAGCTGCCCGGCCAGGATGCCCTGAGCATGGAAGGACTGGGGGAGAGAGAAGTTCCAGCAGGGCCAAGGATCATGAGTATAAGAACTCAAGCCTGTTGGTGCCCATGGCCACTGCTTTCATGTCATGTTTTCAGGGCACTATTTGGCCACACTTCCAGAAGAAACTCATTGGGCACCTGGAGTCTTTCCGGGTGCCCTATAAAGGGAGCCAGTCACCACCACTCAATGACCAGAGTCAGGAGGAAGAGGACAAAGGAGGGTAGTGGAGGTGGAGGGACTGGCAGTAAAGAAGGGACTGTGTCGTGCTGTGTTGGTGATTTGTGCACTATGTGCTGAACTGAAAATAAACTGGGTGTTGTATTCTTAACCTGTGGACCGCAATCACCACTATAAACCAATCAATAAACAATAATACAGGAATAATATTACTCCTCTCCTCCTAGCAGGTCTATCACTCTATCTCCCAACTCCGGCTCAGCTTCCTGGGTTTCCCATAGTCCTTTAAATAGTCCATGACCCGGAAGTGCTCCTGTCCTTCAGTCCATGTGATTCACTAGCACTGCCGGGTCAGTTGAAGATTTACATTTTTCTTCAGCCCTGAAGTACTTCTGTTCTTCCGTCCCCGTGACTTGGGCTATAGGGAAAAAAAATCCCTGTGTCTCCCTGCTGCGTCACCCAACAGCACCCACGGCACCCAACAGGGCTGTGAAGAGGAACATATATATATATATATATATATATATATATATATATATATATATATATTGTACTAAACATACACAAAGTCGCATAAAGGTTTGGGGTTTTCCGGCCCCGTATTCTGTACAGTTTTCAGAAAACAAATAATGTGGTTAGTGATATGATTTGTCACCATTACTACAGACAGAAAGCATATGATGGAAGAGACCATTTATGGGGTGTGTCTGGAAACTTGCGAATCAAATGCTGGGAAGGAACCAAGGTGCTGTATGGGAGCCATGACGTCATCAGGAGGGGATCAGAGGAAGGGATGGAATGCAGAAGTGGTAGCGCGTGGTTTAGGGAATCCGGGCAAAGTTATGGTGCCGTTGTTTCTGCCTTATTGTGAAAATACAGTTGTGCTTGAAAGTGTGAACTTTTTAGAAATTTCTATATTTCTGCCTAAATATGACCTAAAACATCATCAGATTTTCACTCATGTCCTAAAGGTAGATAAAGAGAAACCAGTTAAAAAAATTAGACAACAATATTATACTTGGTCATTTATTTATTAAGGAAAATGATCGAATATTACATATTTGTGAGTGGCAAAAGTATGTGAACCTTTGCTTTCAGTATCTGGTATGACCCCCCTTTGCAGCAATAACTGCAACTAAATGTTTCTGGTAACTTTTAGCCCATTCCTCTGTACAGAACAGCTTCAACTCTGGAATGTTGGTGGGTTTCCTCACATTAACTGCTCGCTTCAGGTCCTTCCACAGCATTTCAATTGGAATAAGGTCAGGACTTTTACTTGGCCAGTCCAAAACATTAACTTTATTCTTCTTTAACCATTCTTTTGGTAGAATGACTTGTGTGCTTAGGGTCGTTGTCTTGCTGCATGACCCACCTTCTCTTCAGATTCAGTTCATAGACAGATGTCCTGACATTTTCCTTTAGAATTCTCTGATATATTTCAGAATTCATTGTTCCATCAATTAAGGCAAGCCGTCCTGGCCCAGATGCAGCAAAACAGGCCCAAACCATGATACCATCACCACCATGTTTCACAGATGGGATAAGGTTCTTATCCTGAAATGCCGTGTTTTCCTTTCTCCAAACATAACGCTTTTCATTTAAACCAAAAAGTTATATTTTGGTCTCATCCATCCATAAAACATTCTTCCAATAGCCTTCTGGTTTGTCCACGTGATCTTTAGCAAACTGCAGACGAGCAGCAATGTTTTTTTTGGAGAGCAGTGGCTTTCTCCTTGCAACCCTGCCATGCACACCATTGTTGTTCAGTGTTCTCCTGATGGTGGACTCATGAACATGAACATTAGCCAATGTGAGAGAGGCCTTCAGTTGCTTAGAAGTTACCCTGGGGTCCTTTGTGACCTCGCCGATTATTACACGCCTTGCTCTTGGAGTGATCTTTGTTGGTCAACCACTCCTGGGGAGGGTAACAATGGTCTTAAATTGCCTCCATTTGTACACAATCTGTCAGACTGTGGATTGGTGGCGTCCAGACTCTTTAGAGGTGGTTTTCTAACCCTTTCCAGCTTGATGAGCATCAACAACTCTTTTTAGGTCCTCAGAAATCTACTTTGTTCATGCTATGAAACACTTCCATAAACATGTGTTGTGAAGAGCACACTTTGATAGATCCCTGTCCTTTAGATAACACAGGGTGCCCACTCACACCTGATTGTCATCCCATTGATTGAAAACATATGACTCTAATTTCATCTTCAAACTAACTGCTAATCCTAGAGGTTCACATACTTTTGCCACTCACAAAAATGTAATATTCGATTATTTTCCTCAACAAATAAATGACCAAGTATAATATTTTTGTCTCATTTGTTTAACTGGTTTCTCTTTATCTACTTTTAGGACATGAGTGAAAATCTGATTATGTTTTAGGTCATATTTATGCAGAAATATAGAAAATTCTAAAGAGTACACAACTTTCAAGCACAACTGTAAAAGAGAGAAAGGTTAGTAGCATACCTTTGTCTCCTGGCACGATATTTTATGTTGCTCATCGGGTCTTTACGCTGCTCCCTATGTGCGTGTATATATATATATATATATATATATATATATATATATATATATATATATATATATATACTCAGCAAAAAAAGAAACGTCCCTTTTTCAGGACTGTGTATTTCAACAATAATGTTTTAAAAATCCAAATAACTTTACAGATCTTCATTGTAAAGGGTTTAAACAATGTTTTCCATGCATGTTCAATTAACCATAATCAATTAATTAACATGCACCTGTGGAATGGTCGTTAAGACCTTAACAGCTTACAGAAAGTAGTCATTTAAGGTCACAGTTCTAAAAACGCAGGACACTAAAGAGACTTGTCTACCGACTGTGAAAAACACCCAAAGAAAGATGCCCAGGGTCCCTGCTCATCTGCGTGAACGTGCATTAGGCATGCTGCAGGGAGGCATGAGGACTGCTGATGTGGCTAGGGCAATAAATTGCCATGTCCGCACTGTGAGACGCCTAAGACAGCGCTACAGGGAGACAGGAAGGACAGCTGATCATCCTCGCAGTGGAAGAGCCCGGATCTCAATCCCATTGAGCACATCTGGGACCTGTTGGATCGCAGGGTGAGGGCTAGGGCCATTCCCCCCAGAAATGTGAAGGAACTTGCAGGTGCCTTGGTGGAAGAGTGGGGTAACATCTCACAGCAAGAACTGACAAATCTGGTCCAGTCAATGAGGAGGAGAAGCACTGCAGTACTTCAAGCAGCTGGTGGCCACACCAGATACTGACTGGTACTTTTGATTTTGAGCCTCCCTTCATTCAGGGACACATTGTGAAACATTTTTAGTTTATGTCTTATGGTGTTGACTCTTTTAGTGTTCATACAAATATTTACACATTAAGTTTACTGAAAGTAAAAACAGTTGAAAGTCAGAGGACATTTCTTTTTTTGCTGAGTATATATATATTATATATATATATATGTATATATATATATACATTGTGAACGCTGGCCCTGGCACAGACAGACGGACAGCATATTTTCAATCACACACCGTTTATTTCCAATATGTACAATGTTTAGTGCACTCACGAACCCCAGTGCCTTCAGCACCAATTCCCCCAAGTCCAGGCCACACAGTCTGTGCCTTGCTTCCTAGCCGCCTCCTGTCCTCTCTCCAGCTCCGTCAACACTGCCTCCCGACTTCCACCGCTGACTGGAGGGAGGCGGCCCCTTATGTAATGCTCCTGGATGAGCCCCAGGTGTTCCCAGTATCCCCTCCTTAGGAAGTGTCGGCTGTCCTCCTGGCAGCTCTCCGGGCGCCACACAAAGTCTTCCCCCCAGCACTTCCTGGTGTGGCGGAAGTGCTGGGATCCAGGGACAATTAGGCACTGGGCGCCGCCTGGCGGTGGCCACGGGTCCCTACAGGGCTGGGCTTCAAAGCACCCTACCCGAGGCCCCCTGCATAACCAGGACAGACGCCCCCACTCGGTCTGGAGGAGGCACACGCCCTCCTCTGGTCCTCCAAGGAGTCCTGGCCGGGCTCCAGCCCCGGCCGAGGACCACACGGGATAAACCGGCATCGGGGCGCCTCCTGGCGGTGACCACGGGCCCCTACAGGGTAGGGCTTCCATGCCCTCGACCCGTGGCCCCCAACATTACCAGGACGGACGCCCCCTCGCGGTCTGGAGGAGGCACAAGCCCTCCTCACGTCCTCCTGGGCGTCGGACCACAACATATATATATATATATATATAGTTGCAAACTACCAGGGACCTTGCCCCACCGGGACACCTGGAGAAGGGAAGGACCAGGAGAGAGGCAATATCTTCCCTGGGGCGCAAGAGGGCAGCCCCCCTGGATTACATCAGGGTCACGGACGGAGAGCCTGGAAGCTCAACCCTGTTGGGATCCATGGCCACCGCCAGGGGGCACCTGGACAATCCTGGAGCCCTGGATGGTAGCACTTCTGCCACACCAGGAAGTGCAGCTGGAAGAGGAACAGAATGCACCTGGAGTGCTTCCGGGTGCCCATGGAGCACTTCTCCCACACCAGGAAGTGCTGCAGGAGGTTCATTGGGGCACATATGGAGCACATCTGGGTGCAGCATAAAAGGGGCCACCTCACTCCATTTGAGGAGCCGGAGTTGGGTGGAAGAGGACGGAGCTTGCGTTTGAAGGAGTAAGGATGGCAGAATGAGAAGAAGACAGAGAAAGAAGGGACTGAGTTGGCTAATTGAGCATTGTTTGGTGTTGTATAGTACAGAGAAAAGCATTAAACGTGTGTGTTTTGGACATCTGGTGTCATGTCTGTCTGTGTACAGGTGGCTGTCTTACCACAATATATATATGAGTAGGCTCAAAGGTATGACAGGCAAGAAATAGAAAATTATATTATTGAAGTATTTTGAGAAATTTTAGCTGATTAAGAAATTCCAATAGCATCATAATGTCATCAAAAAACAAAAAAAAGGTAGCAAATTAAAAATTACTAACATATGATATTGCTATGCCAAGATTCCAAGCTGATAACAAATGTATTTTCAAATAGCATGAGATACGTTACTGATAAAATAATATATTAAAAATAAGTCCCTGCTATACTGGAAAGATGAGTATTAAGTAAACCTTTGCCTGTAAGGGGATATAATCAGATTTAACAACAGAAGAATTACTATATTTAAAATGGAAAACGTTTGAGTATTATATGATGATTTATGGGGTATATTGGAAAATGATGAGATTTCTGTAGCAATTTATAATACAGATTAATGTGAAAAACAAAGAAATGTTTTTATTTTAATTTAGAATATAGGGTTTCAATGTTTGTTGTAATACATTGTTTTAAGCACTTACTGCTATGCAACACAAATAAAGCCATTGTTAAGACCTTGTTACATAATGGTAAGTAATAAACAGATGCACTATGGGTCCTATAGCTCCAATACTAAAGTGTTGCCATTTGTGCTTTATAAGTCTTATTAAGGTCAAAGTGTTTAACATATTGTTTCACAGCAGTGATTGACCAACAAAAGTATTATAAGTAGCTCATAAATTGTTACTGAAATTACAAGATTGTTAACAAATTAAGTGAACCAGTTTCAGTTTGGGTGGACATAGGTTATTGTCTATTTTCTGCTTCACTGTCAGAGCTGTCATGGAGCCATTTACAGATGGCTTTAGAGTTAGAAAAGATAAAGAAATTATAAGCATCAAAGGGCAGCCGGCAAATAGTATTTAGATATGTGAATATTACTGCTCTTTTGTATTAAACACATACTGGATAATAACTTTTAAAAGTGGAAAAGTATAGCAAAAAAATTTATAATCGGTGGAAAGATTTTCCATTTGAAAATAGCCATTTTTCTGCAGTGGGCTGGCACCCTGCCCAGGGTTTGTTTTCTGCTTTGCGCCCTGTGTTGGCTGGAATTGGCTCCAGCAGACCCCCATAACCCTGTTGTTAGGATATAGCGGGTGGATAATGGATGGATGGAAACAGCCATTTTTGCTGTGCTGATATATCTGGAAGCTATGTTTTTCTTCAAAGAAAATTCTGAATAAAATTGTGAGAAGCAAGCAGAAGCATGATAAAGAGAACAAAAAGACCTGTAGGAAAAGTGTGCTTAACTTCCCAGAACAGAATGAATTAAGATATACATCACTAGTGAGCAAAAAAAAAAAAAAACTAAAGTAGAATTAAAGCAGCAAAAAGCACAAAACACCAAAGAGCAAAGAAAATGACTATAACATTTTGTTAGATGTTTTAAAATGTACATGCGAAAATAAAAAAAAGAGAAGTGGATAAAACAAAATGAGATTTTGAGGTTCACTAAAGAAAAAAAACCTCCAACAAGAAACAGAATTAGACTTAAAGAGAAGTGTGTAAAATATGAAGAAAACAGTAAAGGTTAATGAAAACTGCTGCAAAATGACACATCTTTGGTGAGCAATACAGCAATGTTTAAGTTGCCAAAGACACAGTCCAATAGAGGATAGGAAAATAAGGGCAGGGGAAAAACTTTGCAATAAAGAGAAAGACTGTACAGCAACAAAGGAATATACCATGAAGATGTTCAATATGAAAACACAGAGTGAAGACAAAAAATAGGTGAATGGACGTAATGTGGACTGCAAACAAGAAATCATGAAATGTGATGAATTATGAATAAACAGTGCTTTAGGAAATGACTTGATGGTGAGAATATGTTGCCCCAACACTGTGTTGTAGACACATGCCAAAATGAATGGGGTAGCTTAGCAACTTCTTCTTTCGGCTGCTCCCATTAGGGGTTGCCACAGCGGATTATCTTCTTCCATATCTTTCTGTCCTCTGTATCTTGTTCTGTTACACCTATCACCTGCATGTCCTCTCTCACCACATCCATAAACTTTTGCTTAGGCCGTCCTCTTTTTTTCTTGCCTGGCAGCTCTATCCTTAGCATCCTTCTCCCAATATACTCAGCATCTCCCCTCTGCACATATCCAAACCCGCTCAATCTCGCCTCTCTGACTTTGTCTCCCAACCGTCCAACTTGAGCTGATCCTCTAATTTACAAATTTCTAATACAATGCAAATCTTAGCATCTCTAACTCTGCTACCTCCTGCTCTTTCTCCTGCTTTCTGGTCACTGCCACCGTCTCCACCCCATATAACATATCTGGTCTCACTACCATCCTGTATACATTCCCTTTCACTCTTGCTGATATCCATCTGTCACAAATCACTCCTGACACTCTTCTCTACTCATTCCACCTTGCCTGCATTCTGTTTTTCACCTCTCTTTCACAGTCCCCATACTGTTGATCCCAAGTATTTAAACTCATCCAACTTTGACCAACTTCTACTCCTTGCATCCTCACCATTCCCCTGACCTCTCTCTCATTTACACACATGTATTCTGTCTTGTTCCTACTGACCTTCATTCCTGTCCTCTCTAGAGCATATCTCCACTTCTCCAGGGTCTCCTCAACCTGCTCCCTACTATCGCTACAGATCACAATGTTATCAGCAAACATCATAGTCCACAGGGATTCCTGTCTTATCTCGTCTGTCAACCTGTCCATCACCATTGCAAATAAGAAAGAGCTCAGAGCCGATCCCTGATGTAATCCCACATACACATTGCATGCATCCGTCACTCCTCCCACAGATCTCACCACAGTAACACTTTCCTTGTACATATCCAGTACAACTCTTACATACTTCTCTGCCACTCCCAACTTCCTCATACAATACCACAATACCAGCTTGGTCCTTCTGTCTAGCCAATCGATACAGGCCCTTTTCTCCCTCCTTAGTGTCCAATCTCTCACACAACTCAACATACGCCTTTTGTTTAGCTTTCACCACCTCTCTCTTCACCTTGTGCCTTATTTCCTTGTACTCTTGTCTACTTTCTGCATCTCTCTGACTATCCCACTTATTCTTTGCCATCCTCTTCCTCTGTATACTCTCCTGTACTTCTCTATTCCACTACCAGGTTTCCATTTCCTCCTTCTTCTGTCCAGATGTCACGCCAAGCACCTTTCTTACTGTCACCCTTACTACATCTGCTGTAGTTTTTAATTAACTGTCTGGTAATTCTTCACTACCAACCAATGCCTGTCTCACCTTCTCCCTAAACTCAACCTTGCAGTCTTCCTTTTACAACTTCCACCATTTGATCCTTAGTTCTGCCCTCACTCTCTTCCTCTTCTTGATCTCCAACGTCATCCTACAGACTACCATCCTATGCTGCTTAACTACACTTTCCCCTGCCACCACGTTGCAGTCTTCAATCTCCTTCAGATTCACTCTTCTGCATAGGATGTAATCTACCTGTGTGCATCTTCCTCCCCTCTTGTACATAACCCTATGTTCCTCCCTCTTAAAATATGTATTCACCACAGCCATGTCCATCCTTTTGGCAAAATCCCTATCCTCTGACCTTCTTCATTCCTCTCCTTGACACCATACCTATCCATCACCTCCTTGTCTCCTCTGTTCCCTTCACCAGCATGTTCTTTGAAATCTGTTTCAATCACCACTTTCTGTCCCTTGGGTACACTGATCATCACTTCATCCAACTCACTCCAAAGATCTTCTTTCTCATCCATCGCATACCCAACTTGTGGTGCATATGCAATAATAACAGTCATCATCACACCTCCAATTTCCAGCTTCATAATCATTACTCTGTCTCACATTCTTTTCACCTCCAAAACACTTTTGACATATGACCATTTTTTCAAAAATATTTCAGAAAGTAAAACACTTAGTTTCCTGGGGAAGAAGTAAGAAATACTGTAAGAAAAGATAAAGGATGCATAAAAACTGTATTTCCTTGACTAAAAATGTCACAAAAACACTAAAGTACCATATGTAGACAGTGTACTAACAGAACAGACAGGCTTCAGAAAAGAAACGGGAGACCAATATCAATTGGAATGAGATTGCAGATCCTAAGTTCTCCACAAGGTGATGCTATTACCACAAAAAAGAAAATCTCTTCTCACAAAACTGAAAATTTGAAATTGGCTATTCTTCTAAAAGTTATTTTTGTATGCAGATCTCAGTATTTTACTTGAGAAGCAATCTGCACAATAATATAAATTAGAGAATTATAATACACACGGGTTACCATGATGTTGAGGCCATATAGGTTTGTCATGACATTTGGCTACTACTGTAAATGTTCTACTGGATTCAAAATAAAATACAGTATCTCTATAAATATTACATCATATAGTGAAAATGATTAAGTAATAGGTATATTCATATCTGACAGAAAGATTCAGAAAAAAGATAGATGGAATAAAAAGATCTAGAAAGAAGAAGAAGCACAAAACAGTCAGGGATACAATACAATACAATACAATACAATACAATACAATACAGTTTATTTTTGTATAGCCCAAAATCACACAGGAAGTGCCGCAATGGGCTTTAACAGGCCCTGCCTTTTGACAGCCCCCCAGCCTTGACTCTCTGAGAAGACAAGGAAAAACTCCCAATAAAAACCTTGTAGGGAAAATGGAAGAAACCTCGGGAAAGGCAGTTCAAAGAGAGACCCCTTTCCAGGTAGGTTGGGCGTGCAGTGGGTGTCAAAAGTAGGGGGTCAATACAATACAATACACAGAACAGAACAATTCCTTAATACAGCATAATAATAAAAATTTTAGAAGTACGGTTTAACAGTAGATGATATGACAAAATTAGGTTTGGATATTTTTAGAGTCCTGGAGTCCTCATCCATCTAGCTGCCTCCCCGTTTGGCCATGCCACGGCTGAAACGTTGCTCCGATGAAAGGACCCCTCTTTCCCATGATTCCTGTGATCCTCCATCAGGGATGACTTTACCATAGGCAGGCAAACAACTTGGCAGGTGGGCCGTGGCACCAATTGCCACATTTGGGTACCGAGAAAAGACACAGAATAGGTGAGGGTTAGTATTCAAATATAATTATGTTACTTATGTTATAGTGCTAATGACTAACAACAGAGATGCAGTATGTACAGTTAATCAGCAGCTCTAGTCAGGATATGCTAAACTGAAGTAGTGAGTCTTCAGCCAAGATTTAAAGGCTGAGACTGAAGGGACATCTCTTATAGAAGCAGGAAGACAATTCCACAGTTTAGGGGCCCTGTAACTAAAAGCTCGACCTCCCACTGTTATTTTATTAATCCTTAGACAATAAAAAGGTGGCAATGCAGCTGTTCTCGTCTCATAGAGAAAGTCATTTCTTTAATGGTCTACCAGAATATTTTGCAAACATGAATTTCTGTAAGGAGGATTTTTGATCACCCCACAAGTTGAAGTTATAAGAAAAAATCCTCATCAGTTTTCTAGATTATATTAGATTTAACTTCATTGTCATTAAACACAGAACAAATACCATGACAACAAAATCTATTTTTGCACATCTGAACAGAAGTGAAAATAGTAGTTAACAGAAACTAATCATATACATATAAATATATACATTGAAGGATTTGTACAGATAGCAGTAACTCAAGAGTATATAGAGAATGATTTGTGAGAGTTTAAATATGAATATGAATATGAACATATAGAGTCCAATGGGGTACATGTATGGTTTTATGGTGAGATGGAAAGGGTGGAGGTGGCCAATTTTGAGTTCTGCAAGGTGACAGTCTGCTGGTGCTGCCACATAGACTCCTATACTGCCTCTCTAAAGTTGAAGGGGTTAACAGACCATGGCTGACTTTCCCTCTGCAGCACTGTTTGTGCTAGAGGTCCTCAATGGCAGATAATGAAGCACCAGTGATATGCTGGGCAGTTTTCACTCCCTGATGCATAGACTTATTGTCTGAAAGCATGCAATTACCATACCATACTGTGATACAACTGGTCAGAAGATGGTTCAGTGGTAGAAGTTCACTGGAAACTGGAAACACTATTATACGTCTATCAACCTCCTCAGGATGGATGTGCTGAGGGACCATGAAATATTCTTGAAAATTCAAACACCTGGAAACTAAAAGCTGGAAATATTCTCAACCACAGTTCCTATAATAAACCTTTAATTTGAAATTGGGACTAGTGTCACTGTGGTTGTGTTTGGGGTTCAGGGTGCTGCAATACCCTCTACAGGTCACATTCCTTATTGGTCTTGTCAAAAATGAACACAGAAGTTGTTAAGCTTACCAGGAAGGTATGCATAGTAGGTAGGGAGACCTGTGTTATTGGTTTTTTAGTCCATAATAGTTTGCACCACATGTGATAAGGGTCTAAATTGTTATGAAAGTGCCCTCCAGTTTGCAATTTGTTATTAGTTTAGTTTTGGATGAGCAATAGACCTTTGCATTCCCACAGCCAAAGGTGGCATCACATTCCTCTAATAGTAATCATACTTCACTATTTTCCATGGCTTCTGATTAGAGTAGGTACTAATGTGTTTCAGAGTCGTGAAACTATCCATCCATCCATCCATCCATTCTCTAACCCGCTGAATCCGAATACAGGGTCACGGGGGTCTGCTGGAGCCAAACCCAGCCAACACAGGGCACAAGGCAGGAACCAATCCTGGGCAGGGTGCCAATCCACCACAGGACACACACAAACACACCCACACCCACACACCAGGGCCAATTTAGGATCGCCAATCCACCTAACCTGCATGTCTTTGGATTGTGGGAGGAAACCGGAGCACCCGGAGGAAACCCACGCAGACACGGGGAGAACATGCAAACTCCACGCAGGGAGGACCTGGGAAGCGAACCCAGGTCTCCTAACTGCAAGGCAGCAGCGCTACCACTGTGCCACCGTGCCGCCCCGAGTTGTGAAACTATCAACACAAAAATTAATGTACTTCAAAAGTAAAGACACACAAGCTTTCAGGTCCATTTGGAAGTCCAGGATGGCTTAAGTGGCAAATGTACTTCAGTTTGTATGTTGGAAACAATCCTTAGGCTGCACCTCAGCTGTTCACAGTTTTCGTTTTAAACATTTACTGAGTGATAAGTATTTGGGGAACAGGAGCAAAGGGACCTGGTCAAACTGTCCCAGATGGGGGAGGGGAATAGCTTTATAATCCTCGACAATGTTGGAATAAGCATGGTCTCTAATGTTGGATAGATGACATTTTGATGAAATTTAGGTAGAAAACTTTCCAGGTTTGCATGATTGAAATCCACTGCAAAAATAAAATTGCCCCCTTAACATACAGACTGTTGTGGAGGTGCTCATCTGGAAGATAAAAAGGCCTCCAGATTGGCAGAACAATGACACTTAATTTGCACAGAGTCCATGCAATCAGTTTTGTTTACATGAATGCACGGTCCACTGCCTTTGGACCTACCAGAGTCATCTGTTTTCCTGTCTGCCCTGAAGATGAAGCAGCCTCCTAGTGCAATTAGAGCGTCCAGAATGCAGTTGTTAAACCATATTTCCATGAAAATCATGATATTGCACAACATAATGCATATCTGAGAGGTGATCCAAAGATGAAGTTCCATTTTGCTTCTCAGGGATCATAAACTGGCAAGGATAATGCTTGTTAGACATGGTGAATGAGGATTTAGCTGTAGCCTAGCTCTAACACCTCCTTGCTTACTTTGCCTTTGTTTATGATCGCAGCACTGCCATTATGCACTTGCTGTCACAAGAACAGATTCTTCGGACAATGGTGTCCTAGCGATTACCTAAATTAAATATGTTGCCTGTGCACCGTAATCCAATATCCACAGATGCTTGTTTGTTATGTGTAAACCTGAGCTTCCCACCTGAATTAAGCTTCAATCCTCTTTTTTGTCCATTTTGTTCATTTTTGATTCTTTTTTATTATCACTTATGTTAATAATATTATTGTTTATTTGTATTATAGGTGTAATTATATGTTTTATGTAAATTTAGTTTTTTATGTATTTTCCATTTGCTTACATTTGTTCTACCATGTGCCCTGTGTTTTGTGGGTGGTTCCCCAAGAGCCAGGCATCCTGTCAATCTCAATTGAAGAACTGCTCCCAGCATTTTAAAAGCTCATGGGAATTGTGGTTTTTCTGCAGCACAAGCTGTAATTAGGAAAGCTGTTAAAAGTGCAAAAGAGAATATTGGAGGAAATTCTGTAATAGTATTTGTTAGAATATCCCCATTAGGGAAAACATGGAGTATGATATGGAAAATGTGAGGAATAGGAAGATGCAGAGTCATTTCAGTATTGCGTACTGGAGACAAAAGAGCTATTATAGATTTGGTAAAGGCAAAACATTTGTCTGAAGCTTTTGTGAAAATACAGTTTTAATAACCTGATTGAAGAGGCAATCTGAAAAGAAGTGCAATTCTAGAAATCAAATACGTGATTGGTGCAAAGGCAAGAGATCAAAAACAAGAGAAGACAAAATAAGAAACCAAAACATTAAGCTCAATAACAGGAATCAAAGTCAAAATCTAACTAAATCTGATGCCATGAATACCAAAACTGCGTTGTGTTTTTTAATACTAACTCTAATTCTTGCTTTATACCTTCAAAATTCATCCCACACTAGGGTAACAATAGATATTTGCCATCATTTTAAGTAGGTCAAAAGTAATGGTTCAGTAGTCATGTAACTTCACTGCTATGTAACCAGCAATGGGCATACCAAGCATTAATGATATGGCTGCACAAAACATCAGCTACTGTCCAAAAAAACAATACACACAATTATATGGTAATGTGATTATAATAACAAGGAAATAAATAAACAATAAAAAAATGACCAAAACAGTATAAATTCCAAAAATGAAATGATTTACATAAGGGACGTTCCAACAGGGGTTCACAATAGTCATCATTAGACTATTTTGAAGTGTTATTTTTGAATGTGCTGAGGAGTAATGTATCTAAAGAAGGTGTAGGAAGATCAGAATCAAGGAACAGTATCCAGGAGTTCATTGTAGTTTGTTTTTCAAATTTTTACTGTTTGCCAAAAGCGAGATTTTACTTGTTAAGAATTACCTGTGTTCCTTTAAAAAAAAAGACTTCTGAGAGGCAGACACCACTTTAAATTCTCTCTGACAATTTGCCCAACTATTGATTTAAATGCTTATGCAGTTGAAACATACTCATCACATTCTAAGTGAGCATGTGGCAAAAAAAGAGGTTTCAGCTCTGGGTGGAACTGAGCATTTTTAGTTTTTATCTCTTTGTACAGAAACCTATTAGTGAACACAACATTATAACTGATTTATTCTCGATGAACAGGAACATTGTGTCAGCGTAAAGCTGCCTACAGCGAGGTACACTTTCAATGGCATCAGAGAAGGGCTATTTGAACAATATTATTCTATACATGAATCATCAGTTGGGATTTCCCTAAGAAAATAAGTGCGGGTGGAAAACTGGGAATTTCTTAGTGGTTGTAATAAAATGTAAGAATGTGAATATGTGGGTGACTGATGGACTTGGCAAAGAGTCATTGTTATAATCTTTATCTCGCATCAAAAGAATGATGAATGTTTTAGTTTGTTATGTTGCCTGTTAGAATTCACTATAGTAACAAAAAAAATTAGATTAGGTCTTTTTACATAAATTGCATCTAAAACAACTGTAGCATTTTTCTATTAATTTTACAACACAATTATGCAGTTCAGTGTCACTAGCAGCAGGTGTAAACTAAGAAGCAACCATGAAATAGGTGTTAGCAGAGCTGTCTCTTCTTATATGCAGATCATGCAATGCGTGTGGGGCCTCTGATCAGAGGGACGATGTGGGTGGAGGCGTCTGCTGACCTTCATGATTCAGGTGCTCCACTGAACAGAAAATGGCATTGCAGAGTGTGGTCATTTTATTTGCTTGACTCGAGTCAGATAACTCCTTCCACAACTCTGATCTTAACTTTAGTGTAATTGGACATATCATGTAGCATTATTTTAGTACAATATAAAGTGACAAACTCCTCAACTGAACGGAGCTCTGGAGTTCTGCAGCTTGAGTCTGTTGGGCTTTTTTCTCTTTCATGAATTGTCAAATTAACTTAGTTGACTGTCACCTGTTGTAATAATTTTCCATAAATGAACAAAGAAATAGCTACAAATCAACACCAGTCAGGAAAGACAAAACCGAAAGTATGAAGAAGCAGCTCGTACTGCACTAGTTGCAAGTATGTTTAGAAATCTAAAGCTAGCTAATGTTACATCAATTGCCACTACACTAAAGCTACCAGTTCACTGAAGTAACAATAGAGTAGCAAGTGTAATATTTTTGGAATTGAGTGTTTAACAGATGTTATCTGATGTTAAAGTACCTAGCTGACACTAGGTTGTGGATTATTTTTTACTGCCAAATAGACCTCAGGACATATACATTTTGTTGAAGGCTGCTAAAGTTAGTCAACCTATTAAGTCACTAAATGCTGTTGTACTGAACACATATGAAATCCTCAAGTGTTAATATGTTTTACTTTATGAAAGAAAATCATTTAAAAGAATAATGATGGTCAATTCCTTTAATGCTTTATTTAACAATCAAAGCCTAATTTAGGAAAGCCCTGCCAAAGTCAACTAATCTGGTCCTTTCAGTAACAGTACAATTTTGGCATATAGGTTCTACAGGGTCAAAATATTACTATCAAAAGAAACAAATAAAAACCACTGGAGAAAGTTGTTAAATGCATTTTTTTGTTTTCATTACATCCCCCCAAAAAACTCTAAAACATTAAAAAAACCAAATGCACTAGTATCTGATCCAGATGTTATTAATAAGAGGATTATTTTATTAATATTACTTTTCAAAATATATTCTTTTGTATATTGTAGGAAAAATTGGCATTATTCATTTTGCCAGGCTGGAACCCAAGCTCTGGCTTAGCATGCTGCTGCCTGACACTCTTATTGCCTGCTAAAAAAGTCTCAGTTTGCATGACAGTGACCGTCGCCAGAGTGCAGCTTTCTGCCTTATGTGATAAGATGATCAATAGCAGACCTTGTAATAGCAGGGAAGTCTTCTGAAGGCTTGAGCTGGAGACCCTAGTTCTGGACAAATGACTATAAATCAAGGATAAAGCAACACTGAAGGACAGAACCTTGCATCAGTGGTCAACCAAGAGGATGGGCTTATGTGCATTCAACAAGCCAATTACAAGACCTCTATTTCTTCATTTAAAAACATCAACAAAACCCTAATTAACTGCTCTCTTCTCATAAAACTCAGCATGACCGCCTTGGCTGCTTATAGCCAGAACTCATAGCTGATAGGGTGTGTCCACAACAGAGCAACTCTTCTGGACTGGAAAGGTGGAATACATGTTGGTATTGGAGTTTGGATGAGGTTGCCATTAGTCCAACCTTGCTGAAAAACAGCAAGTGCATTAGCAAGAGAGAGAGAGCCCATATGTAAACCATTCTGATTACTTACCAGCTGACTCAGCAGACATACTGTAATTTTGCTAGCTACCAAGGACATTATGTGTGTAAATTCCTCAAACAGAAGTTGTAGTACTGCCCACAAACTGAAGGTGCAACCAAAAGTGAAGAAGAAGAGGAGCTCCTGAACAAACAAAGAAAGAAAGCATGCTGGAAAGTCTTCCTGTATCTGGAGAAAGCTGACCAGGAATGGAACAAATCATCACTCACCTCAAACCATAAGTATTACTTTGATTCTGTCAATTGTTATGGTATTGGTGTTATTGTAAGGATAAGTTCTAGCACTGTGTTATAAGTTTCTTCCTAAATCCAGTCAAACAATGCAGAGCAGCATCTCACACACATGAAAGCTCTCTCTCTCTCTCTCTCTGTCTCTCTCTCTCTCACACACACACACACACACGCACTCACACACACACATACAAACACAGACACACACACAGAGTGAGATAGAGAGAGCTTTGCTTAGGAGTTGGTTCGAGCCCATTGCAGATGCTGCTGTGAGCAAACAGATGCAATAGTATAAAACACAAGAAGCTTAATAACTAGCTAAAGACATTATCCAGCCTGAAAACATGAATTGAAAGATTAGAATTCATAAATTATGTTCATTTTTCTATTAGAGAGAAAATGATTTATCTAAGCCAAGAGACAGAATAAAAGTTATGCACCTTTTTCAATAGATGAGAAAAAGTTAAATTAAGCCTTCATAATGTTATATTTGTGTTGTTTTTTTCTTTGTCAGTATATATATATATATATTCATAGCATGCATTCGTAGTCTGAGTCCCGATCTGATTGTATGGGTGGTTACCAACCAGGTAACGCATGTGGTTGGTCTGCCAGTCTGCAAATATTTGCCACAGGCCCTCTCAGTTGCGAGAAGCAGATCGGGACTCAGACTACGAATGCTATGAATGTAATTACTCCGATCTCCAGGCTGTCATATAAACAAACTACAGGGCATGGCGCAGTGTAAAGAGGCTTCGCTTCTACGCTGACGTCCAAGGTACGATTCCCACGAGGGGTGCAGTGGAGTGTGTACGCCTAATTAGCCCAAATAAGGGCGAAGCACGTGGCACAAATTGTTTGCATTATTTGACAGTAAACTATGTAATATATATACAGTCACAGTGACATACCGTCACAGACAGGCAGGAGATAGATTTAACACCCAGGAAACAGTTTATTTACAGAGCAGAAATCACCACCACACAACACAGTCTAGTCCTTTCTTTGCCACCATTCCAATTGCCTCCACTACTCCTCAGGCTTTGTTCTCTTCCTCCCGACTTTGGCCTTTGAACGGTGGTGACTGGCTCCCTTTATAGGGCACCCAGAAGGACTCCAGATACCCAACGAGCTTATTCAGGTGAGGTGGAAGTGCTGCAAAATAGGGCCCTGTAATAGTCCATGCACCCCCTGGTGGTGGCCACGGGCCCCGGTAGAATTGAGCTCCCTGGCTCATAACCCATGGCTCCGCTAGAAACCAAGGGGGCTGCCCTCTGTCTGCCTTTTTTCAAGCATATGGGATGGCCATCCCCAAAACTTTTTGTGACTCACCTGTCCTTGTTACATTGGTGTAGTCATCAGGATCTCCTGCTTGAAGATGACTGAAGAGCAGGATCTGAATACAATGCTTTGCAACATGGCTGCAGAGATACAGGGACTCATGGTCCAATTAGGAAAAACAAGAACCCAGCTCACCAAGGGGAAAGTATAGACTCAAGCATGTGTCACCCTCCAGCAGGACTGGTCTAGGCCTCCTTTCCAGGTACTGATGCCATGACAAGTGAACAATGGTGAACAAGGAAAATCTCTTAATTTTCTAACGTACGGCTATAAGACATCATTGGGAGTGTGCCGAGTGGGCAAACATACTGACACCGTCCCTGAAAAGAGAGGCACATAAGATCTATTATGATCTTGGGACTGAGGATGCCACCAACTATGACACACTGAAAGAAAAGATCTTAAAAAGATACTGTATTTCTGTGAACCATCAAGGCAGGGCTTTGCCATGAGCGGAGGTTAGACTTGGAGTGGCCAACAAGACCTCAGGCCTATGATCTTTGGGGAAAAGCATGTTGCTGGCTGAGACCAGATTTAAACAATTTTAAACAGGTCATAGGGCAGGTGGCCTGCAACCTAATAGTTAACGTCCTTCCCAACTTTCTCGCCTAGCTGGTCTGCAGACAAGCCTATAAAAATATGGATGCCTCAACTGATACAGTGCAAAGGCACAGAGCAGAAGACAGAACTGAGTGTGCAGAAAAGGAAAACTTACTCATCACAGTCTAAAACCAAGTGAATTAAGCAAGGCAACCCCCCAAAAAATCTTTCCGGGAACTTTGTGTGCCTTTATTTCTCATGGATGATAACTGGATCATGTTGAATTTCCAAGGGTGGAAACCCTTTTACAGTATCCACAATATGATATGCTTAGTTGAAGTCAAAGGAAACCAACTGAAGAAGCTGGTGTTGTTCTCCATACTCTTTCAGAGATAGATGAGTTCTGAAAATTAGGTCAGTCATAAACTTCATCTTCTGAACCCATATTGAAATTCTATGACAATTGCCCCAGAAGTATGTGGTCATCTAGCATAATGATTTCATTACATATGGATGTGTGACAATACATTTGCTGTTTTTACCTTTAAGAGATGGACTAGTGCATAGATAAAGTCTTAAACTGTCCTGATCCTCTTAGTTTTGCTAGAATTAAAAAAAAATGTCTATCTCTTCAGGGTTTATATCCTTTGTTCTTTCTATTGTTTGTTGTTTCAGAATTGTGGAAGTCATGAACCCACTAAGAATTATAGGCTGGTGGTCCTGTTGGCTACAAAGAATCAGGTTAGTGAAATAAACTCTTTTTCACATGATACAGGCTTTTAAAATTTGTACAACACACATTTTTTACTTTCTTTGTCTTCTTGTAACTAGTAAATCCATCTGTGATTCTGTTGCATATTTTGTGCACATGAATTTTTTTGTTTTCCTCTTATGTGCCTACTGATTGTTACAGTTGTGTGCTTTAATGACTTTAAGGATTGGTGATTAAAATTATAGAAAATCAACTCTGATTGACAGTTGATTTTCAATTTAAAGAGTCTTTAAAAAGTTATTTGGCATAAATGTGGATGTCTAGCTTCTTTTTCATCCGTTTTCCTTTTCACATGAAATGGTCCAATAATGCTGTCTGTGGTACTTAAAAATTCATTCATCATTTGTGTTGTCAAAAGTTGTAGGGTTTCCTTTTCCTTCTTTACTTGGTACCTGTTACCCATTTCACAGGTTCCTCTAAAGACCTAATACTGTGCTTTGTTCGGTTAGTCACTTTGTTTTGCTTCTAGTCAGTGTGGAGCCGACCCGGACACAGACAGGCGGACATGTTGCTAATCACCACCACACGTTTATTATATACAAATATCTACAATTTAAAGTCACTCAGACTCAGTCCAATTAGTGCACAAACCCCAACACACAGTCCTGGCCACGCAATGCCTTTCTTCGGGCCGCCTCCACACTCTCTCTGCCTCGTCCTTCTTCCACCCGACTCCAGCCCTGAATGAAGGGAGACGGCCCCTTTTATCCATGGATATATGGATGAGCTCCAGGTGTTCCCGACACTCCCCCGTTGGCCACGCCCCAGCGTGGCGGAAGTGCCGGCTGTTCTCCCGGCAGCTCTCCGGGTGTCCTTCTAAATCTTCCCCCCAGCACTTCTGGGTGTGGCAGAAGTGCTGAGGTAACAGGTCCCCAAGGCATTGGGGTGCCTCATAGCGGTGACCACAGGCCCCTGCAGGGTGGGGCTTCCATGCCCTCAACCCGTGACCCCAAAAGGGCGGCGGCCCCCACGTGATCCAGTGTGGGCGCAGACCCACATCCGGTCCCTCACAGCGTCCCGGCCGGGTCGTTGCCCCTGGCATCCCTGACATCAGATATGCAGATATGCAAAATCCCTTGCTCTTGTGATGGATTAGTAACATATTATATATATATATATTTTTTTTTTTATCAGTTTAATCATGTTTTTTTTCTGGAGATGCTAGGTGTCACTACTTATTATCATTGATTAGATGATCTTTGACTGTCGCTGCAAACCTCCACCATTGGAAGTGACAGTTAAATAGAAATCAAAAATATCCTCATCAGGAGTTAAATGGAACCGTTTATTTCATGTCACTTATTTATTTTTTTATTTACAGTTTCATTTTTGACATCATTTGCTGTGTTGCTTTAACAGAGACGTGGTTATGCATGTGCCAGGCATGGCTATGTGTTAAAGTGGTGGTGGCTAGTTGCATGTGATGTCATGACAAATATTTTATAAGACTCAGTCACATGCACTTCAGTGTGTGAACTGAAATGTTTGAAATAAAGGATGCATCATTCTCTTTAATTTGTTTTACTGATAAAAACCAAAGACAGGTCATAAACAGGAGATCACATGTATCAACATAACCAAGTTCAATATCTGAGTTCCTAAAAATCCTTTTTGCACTAGTTAATTTCACAAGAGATTTTTCTTACTGAATATAGAATCTTGAACACTGAAAGAAGTGCACTATCATCTTAAAGTATTAATCTGATGCAGTTGTTTCAAAGTCTAAAATAATTTCACCCTTATTTAGGAAGATGGGAACATACCAATTACACTCAGGTGTGGACCAAAACAACCAAACTGAGACCTTTTAGAATGATGATATTGGTATAGTACCAAGTGAACTCTAGAGCAGTTTTCATGGGGTATGAATGTGATCTTACACAAGATGAATCTAACTAAAGGAAATACTGTGCATTATGTGGTGTGGACCCCACTCCCTTACCTGGCCAGAAGGCCTTGATAACAGAAGGTCAGGAATGGAATTACAATATCTCGTTTCAATGCTAGGACCTGGATGTGGAAGGATGTTACAGCAGCTATGGTGGGGCTGGTGTCCTAAGAACCACTGGGCAAATCCTGGTATGGACTTGGGAGTATGAAAGGGCAGCACAGTGGGTAACTGCCTGCTGTGGACAGAGTGTTGTACACTGGGTGGCAGCATCATGTCTGGCAAGCCCTATTAAGGACACCTGCAGGGCAGCATAGGAGTTGTGGTCCCATGGGCCTGCACTTTTGGGTTCTGTGTTGGTCGCCAGAGAGCTGTTGGATAGTGAAGATACAAGGGCTGCTGTAGTCTTGCCTGACACAGAAGTGCTTCCTGGAGACAATTGATTTAGCACTGGAAGTACTTCTGTGTCCAGAGTTAAAAGAGGCACCTCCGCTTGGCTCAAGGAGTTGGAGTCAGGGGAGGACCTTGACAAAAGTCCCCTTTGAGAAGTTGAGGAAAACAGAAGGAGCAAAGGGAGTGACTGATAGTATTATCATGCTGTACTGTGTTTTGTGAGAGCTGCTACGACACTGAAGAAAGGATGCCTATAAAAAGAACACATTATTGTAAATAAAACTGCTGGATTTGAACCTAGAAATCAGTGTGTGTAATTGTTTCGAGGGTTTGGAGTGCTGAACACCACAGCATGGCCACAACATATACATGCAAATGTAACAAAATTCAAGTCTGGAACCTGATTCAGGTAGAAAGCCTCTCTACTGCCCACTCTCGTGATTAGATAACAGTTAACCACATTAAAAAAAGTATAAACTTATTTGTGAATTAATCAAACCACATGCAGAGCTGGTGAGAAATCAACAGCAGCATCCTATGTGACCCATAATCAAACCTCCCAATCGCAGATGATTCTAGGGACTTTAGGAGGCCCAACGCGAAAAACTCCACGTGGTAAAATTTATTACCATTGTTTTAGTGCAAAGTCTAAATTAATAAGAACAGTTATATAATGGTATATACAGTACATGTTTTGTTTAGAAAACAGAAAAACAATAAGATTAAAGAACATTTTTAAAATCAAATCTAAATAAAAAATTAAAAAATTAATCTCTCTATTATAAAAAAAAATTTGCGACAATACAGGACTTTTTTCCTGTGACAAGATGTGATCTTTGAAAGAGAGATCTTTTGAAGACAGACAGAGAGACACTTTCACGTCCCTCGAGACGGACAAATCACTTCATACTTACAACCTTTGGAAGCAAGTTCTGTGATGCACATGCAGAGCAGGTTAGAGATAATGGAAACAGGAAAATTCGAAAGTCTCAAAAAAATAAGAGTAAACATCACATTAGCGCAAACAAACGGAAAATATTGCTCAGTGAAATAATGGAACAGTGAAAAGAGATTACATAGTGTTTGAGGATGTCAGGGGGAGAAGAGAGACAAGGCAGTGAGACAAAAGGACATGTGCTGTACAGGCTTTTAAACGTTCAAAGTGCCTCACGAAATGCAGATCACGTGACACAGCAGCAGCAGCAAGCCAGCAGCTGATCGAGCAAAGAGGAGGTTAAAATAAACTGTATTTGTTTCCCATTGTATCACCGTTTAAGAGGGGTTTCGGGGGAGTGGCTACATCTCCTTGGGGTGCTTTCTGCCCCTCTCTTCACAATGGTGTGTATTGCTGGCGGGAGGGAAAGGGATTGGCCAGCGAAGTGAGCAGAGAGGAAAGCCCCCTAATAAATAAATAAATACAACACAAATAAAGGTAAAGTGCAAATGGCAATAGAAAAAAATACAAATTGCACATTTTAATATGTAAAAAATTATTTAAAATTGCACATAGGTAGAAATTTCAAAAACAAATGAGAGCTCATAAAGGTCTTGTTGTAACTTCCAAAACTGCAATGTTTTCCAGTTCCAAAGACCTTTGAAAGTTGATCTTTATTGAAGTTAGAGCTCGGGCTGAAATTCTCTTCTAGCACATGGTAAATCTCAAGTAAGATTTAATTACCTTTAAACAGGGAAAATGTCTCTCACCAGAGGCAACAGTGATTCTGTTGCTAAATCAGTGCTGCTGATTTTGGCTGTCTGCTGACTACAGTGGGGTCTGGAGAGACTGAAGTCAAATCAGAAATGACTGAATTGTCTAAACAATACAATTTTTTCTTCAAAACATATACAGTAATCCCTCCTCGATCGCGGGGTTGCGTTCCAGAACCCCCCGCGATAGACGAAAATCCGCGAAGTAGAAACCATATGTTTGTGTAGTTATTTTTATATATTTTAAGCCCTTATAAACTCTCCCACACTGTTAACATTATTAGAGCCCTCTAGACATGAAATAACACCCTTTAGTCAAAAGTTTAAACTGTCCTCCATGACAAGACAGAGATGACAGTTCTTTCTCACAATTAAAAGAATGCAAATAGATCTTCTTCTCTTCAGGAGCAGAGAATTTCAGAGGGAGAGAGAGAGAGCCAAAAGAAAAGCAAATAATCAAAAAATCAATACTTGTGCTTTTAAGTTTGCCGCGGCATTTTTAGAGGAGCGTTAGTATCTTCTAAGCAAACAGCCTCTGTGCAAACAGCCCCTCTGCTCACATCTCCTCCGTCAGGCGCAGAGAACGTCATAGAGAGAGAGCGAGATTAAAGCAACAATCAAAAAATCAATACGTGTGCTTTTGTGCTTTTAAATATGCCGAGCACCGCAATAAAGTGGCATTTTTTTAGAGGAGCGTGAGTATCTTTTAAGCAAACAGCCTCTGTGCAAACAGCCCCTCCATCAGGCGCAGAGAATGTCAGAGAAGGTGAGAGAGAGGCAGAGACAAGCAAACAATCAAGCTCCGCGCGGGATGCATATCTTATAGCATTGAGGAGTTTTAGTTAATATGTAATACATGCTCTGATTGGGTAGCTTCTAAGCCATCCGCCAATAGCGTCCCTTGTATGAAATCAACAGGGCAAACAAACTGAGGAAGCGTGTAGCATAAATTAAAAGACCCACTGTCTGCAGAAATCTGCGAACCAGCGAAAAATCTGTGATATATATTTAGATGTGCTTACATTTAAAATCCGCGATAGAGTGAAACCGCGAAAGTCGAAGCGCGATATAGCGAGGGATTACTGTAAATCCTTTTCATGATTTTTGAAAATAAGTTCTGATTACATTTAACATGACTTAACATGTAACATTTCTCACAAACATTCTCTCAATGAAGACTGCAGCCTTCTTTAATGGGTTTCCGATTTTGTTTAGTGTGTCGATGCACTGCTTCAAGGGGAGTTTCCAAAGATTGCATTTAGTACAGTATATGTAAACAGAAACCCTTGGGCCCTCCTCTCAGTTCATGGCACCAGGTAATTGCCATCCTTGTCTGTCCTGTCACAGATCTGTTCCTAATCTTACTTTGCAAGAGTGATGCATGCAGGTAGGTCATCTTCTCAATGACGTCAATCCTTGTGCATGATGCAGAAACTGGTGGCACGTTGACTTTGATACTATGTGGTAAATATTGGTCAAATATCCAAAAATGAACATTAGCAAATATATACATGCCTAATGACAGCAGAAATGTGATTTGAGATAAAATAAAAAGAGGTTACATACATTAGTAGGCTACTAGAGAGTATATATTCTGCCTCATACAGTGAAATAAAATGCAGCTGATATGTCTACTGTCTAAAATTGAAGCACCCATCCTCTGTAGTGTTGCATATGTGAAACGTTAAATTTTTGTAGTATGCAAAGTACTGCATAATTTTAATGGACTCTTCTAGTTATCAGTATTTTGCTCACAGAGATCTACTTGGTAAACACAGCACATAATTAATGCAGATGTGGTGGTGCACAAACACTGCTGTTGTTGATGCTCCATGGTGATTTAATCCTAGGAAAAAATAGCTTCTGTACCATGAGTAAAATCAGTGGCAAGTTCACAGTTTCTTTTTACATTCTGGTTCACTTAAAGGTTTGAAAAGTAACTGAACTAACTGGAGATTGTAACAAAGTAACTAATCATCTTCTGATATAGTGCAAAGTAAATGGACTATGAGTGGGAAAATGTCTTCAAAGCAAAGTGAACTGAGTTTATTTTTTTAAGCTATAAAGCTATAGTGCAAATCTGAGGATGAGTAACTTGCAGGTCGGACAGAGCAAGATAATGAGGAAAAAGTATAAAGAATAGCAGAACAAGTTGCACCCATTCTTTTTTTACCATTATTGCATAATAAGTAGAGTCACCATACTCCATGACCAGTCTGAGCTAACTGCAAAAATGTTTATGTATCCGGTCATAACACAAATCCAGTGGATAAATCACACATTATCAAATGCACACAAAGTCTAACCACTGTTAACATCACAACAACATGTCTCTGAAATGCCAAAGGAAACCACAAAACGCAGAGCACACCCACGTGAGCCTAGGCATATAACCACACAATCTTAAAAAAAGGTGACTGACAGAATCGGGAACAAGGGATAAAGCTGAACAAGTACACATTTAAGAGCAAGTCAATTAATTACATAACTTAATAAAACAAATATATCTATAATATTTACTGCAAGGAGACCTGGGTTCGCTTCCCGGGTCCTCCCTGTGTGGAGTTTGCATGTTCTCCTCATGTCTGCGTGGGTTTCCTCTGGGTACTCCGGTTTCCTCCCACAGTCCAAAGACATGCAGGTTATGTGCATTGACAATCCTAAATTTTCCCTAGTGTGTGCTTGGTGTGTGTGTGCCCTGTGGTGGGCTGGCACCCTGCCTGGGGTTTGTTCCTGCCTTGTGTACTGTGCTGGCTGAGATTGGCTCCAGCAGGCTCCCGTGACCCTGTGTTAGGATATAGTGGGTTGGAGAATATTTGCTGCACCGATTAATAGTGGGGATGGCTCACTTGCACAAGAATCTGTATTCCTGACTGCTAGCTGAGGTCTTAAAGGCCTCCTGAAACAGACCAAAACTATGCATGTAGTGTACGTTGACTGGTGACAATAAACTGACCTGGTGAGATTTAGTGCTGGTGTGCAAGTGAGTTTTCTTTGAGATCCACTAGTGTCCCATCTAAAACTAGCTCCTACTTTTGCACTGTGTGCTGCTGAAATTGGTTCCAGCTTTCTGTGACTTTGTGATGCCAAAACTGTGCTCTGTAAATGATGGCTTCCATACACTTTAGTGTCAAAGCATTTTATGTTTTTCAAAGATTTGGTCTTTGTGGGTAAGTGAAAATCAATTTCAACTGCATACAGTAGCACAAAGGTTTCTGATAAACTTCCATGCAATCATACATAAAAAGTTATTTTTTAGTGAATTCATGCACAATTAAAAGAAACCTTTCTTTATAATTTTAAAATCACTTGCAGAAATATATTTGATAAAACCAATCATTGTAAATACTCATAATTGAATTCACTGATGCTTGGTTTACAAATAGGAAATACTATGGGCATTGGTATTGCAGAATTAGAGCATGAAGGAAGTGTGGAACGGGATGAAGATCATCACTGGCTGCAGCTCGAAGCGGGGTGCCACCATCGAGAGAGAGGTGGAGAGAGAAAACCAGATGAACAACTTCTTTAACAGGTTTGACCACCCTAACCCACTCACACCTCAGAGTACCGTATCTTCCACCCATCCTTCTGCTGATACCAGCATAGGAGAGAGTTTCCCCCCACCCACAATTACTGCAGCCCAGGTAAGCAGAGAGCTGAGGAGACTTTGTGCTAGCAAAGCAGTGGGTCCAGATGGTGTATCGCCATGACTGCTGAAGGCCTGTGTGTTGGTGCTGGGGAGTCCTCTACAGCGCATCTTCAGCCTGAGCCTGGAACAGAATCGCGAGGCTTTGGAAAACATCTTGTATCACCCCAGTCCTAAAGGTATCACACATGGTGATCTGAATGACTTCATGCCTGTTGCACTGACATCACATGTGATGAAGACCATGGAGTGGCTGCTTCTTCACCACCTGAGGCCACAGGTCCGCCACACCCTTGACCCTCTTCAGCTTGCATACCAGGAGATGCATTCATCTATATGCTACACCAATCCCTCTCCCACTTGGACAGAGGCAGTGGTGCTGTAAGAATTATGTTTCTGGACTTCTCTAGCGTCTCAGCATCATCCAACCTCTGCTCGTTAGGGACAAGCTGACAGAGATGGGAGTAGATTCATACCTGGTGGCATGGATTGTGAACTATCTTACAGACAGACCTCAGTATGTGCATTGTGGTCAGCAGCACAGGAGCGCCGCAGGGGACTGTGCTTTCTCCGGTCCTGTTCAGCCTATATACATCCAACAATACAACTCGGTGTCCTGCCACGTGCAAAGGTTTGCTGATGACACTGCTATCATGGGCTGCATCAGGAGTGGGCAGGAGGAGGATTATAGGAACCTAATCAAGGACTTTGTTAAATGGTGCGTCTCAAACCATTTATACCTGAACACCAGCAAAACCAAGGAGCTGGTGGTGGATTTTGGGAGACCCAGGCCCCTGGCGCTGAGCAGGCTCCTGTCAATCATGGAGAATTCACTGCATCTACTGAACAGTATCATCTCCAGACAGAGGAGCAGCTTCAGCAGCAGACTGTTGTCACTGTCCTGCTCCACTGACAGACAGAGGAGATCGTTCCTCCCCCACAGTATGCAGCTGTTCAATTCACCCCCGGGGGTGATGGGTAAACGTTAACACTATACAAGATTATAGACTGTTATACCTGCCTCGCACTCTCCATCTTGCATTTTTTAAGTTGCACTGCTTTTTTTATTGCTCTTTAATTAGTATTGTTTTTATCTATCTATCTAGCTATCTAGCTATCTAAGTCAAAACTCAATGCTAACATGAAAGAGGATTGAACACAAAGTACACAAACATTCACACTGGGTCAATTTAGAGTCACCAGTCACTTAACATAAAACACATTTTTGGGATATGGGAAGAAACTTGGGAAACTATGGGAAGAAAATCCTACACAGGTAGAATATGAAACAACTACACAGATAGAGCTGGTACTGAAACCCAGCAGTTTGGAGACCTGTGGCAAAACATCAGACACATACCATATACTCTAATGCATGGAGACACTTGCAGGTCAAAAAATCAATTAAACCTTTGTTTTTAAAGAACAGTATATCTGCTCATGATTAAAGAATTAGCGTTGTATTTAACCTGGGCAAAATCTGGTGAACTTGTAAAGGTTAAATTTTGATTGCACATCTTGTCTTATTCACATCTCATGTTAGTGTGTGATAAAAAAAACATGCATTGTAGTATGATGACAGTGGTGGCAAGTAAATCATTTGACTTTAAACTATTTACAATTGGACAATTAAATAACTTCAACAGTGAGCTTGGAGCGGAATAAGATATATTTGTAAATGACATATAAATCTCTAAAATCTTGCCATAGTAGCAGTGCACATTTCAAGTTAGCATGTGAAGTTGATGCCTGATAGCTTGGCATGCCTGCAGCTTATGTTAGAGGGGCCCTGTCATCGAGACAAACCAGCAGTTTTTAGGTTCAAAGACAGTGCACTCAAGTGGGTTTAATCTGTGATTCATTATACAAAATGTCACGAGATCCAGATGGTTTCCTAAACATTGGAAATCATTCTATGGCAATAATAGGAACATTCCAAAAACTAATTTCTCCAATGTTTATGTGACTCATCATAATCATCTATAATATTTTATTTTAATGTCCTAAAAAAATAAATCTTTTTGTAGGTTAGGTTAACTCTCAAATAATCTTACACTCAGAAGCATGGTTACGAGATTATTTCTGTGGGGTAGACTGACCACAAATTTAGCTAGTTTTATACAGGCAATTTCATGCCATCTCCACCCATCCATTTATTCTCAGTACAGACTTGTTTTCATTACAGGGTCATAGGAAAACAATCTGTTCCTGTAAGACAGGGTTCTTAACAGGAGCCAGGTTTGAACAGACTTTTATTCTATCTCACCGACTGAGAATATTCAGTATTGTGAATAAGCTTGACTGCCATGACTTGAAAATGAGGGAGCAAATAGAAATTAAAAAACACAGAGAGAACATGCAAGTGCCATGCAGTAACTGTAATTAATGCAAGGTCTCAGTAGTGATAAGGCGGCAGACTACTCTGCCTTCCTATTTTATATACCTACTTTGTATTCATGAAATGGCCTATGTATGTTTTTGTGGCAGCAACGTATAGAAGCAATATTTTACAACTCCTATCCCAGGTTTGCAGAAACATACTTCTGGATGGCATGGTGGTGCAGTGGTAGCACTAAGCCTCACAGAAAGAAGACCAACGGGTTGCCTTCTGGGTCCTCCCTGTGTGGAGTATGCATAATCTCCTTGTATATGTGTGGTTTTCCCTTGAGTACTCTGGCTTCCTAACTCACTCTAAAGTTATGCAGGTTAGGTGAATTGGTGATGATAAATTGGCCATGTTGCGTGTGTATATTTTTTCACACTGCTTTGTGCCCCATGCTTGCTGGGATAGGCTCCAGCTCCCTCTCAACCCTGCTTATTTGGGCTTAGAAAATGGCATGGTGTTTTTATATTATGACATTATGATAAGCACAGTAATCGGCTCCTTGATCACTGACTTCATTTCTTATTGTTTCAAAACAACAGAATTATTTAATAGTGTGCTATATACGCAAAGACACAGAAAGGCTGGAAAGTTTTTGCCAAGATGTTACAAAACAGACAAGTGAAATTATTGGGGTACCAAGGTGGTATCCCCATTTTTTGGCATATAGTATGAGAAAAACAAACAATAATAAAAATAATAATGCATTTTATTTATATTGCAACAAAATACTATGCAGAATAATATGCAGTGCTATCTTCACTCAGTCTATTTACTAATCTATAAGTGTTAGTGATCTAAAGAGGCAGAGGCACAGATTGGTTCAGTGGTTGTGGTCCAAGTCTGGATCGAGCTGCCAGGATGTGAAAGAGACAAAAAGAAAAGTCACAGTGTAACATTGTTTTTCTTCCCCTATGTTTCCTTTAAATTGGTCCCCGTAAGATTCATGCTATACTCACATATTTTAGACTATAGTTTTCCTATTTATCCCTTTTCTACTCAAGTTCTCACTAAAGAATCAGCCCAACACAGGATATTAGTTAATTGTGGAGCACATCTTCATACACACCAATGCAATTTAGAGTGTGGTAGCAAACCTGGGTGCACCAGAGCAAAGAGCGAAAATACAAAATCCACATTATAGAAAAGTTCAAGAACTACACCATCATGCCATTTAAAGCAGAAAAGTATATCTCAGTTTTATGAAAGATAGTGTCCATTTGTCCAAGGGATAATAAACAATGAGGAATCTCAGATTGCTATAGATTTCATTTTTGGATTACAAATCCATGTGAATAAGTACAGCAGTCAGGAATAGTCAGCCTAATTCTACAATGAAAAATGAAATTCAAGGAAGATGAATCACAAACAGGCAAATAGAAAAAAATATTTTATACTACAAGTAAAAAATGCAAGAGCAATTTTTTTTCTAGACACAATTATTACAAAATCAGTGAAGTGCAAGACAAACCAATCAGTCTTTTACTTTTAGATTAAATCTGGAAAAATCATGAACAGAAATCATCTACACTAATGCAGATTCTAAGAAATGTTTCAAAAGAAAGTGATAAACGCAAAAAATATTCAACATTAAAAAAATACCAAAGCACTAATCAAAAATGTTAAGGACATTACTGTTCATAGAAAAGCCTGACATGCTGTCATCCTTTGGATTAACAGAAGTGGTAAAATTAAAAAAAGAAAAATTCAACTTAATGAAAATAAACACATTTACCTCACCTGTGACTGTGGTGTGGTGGAAAGGTCTCTTTGTGTCTTAGCTGTCCTTACAGATATGTTGTCAGTTAGCTGTGGCAAAATATTGACGGGGAAGCTGTATGGGGCTTTTCTTTACAACTGTTACAACATTACCTAATACTGTGGATGTCGATTTTGCATGTTTTTTCTTGTGTTTGCAATATTTTTCTCAGAGTAGTCATTTTCTTTTTAAATCCCAAAGATGTGCAGATTAGGGCATTGGCAGCCATGTTTACAGCAATTCAGCCTGGGTTGGCTCCTCCTCAAGATGCCACTCAGTTTGGCTCAATAGCTGATGACTATGAATTGTATTAAATGCATTCAATGAAAAGATTGATATATTGGTATTTTGATGTGAAATTTTGCATACAAGTTGATAAATGTTTTCTATGTCTTTATTTGTAACTTAGGCAAAGCAATGTAATATTAGTGTCACATTAGTGAGAAGCATTCATGTTTAGCCCCCTAGGACTAAGTCAGAAAAGTGAATTTTACGACAGGGTTGGGGGAAGTGCCTCAAACAAGTTTGGCCAATATTTCTCTGCTGGAGTCTCTCGGTCAAACACCACAGGAAAGCCAGGCTGTATAACTGTCAAGCTGAAAATCTATAAATTTCCTTGTTTTACAACACACACACACGCATACTCTCTCTCTCTTACCAAACTGATGAAAGACCATCTCATACACCATGAACTGAAAAGGATAATACAATGAAGAACACAGCCATATTGAGACCGTCATCTGGCCTGCTCTAAAGAAAGCTGACCACAAATGAAGACTTAACTAGAGACATTTTAAGTAACTAACAAGTCTATGTGCCGCCTGAAACTACACATCACCATTTATCAGGCTGTATGGTTAACAATATTAAAATGTACTTTGCATATTGTTATTATCCTTCTATATAAAAGTCCTTCCGTCCCGTGAGTGCTACGCAGGCGCGGAATTTCACACACGCCCCGTCCATTTTGCAATGCGATGGGATTTGTAGTTTCGTTTTTTCCAGGCAAAAGATGATTTTCTACTCCAGACTGTGCGATATCTTCTTCTTCTTTCTTACTTTATAAAAGTGGTCGGGATTGTCCTTCCGTCCCGTGAGTGGAAAGTGTAGCGGTATTCCGCTTATCACAGACTTAGTACTTGCAGCTTGCGGTACGAAGCGACATGATGTGAGCAGAGTTCTGGTGCTCCCATCGTTCCCTTGCTTTTGTGCGCGATGCGCTGGAAAAATAGACAAAACTATGTCTCTGGAAATAATTAATGTTGATGGAGTACAAATGTCTCACTGCGTAGTAAATATCAGGGGGGTTCAAAAGGGCGACCTCAATATAGAAAAAAAGTTTAAATTTCATCACAAAAATAACAGAAACTACGAGTATTAAAGTAATACCGCTCAAATGCAATATAACCAAATTAATGAATTTGTATAAAATATCAAACTGATCTACATATTGAATTGCCTTAAGAAGTGGTCAACTTAAAAGTCGGTTGCCTTAAAAAGCGGGTCAGCCTAGTTTATGAATATTATCAGTAATACATTATTTAAATTGTAACTTAACTCCTGCTTGTCTTTTACTACTCCTAATTGCCTGAGGTTATAAATGTAGAAGAGAACGTGGGGAGAAGTTATATGGTACAATACCTTATAAACAGTGGTAAGTCTGTGAGATTTGAGGCATTCTGACAAAGGCTACATATTAATAACTAGCAAAATACCTGCGCTTCGCAGCGGAGAAGTAGTGTGTTAAAGAAGCAATGAAAAAGAAAAGGAAACATTTTGAAAATAACGTAACCTGATTGTCAATGTAATTGTTTTGTCACTGTTGTGAGTGATGAGTGTTGTTGTCATATATATATATATATATATATATATATATATATATATATATATATATATATATATATATATATATATATATTTACACACACATACATACACATATATACAGACAAATACATATATATATATACATACATACACACACATATATAAACATATATATACATATACATACTTATCTACATATATACACACACAGCTATTTCGTATCAGTGCAATACGCTGTTTGTTAAAACGGTTGACTCCTGCTCTTATGTGCAATAACAAATCAAATCATTAAGTTGTCTTTGCTCATATGTCATTTTAGAGCTGGACGCCTGGCATCTTTTTTTGGCCACAAGTTCGTTTGTTTGGTGTGAGGTTCTGTGTTGTGGAGATTCTCAGGATGGATTGCAGGTGCTCATCAGTGAGGCGACTCCTGTGTGCTGTTTTGTTAGTCTTTATCACTGAGAAGAGCTTCTCACACAGATATGTGCTACCAAACATGCACAAGGTTCGAGCCGCATGTAGACGGACTTTTTTTGTTCTTCAAAGTCACCAAAGCGCCGTGCAAACTCAGTGCGCAATAACTCTAGCTTCGCAATAACTTGCAGCATCATAAGCTAGACTTGATTAATGCGGTAAGTGTTCGGCAAGGCAGCTGAAGCGCTGCATTATGGGATCTGTAGTTTATTGTGTTACCAGCGCTTCATATACCCGGGCCATTAATAACAATAATACAGTATATAAAATGATCTCGGGGCGGATATAATTACGCCGGGCGGATGTGGCCCGCGCCCTTGAGTTTGACACATATGGACTAAATAGAACTTGAAAAGATATATTTTTTCAAATGTGATCGCAATTCAGATAGAGTTGACGCCAAGACTACAGCCTGCATGCCTCAATGAGTCATCCTCCCCTCGCTCTTACTTTTTTACCGTTCATCTAATGAATACACTGAGTATGGCTTTACCAAAACAATCATTGATGGCGAATAAAGTATCCATTATTCGAGTATGTAGATCGGGATATATATATATATATACATATATATATACCCGCGTATCGCAGCGGAGAAGTAGTGTGTTAAAAAAGCTAGAAAAAGAAAAGGGAACATTTTAAAAATAACGTAACATGACTGTCAATATACAGTATTTGTTTTGTGAGTGTTACTGAGTGTTGCTGTCATCAAGGATTTGATTATCATTATTTCTTTCAATCAGGTTCGTATTTGTAGGATGTGTTGTGTTCAAGTTACATTCCGTGTTTGTCAATCGCTGTAAAGATGACAGGTTTCATTCATCGATTCGTTTTTTAATTGTCCAACCCATGGCCCTTAACCTGCAATAGCTCCATCCTGGGTATGACGTTAATCAGCACCAAGCCCTGCAAGCAGAACCTCCAATTTACAGGGAAAACCTTGTGGTTGGCAGCAGGATTGGCACTCCAGCAACTGTAAAAAACCTCACACTGTCCCAGTGTGATGCTGAGGTGTCACCTGCTGTACTCAGGTCCCAATCCAGGTTGTTCGTCATCTAGTTGGTGCAGTGTTGCTCTTTTCTTTTGGTTAACTTCAGAAATTTAAGATTTAATGACAATTGATGTGATGGATGGGTGCCTCATCTAGAGTTGGGTTTTGTCTTATATTTGATGCTGCTGGGGTCTGTGGCAATGCAAGGTTTCTTAAAGAGTGGAGTAGCTTAGGTACATGAGTGTAGGTGTTTTGAAGGAAAGCTGTGTGGCTGTGGAGAACTTGATGAGGGAAATGGCTGATTCTGCATTTCGTGCATGAGTGCAGTTAGGAAAGCCTACCCTCATTGAGGCTCCATGGATTGTTTGGTTTGGTTTGCACTGAATCTCCTAGTTCTTTAAGAGGTATAAAACACAGGTGTTCACTGCATGAGTAGAAAGTCTGCTTACACATCACCTTCAAAAGCTTAGATCACTGAAATGTTCCTGAAGCCTGCATGATTCATGGAATCTACAAACGTAAAGTTAGTCGGTCATTCTCATACCCATTTAATCCAATTAAGGGTCATGGGGCGGTGACACCCATCCCAGCAACACTGAATAGGTGTCAGGAAAAGCACACAGGGCTCACTGACACATCTGCTGGAGCCAATTTAGACTTGAAACTTAACCCAACCAAAATATCTTCAGGAATGTTAGAAGAAAATCCCATGGTAAGACAGGACAAGTGTACAAACTATATAGGTAGGTTATTTGAACCCAGGATGCTGGAATTATGTGGCAACAACCTCCTGTGCTGCCATGAAATGTTTTACAAAAGTTTAATAAAATGCACTGTTTTATATTTTGGAATCTGTGACAGTCCAGGTTGGTCCAACAGTCCTTGGCAACCTAGAACCATCTATAACATGTCTAAGGATGAGCCGGGAAGATGAGGACAGAGACAAGAGGTAGGTGAAGCTTCTTAGTGCTTTAGTTCTCATCAAAGTGTTTCTAACCAAAAGTGCAGTGCTGCTTCAATAAAAAAATAATCAAATAAAATGGTGATATACAGAGTTTAATCCCCAATAATAAATAATAACTGATACATCAAAAAGAGGTTAAAAGGCCCTAGGCGGAATCCTTTCCTTCCCTTAAAAACAATCCAGAGCCTCAGTGCCATCACTGTAAAATCAATGTCTCATCTGCTTATTCTTTCAGGTCTCTTCAGCAAGAGCAGACACAGTCAGTCTTTAAAGTATGGCTCATGTTCCTTGGTGCTCTCCATCAGCCTTGCAGGGACATTCCTTCTCCTTCTCCTGCCACTTTCCTCGGCACCTACAGGAGCCTACACTGAGTGCATGTTCACTCCTGCTCCATGTGGTGGTTAGCACCAGTGACCCCTACCCCTCAAACGTTGGCATTACACTACTTTTGGGGTCGTTCCTGACTGCCTTCCCTCTCTCTTTTACTGAACCTGCTCCACCATGATTTTATACTGTCTTCTTTCCCATCATTTTGACCTCCATCTTTCCCTTTTTGGTCTCATTGCTCTCCCTTTTCTCTCTGGCCAATATTGGCCAAACTTGTTTGAGGCACTTCCCCCAACCCTGTCGTATAAGCTCTACTTATACTTCTCGGGATGCAGGTGCACTAGTAGAAATTACAGAAGCAGTTGAGTCAATCACTTGCAACTGCGTGTGAATGCACTCAGTCAATCATTCCAATTCACACTCGAGCCCCTCTGCCATGCTACCACACACACTTACACCCCACATAAGCCTGAGTGCTCCTTTATTTATGCATTTTATTAAAATACCCAACATCACAGACTCCTCCCACAACAGAACAAAATATTTCTTTAATGAAATGCATTTTAAAAAATGTTTAAGCCTTGTTTAGGGTTAGTTATTTCCCCCACAAAAGAGTAAATTCTTTAAAAATATCTGTATTTTTTCTTAACTAATTGTTTTGTCTTGGTCTCTACCTTCCCCTTTTGTATCTATACTAATAAAAGGCAAAGCCCTCACTCACTCACTCACTCACTCACTGACTCACTCACTCACTGACTCATCACTAATTCTCCAACTTCCCGTGTGGGTGGAAGGCTGAAATTTGGCAGGTTCATTCCTTACAGCATCCTTACAAAAGTTGGGCAGGTTTTATATCGAAATTCTACGCGTAATGGTCATAACTGGAAGCAGTTTTTCTCCATTTACTGTAATGGAGATGAGCTTCAACGCCGTGGGGGCGGAGTTTCGTGTGACATCATCACGCCTCACACGTAATCACGCAGTACATAGAAAATCAGGAAGACCTCAAAAAAGCGCTGAAGAAAACATGCATTATATAATTGAGAAGGCAGCGAAACAATAAGAAGCGAGCGAGTCACATATACAACCATATTCATGAGTTCTGCTACTTCGGAAACAAAGCACGATGTAAACCTACACTTTAAATTAAGTTCATAGACAGGCTGCCGCTGGCGTTTGTAATTTAGTGCCTGCCCATATAAGGCCGTCCGTCAGCGGCAATCCAATAGCAAACTGCCACGGGTAAATATTCACGGGTGAAGGACTGTGCTTATGGAGAGGAAGATGAGATGGTCAGGGTGGTGTTTGACACAAACTCAGCGAAACTGCGAGAGAAAGTTTTAAGTGCCAGGACTAAGGTAACATTAAATACAGCTATGGACATAGCACGAGATGGCACCAGCACAGCTGGGAAACTTCGATGCATGTACACCGAGCAGCTCACGTGAACTGACGCAGTGCACAGATAAAAAGCAACAGTTCCAAAGAGCTGAACAAAACCGAATTACACAATTGAAAAGGCAGCAAAAAATATGAAGCGTCTGATACTTACAAGCATATTCATAAATCCAGCTACTGCGGAAACAAAGCACACGTTGGAAAAAGTCAATGTCCCGCTAAAGGAAGACAGTGTAAAAAAAACCCGAGCATGCAGTGTGTCAGGTTTCAGATAAAGAAGAAGACGAGCTGTTTATTATTGACTTACTGACAATGTTTTCTGGTGTGTTTCTCACTGTGATTTTGCATGGGAGCTCCCTCAGTATTAACCACCTTCCCAGGTTTCCAGGTTTTATGGCATCTTGCCCAGAAGAGGTGGGATGAACTCAGGGTATCATCGCTGGGCTTGGGTGCATTCAGACGACACCAAGTGACACAGGAAGGTATTTTTAAATTGTTTTCTGCCCTTTTGTCGACCAGCAAACACCCCAGGCTGCATGATAATTAACACTATTACAGGACAAGAAGTATGCAGTTTGTGTCAGGCAGTATGTGGTCTGCATATTCTTTCTGTGTAATTACATCTTTTTTTTCATGTCAAAGTAATTTGGTTCCAAACTTGAGGTGTTGTTACTTTTCCTCAGCAGTGATTGGCTACAAAAGAGTCACTTTTCTATATTCTTTGAATCTATAATGTCAGAGGGTATTGCAATGATTTCATTCCAGAGACCACTCAGGCAACCAGCATTCCATTGATTGAATGTTGTGACATGAAAGGTATTAACAAAGGAAGGATAAATGTTATTAGTTAGATCATTTAAAGTTTACTTTAGAGGTTTACATAAAGGAAAATTCTGGTATGGCCTGAATAGAAATTTCATGCCAAAAATTCCAAAGATGCTTACAGAAATAATAATTAGACCTCTGTTAATGATTAATAATAATAATAATAATAATAATAATATTAATAATAATAATAATAATAATAATAATCTCAGATATTTGTTGCACTCCACAGCCAAGCTCAGAACTCAGCACAATCACCGCACAGCACACTAGAAAAATGCAAGCTATAACAGGAATATCATGAGAACTCTGCTCAGCTCAGAATTTATTGTGCACTACTGCCCCGAGATTGTGTTGAAGTAAAATTTACATATTGCAACAATTAACAGTTATAAAAAAAAAAAAAAAAAAAGAGAACGTAAATATAAACAGATTCAAGGACAAAAAAGTCATAGCAGATGAAAAAACACAATTATGAAGTGGGCAAACTGCCACACTGGCTTTTCAGCTCGACAGACTCAAAGTCTGCTTCTTTTTAAATTTACAATCTGGATTTCATCTGGAGAGCAAGCTTTTCCCACTGGTCACAATTCTGGCACAGCTGCAGTTTTGCTTTGCGACTGTAACTGAACTGGCGGCGCTTACCAGCCTGCATTTCTCACTCGGCTTCGAGTTGATCTGTAAGGAATGAAGAGATTTCTTGAAATGGAAGGATGTACTGATTTTGTTGAAAGAAAGAAAGAAAGAAAGAAAGAAAGGATAAACCAGTGTCACTCTCAAGGACCGAGTGCTCATTCCTAGTCTCTTGTACTGTATATATAAACATTTTTGGACCAGTCACCGGGAGTTACTTTTGATCCTAAAGCTTTACTGCTGCCCAATTTAACTTTGAAAGAATGGTTTCACGCAGCACGTTCATCGATAACAATATTTTTGGAGTTGCTCGTTGACCAGCGCTGTCGGACGCAATGGAACATTTCCTGGAACAGACGCATTCAGTGATCTCTCTGTGGAGAGGGTATCGGCTTCCTGAGCCCACGCGAACTAATTCAGAACTCAATTGAAACCGCAGCTCCATTCCTCTGCCTCTCTGCTTGTTCATCTACTTTCGCTTTGAGAAGTCCTCACCTTCTCCTAAGATGACAACGCCCACGTTACAGCGGAGGGATCAGGTTTCTCTATGAAATAGCTGCAGATTTTGCCATTGTTAGTTATTACCTGAGCCCTGGGAATGTATGAGAAAGGGGAGTGGTTGATATAGTCAGCAAACTGGCTCCACTCCCAGCCCTGTCCCGTAACGTCACAGATACCGGCCTTTGAGTTGACGTCGATGGCTTTTGTTTTCCTTACGCATAACTTGAATTCTGTAGTTTTGAGCCAACTTCCGGACTTCCCGACATTAACTTAAAGGTGGATATACTGTAAAGTCGTTTTCACCATCCTTTCAGTACGGTGTCCGATTAAACGACAAATAAAATGAACGACGGCAAAGAGGTGGAAATGCAGATAATACCCGACACCCAACTGCACAACGGACAGGTAAGAAATATGTTAGAGCTTACTAATGTTTTCTTAGTCTATGGTCTTTATTAGTATAATCATACAAAGCTGCATTCATTGCACACAATCGCTGAAAATGTTTTATTTTTCATAAAACCAATGACACAACCGATGTCAAATTCCACCTGCCACCTACCACAAGTCTTTTTACTGAAACCAAACTGCACGGGTTTATAGACAGGTCTATGTAACGTCATATAAATCATATCTATACTGAACAGTTTTACAAAACTGAATTTGAGTTGCATTATTTTCGTGGTTAATCGAAAATCAAGTTTGATAAAACCGTTGCTTTTCTAATGAAATTATCTGTTCATTTCTAGAAAGAGAGGGTAGGAAAACATCGACCCCACAACAAACCATCTTTGTCTGTATTATTTCTTTAGAGTAAAAGTAAACATTCACACATCTCAGTGCAGAGGTGAAAAAAAGAGTAAGAAGGAAAGATCATTTCAGATATTATTATAACTTTCTCAAACTGACTTCTTCCAATTCAGGGTCAGAGGACAAATTGCTTAGTAGGAAAGAAGTTTAATAAGGCATGCAGTAGTCATACATAACATTCAGAACTGGAAATGTGGAGAATATGTAAGCTTTAAAGGATACATTATAACTGGAGATAGCTTTGTGCTGAAACACTTGATCGGAATCCCATGTGCGGGAATACCTGATTGCTACACCATCAATAGGCACCGATCAGAGTTAAGATAACAAATATTACCCATATATCTCTTCTTTTTAAACTTAGTATTGATTTAGGGTTGTGTTGTACAAACTAGAAACCTGTGTGGGTGGGTTTGCATGTAGTGAGATATAGTGGTTAAGACCTTGGATGTTAAGCTCTGAGATTGTGGGTTCAAATCTTGCTATTGACAGCAGGTCACTATGAGCAAGTCACTTCACTTGCCTGTGGTCTAATTGGAAAACAAAAGAAATAATAACCAACTGTGCCTGAAATGTTACAAGACACCTTATATAGTGGTGCAAGTCAAATAAAAAGTAGGATGTCTGAATTAGCGTGACCTTCCCTAATGTGGAGTGTTCATTGAACTGTAATGGTTTACTTCATGAGGCAGAAGTACAGCACATAATAAACAGGAATAGCTACATCAGATATTTCAAATATTAAAATGTATGCTTCCATTTAAATGTTTAATGTCTAAGTATTCTCGATTTATAGTAGAAAAGTCATAATCACTGACTCTGAAAGAGTCTAAAATGATACCCCCACTTCCTTACATTTTAAATGTGTAATTTCTAGCCTTCTGGGAGTGGTTATTAGAGGGTTAGTGCTAACATGTTGAAAAGTCAACAATTCAGATTTGACTGAAGGCAGCAATAAACAAGGAATCTAATTTAGAAGAATGGTCTGTTGCAGGTACAAAACAGTTACTGATATTTAGAATGGCAGCAATGAAATCCAAAGCCATTACAGTAACTGCTCCTTTTTACATTTACCAGTTTAAGTACTAACTACATGGTCAGGAAGTTATCCTTGCATTTTTTGATCTATGGATGGCTTGGTTGCACAGTGCTTAGCGCAGTTGTCTCACAGCTTTGATACATTTTTTTAAATTCTGTTGTAGTTACTGTCTCTGTGTAGTTTGTACATTTGCCTGTATTGTATGTTTTTTTCTAAAGATATTCTAGTTTTTTTCTCACATTCTTCTCACATGCCACAGATGTGTGTTTGTATATGAGTTGAGGTTGGTTTTAGCTTTGAACCACATGTTATTAGGACTGGCCACAGTCAGTGCATGGATTTTTTGATCTAAAGACATTGTGGCGTCTTAAGTGTTTCTAGAGGAAGTGAAAGTGTTTTTCAACACCTTTCAGTACCTATAGGGCAATGTAGATAGTTATCAAATCATAAAAAATGTTTTTTTTGTTAATATGACTGGTAAAGCTTTAAAAGTTGCAAATACTTCATGAGCAAAATTTGTTTAAATGTTTTTACAGTCATTCTTAAAGAAAATAAACAGTGTCATAGGAATTTTTCATCCACTTATTTTTCCAGAGTAATGACAGCGACAAGCGTTACCTGGTAGGTAACCACCCACACAATTCAGTTCGGGACTCAGACTACGAATGCAATGAATGCAATTACTCCAGACCTACAGGCTGTCAAATAAATGAACCACATGCTGTGGCACAACGTAAAGGTGCTCTGTCTCTGACACTGACGTCCAAGGTTAGATCCCCGAGAGGGAAGCAGTAGAGTGTGTACGCCTGATGAGCCCAAATGAGGGCGAAATATGTGTTGCGTACTCTTTGCATTATTTGACAGTAAACTATGCAACATAGTAATATATATATATACTAGACATTAAGCCCGTTAAAATAACGGGCGCTAGAACAGTAGTGCATAAACATTTGTATGAACAGTCTATATTAAATGGCAAGGGACCTTGTATGTGCCTGTAATATGTGTCACTGTATTGTGTGCCTTTAATTTTCTCTCTCAGTAATACTGGTTTGTATTTCCGTAAAATGCCTGTAATTTTGTACAACAGTAATAGAGTGGAACCTCGGCTCATGACCATAATTCGTTCCAAAACTCTGGTTGTAACCCGATTTGGTCATGAACCGAAGTAATTTCCACCATAGGATTGTATGTAAATACAATTAATCCACTGCAGACCGTATGAACTGTATGTCAATGTATATTTTTTAAAGTTTTTAAGCACAAATATAGTTAACTATACCATAGAAAGCACAGCATAATAGTAAACTAAATGTAAAAACATTGAATAACACTAAGAAAACCTTGAACAACAGAGAAAACTAACACTGCAAGAATTTGCACTATAGCCTTATGACCTGCTCACTAAAAACTCTTTTTTTAATGAGTTTTAAGCACAGGGGAAAAAATGAAAATTAGAAAAATCTGTAATTTAATAAACAACCAAGAAAAGTAACATTGCAACAATGCACTTGCACGCCTGTGTGTGTGTGTCTCTCTCTCGCGCACCTTTGTGTGTGTCTCTCACGTGTGTGTCTCTTAAGCAAGCGCCTCTGTGTCTGTGTGTGTGTCTGTCTGTCTCTCACCTGTGTGTGTGTCTGTCTGTCGCGCGTGCCTGTGTGTGTGTGTCTCGCGTGTGCGTGTGTGTGTCTCGTGTTTGTTTGTGTGTGTGTATGTGTGTGTGTGACTCGTGTGTGTGTGATGCGCGCACACCTGTGTGTGTGTGTGTGAGACGCGCGCCTGTGTGTGTGTGAGGTATGCGCACCTGTGTGTGTGTGTGACTCGCGTGTGCGTGTGTGTGTGTGACTCGCACGCGCCTGTGTGTGTATCTGTCTCTCTGCACAGGGAATGCACAGGAAGAGACTGAACACGTGCTGTGTGGCCCTGCGCATGCACACTTCACCAGAAGACACACACACACGGACACTGGACGCACACAAGGGTTTTATTAAAGAAGATGATATATATATATATATATAGTACAGTGCATATTTACAGTGTTTGATATATTACAATATTTGTTTTTACAACTGACTCTTCGGTAACCTTATGAATTGTAGGTAGAAACTGTCCCTGAATTTACTGGTGTGAATGCTAGTGGTTCTCTACTGTTTGCTAGAAGGGAGGACTGGGAAAAGTGACTGTGCAGGATGGCTTTGTAATTAATAAGGCACTGAGTGTTGTATATGTCCTGAACATATAGTATAGGAATAAACAGTGACTATAAGAATTGGGAGAGAGTTGCAGAAAATATCAGAAAACGACTACAATACTGGACATGGCTACTCCTCCAACTGTCATTCAGAGGGTGGATGCTAATCATAAACAACTTCATTGCATCTGCTCTCTGGTATAGGTAGGCATGAGTTGGAGATGATTAATTTTTTTGGAATTGAAAACATTGGCTGAATCAAGGCATTTTGCACTTGCGCAGGAATGAAGGAGTGCAAGGACTGGTGGACATTAGTAGCAGGAAAAATACTTTCAGACTACAAACTCTACAAAAACTGCTTTGTGGTCATATAGCTATGTCCTGGAAGACATTAGCATGTGCCCTTCTTCATCAAGTGGACAATCTGGAATTGGACTGTGCACTTTTCTTAATGGACAGTAGTTCCTTTCCCATTGGAAATCTTTCAGGCTTTTACCGAAGTGTGCTGAAAATCTGGCAACAGCTAGATTGTCATGTTGAGGAGTTTAGAATTGCTGGTCATCTTTAACTTGGCACAGTCTCTTATGATTCCTTATCCAGGTTTCCTTTAGGTCAGAATAAACAGTTTGCTGTCAGGTTTATGTTAAGTATTTTATGTTCCTGCTATCTTGTTTTAGTCTGCCTGTTTTAAACATAAAGACAAATTTTAAATAACCACTTAGTCATTAAGGTGTAGTTGTGTAAAAGCTCTAGTCTTCCTGTTGGTTCTTATTAAATTAAAAGTGATACACTCTAAATTACTCAAAAAACCTCAAAATGCTGATTGTATATTTAAGGTAAAAAATATTAGTTGTTTGCCATTTTGGTTAGTGGTTTGATTCCAAAAAAATCTTACCCACTTACCTAATCTTTCTCTGTATTTCTGTTTCCCCTGCAAAAGTTTAAAAGCACAGTTCCTTTAGATTTCTAAATGATTCATAGTGGCCTCAGCAGGAAAATATCTGTTAGCCACCCCTAATAAAAAAACTGATAAATTACCTTCTGTGGCCATCTGAATTGGAAATTTGATTTCTCCTTTCAGTTGTAATGGTAATTGAAAAGTGATTCATGTTCTCTGACCCACTCCTAGAGCTTATTAGATTAAAGTAAGTAGTCATTTGCTTTATTTTCTAACAATCAGTTTTTTAGAGATTAGAGTATGTACTTTTTCAGGTTAGATGGGATCAGATACCTAAACAAGCTTGGTCATGCCATGGCCTCCTTGTTAGGCCTTTTTTTAGTACCCATTATACAACTATGTGTGCTTCAGAAATATTGGTTATTTCAATGACAATGCAATGCTTTCATAAGAGAGCATACTAATGTGAGTATATTTTTTTAATTCTTAAAAGTTAATTAAACTTAGAAATTTAACCTGAAGGCCAAAATTCAAACTTACTTTACAAATAAAACAAACGTTCTTCACTTCCATAAAGTAAATCTGGTGGATGTCATCAACAGCAAAGTAAGTGAATTTTTTGTGGTTTTCTAATTCATGTAATTATTTGCATGTTGTGGAGAATCAGAGTAACTGAAAAGCTAGTAGATCAAAAGAGAACATCCAGACATCTGTTTTTTATAGCTTCACAAACATGGCTAATATTTTTTATCCAGTGTTTACTTGTTTTATGTGTTTTAGCGTGATAGCTATTGTGTAGTTCTTGGGTGTTGTAAGTAAACATATCTTTGCCATTACATTAAAAAAATGTTATAGCAAACTGAATACGGCAGTTCAAATAAGAAATTTTTTTTTTTCCGTAGGTATTTATATTTAGTTACAAATACTGTACAACTAAAAAGATTGGAGAAGATTTATACACTCATTATTGAAAGCAGCAGTTACATAATCCATCTACAAGAATGTCAGTCACTCAGTCATTTTCTAACCTGCTTACTCCTGAACAGGGTTGTGGGGGTCTGTTGCAGCCTATCCCAGCTAGCATAGGGTGCAAGTCAGGAACAAATCCTGGACAGGGTGCCAGTCCATTGCAGGGCAAGCACACACACACACATGCACACACACCAACCATACACTAGGGCCAATTTAAATTCCCCAATTCATCTAACCTGCTAGTCTTTGGACTGTGGGAGGAAAGTGGAGTGCTTGGACGAAACCCGTGCAGACACAGGAAGAACATGCGAACTCCACACAGGGAGGATCCAGAACGCAAACCCTGGTCTCCTTACTGCGAGGCAGCAGTGCTATGTTATAAAGAGTAATGTAGGTGTAAACGGTAAAACCAGTTTCAGATAAAACATATTTAAGGTAAAAGAATGGTTAAGCATTTGATTCATTATATGACAAAGTCATATCAACTATAACATTCAGTTATCTTTCTTTATAAGTCTCCATTAACTTTGTACTTCATAAAAGAGCAATATTTACTCATTTGTTTTTCTCTAGCTGTGTTAGATTTCTATTGCACGATGATGGACAGTAATTCTGAGATCTTGGCACAGATTTTCAGTGGGACTAAGTTCAGGGTTCTGACTGGGCCTTCAACATCTGTTTTTTTTTTTTTTCCTTTTAAGCCACTTCATTGCTGTCATACCAGTGTGCTTTATATAGTATACTACCCAACTTGTGGCGTAGCATATGCAGCATCATTATCAACGTGAACAGTCAACGTGGCTCACAGCTGCATGTGGACTGTAGCACAGACCAAAACGAGTGAGGATGTGTTTGGTGTCGTGTTGGGAGCGGGCACATGAGCAAGCAGTGTGCATGCCTCGAGAGCGAGGGTGAACGCGGGAGGAGGGTGAGAGTTGGCAGGTGGGGCTCTGTCGTGCGTACCCCATGGTCGGGCGACTTTGTCGATCATATATATACAGTGGAACCTCGGTTCGCGACCATTATTCGTTCCAAAACTCTGGTCGGAAACTGATTTGGTCGTGAACCAAAGTAAATTCCCCATAGGATTGTATGTAAATACAATTAATCTGTTCCAGATCATACAAACTGTATGTAAATATATATTTTTTTAAGTTATTAAGCACAAATATAGTTAATTATACCATAGAATACACAGCGTAATAGTAAACTAATTGTAAAAACGTTAAATAACACTGAGAAAACCTTGAACAACAGAGAAAACTAACACTGCAAGAGATCGCGCTATAGCGCTACGTTTTAAGCACAGGCAAAAAATAAACATTTAAAAAATCTGTAATTTAATAAACAACCAAGAAAAGTAACATTGCAACAATGCACGCGCGAGCCTGTGTGTGTGTGTGTCTCTTTTACGCGCCTGTGTGTGTGTCTCTCTCGCGCGCCTGTGTGTGTGTGTGTCTCTCTCGCGCGCCTGTGTGTGTGTGTCTTTCTCGCACGCGCCTCTGTGTGTGCGTGTCTCTCTCTATCGCACGCGCCTGTGTGTCTCTCTCTCTCGCGCCTGAGTGTGTGTCTCTCTCACGCGCCTGTGTGTGTGTGTCTGTCTCTCTCACACACCTGTGTGTGTGTCTTTCTCGCACGCCTGTGTGTGTGTCTCTCTCTCTCGTGCCTCTGTGTGTGTGTCTCTCTCTCGTGCCTCTGTGTGTGTGACTCTCTCTCACGCGCCTGTGTTTGTGTCTGTCTCTCGTGCGCCTGTGTGTGCGTGTTTCTCTTGCACACCTGTGTGTGTGTCTCTCTCTCATGTGGACTGTAGCACAGACGAAAGCGACTGAGGCTGTGTTTGGTGAGTTGTTGCGTGTGGGCACATGAGCAGGCAGTGCACATGCCTCGAGAGCGACGGTGGATGCAGGAGGAGGGTTACAGTTGGCAGGCGGGGCTCTGTCGAGCGTATCCCATGGTCTTAGAGTTGGTGGGCGGAGCTCTGTGAGTTGGCGGGTGTGACTCTCTGTCTTGCTTGTGCTCGCTGTCTTGCGTGCCCTTAGTGAATTATACAGTATATATAGATGTGTCCTGTTGAAGCACAAATGCCTAACCCAGTTTCAGTTTTCTGACAGTGTTACAATAACCTAGTAATTGTTTGTTCTGTGCTTCATTCATTTTCATTCAATCTAGGAAAACCCAGCCCTTGCTGCTGAAGATCATCTCAGTCACAACATATTTGATGGTGAAGATGATGCAACCTGAATGATATGTATCATTTATTTTGCAATACACAGACTACATAACATTCAGGCCTGATAGTTCCACTTTGGACTTGTCAAATTGCAAGACCCTCCACCACATATTGTATTTATAATATTCCATTAGATGACATTTTACAAAAAGTTTGTAGACAGAAACATAGATTAGTTTTAGCCAGGGCTTCTTCTTTGCCAGGGTCCCAGAAAGCTTCTATAAAATTCATTCATTTAGAATGCTAACTTCTATTGGTCCCTGTCTTCCCACGCTACCTATAGCTGCTGCTTTCAGAACTTTTTTTGGTGTGTGCCCAACTTGCAATGTCTGATGTTTCATGTTGCTTCCACCCAATGGCTAGTTTTTTCAAATGTAAAATCTAAGTCATTTAGCGGATGCTGAATGGGGCTGTTTTCACACAAGACTAACTATTCAGTATATCCTTGGTTGAAAAACTGATTAATTATGGATGTAGGAGAAGGGGTATCTATTTAGACTTTACTCCTTTAACTTTATTTTGATAGACAAGTAGGAATAAATGAGGTATATTAAATATGACTGTTTCATGCACATGAAATTTAAAAATTTAGATTTTTATCACTTTTTGAGAGACGACCATGCTTGGGTAAGACCTTTAATTAAATTAATTATAATGTTTTAAACTGTGTGTTTCAGAGCCTACCCTATATGGGTCTTCCTCCACTAATCTTAACCTTATAATAAGGTATGCCTTATTAATATCAGGGACACTTAATAGAATATTTATATATTTATATATTGCTGGCACAGTGGTAGTGCAGCTGCCTTGCAGTAAGGAGACCAGTGCTCATGTTTGATGTCCTCCCTGTTCAGAATTTTCAGGTACTCCTTGCAATTATGTGGGTTTCCTCCTACAGTTGAAAGACATGCACATTCCATTGATTACTTAAAAATTCTCTGTTTGTCTTAAAGCAGAGTTGGAACAGACTGTGTTAATACATCCTCTGGTGTATTACTTGCACAATATTACACTGTGCAAAGTTGTAAATTCCAGTGATAATAGCAAGAAAATGGCAATTATCCAATGAAACGAGATAGAACTTTGCTACCCTTAGATGTGTAGGCCTTTCATTTAGAGAAATTGTCCTACACAATCCAAAGGCAATCGGAAACATGAAGAAACTCTGATAGCAAGACATCTGGCAGCCCCAAAGTCACAACCCAATCGGAAGACAAGTTTCTGAGGGTCACCAACTTATGGACCGATGAATCAAAATTTGTAATTTTTGTTTCATCATGCAGGGTGTTTGTACTCCGTCTAGTTGGTGAAAGGATGGTCCCTCAGTATGTGATACTAACTGTCAAACATGGAGGAGGAAGTGTGATGGTTTGGGGTTCTTCGGTGACTTGCTCAGAGTGACTGGCATTCTAAATCAAAAAGGTTACCACAATTTTGCTGTTATGTCAGCAAAAGGTTCCTATTTTGATGAATCACAAATTTGAATGACATTTTGTACACAATGATTCATTGACTTATTTTTTTTTCAATTTTATTTGTTGTATACCTTGATTTCTTGAAACATTAAGACATAAAACTGCATGCATTTCCATGAAACTGAAAAAACTGAGTTGTTCTAAAACAATATTTAATTATAGGATCATGGGAGCAACAGTGATGAATGTATTCCATTGCAAAGTATGGATTTAGAAACCAGAACATTACCTTTGGAAACAGCTAATTCATTGTCTATTAACTGTGAAGCTGAATCTCACGAGGTAGGTATGATTCAAAAATATTGCTTTAAATAATTGTGTTTTATTATTACACGGTACATTCTAGAGTAAAACAAAATCATTTTCACAAACAATTCTGTATGTTTTAATATTTTCAGCAATGTACTGGTGTCTGTAGAAGGCTGGTTTCTACTTTGTGTCTTAATTGGCCTCAGTAAGCCTGTTTCAGAAAAAGTAGGTTAGAAAGTTGAAGGATTGACAGATGATTTAGTGTTTTTTTGCCAGCAAAATATTCAGAATGATAATTAAATCAAAAATATATTTTACCTGTAAACCTTTCAGAAATAGAATATGAAACCTGACCAGTAAACCTTTTGGGAAGCTGGAGGAAAATGAGAGAACCCAGTGAAAAACCCATTTAAACAAAGAATGAAAATGTGGACTCCACAACAACCACACATAGGATTAATTCCCAGAACACTGGATGTATGAGGCAGAAGCAGTGCTAAGTGCTACATTTAGCTTTGGGAATATTTTTTTAAAGGCATCCATTAATCAACAGTGATATTATTATCAGTCTGGATTTGAAGGTATGAACTTGAACAGTGTGATGGGTTTTAACCCAAACACTGGTGAAGTTTATAATGTCTAGTTAAAACATTTGCAATCAAAAAGAAAAAAAAAACACAATTTGACTTGCAAGATATGAGAAATGGAAAACATTCAGTATAGATAAAAAGTTCACAGCACTAAAGAAAGTTTCAGCCTTTAGTGAGATGAGTTAACTGAAGTTGCTTTCTGTCTATGGCATTGAACTGAACAAGGAGACTGGAAGTTACTCATTGTTTAAAATGTGACTGTCAGAAACACCACCTCTGTGCAAAAATCTTTGAAAGTATACTTGCAGAATTGTTTAGTGTTCCCATTCTCCTCATTTCAGTGCTAAGTGCACACTGGTAAAATGAAGCTACATGTGAGAGCAGGGTTTAGCCTATAGAGAAGCAGTAGATTTTGCCCAGCTCCCAAAGCAAAGGACATTGATTCCCTATAACTGATTATCCTTTTAAATACTTAGAACATTCATAAAGTGACCTGGGTTTGCATGGAATGCAAAAATTACATTTAAAACATGATTTGGGCAAATGTATCAAGGCTGAGTTCAACAGATAATAATTACCACTATTGTCAAAAGTGAAAATATCCTGTCTTGTACACTATTAAAACATGTTGTTACCCTTTGGTGAGTAGGATGAAATTTTAAATTAGATTTATTTTTGTAAAGGGCCGTTATAAGCTGTAAACTGTGTATTCAAAGCATGTTTAATGTTGATCATTATGATGCAGCTTCCAAAGCCTGTATGATATAACCATTATGAACTTCTATTTAGGCAAGACTTATTCTACATTCATCCATCCATGTATTTAAGTCCAATTTAGCATCTTAATGAAAGATAACATTATATTCTTTTGTAAAGAAAAATACACTATGAGGCAGCAAACAAGTAAAATTATATATATAATTTATATATATATATATATATATATAAAATCAATGTAATGATATTTTAAAGCTGTTCTGCTAAATATCATCATTATTCCATATAGCAGGTTAGTTTTAGTATTATCTATATATATAATTCACTAAGGGCACGCAAGACAGCGAGTGCAAGCAAGACAGAGAGCTCCGCCCGCCAACTCACAGAGCCCCGCCCGCCAACTCTAAGACTATGGGATACGCTCGACAGAGCCCCGCCTGCCTCCTGCGTCTACCATTGCTCTCAAGGCATGTGCACTGCCTGCTCATGTGCCCGCATGCAACAACTCACCAAACACAGCCTCAGTCGCTTTCGTCTGTGCTATATTTCACATGAGAGAGACACACACACAGGCCCCGAGAGAGAGACACAAACACACAGGCGTGCGAGAGAGACACACACACACAGGCGTGTGAGAGAGAAACACACACATACAGGGGCACGAGAGAGAGAGACACACACAGGCACAAGAGAGAGACACACACACACAGGCGCGTGAGAGAGACAGACAGACACACACAGGCGCGCGAGAGAGAGCGACAGACACAGGCGCGTGAGAGAGAGAGACACACACACAGGTGCGCGAGAGAAACACACACACACACAGGAGCGCGCGTGCATTGTTGCAATGTTACTTATCTTGGCTGTTTATTAAAATGCGGAGATTTCAAATTTTCATTTTTTTCTTTGTGCTTAAAACTCATAAAAAAAAGTGTTTTTAGTAAGCGGTTCGTATTGCTATAGCGCAAACTCTTGCAGTATTAGTTTTCTCTGTTGTTCAAGGTTTTCTCAGTGTTATTCAATGTTTTTACATTTAGTTTACTATTATGCTATGCATTCTATTGTGTAATTAACTATATTTGTGCTTAAAAACATAAAAAAATATATATTTATATACAGTTCGTACCGTCTGGAACGGATTAATTGTATTTACATACAGTCATTAGGGGGAAATTACTTTGCTTCACGACCAAATCGGTTTACGACCAGAGTTTTGGAACGCATTATGGTCGTGAACCGAGGTTTCACTGTCTATATAATCGACCAAGTCGCTCGAACATGGGGTACGCATGACAGAGTGCTGACCGCCCACTCTAACCCTCCTGCTGCGTCATGGGGAACGCATGACAGAGCCCCGCCTGCCAACTTTCACCCTCCTCCCGCGTCCACCCTCGCTCTCGAGGCATGCACACTGCTTGCTCATGTGCCCGCCCCCAACGCGTCACCAAACACATCCTAACTTGCTTTGGACTGTGCTACAATCCAAATGCAGCTGTAAGCAACGTTGACTGATCACGTTGATAATGATGCGGCATATGCTACGCCGTGGTTTGGCTAACTACAGTATATTTATTTTATCTGAGTATATTTTTTTGCTACACATGAAAAGAAATCACTTTCAGCATGCAAAGTGCATATATATTTGAGCTTTGATATTAAAGTGGAATTCATTATATTATGATCAGTGAATATTACATTTGCTAATAAGATTCAATAAAGAGGTTTAAGGGTTACATTTTAAACTTTCTTCCTAACACCCTGGGGCACTAGTGCTAACCACTGTGCCACCAAATCACAGAAACCAATTATAGCTGTGAAATACGCTTTTCCGTCTAAAGTCACTTCAATGTGGTTTTGTCATACATGTACAGTGCATCCGGAAAGTATTCACAGTGCATCACTTTTTTCCACATTTTGTTATGATACAGCCTTATTCCAAAATGGAAAAAATTCATTTTTTTCCTCAGAATTCTACACACAACACCCCATAATGACAACATGAAAAAAAGTTTACTTGAGGTTTTTGCAAATTTATTAAAAATAAAAAAAGTGATGCACTGTGAATACTTTCCAGATGCACTGTGAACAATGAATTCAAGTGTAGCCATTTATCTTTTCTTGGCTGCTTAGTTCTGTAGCTTTATTGTAATGCTAATTTGTATTACAGCCAATTTCTGAATTCTCTTGATTGTCAAGTTATTATATACAGTAGGTGTTCCTCTGTTTTACTGCAGAAAAAGGAATAATTCTAAAAAACACAAACAATATTTCTCTTGAGCTTCCAAATGATGAAATACTTACTGGGCGGAATCGTATATGGAAACATGTACTAAAGCTCATAAATAATTAATAGGTCATTTCCATTTTTGTATCTCTGGTTCATTTATCAGTATCTGTATGGTCCCTGGACAACACTCTACACTTTAAGCTTTATGTTGAACCTGGCAAACAAAATACATGAAATAATCAAGAAAGCAAAAATACACTTTTTTCTGAAATATTATGGACAAAACTTATGCATAGTTTACACTACCCCCATTAATAGTAGGGCAGCGAGAGTGCCTGGCTTTGTAAATAGTGGGAAAAGTTAATGCATCACTTGTATAAATTTTTCAGAGCTTCTTTCTTAAAAAATAGGCTGAACCTCTCTCCTAGAATGAATATGTGTCATATTGAAAATTTCCACTTAAATCGTCTGTGTGCAGAGTAGAAAGCCATATTTCCCAGATGAATTTAACTCTTATTAGTACTTCTGTGTGTCATGACATCTCACCATGTCCCAAAGAAAGTACAGCTTGAAGCTTGGCTGAAATATGCACAGAAACACCCTGACTACTGAAAACTGTAAATGTAAACAGAGAGTGAGAGAGCTTCTTCAGGTGTAAATGAACTGGATTAATTAATTGATAATGGCTATTTCTGTTCATCAACCTCATGTAACAAGGAACCTTAATCAGCAAATGAGTAATAAAAGGGAGCCCACTTCACATTATATTTAAAATGGGTGTGTTATCTGTTTACTAGTAGTAAATACAGACAGGGTGAAATTGACAAATACATTCTTTTATCCAATGCACTTCGGATTGCCTCAAAATCATAATAAAAAACAAGTGCCTTATTTTAATTTGCACTTAACACCAGGCATATGTTTTATGTATTCAAAAATTAGAATTCTGCTTGACCCTTGTCATTTCGCCTTTTGTGAGTCTGTACCAAATTCCATTTTAAGGATGGAGTTTTGCTTTATTGTGTGAAATCACTTTTTTGTTTGTTTTTTTTTTGTCTAGCTCTTCTTGATTCAATGGTACAAGAAAAACCCCCACATATGATATACTGTTCGATGCATCTTGAGTTCTAATTATGCAAACCTTCAAGCCTTAGGGGGTTACCCATATTTATGGCCTTCTAGACCCAAAAATCTCTGATATATCAATTTTGGACCATACTTTACACAGGAAGGTACACCCTTATGATAAAGAGTAAATCAATAGTTGTCTTTAGTAAAAATGATCAGAAGAACTTGAGGTTATGCATGCCACTTCAGCTGACATCAGGGGTTCACGTCCAAGACACAACAGGTCATAATTACTCCTTTTCATGAAAATTAGAAAAAATGGAGATTAGTAATACAGGCAAATGGAGTATTGTTTCATTATTTCATGAGCCATTCCCAGGTGATTAAAAATGACAAATGTTAAATATAGCCATGTGGGGTACCGTTTTACACTATGTCAAGGCCAATGATTAAAAATATAATTTTTGGTCTCTTACTAGGGATCTAGTTCTCTATAGATCTCTATCAAAAGGTGAAAATGACACATTTCTGTTACGGTCTGTCATTTCTGTTATTTACACTTTAAACATTTACATTAAATCATACATTTTAATTTTTCAAATCTTTGATGCAACTATTATTGTTTATGTACTTCTGCATCATCAAGTAGATCATTACATTTCTTATGAACACCCCAAGTTGCATAGTGGTTCAAGCATTACTTGATTTTAACTGTAATGCATTTGTACATGTATACACCATAGTGCAAACTAGGCATTGCTCATTCTGCAAGGCGTCTTAGTGGCAGAGAAGGCCTTTTAAGAGGGCAGATTTAACAGGGAAGAGGATATCCAGCTTCACCTTCCCCCAACATACATTCCAGAAATTATCTTAACTCTTCTCTCTCTGCACTCATTGGTTAAACTCTGCTTTTACTCTCCAAAATGACTCTGTATTCTTTGAAACTTGTCTCCTCTCTGAAACAAAAAGCTGGACCTGAAAGCTGAGACCCATCTTGCCAAGCAAAGCACTCGGCCAGTGGGCTGAGACGACTGAGAAGCCACTTTATTTCAAAAAGTAGGAGGGAGTTTAGCATCTAAAGTCTTGTGCCAGAAAAAATAATGCTTTTCTGTTTGAATTTGCAAGGCACATAGAAAGAAAGCCTCGGTGAGAAATGCATAGCACACCATAACGCAAAGAGAAAGAGTGCTCTCTAATGTAAAATATAACTCAATATAAATTTAAAGGCTGGCTTCAAATCATGACCCAACCACTAACAGTGAGAAGTGTGAACATTTGCCCAGTGTAGCTTTTTGCTGATACTCCTACTTTTAGATTTACCCACTATAAGAATTGAGATATCGTAGCTCGACTGCTCACTGTCTTGGGTTGGTTCTTGCCTTGTACTCCCATGACCCTGTATAGAAACAATAAGATGAGAAAATAAATGTACACAGAACTTGAATTTAATGCCTTTTCATGCCAGTGTATTTCATAACAGCATAAATGAGCATCAGATGTGCTCTGCCAAAACATACTTTAGTCTCAGTTTAATAGAAGGTCTCCTGACTAGACTGATATTTAAAAAAAAACAAGTAATCACATAAACCCAAATAGCTATATAGCTATATGTTACTGTTAAAAAAATGTATTTGTTCCTTATTTACCACCAAAGTAAGATTGGTGCACCTTATTGAGCTGACCGTTCCATCTAAAGGGGAGATAGAGGCTGCCTTCGAGCACAAGAAGGCCAAGTACTCCGAGCTGGCTGAGGAGTGCAGGGAGGCCGGCTGGAAGACCACCATCTACCCAGTGGAGGTGGGATGCCGAGGGTATGTGGGGCTGTCAACCACACACCTCCTGAGGGACGCAGGGGTGACTGGAAGGAACCTAAGAAAGGCCGTTAAAGATCTGGCAGAAGAGGCAGAGAAAGGTAGCTTTGGCTCTGGTTGAGGAGAAAGGACAGGAGGTGGGGAAAGAACAAATAACCCCAATAACAGCTGCAGGGGGTGACAGGGAGACGTCCCTGTCACTGCTCCGCCACCAGGAGGCGTTCTAGCGATTAAAGGAGTGAAACATTGGTGAATGGTGGTTCCCAGCTGAAGACCCTGCAGCTGACCCATGGGCACCGGAGGAGGTGCGACAGGCAGCAATGCCAAGCAGGTTATACCACCTACCTGTACATCGACTACGGAGCTGAGCCAGGTTAATTATATTCTACATATCGGAGGACAATGGACCTCTTTATAAGGAACTGGACCTCTTCCTTGGGTTTACTCACCCAGGTATCATTAAATAAAAAGTCAGTGAAACAACAGCAGTACAAACAAAAGCAAATGCAAAACCCAGTAGAATGTACAGTATTGAACAGCAATATATCATTAAAAATAGGATGCAATAATAAAAAGCAAAATATACATTATTCAGTCTTTTAGTATAGCTTCAGTGTCATGAGACTGAGTTGTTAAAGATTATTTTGTGAAAGAACTGAAAGCAACTCGCCATAGCATCACTCTCCAGGACCTAGGAGAAACTTCACAACAGTTGAAAATCAGTCTCTAAGTACCTGACACCCAACCTTTCCAGTCCTGTGAGGCCAAGCAATGGAAGCAGGCCTAAGCAATTAATGACCAATTTACAAAACTATGGGTATCTAAGCAAAGTCATTTAATACAATTTTTCATCTTATAAACTGAATAAACCTGAGTTTTCACAGTTATGAAAACCAAGTCTGAGACATGTGCACTCCCACTGCTAATGCTAAGTTATCTTTGCTGTCATTCCAAGTACACCTAGCTGCAGCCTGCATAATGGGGCAGGTCTGCATGTTGGTAGACTTGTTGAGCCAGATGTTTAATATATATGTCTGGAAAAAACCATGTGTGAATTTTACTTAAAATTGGGTGGGGACAATTAGACAGCTCAGTGGATATCATATTTCTTAGTCAATCCAACACCCTGTGAAGGTGGTGCTCAAAGTAGGGGCAGTGATCTTGAGCTGCAAAGATTAATGATGCATTTGTTAACTTGATCTCTCAGAGCATGCTTATTACGATGAACAGCTTACAGTTGAAAATTCTCCTGAAATACCCCTACTAACTATATACAGTTGTGCCATTTACGCATAAAGATCACTTTGCATGTGTTAAAAATAAAAATGACATGTTGCAAGGGAAGAATGTTTTGTAACATCCGATTATATATTGGCTTTTGAAGACATAAATGGATTAGTAGTAAGGAGTCGATTAAGGTTGAAGGAATTGGCAGCTACAATATGTTCATGAAAATACTGCAAGATTCAATGTGTCACACCCCTTCAAAAGGAGGTGAAAAAGACTGCTGTTTAAAAGAGGTGATAACAAAGAGACACAAGAGATGCAGATTTCACTACTCAAAACACCCAAATCAGTAAATGTGCCTAATAACACCAGTAGAAGCATAGACGAGGCTGCAAAGAATCTACCTTTGGGCTCCATGTCTAAATGAATAACTAAAGAACGATAGCATTACTATCTAACTGTAAATGCAAATGTAAATGCAAATGCGTTTTGACACCTAGTATACTATATACATAGAAATGCCTATTTAAGCTCTTCTATTGTTATGTCATATAATGATGCAACAGTCAAAATAATAGAAAGATATTCTAGCAGACAAGAGGCACTTCTCAGATATGTTGAGTTGAGTAGCTGCATTGGCCTATGTGTGTGTGTCTGTCTGTCTCTCGTGATGAGGTGCTCATTGCAATGTACAAATTAATCATTAAGCTTCATTTACTTTGTGCCCCTGAGTTCCTGACTTAATTACAGCAATTTTAGTTTTTCATTTTCTTTTGTTCAATTTCTTTTGGTTTATTCCTTAAACCATCGGGATTTAAAGTACACGGACTAGAATAAGTGGGACTGGGTTTTAGGAAGAACCCCTGTTGACATAGCCTTTGCAGTGGCAGATTTCACCACTATTTACTACAAACTCAGATGTGTATAATCATTTGAGAACATTTGAGAATATCATCACTTCTGTCAGTTTGAACAGCCATTGAAAAACCACAAGAAGTAGTCGCTCCAATTAGAAATTAATCCATAATATGTTTCACTAGTTTTGTAGGGATTGGGTAGTGCATTTCATTTTAGAAATTAAATTCATGACTTCCTTTTTCTGTTATTGAGTTAAAATTACAAAAGCGGCGTGCACAAGGAGAAACAGAATTTGACAATACAATATTTACTTTGTGAGCTGATGCTCAAATTTGGGATCTTATATTGTCAGTTCCATCATTAAAGAAGTTTATAAAGTCTGCACTGCTAATGTCTGTACGTACGCATTCAGTTCATAGTACCTACTTTTTGAATTAGCAACTGCTCTAAACAGTACATGAAAAATATTTTTGTTGTTGTCTATTAATGGAGAATAGTGGTTAGAGCAAGTCACACTGAGAGTTCTTAATAACTTTTAGTACTGTCCGTACAGTTCAGAAGACTTCTACATTTGTTTCTCTTCATCTGCCCTCCAGTTTTTGGCATTTTAATTTAACCTGTTGTATCAAATTTTTCTTTGAAAGTCATATTATAATTAAACATCAGCTTGTACCACTCCTCTAGCCGGCACAATTATATATGTGCTGCTATCCTAGAGTGACAGCAAAGAAAAAAGAAAGACAAAAAAAAAAAAAGAAATAATCCGGGGCACGAGCGACTATCACTACTTTCCTACTACACCACCCTAAGTACAGAAATACACCAGTGAATGCAGAGTTAAGTTAAAAAATGATTATTGGAAGAAATCACACACTTAACAAAAACCCCTATATATATATTATCGCGCTGCAGTGCTTCCCACCCCACACAAATCATGGTACAAGGCACTCAACCACATATGCCACTAACGCATAAAGATGAGAATGAGCAGTGTCAATCACTTTGCCTCTTGCTTTTTTCCTTTTAAGTTGTCTGCTTTTCTCTTGGCTCTGTGCTCCCTCTCTCTCTTTTCCCGCTACCCATTTATATACAAGTTGACTCCTCACCGTACAGTCTGTTGGCCCTACAAGCCAGGTGCTCCCCTCCCCATGTACCATTGGCCATACAAGTTATGCCATTCCACCATTATCAGGAATGGGGAAAGGTGCAAACTCACAGTGACAAACACACATGTTCCAGACGACTGTTACAACCTCATCTTTAAATAATTATTCTTGAGTCTCTAGGAATGTCTACAAATGTTTATGCAGTTATACTCCAGCTGTTGTTCTGTCCTTATTTTAATTCACAACAGGCTTCATGCACATTCTGTTCTGGATTCCACATCAGCAAACTGCTGCACTTCCGGCGTTGATATCAAAACAGACTAGCTATGCCGTTTTTCATATAAATATACTATTGGTCAAAAATTTTATAACACCTCAGTTTTTCTTCAAATTTAATCAGTTGAAATGCAGTGAAGAACCTAAAATGGTGAAAAGGTAAGCAGTAAACTGCCAAAGGTTTACATTTAAAGTTTAGGTTAGCAAAAACTACGAAAAAGGAAATTTCAGAGTATTACAAATGGGCTTTCTTCCGTGAACAACTAATATGTTAGAACCTACAAATGTTCTGCAGCAATTAAAGTAAATTAAGCTTTGCAAGTTGAAACAAACAATTTGCACAGGTATCCCAACTTCTGTTGACCACTTAAATCCCTCTATCTGTCAAAGTTGGAACATAATGTGTTTCTGTACCCTCTGAAGTACTACTTATTTTTATTTTCCAGTGTTTATTTGTTCAATACCTTGATTTCATTAAACATTAAGACATTGAACTGCATGCATTTCCATAAAAACTGGAAAAGCTGAAGTGCTGTATAACTTTTCAGTGGTTATATATATATATATATATATATATATATATACACACAGTGCATCCGGAAAGTATTAACAGCGCATCACTTTTTCCACATTTTATGATGTTACAGCCTTATTCCAAAATGGATTAAATTCATTTTTTTTCTCAGAATTCTACACACAACACCCCATAATGACAACATGAAAAAAGTTTACTTGAGATTTTTGCAAATTTATTAAAAATTAAAAAATTGAGAAAGCACATATACATAAGTATTTAAACCTTTGCCATGAAGCTCAAAATTGAGCTCAGGTGCATCTTGTTTCCCCTGATCATCCTTGAGATGTTTCTGCAGCTTAATTGGAGTCCACCTGTGGTAAATTCAGTTGATTGGACATGATTTGGAAAGGCACACACCTGTCTATATAAGGTCCCACAGTTCACAGTTCATGTCAGAGCACAAACCAAGCTTGAAGTCAAAGGAATTGTCTGTAGACCTCCGAGACAGGATTGTCTCAAGGCACAAATCTGAGGAAGGTTACAGAAAAATTTCTGCTGCTTTAAAGGTCCCAATGAGCACAGTGACCTCTATCATCTGTATGTGGAAGAAATTCGAAACCACCAGGACTCTTACTAGAGCTGGCTGGCCATCTAAACTGAGCGATCGGGGGAGAAGGGCCTTAGTCAGGGAGGTGACCAAGAACCCGATGGTCACTCTTTCAGAGCTCCAGAGGTCCTCTGTGGAGAGAGGAGAACCTTCCAGAAGGACAACCATCTCTGCAGCAATCCACCAATTAGGCCTGTATGGTAGAGTGGCCAGATGGAAGCCACTCCTTAGCAAAAGGCACATGGCAGTATGCCTGGAGTTTGCCAAAAGGCACCTGAAGGACTCTCAGACCATGAGCAACAAAATTCTCTTGTCTGATGAGACAAAGATTGAACTCTTTGGTGTAAATGCCAGGTGTCACGTTTGGAGGAAACCAGGCACCTCTCATCACCAGGCCAATACCATCCCTACAGTGAGGCATGGTGGTGGCAGCATCATGCTGTGGGGATGTATTTCAGCAGCAGGAACTGGGAGACTAGTCAGGATAAAGGGAAAGATGACTGCAGCAATGTACAGTGACATCCTGGATGAAAACCTGCTCCAGAGCGCTCTTGACCTCAGACTGGGGCGACAGTTCTTATTTCAGCAGGACAACGACCCTAAACACACAGACAAGATATCAAAGGAGTGGCTTCAGGACAACTCTGTGAATGTCCTTGAATGGCCCAGCCAGAGCCCAGACTTGAATCCGATTAAACATCTCTGGAGAGATCTTAAAATGGCTGTGCACCAACGCTTCCCATCCAACCTGATGGAGATTGAGAGGTGCTGTAAAGGGGAATGGGCGAAACTGGCCAAGGATAGGTGTCCCAAGCTTGTGGCATCATATTCAAAAAGACTTGAGGCTGTAATTGCTGCCAAAGGTGCATCGACAAAGTATTGAGCAAAGGCTGTGAATACTTATGCACATGTGATTTCTCAGTTTTTTTATTTTTAATAAATTTGCAAAAGCCTCAAGTAAACTTTTTTCGCATTGTCATTATGGAGTGTGAATTTTGAGGAATAAAATGAATTTAATCCATTTTGGAATAAGGCTGTAACATTACACTATATATAGTGCCAGTGACAACAAGTGAACTGAAGACAGCAGCATATTTTAAGTCTGGTGCTCGTCACTAAAAATAAAAATTTGTTAATGAATTTCACATTTCACTATTTGTTTGGATGTAATCCTTTATAGTTGAAGTGGTTCAGTGGTACATTATTGTTGAATTCCTGGAGGTTTGTCATATGAAAATAAAAAGAGCCAAACAATCATCTGGTAGGGATTCAATAGGGTGTACTGTACAGGAATATGTCTGCATAAGCAGGTTGGTTTCTCTTGCACCTATTATTTTTTGTGTTTTTTTTGTGCTTGTAGTAAAAACTTTGCTTTTGTAATTTGGATGTTTAGGTATGCTTGAAAAGAACAACATTTTGCTTGAGTTTTACACACTGTTTGCTATCCCCATTATACAGTATTACTTAAGTTTAAAACCACATACTGATATACTATATTGTCATTTTGCGCCTAAATTTTATGTAATCTATTTTCCTAACAGGTTGTATCAAACAGAGGAAAGAAAAGATGCTATTCAAAGAGCAAATTAGTCTGCTGGAAGCTGAAGCTGTGGCACATTATTTTATTGATCATTCTACTGTTCGTCCTGGCAATTCTGATTAGCCTTGTCCTATATTCTGGTAAGATTTTCTAATATATTTATTATAATGAAAAGTCAAGCAAAATTACACCTTTTATTGGCTAACTAAAAAGATTAAAATATGCAATCTTTCGAGGCAACTCAGGCCCCTTCTTCAAGCAAGATGTAATATTTATTTAAATTTTAAACAATCTCCAGCAGTTTTATTTGAATAATCATTAAATAATTAAGTGTTGCATAGCAATACAGAGTTGTCCCTTTGTCCAATCAAGTGCATTGTCTTGGATTCAGACTAACTCCCGTGTAATTTCAGGGAGCATCCAATCGTTTATAGGCAAAGTTGAATGGTTATTGTTATCTAGTGGTTTCTGAGGAAGTATGGTTGGTTGTGCATAGGAATCCTGTTCAGAAAATCCTATAAATGAATAAATAAAGCAAAAAATTAGACTATGAAATATGATTTGAAACTGAAATTGTGTAAACTAAAAATAAAAGATTTTGTTTTAATAATGAAAATGATTAAATATTTATTCATATTCACTCCTTGATTAATTATAGAAGTATAGACTGGTATTCTTATATTATATAGGGCATCCTATTATTGGTTTTGAATCGACCCCTCTGGGGATACAGGGATTGCAATTTCTATTATGGGGAGCTGCTGTCCTGGTGTCTCTTACTGGCGAATGGTCCAGGCCTTCACCTGAAAGTGTTTCTGAGAGGACCAGAGGTGTCCATGAAAGTACTAATGTCCAGAAGCTTAAAAGTGTTTTTGGGTCAGGATGCTATTATACAGGATGAGCCAAAATTATGTTAACATTTGAAATTTGAAATAATTTATTTATAAAACATACTTATGTGCAAGATAATTTACAGGAATGTCTCAACCTGTTCGCCATTATGTTTAACACATGTACCATATGTGGCACAAAAATTGTATATAAGTATATACATATATAGCAGTACCATTAGTGTTAACATAATTTTGACTCACCCTGTACTTGAAGTCCATAGAATAGAATGAGAGAAGGCAGCTTTTCCCTTGAGTTAATAAGGGGGATCTAATTATGGTTTAGCTAGGTTTTCATTTCTTTATATTTTGCATTATAAGGATCCTTTTACCATTACCTATCCTTTGGCCTTTTAGTTTGTATCAATAAATGGTTTTGTTTTCACATTATCATTTTTGGTAGTCAAAGTATTCATATTTAGGTATTAATGCAAAATTGGGATTTATGTAATTGAAAAAAATCACTGTATTTTACAAATAAATTACAAAAAAAATGTTTGTTTTTTTAGAATTTCGGTTTATTAACAAGGGAACTGTGTGGTTACAAGGGTGATAAAGTTTTTTTAATGTGCTCATCTTTTTTTGTCAGTTATAGATGATTGCACTGTATTACTGCATGCTCAGTGACAATGCAAGTCTGAATGTAAAACTTTTTAAATTTACAGTTTATATTTTTATATATTAATGACAAAACACATTTTAGCTTCAATAGATCAATTAATTAGTAAATAAACTTTTAAGTCTCTGATTTTCAAAAATAAACAAAATAAAGAAGGGAGCACAGCTGTTAAAATATATGTCAAAGTACAGAAAAAATCTAAAAGACAGAACTCTGAAGAGAAGTCTGAAGTGCAGCTTTATAAATGGCAAGAATGTCAGCTAAGAGTCATGGGAAAAATGTAACAGGGATTTAGTTTTCAAGCAGTGACTGTGTCAAGCCATTTCTGAAATGGTTGAGATTTTCCTTGGATTTTATCAGTTAAGATTGTCTTTTATCTTCTCATATCATTAGAACATATTGTATAATATTTCCTACTATACTACTACTTTAATACACTACATTTTTTACATTGACTGCTGGTTTGGCAGCCTTCTGCATTCCAGACTGCTCTCTATTGTTTTTTCTTCCCAGTCTTTTTTTCCCTCTCAGTTTATTTTTCCCCTCAAAGTCAGTTTAATCATTTGTTAGCTACATAGCTTTGGTATTTTATGGTGTGAGGTGTGACCTAAATGAGAATGTTCCCAAGATGTAATTTATGTAGAATAGTATATTTGTTCTCTTTTTTGCTATCCTAAAAGCAAATAATGTAACACATGTGCCAGTATAGACTGTATTGAAAATTAATATTCCAGTTTCAGTCTTATTTTGTTGATTTTTTTTTATACAACTTAATGAATTAAAATTATTTACTAATGTAAGGTTATCTAGATTTTCTTTTCAATATTTCTCATAGTGAATAATCACACCTCCAATTCCCCAATCTGGCAAAAAAGGTAAGAAGTAGAAATTGTTTGATCAGTATTTGACTGCATGGTGATCTATTGTGATTTAGAAAGTACAATCTGTGCACCTGGTTGCAAAACAATTGAGTGTTCTGCTTAGGCTATCCTTTCTATTAATCCATGAAATGATATATGCAAATATTTCAGTGTTCTATATTCAGGTATGCCCTTTACACAAGTATCCATCCATCCATCCTCTTCCGCTTATCCGAGATCGGGTCACAGGGGGCAGCAGCTTGAGCAGAGATGCCCAGATTTCCCTCTTCTCGGCCACTTCTTCTAGCTCTTCCAGGGGAATCCCAAGGCGTTCCCAGGCCAGCCGGGAGACATAGTCCTTCCAGCGTGTCCTGGGTCTTCCCCGGGACCTCCTCCCGGTTAGACATGCCCAGAACACCTCACCAGGGAGGCGTCTAGGTGGCATTCTGATCAGATGCCCGAGCAACCTCATCTGACTCCTCTCGATGCTGAGGAGCAGTGAATCTACTCTGAGTCCCTCCCAGATGACTGAGCTTCTCATCCTATCTTTAAGGGAAAGCCCAGACACTTTGCGGAGGAAACTCATTTCAGCTGCTTGTATTCGTGATCTCGTTCTTTCGGTCACTACCCATAGCTCATGACCATAGGTGAGGGTAGGAACATAGATCGACTGGTAAATTGAGAGCTTTGCCTTATGGCTCAGCTCCTTTTTCAACACGACAGACCGATGCAGAGCCCGCATCACTGCGGATGCCGCACCGATCCGCCTGTCGATCTCACTCCCCATTCTTCCCTCACTCGTGAACAAGACCCCGAGATACTTGAACTCCTCCACTTGGGACAGAATCTCGCTCCCAACCCTGAGAGGGCACTCCACCCTTTTCCGGCTGAGGGCCATGGTCTTGGATTTGGAGGTGCTGATTCCCATCCCAGCCGCTTCACACTCAGCTGTGAACCGATCCAGAGAGAGGTGAAGATCACGGCCTGATGAAGCAAACAGGACAACATCATCTGCAAAAAGCAGTGACCCAATCCTGAGTCCACCAAACCGACCCCTCAATGCCCTGGCTGCGTCTAGAAATTCTGTCCATAAAAGTTATGAACAGAATCGGTGACAAAGGGCAGCCCTGGTGGAGTCCAACTCTCACTGGAAACGGGTTTGACTTACTGCCGGCAATGCGGACCAAGCTCTGACACCGGTTGTACAGGGACCGAACAGCCCTTATCAGGGAGTCCGGTACCCCATACTCCTGGAGCACCCCCCACAGGATTCCCCGAGGGACATGGTCGAACGCCTTTTCCAAGTCCACAAAACACATGTAGACTGGTTGGGGAAACTCCCATGCACCCTCCAGGACCCTGCTAAGGGTGTAGAGATGTTCCACTGTTCCGCGACCAGAACGAAAACCACACTGTTCCTCCTGAATCTGAGGTTTGACTATCTGACAGACCCTCCTCTCCAGGGAGGCTGAGGAGTGTGATCCCTCTATAGTTGGAACACACCCTCTGGTCCCCCTTCTTAAAGAGGGGGACCACCACCCCGGTCTGCCAATCCAGAGGCACTGTCCCCGATGTCCATGTAATGTTGCAGAGGCGTGTCAACCAGGATAGTCCTACAACATCCAGAACCTTGAGGAACTCCGGGCGTATCTCATCCACCCCTGGGGCCCTGCCACCAAGGAGTTTTTTGACCACCTCGGTGACTTCAGTCCCAGAGATGGGGGATCCCACCTCCGAGTCCCCAGGCTCTGCCTCCTCATTAGAAGGCATGTTAGTGGGATTGAGGAGGTCTTCGAAGTACTCCCCCCACCGACCCACAACATCCTGAGTCGAGGTCAGCAGTGCACCATCCCCACCATATACAGTGTTGACACTGCAGTGCTTCCCCCTCCTGAGATGCCGGATGGTGGACCAGAATCTCCTCGAAGCCGTCCAAAAGTCGTTCTCCATGGCCTCCCCAACTCCTCCCACGCCCGAGTTTTTGCCTCAGCAACCACCAAAGCCGCATTCCGCTTGGCCTGCCGGTACCTATCAGCTGCCTCCAAAAGTCCCAAAGCACAAAAGGTGTCCACCAACAGGTTCGGGGATTGCCGCCACGACAGGCACTAACCACCTTACGCCCACAGCTCCGGTCAGCCGCCTCAACAACAGAGGCACAGGAAATGGCCCATTCGGACTCATGGTCCCCCACCTCCCTTGGGATGTGGTCGAAGTTCTGCTGGAGGTGGGAGATGGCGCTGCTTCTGACAGGGGACTCTGCCAGACGTTCCAAGCAGACCCTCGCAACCTCAAGGAGATTGGTTCCAGAGTCCAAGCTGTGTGTTTAGGTGAGGCCGACAATATCTAGCCGGAATCTCTCAACCTCGCGCACCCGCTCAGGCTCCTTCCCCTTCAGAGAGGTGACATTCCACGTCCCAAGAGCTAGCTTCAGTAGCCGAGGATCGGACTGCCAAGGTCCCCGCCTTTGGCCACCACCCAAGTCACACTGCACCCAACCTCCTTGGCCCCTCCCATAGGTGGTGAGCCCATGGGAAGACATAAGTATCTAACAAGGTAAACTTCAGTATTTCCGCTGTACCTGTTTTATTAATTACATTGTGTGGCATAGAATTCAGTATATGAGCAATCTAGAAGAGAGAAGCAGGTTGCAGAGCAGCAACACAAGATCAAATACAATACTTTTAAGGAAGGCATCAAGTTTCTCTTTTTAGTCTCACCACCTTCTATAGGTGCGTAGTAGAGTGCATCTTCACTAACAGAGCACCTGCTAAGCTCAAGATGGTAAAGCACTGTAGAAAGTGGCTAGGGTAACAGAGCATTTTGCTGGCACCCAGCTGCCTTCTGGTAATGACATGTACCTGTACAGAACACAATGCCTTAGAAAGGAAAGCATATTATTAAAGACCTCAGCCATCCTGCAGAGCCGCTTTTCTTACTCCTTCCTTCTGGTAAAAGGTACAGGACCATTGGCTCTCAGACCAGTGGATTCAGGAACATTTCTATCCACACATCGAAACATTACTGAACAGCTAATCACAACAACAAATATTGTAACGTACCAAAAACTATTTGCTAATATTTGTAAACAGATACTCACAGAAATACTGTATATTGCACAGTATGTCATTTTTTACATATATATGTTGTATGCTATGTACACTTTTTTGTGTGTCTTGTAGTGTGTTATTGCTACTATTCTGAGGAGACATACAAAAAATAATCTCATTGTACTACTTACATATGACAAAAGTATTGAACTTTACACCAAAAGCTCCTGTGTTGAAGTGAAGGCAGGTAATTTGGTTATTTTCCAAAAGGGAATAGACAGCTAAGTTAGCTAGTTTTTTTTTATTTTTTTAAAATTTGAAATGCTTTAATCTGTCATTTGTCTGTGTTGTCCAGGTGTCCTAGAGGTCACAGCTCTTTTATTTATTTCCATAACAACATTATTTACGCAGAGTTTGATTTGGTGAAGCTTATGTACAAATAAAACATTAATGCCAACATAGAACATCAGGACATCAGTAATTAGTGTAACCTAGCAGCCATTATACAGTATATAAAGTTTAACAAAAACACTTGTGTGTGTGTGTGTGTGTGTCTGTGTCTGTGTGTGTTCACCCTGTGATGGGCTGGTGCTCTGCCCCAGTGTTGTTCCTGCCTTGCATCTTATGATTGCTGGGATAGGCTCCAGCTGTTCTGTAACCCTGCCCTGGATAAATGAGTTAGCAAGATGAAGGAATCGATGGATGGACACTTAGATATATTAATTAAATTACTATAGAAGACTCTTGACGAAAAGTTCCATTTATTTTTTCTGTTATCTCTATATGTAATCTTCATTTGAATCTTGATCTTTGTTTGTTCGCGAATGAATTAGAAGAAGAAGCACTAGATGGCAATAGAGAGACAGCTAAAACATAGGCATTGCATTAAGAATCTCCTCCAGGCTTATACTACTGAAGACTGTAGTACTCCAGTCACACCTCAAAACACAGACATTCAAACTAAACAAATTGTTGTGCTTTAAATTAACTAAAGAGATCTTGATCTTTGTTTGTCCGCGAATTCCACACGTGCGTAGACCACCTTCCAGTTTAGTATGTTGTTGTTACTCACGGATGTCAACAATGTGCCGGAACAACGAAAGGGGTGGTGGACAGTGTTACGCTGGTTAGCTCCTGAAGCCTGGTTAGAGAATGAGATTGCCGAAGATAAAAGGTACGTGCCTATGTAACATAATAAAAATAATAATAAAAATAATAATAAAAATAATAAAAAAATAATAATAAAAAGAAAGACAATGGGTAAAATGAATGACAACGTAACAGCACGTTCTGGAAATTATTATTTTTACGTTGTAGCCGGCGAGTGTTACGCGTCTCACAGTTGTACCGTGGCTTGCTCACATGTCAGTGAAGTGATCCATATTTATGCTACATGACATGCTACAGGACATGCTCAAAAAATACATGTGTAATGCCACAAAAAGTGCCTGCAGACATGTCCGTGCCAAATAAATAACATTCAACGTTTTGAAGAAATCATTTTATGACACGATTTACCTTTATTTATTTACTTACTTCCTAAAGCCTAAAGTCACAAGTAGTGTGCAGAGGGCATGCTCAAAAATGTGTGTAATGCCACGAATAGTACCTGCTGACACTTTAGTATGCAAGCAATGGTATGTGCATTCTTGCTTCGATGTAGAAGGGAGCTGAGTTTACCTCTGTTCTAGCGCGTCTGTGTGAAAACAGCAGTTTCAGATGCGGGGGTGGGGTGTGTTTGGGCTCGTGAGCGTGGCTGAGATAATAAAACTGACTAAAAAAAAAAAAACAAAGCTAACCTTTACAAGTATCATAAATTACACCAGCTGTTACAGACTGAAATTAAATGTATGTTTTTATTCTAAAATAGTTAAGACTAAGAGCAGTTTACTTCTCAAAACAGAGTGGTACAGGATCAAACTTGCGACCTTTTGATTCCCAGTCGGCAGCTGATTCCATTGCGCCACGGCGGTAGTCATAATAAACAAGTGTCAATGTCGCATGTTAAGGCGGCTTTTTGTTTCTGCAGTTATATTTTTGAATAAATGCGCAATTGTGTTAGATTTGTATCTTTTGTGAAAGTATTTCTTTGATACTTCAGGCTTCATACATTATATAGTTTATGCCTACATTTTGTCATCTACTAGTACAGTGTTTCCCAAACTCGGTCCTTAGGACCCCCTGTGGCTGCAGGTTTTTGTTCCAACCGGATTCCTAATCAGTGACAACACCTGATAACACTGAACTCATTTAATTAGATGGTATTTTTTTTTCTTTTATTCGACATTCAGAAAAGCATAGCAGCATGATTTTTACATTTATAAGACATTTATAAATATTTCTGCTTTTGCTATAGATTTAAAGGCTTAACTCTGTTTTGTTGATTTCATTATATTTTGCCCTTTCTGTGTGCAGTTTTTCCCCTTTGTTGTATCTTAATAATGACAATTAAAAATGAGCAGAACACACACACTGAATAATCAAAAGCTGCAAGTACTTTAGAGTCAGACCCACTAATTAGTAGATAATGGATTAATTAAACAATTAGAACACCTTGAAAAGTAGAATGAAAATCAAGATGAAAATACTGTTAAAAGAAAAAATACATTATTCCTTTATAACTGTTTGGTACATTTTAATTTTTTTCTTTTTAGCAAACTTACTTTTCTAATTTCTATATTGTTCCCTAAACACAGAACTTGGGAAATATCTGTTCCCTTAATTAACGGAGGAGTTCAATTAAAAACAGAAGCTGGTTGGAACAAAAACCTGCAGCCACAGCGGGTCCCCAGGACCGAGTTTGGGAAACACTGTACTAGTAGAATATTAAAAACGTTTCTATTTTAACAATGTGTTTACACAGATTACTGTAGAAACGGAACAGACATGAAATGTGTGTGTTCCAAACAACAATCTATTATTTCCACTCTAAAACTCCACTTCACCCCCAGAAAATCAATCAAGGCATGAGCTGGGAGAAGTTTGCGCATGTTCTAAATCAGTGGGGGAATGGAATAGCCAGCTGCTTGCAGCCTGATTTTTATCAGCACATTTAGGTGACAAAAAACGCTGGTGGAGAGCTGTGAACAATTTTAAGAAGGGATTTAAGTTGGCACGGATTTACGAGTTTTTTCGTAGGCTCTGGTAATTCTAGTGTTAAAGAGCCTGGATACCTATGTGTCCCCCTTTTATAACAATTGCTCAGTGTATATTGCCTTACTCTTTGGATTGCCACAAAGCAACCTGCGAGATTGGAGAAAGGTTGAGAACATATTATGAGAGGAAACGATAGCGTAGTGAAAGCGAGACGGGCTGTGAACGGACAGAAGCAGAAATGCTCCTACACCACCACATAATTACTATTCGGACAGTGATTCCGAGTAGGCCGTTCCTATTGAATCAATGTCCAAGGGTTTTCACTTTGTAATTTTGTTTCCCATATAAAAAATCATAATGCTGTGCGATGAAGGTCCCAGTTCACGACTGGCAGCCGCGTTTAAACAGGGATCCCTTCACAGACAACTTTAACACGCGCAATGTAGTTGGGCGCACATGACTAGTAAGATATATTTTTATATAAATTAATACACAATGAACTAGATAAAGAGATATGAATGGATAGATTTGAGATTCTTTTCATAATTTTGAAAAACATAGAACATAAAAAAATACTTTGCATAAAGCTCACAGCTCATCTCTTCCCCACTCGTCAAAAAACCCCAATCCAAATAGGTAATTCTGTTAGGAAGCCCTGTAATAAAATTATAGGAAGAGATTTAGAGATTGAGCTTGTTAAAAGATGCAATGCTATCACATTACCCAGCACTGAAGAAGAATAACCATTGTGTTTCAATTTAATACAGTATTACTTGAACTTGGAAGGTTCAGGACCTTTAATTATGTTTGCACACAACCAAAGAAGCTCATGATTTTCTTTTTACAACATGATTTTAATAACAAAAATTGAAAGCTGGCTTAACTTTGTTAATAACTTGCTATTGCCCATAATGCACTATAAAATATTCATGGAGGAGCTTGCAGGGACTTATGGTTCCTGTCCACCCTAGATTATTTTTTTGTTATACAATTATGTATATGTATAGCCTCCCTGATGTCTCAACTTTTCTCTTTCTGGGCCGCTTCTTTGGTTCCGTGAAATTCTAAAATATAATCATTAGATTTGTATTTTTGTCTTTGGCTAGCTTTTTGGATTAGCTTTGTTATTTTTTGGTTTAGCGTTGTAGTTTTCCTAAGCAAAAAGGGTAAAGGTCTAATGAGTTTTCTGCTTTGTTCCCTTTTTGTGCTTTGCTGTATGACTTTTTCGGCTTGGTGATTTAAAAAATTTCTTTTTGGGTTAATTTTATCTCTTATCATTTAAGTCTCAAAGGAAATTTTGGTTTATTATTGTCTGCTTGTCTGCTTGTTGGTTAATTATTGTAATAACTTGTTTTCTTACTCATGATCCTTGGTAATTTTGCTGGATTTTTGGCTGATCATTTTATTTATTTATTTATAAAGTGTAGATAAGTGCATTCATACTGGTGATTGTGTTTCAGGGTGTTTTTTTTATTGGAATACCTTTCCCTAATACTACATATATTTATATTAATATATATCATATATTTCTGTTTTACATCTATTTTTGTCAATTTCTTTCATCATATCAATGCAATTCATGGTCACAATCAGCCAGAGCCTATCTATACATTGCCAGACATACTGCCAGAACTAATAGTGCCAGAGTGCCATTCTGTTGTATTTACATATTGGTATAATACCCAGGCTTTTTCAAATATTGAGATAAATTCTCTCCAGAGACACCACTATTGTAAACTTTAAACAAAGTGCTTTAGAGTATAAACCAGAAATCTTGTTTCAATTCAAATAAAGTAATTAAGAAGGCTAAATAATAAAATAAAGGATCGAGCACAACACAAGGAGCAAATTACAGCTACTCGAATGAACCTCACTATAAAGGTTTGTCCCCCACTATTAGGTGAGGTGGTCATCAGTTGCCCACTTCAAATATGTCTAAGCACCAAACTACTCTACCTCTCAACTTTTTCTCGCTTCCTGTTTGCACCTATCCCTCTGTCTCTGTCTGCCTCTCTTTTTCTTTCTAACTCTGGCAGTGCTACCTCAGATACTCTCTTGTCTTTATTTTGCTTTAAGCACTAGAAGGCAGCAGACTTTAAACCAAACCCAGCATATGCTATATTAGAAATACTAAACACCATTTGCAGTCAAGAATCCCATTGAAAGTCCTGGGGCTATACCACCGGTGCTTCCTAAGTCAACTTTTGCCTCTACACTTTTCACCCTAAGTTATAAATAAAGGACCAAGATCCCTCTGTAAATGTTAGACTGCTTGGCCACCAAGTAAAATGGCAGAGACTTCACCTATTCCACATGGCTACTGTTTACCGCTTTTCAGAACCCTGCATTTCTGGAACCACTTTGCCAGCCTACCAACATACTGTATTAGATAGGTGTCTTTGAATACGTATATTGTGTGATGTTCTTGTGTTTTGATTAGTGTTATTGTGTGCATATGTTTATTGTGTGCAATATATATTAACAAGTATAAAATGATACCCAAAAGTAGTTGTGATTGATTTGAATATATTGGTCGGTGCAGTATGATGGCTGCTCATTCACTAACTTTTCTGAGCAAAGCAAAAATTAATTACATTATTTATGTTTGTGTGGCATTAATAATGGTTTGTTGTTTTTTTGTCAGAATGCTGCAGGTCAATCAAATTCTGCCCAGTTTTTAATGTGTCATACCCTGCAAGGGAAATCAAACATCCTGTATCATGCATCTTAGTATTTGTAATTGTGTTGATTTCGGCACATTTGTAACTGTAGAAAAATCTATTTGACATACTAAAAAACTACTTAAGAATCATTGGTGTTATATACAGTATAAACGAGCATAACCAAATGTATGGCCATTGTGAAACCTGGCCCCGGCACAGACAGACGGACAACATTTTTGCACCCAACACACTTTTATTTACTATTTACAAGTTCTCACGTGCACTCACAACCCCAGCGCCCTTGGCACTGATTCCCCCAAAGTCCAGGGCCCACAGTCTCTGTGCCTTTGTCCTGGCCGCCTCCCGTCCTCGCTCTCCAGCTCCGTCTGCTTCCTCCCGACTTCCACCAATCACTGGAGGGAGGCGGCCCCTTAAATAATGCCCCGGATGAGCCCCAGGTGCTTCCGCCTCTAGCCACGCCTGCGTGGCGGAAGTGTCGGCTGTCTTCCTGGCAGCTCTCCGGGTGCCACACAAAGTCTTCTCCCCGGCACTTCCTGGTGTGGCGGAAGTGCCGGGCTCCCGGGATAATTAGGCACCGGGGCGCCGCCTGGCGGTGGCCACGGGTCCCTACAGGGCTGGGCTTCAAAGCCCTGTACCCGAGGCCCCTGCCTAGCCAGGACGGACGCCCCCACTCCGTCTGGAGGAGGCACTCGCCCTCCTCCGGTCCTCCAAGGCGTCCCGGCCGGGCTCCAGCCCCAACCGCAACCGCGGGATAAACCGGCATCGGGCGCCGCCTGGCGGTGACCACGGGCCCCTACAGGAAGGGCTTCCATGCCCTCAACCCGTGGCCCCCAACAGAACCAGGACGGACGCCCCCTCGCGGTCTGGAGGAGGCACAAGCCCTCCTCACGTCCTCCTGGGCGTCCCGGCCGGGCTCCAGCCCCGGCCGGGGGCCACACCATACATGACAAAAAGTAAAACAAATTGACCGGAAGGTGTTTCTTTTGACAAACATCTCTCTGTATCAAGAAGAAATTGTGATCTGCCTTTTTAGCAAGATAGTAAATTGAGTTTACATTTTTACTTATATTCCAGTGGTTTATGAGGATGAAGATGAAAAGTTTGATAAGCAATCTTATATAATACCTCATAATTACAATGGTACACTTAGAGTAATCAACTGCCAAGGCTCAACAGAATCACCCCAGCATCATTTTGAGAGCAACTGCATTTCACAGCACCTGAGAGATATGGTAAGATTACATTTTTATATTTTATATTAATGTACTTGAGTTGACCTCTCACTTCCCAGATTTCAGGGAAGGCTAGTAGTAACACTTAATATGCTTATGTTTGTGATTTATAACTACAGTATTCAACTGTTTCAATATATTTGCTTATGTAATGAATAAAGGACATCTCCTAAATAAGCAATAATAGTATTGACAATGAGGTGGCATGGTGGTGCAGTGGTAGCATTGCTGCATCACAGTAAGAAGGCCAGTGTTTGCAAACTCAAGTCCTCCCTGCATGGAGCTTGCATGTTCTTCCCATGTCTGCATGGGATTCCTCCAGGTGCTCCTGTTTTCTCCCACTGCCCAAAGTCATGCAGGTTTGGTGAATTGGTGAGGCAAAGCTGGCCTGTGTGTGTGTGTGCAATGGACTGGTGCCCCATTCAGTGTTTGTTCCTGCCCTTGTGCCCAATACTAGCTGAGAGAGGCTCCAGCACACCCTCCCCAAAACCCCCTGACCCTGTTACAAATTATGAAAACTTTCACACACATCAGGTATGTATTCATTTAGCAGCATCTTCTGTATTTTGTTGGATCCCCATTTTTGAAACCATATGTGTTTAAGATAACATTACATAAGAATGCAGGATTCACAGAATTTGTGTGGCAAGTATAGGTTGTTATAATGCTAAATTTGATGTAGGTGGCATGTGATCAGTAAGATAATTTTTACTACATTATAGGCAATTAAATACTATATGAACTCATTTGCAAAACAGAGGAAAGTCTTAACAAGAAAAAGCACTTTTCTGATTAGAATATTTTTGTTATTACTGCAATTTTGTTAATGGTATTCAATTTACCGATTGCCTTCTAAAGTTGAATGAACACTTTGTTGACCTTTAGTTGTGCCTTCCCAATTTGTTTTAAATCAACTGCATACATTCATTAGTTTTGTCAGATGTATAGAAAGTGGATAAAATATTTTGTTACAGTACAAAATTAATTTAACACTTCTGTTTAACCTAATCATACAGACAAATAATTCAGTAGATAAGTATATTAAAATGCACGCAAACCTAGGTAAGAGATTTTAAAGCATATATAGTTGACTTTTTTCTGTTTCATGAAATTGGAGATAGTACTATAAGGTCATACACCTAGCAGTGAAAAATAATCACAAAACAATTATAAGAAGGAACAAGGTCCTTTTGTATTTTGTATTTGTATTTCCCATTATTTGATAAGTAAATAGCTTTAGTTAGTATTTTTCAGTGACCAGATCACATTTTTCATGAAGTGTGTGTGTATACTTCATTATCAGAGAGACAACAAAATTAGAAAAATGTGTTATTGTACAATATCCATCCATCCATCCATTTTCTAACCCGCTTAATCCGAATACAGGGTCACGGGGGTCTGCTGGAGCCAATCCCAGCCAACACAGGGCACAAGGCAGGAACCAATCCCGGGCAGGGTGCCAACCCACCGCAGTATTGTACAATATAGACTTTCTAATTTTTTAAAAACACGATAACAAGCATATTTTTATAAAGATACTGCCATCTAATTTTGTTGAACTCCTCAAAAAATAAATGCATTTTTTTATAATGATTTTAATTGAGTAGAACTTTCCAAATTTTAACTGAATTTTAATTTCATTGTTCTTTTTTTATTTCAGCTACTGAAGTTATACAGAACTTCTCCTCTTTTGGGTCGCTATTTTGTAGATGCTTATTCACTACCAAATAGGTAAGGATATTATACTCTACTCTGAGCCCCTCACGGATGACTGAGCTTCTCACCCTGTCTTTAAGGGAAAGCCCAGACACCCTGGAGAGGAAAGTGATTTCAGCTGCTTGTATTCGTGATCTCGTTCTTTTGGTCACTACCCATAGTTCATGACCATAGATCAGGGTAGGAACATAGATCAACTGGTAAATTGAGAGGTTTGCCTTATGGCTCAGCTCCTTTTTCACCATGACAGACCGATGCAGAGCCCGCATCACTGCGGACGCTGCACCAATCCGCCTGTCAATCTCACGCTCCATTCTTCCCTCACTCGTGAACAAAACCCCGAGATACGTGAACTCCTCCACTTGGGACAAGATATCACTTCCAACCCTGAGAGGGCACTCCACCCTCTTCCGGCTGAGGACCATGAACTCGGATTTAGAGGTGCTGATTCCCATTTCAGCCACTTCACACTTGGCTGCGAACCGATCCAGAGAGAGCTGAAGATCACAGCCTAATGAAGCAAACAGGACAACGTCATCTGCAAAAAGCAGTGACCCAATCCTGAGTCCTCCAAAGTGGACCCCCTCAACGCCCTGGCTGCGCCTAGAAATTCTGTCCATAAAAGTTATGAACAGAATCGGTGACAAAGGGCAGCCCTGGCGGAGTCCAACTCTCACTGGAAACGGGTTTGACTTACTGCCAGCAATGTGGACCAAGCTCTGACACCCGTTGTGCAGGGAGCAAACAGCCCTTATCAGGGGGTCCGGTACCCCATACACTCGGAGTACCCCCCACAGGATTCCCCGAGGGACATGGTCGAACGCCTTTTCCAAGTCCACAAAACACATGTAGACTGGTTGGGCAAACTCCCATGCATCCTCCAGGACCCTGCCAAGGGTGTAGAACTGGTCCACTGTTCCACGACCAGGACGAAAACCACACTGTTCCTCCTGAATCTGAGGTTCGACTATCTGACAGATCCTCCTCTACAGGACCCCCGAATAAACTTTTCCAGGGAGGCTGAGGAGTGTGATCCCTCTATGGTTGGGATCACAACCTCCTGAGATGCTGGATGGTGGACCAGAATCTCCTCGAAGCCGTCTAAAAGTCATCCTCCATTGCCTCCCCAAACTCCTCCTATGCCTGAGTTTTTGCCTCAGCAACCACTGAAGCCACATTCTGCTTGGCCTGCTGGTACCTATTAATCGTCTCCAGAGTCCCACAGGACAAAAGGGTCCTGTAGGACTCCTTCTTCAGCTTGGTGGCATCCCTCATCTCTGGTATCCACCAACAGGTTCGGGGATTGCTGCCACGACAGGCACCAACCACCCTACAACCACAGCTCCAGTCAGCCACCTCAACAACAGAGGCATGGAACATGGCCCATTCGGACTCAATGTCCCCCACCTCCCTCAGGACGTGGCAGAAGTTCTGCCTAAGGTGGGAGTTGAAGCTATTTCTGACAGGGGACTCTGCCAGACATTCCCAGCAGACTGTCACAGCATGTTTGGGCCTACCAGGCCTGACTGGCATCCTCCCCCACCAATGAAGCCAACTCACCACCAGGTGGCGATCAGTTGACAGCTCCGCCCCTCTCTTCACCCGAGCATCCATGACATGTGGCCACAAGTGTGACGACACGACCACAAAGTCGATCATCAAACTGAGGCCCCCCTCCATGGCCTCCAAAATGTGTGGCTACTCCAAACTGCTGTTCGGCGCATACGCACAAACAACAGTTAGGACCTGTTCCCCCACCCGAAGGTGGAGGGAGGCTACCCTCTCGTCCACTGGCGTGAACCCCAATGAACAGTTTACAAGTCAGGGGGCAATAAGTATGCAAACACCCGCTTGGTGCCTCTCACCGGTGGCAACTCCAGAGTGGTAGAGAGTCCAGCCACTCTCAAGGAGATTGGTTCCAGAGTCCAAGCTGTGCGTCGAAGTGAGCCCGATTATATCTAGCCGGAACCTCTCAGCCTCGCACACTAGCTCAGGCTCCTTCCCCTTCAGAGAGGTGACATTCTACGTCTCAAGAGCAAGGTCCCCGCCTTCAGCCACAACCCAACTCACACTGCACCCGACCTCCTTGGCCCCTCCTACAGGTGGTGAGCCCATGGGAATATATAAATGCAAAGAATTATTATTATTATAACTAGGGTGGCATGGTGACGCAGTGGTAGCGCTGCTGCCTCGCAGTAAAAATACCTGGGTTTGCTTACCGGGTCCTCCCTGTTTAGAGTTTGCATGTTCTCCCCGTGTCTGCGTGGTTTTCCACAGGGTGCTCCAGTTTCCTCCCATAGTCCAAAGACATGCAGGCTAGGTGCATTGGTGATCCTAAATTGTCCCTAGTCTGTGCTTGGTGTGTGGGGGTGAGTGTGTGAGCGCCCTGCGGTGGGCTGGCACCCTGCCTGGGATTGGTTCCTGCCTTGCGCCCTGTGCTGGCTCCAGCAGACCCCCGTGACCCTGTATTAGGATATAGCAGGTTGGAAAATGACTGACTGACTGACTGGTATGAATGTCTTTGCTGCTGCTTTATGACATTAGTATATGGATCAAAATAAGCTTTTTCAAAATGTGTGCACACTTTCACTGTGTCATACAAACTATTCTCACAATTTTTGAATTGAAGACCCACCTCTCCCCCTCATTTATTTGGTCAAGAGTCCTGTTTTCATTTCCTAAATTCATTCTAATGAGGCTTTAGTTTCATGTTTATTATGTGCTCTTATTATTCTAGAAGTAACTGTTTTCCAATATTTTAGCAAAAAAGCATGCACTTTTCATGTTTTGAGTACAGGACTAGATAACTAACATATGGATTATGCCTTTTTAAATTTGCTTTTATACTAAATTAGTATCTATTGGATTATTATTATTTTATAAAATGCCGTTTTGCATAAAAAATTGATTAAAATATTTTCTCAGCAACCACAACAAAGTATTGTAAGGAACATATTAAAAATATTCTTTTAGGTGGATTTTGAATTTAAGAACATTTGAAAATGAATGAATGTGATGGACTTCATTATGGCAGAGCTACACATATGAAGTCTGAAATATGTTTTTTTATTGTTACACAGTAAAATTTAGAGAAGTTTCAGATATATCTTGATGACAATTTTCAACATAAAATGGAATAAAAACTCAAATAATTGTGTTTAACCTTACAAGTAGGCAGCTGGTATAACATTGAATCAAGGGATAGAATCATTTAAAGAAAAAAATCAAAGATCTGTACATCGATTTATCTAGCAGACAATGTTATCCAGTGTTATCTAGTGGTAAACAAGCCCAAAAAGAATCACGTATTATCTACTGTATAATTATTTTTAGTATTTTTAGCTGAAAGAATATTATGTTTATATGTGTAGTTGGAGGTTATACTACATGTCAAATTGTTATGAAGGGGTATAAGTGGAGGGTGACAGGAGTCAGGCATCAAGGAAGCTGCCAGTAGGGAGCAGGGTGTCCTATAGGTGTATTAGGCTACCTGGACATAAATGTTCTGCTTACACCAATCACCAATCTTGTGACTGAAGAGACTGACTCTACCTTGGCCATCTCTTCAACACAGATAGTTTCAAGACATACTGTGTCCAAACATAGTCAGTACTCTGAAAGACAATGAGCTATTAAGTGCTAAAGGAGAACTTGCAATAGTGATGGTGAACTGATTGAATTTAAGCTTAATGTCTCTTGACACCAACCAGCATTTTATTACAAAAGCATGATGAAAAATTCCAAAATACAAAAGCCCCATGCTAGTCTTCCCTAGTAAGGAACTAAAGCAAAACAACAAGAATCATACCATTGTCAAACCTATTGAATCCAGTTCAAGGTCACTGGCAGCCCTGAGCCTATCCCATCAACACTTGGCACAAGGGCACCTGTCCATCACAAGGGCTACACTTTGGTTTACTTGGAATCATAGACAAACCTAACCAGGACGTTTTCGGATGCGGGAGGAAAACCACAGTACCTCAAGGAAACCCACACAGGCACAGGGAGTACAGGAAAGCTACACACAGATAATATCCAGACACAGGATTTGAGCCCAGGAAACTAGATATGTGATGTGGAAGCACTGAACAATTTAATGCTGTGCCACTCAATAGTAGATAGTCAAGTCACAATTTTACTTAATGGAAGGAAGCCCACTTGCTATGTATACAAGTCGTATAGTGCAATAAGCTATAAGACACTAAAAATAATATATCCCTCTAATGATCCACTTTGAGGGAAAGTGTGAATAAAGTAAAGATGGATGGATTATGAAATAATAGAACCTTCCTCATTCAAATCAAGAAGGAAATGTTTAGGCCTAGTCACTATCAGATAAGGCTGTGCCCCTTTGAATCCATACCCACTGATGGGAGTGGTGAGCTCAAGCAGCATTGAAGCAGAAGCAATGATAGGGGCATGCAGAGGTCATCTGGTGGAAAGTGAACTTCATGTTGCTTGCGAGAACACTAATAATGCAGAAGGATTTTCGCTGCTGTATGTTTGTCTCTTTTGATTTTGTCAGAGAATTTCCTTGGCCGCATTATGTGAAATACTGGGATCTTATGTTTAATATATTTAAGTGTGACAAATCAGGATGTACAGATACAGTATCTCAGTCAAGTAACACCAATATTGATATTAAAAATATTTTTTTCAACAAAATATTGAATATTTTCTCTGCGTAAGAAAAATGGATTTCTTAGCCATTCAGTTTTTATACTGTGAAAAACGACTTTAGAGACAAGTGCATGACTGAATGTCTGAATTACTTGTTTAGATTTCTATGTAAAGTCTAAAACATAACAAAATCTGTGATTTACCAGAATTGTGTGTTATCTCCGCTTTTATTGTATGAACACAAGTCTTTAATTTTATTTAATCTTGCTGCTTGCTAGGAATTTTTTCATAGCAGCAAAGCAGCAAAGAAAAGGTGTCAAATGACAAGTTGACCAACAGAAAAGCAGCTAATGTGAATGTGTAATTAACATTGATCTTTATGTGATACAGTTGTTTTCATAATAAACAGTGTCACAAGAATCCATGCACAGTATGTTATAAAGCTACACAAAATTTGAATTCAAAACACACTGTAGATCACAAGGAAAGTAATGAGACATTGGGCAGATCTCTATGTATGTCCTGACAACATTTCAGTGTAAAACAATGAACTGAATATTCAATGAAGGTAGAACTGACTGGCAGCAAAGGAGAATCCCGTGAGTACAAGTAGGTTAACTTGAATAATTATTTGCACCTAAGAATATTTAGAAATGAGTGTCTACTTTAAAACAATATTTTAAATAATGAATCTAGTCAAGGTACTACAAGTGTTAATAAGAATGGAAGGCAAAGTAATTCCTTTAAACTATTAACTCTTGCATTTAAATGCCTACAGACAAAGTGTTGAGTCATACTAATGTGCCTGTTTTTTTAACTCTCTAAAGATTTTTATGCCATTTCGTTTAATGAGTTGTTTATTATTTTATCCACTTTTATATGCTCCAAAGTGTTTCTCAGTATCTCTATTGCAAATGTAACAAGTGGGAAAATTAAGTATCTCACAATTGTTGATATTTAATTAATCTTAAATGAAGTTAAAAACATATATACATTCAATGCCCATGTAGTCAGTTTTTGCTGAACTTTGCTGTCCTAATTTGTTCTTTGTGGTTGTTGTAAAGTGACTCATATACAAGAACTTCCTCAATGATATTACAGACTTGACAGAAACACACCCACAGCAAAAGGGTAGTGAGTATCTACATGCAGCAGAAGGAAACTCCGTTGAAAGTTTTGCTCTCAATTTATCCATGTAATAGAAAAAGTGAACACAGCAGCAGTATTTCTTGCAGTAATAAAATATATTTTATTTTAAATTAATGCTTTATATGAATGTCCTTAATTTTCATTTTAAATCCTGAGGTATTTTGCTGGATCAGCTATTGCATTAACGGTAGTGTGTTTTTGTGCATTCTGGAAAATCAAAGTGTGTGGAGCATATTTCAGAATTGTGGAGGTGTGGAGATTATATTTGCAGAAGCAGGTGCAGCAGAAACCAGTCTTGAATGCAGTGCCAGTAAATCACAAGGTACATTCAAGTACAGAATACCAATTAATAATACAGTGGAACCTCGAGATACAAGTTTAATTCGTTCCAGCACTGAGCTTGTATAGCGAATTTCTCGTATCTAGAACAAACTTCCCCATTGAAAATAATGGAAATCCAGTTAATCCGTTCCGCACCCCCAAAAATATCAACATAAAAATCAATTTTCCTAACAAATAACACTGATAAATAATATATACAAGTGGAATCTCAGTTTGCAAGTAACTTGGTTTACGAGTGTTTTGCAAGATGAGCTAAATTTTTTAATTCATTTTGACTTGATAAAATGAGCGATGTCTTGCAATACAAATAGTATGGATACACTTTGTCTGCTGAGCGTCATGTGAGCATAACTGAGCTGATGGTTCTTCTCTCTCATGCGCATCTCTCTCTCCTTATCTCTCTTGCTCGCGCCTCTCTCTCTCTGTCCTTATCTCTCTTGCTCGCTTGCACGCGCTTCTCTCTCTCTCTCTCCTTATCTCTCTCGCTTGCGCACGCGTCTCTCTCTCTCTCCTTATCTCTCTCGCTCGCGCACACGTCTCTCTCTCTCTCTCTCTCTCCTTATCTCTCACACTCGCTCGCGCCTCTCTCTCTCTCTCTCTCTCTCTCTCTCTCCTCTTGAGGGCAATCGTCTCCTATTCTCCGTCTGCATGTTCGCAATATTTTGGATACGCTTATACAGCGAACTGCTACAACGAAACAATGAAATCACAAGCGCACAAACGCGTAGATCCTCACGCTACTGGAGAACAAGGAACACTGAGTGAGCTGACGGGCGGACAGTGTCAGCTTGGGTGAATCCCCGAGTCGAGGAACACAGTCTGGCTCGTGGCTCGTTCTGAGCCAATGCTCGTATTTAGATCCGAATTTTTCGCTCATACTTTCCTCTTATCTTGAATTTTTCGTATACAGAGGTGATCATATTTAGACGTTCCACTGTACTATTCAAGTTTAAATTTCCAGTCACCAATTAACCTAACACTCACACATACATGTTTGTGATATAGGAGGAAAACTGGACTGCCCAGAGAAGAACACACAGGCAAACTTCACATGGGCCTAGGATGCAAACACAAGACTCTAGAGTAATGTTTCAGTAGCACAAATCACTGCTACACTATGCCAGTGCTTTGATTGTTCAGCTCCTGCTTTAAAATCCATGTGTTTTTATATATACAGTGTGGTCTATTTTTACCCATGTACAATAAGGGTGCAAAACAATAAGGCTCCATTTGATCTCTGCTTCGATATCCACTGCAAAACTGTATTAAAAGAATCTAATGAACTGCTGCATTACTGTCTAAAACCAAAACCACTGTTTGAATTCACAATTTAATGCATTATGCATCATATTAAAGAGGGTGTCTCCTATAGTTTAAATGATGTTAATTTGTTTTAATACATTTTTCTAAATAAGTCATCAATAATAAAAAAGCAAATTCAAACACCTTTTACATTAAAAAATATTTATATGATCACTTTATGTGGGGTTACACAGGATTAATAGGAATAGAATATTTTGACTTTTTTTCTACTATTCATTTCTTTGAATAGGTTATTTATAACATATTTTGTTATATGTGTACTTTTAATATGTTTGCTCTTGTTATATTTTTGTTTCAATTAAGTACTTTTAAAAATAAAAAGTTTTCACTATATGTTGACAACTTAACACTAGAGTTACCAGAGTCTATGAAAAAATCCGTAAATCTGGACCACCTTAATTCCCTTCGCACCTCTCTTTTGTCTTCTAAATGTGTCGATAAGCCCAAGCAGCAAGCAGCCTGGTATACCATCCTCCCCACCGCCTCAGAACGGGCAAGAAGTACTCCCAGTTCCTGCCTTGATTGATTATCTGGGAGTGAGCTACCCAGAATTGTAAGGGGAAATAATTTGATGTGTGTTTTGTGTCTACAACAATTTGTGTAAACACATCGTTAAAACAGAAATGTTTTTCATGTTTTAGTAATAAATAACAACCTTCTAAAATATGGCCTTAGAGCCTAAAACTGTACTATCTTTAAAATCTATACTAATAAAAGGCAAAGCCCTCACTGACTGACTCGCTCACTCACTCACTCATCACTAATTCTCCAACTTCCAGTGTAGGTAGAAGGCTGAAATTTGGCAGGCTCATTCCTTATAGGTTACTTACAAAAGTTAAGCAGGTTTCATTTCAAAATTCCACGGGTAACGGTCACAATTGAATCATACTTACGTACATATTTACGTCCATAGCTTGCAGCTTGGTCACCGTGTGTATATATATATATATATAAAAAAAAAAGCATCAAAGAAAAAAACAAACCTCACTTTTCAGTTTTCGAGAGGTGAGTACCTGCTATTGAATCTGTGGAGGGCAGTCTTAGTGAATTCACGTTTCCAATCTGCTACTGTCTACAAGAAATTGTACTGTTCTGATATTTAATCCTATTCTCTTTATCTCAGGGTGGCATGGTGATGCAGTGGTTAACACTGCCGCCTCACAGCTCAGGTCACATTTTTGGCAACAATAATCTGTCTAGCACAGCTGTCGGGGAGACTTGAAAGTCCATTTCACTGTTATAATCCACTCACATCTACTTCATTTTCTCCTTCTCCACTGACTTCAATATATTTCAGCAATTTCACCAAACTCAGCACCAAGTGAATTCAGTGGGTTCACTGTACACTACACAGTAGCTTCTAAAATATACTGAGGCGCTATTTAGAGAGGGAAGTGGATATTGCGTATTCAGGTGTGCTTGGAGTGAGCAGTGCATTGTACAGTTCGGCCAGTTTGACAAAAGAATATGGTAAACTGTACTGTATGCCCATTTCCAGGCACAGACAGCCGCTGACCGCCATAAGCACTTAAGTTCATCAGATACTTCTCATGAACTCTGTACATTTTGCTGTGTGCTTGTGTATAAACAGAGTGATATCCATTATCAGACTTATCTTGATGTTGTTCAGGGGTGTAGCAATCCAAATTCCTTCCCGTATTCAAAGAAGGAACAAAACAATGTATACAGCTAGCAATAAAACTAGCACATACATACATATTTTGGAAATGAGATAAAAGCTACAGTTGCAAGAGAAAAACAACATGCCACATCCACATTGGCATTAACAGGGCAAAAAGATTAAACCAAAACTCATAATCTGTGATCCAGAAACGCTAAACACTGCACCATCATAGTGCCCAGTGAAGATGAATAAAAAAGTAATAAATAAAGGCAAAGGCTTAACTACAATATATACAAATCAGATTTTATTTCAATGCTACAGCGTTTTTAATTGTATGATAGGGATGTTGCTTTTTTTTAAATTGTTCTCTATTTTCTCATTAGTCTTGATTTTCCCAGTTAATAATTACTGTAGCTGCATTTACCCAAAATGACCAAAGTTCTGCAGCTTCAGTATGCTTCATGGGATTCTCGCAATAGCTTGACATATTGAAATGATTCCACAGACAAAAGATCTTCTGTGAAAGAAGCCTGGACACAGAAAGACACTGAGACAGCCAGAAGTCCAAAACACACACATTTTTATTCACAGTTCTTCCTTCTCACAGCACAGTGCAGTGCACCGAACAGTACTTCAACTCACAAGTCTCTCTCTGCCTCTACTCCTCCGCTCGCAAGCTCCATCCTCTTCCACCTGACTCTGGCTCCTCGAATGGAGTAAGGCGGCCCCTTTTATGTTGCACCCGGATGTGCTCCAGGTGCACCCCGATGAACCTCCCGCAGCACTTCCTGGTGTGGCGGAAGTGCTACATGAGCACCCGGAACCACTGCAGGTGCACTCAGTTCCTCTTCCGGCAGCACTTACTGGTGTGGCAGAAGTGCTGCCATCCAGGGCTCCAGGATCATCCAGGTGCCCCCTGGCAGGGGTGATGACGGACCCCAACAAGTTTGAGCTTCCAAGCTCTCCATCCGCGACCCTGATGTAGTCCAGGGGGCTGCCCTCTTGCGACCCGGGGAAGATATTGCCCCTCTCCCAGTCCTTCCCTTTTCCAGGTGTCCTGGTGGGGCAAGGTCCCTGGTAGTCAACCACACTTCGTTTTAAAAACTTTAGTAAAATATCAAAGTAAAACACTTCACAGACAAATAGAGAAACAACTGATATAGCAAAGAAAAGAAAAGTTCTTGTTTGGGAAAAGTTCTGTTTAAAGCTTATGTATCTTGTTTCATTCTTAAAGATTTCTTTGAGTTGAACCATTTCAAAATGTTCAGAAAACTGTATGCTTATCCTGTTTTCATGCTGTAAATGGGTCTTTCTGTCCCTGCTAGCACTGGGACCTGTTCTAAACAACAACTAACTCAATTAACACACTGTATTGTAGATAAAGCAAGAAAGTTCTTATTTTCCTCACTAGAGCACTTTACTTTTATGGATTATTTATTGAAAGAAGATTTTTGCACAGCACTTTTTAGCACACATTTAGATATTTTCTGAATTTTACAATTTAGAATAAATTGCACAATGCACTGTTTTGTACCCATCTTCTTGTTGTGAGTCCTCATTGCACTAGTTCATCCCCGGCTTCATGACTATCGATGACCCAGGTTTAAGAAGGTGTCAAAACCGCTGGCAATTTGGGCATCACACCACAGTGTTGTTCTGTATGTGTCCCTACCATGAATTCATACAAAAATAGACATCTGCCTCACAGAACACAGCAGTTTATAATACAAATATTTTAAAGTAAAGCATTTCATTAGCTTAATATGAGGTTTTTATTTTTTGAGTTACAACAACAAAATCAAAAATTTATTTTTTGTATAGCCCAAACTCACACAAGCAGTGCTGCATGGGATTTAACGGGCCCTATTTTTTAATAGCCCACAGCTTTGACTACCTAAGAAGATAAGAAAAAGCTCCCAAAAAAAAACCTTGTAGGGAAAAATAGAAGAAATCTTGGGAAAGGCAATTCAGAGGGAGACTCCTTTCCAGGTTGGTTGGGCATGTAATGGGTGTCCAAAAATAGAGTAAATACAAAACAATACACAGAACAGGACATAAGTGATCTGAGGTGGTCATTGCCACCTCAGGAATACAATACAATAGCACAATAGTAATAGTTCAAGCACAAAGCAAAATGCAAGAGTAGATTATATCACATAGGAGGATTCAGATTATTTCAAAGTCCTGGGGACCTCGGCCAACAAGCTGCAACCCCACCACTGGCCATTCCACAGCTGAGTTAGTGCTACGCCAGCCAATCTGATGAAAGGACCCTTCTACCTGATGACTCCAGTGCTCCTTTATCCAAGATGACTTTTCCATGGGCAGACAAACAACTTGGCAGTAGGGCAGTGGCACCAAGTGCCACATTTGAGTACCAAGAAAAGAAACAAATTATAAATATCATATTACTTATATTTTAGTGCTAATCACTAAGAACAGATATGCAATATGCACAGTTAATCAGCGACTCTAATCTGGGTGTCATGCAGAAGTAATGAGTCCTCAGCAGGGATTTGAAGGCTGAGGCTGAAGGGGCATCTCTTATAGTAGCAGGCAGACAGTTCCACAATTTTAGGGCCCTGTAACTAAAAGCTCAACCAACCACTGTTATTTTATTAATCATTGTAATCATATGCAGACCAGCATCTTGAGATCTTAATGTGTGTTCTGGTTTGTAAGTAATGATAAATTCAGATAAGTAAGCCGGACCTTGGCCATTTAAGGCTTTATACTGTATGTTACCTCCCTCCTTGATATCCATCTGAATAAGGATCCAACAGATAATGAAAGTAGTTGGATTGTTTAAGAGATAGAAAACTGGTATCACTAATACGGTATTTATGTTTTTATAATTATTGTCATTTTGAAGTTACACTGCTATCTTTTTTATGTGTGTTTTAGTAGCATAATCTAACAAAGGTTTTTAAATTCTTTTGTATTTATAATGTTTGTATTGTTTGCTTTTTCCTTGATTTCTTAATGCAGAGTTTTTCATTGTTTTTGTTTTGTTTTTTTTTACAGAACTAATGACACCTTTGCATACTACAGGCTACAGTTTCAAGTACCACCAGAAAACACATTGCTGCTTAAATATACACTAAATGAAGAAGTTGTGGTTAATATTTTTAAACAACATTTATATGATCAGGAGTTTGAGGAAAACAGGGTCTTAGTTATAGACCCTGCTTCACTGTCCATCCATGGTGAGTCTGAACAAAATGACATTGTAAATGTTTTACTGTTTAATCTGTTAAATATCTTCTGTCAAATTAATATGTTAAGTCCCTAAAAGAAAGAAAAATAAAACAATTATTTTCTACATTTTGCATGCTTTAAGCAGTCTATTTTTAGGTAACTGGCACATTTTCACAGTTGTTCATACTGCTTCCTTCTAATATCTCCCAAAGCTCCAGGAACCTTAGTTTCTTTTCCAGCTAAGTCACTGTCTGTGCTTAGTTTGCATGTTCTGCATGGCACCATGGGTTTTCTGTGACTTCTACAGTTTCCTCCCTTGACACGATGTCTTGCATCTTAGATTGACCAGAGACAATTAACAGGCCTGGTATGCATGACTGTGCCATTATATGGACTAGTGTTTCATCCAGTAATGTTTCCACAGTTTTCATATAGAGACTGGCTCTGTTTGATACTATAGGTCATCAACCATTCGGACCTCACGGACCACTAAACTCACAATTCTGAATTGTGCAGACCACTAACATGAATTTTTTTAAAAAGGTACAAACAGCTATAAAATGGTGAGCATAAAACTTCCATTTATTAATGTCAAATGTAATTACAATTGTTCAATTATAACAAATAACAACAATAAAATCTTGAAAATAACTAAATTTTAATTTGAAATAAAATTATTAGTGCAATATTTGTTGTTCCTTGTTTGAAATTAGTTTATGGATTCTTGGCTCCAATGACGTCACTGCAATAGGTAGAGCGGCATATATTTCAAGGCGACAGTGGTACTTGTTTTTGATTGCCATAACAGATGAGAATGTCTTTCCACACAAGTAGATCATTGTGAGTGAAATCAAAATTTTGATGCCATAATTAAGATCTTGATAGTTATAAGTGGAATTTAGCTTTAAGAGTATTGTCAAATGATAGATCAATTAGGCTTTCCTTTTCGTTCATGCTCAAGTTGCTATCTTCAATTTTTGATGAAAATGGGCCCATTATCCACATAGTGCCACGTCTGGGGTCCTCTTCCTTTGGATAATAACAGCCAAAAGATTCTGTGAGCGACTGTAAATGCTATTGAACAGGAGTTATTACCTGTCGGTTGACATCCTTCTCTTTCACATACTCATCAAGATTTGGGAACACTTTTAGATCTTCTTCAGCTACTTGTGTTTGGCATAGCAATATTTTCTTTTGAAATACATCCATTTTACTTTGCATATCCGTAAGCTGTCCTTGCAAGAATGTGTTCAGCTCATTTAACAAAGTAAAAATATTTGCCAGATATGCAAGCTTAGCTAACCAATAATTGTTGGAGAACAGATCTTGGAACTTTGAATTATTTTGCTGCTAGAAGAATAACTTTACTTCTTGGCGCAGGTCGAACAGTCGGGTTAGTATTTTACCTCTCAACGGCTATCTCATCTCAGCATGAAGAAAACGATGAGTATATTGAGAGCCCATTTCTTCAGAAAGTGCCTCAAATATTCGAGAATTGAGAGCTTTGTGCCGAATTTCATTTACAATTTTAATTACACCAGAGAGTACTTTGTGTAGTTCTGGAAATATTCTTTTCGCCGCAAGTTGTATAATACAACAAGTAAACAAGATATCTGTGTGTCCAACATCTTTTACCTTTGAAACAACTCCTGAACGATGCCTGTTCATGCTTGCGGCACCATCTGTGCATATCCCATCACATTTCTTCCATGCAATACCATGTCTCAGGAAATAACCATTAAATGCAATGAAAATCTTAGAGCCTGGTGTTCTACCTGGCAAGTTGATCGAACAGAGGAGTTCTTCTTTTAACTCTTTTTGACATTCAAACCTCAATAAACAAAGGAAAACAGACTTGTTAGTTATGTCTGTTGATTCATCAAGCTGAATTGAGTAAAACATTTAATTTTTCGCCATTTCTATCACCTTGGCCATGTCTTCAATTCTGCTCTTCAGTGTTAGTGGACATAGGAAACAGTCTGTTTCCCCAAAACCTCCTCACAAGCTTGTTACAAGGAAGGCTTAATTAACTCTTCTCCAATTGTATACAGTAATCTCTCGCTATATCGCTCTTTGTCTTTCGCGGCTTCACTCTATCGCAGATTTTATATGTAAGTATATCTTTTTTTTTTTTTTTTTTTTTTATTTTTATTTATTAATTTTATTACAATCAATACATAGCAATCAAGTTTTTACAAAAAAAATTATGCTAAGAACAGATCGATCCCCACCCTTGAGAGAGAGAGCAAGCCAAACGTGTAAAATTTAAGGCTTGTAAAAATACCTAAATCAACAAATTCTCTGTGCTTTATAAACTTATTTTAAAATATTACTGATTAGATCCTGCCATGTTTTGAAAAAGGTCTGTACAGATCCTCTAACTGAGTATTTGATTTTTCCAATTTTAAATAATATAACACATCAGTTTCCCACTGACTTAAAGAGGAGAGTTTGGGTTCTTCCAGTTTATCAGAATAAGTCTGCGTGCCAACAGTGTAGTGAATGCAATCACAATTTGTTTGTCTTTCTCCACTTTAAGACCCTCTGGAAGAACCCCAAACACAGCTGTTAATGGGTTAGGAGGGATTGTGAGTCCAAGGCTGTCTGAGAGGTAATTAAAATTTTTGTCCAGAATAATGTTAATTTGGTGCAGGCCCAGAACATGTGACCTAGTGAGGCTGGGGCTTGGTTGCAACGTTCGCAGGTTGGATCATGCCCTGGAAACATTTTGGAGAGTTTTAGTCGAGACAGATGTGCTCGATATATAATTTTGAGTTGTATAATTGTATGCTTTGCGCATATGGAGCTTGAGTGAATTCTCTGTATTGCTACTTTCCACTCCTTTTCTGATATATTAATTGAGAGGTCATTTTCCCAGTGTCCTCTTGGATCTTTGAAAGGAAGGGATTGTAAAAGGATTTTATATATTGTAGAGATGGAGTCTAACTCCTTGAAATTGAGCAATATTTTTCCAGCGTGGATGAGGGTGCAAGATGAGGAAAATCTGGAAGGTTCTGTTTAACAAAGTTCCTGATTTGAAGATAGTGAAAGAAATTTGTAGCTGGAATGTTAAATTTGGAATGTAATTGTTCATAGGATGCAAAGGCGTTGTCTATATAAAGATCTCTAAGCAAGTTAATTCCAAATTTTTTCCAGATATTAAAAACTACATATGTTTGTGAAGGTTGAAAGAAGCTTCTCCGTCTTAAAATGCTTTCTACATTGGTTCCAGATTCTAAGTGAGTGGAGCACAATTGGGTTATTAGTGTATTGCCGATAGCGTGTGTTTATTGGAGCACAGCAAGGAATACAAAGAAGTACTGCAGGATTTTACTTCTATTGCGGTCCATGCCTGTGTATGTTCTTCTATTTGTGTCCAGGTTCTTATCGACTGTATATTTGCGCCCAGTAATAAAACTGGAAGTTAGGTAGAGCCATGCCGCCTTCTGCCTTTTGTCTTTGTAGGGTCGCTCTTTTGATGCGTGGATGTTTAGAATTCCAAATAAATGAGGTTATTGTTGAATCTAATTGCTTAAAGAATGATTTATTAATGTATATTGGTATGTTTTGAAATAAAAAAAGGAGCTTAGGAAGAATATTCATCTTAACAGTGTTAATTCTTCCAGCTAGTGTGAGATGAAGGGTTGACCATCTATGCAAGTCTTGTTTAATTTTTTCCATGCAGACGACGAACTTTATGTTTACTTGTGATGTTTACCCCGAGGTATTTAAACTGTTCTGCAATGATAAAAGGAAGGGTGTCTAATCTAATATTATATGCTTGAGAATTCACGGAAAGAGTACACTTTTATTCAGATTAATTCTGAGACCAGAGAGCTTTTGAAATTCTGTGAGTGCTGCTAAGACTGCAGGCACAGAATTTTCTGGGTCCGATATATACAGTACCATGTCATCTGCATATAATGAGATTTTCTGTTCCAGTCCTTCTCTGCTAATCCCCTTTATCTGATCAGTATTTCGACAATGTATTGCCAGTGGTTCAATGGCAATTGCAAACAGCAGTGGTGACAAAGGGCATCCTTGTCTTGTGCCACGTTCTAGTTTAAAGTAGTCTGAGCAAATGTTATTGATGCAAACTGAAGCTTCTGGGTTAGTATACAGTAATTTAATCCATGCACAAATGTTGGGCCAAACCCAAACTTCTCCAAAATAGTAAAAGGTATTTCCATTCAATCATGTCGAATGCTTTTCTGCATCCAATGATAATAATATTTCTGGGGTGTTTGATTTAGTTGGTGAGTATATTACATTAAACAGGCGTCGAAGATTTGAAGATAAGTGTCGGCCCCTAATAAATCCAGTTTGGTCTTGTGATATTACTGAGGGAGCACTTTCTCCATCCTTCTAGCTATGATTTTATCCTTCTAGCTATGATTTTAGAGTATTTTAACGTCGTTATTCAGAAGTGAAATTGGTCTGTATGATGCACATTGTAATAAGTCCTTATTTTGTTTTGGAAAGACAGTGATTAGTGCTTGGCGAAAGGTTTGTGGAAGAGATTGGTTATCTCTGGCTTCTGTAAATGTTGCTAATAGGAGGGAGCTAGCTGAGGAGAATTTCTTGTAAAACTCTGCAGGGTAGCCATCAGGGCCTGCTGCTTTTCCACCTTGGAGTGACTTTATAGCATCCAGTAATTCTGATAATGACAGAGGTTTATCGAGTTCCTCCACACTAAAGCGTCAATTTGTGGTATCTGTAATGTATCCAGAAATGCATTAGATTGTATATTGTCTTCTTTAAACTCAGTAGTATATAGGGATTTATAGTAGTCTCTAAAAGTGTACATTATATTTTTGTGTTCGATGATTTTATCTCCGTTAGTGTTAGTGATTACGAGATTGCGTTGCACATCTTGCTTGTGAATTTGTTGCGCTAAAAGCTTATTAGCTTTCTCTCCATGTTCATGGATTTGTAAATTAGTTGTTCAGTTTCTTTAGTTGTCAAGAGGTTTAATTCTGAATGTAGAGCCTGCCTCCTCTTATGTAGAGTCTCGCTTGGTAGTCTGGCATGTTCTTCATCTATTTTAGTAATTTCGCTTTTTATCTCTGCTACTTTCTTCGCTCGGATTTATTTCTGTGGGAAAGATATGAGATAATCTGTCCTCTTAAGAAGGCCTTAAGAGTTTCCCAGAGTATTCCTGCAGAGATCTCAGGGGATGTATTTGTCTCTAGAAAGAATTCATTTGTTTGGATATAAATTCAGTACAATTCTCGTCAGCTAATAGAAGCGGATTGAGGCCATCTGCGGGTGAGTGTATGGGGCTTAGTAATTTCAGCTCCAAGATCATCGGAGCATGGTCTGAAATAACAATAGCATCGTATTTACAAGATTTAATCTTAGGCAAGAAGTTATTATCTATAAAGAAGTAATCAATCCTTGAGTAGCAATGATGTACTGGTGAGTAGAAAGAATATGTTCTTGAATTTGGGTTTAAAACCTCCAGGGATCTGATAAGTTGTGATCAGTTATAAACTTTGTAATTATCTTTGCGGTGTTAGTTGCGTTCCCCTGTGGAGGAAGTCTTATCTAAAAGTGGATTTAGAACACAATTAAAGTCCCCAGCCATTATAAGTTTATGAGTGTTCAGATTGGGAATGGATGCAAATAAATTTTGTATAAATTCCTTATCATCAACATTAGGTGCATAAACATTTATCAAAATCATTTTACAGTTAGATAAGTCTCCCATGACCATCACATATCTCCCTTCAGGATCCAATACTACATCTGATGCTACAAATGGTACTGTTCTATGTATGAGAATTCCCACCCCTCTAGTTTTCTTTGTAAAACTAGAATGGAACATTTGGCCAGTCCAGTCTTTTGCAGCGGAACTGATCCTTACTTAGTAAGTGGGTTTCCTGTAAAAATACTATTTTAGCATTTAGACCTGTTAGGTGAGAAAGTACTTTCTTTCTCTTTAATTCGTGATTCAGGCCTTTAACATTCCAGCTTACGAAGTTAACTGTCCCATCATGGAGACACTGATTCTGAGTTTTTGATGTCATTTTATAGTCTTAACTGGAAGTGAAATAGTTTAGGTCTTAATTTCCTATTCCCCAAGAGTTGTTGCCATGCAGCTTATTATTACGTTGATAGTTATAATTATAAAGATTGAGATGATAGATTAGATATAGATCAAGCCTGCTCTCTTTCTCTTCCCCTTAACCCCCACCCTCCTTTTTGCCTCCCCAGGTGAGGCTAAAACCCACTTCATGCAGTCCCAGTCCTCTGACATACCCAGAGACAGAGCACGTCCAAAGCACATCAAGCTCCCATGCAGTGGCGCTTTAAGGTTAAAAGATAGAGATATCTGTTACCAATATAGTCTTTAAAAGAGGAAAAAGAAAAAAGAAAAGAATTTTGCACTTTGCAATTTTAGTGCATTAAGATGATACCCCCAGATAACAAACCCCAGGTGATGGTGTTAAAGATGTGTCCAAAATAAGCATAACAAGTCTTAATGCAGTAATAGCAATAACAGTAAACCAAGGGTATGATATTGAACAGTCTCATTTAGGGTACACATGAAATAATTAGAAAAGAAAAAGAGGAGGAAAACGTAATTAAGCACAATAAAACATAAACATTTAGCCTAGTAATACTAAGTAATAATAAGTAATAAGTAAGTAATAATAATAATAAGTAATAATAAGAATATGAGAATATATGCTGATAAAAACCCGTATTTTAAAACAAATAGATCAGACAGTAGATTATTAATCCTAGCTTTATCATTTACCGCCATGACTCACAATTATGTATCAGAATAGTCCCGGGATCAGCTTTCTTAATTCATTTTCTGCTTCCTCCTTGCTAGCGAAAACATAGAAATGACCCTGCCATTCCACTTTCAGTTTTGCGGATACAGGAGGCGTATTTGACATTGGCTTGCCGTAGCAGCTGTTTAATATTATAGAAGGCTGCGTTTAATAGCTGTTGCTGGAGAGAAGTCAGGAAGACACGAATGTGGCTATTTTCATATATAATATCTTCCTTTTTCTGAGGAGTTCCATCACCTCTAACTTAAATGATAATCGTTCAAAACGAACTATAAAAGATCTTGGTCGGTGTCTGACGGTGTTTGATCCGCGTCGCGTAAGCGCTGCTATCTCAGATTCTGCTTTAAAGTCACCCCCGATTATTTTAGAAAAAAGTTCAGTTGCGAATTTCACAGGGTTTAAACTTTCGATTCTCCGGCAGGCCTTCAATTCTGACATTATACCTTCTACTCCCATCTTCTAAAGCAGCCAGTCTGTCTCCAAGTTTTTCTCCGAGTTTTTTACATTCCGAACTGACATTTACTGCTCTTTCCTCGGCACTGGCAGCTAGATGTTCGGCCATTTCGATCTGATTCGTGAATGTCTCATTAAAATGCTCCAATTGATCAGCAAGCGTGCTCAGTTTAACCGAGTTTTTCTCAATGCGCTCTTCAATTTTACCCAGCACCTGTCGAAGTTCAAGTTGTACCTCTTGACGCAGCCTTTCATTTGCCTGTTGGAATTCCTATCGCAGCCTTTCATTTGCCTGTTGGATTTCCTGTCGCAGCCATTCATTGGCCTGTTTCATATATGTAAGTATATCTTAAAATATAATGCAGATTTTTTGCTCCTTCGCGGGTTCTGCAGACAATGGGTCTTTTTACTTCCCGTACATGCTTCCTCAGTTGGTTTGCCCAGTTGATTTCATATAAGGGACGCTATTGGCGGATGGCTGAGAAGCTAACCAATCAGAGCATGCAGTTAAGTTCCTGTGTGCTGAATGGCTCAGCGACGGAGTGCTGAAATTTGATTCCACAGCATTAACCAGGAAGTCTCGTCTCGCTCATTCAGCATCAATGTGTTTCACTGTCTAAAGAGTTCACTTTTGTGCTCTTTTGTGTTTATCTTTGTGCATAGTCAAGCCCTTCGTTATGGCTCCAAAATGATCTGCTCCTGCTACTGCTTCTGGGGCCGTGCCCAAACGTCAATGGAAGATGTTAACGATTGCCAAAAAGATAAACGTTTTGGATATGTTGAAGGAAGGGAAAAGCTACACCGCTGTGGGACGCCATTACGGCATCAATGAGGCTGTGATTCTTTTTATTTAAAAAGTAGGAAAGGAATATTAGGTCTACGGTAGCAGTGTCCTTTTAACCAGGGTGCAAAATGAGTTGTAAGTGGATGTAATAAGGCATTAGTCTGGATGGAGTCTGCTTTAAGGATTTGGATTGAAGACTGCCGGTTAGAAGAACAACGGCAGTGCTACACAATCGCCTGAGGAGGCTCCTTTAGAAGAGCTGTAACGCTCTCCTTTGTTGTGCAGTAAAACTAAACTCATCGTTATCGGACAAGTCATTGTGTCATTGTTGGTGAGTAACCATAATTAATGTTCTACTTACAGTACTTAGTACATGTACATACGTTTAGTGTCACTGTACACACATTTACTGTATACAATTTTTTTTGCACTGTACGTATTTATTGCTGGTGTCCTGTCTATCGTAATGGCTGTAACATATGTGATATCGGAGACACTCGATATCTTTAAAATAATATTTAGGTTTTACTGTATATAAACAGTGTGTTTACATACATAATTTCAATGAAATTTACCTAATATCTCAGAGGATACAAAGGGTTTATGCTGTATTACTGTGCGGGGAATATTTATAAACAGTGTGGGAGAGTTTATAAGGGCTTAAAATATATAAAAATAACCATATAAACATATGGTTTCTACTTCGCACATTTTCTCTTATCGCGGGGGGTGGGGGGAAATGGTTTAGGTCTGGAATGCAACCCCCGCGATCGAGGAGGGATTACTGTACTGTTTTTTTCATTTTTGAGATTTGAAGTGCTATCAAAAAAGAAGCCTTTACTAAGAACTTATCTTCAACAGTCATTTTTGCTAATTAACTTATTTGCTTGTGCACATTTTTACACATTCTTTGAAAATATTCAACTGTCTTCTTAGTTAAATCTTGGTGTTTTGACTGCAACTAAGTGCCTGCTGAGTTTTGAAGGTTTCATGTCATCATTGGATAAACTTTCAGAACACACAACACAAAGCGCTTGTGGATCCAGCTCACTTCCAGGTTCTTGAATAAAACCAAGCTTCAAATAGTCTCCATTAATTTTCCTTGAAACTTTAAACTTTTTCTTCTCTCCACCTCTATTTCTATTTTCCTTCCTAATGGTGCTTAACAGGGACTGTGGCGGCTCTTATTTATTGACCAACTCACATTTACATGAAACCACCCACTGTTATCAAGTACAAGATGCTTGATTGTTTTTTTCTTAACCATTTCCTGATTTTGGGTGTTTTTTTGGTAATTTTCGGTGTATTTTTTTAAAATTTGGGTGATTAAATGCTTAACTTTACTTTTATTCAGATCTAAAACCAAACAAGAAAAAAGATAATTACCAAACTCAAGATCTTTGATGCCATTAAATATCACATTGTACAGATTTAAAATAAAAAAAATAAAAATATCACTGGCGCTTACCTAAGAAGAGTATCGTGAGGAATAAAAACCAGTATAGCGTTACAGATGAGTTTTTACTTCATAAATAAGCCCAACAAAGCAAAACAATCAGACAAGAACCATTATTCACATAACTATTTGACCGTTGTGACCATGTAAATTTAATACCTATGGAATCAGGTTATGTTCAAATGTGGGAGCATTCAAGTGGGGCATAAGAGGTGAGGTAACTCAAGAGTGGGATCAGTCAAGACAGAACCGTATTCACATATGATAGATTAGGCAAAAATAAAATGCTAACGTAATGAACATTTAATGAATTTTTATCAGTTTTCATTTTTTCAGTTTTATAAAATAAATAATGTCCTAATTTTTCTGCGGACCACCAAAATGTTTGGTCCACAGACTACCGGTAATATGCCACTATGACACAAAACACACAGATTTTGTGAACTATCCCCGGGGCACTAAGGGTAAGAGACTCAAAAATAGACAAGCTGAAATAATTATATCAAGCTACAAGAAGAATAATTATTAAACCAATGACACAGCAAGAGCATGCAATGCTACTCTTGTCAGATTTAGTATACTGTAATGTAATGGGTCTTGGGCAAGTATGAGAAACCATTCTCTGATCCTGAAATAATAGAAGATGACATGACAGAAAAAATAGGTCAAATACCTTGTTCAGATACCATTGTAGGAAACAAAACTAAAATACTTGCTTAAGATTTATTTAAGCAACTTAGTTGTGCCATTAAAAAGGGAAAATTCCTTTTGCTAGCTGTAAATGAATCAATAGATAATGCAAAACTAGTAGTCTTTGTTTTATGATAAATAAAAGGCCGAGTTTAGTGAAGATGTTTTAGGCTTGAAGATCCTTCATGGCCACATGAGAGGAGGATATTTATAAAGCAATAAGATTGACCTGCAGCATGCAATGTACATTGCTACAAATGATGCATCATCCATGTCAGGAATGGTCTCACACACCCATATTCATTGACATTGAACTAATTTGGAATTTCCAGTTACCAGTTCATATCTGTGACAGTTGGGAATAGTAGCCAGAGAAAAAGGGAAGAACATGCAAACTCCATAAGACAAAATCTGGGTCAGAATCTAAACCTGTTCATCTGGAGTTGGGAAGTAGCAGTGCTAACCATTACATTGTAGTATTGCCTTTCTGGAAACCAAAGAACTCTAATGCCTTTTCAGAATTTTATTCTCTACAATATATAGTGTATCAACAATTCTCCAAATTAAACATTAGCCATGAATATATTATCAAGAATGCCATAAAAGCTACAATACTTCCATGTGATTAAATAACAGTCAAAACATACTGATAGTTTTAGTAACAGCAGAACAAGCAAGGAAAGACCAGAGAGGGTTTTTTTCAAAAGCCTATAAAATTACCATCAGCCAGTTATCGTAACATTAAGTATATGTTAAAAAAAATACAGAGAAAATCAGCTCTGATCTTACTCTTCCAGTGTAGTAACTTAATAATCTTTTCTAACATGAATCACAAGATACCAAGACTGCACATTTTAAAAATTTGGAAAATGCAACCAATTTTGTTAACATTTCCTTTCTCTTGTGTCTCTGGAACTCAACTCTGCTGGACTATTTGCTGTTAAGAATATGTTATATTGCCTAATAGTTTTTGAAGGCTAACTGTATGAGATATAGGAATAACTTGGTTATTAGGATGGTATCACACTACAGGGCTTGACATGCCTTGTAGTTGAAGAATTTGTCAAATATAATGGCTGCAGTTGCTGAATCTCATTGCCTCTCAGGGTGTCAAATAATATGGCTGGAAATCACAGGGGGTAAATGGTTATATGATTCCTTCATGACCTTTCAACACTGTCCCAAATCTAAAACTGCTCTGCTAAAGCACCATTAGGTTGCCTCATTTTAGTAGTCAGTCTGAGCACTGCGCAGAAGTATAAAGTAAACATCACAGAGACATCTCTGCTGACTCCAAAATTCAGAGAACCTCTCCTATTTGCACAGTGCAAAACACTAACTTTCCTCCTTCTCGTGTAGCCTGCATTGTTCTTCACTGTTAGTGAGCATTGTATTGTTGTTCTAGTCAAATGCTCATTGGCTGTTAACAGTTTCAGACACAAGAGGCCACCCCTAAGACTGGTGTCATACTATGATACAATCATTGTCCTAGAAGGATGCAAAGAGTTGTAAGGGTGCCACAGTACACAATTGACAGTAATGGGTGTGCATTGCTACAATCTTCAGTTTGATGTGATTTTCTTGAGACTATGTAAATAAAAAATCAGGCTGATAAATTCAATGAAGTAGTGTGACATTGCCTATTCATATTAGTTTTTAAAAACTTAATGCTTTCCTAATCTTTGCAAATGTTCATGAAACATACTGTTATAGGCCGTTTTACTATTTAAATGGAAGCAACAAATGTACAACATTCACAACTAGTTATTCTTTAAATATATCCAGATGTTTGTCATGAACATTTTCCCTCAACCTTTTCCGGATTAGGATGGCAATACGCTGAACTCTGTTCTATCTTCAGCAACTTCCTGCAGTTCTTCCTAGGGGATTCCCAGACACTCTGCGGCCAACTGGAAAATTTTATCCTTCCGGCCAGATAAAATAAAATTTGCTGGCTAATTACATATTCTATGTTCTGTTGTGAAAGGTGAGTCATTTTATCCATCCATCTTCATACCCTGCTTACCCAGGGCATGATTGTAGGGCAGCTGGAGCCTATCCCAGAAATCACAGAGGTAACACATGAACAACACTTAGACAGGATACCAGTCCATTGCTGCCTGGTGACACACTCACTCCTCCACACACAAAATGTCTAATTTAGCAATGTCAATTATCTAACTGCATGTCTTTCTTCTTTGAAAAACTGATTACTTTAAAAATTCTGATTTACTGCACATTTTAAGGGTCAAAGGGGCCAAAGTGTTTCACACCAGCACTGTTTACAAAGCAAGAAAACATCCCCGAATAATTTGCCAGTACATCACAGCTTCCACTCACGCACACATCCACACAGGGCCAGTTTGTGATCACCATATATAAACCCCTGTGTCTGGTTAGTTGTGGTATGCAGCAATTTGAACCTCTGTCTACGCGCTTCTCTTTGTCTTGATCCAACCATGGAAATCACTTGCCTTTTTACTTTTCTGCCTCACTCCTCACTGTCCGTGCAACGCTGCTGCAGAGAGCTTAAACAACAAGGTACGTCCAGTAAAAGCCTTCAAGAAAGCTCATTCCTTGTCATTTTTATGTGGATGTGCCAAGTTGTTTAAGCTCTCTGTTGCCGCGTTGCACTGACAGCGCGGAGTGAGGCAGAAAAACAGAGTTAACAGAAAACTAACTAGGTAGAGAAAGCTAGGAATATTTATGAAAGACAAATGTCTGAATGCAAACTCCATAATTTCCGAAATGATAATAGAAATCATGAGTTGAAAAATGAATTAAGACTATGTGATATGTGCAAGGTGTTAATTTGATTCTATGTCTAGTTTTGAAGTAACATATACTGTACTTTACTTCAGGATAGGAATTATATAATCTCATTTTGTAAAATTATAACAAAACTGATAGATATAACCACACCATACTTGTATGGTGTCCTGTTCGTGTAAGCACCTTTCCACAAAAGACAAATTAATAAAAAAAGTAAAGTAAAATGTGTTATGGTACAGCCATATGTTGCTGTCCTGGCTCAAGTGTTTGCCTAGTTAATTTAATGTTTTTATATTTTAAATATTATTTTCATATTCTGTTATTAATTCTGTTTTGGTTTTGTTCTGCTTGTTTTTATATACTTAATATAATGCTGTTTTTTTAATTATTTTTCAATTTTGTACTACTGTTATTATGTTTATCTGTTTTAGTGTTCCTTGTTTTCTGCTTAGCTTAGTATATGTGAAACCTATTTAGGCACCTGAGGACTGGCCCCAACAATGTTTACGCCAAAGATGAGGAAGGCCCAACTGGTTCTGCATTAGATTTGTGATTTTGATTCCTGGTTTACAGTATGATTTTTTTCATTCTTGTGTGGGATTTCTGGCTTTGATCCCTGCATTGTTCCTGAGATACTGTCTTCTTGGTTAGTGATTAATTGGAATTAAGTGAATATTGGTGGCATCACTTTTCCCATACTGATCCTAGGCAATAGATCGTAGCACATAAAATGTATGAGATTCCAACTCTCTGCAAATTTAGAATCCTTAGGTTTATACTTAATATCACTTTCATGATGAAATGCATTGAAGTATGTATGTTACATTTTACAGATAAATCTGTAACTTCATTTAAGTAATTAATACTGATAATAATTACACACATGGGGTGACACGGTGGCGGAGCTTTTGCGCTGCTGTCTTGCAGGGAGTCACATCGTTGATATTCCCTGCCTGGAGTTTACCTGTTTTCCTTCTGGGTTTCCACAGTGTGTTCCAGTTTCCTTCCAAAGATATGCAGATTTGGTTACACTAAAATAACGCTAGTATATGTGTGTGCTTGTATTCACCTTCTGATGAGCTGATGCCTCGTCCAGGGATTGTTTCTGTCTCGTGCCCAATGCTAGCTGAAATGGACAAAAATACTGGACTGGTGGATTTAATCATTAAACATCCTTTTCAGAGATATTGTGGTAAGGTGTCATCGGAATTTAATGGGTGTTTCAGGCAATTCACAACACCGAACCTGTTCTCACCTTGATAAAATCTCACACTGCCACCTTGTGGATTCCTCCAGATTTACGTAAAGTACATGTGCATGTATAAACAGTACAATGCTTGCGTAGCAGGAGTGTCGTGTGAAGTATAAACCCGGCCTTAGACTACCTGGTGGCCCTTTTTCTTAATGAGCTGATTGGTCTCAGGTTGTCTCTGATTAGGCTTGGCTTCTGGATGGATGGAATGGCAGAGATTCCAGGCTTCTGATCCGACAAAGCTTCTGGGTGAATGGAATGACAGGGAGACCTATATTCCTTATTTACCTGAGTTCATGCTAGTCTTGTGCTTCCTTGATGCACCTCTTGGACCCATAGATGTTGTAGTGCAGGGCCAACTCACTTGGTTCAGGCCTCTTAAACTTTGAATAATTCAGTTTAGGTCAAAAGTAGGTAAAACCTACTTTTCTCCTTTACTGTCCTTAAAATGCCAAACCGAGCCCTCCACTGCAGCCTCTTAAGCAAGGTCATGTTTGCAACTTGCATGTACAGGTCACTGATTCTGATTTGGTAGTTTCTGAGTAGTACATACCTCTGTCTGGGTATCCATTAATAGTTAACAAGGCTTTTATCTATCTGACTCAGCTGGTTTCTCCAGTACCCTTTGCCATTAAACTTTTTGGGTCACCTAATTCAAACACCTGCTTTAAAGACATTTTTTACAAACAATTATTACGGAAAATGCTACACATTACACAGACTCCACTTACACACCCCTGATGTCCTTACCAGCTACATAGTTTTTATTGATGAGGTACAACATTTATACTCCTGTCTGTCAAATGCATTTTTGTTTATGGCTACCTTTCACAAACTGTGAAAACATTTAATGCAGACTGATATTATACAATATATACTGTTTCCTCCAGTTTGCCATTTTATGAGATACAAATTCATGAATAAATATATATATAAAAAGCATGGGGTCCTAGAAACTATTGAAATCATCAGAAAAAAAATTGAAATGTTGAAATGTCAGGTGATTGAAAGTTTGTTCAGAGGTTTCACTTTGTTGACGTGCTGACCTCGCTTGTATATCCATGGAGATGGAGCCTTTACCCCGACTCCACCTCTCACTTCTGGGCTGGACAGATACACACACTTCCACGCGTAGACATTTATATAAAAGATATACTGTATATATATATATATATATATATATATATATATATATATATGGCCCTTAAAATATTTATATATATTTTTTTTTTTCAAAAATAATAAAATTGTATTTATTGAGAAGTATGTCTTCTAATATACAGCTACCACTACTACACTCTAATCGCTGGTGTATTTCATTGTGTCATATTTTAATTGAAGATGAACAGCTGTCAGTTGAAAAATGGGTTCAGCCCTAACACACATTGGCTCTAACTTCCTGTAACCAAAAAATAATATGAGTAATTCAGAAAATTGGCATTTATCCAGTTATTATTATTTGCAGGGATGGTGGCTATAATCTATTTTGGAACATCTTATTGTACAGTCTTTTTTACTCTCATTGAAGAAACCCAAGGCACTTTTGTTTTGCCTGCAAAATATCTGCTTTAATCACATATTAAAAAATTTTTGCTCAGATATTTATTGGTTTTTTTATTACACTTGCACTGGTTTTGCTTGTGTATGTACTGCATTATATATATTTCTAAATCAAATTAAATTTTTGCTGGTTTTAATGAAATTTCAGTCCCTCCAAATATGAAAGGAAATCATATTTTCCACTTTCAGTGCAAATGCAGAGTAAGATAAAGCAAGATAAAAGTTTAAGGCAAACTCAACACAAGCCCCATATAATTGGAAGAAAGAAAATTAAGTTAGACAAAAAAGAGTTGTCTGTGTTAGAGTCATTTTTGCAAACGCAAGTCTGTCATCTACAGAGTTGCAGTGGTGGTGCTCTATCTAAAGCCAAGCCTAATACGTGAAGGGGCAGGTCCAAGTCTCTGAACACGGATGTGAGATGATGACACTTCATGCCGATGATCTATAGGTCTGAGGGTAAACGGACAGGAGAGGCAGTAAGTGGTTAACCTGTGGTCAACCTGTGATTTGTGGTGAAATTACTAACAGAACAACCCTGAAGTTGTCTGTCAAACAAACATGGTTTTTTAGAAAGAATTTGGTCTGAATCAGAAGAATGAACAAGAACAAAAATAAGTCTGTCATTAGGTATAACCAAAAAATCTAGCATATGTGTTGGTTTTCATAACCTAATTTCTCAATTCTTGTTTAAGTCCAGAAAAGCCAAGCAAAATGACACCTTTTATTGGCTAACTAAAAAGATTACAATATGCAAGCTTTCGAGGCAACTCAGGCCCCTTCTTCAGGCAAGATGTAATACAGAAACTGAAGTTTCCTGTGTTTATATCCACACACTAGGACAAGAAACAACAATGGTAAATTTTTAAATGAAAACTCTTAAATGTAAAAAATTAATAGGTTCACTCAGACTAAGATTAATTTAACAGGAGATAGAAGAACAATGTATGGTCAAGATCTTTAGATAAGATAACTGTCCAACAAAGTCCTTTGAAGTTTGTGATGAGTTTTTCAAAACAATGCAGATCTGTAGTCAGGTTGTCTGTGTCAGTCTGAGAGATGCAAACAGTCTTCATATCTGGCTATAAAACTCTTGTCTCTGTTCAAGCCATGCTGTAATGTATTAAATTTTAACATGAGCTTAACTTCCCATTCTTTTCTCGCTTGCTGCGTTTTGAAGTTGCCCATAAGCACTGTGACTTTAACGTCCCTCTCACAGTGTCCATGGCTGTTGAAGTGGGCCGCTACAGGAACATCTGTGTTGCCATGTTTAATGTGGAAATCTGTGTAAATTCATTCTCTGGCGGAGCGTTTGTCCAGTTTCTCCCACATAGAGTGTAGTGTCAGGACATTTCATGCAGAGAATTAGGTAGACAACATTCAATGATCTGCAGGAAAATGATCCCTTTATGTGATGTTCAAGTCGGGAGTTTGGTATAATTATACGGTCTGTATTGTAGATGTGGGCACACGTTTTACATCTTTTCTGTAGGCAGGGAGATGTGCCATTTTCTGTTGGTTCATTTAGGGAGCTTCGGACAATTAGTTGCTGAAGGTTTGGTGGTTGTCTGTATGCCAGGAGGGGAGGTTTAGGAAATACATTTTTTAGTGTTTGGTCGTTGTTTAGTATTGGCTGAAGTTCTTTTATAGTTTTTCGAAGTGTTTCAAGATGTGGGTTGTAGGTGACAACAAGGGGGATGCGGTTCTTGTTGTCTTTTTTTTTTATATTCCAGAAGGTTCTCTCTGGGTATGGCAGTAGCTCTTCGTATTTGAGTGTGTGTTGTTTTAGGGGTATAACCTTGTTTGATGAACTCTTGTCTGAGCTCCTGCAGTTGTTGATCCCGGTCTGTCGGGTCTGAGCAAATACGATTGTACCGTATTGCTTGGCTAAAAATAATGGAGCGCCTTATATGCTTGGGGTGAAAGCTATCACTTCTTAGGTAGGTCCGTCTGTCTGTTGGTTTGTGAAAAACAGAAGTTACAAGGGTGTTGTTTTTCAGTTGAACTGTGGTGTCAAGGAAGCTGACTTCTGTTTCTGAGTAATTCAGCTTCAGCTTTATGTTGGGGTGAAAAGAATTGTATTCATTATGAAAATGGAGGAGGTCCTTCTCACTGGCAGTCCAGATTATGAAGATGTCATCTATGTAACGGAGATACAACATTGGTTTTAAGATGCACATTGACATGAAATCTTCCTCCAATTTTGCCATAAGTAGGTTTGCATAGTGAGGTGCAAACCGACAGCCCATTGCAGTCCCCATTTGTTGCAAGTAGCAATCTTGTCCAAAAGAGAATAGATTATGTGTCAGAGTGAATTTTATCATTTCTATTACTGACTTTGTGGGTAAATCATGTTGTCCGAGGTACGTTTCACATGCCAGTATGCCATCATCATGTTTGTATACAGGGCCTCAACATCCATTGTGGCCAGTAAGGTTCCCTCGGGTAAGGGGCCCAAAGCAGACAGTTTTTTTAAGAAGTGAGTGGTGTCCTGGATGTAGCTGGTTGTGTTGCGGGCGAGAAAGTTTAAGAATGTGTTCCACTTCTTAAAAAAAACTGTCTGCTTTGTTTTCCTCCAGATATGCAGATTTTTCTCCCACATTCAAAAGCATGTGCTTAATCAGCACAAAAAATGAATTTTGGAAATGAATTAATTGATGGAAATTGTGTGTTTAGCAGAGTGGGTCATGAATAAACAAGTACATTTACATAATTTCTGATAAAATCAGCTTTTTCACATAAGTAAAAACCACCAAACACAAGTTAGAACATACTGTTGCTTATTGTCCATAACATGCTGGTTGATGCTGTTACTGAATCACAAGTTTACTCATCCATACCATATTGCTGCTTTATTATATTATGACATTGATTCATATAATGAAAGCCTATAAGTAATGTTTACAAAACACTCTACCCATTGCGTACCCACAAAACCACATGTGCATTACTTGGTAATTTGTTTGTGTTTCATGTACTGAAATGTCTACAACCACAAGACCTAAAACTGTGGCTATCAGTGGCAATTGCAGAGTCATTGCCTGAATTTGAACTATCTGCTTGCAGTATTCACCAGTTTAAAAGAAACTTAGATCACTTCCTGCAAGTTTTGTTTTTTTTAGTTGCAACATTGTAATACCCTGTACAAGTAAAACAAGGAGAGGCAGGCAGACAGATAGATAGAAAGATAGATAGATCATTTAATATGGCTGCATTAATGGAAAAAATATTAACTTTTTCAGATAAATTGTGCCCCAGAGACCTGCAATGCAGGAATCTGTTGATCCTGTTTAATCTGAGTTGAACAACCTTGAGAGTGCTTATTTTCAAAGCCAATACAATTAGGATGTTGCTGCTCTTACTTAATTTACATTTCTGACATGTAATATCTTGGGAAAAAATGATAAAGTTGCATAGAGTGCTGTGATACAAGTGCAGCTTTTAGGAGTTTCAAAATAAAAAAGACACATACACACAAATGCAATAAAGAAAGAAACTCAACTATTGAACAGAAAAAAAACGAGTTATTATCTGTGATTTTATTCTTATACAATCAAAAACGTTTTCTTAACTTATATATTGAATTATTGCAAAACAGTGAGCCTGACCTCGTGGCAGCAGGTAACCGTAGATATAATACCAATACATTAGAGGGAGTTCTTATTTACACATCCACCAAGCAAATTTAGAGAAGGAGCATAAAATCTGTTGGCCTTTTGGATTTGATAGAATGCTAGAGTACCCAGAGACAATTCACAAAGATGCATTAACCACACACTAATTCCCCACAGAGCGTGGTTAACAAGTTGGAAACTGAGGCAAGTGTCCAGCCTGGAAAGGTAAAAAAGGTTTCCCTTGGAATCTACAAAGATCACAAAGTAAGTCATATTGTACAAACCTAAACTATGCAAGAAATTACATACTGAGCAAAAAGAGTGTAATTTTTTCTCCCTGTTATATTAAAAAAAATTTCCGACGTGTCTGCGTTACACAGCCTTGACCACGCCCCTCCATACTGCTCGCCCAATCATTACTCCTACTGTGCACATCCTCTGTCTGTACCACCCCATGACACTTTCATTGCTTCACTGCAGTTGGTTATAATGACAAGGCAGAAAAGCAAATGATCTATTCAAGAACCTCAAATTTTAGATTGCAATAGAAAAACAGCGACAAGAGCTGATAATGAACGTCGAAAAAAAGAAAATGAATAAAAAAGAGCTGCATGTAATAAAAATGAAGAACAAAGAGAATTATCCAGTAAATGATAGAAAAACATCCAGAACAATATGTGACTAGAAGGTAAAGTAATTCCTATATTAGCAGATGTTAGAACACATACTGTACCTGAAAGGGATGCCAGATGGAGGTACAGGCAAGAGAGTCTCTTGAATTACTCAAGGAATGTTAGTAAAATAGAAGAACAGTAGGGGATATACAATAAAATTTTATACATTCCACAATTCTGTAACTACTGGCAGCAGGTGGCTAGTATAGAGAACCTATCAGTGTTGTTTGGTCCTTTTGATAAAAATGGGCCAAAAGTCTGGAAAAAATACTGTATCTAGGCAGATGACCTCAAGTGTTTTGTAGAGCTATGCCTGGCTCAGAAGTGTTTCAGAGAAGATCAGAAGTTACCTCAGATGTTCTCCTGGAATCAGCCTTAAAAGAGGCCAGTGGCCATTGCTCCAGTGAACTTAGCATCGGGTGGAAAATGGATGACAGGTCAACTTACTGGAGGAAGAACTAAGGTGCAAGAAGGAGGAACGGTAGAAGGTGTAGACGGGTGGAGGTGTGAAAGGTCTTTTTACTTTGACTTAGTGCCTTATTTTTATATTTTTGCCTCCAGAATCCTGTACATTTCTCTGTTGTTGCATTTAGTTTTAATTAAAAAAAGTTACTTTTCCATACATTTTTAGTTTTTTTATAGCTTTTTTTTTGACTTGGGGTCCACATTAGTGCCCCACCCCGACTGTATAATACAGCACTCACATTATTATTCCGTCAACCAATAGATGTATATTTTAAATGTACACTGAACAGTCTTATTCAAGACCTGTATCCATACCATACAACAGATAGCAGTTAATAAAAGGTAGTCGTTCAGGCAAATTAAACTACAATAACCACAAAGTTTGGGAATTAAGGCAGGTAACATTGAAGAGATGCCATTTACTTAGTAATGTTACATTATTCCAAATTAATTTGATTTTCTCTAATATTAATATTTTAAACCCACTTAATCCAGTTCATGGTTATAAGGGTGCTGGTGCCTATATCATCAGCAGTGGGTGTAAGGTAGGAAACACCTATCGGGTTGGATGCCAGTCCATCATGAGTCATCTAATGCACAGAGCCACATAGAAGCCAATCTGGAACTATTACAACACCTAACCAGAATCTCTTTGAGAATATGGGAGGAAATCTTGAGAACATGGATTAAACAACAGATAGACAAGTGGGGAAATGTGCAGACTCCACATCAACAAGAGCAGAGCAACATGTTCAAACCCAGAATGCTGGATCTGAGATACAGCAGCAATACCCATTGCACCACTGCAGACAAATTTTATTAATTATTATCTCTGTTTTAGAGATAAATTGTATATTTAGTGAAGTCTAGTTTAAAGGATTGAAAGTCTGTGAAGGTATTAATGCCTTAAAAATTCCATATATAGAATAAAATACTGCTATGCTAATGTGGCAGTTCTTTAAATGGAATGGTACCCTTGTTCAAGTATGCTTCTTACTTGACATTCAAAGCAACAATGATACAGATTAAGGTTTGAGAATATTATGTTATGTTGTTATTTTAAACCTGAAATTCTAATTAGAAAATGTTGTTTTTTGCAGTTGCTGATTGAACCAAGGCACAATGTCTTTTATTTAGGTAAGTGAACTTATAGAGTACTATATTTCAAGTCTGCAATTAGATTTTATATTAGGCAATAAGTGGCACCTCAGTGCAACAAATTTAATAATAAATATCAGTAGGTGATTTACTTTTCATCTCTAAGGTCTCATTCATACTATGTCCATGTCAGCGTGTCTTTGTCCAAACTGATGTTTTGACTCTGGCCATTAATATCCCATGCTTACTGTAGAGTTTACTTCTCGTGTCACTTCTGTATACAGTAAAGTCATATTGTTATCCATGCCACAGCTGCTACTGGTAGACCTGAATGTAAACTTCAAATGGATAGCATTTACGATTCTTGTGTCAATAAGAGCACTCTTAAAAGAGTATCACTTTCAAATTTGTGAGTAGATTTAGACAATACAGTGTCACACAAGACTTATACCTTATGTGGTGTTTCTTCATTTAAGCAGACAATGTTGTTAAGTCAACATCATTTCAAGTTCTGAAAGTGCGTAAATTATAAAGGGGAAATAATGTCAATGCTACAACAGCATCACATATTTTCTTTTTCCAAAAACACCCCATTAAATATTACAGCATAGCTGCCTATACTCCAGCTAATGTATCTTAATTACTACCAGCCTCCCTTTTTTCAAGTCTGTTTTAAAAGGGTCATGGACATTGCCATTTATCATAAGAAACATAATTTCAGAATTGAGACACCCAAGTGATCTAGGGGCTAGTGGAGCAGAGTTGTTCCATTGGCACTGCTCTTAAGCATAATATTCATTTGTGGGGCCCTTACTAACACATTATTGCCCAATTGGTTATTTGAAATATCAAGTAGTGATTATTTTATTCTGATTCACTGACAACATTTATTACCACAAACTATTTTACAGTATACTAGAAAAATGGATAATCCTAAGAGTAAAATAAAAGACCTAGGTTGGGTTCTATGTGGATTTCAATTTTTCAGGTTTTAGTTATATTACATATCTCTGTTCTTTCCTCAGATCTGTTGTTATACTTGGGTATTTATGGGGTACTGCCTGAAAAGAAAAATAAAATCTGTCACTCTGTAATTATTATTCAGTGCTTTTCATTTTACATTGAAATTATACTCACATGTCTTTTCACCCTAGCCTGAAACTGCCCTTATTATGTAAAGTAAAATATTTTTCTGTTAGATCCATTTTAATAACCAATTATGTAACAGTCACATTATTCTTCCTTAGCTATATCAGAGTTTCGTATGTCCTTCAACACACATCGTTAGCTCACCATTTCTTTAATAACTTTTGTAGGTTGATTTATTTTGGAATTTTCCATGTACTGTATGTATATAAAAACAAAAAGAAATATGACTATTTGTTAAATATGTTATAGTTTTAACTATAATATGATAAAATAATACACTACTCAGAGTGGAGTAGGTCATTATTTTTAATGATACATAAAAACTATACCCTAGTTTGTGAGTCAAAATTACATTCTACCTAAAATGAATTAAAGCTTATATATTTTTTGTTAGTATTTCATAAGATGAAATGAAAAGGACTTTAGTGATTCTAACTGCATTAATTTTTGATTCAAAGGTAAAATACTATAGTGTATGGACCTTGTGGATTCAAAGCATTTCAGCTTTTGAAGAAAATCAACGACCAGAAAAGACTTCTTTTATTGGTAAACTGATATGAAACATTATGTTTCAAGTATGCACCAAAGACCTGTAACTCCAAAGAAATCATCATCTTCATCATCATTGTCCAAAGACTGTGAAGTTTTTGTTACTGTCAGTGTATTTCTTTTTATTATATTTTTAGTACCACTGATAAATAAATTATTGAATGATGTGGACCATGGTTACTACTGGACAGCTCTAGTAATATGTTTCATTAGCTGTGAAAACTGTACAATTTTATTGTTTATTAGTATTTGTATATTTATATTTGTAAAAAACGTATAACAGTTTCATTGTTAATCTTGCTGCAGAAATGATATATTATTGTAAATCCTACCTTGTTATTTGCGATTTTTAAGAAACAGGTCTGAATCTGTGTTATGTCATTTATTTTAAGCTATTGCTGTATATACATATCTATCTATCTATCTATCTATCTATCTATCTATCTATCTATCTATCTATCTATATTAGGCCTTGGATAGATAACACATTCATTTTGCTTATTAATTTGGCCTGTTTAATGCATTAAAAAAATACAGTTGTTAAAAAATAATGTCTCAGGCAGTGCTATGGTCAGGGTGGCATATTTGTGGGGTTTTTTTTTACATTACAAAAAAATAATAATACAGATTAGTTATGTGTGTGTCTAAAGAATTACATGCACATCCAGTACCAAATTTACATACTAAATTAAAAAAAATTTAAATAAAATTTTCATTTTAAAGTTTTAACATTTCATATTACGCAGTACACAATGATACACCACAATTCAGTACTTAGCATTGGTGTTCATTTTCTTTATTTACACATACTGACATAGGTGCAGGGTAGTGGGAGGAAAGGGGGTGGAGAGGGTTTAAGTTATCTTTGAGTAGCACTAAAACCAAAATACTGTAAGTCTGTTGTATCTCTGCATTTAACTTGCCAGTCTGCCCACCAGATTACAGTGCTGACTGCCCTAATATAATGACAAAATTCTCCAAAATGGAATTGTAACGATTATCCACACCTATGATTTAAGTTTTCAGTATCTTCGATAATTTATGCAAAGAACACAACTTAACCATCAAAGTAATGCATTGTGTCACTCTTTACGGAGATCATTTTTAGTGTGCCAGAAGCAAACGGTGTAGGTAGAGAAGTGTTTTTCAACCATTTTTCAGTGGTAGCAAACTTTTTGTAATCCAAAAAATCCCAGGGCACACCGTGATTCTGCCAACCACAAAAGCATTGAATCTATACATGCTAAATTGTCCAAAGGAGCAGGACAGGGGGTGGCAAGTAAAGAAGCTCAGAGATTGCACTTTGTGAGCACTTTGGACACATTTTCCAGTTGGTTCATCCCTTATACAAGTAGCCCTCTCTATGCCTCACTCCACTAACCTGGTGTCAGAGGCAACTTGTATACCCACTGTCCCTCAACGCTGCAAGAGTTGTTGGCGAACTTGCACCCAGGCAGATGGGGCCCCTTAGTGCTGTGTCTGCAAAATGCTGATCACAGACCTGCTTTTATGTCATTTTCTTCAGATAGTTACATCCACCTCAGACAGGTCTCGACCACCTGAGGAGCATGTCCTCCTCAGGTGAAGTCCTTGGGGCAATACACTATAATTTCCATGGCACACCAATTGAAAAACACTGGTGTAGAGTATAATTATCAAGTCATTGATGGTGATGATTTACATAGTTTTAAGGCAAGTTTTAATGTATTCACATTTAAGAGATGCTTATTCTTTCAATTAAAACAGTCTTCAGCAGTGCAATCAGAGTCAACAGTCGTTTTGATAATTTAATTTTTGCTTTGATGTCTGTGTCTCCCAATTTGATAATTAATAAATTGGCCTTAATTTCTTATTGCCTTCTTTTTAACTTGCCATTTAGGAAGGCTTTCAAATTCAGGTTGTACTTGCTCAAGTAGTATTTTATCAAAAGTTCAGGTCTAAGGTCATTGTTTAGGTTTAAACTATGCCATTATTTTTTTTTTAATTCCTTTGTGTTGATTCAACATTAAATGTGTGATTCAGTGTGTATTTACTTCATGATTTATGTATTAATTTTATAATTACATTTTAATATTAGATGCAATTAACCATGATATATGGAGAACTCAAATTATGCAGAACAAAGAGAGAACAATTCTTGTTGTCTTTTTGCACCTGACAGACAAGTGGCAGGTTCTGTTGTCCACTTTCAACAAACACTGTGCTATAAGAACTAAGTAACTCTCACTCATACTCCCAGGTTGTGTTTATCTCTCTCACTCCCTCCCTATCCAATTCTGGGCACATTACCTCCCTGCACATCAAGCCATTTCAGAACTCTCCTTCCAAGTCTAACCTCAGATGGTCTATTGAAATATGGTTTACAAACCATTTTGAGGCCACTTCTAGAGTAACACTTGTAACAACTTCTCAGGAGAAGAACTTTCCTAGAAAGTCCAGTATCAGTTTGATGCCCCCAAGCAATCATGCACTCTTGAGCCCAAATACATATACAAAGGACCAGGCAGCCTTAATTTACCACAATTCACTCTTACCATGACACATTATATAGCACAGAGCTGTACCTGCACTCCACAGGTGCTCTCCACTACCACAGACCAAACATTGAGGGAGAGAACTCCTCGCCTTCTGCTAATCCCCTGCAACCTTTCCGTCACACAGGTGCCAAAGAGTATTTACTTTAGGAGCGCTCTTTAAACCAAATAGTACACAGATATTTCATTACTGGTGAAATACGTAAGGAAAAAGTATCTTAAACATCCATCCATCCATCCATTATCCAACCCACTAAATCCTACTACAGGGTCATGGGGGTCCGCTGGAGCCAATCCCAACCAACACAGGGTGCAAGGCAAGAAACAAACTCTGGGCAGGGCGCCAGCCCACCACAGGGCAAGCTCAAACATTGAAAAACAATAAAAGAAATTTTTAATATAGCAGAATAGATGTTCTTCAAAAGACATGTGTAATACTATTTTAATATTCATTAAAATGTTGCATTACGTATATTATAACATCAAGTTTTCATTGTTTCTTTACACCAAATGTTTACATTCTTTTCCAATATATAAAAATAACATATCTAAGTTACATTAAGTGACAACACTTAATTTGTTTTAATCCCTGTACATATGTGGTAGAAGAACGGTCCCAGTTAAATTGCTCTTTCTAATTCTTCTTGTGACCGTTCAAGATACGTAATTTCAAATGAATTTTGATACAGGAACATTAATTGTTAACTATTTTAAAAGGGAGAAATCTGATTATTGTTCTAGTAATGGTGTAAATAGGATTAGCGTAGAGAAATGCTGTCTGATGTATTTATGTATTCATTCACCCATCAATTTTCTGAATCAGCTTCTCCTGGCAAAAATGAGATGAAGTAAGGCCAATCCAGGGCACAGTCACATACAGACTACTTGACAAGCTAATCATATTAGTAGATAGTTAGAAATTTGAATTAATAGAATTAAAAACAAAATTGCTCTTATACAGTATTTGTATACTTTGATCTTTATCCTTAGGAGTCTTTAACCAAATATTTCCTAAAAAGAGCTTTCATGCTCTGTAATACCATGCCATTATGAATAAATATATGTTTTATGTAATTCTTCATCATGAACAGTATTTTCACCAATGACTCATTGAGCAGAATGTGAATTATCTTGCCTGCTGATTACCCAATAGCCTTGACTGCTTGAACCTCACTTGTGTCTTTTGCCAGCTAGATAGATAGTATAAACTTGCATGGCATATTAGCCCATCATTAATCTTTACTATTGTGTTTAAGCTATAGTTTTCAATGTGAGACTGCTCAGGAGCCAAAGAGAGTGCAGGCAGCAGGCCATGTCAGTAGCTGCACCTAGATTAGTGAGAGGTTGTGTGTTGGTAAGTGACAATTAAATCATGTCACTTATGCTGCAAAGGCATACATGGCAGTTAATCTTCATTGTTATTGATGAGAGAGGCTGCTAGCTGCTATTTACTTGCTGCACTACCTGTCTGAAAATTTTAGCTTAGAGTAAGCCATAAGTCAGGCACCACTGTCAAAAGAAAAACCAAGATGACATTCGCATCAGATGCAAATGTGGCAAGTTACCTAAAAATTTAACAGAATATAAATATTTGGATTTTATTTGCTGTACTTTTGATATGACAGAGTGCTTGATTGAAACTTAGAGGCACGTATTCTAGTGGTCCCATGGGTCTCACAGGACCTGAAGGTAGGATGTTATTAAAATTTCCATGGTAAAATATTAAATTATTAATTAACATTATTATTAATTTTTAATATCACCTAGTCCTATTTTAATGTTCAAAATTTAACACAATTAGACCAAGCCTGACTCTATGCTAGAAGTAAGATTAGAATGAACATCTCTCTACAGGGTGTTCCAGATCTAATTATGCAATTATGAAAAAGCGAACACAACGCACCCGCAGTTTGACTGATTACCGTCTCCCCGCCATTTTGGAATGCAGGGCAGGTGCTGCCATCTATCTGCAGCAAAAATAATTTTTTATGAATTCTCTATGTAATAAACTTAATAAGTTATAGCGTAATGTAAATTGCATAATTAGATCTGGACCGCCCTACAGTTGTCCAGCTTCTTTCTTAAGCAGGAACTGGACCAAGTTAGCATGCCTAAAACATTTTAATTTTTTTTTTTCTTGTTGAAATCATGCTGGAAGCTTATAACTGAGATATTATAAAAAAAAAATGTCCTTGAAAAGAATAATGCAGAAATTTTGAAATTATAAAACATATAAAGAAATAGTTTAAGTAAGTTTTATACCATGCTAAGGGGGGCTTAAAGGCTTTTCTGTCACATTTGCAATTTAATTATCTGTTATTTCTGAATCTCTGAAGATATGAGATGTTTCCTGTAGTATGTTGATAATATGTATGCTAAACTTTTTAAAAACGTAACTCTAGACTACCTGTTCAGACCGAGCCCTCCTTACAGATGTTTTTCAAGTCTTTCCACTACGTTGTTTTTTGCTTCCTTTCCGCCCGGTCATTCTCATAGAACTTATGCTAGAGACAGCTACAAAGAAGGTTTACCGTCTCAATTAATTTTTTTTTTTTTTTAGAAATAAACTCTGATATATTTTGCTCCAAACACTGGAGTATTTCCTCATGCTAAACATGCCATTGAAAGTTCAAATGTGTAGTGCTGTACGTTTATGCATTTATGTTTATAAAATTCATATTTCACTAATATTTCAATTCTTTATTGTCTTGTGTACAAGTACAAGTGCCATGTACAATGAAATGCTTGCTTGCATGTGCCCCTGCAGACAGTGAACATAGATCAAAAAAAAATATATATATATATATATATATATATATATATATATATATATATATATATATATATATATATATATATATATATATATATATATATACTTCCACTATCATAAAATCCATTTACTTTTTTTTTTTAAAAAAAGAAAACTATCATGGATAAAATTGGTTTTGAAATTTGATGGATTCATGGCTGCTACATTTCGCACTATTACAGAAACTATGAACTGTAAAAAATAGATTTTTTTTATTTTGGTTTAAACCTAGTTTTATATTGTAAACAAAATGTATATATATATGTGTGTGTACAAAAGAATTAAAAGAAGTGTTTTAACTTTTGTAACAATGAATAAAAACATCAATATACCAGATACTTGCTTTTGTCATTCTTCCAAAAAAAGGATTTAAGATTTGTAGAGCTGTGTGCCAAAAGCAAGGATCATTTTTCCCATATTGTTAACCAGGCAAGTATTCCATTACCTCATTTCCAGTTTTTCTTATTTTTGTATTTCAAGAAATACAACCAAAATAATTAAGCAGTAAGTAGGACATTTAGAAAAATGTTTCTGGGTTCAGACTGTTTACATTTCATGGGAATAAACTAGCTAAACAAACGGAAATATGTCAACAGAGGGTATACAGATACAACATAAGCCTCTTTAGTCTGAGTTTTGTTCTCTTGCACTTCTCCTAAATGTTTTTCCAGTTTTTCTTATGTCTCTTACAAATACCTCCAACCCACACACATGCTCACCCACACTGTTTTTTGTTTGTGTTATATGTTGCTATCCTTAAGCCAGATGTTGCATGCCCAGACCACTATGAGGCCCACTTATGTCCTATCAATGAGCAATTTCTAGTAAAGCATATATTTTTAATTCTAAAATTAGCTCATCTTGTGTGTCCTGTGGTGGGTTGGCGCCCTGCTCAGAATTTGTTCCTGCCTTGTGCCCTGTGCTGGCTGGGATTGGCTCCAGCAGACCCCCATGACCCTGTGTTAGGATATAGCGGGTTGGACAATGACTGACTGACATGGTACAGTAGAAATTGGCAGAACAGTGGCACAGTGCTTTTCCACCTTGTGGTATAAAAATGACATGACAAAATTGAAATTTTAAAAATAAAAAATGGCCTGTAAAGGTGTTACTGTAACTCCCAAAATTATTATTTGCAGGCTTTGTCTACAAGCCAGTGCTACCACTGTGTCTTCCAGGTTCAAAGACCTTTAAACATTGTACTCTGTTGAAGCAAGAACTTGTGCCGAAAGCCTCTCCTGGCACATGGTAAATCTCAAGTGACATTTAATTAGCTTTAAAGTTGGAAATCTCAAGAGGCAATAGTGACAGGAAGGAACTAAATTCTGACTTGGTGAGACCCTGTGTCACTTTGTCACCCACTCTCCCTGTTGCTGACTTTGGCGGTGCACTGACTTCAATAGGGCCTGGATAGAGTAAAGCCAAATCAGAAATGGCTGAATTGTCTAAACAATCCAATTTTTGCTTTCATTTATGTAAATCCTGTTCATGATTTATGGAATCAGCTCTGACAACATTTAACATTACTAAAAGAATAATGTTATGTTAATCACAAACACTGTCTGAAAGGAAATTGGAGCCCTCCCTAGGGGGTTTCCGATTGTGTTGTTATATTGTGCTGTTATGCTTCAAGGGGGGGTTCCCAAAGATGTGTTATTGCAATTAGTATAAGTAAACATGGGCTCCCTCACAGTTTAGAGCAATTACCTGTCCTGCCTATCCTGTAGCTCTTCCAGAATCTTACATGATGGGTGGGGTCTTTAATATACCATTATAGTTGCCCAAGAGTTACTTAACTAAAATAAATACAGAATGCATTACTGGAAGCAGATGTAAGTGACATTTGAAACAACAAGTTAAGCCCAGTGTGTCTGTTGCTTTGCTTTTTTTTAGTACAGTATTGAAATGAATAATTGAAAAATCACAGTACACCAAAATGTTAAACAATTCAGTTATTTTACCCGTCCTTTCCATGAACATTACAATTATATAACACTGAAGTAATTCATTAATCTTTCTCCAGTTCAATTTCTTTCTTGTTACTGCTGAGATTAGTGTTGATTCCCTAAATTTTCCAACACCTAGATTCAAGTCCTGGTCCAGCCACTGTTTGTAAAGAGTTTCCATATCCTTGCCATGCCACCTCCACGTGGGGTTGGTCAGCCCTAGGCCCCGCACACCCCTAAGGCCGCCTCTGTGATGAGGGCAGCTTTTCATACATGACAAAAAGTTCCACTTTAGTGTCACTAAATCAGAAGTATTTCTAAATCCTATGTGAGATTTTCCAACATTTCGCTGGCAAGGGTATATATTTTTTACAGCCAAGGCTTCTTCTTTACCACTGTCTCATGAAGTTCCTTCCCATTACTGGCAACTTCTAATTTCTGTAAATCATTCACAATCACAATTGGTCTCACAGTAGCTTCCCAAATAGGTTTTCTTTGTTGCCCCTTAATAGAACCTACCATGCAGGGTACATAGGAGAACAAACTACTGGCTAAATGTAACAAACAACATGTCACACTAGCAGGCATCTATGCTTACCTAGTATATTACCATGGATGTGGAGTAAAACGTACCAAGTTATTTACTAGGTTTATCTAGTCTTGCACCTTAATATTAACATCCAAACTCTCAGTGATCCTATTTACACAACTATTTGTGACGCCCTACTGCCAGTCGTTCTGTAACATTCCACATAAGTTCGCTTCCACATAAGTATGTTAGAGTGATGCCTCAAGCCTGTTACTTCTCAGTACTCTGTACAGGGATTCACTAATACCTGCACTGACAAATGCACAGGATTCACAGAGACACACAAAAGCATAACATCTTTTTGGTTATATGCCACTTTCCAACCAATGCAGTCTTACTTCTACCATACTTATTTTTCTATTGAGGTACAATCTCTCAGCCTTGATAAATCTGTTGGATAAACAAATGGCAATTTCCTTTTGACCAGGTTCCCTAATATTTACTTCACTCTCTCTAGATAGAAAGATAAGGTATAGAAATTTGAAAGCAACGTGGCATTTATTATAGTAAACTAATACCAATAGAAGAAAGCGTAATAGAAAATAACATAGCAAAAGTCCGAATATAGTCTTAGAAATGTTTACTGAAAATTAGCAATGTCAAGGATGGATGTTGTCATTGGGCAGCTTTTTACTTTAGCAGTCACGGTGATGCATAAGTTAAGTTCATCAATGTTTACATGAAATATTTACTCTCTCTCTTTTGACATGTCTTGGTCTCTGACGTTGTTTCCAAAGTCATTCAACTCCTTCTCCTTCAGAGAGGCCATTTTTTATGATAATTTCCCACGTGGGTGCCCCAGAACATGAGACATTACACACATTTGCTATCTCTCCTTCCGATGGATTTTCCATTTTCAAGTTATAAGCTAACTGAAACAGCTTCTGATCCTGTGTCATCTGCACTCTTTTCCATTCCGTCTACCATTAAGCTATAAACTGTCTGAAGCAGATACTTTTAAGTTAAAAATTGCTGGTGCAATAGAGGAAGAATGTACAAGAGAGAATACTTTCAATGTGAATTACCCCTGTAGTTAAATTACCTTATAGTTCATCCTGATTTATCTGAGAAAAATTAAAACTGAATATAAGCAGTCTGCACTCGTTTTATGACTATCTAGTGGGGGAGAGAAAGACAGGACTGTCGTGTATTCTTGAGTTTATCATTGGAAGTAGTAGTGAAGGAGACAATAAAGTGAAAATGGAATGCCATTATGAACAATGCTGCACATCCTCTTTCAGACATATTAACACTGAGTACTTTCAGCAAATAAATTATCGTATATACTGTACTTCGGATAAGTAAGTCGGGACTTGATTTTACAGTTTAATTTCTGGTATTTTATAATGTCGGTCGTATAGGTTAAATGCGGAAAACACTGCCTTTTTTTTTCTACATGGGTGCGGCACAGTGTTGTATCAATGCATGCTCCTAACTTCTCTCTCTCTGTGACCATACGGTAATACCCAAACTATTCCGAAGCAATGTTTGTACTCTTTTGTGTTTTTCGAATTTCACATCCTTATACACCATTATCGTAAGAGTATCTCTTATCTACAATGGAGCATTCAATCAGAAGAAAATATGAAGCTGGTTTTAAATTAAACATCGTTGAAGTAGAGAAAGAAATTGGTACCTGCACTGCTGCAACAAAATTCAATGCATCTGAGAAACTGATTTGAGATTGGACGAGGCAAGAAGATGTGAAAAAAAAAAATTAAGTGTCACATTTTTGAACAGGCATATAAGTCAGGGTCTGATTTTATGGTTGATTTTTTAGGTTTCAAGACCTGACTTATACGCGAGTATATACAGTATTTAACAGAACTGTGTCAAGAAATACTATTGGGCCTTTTTTAGCACCAACAGCAATAATGAATAATGTCTCAATGTAACTGTGACTGCCAAGTCAGACGTTTTTTTCTTTTTGATTTTCTTCATTGAATTATTCTGGTGTGTGCTCAGATTATAATGTGTTTGTTGATTTAATTAATTTATTTAAAGAGCTTATATGTACAAAGCCAAATTTTCTCCTTGGACATCTTGCCTGAAGAAGGTACCTGAGTTGCCTCGAATGCTTGCATATTATAATCTTTCTAGTTAAAAGTGTAATTGTGCTAAACTTCTCACCACATCCATAATGGCTAACAGTACAACACCCTAGTACTCCTGGGACAAATAAAGTTATATCTAATGCTGCCTCAATTCAGCCATTTAACTGAATGCACACATGGGAAGAGGGTTGTAGTGACAGCTCATTAACAGGAAGAAGAGACGGAAAAATAATTATGTATTATTTTTTATATATATGTATGTATGTTTATGTTATGTAATTAATATGTAGCATAGCAAACTGTGTAACTCTTCATTCATTCATTATATAATAGAAAGATGTGGTTCTCCACAGCACAATTCCTCCACTCCAAGTGGGACCCCAGTAGTGCCCAAGACACCCAATATGTTTAATGGTATTAAAAACCAACTCATAAGTGCAAAGGTAATGGCTTAAGAAAACCGGCTATGGCTATGCCTACCACTAATACTACCATTTCATCACCTTGTTGTACCTCCTCACCTGAAATTTTTAAGGAAATAATCTTTTAGGAGCTAACATACTTTTCCTGCTAGCAAATAATTATATTATGCATGGCATGATTGAAACAGGTAAAAAAGAGAAAAAAAAAACCTCTTGCTCATTGTGTATTGTATCTCCAGCAACTTTTCCTTTTTTATTTCTTTAAGAAGCTTTGAATTGTGGTCACTCTGTGTGATAGGCCAAGTTGCATGGCTGTGGGAAAAAGAAAAGATAGATATAGCCACTCAGCCTATCACAGACATGGAGAAAGAAATAGGAGAAATAAACTTTTCATTTGCGTGTTTGAGTGCCCCTTCACAGGTTAACACGGTAGCAGCACAACATCTTACTGGTGTTTAAGCACAGGATCATTCATATCTGGAGGCCTGCAGATACCCCAAGAGAAAACTGTGGGGCGCGAAGTAGTCAGCGCCAAGGCACACATCTGAAGCCATTTTTCATGGTCGCACCCGGTTTCTAGCTGTTGAGTGCTCAGGTGCACACCAATAACTGCTGCAGGAGAGATGGAAAAAGTGCTAAGAATAAGTTTGGGAAAAAAGGTAAGAATGATGGAGGGCTCAGTTTCTAAGGTGGCTGGCAGAAAAACTTCACATGTGTGGTAGAGAATTAAATAAAGTGGGGGAAAGACCACTTAATGCACTTACCAGAGTAAGAATCAGTAGCCATTGCATTAACAAGGCAGATGCGTACATGTTCAGGCGAGTGCTGGGTGGTTAAATAGGGTGGACTACACCTGAGTGGGCGTTCTCATCCTGTACATGCCCCGGGTTGACACAGGCAATGTAAATAGGGATTGGATGGACAAAAGAGTTTGCAATATAAAACCGTGGTCTGAACCACTAAAGGTCATCAGTTGACCGGTCTCCGGGCTTACTTGCCCATCTGCACAACTAATTTATTTAGACTAGAGGTAAAGATACACCTTGATCCTTTATCATTTAACATTCACTTTTTGAATTTGATTAACTTTCAGTCTGTTGCTCATGAACTGTCTTTTTGTTGGAAGTTGGAAGAAGAAGAGTCTTTCTGTAGTTTCTCATCACTTCATTTTGGAGCCATTGTGCATGTTGTACACAGTACTGGTACATACATATTTTTCTTATTTTACAGTATTAGTGTTTTTGCCTTGACATTTATGAATATTTTTTCAAGACATTTGTTTTGTAAATAGAGTTGTCATGATTGAAGTAAAAAATAATCCGGTTTTTGAGTAGTCTTTGGTCTGTGTCTCCCTTTACTCATCCCCTGGTCATTCACTTATGTCTATTGACACCCAGAGTTCAGGATTCAACAACAGTGCTATTGCCACAGTTTGGTGCCAGGGGTGGAATCCAAAGCCAGGGGACATAGACTTTGTGTTCGGTGAGCTTAAATGAAGACTATTTTTTTTAAAGTATGGCTCAAAAAAGACATCCTGTTGCCGAGACTCCTGACAGTTCCCAGGGAGGAGACACAGGTGCAGTTCCATCCAGAGATGACACCACCAGTACATGTATGCATAGGGATGTATGTGTCCTAGACGCGCTTCTCAGACAATTTATTTCTACCTAGGAGCCATATGAACAGCATATGGATCAGTGCATTTAGAGCTTACAACACCAGTTCACCCAGCTGCAAGGGGAGTGCAACGTTTTCAGTCCCCATTCCCTGAAGTTCCTATGAAGAGAAGCAGATAGTCTCCTGCCCGTTACAAGGATTTTCCTTGTTTATTGCTATACCAAGAGACAGAACATAATGAACGTTACATGTCTACCTTTGAGAGGTTCATAGCAGTGTGTGAGTGGCCTAAGATGCCAAAAAGATCTGCAAAAGAAAGAACAATGAGTGAATGTGAAGTTCAGACCAACAGGTATGCCCAGAGGTACGTCTCAAGTCGATATGAGTCATGGTTTTAGTCATATAGATAGTCTCCCTGAGTAAGAGTAGGGAAGCTGTTATTTGTTACAGCTGTAAGCAAAGAGGCCATGAAGCTAAATATTGTCCTACCAAACCTAGAGAGATGAAGCTATGTTTTTCCCTTGTCCCTTACCCAAGAAGAGGACTGATTGTAGGAACAGGGAGAAGGTGATTAGGGTGATAATAGCAGTGAAGCAGTAAAAGGCTCAAATTGAGCAGGAAGCACTCAGTCTTTGGTATGCAAGGATTGGCTGAAGACTCAGGAAGGTGAGTTGATCAGGACATAGTACTAAGATGTGTACAGTGATGAGGTCTACTAGCCCATGGTCAGGGTTAACCTGGAGATTAAAGGACAGAGGTATGAATTGCCCATGGGCATTTTAGAAAGTATTCCTTACCCAGTACTCTTTGGGCTGGATGTGCTGGGCATAGAAGACCTGTTGTAGCATTCTCTAGAGGCAGAGGTCCTGGTGATTATAATATTGGAGATTGCAAAAAAGAATGCAAGCACCTAAGCTGGTTTGGACTCCTTGCCGTTTCCTGTGACTGACAGTCAAAGCACAAGCAGTAAATCCCACAGGCCAAGAATGTAGGAGAAGCTTTGGGGCATTCTCCAGAAAGACAGGGTGCCCTTACCAATGTCCGAACTCTCGGGTGATACCGGTGACGTGGCCGCCACTCATTGTGGAGATCCCACATCACATTAGGATCAGCAGTTGCACCTAAGTCTGTAAGTTCCTCACACAAACTGTGTGCAAACTCATTAAAAACAGCTTGATCTTGGAATCTGTCCAGATCCAGCCTCATTCTCCTAGTAGGTATTAGCCTACTGGACCTTAGCTGGATCTTCAGAGTAGCAACAACAAGTCTTTGATCAGTATTCACAAACTGGTCACTTCTGTAGATGCTGCAGTTCTGTAGGAGCCTCCAGAGTGTGCTCATGAGAATGTGATTGATCTCCTTCACCCCAACACCAGCATTGAACTACCAAGTCCAATGATGTAGCTCAGGGCACTGGAATCAGGATACAGTGAACCACAGCCCCTAGCCTTTGCAGAGTAAAGAAACATAGAGACACTTTTACCAAGGTCTCCAGTGCACTGGGAACCAACACAATCCCCAGAGCCATCCCCTTCAGTGCCATTGGTTGCATTGAAGTCACCCTTGATCAGAGGAGTGTCTCTTCGCAGGCAACCATCAACCACCAAGTGAAGTTGCAAATAAAATGTCCCCCTCACCGAGACATCAGTCACTGTGGTTGAAGCATAAACTGAGACAACAGACAAGGCACCCAGAGAGAGCCTTAATCTGAGTCTCATAATACACTCATTGAAAGAAGTGACATCAAATACTACAACTACAGCTACTTCCAAATTTGACAGCCATTAGAGGGACCAGACAAATAAAAGATGTACCACCTACAGAGATCTGGCCAGTCCCAGGTCTGTGCACCTCATAGATTGCCACCACTGAAATGTGGAGTTTACAAAGCTCCTCCGAGAGCAGAGGATGCTGATCATCATGCTGGAGAGATAGGACATTCCATGCAACTACCTGGATGGACTGCCCTAAATTGGAAACCGAGTGCTGCCATGTAACAGGCAGCACCTCAGCACCCCAAAGGGCCTGGCCCCACTGGCTCTCCAGCAGTTTTGACTTTTCCAGGATGAGGCTCCCAATGGCTTACCCCCAACCTCTTCATTATACGAGTATCCTTCCTTTGGGTGACTGCAACAGAGCTTCTCCCAAAGAGAGCAGATTAGAGTCCAATCTGCCGTTTCAGACTTGAAGTTTTTACGGTGGCTGGAGTGCCAATCCTGGAGGACCACTTGCAGGGAAAGATGAAAGAAATTTTAAAAAGAAACAGAAGGTCTGACATGGCAGTCACAGCCACAGTGAGACATTATGCAGGCATATTGCTGTTGGTATAAAGGAGTTCCAAGAGTGTTTATTGGCAGAGTTGTACTGAATAGCTCATTGCCTGAAAGTACACAGTGTTCATGTGACAGAGAAAGAATGTGCAGTTTTGTTCATAATGGCACTAAATATTATTTTAATTCTTTCATTTGCTACTACTCCAGATTTTCCAGCATATGTCCCATAACTAAGCCTGCTTATTTAAATGGCTTGTTGATTCAATGGGCCTCTCTTGAAGCCCACCACACAACAGCATAGAAAATTGCCCTGGCCATCACAGGGTTGTAAAAGATGTGAAGGATATCACTACTCACATTAAAAGAACACAGAAAAAATAGCCTGCTCTGCCTTTTCTTATATTGTTCCACTGTGTCCCAAGACCAGTTCAACCTGTCATGACGTGGACCCGCAAGTACTTGTAGGAATGCACCACCTATACACCCACCCCCTAAACTGTGACCAGACATAGAGGCTCTTTGGTATGGCAAAAGTCAATGACCAGTTCCTTGGTTTTGTAGATGTTACAATGCAGACAACTCTCATTGTTTGTTGAGAAACAAAGTTCCCCACCTGACTCATATACTCTGTCTCATCCCCCTTTTAAAGACCCCATAAGTGAAGTCTGCAAGTGACATAAGCTGGTGTTATATTTATAGTCAAAGGTATACAGAGTGAAGATTAAATGAGACAGGACTGTTTCTTGTCTTCAAGTGTTGCTCACATCCATATCAGAAACACAGTCTTACAAACTGTGAACACAATCCTCAAGTCTTACAAACTGTGGTCAGCCCAAAAGATTGTCCATTATCCAGAACACCAAGGGCTCATCTACCTGCATATCTTTCAGTTTACCCCTTAACAGGGATGGCTTGATGTTACTGAAGGCACTGGAGAAATCAAAAAACATAATTTTCACAGTGCAGTTGCTTTGTCAGTATGAGAATAAGCCTTGTGGTGCAGATAAAATAACTGCATCTTCTAATCCTAATATTTGTCCAATAGGAAAACTGCACTGGATCCAGTTGGTCTGCCACAGAAGAACTCATATAGTCCAGCACCAGTCTCTGAAACATTTTCATGATGTGAAACATACATGATATTGGTATGTATTCATGAGGTGAAGAGGTGTCTGCCTTCTTTAGAATAGGAATAACACAGGATGATTTCCACTTACTTATGTCTCCTACTTATCACTTTTTCCAATATTTGTCATTTCATTTTATTATCTTGCTTATTACCACTTTCCTTCCCATCCCAAGAAAGTACATGCTGGTCATGTAGATACTTAATGTGTTAAAAAGGAGGGAAATGATGGGTTCAAATGCAAAATTCATACATGTTGAAAATTTTAGCTTTGTAAAATATCTGTATACTTGTCAGGTTATAAAGCATTTTTACTCTGAGTTTCTCAAGCTAGGGTAGCTTCCACATGCTGTTGTTGTTTTCATCAACTTTGGTATTTCTTTACTCAAAGAAAAGCTATTCTGAAGTTCATCTGACACTGTCCAAGAATATAAGAATACCTTTTAAAATTTATGAACAATGGTGGCTACAAAAACTGAGATTCAAGCAGGAAATATTTGACCAGGACACCAAAAGGAGGACATGCAAGTTGTTATGGTACCTGGCCTTCTGAGAGGTTAGGGGTATATTTAACATATACCTCCTGTCACCCTGTTCATAAGACCGAAGTTCATTAAATAAAACCTCTAAAGGTGGCAGCCTGCGCTGACACCCTGAGACAAATTAAGCTAAAATTACTCCTAATGCCTTAAAAGCAATATTTGGAAGTAAGATAACATCATCCAACGGAAATCCTGTTGTTGTAGTGTACAGTATATTGCTTGCATGAAGATTCATCAAATGATATCTCTTATCTACCTAATCAAGCAGTACTTATAATTTCACTTAAAATAATGTATTATATAGTTTAATGATACATGTAAAACAATCTTTACATTTTTAATACATCAAAATAATCATTATGATCTACTAATGAAATTAAAATATGTTTGTATCTATGTATATTGTCGTCAATTGGGGCCGTGCAGCTCCCCAAACCCATACACAGAGAGGCAAAGAGACACAAGTCCAAGCACATGCTTTTATTTTCCTTTTCCGTGGTGGGAAACAACTTCTCTGTTTCCTACAAGCACAACACGACACTCTATAGCAATACTGCTCAGTCCCTTCTCTCTCTCTCTTTCTCTTTCTTCTCCTTTCTTTCTTTTTTCTCTGCTGCCTCAATTCCTCTCCCAGCAAGCTTTGTCATCCACCTCCTAACTCTGGCTACCGGAGTAATGTCTGTTGCCTCCTTGTTTAAGACACCGGGAAGTGCTACAGGTGCTCATTGATGCATTTCCTGCAGCACTTCCAGGTTGGGCAGTATCACACTCCAACTCCCATGAAGCCCTGCGGGAGTCCGAGGGACCACTGCAACACAGGGGGGCTGCCACATAGTAGTAATGCTCTGGCCAGACTTCCTCCACTGGTCCTTCCAGCGTGAAGGTCTCCCGGCCAGTTAAGGGCCCTGGCTGCACACCTACATACATACATATTCTTGTATGTCTAAGCATTATCCTCTGATGAAGGCTCCTGGTCGGGCTGAAAGCTCAGGAATAAAAACTACTTTATGATACGTGATTCATTTTTTCTCCCTTTGTGGATCTCCAGCTGCTAATATATATATATATATATATATATATATATATATATATATATATATATATGTGGTGGATTGCGGCATTTCACTCGCCCTCAACCCCAGGCCGCCAGGAGGAGCTCTCCCGACAGCATGATCATGCCCCGAGTTCCAGCAGGGCATCCTGGACTATGTAGTGTTTGTACACAGCCCTGCTGGATACCTTGGGGGCCACCAGGCATCGCTGTAGGGGGGCTCGTAGGCTCTTATGTGCCCTATGACCCGGTAGTGCGTCACGGTCACGTGACAGGAAGAAACGATGTGCTCCCGGGTTGAAGAAAAGGACTATTTACCCTGACCCGGAAGGAATAAGGACTTGTGGACTGTTGGTCAGGAACACCTCCGGGTCAGGGAATATAAAAGGACTGTGGGAGCTCCCAGACGATGAGCTGAGTTGGGAGGCAGGGTGGCTAAGCGTCTGGGAGTGGAGGATTGTTATTAATTATTGTATTGTGTATTGAGAATTGTGGAGAGGAGCGTGCTTTGTGCACTTTATTATTATAATAAATATCATCTTTGGACTTTTACCTGGTGTCTGATGTATAGTCTGAGGGTACAAGGGTGCGAGAAGCGCCCTATTCTATTACTATATATATATATATATTGACAACCAGGAGGTGCTCCAGCTCCCCAACACCTGACACAACAGACACCGGGCACAAATGCAGCACAACACAGATTATGTTATTTATTTATTTGAGGAAAACAATTCTTTTGCTCCCCCTACAATACGCACAATAAAATATATAAAACTCTGAATTTTGTCTTCTCTTCAGTCTTTTCCACCTTCACTACTTCTCTGGTAAGCTTCATCCTCTTTCTCCCAACTCTGGCTAACTAATGATGGCAGGCAGCTCCTCCTTCAGAAAATCTGGGAGTACTTCTGGTGTCACATAATTTTGACTTGGGAGCACTTCTGGGTAAATGCAGGAGCCCTATATAAAAGTGCTCAGTAGTTCCTGAGGCACCCCATGCTGGTACTCTCAGAATCCAGCAGGGCTAAGCCGACAAATACCAATTCCCATAAAGCTCTCTGGGAATCTGAGGAACCGTTGCAACCCAAATAGCAGCTTGGAGAAGATAACGCCCTTCATAAGTCATCTCCCCTTGTCCTTCCATTAAGGAGGCATCCCAGCCGGGTAATGATCCTGGCCATTCCTCACAATATATATAGTTGACTGTTCACACAGGAAAACTACTCTTTCAAATGACTTTTAAATACAGAAGAACGTCATTCTATATTTGCTTAAAGGCTCACATTTGTGGGATCATATGCCCAGCTGTTGGCTGTACTTTGCAAGGCTCTAATCGCACGTTGCTTTTATGGCTGTAAAGTCACTTTACTCACCTTCTCTTTTATTCTTTCTCTGTTCTGTGGGTGTATACAGTATATAACCATCTCAGCGGAGCCCTGAAAATGCACCCAAACTGCACATGTCTGCCAAAATTATATATAAGTGCACAAATCAAAAATTACTCACAGTAAGAGGTGATATATACTTAAGACACTACAGAATGAATACCATCGTATCTGTGTCATGTACTGCGGGGTTCAAACATTGTCAAGAAGTAGTTGTATGCCACGTGTATTTGTTTCTCTCTGTAAATACGGATTACAAGACAGACATGAATGATTTGTAAAATGTGCTTTTTACGTTCAGCTGTGCATAGGACATAGTGTAGAAGTAGTTGCCGTGTTTGTGGGTGTGTCAAACCATAGGCTACTGTCTAAAGGATCTTTCAGAAGTGCTGTACATCTCAGTCAACTACTAATCATCTCCAAAACCTCAGCTTGTGTAAAAACTGTGGTGGAACAAACTCTGGTATCTTTTATGCTTCATCTCCAGAGTGAACACAGAATGGCTACCCCAAGTCTTCAAAGACAACAACTGTCACATGCACAGGGCTTGAATAGTGTATAATTGGCATGAAGAGCATTCTGAAACATTCTCCCATCTCAACTGGCCTGCAAAATCCTCAGATTTTAATCCATAGAAAACATGTGGAACTGTCTGGGGCAATAAATGAAACGGTTGGCAACCAATGTGGCTGAATTGCCGATGGAAGTGTGAAGTGTGTGAAAATTGGTGGTGGCCAATGCAAACAGAATTGTAGTTGTTCAATGCTTTCATAGAGAAGTTACATACTGTTAAACAGGATTTAGCCAGGCATGACTAGTTTCTGTCCAATGAGCTTATGTATATATACAGTGGTGTGAAAAACTATTTGCCCCCTTCCTGATTTCTTATTCTTTTGCATGTTTGTCACACAAAATGTTTCTGATCATCACATTTAACCATTAGTCAAATATAACACAAGTAAACACAAAATGCAGTTTTTAAATGATGTTTTTTATTATTTAGGGAGAAAAAAAATTCAAACCTACATGGCCCTGTGTGGAAAAGTAAGTGCCCCCTTGTTAAAAAATAAGCTAACCGTGGTGTATCACACCTGAGTTCAATTTCCGTAGCCACCCCCAGGCCTGATTGCTGCCACACCTGTTTCAATCAAGAAATCACTTAGATAGGAGCTGCCTGACACAGAGAAGTAGACCAAAAGCACCTCAAAAGCTAGACATCATGCCAAGATCCAAAGAAATTCAGGAACAAATGAGAACAGAAGTAATTGAGATCTATCAGTCTGGTATAGGTTATACCCATTATAGCCATTATAGCCATTATGGCTTTATAGCCATTTCTAAAGCTTTGGGACTCCAGTGAACCACAGTGAGAGCCATTATCCACAAATGGCCAAAACATGGAACAGTGGTGAACCTTCCCAGGAGTGGCCGGCCGACCAAAATTACCCCAAGGCGCAGAGGCGACTCATCCGAGAGGTCACAAAGACCCCAGGACAGCGTCTAAAGAACTGCAGGCCTCACTTGCCTCAATTAAGGTCAGTGTTCACAACTCCACCATAAGAAAGAGACTGGGCAAAAACGGCCTGCATGGCAGATTTCCAAGACGCAAACCATTGTTAAGCAAAAAGAACATTAGGCCTTGTCTCAATTTTGCTAAGAAACATCTCAATGATTGCCAAGACTTTTGGGAAAATACCTTGTGGACTGATGAGACAAAAGTTGAACTTTGTGGAAGGCAAATGTCCCGTTACATCTGGTGTAAAAGGAACACAGCATTTCAGAAAAAGAACATCATACCAACAGTAAAATATGGTGGTGGTAGTCTGATGGTCTGGGGTTGTTTTGCTGCTTCAGGACATGGAAGGCTTGCTGTGATAGATGGAACCATGAATTCTACTGTCTACCAAAAAATCCTGAAGGAGAATGTCCGGCCATCTGTTCGTCAACTCAAGCTGAAGCGATCTTGGGTGCTGCAACAGGACAATGACCCAAAACACACCAGCAAATCCACCTCTGAATGGCTGAAGAAAAACAAAATGAAGACTTTGGAGTGGCCTAGTCAAAGTCCTGACCTGAATCAATTGAGATGCTATGGCATGACCTTAAAAGGTGGTTCATGCTAGAAAACCCTCAAATAAAGCTGAATTACAACAATTCTGCAAAGATGAGTGGGCCACAATTCCTCCAGAGCTGTAAAAGACTCATTGCAAGTTATCATAAGCGCTTGATTGCAGTTATTGCTGCTAAGGGTGGCCCAACCAGTTATTAGGTTCAGGGGCAATTACTTTTCACACAGGGCCATGTAGGTTTGGATTTTTTTTCTCCCTAAATAATAAAAACAATCATTTAAAAACTTCCTTTTTGTGTTTACTTGTGTTATATTTTCCCCTGCCCGGACGCGGGTCACCGGGGCCCCCCTCTGGAGCCAGGCCTGGAGGTGGGGCTCGATGGCAGCCTGGTGGCGGGCCTGCACCCATGGGGCTCGGCGGGCACAGCCGAAGAGGTAGCGTGGGTCCTCCTCCCCATGGGCTCACCACCTATGGGAGGGGCCAAGGAGGTTGGGTGCAGTGTGAGTTGGGTGGTGGCGAGCGGGACCTTGGCGGTCTGATCCTCGGCTACAGAAACTGGCTCTTGGGACGTGGAATGTCACCTCTCTGAAGGGAAGGAGCCTGAGCTAGTGCGCGAGGTCGAGAGGTTCGGCTAGATATAGTCGGACTCACCTCGGCGCACCGCTTGGACTCTGGAACCAATCTCCTTGAGAGGGGCTGGACTCTCTACCACTCTGGAGTTGCCCCCGGTGAGAGGCGCCGAGCAGGTGTGGGCATACTTATTGCCCCGACTTGGAGCCTGTGCATTGGGGTTTACCCGGTGGGCGAGAGGGTGGCCTCCCTCCGCCGGGTGGGGAAGGGTCCTGACTGTTGTTTGTGCATATCGCCAACAGCAGTTTGGAGTATCCACCCTTTTTGGAGTCTCTGGAGGGGTTGCTAGAGGGCATACCTTCTGGGGATTCCCTCGTTTTGCTGGGAGACTTCAATGCTCACGTGGGCAATGACAGTGAGACCTGGAAGGGCGTGATTGAGAAGAATGGCCCCGATCTGAACCCGAGGTGTTTTGTTATTGGACTTCTGTGCTCGTCATGGATTGTCCATAACGAACACCATGTTCAAGCATAAGGGTGTTCATATGTGCACTTGGCACCAGGACACCCTAGGCCTCAGGTCGATGATCGACTTTGTGGTGGTGTCGTGGACTTGCGGCCATATGTCTTGGACACTTTCGGGTGAAGAGAGGGGCGGAGCTGTCAACTGATCACCACCTGGTGGTGAGTTGGCTTCGATGGTGGGGAAGATGAGACCTGGTAGGCCCAAGCGTGTTGTGAGGGTCTGCTGGGAGCGGCTGGCAGAGTCCCCTGTCAGAAGTAGCTTCAACTCCCACCTCCGGCAGAACTTCAACCCGTCCCGAGGGAGGTGGGGACATTGAGTCGAATGGGCCATGTTCCGTGCCTCTATTGTTGAGGCGGCTGACGGAGCTGTGGCCGCAAGGTGGTCGGTGCCTGTCGTGGCGGCAATCCCGAACCCGTTGGTGGACACGGCGTGAGGGATGCCGTCAAGCTGAAGAAGGAGTCCTATAGGACTTTTTGTCCTGTGGGTCTCTGGAGGCAGCTGATAGGTACCGGCAGGCCAAGCGGAGCAGCGCTTCGTTGTTGCTGAGGCAAAACTTCGGGCATGGGAGGAGTTTGGAGGCCATGGAGAGCGACTTTGGACGGCTTCGAGGAGATTCTGGTCCACCGTCCGGCGTCTCAGGAGGGAAGCAGTGCAGTGTCAACACCGTATATGGTGGGGATGGTGCGCTGCTGACCTCGACTTCGGGCGTTATGGTCGGTGGGAGGAGTACTTGAAGACCTCCTCAATCCCACTAACATGCCTTCCAATGAGGAAGCAGAGCCTGGGGACTCTGAGGTGGGCTCTCCCATCTCTGGGACTGAAGTCACCGAGGTGGTCAAAAACTCCTTGGTGGCAGGGCCCGGGGTGGATGAGATCGCCGGAGTTCCTTAAGGCTCTGGATGTTGTAGGACTGTCTTGGTTGACACGTCTCTGCAACATCGCATGGACATCGGGACAGTGCCTCTGGATTGGCAGACGGGGTGGTGGTCCCCTCTTTAAAAGGGGACGGAGGGTGTGTTCCAACTATAGAGGATCACACTCCTCAGCCTCCCTGGAAAAGTCTATTCGGGGTTCTGGAGAGGAGGGTCCGTCGGATAGTGAACCTCGGATTCAGGAGGAACAGTGTGGTTTTAGTCCTGGTCGGAACAGTGGACCAGCTCTTCACCCTTAGCAGAGTCCTGGAGGGTGCATGGGAGTTTGCCCGACCGGTCTACATGTGTTTTGTGGACTTGGAAAGGCATTGACCGTGTCCCTCGGGGAATCCTGTGGGGGTGCTCGGGAGTATGGGGTACGGACCCCTGATAAGAGCTGTTCGGTCTCTGTACAACGGTGTCAGAGCTTGGTCCGCATTGCGGCAGTAAGTCGAGCCCGTTTCCAGTGAGAGTTGGACTCCGCCAGGGCTGCCCTTTGTCACCGATTCTGTTCATAACTTTTATGGACAGAATTTCTAAGCGCAACCAGGGTGTTGAAGGGGTCGGTTTGGTGGACTCAGGATTGGGTCACTGCTTTTGCAGATGATGTTGTCCTGTTTGCTTCATCAGGCCGTGATCTTCAGCTCTCTCTGGATCGGTTCGCAGCTGAGTGTGAAGCGGCTGGGATGAGAATCAGCACCTCCAAATCCGAGCATGGTCCTCAGCGGAAAAGGGTGGAGTGCCCTCTCAGGGTTGGGGAGAGATCCTGCCCCAAGTGGAGGAGTTCAAGTATCTCGGGTCTTGTTCACGAGTGAGGGAAGAATGGGCGTGAGATCGACAGGCGGATCGGTGCAGCGTCCGCAGTGATGCGGGCTCTGCATCGGTCTGTCGTGGTGAAAAAGGAGCTGAGCCGTAAGGCAAAGCTCTCAATTTACCAGTTGATCTACGCTCCTACCCTCACCTATGGTCGTGAGCTATGGGTAGTGACGAAAGAGCGAGATCGAATACAAGCGGCTGAAATGAGTTTCCTCCGCAGGGTGTCTGGGCTTTCCCTTAAAGATAGGGTGAGAAGCTCAGTCATCCGGGAGGGGCTCAGAGTAGAGCCACTGCTCCTCCGCATCGAGAGGAGTCAGATGAGGTGGCTCGGGCATCTGATCAGGATGCCTCCTGGGCGCCTCCCTGGTGAGGTGTTCTGGGCACGTCCAACTGAGAGGAGGCCCCGGGGAAGACCCAGGACACGCTGGAGGGACTATGTCTCCCGGCTGGCCTGGGAGCATTTGGGATTCTCCCGGAAGAGCTGGAAGAAGTGGCGGGGAGAGGAAGTCTGGGCCTCTCTGCTTAAGCTGCTTCCCCCGCGACCCGACCTCGGATAAGCGGAAGAGGATGGATGGATGGATGGATGGATATTTGAACTAATGGTTAAATGTGTTTGATGATCAGAAACATTTTGTTTGACAAACATGCAAAAGAATAAGAAATCAGGAAGGGGGCAAATAGTTTTTCACAGCACTGTACATAAAAGTTCAGAGTAAGGTGTTGGTAAAACGTACCTAAATTGATTAGTTTAAAAGGGCAATAGAGATGAATGGGGAAGAAAAAGAAATGGGCAAAGAATTGCTTCCTCAGTGCTTTAAGAGCTTATCCTAAAATATTATTGATTAGATCTTGCCAGGTTTTGAAAAAATTTCTGTACTGATCCTCTAACTGAGAATATGATTTTTTCCAATTTCTATTAGTATAAAACATCAGTTTCCCACTGACTTAAAATAGGAGAGTTAGGATTCTTCCAGTTTAGCAAAATAAGTCTGCGTGCCAATAATGTAGTGAGCAGTTTGTTTGTCCTTCTCCACTTTAAGCCCGTCTGGAAGAACCCCAAACAGAGCTGTTAATGGGTTAGGAGGGATTGTGACACCAAGGCTGTCTGAAAGGCACTTAAAAAATTTTGGTCCAAAATGATGTTAATTTGGCGCAGGCCCAAAACATGTGACCCAGTGAGACTGGGGCTTGATTGCAGCGTTCGCAGGTCTGGAAACATTTTGGACAGTTTTAAGCAAGACAGATGTGCTCGATATATAATTTTAAGTTGTATAATTGTATGCTTTGCGCATATGGAGCTCAAGTGAATTCTCTACATTGCTTCCTTCCACTCCTTTTCTGATATATTGATTAAGAGATTTTTTTCCCGTTTTCCTCTTGGATCTTTGAAAGGGAGGGACTGTAAAATAATTTTATATATTGCAGAGATGGTGTCTAAGTCCTTGAAATTGAGCAATATTTTTTCCAGCATGGAGGGGGGTGCAAGATGAGGAAAATTGGGCAGGTTCTGTTTAACAAAGTTCCTAATTTGAAGATAGTGAAAGAAATGTGTAGCTGGAAAGTTAAATTTGGAATGTAATTGTTCATAGGATGCAAAGATGTTGTCTATATAAAGATCTCTAAGCAAATTAATCCCAAATCTTTTTCAGATATTAAAAACTGCATATGTTTGCGAGGGTTGAAAGAGGTGGTTCTCTTGCAGAGGTGCCACAGATAAAAGATTCTCCATCATAAAATGCTTTCTACATTGGTTCCATATTCTGAGTAAGTGAAGCACAATTGGATTATTAGTGTATTGGCGATAACTTAAATTTCCTGGGGCACAGAGCAGGGAATATAAAGAAGTACTGCAGAATTTTACTTCTATTGCGGACCAAGCCTTTGTATGTTCATTTATTTGTGTCTTGGTTTTTATAGCTTGTATGTTTGCTGCCCAGTAATAAAACTGAAAGTTAGGTAGAGCCATGCCACCTTCTGCCTTAGGTCTTTGTAGGGTCACTCTTTGGATATGTGGATGTTTTGAGTTCTAAATAAATGAGGTTATTGTTGAATCTAATTGCTTAAAAATTATTTATTAATGTATACTGGAATGTTTTGAAATAAAAAAAGAATCTTATGAAGAATACTCATCTTAACAACGTTAATTCTTCCAGCTAGAGTGAGATGAAGGGTTGACCATCTATGTAAGTCTTGCTTAATTAAGTATTAAGAATACATTTCTCTATACCTGCACCCAGCTCAGTCAGAATACTTCTGCTGTATCAGCTATTATATGCTTCTTTTTAGCTTTTTTATCATTTAGTTTTTTTTGTCTTTTGTTCACATCTGTTGTCATATTGATAAGTTCTATGCTCCATATTCACACAGCTTCAAACCCCAGACACAATGTAGAATAGCCAGAATTCAAAGAAACAAATATTCCATGCAGTTCCTTTAAACAGGCTTGTTAATCAAATAACACAGGCACAATAATGTTTGGTTATCCTTTCCTCAGCTCCTCTACTCTCCCACATAGTTTTGTTTTGTTCTTACTCCATACCTGACTATGACTCCTTGGGTAAGGCAATGAGGCTTCTTTTTAACCAAATGTGGGAGTACTTTTGGTGCCACAGCCTCAAACCCAGGAAGCATTTGCAGGTCAGGTGGAGCCTCCCTATAGTAAGAAAAAATCCTCCATACAGCATACCCTTGTGGTTCCCATGAAACCCAATAGGGACACCTAAGAAGGACTTTAACTTCCTGGCCATCCTGCAGGTGTGTACATGGGAGAGCCACCATGGAGATACTGTCACCCATTGTGTTTCAGGTGTACATGACGCCGGGGAGCAGTTCCCTTCCATCCATTCATCCCAGCCTGGCGAGAAATTATCCATCCCATGCAGATTGTCCATTATTCCATAAGGATCATTCATCATAAAGGTGTCCTGGTTTGGTAAAGAGCCATCCTTTCTAGGTTGGATGTCCATTAGTCCATCAGGACCATCATTTATAAAGTCCTCTCAGCCTGATATAATTCCATTCATTCCATCCAGTCCACATCCTCTTTTATAGTCCTTTGATATTATGAAAAATGAGCACAGAGATTAGAACTGGCACTTCCAGTCACTAGAGCTATAGGTTCTTTTCTTGTTCTCATCCCCACATCTATGTGAGTTTTCCCACTTCTGTCCTGTTTACCCCCAAATCTTGGAGATGTTCATGTTAGTTTAAACTGTCAACTCCTAACTGACCCTGTGTGAGCTTAGTCTACATTGAACTAGCATTTTGTTTTAAGGACATTCCATGTCAGTTTTATAAGAAGAAAATTCATAATTGTATATTCACAGACATGCAGTTGTGCTTAAAGGTTTGTGAACCCTTTACAATTTTCTATATTTCTGCATAAATATGACCTAAAACATCATCAGATTTTCACTCAAGTCCTAAAAGTAGATAAAGAGAAACCAGATAAACAAAAGAGACAAAAATATTATACTTGGTCATTTATTTATTAAGGAAAACAATCGAATATTACATGTTTGTGAGCAGCAAAAGTATGTGAACCTTTGCTTTCAGTATCTGGTGTGACCCCACTTTGCAGCAATAACTGCAACTAAACGTTTCCGGTAACTTTTGATCATTCCTGCAAACCAGCCTGGAGGAATTTTAGCCTATTTCCCCATACAGAACAGCTTCAACTCTGGGATGTTGGTGGGTTTCCTCACATTAACTGCTCGCTTCAGGTCCTTCCACAACATTTTTATTGGATTAAGGTCAGGACTTTGACTTGGCCATTCCAAAACATTAACTTTATTCTTCTTTAACCATTCTTTGGTAGAACAACTTGTGTGCTTAGGGTCGTTGTCTTGCTGCATGACCCAACTTCTCTTGAGATTCAGTTCATGGACAGATATCCTGACATTTTCCTTTAGAATTGTCTGATATAATTCAGAATTCATTGTTCCATCAATGAAGGCAAGCCATCCTGGCCCAGATGCAGCAAAACAGGCCCAAACCATGACATTACCACCACCATGTTTTACAGATGGGATAAGGTTCTTATGCTGGAATGCAGTGTTTTCCTTTCTCCAAACATAACGCTTTTCATTTAAACCAAAAAGTTCTATATTGGTCTCATCCATCCACAAAACATTGTTCCAACAGCCTTCTTGTTTGTCCACGTGATCTTTAGCAAATTACAGATGAGCAGCAATGTTTTTTTGGAGAGCAGTGGCTTTCTCCTTGCAACCCTGCCATGAACACCATTGTTGATCAAGTGTTCTCCTAATGGTGGACTCATGAACATGAACAATAGCCAATGCAAGAGAGGCCTTCAGTTGCTTAGAAGTTACCATGGGGTCCTTTGTGACCTTGCCGACTATTACACACCTTGCTCTTGGAGTGATCTTTGTTGGTCAACCACTCCTGGGGAGGGTAACAATGGTCTTGAGTTTCCTCCATTTGTACACAATCTGTCTGACTGTGGATTGGTGGAGTCCAAATTCTTTAGAGATGGTTTTCTAACCTTTTCCAGCCTGATGAGCATCAACAACTCTTTTTCTGAGGTCCTCAGAAATCTCCTTTGTTCGAACCATGATACACTTCCACAAACATGTGTTGTGAAGAGCAGACTTTGATAGATCCCTGTTCTTTAAATAGCACAGGGTGCCCACTCACACCTGATTGTCATCCCATTGATTGAAAACACCTGACTCTAATTTCACCTTCAAACTAACTGCTAATCCTAGAGGTCCACATGCTTTTCCTTCTCACAAATATGTAATATTCAATCATTTTCCTCAATAAATAAATGACCAAGTATAATATTTTTGTCTCATTTGTTTAACTGGTTTCTCTTTATCTACTTTTAGGACTTGAGTGAAAATCTGATGATGTTTTAGGTCATATTTATGCAGAAATATAGAAAATTCGGAAAGGTTCACAAACTTTCAAGCACAACTATAGTTGTATATGAAGAAAATACAGTATATTTGTTTATTTATTAATTAGTAAACCTATTCGGGCAATTGCATTATTTCTGGAACAGTACCGTACTAGCAGCGGATCAAGACCAGGAAGACATAGGAGTCGATCCTCAGGTCTAAGTGCTGTTGCAGTGAATAGCAGAACAAGATCAATACCAAGTTTAACTAATACATATATGCTCTTGTTTTTATTTCATGGTTCTCGATTTGCTGGGATAGCTGTCTGATTGCTCTCTAACAGAGGCATGCTAACAATTAATGTCTCACCCTCTCAAAATTAATGATGTGCCACTACTTAGTCCTCTCGATTTAATTGGGAAAAATGAACTCTTCACATAAACTTGTTAAAAAAATATTTGCAATCATTAAGCTACATTAGATCGAAATGAGTGTCGCTTTCATTGTTGTAAATGTTATTTACTTCAAATGTGTGCAAAGGCCAAGAAATCTCTATAAAGAAAGTAATGATAATGAAAGGTAAATGTTAGTAGAATCATATCTTAAAAAAAATTGTGTCTCTGTAACTCATTTGCAGATATAACATCAGGGTGACCAGAATTTGTGCCTTGGAGCCTTGGCATATGCAAGAAAAAAGCAATGTTGGTATTGTTCTGTTTTAGCTGCACCTTGCGTTCATCGATACAACATACATATGCAGTTACTTGTATATTATTTTACAGCCCCTGATTCAAATGTAAAGTGAGTACTTACTTATATATCAGTAAATAACTACCCCTCTGCTCATTTTATCGTTATATGTGATGTTCAAAGAGTGCAAATAAATGCACGTAACACCCCGGGGCCTGAGGTGAAATTAATTTGGTCTTGCTGTCACTCATTCTTCAATTACATAGATAATACTTATCATTCATTATGTGCCCAACATTTCATAATAACCCAAGCGTATAAAATATCTAGTCACAGGCTAGACAATATTTATAAAGAACACCTCATCACAGTGCAAACTTCACAATAGAGCACAAGCTAGTCTATATAATAAATTGTAGTGTCCCCACCAGGTTGAAGCCCGGGTAAGCGATTGTTGGGTCAATCGATGGAAGGCGTAGAATGGCATACAGGACTGTCATCGGGGGTATGATTGGCGGAAAAAGGGAAGAAAGGGGGCGGAGCCCTAAACGATGGGGCGGGGGATAGAGGCAGGGTTTTTTTTTCTGGATGGTTCGAGTAGGAGGGCTGTGTGGGATGTGAAGGCGAATGATGCATGTGAAATCAGTGGTTTTGGTTTTTTTTTTGGGTTCATTAACGGCGTCTCTCAGGGCCAGAACAATGAGAGATTCATATGAAACTGTAAATAGTTCACAGTTGTTCATTTTTGCTTTTACAATCATGTATTTTTTTTTTTTTTTGACTGTTCCAGTAAACTGTTCTGCGTTCCCTACTTTGTCTTTCTGTGTTTCTTGTTGAGGCCAATACACTATTATGAGAAATATCTCTTATCATATCTGGAGAACACTCATATTTCCATACATACAAAACTATTTGCCCCCTTCCTGATTTCTTATTCTTTTGCATGTTTGTCGCACAAAATGTTTCTGATCATCAAACACATTTAACCATTGGTCAAATATAACACAAGTAAACACAAAATGCAGTTTTTAAATGATGGCTTTTATTATTTAGGGAGAAAAAAAAATCCAAACCTACATGGCCCTGTGTGAAAAAGTAATTACCCCCTGAACCTAATAACTGGTTGGGCCACCCTTAGCAGCAATAACTGCAATCAAGCTTTTGCGATAACTTGCAATGAGTCTTTTACAGCGCTCTGGAGGAATTTTGGCTCACTCATCTTTGCAGAATTGTTGTAATTCAGCTTTATTTGAGGGTTTTCTAGCATGAACCACCTTTTTAAGGTCATGCCATAGCATCTCAATTGAATTCAGGTCAGGACTTTGACTAGGCCACTCCAAAGTCTTTATTTTGTTTTTCTTCAGCTATTCAGAGGTGGATTTGCTGGTGTGTTTTGGGTCATTGTCCTGTTGCAGCACCCAAGATCGCATCAGCTTGAGCTGACGAACAGATGGCCGGACATTCTCCTTCAGGATTTTTTGGTAGACAGTGAATTCATGGTTCCATCTATCACAGCAAGCCTTCCAGGTCCTGAAGCAGCAAAACAACCCCAGACCATCACACTACCACCACCATATTTTACTGTTGGTATGATGTTCTTTTTCTGAAATGCTGTGTTCCTTTTACGCCAGTTGTAACGGGACATTTGCCTTCCAAAAAGTTCAACTTTTGTCTCATCAGTCCACGAGGTATTTTCCCAAAAGTCTTGGCAATCATTGAGATGTTTCTTAGCAAAATTGAGACGAGCCCTAATGTTCTTTTTGCTTAACAGTGGTTTCGTCTTGGAAATCTGCCATGCAGGCCGTTTTTGCCCAGTCTCTTTCTTATGGTGGAGTCATGAACACTGACCTTAATTGAGGCAAGTGAGGCCTGCAGTTCTTTAGACGTTGTCCTGGGGTCTTTTGTGACCTCTCGGATGAGTCGTCTCTGCGCTCTTGGGGTAATTTTGGTCGGCCGGCCACTCCTGGGAAGGTTCACCACTGTTCCATGTTTTGGCCATTTGTGGATAATGGCTCTCACTGTGGTTCGTTGGAGTCCCAAAGCTTTAGAAATGGCTTTATAACCTTTACCAGACTGATAGATCTCAATTACTTCTGTTCTCATTTGTTCCTGAATTTCTTTGGATCTTGGCATGATGTCTAGCTTTTGAGGTGCTTTTGGTCTACTTCTCTGTGTCAGGCAGCTCCTATTTAAGTGATTTCTTGATTGAAACAGGTGTGGCAGTAATCAGGCCTGGGGGTGGCTACGGAAATTGAACTCAGGTGTGATACACCACAGTTAGGTTATTTTTTAACAAGGGGCAATTACTTTTCACACAGGGCCATGTAGGTTTGGATTTTTTTTCTCCCTAAGTAATAAAAACCATCTTTTAAAAACTGCATTTTGTGTTTACTTGTGTTATATTTGACTAATGGTTAAATATGTTTGATGATCAGAAACATTTTGTGTGACAAACATGCAAAAGAATAAGAAATCAGGAAGGGGGCAAATAGTTTTTCACACCACTGTATTTGTGCTTTCACATGTCTGTGACAGTCTTTCCGATGCATACAGAATTCATCTTGCAACTTTATCCGCCTTACTTAGTCTGCTAAACCTGCTCATGAGGTGGTCTAAGTTAGTACTTAACTTGGTCCCCCCTTTCCAGTTTCAAAAAGCACACTCCAACTGCCCTTGGTCTTTGGGTGTTCTTACACATAGTTCGTCTGGTGTGGTTTTTTGAACTTTTTTGATTTCCCCAAAAGTGTGGATCATTTACGTAGATGTGAACACATCAATCGCACTCATGTGCAGAACCAAAACAACCGGAACGATACAATTACCGTCATATAACTGAAGGCTATTAGTGTGCACCTTCAGCATAGCTAGCCATGTATTGTACAGTCATCTACTTTAAATGTGTTATTTCATGTCATATGTAGTAGCGCATTATTTTTGAAGTACTTTTCCTGTTGTTCAATAATTGTGTTTGGTATATAAACCAAGTAATTATAGAAAAATGCAGCTACATACAAATTCAACTGCTGTTGACCCTCCATAGAAAAATAGTGTTTCTGCCCAATTTAAGAAGTCCATAACATGCCTGTTAGCTGTTTATTGATTTGTTTAGACAGCATGAAAGTTTGCGGTATGAAAGCAACCCAACTAAATAAAACTGAAACAAAGTAACAAATGATCTCCTAATTTAGACCAAAGCAAATGATCTGCTGCTAGTCCATATGCTCTGAGATAAGCTGTATTAGTGCTAAACCCCAGTTAGAAAAAAAGTACTAAGACCAATTCAGCACATGTGATAGTACATTGCCACTGACCCATACTGTAATGACCTTAGGATGCTTGAGATGGAGGAATGGAATTAGCCTCTTAACTTCGATTGCATCTCAACCTCAAATGGAGTCAGAGGCAACTTGTATGCCACACTTTCCCCCTAGATCTCTGCGAGCCGACCTAACAAAGAGTCCAATCAGAGGCCCATTGGTAATGACACCTCCATGCTAATGAGCTTCAGCAGCAGCTGTGAGACACTTAGGCCGAAGTGCTCTTCCAAGTGCTGTGTCTGCACCCCCAAACCTGCTACTCACAGGCTGCTTTCTCCAGGTTTTCCCATCCTCTCAGATAGTCCACCTCCACCTAATGTCGCTCTGAGGTGTGGACTCTGTGCTTGGTCTATCTGCCAGGACAGGACATTACAGGCTTGCAAGGTGCCTGGTAAGCCCTGCCTCAAGTAAGGCATCATGAGTGTAATTTAGTTGCCCCAAAAAGGACTGTTGGGATCATCAGCACTGTTTCCGCCCTCGGATCATCAGCAGCACTATGTGCTCCCAGATGCTTGACTCTTTGCGCATGCCACCTATCTCCACCTCACTTAGGTTCAGAGGCAACCTGTATACTACACTATTCTCCCAGCTCCCCGATGGTGCAACCTCCAAGCCGATGGGCTTCAGCAGCTGGGAGTGCTCTTGAAAGTTCTGTGTTGACACCCCCATGTCCTGCTGCTGATTGTACCTAGGTTCTCCAGGTATTCCTGCCTCCCCCCAGACAGTCTGCTGTTCTGTCAAACTACGCAAACTATCAAAATTTACTTCTGTGCATGTGCAGTATACATTTATTTTAAGAAAACAGTCAATAAATATGTTTCTTAAATAAATAGATAAAATAAAATTAATTAAAACAGACCCTACAAAAAGTATTATTTGTCGTTTATGTTATTAGGAGCAAATGTATCCAATGCCTCAATCCAATGCCTTTTCAATTTTAATGTTTTTTTTGTCCAGTGATTGTAAGCCAAACATGACTGGTATGCACAACCTTAGAAAAACATTTCGACTGATGGTGAGCATGTTATGTTCATTTTGACATTTTCACTTTTAAACTTGTAAATATTTACATGTGTACAGTAGCTTATTTTGAAAAAGCAGCACAAATCGACAGAACACCACCACCATCTAAAGAGCATGTCCCTCTGAGGTCTTGACCCAGACCTTGTTACAATACATTTCTGTTAATGGCCAAATTTCTTCTGAATTTTCATTCTGTTTCTAATAGATATATAACTGAAGCACTCTTTAAAAAGTTCCAGTTGTTATCCCCTTTTTCTTTTAGATTTATTTTTATAGAATTCAGAATAACACAAGTTTTCAAAAAAAATGCAGGCATATTCATCAAAATAAATTAAACATTTATCATACAAGAGTTTCTAAAATAAAAATAAAAACTTTATTATCAATCAGGAATCAGTTTAATCAGATGAGAATATGCTGGAAACACAAACTACATTTTCTATGAACAGGAAAAGGAAGTGAGACACTGTCATTACAGTTTCTTTGTGAGGCCCATGTGTTCTTTACTTTTGTGCTAAATAAACATACATCTTCACAACCTTCACTACATTTACTACAAGTAGCATATCCTGACTTGCAAACTTTAAACACTCAGAAGATAATGATCTCCAACTCACCCGTGGCCAAACGCTACTATCTACTGGGAAGGAGTGGTATAGCAAGGTGGGCTTACTCAATGTGCAGTATTTAGAGAAGGAGGTTAAATCCATAATCCATAAGGTTTTCAAAAGAGACTTGAACAAAGAAATGGAAAAAAACTAACTTTGAATTAATGTGACTACAATTTAGTTTGCATCACATTTATCTTACTATAAGGAAACATATGCTCTCTTTGCTCTATGTATGTAGAATTTTCCATGGGTAACAATGTAATTCTCATCAACATTAAGCATCAATCAGCTTAAAACAGAAAAGCACAAGAGAAGCAATGTACATGTGTGGATATGTAAGGATCATTTCTTACTGCAAAATACCTTTATTGGTATTATTAAAGATACTTGGAAGAGAGAGCTTAGTTACAAGCATATGTGATACAGACCTTAAAATGTAAACAGCATAAAGAATACACAAAATCTCAACTGTTCAGATTAAATTTAGACCACTTACACGAATGTAAATAAACCAGATAAAGACATACATCTTGAATGTGACTTGCATTTGAACAGCTGCTGTGATAAATAATCCACTCCAGACATTATAAAGGTTTGGGGCAGCCATCCGTATATTGCACCCTGGCTGCAAAAGTTTGAAATAATTCAACAGAGATGTTCACAAGACTGAGTCCAAAGCAGAACTGTCTGACTGGAAGCAAAATGGCAGCTTTAAAGGCCCGTAGAGGAAGTGACGTCATCAGGGCCTGGAACCAGAAGTGACATCATCGGGACTGGAAGTGAGGACTTCTAAGGCAGCGGGACCGAAAGTGACGTCATCAAGGGTGCCAAAACGGAAGTGACATCATCAAAGGCGCCAGAACCGGATGTGACATTATCAAAGGCGTTGGAACCTGGAGGGATTTCCCGGGAATTGTCTGCAAGGAACTGAGAAAGACAGTCAGCACACCATGTTGCCCCTGGTCTGATGTGGTATTACCCCTACTCAAGCCCTTTAGCTGCCTCCTACTTGCATGTGTGTGACACAGCCAAATTGAACTTTTTTGGAAACGTTGCATACTCCGCAACTAATGTTACTTATTTTTTTATGTGAACTTCAACATATCTCTGCATTGAAAGTAGAATGGAGGACAATGGTGATTTAGTGAGCCAAGGGAAATAAAACGAGAAGGCTGACATAATAAGCATTTCTGGTCCATGTCACCAGCTCAATTGCTACACATTTTCTGATGGAAATTATGTTGGCAGACGTTGAGATAATTAATCAAATATCCCCCTTGGTGTTCTTGAATTGTCAACCATGCTGTTTTGCATCCAAATATTTTACACCCCGCTTTCACCAGTCCTGGCTCTTTTCTTATATACAATATGAAGAAGTGAAGCCATCATGCTGTTTGTGTCCATATGGTCTATTAGACACATCTGTCTGACAAATGTTTTTACTCACTTTTGAGCATGTGATAAACATTCAAGATAGATGTCCATGTACACTCATGTCAGATATAAGTCGCTTCCAAAGTTAATTTAACAATCAAACAAAAAATTAGGGTATGAACCAAAAATCAAAACTGATTCACTTTTACCTGCATTGCGAATGTAGCCAGCTGGGAATACCAGTGATGATGTTACAGCATATCACTGTAAGTTCCAAGAGTTCATTTTGTTGGATAATAAATATAACATGTACAGTATATAAATGAGCCTTTGAGTTATTCCATCCCCCAAAGCAGGCTGTGTAATCAACCAGCACAAAGAGAAAAATGGTGTCCTATGACAACCTTTGATAGTTGAAAGATTAGACTTTTTTTGTGGCCTATGTTTATATTGTTTAGGTTTGGAACTGCACCATGCATTCAGGATCACTAGGTTGAGGCACGTTGAACTGTAAAATTTGCCATTATGTTTACTGTGGCAGCTGTTTACTACAGTTGAATATTGTCAGCATGCCCACTGTGGCAGGTAGAGTTTGTTTTACTTTGTGTAATTTTGCTATAAACCTTATGGTTACCAAATATATAAATTTAATATACACTGCATATATGACATCTTCTTATTATATTATATATTATATCTTATTATATTATATCTGATTGTCAGAGCTTGTTATCTGTGCAGAAAGTTTGTATATGTCATGGCATACAGATCAGTCAGCTCTAATTACACACAGGCATCAGATCGGTTGTGTAGGACTCGATGTTACTATCCTTTAATCACATACCTGAGACATGCTGTCTAGACTCAATGAGATGGGCAGGTAAGTGGATCTTCAAATTTGCTGTGGTCATTTCTGTTCCATCAAGCAAAAGTCTTCTGCATTGTTGCAGCCTTCAATACTTCCATGGCTGCTCCGCGTAAGATTGCTCTTTCAACATAGCAAGATGGTCTTGTGAGTAGTCATTCTTCTGCTTTATTGTAACCATTTATGATCCAATTATTCTTATACAGCCTCTGCCCAGTTGGCCACCAGAATACTTAAAATCTTTGGTAGAATATAATGTCCCAATCTGACCATGCTACTGCTCCTTTATCTCCATTGAAAAACAGCTGCCATATGATGACATCATTCACTATTATCACTTCATAGAGTTGAGAAGCCCACATTAAAGTTTTAAAATAAAGTACTTCCAATCTGATCCTATCTAGAGAGCTAGATTAACATTTAACTTCAACTTCTTTACTCTTTAAGTTATGTTTATTTTTTCCACAATTGTATCCTTATTCACTCTGAGAATTATTATTATCTGTTCCCTTTATGTCCTTAAATAATGCACTCTCCTTATACTGTGTTTTACTTAGATTCTGCTGCTTTATCTGTTTTTCATCCTAGCAAAAAAAAATGTCTCTTAGTTTTCATTTGCTCAATAATGCTTTTTTTTCCAAAGGATTTATTTTATTGAAGTATTTTTGATTTAATGTAGATTTTATTATCAAATTAAACCCATCAAACACTTTCCTATTTAGGTTTACATTACTCAGAAACAATTGTATCTTATATCCTCTCTCTCTTCATTATCTACCACACAAGTTTCCATAGCACCAGCATTTTAAAAAGAGGTTTCATTTTTAAATCCATCCATCTCGAAAATACAGAGTTCTTCCAACCTCATCTGAGTGAAGATAACTAAAACTAGACAATGGTTAAATAGTTTAAAAATGGTGCTTTACCATCTTGACAAATCCTCTTTCCTCAGTATGTTTCCATCGATATTCATCATTTTACAGTTTGAAGGGAATATTTTACACTCATGGTATATTGCTGCCACCTACTGTACAGAGGATGATATTCATTACCTTTTCTTTGAATGCTAAATTGTATATTCAAATCTAGATTCTTTAAGGTATCTTTAAAAGGCTTATAAATTAGAAATCTACACAAATTTCTTTCTTCTCAAAAAGTGTATTAATTCATATATCCATTACTTTATGAGACCTGATACAAACTGCATTCAAACATTTATTTCACAGATTTTAATGCTCCACATTTCTCACACTTTTGATTTTTATTGTTACCCACTGAATAGAGTCCTTGATTTAAAGCACATTGAGCTAATTATAGTCCACTTAATATAACTGCTTTTCGAATAATTGAATATGGATAATTAAATGATTTATTATTATTATCTAAAGTTAATTAATGTCAACCTTTTTCTCTACCAGTGGTGATTTAAGGATGACATTTTTGGTTGGGTCACACAAGATTTGATTATGCAGTCATACTATGGAGATGTTTCACTGAACCTAATGATGGTCACACAACTAGTATATCAATTGTGAGGGAGCAAGGAAGACATGCAGCAGCAGCATTTCTGCATTAATAATAGATTAGACCTCTGTGATGATATCATCGGAAAAAACCCACAAATAATGATGATCTCTCAAGATATCTTGTCATACAGTAGCAGCAGTACAACCATCAACAATGTCTCAGTATAAGTTACTTAAGACTAAAATCAACATCAGCGTAAGGATACCAGAAACACAAATAAATAGTTCATGCTGTAAACAACACACTGCAAAAAAACCCTTACCTGGAAAATGATCTGGGTCTGTTTAAAAGAAATGTAGGGTACTGGATAAAGCTGGATATCAGCAATGATGTCCCAATTCAATTCAATTGTGAATCACAATGCCCCGATTCAATCGATTATCGATATCGATTTTATCTTGATTGAATTAGTGTGCACTGATATATTTGAAGTGGTGTCTTTTTTAGAAATTACTTAACTGCAGAGAACATTAATATAATGTGACAAATTTCAGTAGTAGTTTTTTCGAAGGGTGTATATATAGTGACTTCATAACTTATGCATAAGTATGGAATGACATTTAAGAAGAAATACTTGATTAGTAATGAACAGTTAACACTACTGTTTAGAAGATGTGGAACAAAATTTCATTACTCTTTAAAAAAAAAACCAACTTTTTCACAGCACAGCACTCTTTCAAAATTCACCATAATTTAACTACCATATGTCTCACCATATCCCCACATATTATGGGGGGGGGGTGCTCCTTGTTTTAATACATCTATATTATCTTGTGAATAATATTAGTATAAAATAATCAAATATTGCTTCTTAAATAATACATGTTATTCAATAACCTATTTGTTAGTTACGAATCTCCATATAGACACCCTTCCACTGAACTGTTAGCCAAATGTATTCCTCTATTAGACATTTAAAATAATCTTGCATTACTTGAAAGATACAGCAGGAAGACTTATGTCTTGTAAGTACCATGTGGGATGGATGGACATCCCGGCTAAGAGAGGGGAAGAATTCTTACCCGGATGGACAACCCCAAGTGGATGGACAAGCATCCCAACCGAGATTAAGAAAGGTTCCTTACCCAAAAAGGAGGCCCTATGTGGATGGACGGGTATCCCAACTAGAGGAGAAGAAGTTCAATTACCCTTATGGGAAGCCCCAGGGGATGGACAGGTGCCCCGACCAGTGATACCTACGGTACCTTTCCTGGCTAGATGGCAGCAGCTCTGGCTATTGATACCCATTTGAACGGACCCTAGCAGGGAATGCTGGAAATTAAAGTCCAGTAACGCGACCCTGCTGAGGTCAAGGGGTGCTGTAAGAGTGTGCTACAGGGAGATACACTCCCTACTATTTGGGACTCCCTCTTTCAAATGGGTCCTCAATAAAAGGGACTGCACTACCTTAGCCAGGTGAGTCAGAACTGGGAGGAAGGAAGGCAACACTTTACTGAAGGAGAGCAGTGCGGTGGTAAGAGAGAAAGTGGAAGGGCAGACAACTTGTGTGTTTTTGGCTTGTGTATACAAGGTATTTATGTATTAAACCCCTTTTATTTGAACACCCTTGCCTTCACAGTCTTTCTATAATGGTTCAGTTGCTCACTTATAGCAGTCATGGTAATCACAAAAATGGGGTCTACCATTCAAATGTTTGGAGTTCCTTGGAAATTTGTTTGCTTTTGATAGAAATTAATACTTTTTTTGATAAGGATACCATTAAATTAATTTAGGTATTCCTATATTTCTAATGGTTATTACTGCTTGGGATAACTGGTTTTTAATTTCTCATTAAAAGGGAAAGGTGCAGACAGACAAGAGAGTATGTAGTTTGAGAAATAAACACCTTACAGGTCCTCAGTTCTTATCTTTTTTTTTTAGTATATGGCAAATTCAAGTGTTGTCTGCTACAATGAAAATACAATTCCAGGGTGCTGACATTAGAGTAAGAGTTTTAAAGAAAAAGCCATAGTTGAAAGTGGTAAATAACAAGAACAGGCTAAAATAGACAAAAGAACACAGACATTGGACAGATGTTGACCAGGAAAACACATTATGGTCAGTATCTTGGTGTTGTCCTTTCTCTGATTCAGATGACAGTGGCATATGGCATTTATGTAAGGAAGAAGCTCATTGAGGACCTGTATGACATTTGTTTCTCACACCACACAACAACAACAACAACAACATTTATTTATATAGTACGTTTTCATACAAAAGAATGTAGCTCAAAGTGCTTTACATAATGAAGAATAGAAAAATAAGAGATACAGTAAGAAAATAAGACAACATTAATTAACATAGAATAAGAGTAAGGTCCAATGGCCAGGGGGGACAGAAAAAACAAAAAAAACTCCAGATGCCCGGAGAAAAAAATAAAATCTGCAGGGATTCCAGGCCATGAGACCACCCAGTCCCCTCTGGGCAATCTACCTAACATAAATCAAACAGTCCTCTTGTGAATGGGTGAATGACTGTTGTGTTGTGAAGCGCCTAGGGGGGTTCTTGAACTCTAGTAGGCGCTATATCAAATACAGGCCATTTACCATTTACCATTCTCATGAAAGGACTTGATGATGATGATCACGTGGACTTCTGGCTTTTAGTTCATCAATGCTGGGGCATCATGGTGCTTTGAGTAGGTTGGTGGTGGCGCAGGCCGCCACCACAGAGAAACCGGAAAAAGAAACAGAAGAGAGTAGGGGTCAGTCAGTTTTAGAGCCACCATGAATAGTTATTATGATGAATTGAACATACAGAGTATCAGGATTAAGATAAAGTGAAGTTATGAGAAGGCCATGTTAAAATAATGTGTTTTCAGCAGTGTTTTAAAGTGCTCCACTGTATTAGCCTGGCAAATTCCTATCGGCAGGCTATTCCAGATTTTAGGTGCATAACAGCAGAAGGCCGCCTCACCACTTCTTTTAAGTTTAGTTTTTGGAATTGTAAAGAGACACTTATTTGATGATCTAAGATTACGATTTGGAATATAGGGTGTCAGGCATTCCGATATATAAGGTGGAGCGAGATTATTTAAGGTTTTGTAAACTATAAGAAGAATTTTAAAGTCAATTCTGAAAGACACAGGTAACCAGTGTAGCGACATCAAAACAGGAGAAATGTGTTCGTATTTTCTTTTCCTAGTTAGGATTCTAGCAGCTGCATTCTGCACTTGTTGCAAGTGATTTATGTCTTTTTTGGGTAGCTCTGAGAGGAGTGCGTTACAGTAATCTAGTCGACTGAAAACAAAAGTGTGAATTAATTTCTCAGCATCTTTCAATAATATAAGAGGTCTAACTTTTGCTATGTTTCTTATGTGAAAAAATGCTGTCCTAGTGGTCTGATGAATATGTGATTTAAAATTCAGGTTACAGTCAACAGTTGCAGCTTCACTTGAAATCACTTTGTGATTGTGCACGGGTTAAAACGTCTGCTGAAGTGTCAGATTCTTATTTAATTATGCTGTTTTCTGTATCTTCTGAATTGCATTCAGGTTACCCTGATGCAAGGCAGCTGAAGCGCTGCATTATGGGATCTGTAGTTTATTGTGTTACCAGCGCTTCATATACCCGGGCCATTAATAACAATAATACAGTATATAAAATGATCTCGCGGGCCGGATATAATTACACGCCGGGCCGGATGTGGCCCGATGCCCTTGAGTTTGACACATATGGACTAAATAGAACTTGAAAAGATATGTTTTTTCAAATGTGATCGCGCAATTCAGATAGAGTTGGCCGCACTACAGCCTGCATGCCTCAATGAGTCATCCTCCCTCGCTCTTACTTTTTTACCGTTCATCTAATGAATACACTGAGTATGGCTTTACCAAAACAATCATTGATGGCGAATAAAGTATCCATTATTCGAGTATGTAGGCGGGATATATATATATACATATATATATATATATACCCGCGTATCGCAGCGGAGAAGTAGTGTGTTAAAAAAGGTAGAAAAAGAAAAGGGAACATTTTAAAAATAGCGTAACATGACTGTCAATATACAGTATTTGTTTTGTGAGTGTTACTGAGTGTTGCTGTCATCAAGGATTTGATTATCATTATTTCTTTCAATCAGGTTCGTATTTGTAGGATGTGTTGTGTTCAAGTTACATTCCGTGTTTGTCAATCGTTGTAAAGATGACAGGTTTCATTCATCGATTCATTTCTTACTGCATCAATAAACAGCTCGTCTTCTTCTTTATCTGAGACCTGACACACTGCATGCACGGGTTTTTACAATGTCTTCCTTTAGCGGGACATTGACTTTTTCCACCGTGTGCTTTGTTTCCGCAGTAGCTGGATTTATGAATATGCTTATCAGAGGCTTCATATTTTTTGCTGCCTTTTCAATTGTGTAATTCGGTTTTTGTTCAGCGCTCTTTGGAACTGTTGCTTTTTATCAGTGCACTGCGTCAGTTCACGTGAGCCGCTCGGTGTACATGCATTGAAGGTTCCCAGCCGTGCTGGTGCCATATCGTGCTATGTCCATGGCTGTATTTAATGTTACCTTAGTCCTGGCACTTAAAACTTTCTCTCGCAGTTTCGCTGAGTTTGTGTCAAACACCACCCTGACCAACTCATCTTCCTCTCCATAAGCACAGTCCTTAACCCGTGAATATTTACCCGTGGCAGTTTGCTATTGGATTGCCGCTGACGGACGGCCTTATATGGGCAGGCACTAAATTACAAGCGCCAGCGGCAGCCTGTCTATGAACTTAATTTAAAGTGTATGTTTACATCGTGCTTTGTTTCCGAAGTAGCAGAACTCATGAATATGGTTGTATATGTCACTCGCTCGCTTCTTATTGTTTCGCTGCCTTCTCAATTATATAATGCATGTTTTCTTAAGCGCTTTTTTGAGGTCTTCCTGGTTTTCTATGTACTGCGTGATTACGTGGGAGGCGTGATGATGTCACACGAAACTCCGCCCCCACGGCGTTGAAGCTCATCTCCATTACAGTAAATGGAGAAAAACTGCTTCCAGTTATGACCATTACGCGTAGAATTTCGATATAAAACCTGCCCAACTTTTGTAAGGAAGCTGTAAGGAATGAACCTGCCAAATTTCAGCCTTCCACCCACACGGGAAGTTGGAGAATTAGTGATGAGTCAGTGAGTGAGTCAGTGAGTGAGTCAGTGAGTGAGTGAGGGCTTTGCCTTTTATTAGTATAGATAAAGATTTATCTTTGTTCTTAGAAGACAAAAAGTTATTGGATACTATGTCAGCTGTTGATCTCTTTGTTTTACATTATGTTTACCTGCCAAGAATTAATAGATAGATAGATAGATAGATAGATAGATAGATAGATAGATAGATAGATAGATAGATAGATAGATAGATAGATAGATAGATAGATACTTTATTAATCCCAAGGGGAAATTCACATATATTCACATATAATGCTGGTGTCAATGAATTCATACAGTAATGGAATAACCACTCCCTCAAAATGGAGAAGTACATGTCAGCTGTGGACCTCTGCCATCCTACAGCATGGCTTGTTACAGGGCAAGTTACTAAAGGAATGGTTTGTCAGTGTTGGTTCTAACTAACATTGCACTGAAAATGAACATACCACAGTAAACAGAGTGTCATCTATTGTTTTTCCTCGAATTGAAGATGCATTTTTTCAAACAATTAACGCATTATCTGATGATGGCAATTATGTCATTGAGCACAATCTTCATCTTCACACACACTTATATAGTCCAAAATAATTAGTCATTGGTAATACAATATGTTATTCTGTAGGCACCATAATACACATAAGGACAATTCATCATGTCATAATTTTATGAAATAAGAACATTTTGATAGGTTTTCTGAAAAGATAAAAATAATAGTTATTATGTAAATAGCACAGGCTTTGAAATTCATTTTAATCTGAATGTTAGAAAATGCATATACTCACACATGTATGATTACCCAATGAGGATCATCTTAAATTTACCAATCAGAACAACAGACACACAACTTAGACATACTGTATGAGAGAAAACAGTACAGTGATCCCTCGCTATATCGCGCCTCGACTTTCGCGGCTTTACTCCATCGCGGATTTTAAATGTAAGCATATTTAAATATATATCACAGATTTTTCACTGGCTCGCAGATTTCTGCGGACAATGGGTCTTTTAGTTTATGGTACATGCTTCCTCAGTTTGTTTGCCCAGTTGATTACATACAAGGGACGCTATTGGCGGATGGCTTAGAAGCTACCCAATCAGAGCATGTATTACGTATTAACTAAAACTCTTCAATGATATACGATTTGCTTCCCGCGCGGTGCTTGATTGTTTGCTTTTCTGTCTCTCTCACCCTCTCTGACATTCTCTGTGCCTGACGGAGGGGGTGTGAACAGAGGGGCTGTTTGCACAGAGGCTGTTTGCCTAGAGGATCTGGGGCGCTCCTCTAAAAATGCCGCTTTATCGTGGTGCTTGACATACTTAAAAGCCCAAAAGCACGTATTGATTTTTTGATTGTTTGCTTTTCTCTCGCACTCACTCTCTCTCTCTCTGACATTCTCTGCTCCTGACGCGCACACTCCTTTGAAGATATGTTTGCATTCTTTTAATTGTGAGAAAGAACTGTCATCTCTGTCTTGTCATGGAGCACAGTTTAAACTTTTGACTAAAGGGTGTTATTTCATGTCTAGAGGGCTCTAATAATGTTAACAGTGTGGGAGAGTTTATAAGGGCTTAAAATATATAAAAATAACCATACAAACATATGGTTTCTACTTCGCAGATTTTCATCTATCACGGGGGGTTCTGGAACGCAACCCTCGCGATCGAGGAGGGATTACTGTACTCAGGACATCTTATATGGATCCTAAGCTAGAATTTGTCCTACGTAGCTCTACGGAAGTTTTAGTCTACTGTAGCACTGGCCCTTAATTTCCAGTATCACTAAGTAATTAATTTACCTGGACAACAATAGAAGTCGAAGTATGGGCATCAGAAGCATCAACATCCTGCACATCATCATCAGAACTTTCTGCCTGAAAAAGATTCAGTGTCATTTGATACATGATTAGTAAGCAATGTCTTCTTATAAGAAAGCCATTTTGCATAATTTTGAATGACTTCTGTAAATCTTAAGGAAATCTTTAAAACCACATCAGAATAGTAGAAATCTCTGGAATTAATATATTGCAGTTTTGTTAAACATCTATAAGCTGTATTCAGACTCTTCATATAAAATAAATAATCTTTGGTCACAGTAATGAATACATGATTGGTTAAATTCATCATTAACAAGTACTCAATGTTATAGATGTCTATAGTAACAGAAAGCAAACTGCCTTTCATCTGTAATTTATAAATTGGTTTGCACATATAAGTAAAGTTCAACACTTACACATTTCACTTCTAGATACAAATCATCTTTCTGAAGTTGTATATAAACAGTCCTCTGTGTAAAGATCTTTTTAAATATGTCACCATTTAGTTTCTGACGAGGTACTAATGATGGTTTCACAAGTTTATTATAACATCCAAGAAGAATCTCAAATCTTAAAATAGAAAAAACACAGCTTCTATTTTTCTACAACAAAGCGTCTACCTTTTTTTCATACCAAAATTATAGTTTAATTTGGTAAAAGAATTTGTACCACTACTACCATAAAGGAATGTTTCCTGTTTGGCTAAGACTGTTCAATTGTACAGAATAAATTATGTGATGTCTTATGAAATGATAAATGAATTGAGGAGTTGAAATGCCTTCTGATATCCCTAGTGTAGCACATGCATGTGCCTATCTAATGGGCTTCATTTATGCCCTGAAATGAAGCTACTCCAAGAAGTTTAAATATACTTTTTACTTTTTCCACAAGGTCTTCCTAGAGGTTGATGATGCAAACAAAAAGATGACCTCCAAGATTCACAAGCTCAGGTTCTCCTTTTTTGGAAAATTGCCTCCAAACCAGTTTAATGTAAGACATTTCCAAAATTATTTTTATTCTTTGAGTATTATTTGAATGGAAAACAATGTTAGAAAGTACAGATTGTTGAGGGTAGTATTGTTGAATGTCACCTTAATTTCCCCACATAGCATTGTCATTGTTGCACATCTTTATGTGTCCTTGGCTTCCTGTTTCCCTATGTCTTCTCTTTATCTCTCATTATTCTTTTTTGTGTGTGTCTCCCTCATCTTCGGAATTTGTGTTGCAGCTTTACCAATTAATTCGCTTTTTTTCTTATCACAGAATTAATAAAATTTCATATATAATTTTTCATTATAAAAATTTATAAAATCAGATTTGAAAAAATAAATAGTTGCACTATATGAAGAGTGCATTATTGAGAAGATTTAAATACAAGGATGATATATTCTAGTCTCACCTGTCAGCCTTTTCTGTCCCCTTTGTCTCTGTCTGTCTCGTTGACTTCCTGACTTTTCCCTTCTGATTGTTTTAATTTTTTTTCTCCTCTCTCTGTCATTCTAACATTCAAATCTAGGCAGAAGATTATTTTTCTTTCAAATGCCACAGTTATAGTCTGCAGTATTTTTTCTAGTAGAATTCCAGCATAAAACAATGTTCAGTATTTCATTTTAACTACTTGAAGGTTTAATATTTACTTTTTACTGTTCATGTACTTTGTATTTTATTCAAATGAAGGTTCTGTTCTGATGTGTATGCTCCAATGTAACAGTTGTTTTTGCACTTAAAGCCAAACAGAGTATGGACCATTGGTGGCCTTGAGGGTCAAATGATGTGATCTTGATTACAAAAAATGTTGTATGTATTTGTTTTGTCGGCTTGTCGAAGATGAATAAATGCACTTAGGAGTGGATTTTACCTCTTGTTTCTAAAAGCTATTAGATTTAATAATTTTAATTGTGATTGGCTTAGAAAATTAGAAAACAAAAGTAATTGAAAGATAAATAGCAATGAGAATGTTGAGTAGATTCTACTCAAAAATGTACTTGTGGAAATGACAACACTGAATTACTTATACAGTACTCATAAAAAGTAATGTTTCCTGAAAACTAAGATAATTACAGCTTACAAGACATAATTCTGTTTCTGAAAATTTTCACAGGTACTACTAAGAATTTAGTTGATTACTCATACTAAATGCCTTCAAAGTATGTAAAATTGGATAACTTTAACTCAAAATAATGATGAGGAAATTATAAAAATTAAATTTGATTTACTTAAAAAAGCTTTTTTTGAATTCAAACTTGTCAGATGCCATTACTCAAATTTCCACTGTTTAGACTACATAAAAAACTGATGACCTCTCTCTCTTTCTGGCTCATGGTAGAGGTGTGAAGCATTCACACTATATAGAATCAATGTAAACCAACATTTCCATCTTGCATTATGTTATCCATCTGTCTATCAGTCTTTCTAATCTATCTGTATTATGTAGACCATAATTTTTATCTTGTATCGTGTTATCTATCTAATCTATCCTATCTAAGCTATCTATCACAGGCGCGTAATAAAGGTGTGGCGTTTTTACAGTATATAGACTCAATGTAGACCAGCATCTCTATCTTGTGAAAGTACACAAGTGATTGTGTAACTCTTTGTATATATTATTGTTTACAGTGTTTACAGAGTCAGGAATTTTCATCAGGATATCAACATTCAATATTAATAACAGCGTTTTGCTGTGAATCCATGCACATAGCTCTAAAGGGTTCTGCACTTCTGTGGAGGAAAATGAACTTAGCAAAATAAACTACATAGCCAGTCTCCTTTTAAAATGGCTGAATCTTACAACAACGGCTTGGTTTTTGATTTTTTTCCCTTAAAATGTTTTGGACACATTGTTTTACTGTGTGTTTGTAATCTCAAGGCATGCATCAATACTCAGTAATACTTTGGGTTTGAAAAATGAACTTGTTCTGTGAGTTTTAAGGCTTTTTTTTATCACTTTGGGGTTCCAGTACCCTTTAGCTGCATTATAAACCAGATCAGGCTAATTATTTTTTACAATATGCTTCACTTTAGAAAGCAATTTTATTGTGAAGAAATAATTTTGACTTGAAAAATACAGAGCTTATCCTTTAAAGCAAGTCAAGATCTGTGAATCTTTCTTCACCAACAGATGCCCCACCGCCATTGGACCCCACGACCTTGCCCAACACCCAGTCAATACAAACATTGACCAGAGTAGGAGCAAGAACACACCCCTGACGAACCCCAGAATCAACTGGGAAAAACGCAGAGGTCCTGCCTCCACTCTGCACAGCACTCACAGTACCTGTGTACAGGCCAGCCATAATATCCAGCAACCTCAAAGGGATCCCGCGAACCCTCAGGATGTCCCACAGGGCAGTCGAAAGCTTTGTGAAAATCAACAAAGACTGCAAAGAATCTCTACCGATATTTGCGTTTGCGCTCCATGAGAACCCTCAGTGCCAGGATGCGGTCTATAGTAGACTTCTTAGGCGTAAAACCAGACTGTTCCAGGTGAGCAAGTGATCACAGATCCTATTAAGGACAACCATAGCAATGACCTTACCCGGCACCGAGAGCAGTGTTATCCCCCTGTAGTTGATGTAATCCAGGCGATCACCCTTCCCTTTCCAGATAGGGACAACAAGTCCTGTTTTCCAGTCAGTTGGGATGATGCCAGGCTCCCAAATTGAAGCAAAGATTGCTTGCAATGCCAGGAGGACCGCCTTACCACCAGCCTGGAGAAGTTCACCCCAGATACCACAGATTCCTGCAGCCTTTGTCCCCCTCAGCTGGTTCACCACCTGTGCAATCTCAGTGAGATTGGGTGGTTCACAGCTAATCGGAGGATCAGCCCCAAGAACCATGGACCCAGAGATATCCATCGTCCTAGCCAGAGGATCAGCTTTGAACAACTGCTCAAAGTAGCCAGCCCAGCGGGTCACAACTGCAGTGTCATCCGTAAGGACCATTCCATCAGCCGCCCTGACTGCAGAACAGATTCAGATGTGCGTAATGCTTCGATTCCTCTGTAAGCAGGACGTGGATCACTATACAACAGATGGTGTGTCACTTGCTCACAGATTCCTCTAACAAATGCCTCTTTATCTGTCCTCAGAGCCCTCACAGCCATCCTTCTCAGTTCCCGGTACAGACCAGAGTTGCCATTGAGCAATGCACTGTGACTCCTCTCGATGATATTCAGGGTGCCCTGTGAGATGAAACACCTCCTTTTGGGAACACCGGTAACACCAACACAACCCTCAGCAACGTTCAGGGCCTTGTCACGGAAGGTCTCCCACATCACATTATGATCGATGCTGTGATCTTTGCAGAATCAATGGAGGCTCTGATCGGGGCGCTCAAGAGACTGAGTGAGGAGTCTGAGTGTCTGTGCTTGCGAGTGTCCAGGATAGAAACAAAGATCCAGGCCTTTAATGACATTTTGGGCACAGCCATCAGTAGTGTGTCTGTTTGCGGAGAGAGTGTTGACCTTGTCGAGAAGTTTACTTACCTTGGCAGTGACATTCATGTCTCTGGTGACTCTTCCTATGAACTCAGTAGACGGATTGGGAGAGCATGGAGGGTCATGAGGTCGCTGGAAAGGGGTGTGTGGCAGTCCCGATATCTATGCAAAAGGACGAAGGTCCAAGTCTTTAGAGTTCTGGTACGTCCTGTCTTGCTATATGGTTGCGAGACATGGACACTATCCAGTGACCTGAGATGAAGACTGGACTTCTTTGGTACTGTGTCTCTCCGGAAAATCCTTGGGTACCATTGTTTTGACTTTGTGTCGAATGAGCGGTTGCTCATGGAGTCCCAAATGAGGCACATTACCTGCATTGTGAGAGGGCGTCAGTTATGGCACTACGGCCATGTGGTGCATTTCCCCAAGGGTCATCCGGCTCGTAAGATCCTCATTGTTAGGGACCCAAGTGGCTGGACCAGGCCAAGGGCTCGCCAACATATCACCTGGCTGCGGCAGATAGAGGGTCATTTCCAGAGGGTGGCACTGGACCGTGCATCTGCCTGGGGGGTTGCAAACCGGGATCCCAAGTTGTTTTGTCGTGTAGTGGGTGCTGTAACGCACTGTACCAGTGCATGCTCCCCAACTTGACTTCACTTGACTTATCCTTTAAACTTACATAACACAAAAATAACAGACACGACTGAAAAATCTGTTAAGCTATTGCTATTTAAATTTAAAATGCAGTAGTAAATTGTGAGATAATCTCTTTTTCAGTTTTGGCCAAAACTATTATTATCACTTTTAGCACTTTTTTTTAGGATTGGCCAATGTATTTTACATATACAGTATATGAAAAATCTAAATATAATAGGTCTCTGTGTTTTATATTGCTTGACATACCCTTTTTAAGACTGTCTCAAATTGTTTTTTAATTAGGCACACAGAGTTGATCACAAACCCGAGTGCTTAAGATCATTATCACAAATGTTCTAACTTTATACGCCTTTAGACATAAGTAGTTACAGTTGATTGTAGGTATGCACAAAACTGAGACGATAAAACAGGACTTATTTTATAATGCATAATAACTAAAGTAGAGTGTTTGTGTTTTAATTTTCAAGTGAGGGTACTTTTATTCAATAGAATGCTGAGAAAACTAAATGAAGGTCAAATATGTCTAAATATAACACCGGGCTTGAGGTAAAACTCATGGCAAATGGTACCTTAGAAAGAGTTTTTATTTTGCAATCTAAAAAAATATTACTTCACTCACTCTATTTGTATTTAACTTTTAATTTATAGTACATTTGTATTCTCTGTATGTTTCTATTTTTAATTAATATGAGTCATGGGTGGGGCAACTTGCTCAACTACTTTGCTCATCCATTCCAGTTGAAAGCTCACTTCCTTATACTTTTTAAATTACTGCTCTACATATCACTTTCCTTCTTGTTGGGAAGCTTCATTTTTAAAATGAACAGTTTCTCTTAGTACAGAGAAAACCAGCAGAAAGACACCATTTATATTCCTCTGAAGCATTCCCATGACTCTGAGAATTACTTAGCCTGGCCTATATGGATGTCTACTCCACAATCAGCTATGTCTCTGGGCTTACTTTCCAAAATATACTTATAAAAGTGGTAGAGCAGAAGAGCTCAGAATATAGAATCTTGCACTTTTAAAGACATGCAGACAGGATTGTGTCAGCTATAATACTTCTCATACAGAACTAAACTCTGCCAAAAAATATTTAAGAAAATTTGAATCTGTTTAAACTTCCAGAATGTTGCTGCTCATAAGCCACATGCTACAGCTCCCTTTTAAGAATGTGGAGGGTGAAGATTTTAGATACCTATAGAGACAGAGAGAGAGAGAGGTTAGGAGCGCACACTGATACAGTGCATTGCCACACCCACCACACGACAAATCAACTCAGGATCCAGATTAGGACCAGACTGCAGCCATGCAACGGGTGATACCTCAGTACCACACTAGTTCAGATGGAGTGGAATAGTGTGAGGTTTTTATTTATGGTAGCTGGAGTGGCAATTCTGCCACCAAACCCCAAGTTTTTCCCTGCAGGTTGGAGGGCCTACATGCAGGGACGGATGCAGATTAACGTCATACCCAGGATGGAGCAATTGCAGGTTAAGGGCCTTCCTCAAGGGCCCAACGGAGCAGAGACCCTTTTGGCATTTTACGGGATTCAAACCGGCAACCTTCTGATTACCAGTGCAGATCCCTAGCCTCAGAGTCACCACTCTGTCAATGAGAGACAGAGATATTTTAATTAACCTTTGGTCTAGACATGTAAAAGAATTTAAGTTTGTCATTTAGCTATCTAAGCATCATAGATGGTAGGACTGAATGTTGATCCTATCACTGCCATTTATATGCTCTCCCTACTTCTGCAAGTTTTTTCTCTCTGAGTACTCTAGTTTCTACCTCACAGATTACACAATCATATATGTAATGTTAACTGGGAATTCTTAATTAATCAATTATGATTCTATTCCTGATTATATCTTGCTGTGGACTGCCACCCTAACCAGGATTGGCTTCCAACATTCTCCCAAAGCTGTTAGTTTCCAACTGCTTGCTTCCTTGAATCGGATAAGAGATTTACAAAAGTGACAAAAGGATTAAATTAAATTACATATATAGTTATCCTATCAGTGTTTAGGTGGATTTTGATTATAGTATGTTGCAACTACATTTTTATTGCATGTTTTTCATAATTCTTTTTTGACCACATCCACTTACTTTCCCAAGCAGACTGTTCTGCCAATAAACAGCCATGTGTCATGAATACTAATTGCTAACTGCTGTCTCTGTTACTGTATAGTGCACGTCACACTGCAGCTCATTCTAAGATCAACTTCTGCAGTGAAGGAGTTGGCAGTCACTTCATTATGCTGCAGCACTACAGAAGGCAAGTCAGTCTAAAATCTTATAAGCCCTTCAACTTCTGAATGAAGACAAGACTGTGAGCATTCAGAATTTCTTAAATACAATTATGATTAACTAGATTTATAGGCAATCAACCATACCATTAAGTTATGTTTACCCTGTTTACTTTAATTCATCATCTTCTACTGTACATATGTGCAAGTATTACAAGAGGCAGTGGAAAAAAACACAACCAACAACCAGGCTCTCCCACACTTGAATGATACAGGTACATGTCAGATAGACAGGGTAAAACAGTCTTACATATTATATGACTCCTAGATACAAAATCATATAAGTTTAAAAAACATTCAAATTTAAACTTGCCTATAATGAATATCAATGTGGGTGTGTGCATGATTATGTTGTGTGATGGATGGGTGCTTCATTTAAAGTTCATTCTCACCTTGCACAAAATGCTGCCAGGATAGACATGACCCCAAAACTGAAAAAAGCTAGTTATAAAATAGATGAAAAGGAACGATAACCACTTGGAAAAGGAAAATTATCTAAAATTATTTCCTAGAAAAAAATATGCCACTAAGTTAGCTGGATTTTGGCAATTGCATAGAGACATAAAATTGAGGAAACAGATTCAAACATCAGCCTGAAAAAGGAACCTAAAGCAGCAGCCTAACAATGAATTTACAAGAGTTTGATTCATCCCAAACTGGCACTGCTGGTGCATGTACATTAGTTAACTAATTTAACAACTACTGTGAAAAAAACTTACTGAAAACAAAAACAGGACTAGAGTCATTGGAAGGTAAAATAGACAAGAGCACAAAAACAAAACATGCTTAACAAATACTAAAGATATTAACTGACACAGACAGATAGATTAAAATTTCCTCAAGATGAAAAATAAAATGTCTGGTATTCCCAAAAAATTAAGAAAAAACCCAGCTCCAATAAGAACTATTTGTCACACTGCTCTTCTCAATAGATTATCTTCAATTGGCATTACCCAAACTCCACTAGACTGGTTTAGATCCTACCTCTCAGGCCGCACTCATTTTGTTAAGCTTAAAACTTTCACATCCCAACCCACTGCTGTTACTTCAGGTGTGCCCCAGGGCTCTGTCCTGGGTCCCGTCCTTTTCATTATTTACCTTCTTCCCCTTGGTAATATCTTTCGTAAATATATTTTATATATACATTAGCTTCCACTGTTATGCTGATGACACCCAGCTCTACCTCACTAGCAAACCAACTGATTCCTTTCCACCCTTCTCACTTATTGATTGCATAGTAGAAATCAAATCCTGGTTTTCTTCAAATTTTCGTAATTTAAATAGTGATAAAACTGAGGTTCTCCTCATTGGTACAAAATCAACATTATCCAAAACTGATCATTTTTCATTTGTTATTGATAATTCCTCTGTTTCCCTTTCCCCACAGGTTAAGAGTCTGGGTGTCATCCTCGACAGTACTTTATCCTTTCAGTCCCACATCAATAACATCTCCCGGTCTGCATATTTCCACTTGCGTAACATTAATCATTTTCGCCCCCCTCCCTCACTCCCCACACCACTGCTATCCTTGTTCATAGCCTTCTCACTTATCGTCTGGATTATTACAATTCCCTTCTCTTTGGTCTTTCTCGCAAATTTCTTTATAAGCTTCACCTGGTCCAGAATTCAGCTGCCCATATCATTACTGGAACCCTCTCTATTCACCATATCACTCCGTTTTGCAGCAGCTTCATTGGCTTCCAGTTTAGTTCCGAATTCAATTCCAAATTCTCCTACTAACTTTTAATGCTATCCACATCCTTGCCCCTCCATATTTGTCTGACCTCCTCCATGTTGCCATTCCCTCCCATACCCTTGGATCCTCTTCCTCCATCCACTTGATTGTCCCCTTCGTCCATCTTACCACTATGGGGAGCAGAGCATTCAGTTGCTCTGCTCCCCAGTTCTGAAACTCACTACCCTCTGAGCTTAGAAATATTGAATCTTTTTCAGTTTTCAAATCTAAACTTAAAACTCATTTGTTTAAGACTGCTTTTTCTCTTTGATTACAATTGCTCTGTCTGATTTTAATTTTCATATTTTACTTTTGTTTATAATTTGTGTTTTGTCTATTTTTCAGTGTCCTTGAGTGTTTAGAAAGGCGCCTACAAATAAATAAAATGTATTATTATTATTATTAAGCTAAGCTTTAGTTTCATTTAGCATTTTTAAAACTTGCCAGTTTTAATTTTGCAGAGGCTAGGTGTGAACTAAGCAAACCCTTAAGGACTTTCACTTTTAACACTGAGTATCTTCCGTATAGTGATAATGGTAAACCATTCCAAGCAATGAATAATTTGGCCAAGGGTAAACCTGTACATACAGAACAGCAGAGGGCCAATGACAGAGCCTACAGAAACTGCTTAAGTGACTGGTGCTGTGCTGGACTTGCTTCTACTAACAATAAAACTACTTTCCTATCAGTCAGATAGGACTTAAACTAAAGGAGAGCAGTGACAGAGATACCCAAAATGGACATTACAATATCATGCTTGTCCAGGTCAAATACTGCATTAAGGTCTAACAGAATTAATATGATGATTTTCCCAGAATTTCCTGCCATAAGCAAATCATACGTTACCTAAAGCAGAGAAGTTTCTTTGCAGTGTTCTGAAATTAGATTGAAAGGGTTTTATCAGCTTATTACAATTTAAGTAACTGCTGAGCTCGGAGGCCACAACACACTCAAGAACTTTAGAAAGAAAGGGTAAGTGAGAAATAGGTCAAAAATTGCTCATATTGTCAGCATCTAGACCAGGCTTTTTTGAAGTCGGGGTTACAGAAGTGATTTTCAAAGTAGCTGTCACTGAGCCAGTGTCAAAGAATGTATTTATTATTGACGTAACAGTCTGTATTATGGCATGAAGGCAGATTTGATTAGTGCGTTATGGATGGGGTCCAATAAACAAGTAGTAGGCCTCATCTTCAGAGATGGTCATAATAAATAGAGACAAAACTGGTAAAAATTTGGAAAAGAAACTGGATGGAGAGGGAAGACAGGGAAAAATGTAAAAGGAGGATGAACTTGTATCATTTTAATTATTTAGGTTTTTTATTTTATCATAGAAAAAGTGAAGGAATTATTCACAGTCTTCAGTGTAAGAGGTGATTGGGCCAGGTAGACATTGGAATAGTTTATTAACTACAGAGAACAAACTTCTTGGATTATCATGGTCACTATTTATTATACTGCCATAGTTTACATTACTGTATCTCTGTAAGCCCTTTGATGGTCAGAGAAAGCCTGTGCAAGCATGGTGAGGCGAGTCTTATGTGACACTCTCTAAATGAGTTGGCCAGCTGTTTTCATAGGTTGTAGTGCTGAATGCCTAAATGAGATCTCCTTGTGGATTAAAGAAGCTATGTTATCTAAGGCTGAGTGGATGGCTGAGTTATACAGAACAACAAGGCTCTGGGAAAGGCACTATATAAATAAAATTTATTATTATTATTATTATCTAATGTGAATGGAATAGGGGTAGACTGAAAAAGCTCAGAAAACAATCCAGCAAGGACAGAGGGACAGATATTTTTAAAGTTTTTAGAAGAAATACAGTGTTTACAGTTAAGAGAATGAGGAATCATTGAGACTGTGAAAAACACTTTTTTTATGGTCATAGAGGTAAAATCAGCACTGCAAGTATTGCCAAATGATAAGCCAAATGTACAGACCAGGGGCCTCATGCATAAAGCCGTGTGTAGAACTCAGACTTAAACACAGTGTACGGACAAAAGTGGAAATGTGCGTACGCACAAAAACATTCAGATACACATAACCGTATGGAAGCCAACTTCCACCCACTTCAACTCCATAAATCCCGGTCAGTGTGAAAAGTAATGTACGTGCACACGCCTGCCGTCCAACCCCGAGTGCTCCCAGAATTTTGCATATTTTAATATGCAAATCAGTATAAATATTACCTTCCCCGTTCAGTAATTGGTTAAAAGACAATGGAAAAAACACATGAAAAAAACAATTTCAGCGAATATAAAGTGGAGGCAAGGAAAAATGTACTATTTGTTAGTTTAAGCAGTTGTATAAACAGCAAAAGAAAGTTGATCGAAAGTTCAAGCTCAGAAAGCCGCACTGTGCTCGAAATAAAAAAGAACTGGTCAGATATCAAAGTTGCAGTGAAAAGGTGTGTAGCCCACCATCTGAGTATTATATGGAAGCTTATTAGAGTACAGAGAAAAGAAAAAAAGGGATACAGTGAAAAAAAGGTGGAAATGTCCACTTTAACATTGTAAACTTAATCTTAAAGTCAAGGTTAAATTTGCTAGAGTTTCTCAGATCCCTTCGTAACTGAAGTAGTATGTTAAACTATTATATTGTATGTGTTCTTCTATGTGTTCTATGTGTGTTAATCACTATGTGCTTCTTAAACACGCTTTCTTTTTTGCTGATAGGACACAAGATACATTACATTCATGATATTACAGCTCTCTGAACAATTTAAATACCAAGATCTATATTTGATACCATTTTTATGATGAAGTGAATTAAAACATGTATTAATAAACATGGGAGCACAGTAGCACAGTGGTAGCTATGAGCAGGCGCCCCGTCCAGAAACTGTTCCTGCCTCCTGCAAGATGCTTGCTGGGACGGCGCGCGGTCCTCGATGAAATAATTTAATGCAGCAGTACTGTCTCTTTCAGTCTTACCAACCTCCAATTCCTGTTCTTCCTTTTGTTTCTCCACGTAACATAATCGCCACATGATAAGCCCTGTAATACCTTTCAAGTCATTTGTAAGCATAGAACAAAGATTCTTCAAAACTTTTAAGGAACATTGAAATATCTTTGTAATACGTTTAATTATCCCATTTATCCAATCGTTATCATCTAAAAATGTATGCTCCCTTCTTTTAAATTGAATTAAATTCTTTTATTGTTATCGTATGGTACAATGAGATTCAACATGCAAATCCTCCATATACTTATTTTCCCATAAAATGTTAAAATAACAATAATAATGGGTGTATGAAACCTTTTTCGTTTGTACAAACCGTTTATACATGAGGCCCTAGGTCTAATAGGTAACCACTACAGTAAGTAGGAAAATCAACAAGTCATAACAGTCTGGTAGGGATAGGAATTAATTTGTCAGCTTACATCTAGTAATGTGAATGTGGGTGTTAATATTGCATACAAGAATAATTGTCTGGGAAAGAGAATTTAAATGAGCTAACAATTCCATCAGATCAGATAAATAAGACCCATTGTATTTAGGAGCATAGTAGAGAACAATAAATGAAACAGGACCATATTTCATTATTAGTTTTAGAGCCAGACATTCAAAGGACAATGGACATTCACTTGGTATTATTTTGATGTTTATCTCAGATCCAACAATTACAGCAAGCCCTCCACCTTGTCTTGAGATGTGAGTTCCTGTATAGTAAACATAATCAAATGGAGTTCAGTTGTTTATAGTCCTGTACATAACTTCTAGGGCTGCTTTGCTTTGCACACAGTTCTCCAGATGCCATGTTAATAGTGCACTATACAGTCTAAAAATAATACATACTGTATATACAGTATGTATATATTATATATGTATATACTCCATTCTTTCATTTAAGAAACATAACAAGTGTTCAGTCCTTTATGGCACTGAGCGTGGGTCCCATGACTGCATTAAAGCCAGTGGTTTGCTGGACTAATGTGGAAACATTATGTTAAATAGTTTTTTGATATTGAGTGTTTAACAGTGTCACACACGTGCGCATGGGGGGCAGCTAAAGGGCTTGAGGGAAGGCAGATTGGAGGTATGACGGGATGTGGCAGAGTACACTGAACTCTTTTTCTCCCTTGCCTGTAGACCATTCCCGGGGGATTCCACCTGGCTCTCCTGAAATCACTTCCGGGACCGAGCCAATGGAAGTCGACCACACCAGCTCCAGACCCTCTGATGTGATCCAATAGCTGAAGACCACGTGCTTGATCCTTATGACCTCACTTCCTGTCTTACCCTTTAAAAAACTGCCCCTTTTCCCTTTTTCCTCAGTCTTGTTTTGGACTCCGTTTTATGCACTTCAGTGGTGGTTATTGTGATAAAAACGACTTTTGCAGCCAGGATACCAGATTACACGGGTGGCTGCCCCAAACATTTATCTGTCCATGTCTCGTTTTTGTGACAACAGATATTATCTAATGTTACAGTACCTAGTTGACACATGGTTGAGGATTATTTATTACTGTTATATAGACCTCAAGACCTATGCACATTCCTAAAGGCTGCTAACATCAGTCAATGTATTATGTGATCTGAGTGTTGTTGCATTGGGGAGACGTTTGTAATTTCCACTAACACACAGTTGTTTACTAGTTAGTTATTGGCTGAATTGTGGAAAAGCACTATGCAAGAAACTTTGATATACAGAAAGAACAATAAGCTCAGAGTAACTACAGCTGTTGATTCATTTTATTGGCAGATAACATTATTGATGTAGTGAACACCTTATTGCTGTCTACTGACATTGGAAGGACAAAATGAATACCAAATCAATTGGTATATCATTTGGATTAAATACCTTTAATGTCCAAATCTATGCGTCACCCTCCAGATTTCATAAACCCACCCAGTTACAGTTGCATCTGAAGAGCAAAGGTTTTCAGTGTGTGCTGTTGTGATATGTAGCAAAGAGACTGAAGAAACTCCTACACATTCTGTTTTACATTTTGCCTATTTTAAAGAAGTATTTGTATTTCACATTAAAGGTTATAGTTAAGTTTGTGATATGTGTGTCTTTGTTTATTTTTTATTTCTATATTTATTTTTCAAATTAAAGCTGTTAAAAGGAATTGTAACATGGTGGATTTAGGGAGTGGCATGTAGGGGGTCCCAAGAAGATTCCACTTAAGACCCAAGTTTGGCTAGGGGCAGAGTCAGTCTAATCAATGAATTCTCCAGAGATGGACTAGTCAAAAGTGTAAACAGTTAACACTGATTCTTTTGTTCTGCTGCCACATTTAAGGCATTATTCTTTTTTTATTCTTTTTTGCATTTAAAATCATTAAGCAAGTAAATTGTTCTTCTTATTTGTTATTTCTGTTGTCCACTGAGCCTTCTTCTACTTAAACCAAAAGTCATGACAATATGTTCATATTACATACAATATTTATTGCAGACATTCAGTTTATTTCAGTTTAGTTGACTAAGCATTTTTTGAAGTGACCTATTTAGCAATATTTGGTTTTGGGATGTGGTGAGCATATAACTGGATAAATTCACGTGTAAATTATGCAAAGTAAGTAACCAGATTTTTTTCATGGACCCCTTGATATTGCTTGCTGTTGTCCAAGGTTGTTCACCATTGTCTTACATTATATTATATCATAAAGCTGTTTATCTCCATTCTGCATGAAACCATCATTTCTAAATTGCAGAGGTCCAGAGATCTGCCACAAGACACTTCTCCTGGGCCCTGTTAACAGATGCCACAGGTACACAACCAATATCTAGCACGGCTTCTGACTGAATCTGCAATGTATCTATTTGGATTATTTTTTTTATACATAATTTCAGACAAAAATATAATTAAACATAATCTGAAAACATCAAAATGTATTTATTTAAAGCATTGCATTTGCTTTAAAGAGTGGTACACTTTTGATTTGCTGTGACAATGATGACCTTAAAAACCTATATCCACTTATAAAAAACAAATGGGGTGGGCGCCCAAGCACTCATAGAGGATTGAACACTGTTGGACTATTGGAATTAGTCAGATGGTTGAAAAAGGAAGCAAAAGGAAGGAATGGTATTATGGATGAATATCATTCTCTAAATATATAGAATTTAGTAGTAGGAATCAAATTAAATTAAAAATAGGTGAGAAACATACTGCCAAAATTCTGAATAAGCAAGGTATTCATATTTACTGGAAAAACAAATCTTTACAACTTAAATATAACAATAAAATGCAGGCAGAATATTTTATTCCAGGTCAAAATAAAGGTCTTATTCAAAAGAGGAAAATATGAAAGAATTTGGAGGGGACTGTTGAGGGTAGGATTGTATTAGAGCCTAGACGTATCATAATTACAAGAAAGGGTTACTGATACTTTAGGACAGAGCATTGGATGGAAAAGCATTTGGGTTCCATTTCTCTTCATATCAATGGATACCATCAGTTAATTTCTGCTGTGACCACTTCTGGGCACTAGCCCCATTTGAAGCTTGTGATGTTCCTGGCACTTGCAGTTTGGCGCTAGTGACAGTACTTCTGGTCGAGGAAAGCAACAGAATGTAGCAAAATAAAAGTGTCCTTAAACCTTCAATTCATGTGATGTTGGAGTTAAAAATGAATATCTCAGAAACTAAGAAGTTTTTGTGCAATAGATTATAGGGACAGAAAAACCAACTATAGCATACTTTACTGTTCTCTGACAAATAAGATTTTTTATCGGTTTTTAAGATATTTGAGAATGGCTTAAACTGTACTCTGTATGCATGATTATACTACTGCTACTACTACTGATATTACTTCTACACGGCTATTCTGTATATGGCATGCATGGGTAAAAATGGTACTTTCCATATCTCATAAACTAAAGATTGTTGCAGCATGAAACTGCAATGAAGTGTAATCAACTGACACTCCTTTAACAGGAACTGGAGTCAGTAATTGAAGTAATTAACCGTAACATGCTTATTTTTTATATAGTGCTGTGAAAAGGAATTTGTCTCTGTCATAACATAATGTTTTTGCATATTTTAAACAATGAATGGCCTCAGACCTTGAACAATAACCACAACTAAAAGCTTTGCATAATTTCATATCTGGCTTTTACATTGTTGTTGAGGAATTTTAGCCTACACATCTTTGAATAACTGAGGCAGATTAGTAGGTTTGCAAGTGTGAACTGCTTAGTTCAGGTCCTGCCATAAGCATGTCTATTAAATCAGGACTTTGACTAAACCATTTCAAATCTTTAATTTTTGTTCTTCTGTGCCATTCAGTGGTAGACTTTCTTTTGTTTTTGGGTCATCGTTCTGCTGCGTAACCCCATTACATTTCAGTTTCAGGTCACAGACAAATAACTGGACACCCTCTTTATGAATAATCAGGTAAAGTGCAGTATTCATGGTTCCATCCAAAATGGCAGTTCTTTCAGGTCCTGAGACAGCAGTGTCCCCATACCATCACACTAACACCCTCATGTTTAATTGTAGGTGTAAAGTTCTTCTGTATTAGATTTATACTGGATAGAGTGGGACCTGATTCATCCAAAGAGTTCTACTTTTGACTCATTTGTCCATACAGCATTATTCCAAAAGGCTTGGGGGGTCACCCAGATATTTCTTTGCAAATGTAAGACAAACACTGATGTTACTATCATAGAGTCACTAACACTAAGCTTAGCTAAAGTTCAAGAGGCCTGCAGTTCTCTTACAACCTGAACGGTCCGGTACCAGGCCAAGTGACCGTTTAAAAATTTTTTGCTACATCATACTGGTGAACTTTGCCACACACCAACACAAACAATACCTCATTTGCAAGCGATGGGTGTCGTCTTCACACTCCTAGTAATCAGATTGTTACAATATTTACAGTTACCTTTTAATCTGGTATTTAATCAATGCATGTGGTATTTTATAAATTGTTGAAAAAATATTTGAAAAAATTGTAGTAATTATTCTGTATAAGGAATAAGTTTTATTCATCAATCAATGGGTCCCGACCAATAGATTTCATCCAATGCAATGAACCCTCCCACCAACCCAACAAACGCGAACTCTAGGCCGAAAACCAGAATGGTGTTATACCATTCTTCTCATTTGTCGTGTGCTCTTGCATATTACATCACAAGACAACAGCAAATATCTACAAGTGACACCTCAGTATTTACAGTAGACTCTCCTGATAAAAACAAGTCCTAGCACATTATTGTACGATGCCCCAATAATGAGATATCCTCCAAATAAGAGGAGGAACGAGCCCCCATTGGCAGATACCACCTTACATTTTGGGGTCATTAGCTTGGACTCAATAGGTCACACACTTGCACACCTTTTATAATTGGATGGCAGTGACTGTGAATCTCCAGCGGTCCATAGATGTCCATATACAAACATAATGAAACACAGCTGGGGACGTGCACAATCAACTACATAGTCTCTGAAAGACGCCTGGTGCATCAACAGAAAACATTAGCAGAGCATTGTTTTATTTTTTAATTTTATGGAAAAAATGGCTTCAACTCTATTTAAGCACTCTTTGAGTTAGGATTTAGTGACAATGTCTGAAGACAGTGATAAAGACCTGGCTGATTTTGAGTCTGACATAGATTTCAGTTCAGAAGAAGAGTTTCCTGAATAAGTAAACTTGCTAATCAATTACTCTGTATAATTTATGTTTAGTTTAATTTTTGATCTGTGTAGGCTGTTGCTACTTGAAAGTATTATATCTGATGTTATATTGACAATGGCACCATCAAGCAGCCATAATTTACATTTTATAATGCCTAATATGTATATATTTTCTTATATAATACGTTACCATGGCAGTTTGTTTGTCTGTCCAGGATTTTAAATCACCTGTAGCTTGCAAACTGTTTGAACCACTGACCTGAAATTTGGTACACATATACTACATGATATCTACTATCCTCTTTCAGGGTGATGACTGACCTTCAAGGTTATTCCACTTTTTATTTTATTTTATTGTAGAATCAACTCTCGGCAGTGGGCAGGAAGGTGTCCGTGTGGGTGCTGTTCTCATTGCCTACCACCATCGCTGTCACTTCCCCTACCTCTTCATATCTTAAATCATTCTTGAGTCAGATTGAAGACTTAAGTGCCAGCTTAGGTGAAAAATTAAGGAAAACATACTAAGTAATTGCAACACAAACACTGACTTAATTAGTTTTTAATGCAAAAAGATGCCGACGGAAGAAGAGAAGAAGCAGGCTGCTTGGGTGGAGAAAACAAGAGCTGCTCAGGAAGCAGCAAGTGCATACGAAGCAAACGAATTTTAAACGTACAGAGAAAGAGTATGAAAACTAGAAATGCTCAAGCCAAGTGTATTCAGTCCACGTTACTGTGCAGTGCACTGTTAATGGTTATATATAATGTGTATGTAAATTACAATGTGTATCTCTTTATCTTATATTAGTGTTGCATGAAATTATCTACACAAAGGCATTTATATTTATTTATATAATTCCACTGTTTTATATACAATAAAATTGTTCTGAACCTGGATCCCTATTTGGAGAGGATTTGGACAGAAGTGGGGGACCAATGGTGTCAAATTTTGTAACTATTTATTACTTCATGTTATCAACATGAAACTTTAGACAGGTACAGTTGACATGTCTGGGAACACATCAGAGGTGAAAATGCTGCACTGGCATTATTTGTACATGAGATACTGTATCAGAAAACCAAAATTTGAAAAAAGAAAAAAAAAATACTGTGAGCGCCTATTTTTTTTACTTAGTTTAGCAACAGCTTCCAAGTAAAGGGATGTTTAAATTTGACACAAAGCAGATTCTGTCATATTTGAGAAGTTGTCTATTAGGTTTTGGTGAACAATTGACTGTCCTGCCTTTATTTTTTGAATAATAAGACTTTATTTTGATGTTTTAAGAGTTTTGCTGGTATTCTCTTTGCCTTTTTGATTGAGTTGTCACTGTACCCTTGGGGTGATTTCTTGGGAAGATTCACCTTCTTCTTCCTCTTTTCCCAATTGTATGTGGGAGTAATGCTCCTGATTAACCTTCTCCATAAAGCTTGGTCCTTCTTCCCTAGTCAAACCCTTTCTTTTAAAATGTTCTTTTACTTTATCCATCCACCTGTGTTTCTCCTTCACTTTCTTTTCTCCTATACTTCCATTTCCATAATTTTTTGAACCACAGATTAATTGTGTCTCCTCAGCACATATATATGCCATTTCAGCCTATCTTCCTAAATATCTCTACAAATTTTTTTAAACAATTGGTTGTCTCATTTCTTATTTTGTCCTTTTTTGTAACTCTGTATGTCCATCTCAATATTCTCTTTTCTGCAATATTTAGCTTCTTTTCCTGTACTCTCTTTGCTGGCCATGTCTTAGCTGTGTACATCATTACCAGTCTTTCCACTTTTTTCAAACCTTATCTTTAGACTTTGCCTTAATTCTTCTATCATACAATACTCCTGATACCATTTTACAATTGTTCCATTCAAACTGCACACTGTAGGTTATCACTGTATCTAGTTCACCATCATGGACAAGGCTGAATTAAAATCCCCATCGACCCCTAGGTGACTTAATGAATTGAGCTCCTTAACAGAGAGGTGAACTTACTTTTAATAATTCAGAGTACAAACACCATTAAGCATGGTAGTTCCCACTGTTTATGTCGCAGCATTCAAACATGGGAGTAGAAGGGTTTTCCTTGATGATTTTGGTGAGCAGACACTTGATAGCTTTGGAGTGCAAGCTAGCAATTACTGCAGCACCATTGACTCTGTTACACGCTGCAACAATAATTTGAGAGAAAAAGGACATCTTGTATAATAAATTCTTCAGAACAAGAAATTACACTGATCAGAATGTGGCTGGAGAGCATGTCTTAATCTTCACCCAGTACTGATGTAGCACAAAATCTGAAAAACCATCAATGTAGCTCTACAGTATGTGTGCTCATTACTTGTTGATCAAAAAAAAGGCAATAGAAGGCAGCCCTTTCCCAGTGCAGAAAGAACACCTTTTTAGTGAAATGCTGTTTCTTTGGTTTGTTAGCCTTGTGCTAATCAGAACCACCAGTTTATTATTATATTTTTCATGGAACGACTGGTGTGTTGACTGGCGCGTATTTGGAGTATGCCATTTACTGAATAAACATTGATTTCCGGTGTCTTTACACAGTGATAAACCATTAAAACATGAATATGCTGCATAGCTCATCTTTTCCTGTTCCAGGACTAGGCCTGGGTAGAAATATCTGTTTTCGAATTAATCTTTAATTTTCATTTAAATGATTCAATTTCTATTCTTAAAGTCTCAAGATCAATCGTGTGAATCTCTATCCTGCTCAATTACTATATGTAGATTTTTGCTTATCTTTGGTTTTGGTGTCCTATCCAGTAGATGGCGCTAATGCACCTACTAAGGCTTTATTTAGAAGAAGCACTTTACTAACTTGCATAACTTTGTGTGTCCTCTTTAACTGAAATCAGCATCTATCACACTCATATATTGACAGCTGAAACTCCAGGGCAGCAGATTCCTATGTGATAATCACACATTAAAAAACGAATGGGCAGCTGTGGCGGATGTGTTGCAGACAAGTGTGCTGCATGCCAGTCACACCAGGATCAACTTTGTTGCCTATATACGGAGCTGCTGAAATGATTCACTAATGTTTCATAAACTTTTTTAGCACTGTCCATGAATAGAGAGTTTATGTGTTGGCAAGTCTATTAAACATTGCTTCTCTCTAAGCATGTGGTTAGCTGTACTTTTATGGTGGAAGAGAATGATCGTTTTTAGTATGGCTATATTGAAATGTAGTTATTGCCTGCAAATTAAAATTGTTTCATAAAATGATGCTAAACATTATTACACCTATAGTAGTATATAAACTCATAATCTTATACATTTATAAAATAAAATCAAAATTATTTTTTCAATTGCCATAAATATATATACTGTACATCATATTCATGTCAAGGTGTTTTCACAGAGTAGCATTTTTGATAATAAAATCAATTAACCTATAACTGGCTTTTTCTTGTTTTGTTTTATTTCCAGTGCTTCATGAGTAACTAAGATGAAAAAAAAAAAAAACCAAATACTGCCGTGAAGTAAGTGCACTGTAAATGTATGACATAATTTTAGTTAGTTTTAGGTAATTTTAGTTTCAGGACAAAAGGGGTTGACTTTCATTAAGATACAGATTTTTTAATAAGATAATGGGATCTGATAACGGGATTTTTAGTTTATTGTTTTGTGGGACATAACATTGTGTAATGTGCTTCTAGACTTATAGTTGGATATCTATTGCATAAAAAAACATTTATTTTACAGCTCAGTAACATCCAGAAAAATATCAAGAGAATTGCAAACTTTTTGTAAGGAAATTGTTCTACTTCCTGATAATAACATAGCACTCATTCAAAGACAGGGAGTGAAAGCAATTCCTCTTTGAAAGCAGGCTTGTGATTTCAGCCCTGGAATTCAACATAGCTTGGGATGAGTAAACAGTTTTCCAAGCAATAAAGAATGCTTTTCCTGAAAAACTAACTTCCTGCAGGTCAGTTACAAAATGTCTACGGTGTAGGCCATCATTTTACTATGGTGGTGCACTTTAGGTATTTCACATGGGCAAGTGCAGATTTGTTTTTCATAATACTTAACTGTTTTTACTTGAACTGCACAGTGGTGTTGTTATATTAGATACATGTTCACCTGGTTCTCCACAAAAGGTTTAGTTTCATGTGACATGATTATTTAATTTCAGATATATCATCAGCATTGCATGGTAGATTTACGATTTACAATGATTGCATTGACAAAGTAAATTCTTCTCCAAATTGTAATTCCACTTCAATAGGATGGCAAACTATTTAAAATCAAAATTGATTGAAACTGATATACTTTTTGTAAATGTTTAAATTTCCTTTAAGTACCAACCTCTCTTAAATGCACAGTATACAGTATTAATCAAATCAGATCAAAAACTTTTCACTACATAAAATGGATTACTCAGTTCATTCATCATTTCACCAAATATCACATAATTTCTTTTGTACAACTAATCACTGACTTTATGTGAAAACTCCATTCCTTTATGGTAGCAGTGGTACAAATTCTTTTGCTAAATTAAACTATAATTCTAGGTATAAACATGTAGACTTATTTGAAGAAAAGTCTTGGATGCTATAATAAACTTGTGAATCCATCATTAATACCTGGTCAGAAACTAAATGGTGACACAGAGGACTGTTTATATTCAACCACAGAAAGCTGTTTTGGATCTAGAAATGAAATGTGTAAGTGTTGATTTTTACTGTTCACATCGGTAAACAAATTTATAAGCAGTGTCATTGCAGATGAAAGGTGGTTTGCTTTCTGTTTTTCTAGATATCAATAACGTAGTTGTTACCTATTTTTAAATATGTACTTGTTAATGAGGAATTTTATAGATCATGTATTCACCACTGTGATCAAAGATGAAAGTTAATATTTGTTTTTATATGACAAGACTAAATGCAGTTTATAGATGTGCAAAAAACCTGCAAATGAAATTGCTGATATTTGTTTCAAACTGCAATACTATCTATACTAATAAAAGGCAAAGCCCTCACTCACTCACTCACTCACTGACTGACTCACTCACTCACTCACTGACTCATCACTAATTCTCCAACTTCCTGTGTAGGTAGAAGGCTGAAATTTGGCAGGCTTATTCCTTACAGCTTACTTACAAAAGTTGGGCAGGTTTCATTTCGAAATTCTACGCATAAGGGTCATAACTGGAAGCTATTTTTCCCCATATAATGTAATGGAGTCTTGAGTTGGAGATGGCCGTGGGGGGCGGAGTTTCGTGTGACATCATCGCCTCCTATGTAAGTACGTAGAGAACAAGGAAGAACTCCAAACAGCGATGAGCACAAAACGCCATTTCACAATTGAGAAGGCAGAAAAACATTATGAAGCAAATGATGCATACAAGCATATTCATAAGTACAGCTACTGCGGAAACAAAGCACGGCGTGAACCGTAAGTTTATATTAAATTAAGTTCATAGACAGGCTGCCACTAGCGTTTGTAATTTAGTGCCTGCCCATATAAGGCCGTCCATCAGCGGCAATCCAATACAAACACTGCCGGTAAATGTTCACGGGTGAAGGACTGTGCTTATGCAGAGGAAGATGAGATGGTCAGGGTGGTGTTTGGCACAAACTCATTGAAACTGCGAGAGAAACTTTTAAGTGCCGGGTCTTAGCTGACATTACAAGAGATGGCACCAGCACAGCTGGGAACCTTCGATGCAAGAACACCAAGCGGCTCACGTGAACTGACGCAGTGCACAGACAAAAAGCAACAGTTCCAAAGAGTGCTGAACAAAAACCGAATTACACAATTGAGAAGGCAGCAAAAAATATGAAGCGTCTTATACATACAATCATATTCATAAGTGCAGCTACTGCGGAAACAAAGCACACGGTGGAAAAAGTGAATGTCCTGCTAAAGGAAGACAGTGTAAAAAAAACCCGTGCATGCAGTTTGTCACATCACAGATAAAAGGAAGACGAGCTGTTTATTGATGCAGTAAGGAACTAATCGATGAATGTAACCTCTTATCTTTGCAGCGGTTGACAAACACGGAATGTAACTTGAACACATCCTACAAATACGAGCCTGATTGAAAGAAATAATGATAATCAAATCCTTGATGACAGCAACATTCAATAACACTCACAAAACAATTACTGTATATTGACAATCATGTTACGTTATTTTTAAAATGTTCCCTTTTCTTTTTCATAACTTCTACTTCTCCACTGCGGCACACGGGTATATATATATAAATGTATATATATACCCCGATCTACAATACATACTTTAGCATAGACAAGCCACACGCTGTGGCTAATTGTAGAGTCTTAAGCCTCTAACGCCGACATTGAGGTTCATTCCGAGAGGGGTGTACTGACTATGTGCGCGCTACCTGATTCATTTTACCTTCGCATCTCCTTGGTTTGGGACGTATGAAAAATATTAGGTTAACGCAGAATCATGTTACGTTATTTTTAAAATTTTCCCTTTCTTAGCACAAGCACAGCTGAGAAGCTTCGATGCATGTACTCCATAGCGCGTTAAAAAATAATGCATTTAATCACACTTTCAATTCCAAGCAAACGGGAACTTTTGTCAATGCATGATTTCCTGGTACATCCATTACACTGATGCACACATCACAGCTACAAAAATGTTAGAGTCGGAATAAAGCGCGTTCCTACGACTGATCATTTCGACTTCCAGCGAAGCCTTGATAAAAGCATGGTTTTGTGCACACTGAAAAGCAAGCAAAATTAGATGCATTACAGAAAGCGGACTTTGTGGCTCTTACTGGGGATCATTGGACTTCCGTGACCGTTAGTAATTCTAAATACATCTAATTACAAAATGTTCAATGATCACACTGTTTTAGCCTAATGTACAAAATAATTTTGGCTAATGTTACTCAGAGTTTAAAGAGTAAGCTGGTCAAATTACCTTTTATGTTTCTGACTTATTTTTTAAGAAGAAAACTGCACTTTATGTTGAAATTTTGGTTATTATTATTTAAAGACAATACTATTCTGAAAATGTACTTAAAGTACTTAAACTACCACTTTATTTTTAAGTCTGCCCAATTTTAACCAGGGATGATATTTTTGTTTCTGTTTTGAATTCAAATGCAGTTTAAAAGCTTTTTTCAGAAATTAAAACAGCTTCAGTTTACAATATTCATGTCCATGTCTATTATTTGATTCTGTAAGCCCACTAAAACCGTTTTAAATAAAAAAAAAAAAACATTTGCGATTTGGGGCAAATTTACGTGTCGATTACATACGATTAATCAAGATTAATTCTTACACAGCCTCTAATTAATTGGATTAATTTTTTTAATCGAGTCCCACCCCTAATATATATATATGTAGATATATATATGTAGATTTGTATATATATATGTGTATATACAGTATATATGTAGATATGTATATGTTGTATATACAGTATGTATATATGTGTGTGTGTATATACAGTATGTGTATATATGTATATGTATATATATGTTTATATATGTGTCTGTGTGTGTATATATATATTTATATATATATATGCCAGCAACACTCATGACAATGACAAAACAATTACATTGTCAATCATGTTACGTTATTATTAAAATGTTTCCTTTTCTTTTTACTTCTCGCTGCCAATGCAGGTATTTTGCTATATATATATATAAATATATAATATAAATAGATAGATATGACAACAACACTCATATCAATGACAAACAATTACATTAACAATCATCTTACGTTATTTTTAAAATGTTTGCTTTTCTTTTTCATAACTTCTTTAACACACTACTTCTCCACTGTGAAGCGCGGGTATTCTGCTAGTTGTATATATTATTTCCAGAGATTTCCAAAAGTCCTTTTAAATTATACAAAATGGCTCTCTTAAAAGAAGACATTGCGTTCTCATCATTTATCAAATGACACTGAATCTTTTGCAGGGAATAAGTTCTGATGATGACGTGCAGGATGTTGATGTTTCTGAAGTCCATACATCATCTTCTATTGCCAGGTAAACCAACTACTTAGTGATACTGGAAACAAATAGTCATAAAGTTACATACTGCCAAACTGATTTATTCCAAAAAATGTAAGGAGCGTACGTCTCCAACAACAGCTTTCACAGTCACAAGGAAATTATGCAAACCATACACAGAAAGTGACCAAACTGGGATTTAAAACAGAGATTTTTAAGGAAACATCATTGGTAATGTAAATAAAGATTTTCAGAGTTGAGATTCCTGTCATATGTTTAATTTTAAAATTCCATAATAACATAATGAAGCTTTGGATATACTGGACTATATAAGAGGTGGCACGATGGCGCAGTGGGTAGCGCCGTCGCCTCGCAGTTAGGAGACCCGAGTTTGCTTCCCGGGTCTGCCCTGAATGGAGTTTGCATGTTCTCCCCGTGTCTGCATGGGTTTCCTCCGGGTACTCCGGTTTCCTCACACACTCCAAAGACATGCAGGTTAGGTGCATTGGCGATTCTAAATTGTCCCTAGTGTGTGCTTGGTGTGTGTGTGCCCTGTGGTGGGTTGGCGCCCTGCCCGGGGTTTGTTCCCTGCCTTGCGCCCTGTGTTGGCTGGGATTGGCTCCAGCAGACCCCCGTGACCCTGTAGTTAGGATATAGCGGGTTGGATGTTGGATGGATGGACTATATAAGTGTGTGTGAAGATGAAGATAGTGCTCAATGACCTATTTGCCATCATCAGATAATGGATTCATTGTTTGTAAAAATGCATCTTCGATTTGAGGAAAAACAATATATGACAAACTGTTTACTGTGGTATGTTCATTTTCAGTGCAAGAGTAATTAGAATCAACACTAACAGAACATTCCTACAGTAACTTGCTCTGTAACAAGCCATGCTGTAGGATGCCAGAGGTCCACAGTTGCAGTGGTGACATGTTCTGCTCCATTCTGAGTGAGTGGTTATTCCATTGCTGTATGAATTCATTGACACCAGCATTAATGCTTGGCAGATAAACATAATGTAAAGCAAAGAGATCAACAGCTGACATAGCATCCAATAAATCTTTATAGTAGAAACTTAAAACCCTATTTCACTCTGCCCATAACCTTTCAATTTGCTGTTTCTGCACACTTCATCCTATTATAAAACTTCCCCTTCCCAAACTTCATAAATACCCAGTGAATTGCGCAACATCTATGTTTTCTAGTTCTGTATCACCACAAATACGATATTGAAGACCAGAGTGATGCACACCTTCCTGAAAGAGTGAAAGGACCATAGATGCCCCATTGTATGTGCAGCATTTTGAATATATTATGCAGTGAATAAATCCATCAACACATCCATGGAAGAAAACTCTCCATTGTGCTAGCATGCGGTTTCCAGCAATGTGTCTATTTAAATAAAAAATAATAAATTTCAGACACAAATGATTCAAAATGTATTTTAGATAATGTAGAAGATATAGAAAAAAGTTCAAAGGTTATTTACACATTGAAAAGGAAAGAAGGTAAAAGACACAACGTGTCAGCTTAATAGCCTTCATTAGGTAGCCAAAACATTGTGTCTTTTATCTCCATTCTTTTTCAGCGTGTAGCCTTTTCTTCTTTGCAGAAGCTTACTGATATAGCCCTACATTATATATATTATATACATACATACAGTACATGCATGCATACTATTGTGCATAAATATGGGGTAACTTCAAAATTACCTTTACTGTGATAGAAACTGATATTTTTTGTATGAAAATACCATTAAATTGATTTTTTAAATATAGCCAATGTATTCCTATAGCTATTGCTGCTAAAAATTGTTTTAAATGTTTTATTCACATATGACTGTAAAGCCCTATTTTCAGCTGGCATTCCTCCAGTGTCCTAATGGAAAACTGTCCTAGCTCATCCTTAATTAGTATAAATGCTAATTGGTTCTTCAAGAAACCTGTGTAATTGCATTAGCACCAATGAAATGTGTTATTTTGTTCAATAAAGCAAGTATCTGTAAAGATCAGTTCTGGATTTAAAAATGACCAAAATGAAATGTCTCTTAAAAAACACATTTAGTCTATTGTTGTTTTGCTTAACAAAGGTTACTCCATGTGACAGTTTACCAAGAAGCTGAAAATTTCAAACAAAGGTGCCCACTGCTGTATTAAGAGATGAGGGCAAATTGGATCTAATCAGGATAGATAAAGACGGACGGACAAAAGAGTGTATGGTGTGACAAACAAATGTTATACAGGTCGTCAATTGGCTTCTTCCTTACATAAACGCTAAATGCCAGTGTCATCTGAAACAGAGAAAGGACAACACCAAGATACTGACCATAATGTGCTTTCCTGGTCAGCATCTGTCCAATGCCTGTGTTCTTCTATCCATTTTAACTTGTTCTTGTTTTTTGACAGTTTCAAAAAATGGCTTTTTCTTTGAAACCCTTAGTCTAGGTTCAGCAATCCTGTGTTGCCTTTTCACTGTTGCAGATAACACTTGTATTTGCTGTGTCTCCAAAAAATGGAGATAAACAGAGGACCTGTAAGGTGTTTGTTTTTTAAACTATACTATCTCACCTTCCCCTTTGAATAATAAATTAAAAACCAGTTATTACAAGCAGTAATAGCCATTAGAAACACTAGGAATGCCTTGCTGTTTTTTAAATTAATGTATTGGTATCCTTATTAAAAGAAACATTCATTTCTGTCAAAAGCAAGAAACTCCAAACATTTGAATGGTAGTGTGTATATCTATATATATAAAAGTCAATGTATGTATGTAAGTATGTTCCAGTATCACTATTGAACAGCTGCAGTGATTTTCATGAAATTTGGTACACATGTTTCTCATTGGTCAACTAAAAATACTGTAGGGTGAAATCAACCCTAACCCACCCCCTTTTGCGTAGGGTGGGGGGTGATCTTGCGGTCTTGTATGCATGTTATCATCCAGTTGACACTCGGAACTACCACCAGAGGGCGAACTGGAGTTGGCCGATTCTAGGCATCAACTTGATGATAACATACAGTACATACAAGACCACAAGACAAGCACATGAATGAGTCTTCATTGTTTATTAATTTATTTTTATTTTTAAAGTTGTGTGTTTTTTAAATATTTTTCTCAAACTATTAAAAAAATTATTATTTATTTTCGTCCTAGGCAACACTGGGTGTTTCACCTAGTATTATATGTATTTGAAGAATCAAATATTTATGAAATGCTACATAACATTCAAATACATAAACACAGCTTGGGATAAGCAGAAATTACATTACTTGGAATTACAAAAAATAATTTATAATTTTAAAATGCCTATGAGTAAACATTAGTGATATATTTGTCAATGGTTATATGAAATTGTAAATTATGTGCTTTTCTTAATATTTTACTTTTGTTGTGTAACTGATTACAAATAATTTTATGATAGCTATACATATGTATGAAATGGGAATCATTTTAACTATTAACTAAAACTATGAATTATGTGCATATATTAATATTTTATAATTTTTGCATAGTTAAAGGCTTATGCTTACCATAGTTGATTGGATATAAAAATGTAAGTTCTTCTTTGTATGGCCCATCGCCATCTAATAGCTCTCCCAAATGGATCAATGACATGTATATGCTCATGTTTTCATTTCCTTTGAATTTTCAGTCCATGACTTTGAATACATCTAGCAATGTAACTTTCACCAACATCTGGTTTCAAAGAAATAACTTGTGAGATAATGGAATCCAGCTTGATATTCGAAATATCACTAAATGCTTCATTTACCAGCATACCAAGGTGTGCTCTGTGGTTATACAGAGTTCTAATGCTTATGTACATTATATTTGCTATTGCATTCCATGTGTATCCCATTTCTCTGAAGTTATTGATTTGGCACGATGTTAAACTGTACCTAGGAAAACATTGAAATAGTGATTTTGTTTTACATCCACAAAATACACTAAAAATATCCAGGTAGTGCTCATAAGAAGTCTGTTAAAAAACAAAATCATGTTCAAAATATTAAACTATGCAAATCACTTTTATTAATATGATAATTTGCAAAAATTAATTGCTCCTAATTTGAGCACGCTTAAACAACATCCTAATTGGGGAGACAGGGTGTTACAGTACGCCATCAGCACTTGTGACAAGAAAAGGAAAAAAACAGCCTATATTGACAATCCTTGCTCACACAGGGTACACTTTTTAATATGCAACTCTTTGAGATGTACATGGGAAGAAAATGTAGAAACCATGAGTAAAAAACATCCACACAAGGCTAAAATGTTTAACCTCTACCAAGATAATGCACATGTTAGGAACATGAACAAATAAAACTAGAAGCATGAGTGTTTCTTACAGTGGTTATTGCATTGCAGTACCCATAAAAAATTGTAAAATGTAGCTTTCATATGTTAGTTATTGTAGTCAAACACGTTTTTCATGTGTCCTTGTTACTCTTGGAAAAAGTGCAAAGTTAGTTAGATATCTCAAATTCATGGTTCAAATTAAACAGTGTGATGGGTGGCTGGGTCCCATGCCCAGCCAGGACGCCCCTTAAACACTGGATCCGGGGCATAAGCCATGGGATGCACTCTACGTCCTCCAGAACGTGTGGTGGCAGCCCTCCTGCGTTACATCGGGGCCACAGGTGAGGGATGTCAGGACTCATACCTGTTGGGCTCCGTGGCCACCACTTGGAGGAGCTGCATGGCTTAACAAGCCTCTGTGGGCTGGAATGCAGCCACACCCAGAAGTGTAGCCTAATTAGACCAATTACCACCTGGAGCACTTACGGGATGGCTACAAAAAGAGCCTGCAGCCACTATTCAGGGGCCAGAATCAGGGGGGGTGGAGGTCGGTCACCAGAAGAAGGGTTGGTCGCTTTGATTAGTGCTTGAGACTGTATTATACCTGTGGGGTTCACAGGGAAGACATGCCCCACAGCAGAAGACTGTTTGGTTCGTGTTACTGTGCTTGGGGCTGTGTATTGCCTGTGGGGTTCACCACAGGTGAAGAAAACAATAGTCTACCTCCACAGGTGAAGAAAAAAGGAAGAAGTCAACCATAGTCTCATCAAGCCCTTCCGTGAGAACCCTGTTTGACCCATGGGCGGTGCCTCAGTGTTAATCTGTGCTTTCATTTTCTATTCTTTAATATGTAAAGCACTTTGGCTACTGTTTGTATGCCTATATAGCACTTTATTTACAACATATGTTCCAAAATGCTTTCCAGAATTGATTTTTTTTCAATATGTAATTGCTCTAACAAACTTTTTAAAGTAGTTATGTTAAATGTCTGTTCTGAATCATTTGGTAAAGAAATAAAAGCCAAACTTATATATGAATGGCTTTCAAGTTGTCTAGCTAAAACTTCTAATTGAGTCAAATCAGGAGAATTTATTCTAAAAAATAGTTCTACACTTCTTGATTTGTCATTCTTCCAGTAGTTCAGTTATTTTGGTATCTTTGAAGAAATATTACACACACAGACACAACTACGGGACACAAAAAAATGTAATCAAGAAGAAAGTCTTTTTTTTTATTATTTTTTCACAATTAAAGAGCTGATGTTAAAGGCCTTTAGGCATCTAACACAAGCCAGTTTTGTCTTTTCTCTTAAATAAATTTTATGGCTCGTTTGCATGCATTTGTGACAGTTAGGGGGCGATATCGCTCCCTTGAACCCTCGGACAATACGTCAGACACCAGATAAAAGTCCAATAACTGACTTTATTAATTAACAACAGTGCACAAAGCACTCTCCTCTTCAAAATACTCATTAATAAACACTATACAATCAATAATCAGTCCTCTACTCTCCCAGACACATTGCCACCCTTCCACCCAGCTCAGCTCGTCATCTGAGGTTTTCCCACAATCCTTTATAGTCCTCGACCCGGAAGTGTTTTGCTCTCTCTGTCTGCGTGACTAGGAACACTTCTGGGTCAGATAAAGTCCTTCTTCTTCACCCCGGAAGCACGTTATTCCTCTTGTCCATGTGGCTCGGACCTACGGGGTGTAGGGCAAATAAGCGCTGTTCCTCCTTGCAGCGCCTTCTAGTGGCCCCTGTGGTATCCAGCAGAGCTGTAAAGGAAAACTCCAACGTCCATAATTCCCTGCTGGTATTTGGGGGACCTCCATGCTGCAGGGAGGGCTCCGCCTGGCGGCCTGGGGGTATTGGCCGGGATGAATGGCCGGCCATATTCCACACATTATATAATGATGTTAAACAAAAATAAGTTAACTAATAATTTTCCACAACTGATGGTCAACCGCAGTACTAGTTACATGATGATAGGGTAAAACAGTGAATTTACATGCTGTCTAAATCGCACTGGTTTAAAAATAAATTCTTGTATATGCACCAGCAAAACATAAGAGTTGTGCTAAATCCAAAACATGCACCAGGAATCCAGTGCATGTGCCAGCAAGTCGATCAATTTGTGGTGAATCCAATGTGTGGACCACCAAACCAACAGAGTTGTATGAGCTAGTACACACATACAACCAACAGAGTTCAAGTGCAAAACCGACATGTTACCCAAATGAAACCAGTGTAAGACGTGCATGAAACCAATATAGTGCATACACAAAGCCATTGTTAGACCAGCACAGAACGCAAGCCAATATTGTTCATACGTAAACCTATAACATGCTAGCCTAAGTCGATGTAGTTTACTCACAAACCAATAACAAACATACTGGAACCAGCGATATTACGTGAAATAATACAGTTTATATACAGACCAGTGCTATGCATATACAAATGTATTATTATATAGTTCACTCACAAACCGATAATATACGGACATGAACCAATATAGTTCATATGAATGAAACCAGTATTGTTCACACGCAGACCAACAGTAATTATTCATAAACCAATAGTGTTCACACGTAAACCAATAGTTTTTGTACAAAAATATTTTATTTATGGCCTCTTTGGCCCCTCATAGTGTTACTGAATCCAATACGTGCTCCAGCAATCCAATGCCTGACCCAGCAAACTGATAGGGTTGTAATAAATGCAATGCATGAGCCAGCAAACCGATAGAGCTGTGTTGAATCCAATGTATGCACCAGCAAACCAAAAGTGTTGCATTGAATCCAATGTGTGTCCCCGAAAACTGAGCGAGCTGTGGTGAATACAATGTGCCACCAAACTGACAGAGGTGTACTGAATCCAATACATGCACCCACTGAATTCAATGCATGCCCCAGCAAATCGATAGAGTTGTGGTGAATCTAATACATGCGCCAGCTAAAAGCAACGCGTGCACCAACAAACTGATTGAATTGTACTGAACTAAAATCCATGTATGCACAGGCGAACCGATAAAGTTACACTGAAGCCAATGCATACACCAGTATTTCAAAATAGCCACTCTAACAACAAAGAATTTTTTTCCTAAAGTATAATTAGCAATTAAATATTACAAAGTGATATCTTGGCCTGAACATTTAGTGAAAAACATATGCAGACATGAAGTAACATAGCATAACATGAGCACTTGTTTCTGGTGGATTTAAGCAAGTAACGTTATTACAGTGTAGTAGTTTGCCTTGTGAAAATATAACATCATCCAATTATTTTTACACCAAAAGGAAAGTAAAGGCAGAGTCTGAAAAAGGCCAAGTGTGAAGGCAGGAAAGAATTTGTTCTAAAACACTGATGATGTTATTATTTACTCCCCTTCAATTGAACAGAATCTCCAGGACTTGGATACCATCTTTCATCGTCTCCAGCAAGCACACTTCAAAAAAGTGTACCTTCATTCAGCCCCAAATCCATTTCCTCGGGCATATCGTGTCTGCAGAGGGGGTTGCTGTAGACCCAGAAAAGATTTCGGCCATCCGAGACTACCCCACCCCCACAGACTTAAAATCTTTACAGCGTTTCTTGGGATTGGTGGGGTGGTACCATAAATACATCCCTCGGTTGGCCGACATAGCGGCTCCCTTAAACCAATTAAGAAAGAAGGATGTCCCATGGGAATGGACCAAAGAATGCCAGGACGCCATCGAGCAACTGAAAGAACATCTACAAAAGCCACCCGTCCTGGCCCAGCCTGATCCACGGCTCCCTTCTCAAGTACATACGGATGCCAGCAACCTGGGGCTCGGGGCCGTGCTCATCCAAAAAAAGAACCAGGAGGAGTGCGTCATTGCATATGCTTCGCGAGTGCTGCACGGCGCCGAGCTCAATTACTTAACAGCAGAAAAGGAGTGCCTGGCTGTAGTGTGGGCCATGGAAAAATGGACACATTTTCTAGAAGGGGTTGATTTTGAAGTGTACGCAGACCATCATGCTCTGACCTGGGTGTTTAATCACCCGAAGACATCTTCCCGACTGACCAGATGGGTGCTGCGCCTCCAGAATTTCACCTTCAAGGTCACGTACCGGAAGGGCTGTAGCAACATCGTGCCTGACGCTCTGTCTAGGGCATCAGAGTCCTCGGGGATGGTGTGCTTGGAAGAAGCAAAGAAGGTATTTCCATCACTACCTAGTACTTTTTATGATCTGCCCCAAGCACAAGCTTCCAGCCCTTTTAGTCAAAATATTCGGAAGGAGCTGGATAAACAGCGCACTGACCGGGTACACTTTGTGGACCTCCAGGGAGTTCTGTATAGATCTGTTCCATCATCCTAGGGGGGCCTGCAACAACAACTTGTGGTCCCGGAGGCGCTCATAACAGAGTTTTTGAACTTTTTTCACGACAGCCCTTTAGGTGGTCATCTTGGCCGGACGAAAACCCTCTTGAAAATTCTGGGGGTGGGGTGGTGGCCATCGGTCCGGACAGATGTTTGCCGCCATGTGAAGAACTGCCACACGTGTCAACAGCTGAAGAACCCACCTGGTAAACCATCAGGGATGTTGCAATCGACTATCGCAGTTGGACCAGGAGAGACTTTGGGGGTCAATCTGATGGGGCCATTCCCAATGACCAGCTCACGGAAGACTGTCCTGATGGTGGTAGTGGATTATTTCTCTAAGTGGGTGGAGCTATTTGCACTGTCGGATGCCCGTGCCAGCAAGGTGAGCTCCACCCTGAAGAATGAGATATTCACCCGCTGGGGGGTCCCGAAGAACATCATCTCGGATAGGGGTCCCCAGTTCACGAGTTCAGTCCTTGATGATCTCTATACAGCCTGGGGAGTGAAGAAAAATCTTACTACAGCATACCATCCCCAGGCCAACATGACTGAACGAGTGAACCGGACCCTGAAGCACATGATTGCCTCCTATGTGGGTGAATGCCATCAGGACTGGGATAAATGGCTCCCCGAGCTCCGGTTTGCCCTGAACACCGCGGTGCATGAGGCCACAGGTGAAACGCCTGCTTTGGTAGCACTAGGCAGACAGCTGAAGGGCCCGTTCGACCGACTCTTACCCGGAGCCCCTAGTTCACAAATCACCCTTCACAATAACACTTTAAAATTAGAAGAATTTCGGAGGAGAATTCAACAGAGGTTGGTGGAATCGACGTCCAGACATGCCCGGTTATATAATGCCCGGCGGAAGGAAGCGCACTTCAAGCCGAGAGACTTGGTCTGGACTAGAGCCCACCACCTCTCGGATGCCAGCAAGCGGTTCTCCGCCAAGCTTGCGCCTAAATGGTTAGGTCCAGCAGTAATCGTGAGACAAACCGGTCCAGTTAATTTCCAAATTCAAAGGGCTATCGGCACTAACTCCAAGATTGACACTCTTCATGTGGCCAATATCAAGCTGTACTTTAGCCCTCCCTTGTCCAAGGTTGTGGACTACATAGTAGTAATAGTGTTGTTTGTGTTTGTACCACGTGCGTCTTGTTTCCATCATCCCATTTACTGTTTGTGTGTCAGTGAATGCCATCCCCGTAAAGGGGGACGGATGATGGAAGGAGATCGCAGCCCCAAACCTGGAAAACATTCGTCACAGGACTATAAAAACAATCAAGAGGAGACAAGGAAAAAGGAGGAGAGAGAGAAGGAGACATTCATTATACGACCACGTACCTGCTGTATACCACATCGCGCATTTCCATCCAGTTTGTCTTTCATTCCGCCGGACTCACTCCAACACCCTCATCACGAGATACCCCGGGGTCGGATCATTTTCCACCATCGCCGAGGATACACGGTGAGGCTGTTCCATTTTGTTCCGGGAATTACAGACACTCCATATATCTGTTAACCAGTCATCTGCATCCAGGACAACTGTTACTCGGACTCAAGTTCACGACCGTTCATTTCCGTGCTTCATTCATTCTTTTTTGATATTTGTGTTGTTTGTTATACAGTATGTTACAAGGGCAAGGGAGGGGTTGTTATATTCATATAGGGATTTGTCACGGTGTTGCTTTGGTGGAGGGATATTTATAATTTGTTTAGCTTTTCTGTTTCATTTAATACAATTTATCAGTTTAAGTTTACATATCTGCTTTTCTTTTGTGCTTATTTACACCTTTGATTGTGGGGGAAAGGTTTAATTTGTTAAAGGTTAGATTTAACCTCAGCAATTAATCCAGGCCACAGGTCTTGGAGGTGTAGCTGCCGGCCGGGTAAGGGGTCGGCCGTTACAATGTTTTCTTGCTGTATTATACAGTACTAACACTTAATTAGTGAGTGAATTGGCCCAGAGTAACTGAGGGATTCCTGTGAAAGAACTGTCACCCTGAGCTGTTCAGAACTGTTTCTGTCAGGATACACTTTATCTTTCCACAACCCTGAATTTGATTAAGTACACCCACAGGTGGTGCAGTGGTAGTGCTGCCTCCTTGCAGTAAGGAGAAGGTGGAAGATTGTGGGTTCGGTTCCTCCCTGTGTGGATAGCGCTTTGAGTACTGAGTAGTACTCAAAGTGCTATATAAATGTAATGAATTATTATTATTATTGATAATGAACAGATTGATGGATGGACAATACAGTATGTTGGATTTGGAGGTATCCACAAGATGGTGCTGTTCATTCAAGTAAACTTTCTCAGAAGATCTGTGCCTTCTGGTTCACGTTAGGTTTATATAGGAGTAAATATTTATTTATTTTATTTATTAGTAAAAATAGTAATTAACCTGAAATTTGCCTATAAATGTGGATATAAAATGAACAGTCTATTTTTGTTACAGAACAGCTGAGTTCTTAAGTTCTACTCAAGGTATATACTTCTTTAAATTGATACTTTTTTAAAAAAACTAAATTTCTCTTTGACATAAGCTAAGGAAATGACTTAGTAAACAATGACACTTACCCCCATTTCTCTGAATAGTAATTCATATAAATAAATGAGATCATTTACAGCTTTTCTGTTACTTTTTTCTCTCACCTCAAAACTCTCCAGTTTTCTGCATTTGGCCCCTCTGGGTATGTATTTTTCTTCTGCATAAAATTATTTTCTTCTTTGAGTTACTGTGTATTACCCATCCTGTGCTAACCTTCAGGGTTAAAGAACAGTTTAGGTGGCAAGTAAACAACCTGTTCTGAAATATCATTGCAGCTGTACTAGCTGTCCTTCAACCCCAGTAATCCTGGATGTTAAGACCCTTCTTATACCTGTTCATTACAAATTCTGTTTTATCTTGAGGCATACCTTCAACAAATATTGCATAAGTTCTGTTCTCTTGTAGTATGTCCCAGAGTAGATCCCACTTTTTCATCACATGCTGATTTTCATCTTTTGAAATAGAAGATGTCCTAGTCAGGTGTGTGGGTCACGATATGGCAATCAAATGAGAGTTTATACTCAGGACACTGCAATGTTATCTCTATAACCTGTACACCTACTCTTGAAATGATTAGAAATGCAGGGTGTAAATCTAGCTAGAATGTGCCTCTGCCTCATACAATATATTGACATCTCAAAGCTAATACATGATTTGTTTCAATTAAATATTGAGATATTGTTATTTTTATGAACATATTTTTTGTGTATTTTGGTGTTTTTTGACCTGCAGATCAAGTGTATGTTGTTTCTTTTTATTTTGCCTTCATTCTAACAAGATTGTTTTTTGGCTTGTATCTTGTTTTATCATTTTCAAAGCACTATTTGGAAGGTCACGTGAACTCATTCATTGCACTAATGACATTGTGGATATGACGGTATAAATATGCAAAAGTTTTCAGTATACTTTATCATTCAGTGGATAAAACAACAACTGTTCTTCCATAGCATCATCTTCATCATCGGCTGTTCCCGTCAGGGGTTACCACAGAGGATCTTTCGTTTCCATATCTTCCTGTTTTCTGCATCTTGCGCTGTTGCACCCACCACCCACATTTCCTCTCTCTCCACATCCATAAACCTCCTCTTAGGCCTTCCTCTATTCCACTAGCCTGGCAGCTCTATCCCTAACATCCTTCTCCCAATATTCCCAGCATCTCTCCTCTGTACCTCCATAGCTATGCAATCTCACCTTTCCGGCTTTGTCTCCAACCCGTCCAGCCTGTGCTGACCCTCTAATGTAATCTTGTCCATCCTTGTCACACCCAATGCAAATCTTAACATCTTTAACTCTGCCATCTCCAGCTCTGTCTCCTATCCTTCTCCAACCCATATAACACAGCTGGTCTCACTGCAGTCTTATAAACTTTCTTTTCACTCTCTCTCTCTCTCTCTCTCTCTCTCTCTCTCTCTTTCTCTCCCTCTCTCTCATTCTCTTCATTTATCAACCTCTCAAAGTACTCTTTCCATCTGTTCAACACACTCTTCTCAATTTTGAATATGTCTCCATCATTATCCTTCACCCTAACCTGTTGTTCATCTTTCCCAGCTCAGTCCTTCTGTCTAGCCACTCAGTAGAGGTCCTTTTCTCCAACTTCTCATACAACTGACCATACTCTCCTGTACCTCCCCGTTCCCCTACCAGCATTCTTTGTCCTCCTTCATCTGACCTTCTTCTTACCCCTCCTTGACAAAATCACTTACCTATCACCTCCTCATCCCCTCTGTCCCCTTCATCAACATGTTCACTTAAATTTGCTCCAATCACTAATCTCTCTCCTTTGGGTACACTCTCCACCACTTCATCCAACTCACTCCAGAAATCTTCTTTTTCATCCAATGCACATACAACCTGCATGACATATGCACTGACAACATTCATCAACACACCTTCGCTTTCCAGTTTCATAATCATCACTCTGTTTGACACTCTTTTCAACTCAAAAACACTCTTGAAGTACTGTCCCTTCACTTAACACTTAATACCTGGCCTTACTCCACTTCCTTCTGGTCACTTAAACACAATATATCAACCTTTCTTCTCTCTATCATATCGGCTACCTCTCTCCCTTTACTAGTCATACTGCCAACCATTCAAAGTTCCTACCCTCACCTCCACTCTCTTAACCTTCCTCCTCTCCTCCTGCCTCTGGATGCACTTTACCCCTCTTCTTCTTCTTCAGCCAACATCAGCCCAATTTCTCCCAGTACCCTGCTGGGTAACAGTACTGGTGGCAACTGTTGTTAACCTGGGCCTCAACTCTCTATTGTTGTTCGCATACTGATCTGGCAAGAGTTTACACTGGAGGCTTTTCCTGACGCAACCGTCCTCAGTTATCTGGGCTTGGGAGCAGAGTGAAAAAACACACTGGTGTGTGCATCCCCAGTGGCTGGGTTTATTGCTATTTCATAGCATAGTTACCTTATATTTCAAGCAGGCCTTAGTCGTAACTTGATTTTTGGTTTCTTGGTTTTCACTTACATCTTGGACATTTGATTTTCATTAGATTTTTCTGCTACTTCGCTTTTATTTTTGCTCAGTTTATTTTTTTTACTTCCTGTTTTCAACCTTGTTTCTTTTTTTGTTACCATCTCCTGGTTTTGAGCCATTCACAATAAACAATTCTCAAAGAAAAATACATTTTATAAGCTTATTAGCAAAAAAAAAATCAAATATAGGAACACTCAGAGAAAACAACGTGGAATAAAAATATTAATTTGTGAAAGTAACTGTGGTATAGCAGGTCCACAGCTTAGAAAAAAGTGGCCAATTTTTAAATAAATAATCATCCTCTGAATGTGCAGGTTTCAATTAGGCAAGCCTGTCTGATTGCAAAGGCGCGTGCAAGTGCTTGTGTCAGTCAGGTGCCTCATTAATTCCTCTGAGGGTGTTCACACCTGTGCCCTGTTAGGAGGATGAGAATGAAATGAATAAAAGAGAGGTAAAAGAGAGAAACTGAGAGAAACAAGCAGGAGTGAGCGTAAGCCAGTGTAAGCTGGCAGGAAGCAGGCAGATGGGAAGGTAAGTCCCAGGAAAGAACGTGTGGCAGGCATTTAGGAGGGGGTTGAGGGGTCATCTCTGTTAAGCAACCATGTAGCAGGAGTGGCCATTCTGCTCAGGGTTTGCTGTCACTGGGAGGAGCCATCGATTGGCAGCAGTCGTAGGACAGCACACTTTTTCTGGGAGAAGGACTCGGCGGCTCCCTGTGGAACGCTGTGGGGTTGGCGGAGGGGATGCGGCCAGGATAAAAGGTTGTCTTTGCCTGTTGGACAGACATCTCTTCATGCTGCTAATCCCGATCAGGGTAAGACAGAAAGATGTCAGTTTTAAAAGGAATGCACATGGGCTCAGACTTATAAATGACAGTTTCCTGCCTGTGTTTTAGCCTCTTTTTCAATGAATTCTCTATTTATTGAACTTTTTAACCTCCACAGACACGCTCATTTTTACTGGATTATTTATTTATGGACTTTTTAACACTGCACAGTGTTGATTTTGATTGTTTTATTAAACTATAAATAAAAATAAAGTATTTGTTCCCTGAACAGCCACAACTTCTCAATTAGATTGATATCTGTGCCTATATTTTTTAACATCTCAGAATTACATCTAGGAATTGCTCTAAAAGTCAGACTAGTACAGGTCTTTTACCCATAACCAGCGCGGAGTAGGAGTTCACGTTTGAGAATGACATCATGATTTTCCCGCATTCCCAAAACATTCTGGAATGTGCATGCAGATCTCTGTCTAAACACTATCTTTGCGCAGTGCCTAGCAGGTTAGAACTTCTCACAAGCTCTCCTAAAACCTTGTGTAGTTATGAAATTGATAAAATGTTATTACTGTTTCTTCTAGGAGTAGAACCAAATTTGCATCAGTCGGAGATTTTTGTACCAGTTAGGACAATTTTTGTACTCTTAGATGCTTGATAGATAGATACATTAGACTCTGACAGAACATTAACACTTGTTTTTCAGTCGTTCTTGTGAGCATTGGTTTTATCCTTGGGGTTGATGCTTTGCTGGAGAATGGATCTTCTCCCAAGGCACAGTATTCTGTCAGACTGCATTAAGTTTCTCTCCAGTGTTTCTTTTTGTTGCATTCATTTTAGCCTCTACTCTCAAAAGCTTTCCGGAGCCTGCTGCAGAAAAGCATCCCCATAGTATGATCCGGCCACAACCATGCTTCACATTTGAGATGGTGTGTTATTGATAATGTATATTGTTTGGTTTATGTGAATATCAGATAATGAAGTCGCTTTTTTTCTTGAATAAATAACAGATTGTCTCTTGTCTGGCGTATCCAAAAACTTTTTCTTCAGGGTATGTAGAAGGAAGAAATTCTTAAATTTGGAAACTCCGCTCACAGTCCCCACTTCTTATCTATAGGTAAATTCAGAAATTCTGTATTACAGGAAGTGATTGTAAAAAGCCATGGAATCAGTGAAAAAATTGTAAAGGAAGTGAAAAATCACCTGGGGCCTCATGCATAAAGCCGTGTGTAGAATTCACACTAAAACATGGTATATGAACAAAAGTGAAATTATGCATACGCACCAAAAATTCAGATGCCCAAAACCATGTGTAAGCCAACTTCCATGCACTTCCGCTACATAAATCCCGGTCAGTGTGAAAAGTAACTGAAGTAGTAGCCCACCATTTATGGAAGCGTATTAGGGTAGAGAGCGGGAAAAAATAATAGGGACACAGTTTGAAGAAAAGGTTGAAATGTCAGCTTTAATCTTGATATTTACTCTTTGATCACAGTTTATTTTGTCATTAAAGTAGAATGAAATAAACTTCATCCTAAAATCCATGTTTAATTTACTAGAGGGCTTTCTCCTACACCGTCAGGACACCGAATACATTGCATTCATTATATTACAGCTTTCTGAACAATTTAAATACTAAGTTATATAGTTGATATCGTTTTCTTAATGATAGGAATTAAAGCATGTATTAAACATAAGGGCACGGTGGCACCCTATCCAGAGATTGTTCTTTTTGCCTCCAGAAAGATGCTTGTTGCGCCGTGCATGACCCTCGATGAAACAATTTATTGCAGCAGTACTATCTCTTTCTAACTCAATTCCTGTCCTTCCTTTTGTTTCTGTAAGTAACCAATTATTTAAGTGTAGCTAAAAATGTATCTTTAGAATGTAATATACATACTTTACTGCATTTCATCTTAAAAATGCTATCAAGAGCTCCAAGAAGATAATGCATGGAAATCTAAATCAACTTAGAAGCCAGTCGTCATTATATGTAAATATGTGCTTTCTTCTATTGAATTGAATTGAGTTCCTTTATTATTATTGTATGGTACAATGTGATTTAATATGCAAATCCTCCATAAACTTATTTTCCTATAAAATGGTAAAATGATAACAACAATAATAATAACAATATAATAAAAAACAATGAAAAATATACAATATGTAAGCATAAGCATCTTAGGTGGTGCAATATTACAACTATAGTGCAAGTGAGGTAATTGTACTTATAAGTACAAACCGTTCTATCAGGAGCACTTGATGGACTGATTGAGTGCGTTTATAGCTCTTGGGATGAAACTATTTCTGAAACACCAGGTCCCAACAGGAAAGGCTCGGAAGTGTTTGCCGTATGGGGAGTTCAAATAGACTGTGAGCATTGCTGAGGCTGCATGTGCTAGATGCTGTATTCTGATAATTCTCTTTTTGATCAGCTGCTGTCGAGCTGTGATTCCACACTCAGATACAGTGGGTTAAAATACTCTGAGTGGTGCACTGAGAATAACAAACCTAAACCAGCTATGGTATTTGGTATAGTATGGCCATTCCATGGATCATTATATTGTTACAGGTTAGCTACAATCAGATGCCTTAAACTAATAAACGATATGCAGCTTATTTCAGTGTATTTGATAAGGCTGTGTCAGGGATATGAATATAAAAAATAAAGGGAAACCACACAGGACCAGTAGCACTGCTTTGACGTTGGCTGCCACCAGTTTGCAAAACTGAGCCAAAAACTGGCATACGCGATGCAGTGAGCTGGCGTGAAAATGTGTGTGGCTTTATGACAAGTTTAATCTTTACACATCACATTCATTGTTTTAATGTGTTCATATTAGCAATAAGAGGCAAATGACAATGGATCATTTATGATTTTAGGCCTAAAACAGATCATTTTCAGTTTGTCGCATTTTACTCTTAAGTGTTTTTTGTATATACAGTGGTACCTTGGTATACCTCTGCTTTGGAATAAGTCCAACTTGGTATACGTCCTGTTTGGACACGAAAAATTTTGCTTGGTATACGACCTTTGTTTGGAATACGACTCGCGTGCTAACCTTGTTTACCTCTCTCGAGACAAAGCCACGACTGCCCACGAGCGTTAGTGCGCCAGTTGCTAGCATTCAGTGAACAACCCGCGCTATAACTCTCTGAACTTTCACGTGTGTGATATAGCGGGTCCACAGCTCCTGTCAAAGTCCAGCTTTAAAATAAAAAATCACCGCGCTCGCAGCTTGGTGAGGGGGCGTGGTGGTTATGTGGCTGAAGGTTGTCAGGGCGATTAGCGATGTGGGCGTTTATCACCAAAGTGCACTTGTGAGGGACTGTCCGCATTCATGATTGTTCCTGGGGCTGCTAATCTTGATAAACAGAAGCGCGAGTCAGCTAGAAGGGGAGTAAAAAAGAATGGACTGGAGGTTGAGTGAGTGAGAGTGAGAGAGAGAGAGAAAGAGCGAGTGAAGTAGGCAGAGTTAACGTCAGCTGCAAGTAGGGCGACTCCCCTTTTGGGAAGCAGGGGGGCCGATAGGTAAAAAGGCACCGGGCTTCTTGGTTTTTTTTTTAAAGAATGCTTCCTGCTCTATTTTAACTTCGTTGTTTTTAAGAAGACTTTTTTCTATTGTTTTTAACCTCCATGTTTCACTTCTGATTTTATGGATTATTTATTGGAACTTTGGAGACTGCACTTTAATTTGAACACCTGTTTTGTTAATTGTTTTAATAAAAGCACTTTGCACTTTTTCACCATCCCCTTGCTTTACCGATGAGGTTAGCAGTGAGGCACATTACCAACGGTGTAGGGTTCAAGGGCTCTCTGGCAGCAGATGGGAGAATACAGCAAACCTGCATCGTCACAACGTGAGTTTGTGTTTTTTTCATGTAAATTTTGAATTGATTGTTGAAAAGTATGAAGTTGGCATGCGTATCCGGGACATGGCTGTTGCATACCGTTTGCCGAGAACGATGGTATCTATGATTGTGAAAAACAAAGATGTTATTAAAAAGTAAAGTGAGGTAAAATTTTCATTTCATCTAATTGCTTTTGTATTTATGTATTTTAGTATTAAGCAGTGTTTAAATTTTTTTATACAACTCCATCAATGTATAATATGCCAATAACAATATGATTTTTTTTTTCATGGGAACGGATTAATCATTTTCCCATTATTTCTTATTGGCAAAATTTGTTTGGTATACGTCAAAAGGTCTGGAACGAATTAAGGACGTATACCAAGGTTCCACTGTATATACAGTGGTGTGAAAAACTATTTTCCCCCTTCCTGATTTCTTATTCTTTTGCATGTTTGTCACACAAAATGTTTATGATCATCAAACACATTTAACCTTTAGTCAAATATAACACAAGTAAACACAAAATGCAGTTTTTAAATGATGGTTTTCATTATTTAGGGAGAAAAAAAATCCAAACCTACATGACCCTGTGTGAAAAAGTAATTGCCCCCTTGTTAAAAATAACCTAACTGTGGTGTATCACACCTGAGTTCAATTTCCGTAGCCACCCCGAGGCCTGATTACTGCCACACCTGTTTCAATCAAGAAATCACTTAAATAGGAGCTGCCTGACACAGAAGTAGACCAAAAGCACCTCAAAAGCTAGACATCATGCCAAGATCCAAAGAAATTCAGGAACAAATGAGAACAGAAGTAATTGAGATCTATCAGTCTGGTAAAGGTTATAAAGCCATTTCTAAAGCTTTGGGACTCCAGTGAACCACAGTGAGAGCCATTATCCACAAATGGCAAATACATGGAACAGTGGTGAACCTTCCCAGGAGTGGCCGGCCGACCAAAATTATCCCAAGAGCGCAGAGACGACTCATCAGAGAGGTCACAAAAGACCCCAGCACAACGTCTAAAGAACTGCAGGCCTCATTGCCTCAATTAAGGTCAGTGTTCACGACTCCACCATAAGAAAGAGACTGGTCAAAAATGGCCTGCATGGCAGATTTCCAAGACACAAACCACTGTTAAGCAAAAAGAACATTAGGGCTCGTCTCAATTTTGCTAAGAAACATCTCAATGATTGTCAAGACTTTTGGGAAAATACCTTGTGGACTGATGAGACAAAAGTTGAATAAGCTGAAGCGATCTTGGGTGCTGCAACAGGACAATGACCCAAAACACACCAGCAAATCCACCTCTGAATGGCTGAAGAAAAACAAAATGAAGACTTTGGAGTGGCCTAGTCAAAGTCCTGACCTGAATCCAATTGAGATGCTATGGCATGACCTTAAAAAGGCGGTTCATGCTAGAAAACCCTCAAATAAAGCTGAATTACAACAATTCTGCAAAGATGAGTGGGCCAAAATTCCTCCAGAGCTGTAAAGACTCTTTGCAAGTTATCATAAGCGCTTCATTGCAGTTATTGCTGCTAAGGGTGGCCCAACCAGTTATTAGGTTCAGGGGGCAATTACTTTTTCACACAGGGCCATGTAAGTTTGGATTTTTTTTCTCCCCAAATAATAAAAACCATCATTTAATAACTGCATTTTGTGTTTACTTGTGTTATATTTGACTAATGGTTAAATGTGTTTGATGATCAGAAACATTTTGTGTGACAAACATGCAAAAGAATAAGAAATCAGGAAGGGGGCAAATAGTTTTTCACACCACTGTATATATAGATATATAGATATATAACTGATTACCCATTAGCCTCACTGAGTGCTGTGGTATAGAAATTACATTTTCTATGTGAACGTCCAAATTTCTGCCTGTGGTAATGTGCCTTACCGGCATTACCAGCAATTAAAAGAAAATAATTTTTGTGTCCTCTGCAGTGTTAAGAGAGAAAGGGTTTGGTTGGGGATAAAAGGAAAAAAGGTGTAAAGAAAGGAAACTTGCCATTTTCTTTAATATAGTGTAGAGAGGTCTTCGCTGACGATATGAGCGTCGCGGTGGGTCTCGTGTAGACTGGAGAGACGGCTCTGCCATTAACTGTCCAGCATGGCACTGTCGGTCCTCCACTCCTGTGCGTGTCTTCATAATCCGACTTGACGACCTCATAATCGTATACATGTAAAAGAAAGTGCAAAGCACCTTAATATTAGTTTGCCGTGGTCTAGAAATGGGATCCCGGGTTTACAGTTGTCTGGGCTATAGCTCATGGGAAGGGGGAAAAAAATTTAAAGTGTTTACTTTCACTTAAGGCAAAAGCGCAGTCAGCGTCTCAAAGGCTGGCACAGCTACGCACACGCGCGCACGTGCCGGCTGCCCGACTTTTGTAGTATTTTTGCAGTGCAGGAAACGCCATTTATTGCAGACATGTTCACGTGAGCAAAACTCTCCGTGCTCTTTAGAGGTCTTGCTTTCTCTACATACTGCATTCATAGTTAGTTCACGTGAGCCGCTCGGAATACGTGCATCGAAGCTTCTGAGCTGTGCCTGTGCTATCTCGTGCGATCTTGCAGTGTCCACGGTGCTATTTAATGTTAGCTAAGATCCGGCACTTAAGTTTCTCTCTACAGCAATTTTAACTCCGTTACAAAGTGATCCAAAGTCTCGTTTATACCTCGTGTCTTCTCATTAAACTTGTATCTTGCGAATAAAGTATTCGCCGTTTTTGTTCAGCGTTCTTTGGGGGCTCTTCCTTCTTTTCTACGTACTGCAGTCATAGTCAGTTCACGTGATTACGTGGGAGGCGTGATGATGTAACACGCAGCTCCGCTCCCCATGGCCATCGGGCTAACGTCCATTACAGTATATGGAGAAAAATAGGTTCCAGTTATGACCATTACGCTTAGAATTTCGAAATGAAACCTGCCCAACTTTTGTAAGTAAGCTGTAAGGAATGAGCCTGCCAAATTTCAGCGGGAAGTTGGAGAATTAGTGATGAGTGAGTGAGGGCTTTGCCTTTTATTAGTATAGATTAGCAAAATACCGCGCTTCGCAGCGGAGAAGTAGTGTGTTAAATAAGTTATGAAAAAGAAAAGCAAACATTTTAAAAATAACGTAAGATGATTGTTAATATAATTGTTTTGTCATTGATATGAGTGTTGTTGTCATATATATATATATATATATATATATATATATATATATATATATATATATATCTCAAAATACCTGCGATTGGCAGCAGAGAAGTAAAAAGAAAAGGAAACATTTTAATAATAACGTAACATGATTGACAATGTAATTGTTTTGTCATTGTCATGAGTGTTGCTGGCATATATATATATGTATATATATACACACTGTAAAGGACCGAGGAGACAGTAGCAAGGGTTGGGGTTTTCCGGCCCGTATATTGTAAATCACCAACAAAAACAGGTCAAAATTATAAACGAAACAGTTCATAATGCGCGCCGACTCCTGGCGTCGCGCCATTTTATTGGGGAGGAGCGGAAGTGGAGGGATGCGGGAAGGACCGCAAGGGAGGATGGGAAGGATGGCGTCAGGGCAAGATGGCGGAGGAAGGGCGGAAGTATCGCACTGCGGTCAATCCAGGCCTATGGTGCAGGAAGGTCTTTCTTTCTATGAGGAAGCAGAGGGAGAAAGTTAATACCCCACCATTCCCTGGCGGCGAGTGGTTTCCCAGGTGCTATCGAATCAATCCGCGGCCTCCTACTCGCGCGTGCGTGACACGATCCCCCTTAGCCCAGGACCGTCAGGTCGGGCGGACCTAACCGAGAGGTCGTGAATACGAGAGAGGGCATCGGCATTGGCCTGAAGGGTGCCCGCCGATAAGTGACAGTGAACTTATACGGCTGTAAGTCCAGGAACCACCTGGTGACCCGCGGATTCGACTCTTTGTGTAGGGACATCCACTGAAGTGCAGCGTGATCAGTCACCAGAGCGAATTCGCGACCCAGCAGGTAGTACCGGAGGTGGGTCACTGCCCACTTAATGGCCAAGGCCTCCCTCTCCACTGCAGCGTGCGGGTCTCCGGTCCATCAGTTTCCGGCTAAGGTACATCACAGGGTGCTCGACACCATCGGCGCTTTGGCTCAGCACGCACCCAGGCCTGTGTCCGGCGTCGGTCTGGAGAATAAGCGGGAGCCCAAAATCGGGCGTCCGTAACACAGGTGCCGGCGTTAGGGCCTTCTTTAGGTCACTGAGCGCGTGTTCTGCTTTGTCGGTCCACACCACGTATAGGGGAGCGCCCTTTTTTGTCAGGTCAGTCAAGGGTGCTGCTCTTTCGGAGAAACGAGGAACAAACCGGCGGTAGTAACCCGCAAGCCCCAAGAAAGCCTGCACCTGTTTCTTGGTACTCGGACGGGCCATTCTAAGATGTCTTTAACTTTGGAGCTCTGTGGCGCACCTGTCCTTGTCCCACGAGGTAGCCTAAATATTTGGCCTCCTTTAATCCAAAAACACTTCCGGGGTTTATGCGGAGGCGGCTTTAGCCAGTGTTAGGAGGACAGCTGCGACCTGCAGTAGATGCTCCTCCCAGGTGCGGAATAGATGACAACGTCATCCAGGTAAGCGGCGCTATAGGACTGGTGGGGCTTCAGCACTCTATCTACCAGGCGTTGGAAGGTCGCGGGGCCCGTGCAGCCCAAATGGGAGGACCTTGTACTGCCAGTGCCCGCTAGGGGTGCTAAAGGCCGTTTTCTCCTTTGCGGATGCCGTTAAAGGAATTTGCCAATACCCTTTTGTCATGTCAAGGGTAGTCAGATATCGAGCCGTACCCAGCCGCTCAAGGAGGTCGTCAATGCGGGGCATGGGGTAGGCATCGAACTTGGAGATCTGATTCAGGCGTCTAAAGTCATTACAGAACCTCCAGGAGCCGTCTGGCTTGGAGGCGAGGACAATAGGGCTGGACCAGGGACTATGGCTCTCTTCAATTATGTCCATGTCCAACATACGTTTCACCTCCAGTTCGACCTCTGCGCGTTTTGCCTCCGGGAGTCGGTAGGGCCTCTCCGGACGATTACCCCGGCTCCGTGACTATATCGCGCTCAATCAGCGGTCCGGCCGGGTGACTCGCTCACTACCTCGGGATGGCTCGGAGTGTTTGGGCTAACTCCTGCCGCTGCTTGGGGTCAGCTCTTCGCGAGGTTAAGGGCAGTTGTGCTTGCGAAAGGGAGAGTGACCTCGGGAGCTGGGAGCTCCTCTCTATCTCTCAGGGCTTTAACAGGTTGACATGATAGATCCTCTCACTCGGTCGACGATTGGGCTGTTTCACCAAATAGTCGACGAGTCCTTTTCTCTCCTTAACCTCGTAAGGCCCTTGCCAGTGGCGAGCAGCTTCGAGTGGGAGGTCGGGGCGAGCACCATAACTTCGGTCCCCGGGCGGAACTCCCTGAGGGCGGAGTTGCGGTTGTAACACCGGGCCTGCGCTGCTTGCGCACGAGTCACGTGCTCTTTTAGGAGGGGCCTGATCTTTGTGAGTCGGTCGCGCAGTTGCTTCGTACTCCAAAATGTTAGAGGAGGGAAGAGCCTCGGCCTCCCAGCCTTCTTTTAGGATGTCGAGGATTCCCCGGGGTTGTCGCCCGTATAGTAATTCAAAGGGGAGAAGCCTGTAGAGGCCTGGGGTACCTCCCGGTAGGCAAAAGCACGGCGGGAGGAGCTGGTCCCAGTTCCTGCCGTCCGCTGACTACCTTGCGGAGCATCTGCTTAAGCGTCTGATTAAATCGTTCACCAACCCGTCAGTTTGCGGGTGATAGACTGACGCTTTCAGGTGCTTTATCTGCAGTAATTTGGCTACCTCCTTGAGCGTATCCGAAGTGAAGGGCGTACCCTGGTCCGTGAGGACCTCCTTGGGTATGCCCACGCGTGAAAACAAATTAACCAGTTCCCGTGCGATGCTTTTAGTATTGGCGGGCGCGGGGAACCCGCCTCTGGGTACCGGGTGGCATAGTCCACCATGACTAGGATATACTTGTGGCCACGGGTTGAGGGCTCCAGGGTCCCACCAAATCGACCCCTATCCTTTCAAAGGGGATGTCCACGAGGGGAATAGGGACTAGAGGAGCACGGTCCCTCCTAGGAATCTGGCGGGTCTGGCACTCCGGACAGGATTGACAGAACCGCGGACCTCCTCATTGATCCCAGGCCAGTAAAAGCGGGCTTAATCCTCTCCAGTGTTTTTCGCCCCGAGGTGGGCCTAGGAGGTGAGCATGTGCCAACTCGCATATCTCCCCCGGAAGGTACGCGGAATTAGCAACAACTTCCGCACCTCGCCCTCATGGGTAGCCACTCGGTACAACAGATCATTCTCAAGGACAAAGAAGGGTTCCCGCGGTGTGGATCCGTCCGCTGTTGAGCTGTTAGGCAGAACGATCGCATTCCGGGCAAAGCGCAGGGAGTCATCATTCCACTGCTCCCTCTTAAAGGAGGCGGCGTGGACCGAAATTGATGGTCCAGGCGCCGAGAGGGTCTTGGGGCCTGGGCCGGGAAGAGTTCCCTGGCTAGTCCCTTCTCCGGCGGAATCTTCGGGTCAAGGTCCGTAGCCACGAAAGGTCCCCGAGACACCAGCCCCATAGGGCCTGCCCTTGTGCACGGCGTGGAGGCCGCGGGAGGGGTGCCTTTTCCCCTCATAACAAGATCCAACGAGGCCCGGAGCGCGAATGGCTTACCGCTGATTCTTTTAGACCAGTCTTGTCCCAGAATCACTGGGAAGGGGGGGTCAGGTAACACAGCGACCGTCATTTGGATTGGTTCCCCCTTCCAGGTGACATAGCAGTGGCGGAACGATATGACCTAGTCCCCCATGCACACAGGTGACCAACAAATGCTGTTTTAACCACTGTTGCGGTAAGACAAAGCGGCGAGCAACAATGGTAATGTTGCTGCGGAATCAAACAAAGCCACCACGGCGTGCCCATTTAGCAACACCACTCCCGTATTCGACTCGCCAAGGGATGCGGCGGGTACAATACCTCTCCGATGATGTCCAGCTGCAGTCCATAGGCTCCGGGCGATGTGATGGGGCAGTTTGGCAGCAGGTGACGGTCTCGCCACACTTAAAACAGCGGGGCGGACCCGGCCTCTCTCTGGCTCTGGCTGGCGCTTCTGCAGCGCGTCGAGGGGCGGGGTGGCCGCCCGTCCCTGCGGTTCCCGCGAGCAGGCTTTTCTGACCCCCCAAGTCGGAGGACCGCCAACTGGCGCTCCAGGGCGTCGAGGAGGCCCGACATGTTCTGATAGGCGTGTCCCCGGACCTGCTGGGCGAGGGAACTGGGCATCGCATTGACCAGGCCTTCACAGGCCACCCGCTCGACCACTTTCCGCCCGTCGGGACTCTCTGGCCGTAGCCAGCGGCCCATCTTGCCCCAGAACTCGAACGCCTGGGCGCGAAGCGGCTTTTCGGGTCAAAGACCCAGTTCCGCCATTCGCCGCCTGCTGGCCGGGCTAATGCCGTAGCGGGCCAGTATTTCGGGCTTGAGGAGGTCGTAATTAGCGGCCTCCTCCTCAGGGAGGTCATAATAGGCCCAGCGCTGGTCCTTCAGGTATGGCGCCAAGATGGGCGCCCACTGACCGCTGCCACTCGTTCCGGGTGGCCGTCCTCTCAAACATGCCCAGGTAGGCATCGGCGTCCTCGAAGGGCCCATCGGAACCAAGGATGAGGCGGCTGCCTGGGCGGGTCTGGTCTCGCCCGTTGGGCTTCCACTAACCTGGCCTTCGTGGCCTCCAGCTCCCGGTGGTGGCGGCTTGCGCAGCTGCAGCGCCTGGAGCTGGTCGTTCATTCCTGCAGCACGTGTTGAGGTCCTGTCCCTCCGTCATTCCGGGATCTCTCTATCCTGCCGGCTGCGCCACTTGTAAAGGACCGAGGAGACAGTAGCAAGGGTTGGGGTTTTCCGGCCCCGTATATTGTAAATCACCAACAAAAACAGGTCAAAATTATAAACGAAACAGTTCATAATGCGCGGCGCCGACTCCTGGCGTCGCGCCATTTTATTGGGGAGGAGCGGAAGTGGAGGATGCGGGAAGGACCGCAAGGGAGGATGGGAAGGATGGCGTCAGGGCAAGATGGCGGAGGAAGGGCGGAAGTATCGCACTGCGTCAATCCAGGCCTATGGTGCAGGAAGGTCTTTCTTTCTATGAGGAAGCAGAGGGAGAAAGTTAATACCCCACCATTCCCTGGCGTGAGTGGTTTCCCAGGTGCTATCGAATCAATCCATGCCTCCTCCTACTCGCGTCGTGACACACACAGACACATATATAAATATATATATATATATATATATATATACACATACATATATATACATATACATATATACACATACTGTATATACACACACATATATACATACTGTATATACACATATACATATCTACATATATACTGTATATACACATATATATACAAATCTACATATATATATCCACATATATATATATATTAGGGGTGGGACTCGATTAAAAAAATTAATCCAATTAATTAGAGGCTGTGTAAGAATTAATCTTGATTAATCGTATGTAATCGCACGTAAATTTGCCCCAAATCGCAAATGTTTTTTTTTTTTTAATTTAAAAGTGTTTTAGCGGGCGACAGAATCAAATAATAGACATGTACATGAATATTGTAAACTGAAGCGGTTTTAATTTCTGAAAAAAAAAGCCTTTAAACTGCATTTGAATTCAAAACAGAAACAAAAATATCATCCCTGGTTAAAATTAGGCAGACTTAAAAATAAAGTGGTAGTTTAAGTACTTTAAGTACATTTTCAGAATGGTATTGTCTTTAAATAATAATAACCAAAATTTCAACATAAAGTGCAGTTTTTCTTCTTAAAAAAATAAGTCAGAAACATAAAAGGTAATTTGACCAACTTAATCTTTAAACTCTGAGTAACCTTAGCCAAAATTATTTTGTACATTAGGCTAAAACAGTGTGATCATTGAACATTTTGTAATTACATGTAATTAGAATTACTAACGGTCACGGAAGTCCAATGATCCCCAGTAAGAGCCACAAAGTCCGCTTTCTGTAATGCATCTAATTTTGCTTGCTTTTCAGTGTGCACAAAACCATGCTTTTATCAAGGCTTCGGGAAGTCGAAATGATCAGTCGTAGGAACGCGCTTTATTCCGACTCTAACATTTTTGTAGCTGTGATGTGTGCATCAGTGTAATTGATGTACCAGGAAATCATGCATTGACAAAAGTTCCCGTTTGCTTGGAATTGAAAGTGTGATTAAATGCGTTATTTTTTAACGCGTTATGGAGTACATGCATCGAAGCTTCTCAGCTGTGCTTGTGCTAATAAAGGGAAACATTTTAAAAATAACGTAACATGATTCTGCGTTAACGAATATTTTTCATACGTCCCAAACCAAGGAGATGCAAAGGTAAAATGAATCGGGTACAGCGCGTACATACTCAGTGCATCCCCTCTCGGGAATCGAACCTCGAATGTCGGCATTAGAGGCTAAGGCTCTACAATTGTGCCACAGCGTGTGGCTTATCTATGCGACAGTATGTACTGTAGATCGGGGTATATATATACATTTATATATATATACCCGCGTATCGCAGTGGAGAAGTAGAAGTTATGAAAAAGAAAAGGGAACATTTTAAAAATAACGTAACATGATTGTCAATATACAGTAATACAGTAATATACAACAATGATGGACGGATTAAAGGGAAGAAGTCTACGTGACCATCATCATTATCAAGCCCTTCCGTGAGAACCCTAAATCCAAAGAGGACTGTTTCATTTGTTAGGTAGAATGCCCAGAGGGGACTGGGCGGTATCATGGTCTGGAATCCCTACAGATTTTATTTTTTCTCCAGCCGTCTGGAGTTTTTGTTTTTCTGTCCCCTGGCCATTGAACCTTACTCTTATTCGATGTTAATGTTGATTTATTTTTTTATAATTATGTCTTTCATTTTTCTATTCTTTAATATGTAAAGCACTTTGAGCTACTGTTTGAATGAAAATGTGCTATATAAATAAATGTTGTTGTTGTTGTTTTGTGAGTGTTATTGAATGTTGCTGTCATCAAGGATTTGATTATCATTATTTGTTTCAATCAGGGTCGTATTTGTACGATGTGTTGTGTTCAAGTTACATTCCGTGTTTGTCAATCGTTGTAAAGATAAGAGGTTTCATTCATCGATTAGTTTCTTACTGCATCAATAAACAGCTCGTCTTCCTCTTTATCTGAGACCTGACACACTGCATGCACGGGTTTTTTTTACACTGTCTTCCTTTAGCGTGACATTCACTTTTTCCACCGTGTGCTTTGTTTCCGCAGTAGCTGCACTTATGAATATGATTCTATGTATCAGACGCTTCATATTTTTTTGCTGCCTTGTCAATTGTGTAATTCGGTTTTTGTTCAGCACTTTTTGGAACTGTTGCTTTTGTCTGTGCACTCGTCAGTTCACGTGAGCCGCTTGGTGTTCTTGCATCGAAGATTCCCAGCTGTGCTGGTGCCATCTCGTGTAATGTCAGCTAAGACCCGGCACTTAAAAGTTTCTCTCGCAGTTTCGCTGAGTTTGTGCCAAACACCACCCTGACCATCTCATCTTCCTCTGCATAAGCACAGTCCTTCACACGTGAATATTTACCGGCAGTGTTTGTATTGGATTGCCGCTGATGGACGGCCTTATATGGGCAGGCACTAAATTACAAACGCTAGTGGCAGCCTGTCTATGAACTTAATTTAATATAAACTTACGGTTCACGCCGTGCTTTGTTTCCGCAGTAGCTGTACTTATGAATATGCTTGTATGCATCATTTGCTTCATAATGTTTTTCTGCCTTCTGAATTGTGAAATGGCGTTTTGTGCTCATCGCTGTTTGGAGTTCTTCCTTGTTCTATGTACTTACGTAGGAGGCGTGATGATGTCACATGAAACTCCGCCCCCCACGGCCATCTCCAACTCAACTCCATTACATTATATGTAGAAAAATAGGTTCCAGTTATGACCCTTACGCGTAGAATTTCGAAATGAAACCTGCCCAACTTTTGTAAGTAAGCTGTAAGGAATAAGCCTGCCAAATTTCAGCCTTCTACCTACACGGGAAGTTGGAGAATTAGTGATGAGTCAGTCAGTGAGTGAGTCAGTGAGTGAGTGAGGGCTTTGCCTTTTATTAGTATAGATAAGAAGCCATTCAAACAATGAATTCAGCTGTTTAAGACAGAAATAAGCAGCTAAGGGTGGGGACCCTTTAAATGAAGCAGAAAAATGCCACTTGAGGAATAAATTCTTCATGAGCAATAATTGATTTCTCATTAAGAAACTGAGTTAGAGCAAAAACCTGCAGCCACTGCGGTTCTTCAGGATCGACTTTGCCTACCTCTGAGCTAGTCTATCTTGACTAGGGTAAAATAGCTGAAGTACTTTCCAGTCAACCTCATTGTGGTTTGGAATTGACTTTTCCTTCTAGACACAATAGCCTGCCATGGCTAATGAGCATGGTCTGCCCACATTCTATTGCACTTTAGCTTGGGATCTCAAAAGAACCCAGTTTACAATGGTGTGCCGAATGGAATTGCATAGTAGAGGCTATGTAACAGGAGGAAGGGCTTATGCATTTGACCTTCTTTTCACACTACAGAGTCTTCTAGACACTAGTCACATGGTAAATGCCTAAGTCACGACATCACAGGTTAGCTTGAGTGGTAACTCTAAATTGGCTCATTGTGAGAGACCATGCCATCATATGACCTCTTCAGTCCTGCCTTGAATCCAGTGCTGCTAAAACAGTTTCCGGCTTCCTCATTTACAGGGTTCAGTAAATGGATGGTGGCTTTTGATTAATTAAGAAGTGTTTTTTTTCTCTGTTTTTAATACAGATATGCAGCAGCATAAAGGGCATACCATCTGTGACATAAGCTCAATGGCGATGACTACCTAGACTGTCCGCAGCCTTTTCATTCTAATCTCATTATGTCTTGTTAATCCATTGGATTTGCTAAAAAGAGATTTTATTCTGAAGTCCATTAGCCAATCAACACACATGAAGTGGTCTTTTGTGATTGCAGCCAGCTTGCGTAATAGCTAGTACAGTGCTTGCATTTGATTCATTAATCAAACTAATTACAGGAAATAAATTACATATTTGTAGCAAGACATTATAACTCTAAAATTACTATTGGAGTTTACTTTACAGTTATTTAGATAATATAATTTTACCAAACAGGAATATTCAAAAATTAGCAACACCTATATAAGCAAGAGTAAAGAAATGCAATTTTTCTTTGAGTATAGTTACAAACAATTCACAGCACCATTTATTAAAAATATATTTAGAATGTAATTTCATTGGAACTAGGGGTGCACAGCAAGTTCAGTTATGAACATCCAGTCTGTAAGTGAAATTATAATCCTTAAATTTTAATGTAAAGTAGCTGTTAATAAACTTGACCAAGGCATGATGTATTGCCAAGGAGATAGACTTTATATTCCTGCTCAGTCTCTGTCTGTGTGAACCCCACTGAGACATGATCCTGCTCCTGAAATACTTATTCAACAGCACATATTCTGCATGATAAAAGAACGAATCTATCTGCAAAATGTTGAACATGTGCAGCTGATATGTTCTGCCACATGTCCACATGGGTTTTTCTCTCAGCATCACTTTTTGTGTTCACATCCCCAAACGCACACAGGTTAGGATCCTGGGAATATTAAATTACGGCATGTGAATTAATGGGACCTGTGATGGATATGTAGGAATGGTGGGGTAAACTGTGGACCTCGGCAACCCTGAATTGGATAAAGCGGGACTGAGAATATTACTGTGTGCTGTGTAAAAGGAGTTTTTGATTTTACCTGTAATTGTTTGTTTTCTGCTTAAAGACAGTAAGCTGCATGATATACATAAAGGTGAAGTTCTAGCACCATTTGTCTTGCTTAGATTTTATTACGTTTACGTAGACATTTGACTTCCACCGTATTTGGAATCATTTATTTTGTTAAATCTGCTTATTCCAAGGCTATGGGAGGACACAAAACAGCAGGTTCATTGTGCACAAAGCAGATACATCCCCATAGGATGCATTCACTTACACCCCCACAGTTTACACTCATTAACCAAATGTCTCTGTGATGAAAACTGAACAAATGAAAGAAAACATTTAGCAGTATCATCTTGCATCAAATGCTTTTAACGCCTCACTTTGTACAGACCCTTGTTCACTTCCTGGCTTCCTTTGTAGAATATGGTTAACATGGTTTTAAAATTTTCAGATAAACATTCAAAAAAAACTTTTTCTAGCATAATGTCACAACTAGTCCACAGAGGATGCCAAATCCTTTGTGTCCAATACCATGTTGACACAACTAAACTGATAAGCAAGAGTACTGTTCATTGAGTACAGCTCAGTATTTAACATGTTTGTATTATCAAAACTGATCAAGGATACTCCTACACTTGGAGCTTAGTGACATCTTTTCAAATAACAGAGCCCAGCATGTGCAGAATGGCAACATAACTTTCTCTGCACTGCTACTCAGGCTTTGTACCCCACAGGTTAATGCTTTGTTCACTCCCCTGTACTCTATATTCAGTTTTGACCACATGGCCAAACACTGCTCAAACTGCTCTATCATTAGATATTGTGATGACACCACCATCATTGGATTGATGAACAAAATGGTCACAATGAAGAGAAAGAACTTCTGATAAAATGGTGCCAGGGCAAAAATCTCTCCTTTAATGTCAGCTAAACCAAAGAGAAGGTCAGAGACGTCCAAAAGCAAGAGGCAGACCACACATACATCTACAATGGAAAGTGCTCCTGTGGAGGGTCAGAACCTTTAATTTTTTGGAATCACCATTACTGACAATTTGAAATAGGCAAAATAAGATTTCAAACATAGACAAGAAGGCTCACCGGCACTTTTACTTACAAAGATATTTGAGAAAAGCATTGATGTAATCTATGCTCACCAAGTTTGGAGTGTGCATGGCAGAGTTCATACTCACTGCCTGCATAACATCCTAATATGGCAACTGGTTATCCAAGGACAACAAAGGACTGTAAAGGTTTAGAAACATGGCACAGAATATTATTGGGACACTGTTGCTTTCTGTGTAGGACATGTGTAGGACATGCTGTTTGAGGATGACAATCTATGCTATTAAAGACTTCAGCCATCCTGTGCAAGTACTTTTCTCAAATCTCCATTTTGGCAAACAGTTTAAGACCATTAGCACTCGCACAACTATATTAAGGCATGGTTTTTATCAACAGGATATATACAGTAGCTACTCAACAGTCACTCATAATGGTAAGTGCACAAGTGTTTCTTGTATCATTTTGTGTTGTATTTATTGTACATTGTGGGTATCACACTTACTATCCCTAGCCTTTGTGGGATGTGCTGGTAAGTACTTCATTCTAATAAGCACATTTCACAATAAATTTGAATGTGAACTCTCAAGACAGTATTTTAGGAGCCACTGAAATGACACCAGAGTCTTCTAGGCATAATGTCTAATGGCTGAAAGAACAAGCAGGTAGTTAATGCTTTTACCTCACATTTCTAGGAGTCCTAATTCATGTCCTGGGTAAGTGATTGCACATCTTCCTGTGTCAACAGGATGTGTATTTTTCTCTGTGCACCCCAGTTTGATGTTCACATACATGACTGTTAGGCAAACTGATGACTCCAAATTGGTCCAATATGTATCAGTGTGGGTGTATATGGTGTGCCATGCAGTGAACTAGTGCTTCATCCTGGGTTGGCACTATCTGCATAACACTTAACTGCAATGTAACTTAGAAGATGGATGGATGGATGGAATGCTATGACTGCATCACATATTACAGAACATATGCCCATTTTGGTTTGTTTTTGCCTCTTTTCATGTGGTTTCAGGTAGTAATAGGAAGGCAAGTTTATTACACCTTTCACCTTTTTCCTATATTTCACCTTTCAGAACACACTGCCTTATTTCTAAGCATCTTTATACTATTTGTACAGTACATATTTATATATAGGTGTTGTGTAAATTTAAAGCACAGAATATATCTCAAGTGCTCAAAAAAGTAACATGAAACAAAGCACTATCCATTCTCTAAACCCACTTTAACCTGACCATGGTCATGGGGAAGCTGGAGCCCATCTCAGCAAGCATACATCACAAGGAGGAACAATCCCTAGACATGATGCCATCCCATCACAGTGTGAACACATATACAACACGCACACATTAGGACAAATGTAACATTACTAATCCACCTAACCTGCCTGTTTTTAGACTATGGGTGGAAAATATAGCACCTATAGGAACACACATTTACACAAAGAGAACCCAGGACATGAACCCAGGTCTCCTTACTGCAAGGCAGCAGTGCTACTGCACTGTGCCAGTTTTGTAGTAGATATTGCTGCAAATAAGAGAGATACAGATGCTCCAATCTACAACATCTGAGCATAACATTCAAATGAAGAGTAAGAAGCTGCATCAGTAAGTTAGCAGAGCTGCCCACAGCACCATCATGCTTCTCCACTACCGATATATTTATTTACCTTATAACTAACTTTTGGGGCAGCATGGTGGCACAGTGGTAGCACTGCTGCCTCACAGTAAGGAGACCTGGGTACCCTTCCCTGGTTCTCTCCCCTTCCCTGGTTCTCCCTGCGTGGAGTTTCCTCTGGGTACTCTGGTTTCCTCCCACAGTCCAAAGACGTGCAGGTTAGGTGCATTGGTGATCCTAAATTGTCTCTAGTGCGTGCTTGGTGTGTGTGTGTGTTTGTGTGTGCCCTGCCCAGGGTTTGTTTCCTGCCTTGCGCCCTGTGCTGGCTGGGATTGGCTCCATTAGACCCCCTTGACCCTGTAGTTAGGATATAGCAGGTTGGATAATGGATGGATAGCAAACTTTTTCAGTGTATGTGTCATTAAAACTAAGATGTCTTTTCGTAATTCTGCAATTACTGTTATAAATAATTAGTCATTTCTATTGTACATTTTAGATAGCAAAAATTAAAGATTTAATTCAAAGATGATACTAAATGCCAGGTGAATTCTTGCAAATAAATATAGTGAGAAGACAAGCAAAACAACGCCTTCTATTGGCTAACTTAAAAGATTACAATATGCAAGCTTTTGAGGCAACTCAGGCAAGATGTAATTACATCATTACATTGCATATTGTAATCTTTTTAGTTAGCCAGTAAAAGGTGTCATTTTGCTTGACTTCTCATTACATCCATAATGGCTAACACGGTACAACACCCTAGAACTGCAAATAAATATATAATATAAATCCAACTTCTGAGTATCATTTTTATTATGGGTATATAAAGTACATCTGGCACAGCTGTGCAGTTTTTAGCATTGCTGCCTCAGACGTCTAAGCCTAGCCCAGGCTCAGTCTATATAGAATGTAAATATTTTCAACAAATTTAAAAGGGTTTCTCTTCCAAAGATGTATGTATTAGTTTAATTGGCTCAGTTTGTGTGTGTGTGTGTGTGTGTGTGTGTGTATTTTCAGTTATTCACTGGTGTTGCATTCAGGGCTGATTTGTGCTTCAACCCATTGCTACTTTGATAGGCTCCAACCTGTATAACACTAAACTGTACAAGATTGGTGTCCTATGAGTGAACCTTAAACTATAGAAACTATCAAAACAATCTCTTTAAATGAACAACTTGTGTTCATTTAACATTTTTAAAAATGATATTTAGAGTACTTTATGTACATTAAAAATTACACCTTATATTAAATGACATAGTTCTAATTTAGTTTTGCTTGGCAGCTTTGACTTTTTTGGTTACATTTTTTTAAGGTTAGTCCTTGCTAATAAGGAGCGACTTTCCCTTTAAATAATACAGATCACAGCTTATCGTGGCTGTGTCTTTGCTCTCATAACTGTTGACCTGAAAAGACTTTACTTCTTTGGAATGACATAAGCCACATTGACACGCTCCTCTCTAAGTATGGCCCAGAACTGCTTCTCTATTTAAAGATTCCTTAAATAAAAACACTGTTTTGCTGAGGTCACAGAAGATGAACAGACTTTAATGGTTTGTTTAAAAAAATAGCAAGCCAAGTAAAAACTAGTTTTAAATCCCAACATTACTGACAAATATGAGAAAAGAAATCTAGCAAAATTACTTACACACTTATCTGCTCCATGTTAGCAATTTAAACAATACATTTAACCAAAGTGAATCTATTGATGTTATTGCAGTCAATATTATAGGTTAGGTTTCGAAATGCCACTGTAGTTTGTTCAGATTAAACATTTTTTTTCCAGTACTGTGCAGTCTTACTGCAATTAACAATTAGTCCATCCAGTTTTACCCCTTTAACAAAATGCAAAGCTACTTAAGCAATGTCTGGTACAAAACAAGCGGTCAGCTCTATCAAAAATAAAAACTTTAGGTTACATACTGTGAGTTGTTCCAAGTTAATCCGTACAATAAAAAATTAAAATATTAAGTCATTTTAGAATATATAATCTGCAGTACGTCTTATTTTTCCAATTCAGTGTAAGAATGTAATTTTCAGTGAAAGAGGTCTCTTGTTATGGTAGCAGACTGGCTATTGGGAGATTTTCAGAGACAGATAGGGCCAGCATTCTTCAGGGAGTATACGCAGTCCATATTTCAAAAGATGAACCCAACAATTTAACTGGAGATCCTCTCTCTACAAGTGCTGGGTTGGGAGCAGTACAACACAATTATATAATCTGTGCCCTATGAGTTATTACAAAACAAATACTAAAATAGTAATGGGAGGCTGACAGTAGGTCAAGCAAATTCACCCAGACAAATTAATAACAGCATGGAGTTTCTACTGGGAACATATGGGCCTCTGCTTCATATTATAAAGATTAGGAAGAGGAACAGATCCCAAGTTTGCCTTGCCCTTTAGCTCTGGATTAAACTCAACAGTGCAGGGACACTAAGGGTTACCAGAGGGATCTCTTTGACTTACCGAATGGAGAAGTTTAAAGGGTACTATCTATCAGTGACCCCATTAACTTGGAGATTGTAGGTGTGTTTGGAAAAGGAAGAAAGTGCAGCTACAGTATGAAGAGAAAGAGAAAACTGGAAGTCCATGGTGTGTTAGAAGACTGTTTATATGGAGGCATGTAGAAATGTTTCCTAGCTTTTTCAATGCCCTGAGTAGAATGACCATTTGAGGATGAAACATTGTCATCTTTGTGTAAACTGGGAAGTGGAACCCCCAAGCCATTGACCCCTAAGAAGTTATATAGCTCATTTAAATTAAGAAATGGACCTGGAGGGAAGCCACTTTGACTGACTTACTAGAACATTAACCCGTGTAGCCAGGACGAGTAGGTTATCTAGGATTTCATTTGACTCTGTACATTTGACATTTTTGTGTTGTCCTTGTGATTATCTCTCTCTTGTGTGTTTTGTTCAATAAGCCAACTATTTTTGGTAGACATTTATATTTTTGGCACTCTACCTTTCAGATCATGACCTCTCCATCATAATATGAAAGTACCAGATAATCTATATATACAATTTATATTTCAAAATAACTTTTTACCAGTTATTGACACTTTAGGTAGCTTATATTTAGTTTTTTGTCTGCCAAACTTATTAATGGTTAAAACACTTGATAAAGTGACCAAAGCATACAATAGTCTTTTATTACAGTGGAAAACAAGCCAGTCTTATCTCTCTTCCAATACAACTCGGAGTCCTGCCACGTGCAAAAGTTTGCTGACGACACTGCTATTGTGGGCTGCATCAGGAGTGGGCAGGAAGAGGAGTATAGGAACCTAATCAAGGAATTTGTTAAATGGTGCGAATCAAACCACTTACACCTGAACACCAGCAAAACCAAGGAGCTGGTGGTGGATTTTAGGAGACCCAGGCCCCTCCTGGACCCCGTGGTTATCAGAGGTGACTGTGTGCAGAGGGTGCAGACCTATAAGTGTGCTGGAGTTCAGCTGGATGATAAATTGGACTGGGGTGCCGATATTGATGTTCTGTGCAAGAGAGGACAGAGCCAACTATACTTCCTTAGAGGGCTTTCATCCTTCAACATCTGCAATAAGATGCTGCAGATGTTCTATCAGACGGTTGTGGCGAGTGCCTTCTACTACGCTGTGGTGTGCTGGGAAGGCAGCATAAAGAAGAGGGACACCTCACGCCTGGCCAAACTGGTGAGGAAAGCAAGCTCTATTGTAGGCATGGAGCTGGACAGTTTGACATCTGTTGCAGAGTGACGGGCGCTGAACAGGCTCCTGTCAATAATGGAGAATCCACTGCATCCACTGAACAGCATCATCTCCAGACAGAGGAGCAGCTTCATTGACAGACTACTGTCACTGCCACTGACAGACCAAGGAGATTGTTCCTCCCCCACACTATGTGACTGTTCAATTCCATTAAACATTAACACTATACAAGATTATAGACTGTTATACCTGCCTCACACTCTCCACCTTGCATTTTTTAACTTGCGCTGTGCTTTTATTGCTCTTTAATTAATATTGTTTTTTATCAGTATGCTGCTGCTGGAGTATGTGAACTTCCCTTGGGGATTAATAATGTATCTATCTATCTATCTATCTATCTATCTATCTATCTATCTATCTATCTATCTATCTATCTATCTATTCCTCTTTGGTAGACAAAAGGGCCACATTGGTGAGCTTATCTAACTTATTGTATATTGGCAGACAAGAAATGTTTTCACCTTATTTAGTACTTGCAATTATATTTTATGCTAACATATTTACAACCCATTTTACAAAGATTCTATCATCTATATATATTACTTATTAAAAAATAAGAAAACACAATTGAAAATCATCCTGTGGTTTGATTCTGTTTTTTTGCAGCAAACACTTTACTTTTTTTAAGCTAGTTTATCTTCGACATTCTTTTGTTTAATGAAGGATGCTATTTATTTCTGAGATCTTAACAGAATTGTATCATTCAGGGAGCTATATAATAAAACGGCTGCCACCCAAGTGCAAAATTACATACCATGTGTGATCCGTTGCTTGCATAAACAGCTAAAAAAAGGTGACAATAAATGCTTAGTTCCAGCAAGAAGTTAAAACCTTTCCATTGATTATCCCATTAAAAGGCTATTTTTATTCTAACGCTTTAGCAGCAACCCATAAGAGGTTTACAAATGTTTTGTGCTTGATCAGTTTTGAGCTTAATCAGTCCAGAGCAGCACTCAGGGGGAAGCAGTTAACATCTGATTCTTCAGTGAGAGGCTGAGTCGGGAGCTGATTGACTAATGGGTATCAACGGGTCTTCAGTGATGGATATTGACTCAGTGGATATCCACCACTGGTACAATAAGTTTATGAGGGAATCTCCATCTGGCCTACTAACATTGTATGAACTAAAAGCCATTCTTGGGCTTCAGGGTATGAATGATGAAGCAAATGGATATATTGAACAAGTATTTGCAACGTTTGACATGAATCAGGTAAGAGATTATTTTTGCTGTTTAGTTAATTAGGCAATGGATAGAAGAGCAAAAACAAATTAAAATGACTGGCTCTTAATTCTCAAGCTGAAGGGACTTTTAATTATTTCTCCTTAATTCAAGTGAGATGTTTTACATATAATATTACAATTTAAAGTCCTATAAAAATACAGTGTGTATATCCAGTATAGCACAAAAACTATTAATGGTATACCATTCCAATAGGAAACATTCAGCAATGTAAATTTAATTTCTAAATGTATATAAAATAAAACTGGACTATCAATGTAGTCTAACATGATATGCACAATGTACTACACATGTTCCAGATCACACAGTGCATATCATCCAGTTTTGGGTAGTGATCAAAACATCTAGATTGCAGATACAAGAAGCAGAAATGAGCTTCCTTTAAAGAATGTCTGGGCTCAGCCTTAGAGTTAGGATGAGAAGCACTGCTTCTCTGCATTAAAAGGAGCCAGCTGAGGTCGTTCAGACATCTGATTAAGATGTCTCCAGGATGCCTCCCTGGGGAGGTGTTTTGGGCATGTCCAACTGGGAAGAGACCCTGACAAATATCCAGGACACAGTGGAAAGATTATATCCCCCAGCTAGCACCTTGCTATCCCACCAGAGGAACTGGAGGAGATGGTGAGGTAAAGGGACTTTACGTGATCTTTTCTCAGACTGCTGCCCTCGCAACCCAGACATGGATAAGTGTCAGAAAATGGATAGATAAATGGATGATTGGAATATCATCTATTTGTCTACTGAACCTACTAAACACAGTTGTGGGGGCCACAGCCTATCCTGTCAGAATTGCAGGGCACTCACTTGTACAGGGCTAATTCAGAGTAATAAGGTAACTACAAGTTCATCATCTTTGCAATTTGGGAGGAAACTGAAGCATCAGAACTAAACTAAAGCAAGCCTGGGTGTCCTACCTACAGCTATGTTGCACCTAAGCTGATCAGATAATATCCAACAACTCCTAAGGCCCTGTAACATAGGCAAAAAAACAATCATTTTACTGAATAATGCAAGGACTGAGATTTTTCCAAAACCTCTTAATGATATAGCTGACTATTAAGAGTGCTCTACAAAGAATAACTGACATGCCTTTTTTAAATAATGAGCATTTTGGTTTGATGATTTTGATTTTATAAATATGACTCTAGTGTTGCGTGTACATCATTGGGAGGCTATACCACTGAAAAATGATAATTTACAAAATATTAATTGCTTTTTCTTTTATTTTTTGGAGTGGTATAAATGAACATTGCAAAGCAAATTATCAATCTTTTATGTCAGCTCATTTTATCATTTAAGGCAACTGAAATTTTTATTATGCTAAATATACAGTTATGTTTTATGAAATAGTTCAATAAAATCCTAAACAGCCAAATTACCTTTATCGAATAAATTCGCTGAACATTTGAAAATACAGTCTTAAACGTCACAAATCTAAACTTACAGCACAAAAGTACACTGAATTGAAACTAGAATGTTTTTATGTCCATAAACGTTTATACCACTAAAACAAAAAAGTTGATAAAGCAATCAATGGAAACATTTATGGAAGCTGTGCTAATGTACAGATATACTTCAATAAGGTGAAAGATCTGTCAATATCCGTTCCTGCAAAAAATAAAATGACTGTGCTTAATCAATGTGAAATTAATGAGAAATCTAGATGTTAACTACTTTTTAAAATAAATCTATCAGAGTACAGTATGAGGTAATTAATTTAGAACTAAGGTGAAATTATACAATTATTTACTGTAAATGATTAAACGACACAAATTTATTATATAAACCACACTTTAGCTGGCAATCATGCTAAAATCCAAGTCCTGTGTCACATAACTGTTTACTATGCTTAACAGTTATGAAATTATTTAGCGGTTATTTATTGATAAGACTGCTTTAGGAAAAGACAAAATTTAAAGTCTGTATATTGAATATTGTTACTGTGCCATTATAATGCACACACAGAATTAATGAGGACTTCCTAAAATACTGCATTTTCCTAAATTTATGTATACTCCAGAGAGGAGCTGGTCTTCCAAAACAAGCTCCCCTCCTTAACTGCTTCCATGGGCCTTCTCAAGACTTAGCTTCTTCCATGCATCTTCATTTCAAGTGTCAGCCTTTCCCCCAAGACAAATTCCTACCTTTCAGTAATCAAATAATTAATTACAAATGAAAATTAGAAATTAAGTGTTAGACATTCCTAATCAAAGGGCATTTTTTTATGATGCCAAGATAGGCCCTAGTCCACCTTTTCTGGTTTAGGAAAGTTAACACAGAAACAAGACAGCAGTAAAATAACAGAATTGGTTGAGGTGTGTTGAGGTCTTGTAATATTTTAAAATATTAAATAAAAATAAGAATAGAGTGTGGCCACCGGGGGTCACCAGCTCCACAAACCCAACACAGGCAGACGCCAGGCACAAGTTCAGCACCACACAGGCTTTTATTCAGGTATGGGAAACTCTTTCCCTCTGTTTCCACCTGCACAACACAGTACAGCAAAGTACCAACAGATAAATACACACATCAATTTCTTTTCTTCTTCTCTCTGTCTCTCTCTTTTTGTAGTCTGCCTCCACTCCTCCTAGCAAGCTTAGTCTTCTCCCTCCTGACTCTGACTCCTGGAGGAGTGGTAGTGGGCTCCTTCTACCCCGGACCTGTGAGTACTTCCGGTGGTCTGTTAGCATGATGCAGAAGCACTTCTGGGTCAGGCAGAAGCCCAACAAAGTAGGGCTCCACAGTCCCTGCAGCACCTCCTGGTGGCACCCATGGAACCCAACAAGGCTGTACCAAACTCCAACTCTCATGGAGCCCCGTTGAAGTCTGAGGCACCGCTGCAACCTAGAAGGGCCTACAACTACCTCTCTGTGGGAGATAATGCCCTATATGTGTTTTCTCCCCTTGTCCTTCCATAATACAGGCATCCAGGCAAGTAAGGGCCCCAGCCATCCGCCACAAGTGATATTCAAAAACTTGATGCATAGATGGATTGATTAAGTTAAATGGGGGTATTATCCAAAACTAGAAATCATTGCACGAAGAGACACTATTCCAAAAGTTTTGGTTGTTGAATATTTCCAGCAGTGTCATTCTTCACATAACAGCAGAAGAAAGAGTTAAACAGTTTAAATGACATGTTAAGTACTGAACAAGTACAATTCTGTAAGAAATTCCTCCATTAATGCTTAAGGAGGTTACAGCAGAGACTCAAATAGCTTGGAAAGTATCAGGATTTTATGCCTCTGAAATTAAATTTAGTTGACTCTTTATTCCTTTTCAAAATTTGAAAGTGAATTCAGTGGTCTTTATATTGGCCCTGAGGAACTACGTATGTGTTCTTACTGTTTTTACTGCACCCTATGCTCACAGGACAGTCTCTAGCCCTTCTAACTTTAAACCAGAGCCCTTGCAATAGTTCCACAAAGACAGAAATAGAAACCGAATGAGGAGCTGCAAAATAAAATTGCAATATTTATATTTTATAATTCACTACTCAGTGATAAGGTTCTCACTGGTATAACACTGATAAAATCCATCCATCCATTATCCAACCTGCTATATCCTAACCACAGGGTCACGGGAGTCTGCTGGAGCCAATCCCAGCCAACACAGGGCGCAAGGCAGGGAATAAATCCTGGGCAGGGTGCCAGCCCACTACAGGGCGCACACACACACACACACCCACACACCAAGCACACACTAGGGACAATTTAGGATCGCCAATGCACCTAACCTGCATGTCTTTGGACTGTGGGAGGAAACCGGAGCACCCAGAGGAAACCCACGCAGACACGGGGAGAACATGCAAACTCCACGCAGGGAGGACCCGGGAAGTGAACCCGGGTCTCCTAACTGTGAGGCAGCAGCGCCTCCCACTGCACCCACACTGATAAAATGAATTCTGAAATTACTTTCTTTACTTTATAGTTGAAGCCACAAAATTATAATTTGCATGGGACTGAATTTGGTGAATCACATATAAATAATACATTAGAAATTAATACACCCTTTGAGGTGCGGTGAGGGGAATTACACTTTTTTTGTTTAAGAACACCATTTTTCCAATTTTTTTAGAAACTGATAAATAATATACTTTTTAGAATTATAAAAAAAAGTCTTTTTTTCCTGAAAAATAAATGAACTAACAACATTCAGCTTTTCTGCAGTAATGGATGGTAATTAAGCCTTGAAAGTTGATGCAAACCATTCCTACAGATGTCCCAACTTTGGTAATTACTTGCAAACCCCCTGTCTGTATAAAAACAGTGTTGGAACAAACTGTGTCAGACAACATTCCTCTGTATATTGCTATCACAAAGGAGTTTAAAAGGCAATTAGAAGAGGAAGACATGCAGACAGACCATTTAACATTTAAAAGTGCAAATGTTTCCTTTAAAGAAATTGCAATGAGTACAATTTCTTTCGTCATCAAAAGGAATTGGACACTACAAGTAACTCTAACAAGAAAAGGTCTAGTAAACCCAAAGTCAACAAGCTTCTAAAAGTCAACAGCTTATATACTGTATATGTAGTGGTTACTTTGTCTTGAAATCACATTGTGATCTGTCCCATTTTGGGCATTTACACGGTGGTAATTGCAATAAAAATGTCTTTATCTTTGGTGGCTAGGTTATTTGTGTGTCAGATCTGTGTCTGAACTACACAGATGAGGAACAAGCCCTAGCCAGTACTACGGCTGAAGCCCATATGAGTTCAAATATTTTTAACTCAACCAAAGGGCAAATGTCTTATAAATATGTGTGTGTTTTTTTACTGTTAATACAAAGAAACATTTCTTTATTCTTTAGTAAGTTACTTAAGAGGCAATATTGTTACTTTGCAACTATAATATTTAAATTTAAATTAAAATAGTGGTTTCCAACCTTTTCTATGCCCCACACACTGGAAAATGTTTGCTTTATGTTTGCATTCCCTGTCACATTTTAAGATGAAGATGTCAATTTTTTAATTTTTGAACCACAAATTCAAGTCATACAGTACTGTGGGTGAACAAATTGAACTAAAAAAATAAGCTTTTAACTTAATGCATATAAATTTAAATAGAAATTGAGCAATTTACCTTTATAAATCTGACAAATCCTATAAATATGCCCCCCATGATGCCTGGACACTCAATTGATGATCTGTGTATTCTGGTATCCCATAAATCATAAAAAACTGTGAAGAAATGCCACACTGTCAACAGTGGATAAAACACTTCAATGAAATGAGCTTTGTTCCCCGATAACGCCTGCACTGCAGTTAATAATAATAAGAATAAGAAAAATAATAAGAATAAGAACAATAATAGGCCACAGTTAAAATTGCCTTGCGACTGCCAGCAGGAGAGATGGACTGGGGGTAAGCACCAGGTGCTGTATTTAGTTCAGTCCCCCTTGTCTCCCCTGGCAAAAATGTCAATCAATCCTCAAAATCAGTGATATTTCACAATCAAGCTTTACATAGAAATCAATACTAGACCTCACCCTTCTCTGTGGATCATTTCCAAGGCTAAAATTGCATTGTATTGAAAAAAAAAAGTTATTTGCCTTTATGAATGCTCCACCCGCAGCAAGGAACCTGCAAGAACATTTCTGCAGTTCATATAGAACAGGAGCACTAATTAATAAATGGCCCACAAATGATGGCACACTGCAAGACACTGTTTCCCCATGATAAAGTTGGACAGCATACCTCACTCAACTTTGGTGAATTGCAACGCAGCCTTTCTCTTTGTCGCACCCCCTTCTGGTGCACGCATCTCAAGTGGATCTCCTGCATTTCTTAAAACATTCATATTTTTTATAGAATGTTTCTTACTAATAAAATTTGGAATTGTCAAATTGCTTTGCTGCATGGCCCTGCAGTGGGTGGGCTGGCGCCCTGCCCGGGGATTTGTTCCTGCCTTGCGCCCTGTGTTGGCTGGGACTGGCTCCAGCAGATCCCTGTAACCCTGTGTTAGGATATAGTGGGTTGGATAATGACTGACTGACTATTGACTTTGCTGGATGTATGCAGGATTACCTCCTGCTATGAAGAAGGGCATAAATCAGTGGATCACACTGTCATGGCCTTAACACACATTATTAATTCTTTAAGATGCAGTATAGAGATTGAAAAGTACATCTGTGGAGTTGGAGCTTCTGGGCATGTTTTCTTTCAAATTTTCAACAACAATTCGAGAACAACTCTGTCAAATGCCGTGATCCCAGCACCACCTGTATTTTTGGGAATCAATCTATTAAAAATAGACTTCCAAATTAATATAAATCGAATAAATAAGAAAGTTAAGCACACAAACAGAAAACAGGCAAAAGCTATTTTCTTAATGACAAAAAATTCAAAATCATTAATTAAAGGACAATTAATACATAAAATTAAATCAACTTTCAGTGAACTCCAAATAACTCCTTAAATTAAAACATAAATAAACACACAGAACAAAGACAGGAATCTACCAGACCATAAACTCAATATCAGAGAGAGAGACTAAAGTGGACTTAATAATGATGGTGACCAATATTAAACTTAATCTTAAATTCAAAGCTAGAATAAATGTCACCTAATGTAAAATAAGCTTAAACTTAAAATACTAAACTAACTGACAAATTTATGGCTGAAAACAAGAAAACTAATTAGCATTACCTGGAAGCAGTTTTCTCCCTTTTATTTCCAAAGGACCACCTTCTGTGTAATTGATAAGTTGTTAAAACAAATTACATTTATCTTGCAGGAACAAAGGAAAGAGACTAAAGCAACAAAAACAGCTTGAAAGGTCACACGTGACTGCCTTTACAACATGTAAAAGCAAAATGAAATAATATAGAGAACACAAGGTAGACTCTAAGCAGAGAAAAATATCAGAGGGGTTGAGCCATGAGTGGAATCCAGGACAAACCATAGCCAAAGCAATCTCACCACTTGATTGTTCCCCATCTCACTCAAAATAAATGATGGCAAACCTACATTCTCAGGCATGTCAAAAACAAGTGCAGTCTACTCTGCATAAAGCAACAAAAACCAAATCCATGTGTATTCACCATTTTGGATTTCCACAAAAGAGTACATTCTGAATGTAGACATTTGCTTATTTCTACTTTATGAAAGTTCATGTAATAACAGAAATGTGAAAGCTCAACAACTCAATAAAAAAGAAATGTGAATGAATGTCCCACATCTGTTGTAAAAATATTTTGAAAAGTGCCTTGAGGAACATTGTCTATGGAGCTGTGTGTTTAAAGCTGGAAGTGATATACAGTAAACCCTCGTTTATCGCGGTTAATCCATTCCAGACTTTGCCAAGATTAATGAATTTCTGCAAAGTAGGATTCTTTATTTATAAATTGAATATTTTCGCAGTTAGAGCATAGAAAACCTGTTTACAACTTTCTAAATATATTTTCTAACATTATTAGAGCCCTGTAGACATGAAATAACACCCTTTAGTCAAATTTTAAACTGTGCTCTATGACAAGACAGAGATGACAGTTTCATCTCACAATTAAAAGAATGCAAACATATCTTCCTCTTCAAAGGAGTGCGCGTCAAGAGCAGAGAATGTCAGAGAGAGAAAAGCAAACAATCCAAAATCAATAGGGCTGTTTGGGCTTCTAAGTATGCGATGCACTGCCAGGCAAAACAGTTGCAAGGAAGGCAGCATTTTTTAAAGGAGCATCCGTATACTCTAGGCCAGTGTGCGAACATCCCCTCTGTCAGAGAGAGAGAGAAAGACAGAGACAAGCAAACAATCAAAAATCAATACGTGCTGTTTGGGCTTTCAAGTATGCAAGGCACTGCACGGGAAGCATATCGTATATCATTGAAGAGTTTTATTTAATATGTAATACATGCTCTGATTGGGTAGCTTCTCAGCCATCCGCCAATAGTGTCCCTTGTATGAAATCAACTGGGCAAACAAACTGAGGAAGCATGTACCATAAATTAAAAGACCCATTGTCTGCAGAAATCCGCAAACCAGCAAAAAAACTGTGATATATATTTAGATATGCTTACATTTAAAATCCGTGATAGAGTAAAGCCGAGAAATTCGAATCGCGATATAGCGAGGGATCACTGTACTTGGCTACATGACTGATCTCCAGCTTGGTTTTTAGTTGCATACATTGTATCCAATAACAGAAAACGTTACTGAATTCATTCGTTCTATATTGAGAAATATAAAAGTTGGAAATGCTGTATTTATAACTACTTCCACATTTTTAGTCTCAACATTTCCTTAGAGATTTCTTTCCGACAGCCACCTGCTAAAATATCAAACCACAAGCTCTATTCCCTACAGAATGCAGCCCTTCCTATCAAAGACAGTATTCAAATTGTCCAGTCTGCGCTCAAGTTTGTTAATGGTATTGACAGTTTAATAGAGTCCTTGCTATTCAATGTACTCAATGCTTTTCATTGATTACATCTCAAAAACATATATAACTGTTTTTCATAAGCAGTACTGGACACTTAAAATTGTAGGAGTATACAAACTCTACATGCAGCTTGAGACTGCATCATTTGTGATCTGCCAATTAGGAAATCCAGGTAAGATGACAAAATCACCATGATGCAAATTTCAAACAGTGTAGCTCCATAAAGCTATTGCTCATGCAACAGTTTTCACTAAATTTACAAATAATGACCTCCCCAGATTTGCTTATTATACTGTACAAGTTGAGTTCCTGACCAACAACATTGACACTGTATACAAGAATGATTAAATGGTCTAGTAAAAAAAATCTGGGCTAGTTTTACATCCCCACAGCAATTCTGTTTAGCCACCAGAATTTTATAAGGCGTTGTTAAATTCTTCTAAAAACATTTTAATGGAACAGTACTGTAGTTAACTACTAATAAAGGGAAAACAGCTGTAAGTGACCTTTTTATGACTTTGAAAAAGATTCCTGCAAAACAGTTATAGGAAATAAAATGGTACTGACTAGTCAGGCATAACATTCTGCTATCAACAAAGAAATATTTGGTGATTTCATCCTGCAGGTTGCATGCATTTCAATACCCTTGCCATCTATGAAGATAAGCACTTTATTTTATTTCTAGTTCTAATTAGTTTATCCCAGAACTATACCAATTAAACAATTAAGTATATAGCTCTTATATACCCAATTAAAGCAATTTGGTTTAGTGTTTCAGATAACTATGAAATTATTAAAAGGTGAAAAGATTACAGTCAGTGTATCCAAGAAACTCTTATTACTTTAATTCTATCAAGAGGCCAATCTAAGCCTCCAGTGCAATTGTTGCCCAGTAATGAACTCTTTCTCCAGTACTGTTCAGGTCACCACCTGTTCACTTTGTGAAGGATTAGAAAGTCAAGATAGCTTAATAATGTTTAAGTCATTCCTTACCTCTGGGCTTTGGATGACCTATGACATAATTGGGATTATTGTTTAAATTAGGAAACTCACTTTTTATCAGTCATCCAGGTTGTCACTTGTTACATGCCAGGACTAACACTTCTTTGTCCAGACAACATATTTTCTGCAGTAGATACCTGAAAGACAGTAAGAATTTACTTATGTACATAAAGAGTGCAATCTCCTCCAGAAACTGAGGAACTTTTTTATTTTATTTTTGTATTTCAGTGTGAAACTTAAAATGTGTCATTAGAATGCATTTGCTTTGGAGAGTGTTTGCATAGTATGAACACAAACATAATGGGGAAAAATGTATTTTATTACTTACATTTCAAAAAAACTAAATTAATTTTATTAGGAGGAATTCAAACATTTTTTAGAACTAAACATTCAGAACTATTTCCAGTTTTTAGGGTATTTCAGTATGTCTGACTGATTTCACTGCTGCAGGTCAGGTTGGGGAGCATGCACTGGTACAGCGCATTGTCGCACCCATCAAATGACAAAACATCCAGACCAGTCCACCCATCAGAAATTGCCATATCTCTACCACAGTCCAGGCGGTCCTCAGCAATGAAGATCCAGTGAGCTGGATCACCCTTGGGGAATGGCTGTAGTGCTGTAATTGATGCTCCCTCACAATGCAGGCAATGTGCTGATGCAACTCAAAGTCAAACCACTGGTACCCAAGGATTCTCCTAAGAGACAGAGTACTGAAGAAGTCCAGTCCTCATCTCAGGTCACTAGATAGCATCCGTGTCTCACAACCATATAGCAAAACTGGAAGCACCAGGACTCTAAAGACTTGAACCTTCATCCTTTTGCATCGATATCAGGAGTGGCACAAAACACTTTCCAGAGACCTCATAACCACCCATGCTCTCCCAGTCTGTCTACTGACTTCATAGGAAGAGTAACCAGAGACATGAATGTCACTGCTGAGGTAAGTAAACTTCTCAACAAGGTCAACACTCACTGCACAGACATGCAAACTGCTAATGGCTGTGCCCAAGAGGTCACTAAAGGCCTGGATCTTGGTTTTTGTCCAGGACACTTGCAAGCCCATACACTCAGACTCCTAACTCAGTCTCTCGAGAGCCCCGATCAGAGCCTCTATTGACTCCGTGAAGATCACAGCATCGTCGGCAGAGTCAAGATCAGTGAATCTTTCTTCACCAATAGATACCCCACAGCTACTAGACCCCACGACCCTGCCCACCACCCAGTCCATGCAAGCACTGAATAGAGTAGGAACAAAAACACACCCCTGACGAACCCCAGAATCAACTGGGAAAAACGCAGAGGGTCTGCTTCCACTGTCCACAGCACTCAGAATACCGGTGTATGGGCCGGCCAAGTTATCCAGCAACTTCAGAGGGTCCTGTGATCTTACACAGGGCAGCTCGATCAACTGAGTCAAAAGCTTTACAAAAATCGACAAGGGCTGCAAAGAAACTTTGCCAATATTTGCATTTGCACTACATGAGAACCTTCAGTGCCAGAATGCGGTCGATGGTAGACTTCTTTGGTGTAAAACCAGAGTGTTCAGGTCGCTGGTAGGTGAGCAAGTGATCACGGATCCTATTAAGGATGACCCTAGCAATGACCTTACCCGGCACTGAGAGCAGTGTTATCTCTCTATAGTTGCCAGCTGCACTTGAGTCCTAATTTGGGATCCTGAGGTGGTTTGTTGTGTGGTGGGTGTGGCAACACACTGTATCAGTGCATGCTCCCAACCCCTCTCTCTCTCTGACTTCATGTTAACTCTTTTATTTTTTGGTGGGTTGTCTAGATGACTAGGGGAATCAGTATCTTAAGTGATTTGAATTAGATATATTACTATTTTTTTTTACAATTTTCTTTTTTTTTTTTTTACTGATCAGCTATGTATGGATATAAAAAAAATCCTTGAAGTCATCTTCTAGGCCACACTGCTTCCCTTAAGTAAAATCACCCCCTCTATTAAAAGGGTTGTAGCTCACCTGTATATGTTACAAAGTTGCTGTGTATGATACAAATTTAATGGTGTGATAATTCTAAATAAAAATATACCTACAATAACATTAAAACATTAAGATTAAAACAGATAGCCAAGCACCCTGAGTACTTAAAATACAATACATGGGTGAAAATGTGGGGGAGTGATGATCATAATTTAGTATGAGCATAAATGTACCATGAATCGTGTGGCTATCCTTAAATGTAGTAGAACTGTAATAAATGGATGCAAACTGTTTTTTTATTTAACTTATCTAAGGCAAGCTTTATTTTTTATCTTTATAAAATTGATTATCCATGAAAGTTGTTAGGATGTTTCCTGCCAAAGGAATTGGGGATATATGTTTGAAAGCCCTGTTATATTTTTGAGTTCTTTCAAAAACAGAGACAAAATAATAGTATTATTAAAACACAACAGTTTTATTCAATTTTCCAGTAATCTACTACACAAATGGGAAGATATTAAGTTGGGCCTTATTATTTTTGTCAAACACTATTGTTAGCAAAGTCAAGCTTGGCTGTCAGCAAACAGGAAACAAAAAAATAAATTCGTACAAGGTAACAGTAACCTTCATATGTCACAAAAATATGATTTTGATTTATGTTTTCTATAAACAGTACATAGTGGTGATGAATTTTAGTTGGGATGCCATGCTGTTTTAATTGTTAATCTCTTTGTATTGTAAAAAGTGTTATTTTTCCTGATCTTGTAAGTCAACCTAGTTAAAGGAAACAACCAAAATACAATATTAATGACATTGTCTCTAGAATGCATGATTTTGTGGTTAACTGTAGTGTTTTCTTTTCAGGATGGATTTATAGACTTTGTGGAGTATGTTGCTGCTCTCAGTTTAATTTTAAAAGGCAAAATTGATCAGAAGTTAAAGTGGTATTTTAAATTGTATGATGTTGATGGAAATGGCAAAATCGACAGAGATGAATTATTAAGCATTTTTAAGGCAAGTATTATTGTTTTTTTTACATGCTTTAGATTTGTTTATCTGAACTATTTTTTTAGCTTAACTCTAAAAATACAAAAAAGTAACAAATGTAATATTTTATATTTAAAGTTAAGAGTCTATGTGACTGTCGAAATTACAACAATGTATAGTCTGCGGTGGGAAGGACAAATTTACCCAAAGTACATGAAATCTTATGAAATCTAAGAGTGAGGACATCATGAGGGACAGTGGTTAGTTAAAGTTGTTGTCTCCCAATCCCCAGGTCTATGGGTTCAAATAACAACCTGGTTATTGAATGAATTCCAGATACTATCCTTGAGTTCTCTTTGTTATACATTTTTTTTTTTTTTGTCATCCTGAAGTCTTAAATGTAATGATTGTTTGGGAACTTTATTCAGTGTGAGTGGATGTATTCTGCAATGATAATGAAGTTAAAATGTTACAGAAGTCATGTGAATACTGTATAGCAAAAACTGCCATGCAATACACCCAGTGATAGGACCCCTGGAGTAAAAGTCAAGTGAAACGAAGAGGCTACAGGGTGGAGCCTGGGCCTTTTCCAAAAAGGCACAAATTTGTCCTGTGATATATTAGAATCCAGTCCATGGTTAGATTGTTTCAGTATAGGACAGCATATGTGGTGAGATAAAGTGGCTTGAAAGGTGGATGACTTGATGTATTGCGGTCATGTACATTTAATTAAAACTCAATAAAGAAAAATAAAGATGTACTGCTACTAGTCATTTGCTTCTTCTGCTTTGGATTTTGATATATTGATTACTGTTATCACTGGCATATTCAACCTCTTTGATTGTATAATGATTAGATTTCATATTCCTTCCCATTGCAGGCAGTACAAGCTATCAACCGTCAAACAGATATGTCTCCTGAAGAGATCACAAACTTAGTTTTTGAAAAAATTGATGTAAATGGTGATGGTAAGATTACTTTTTTGTTACAACCTTCTGTTTTCTTGTAACTTAAAAAGATTTTAGTTGTTTAGGTATTGAAATGAAAAAAATGTATTTATTTTATTCACAGAATCTTGAAGGCACCTAAATAAGGAATTATAGTTTGATGAAGTATAAGAAACCTTTGTCACCTGGTCTTACTATAATCTCTTTGTATTTATGAGCTGTTGATTATTATTATTATTATAATTATTATTATAATTTAAAGGACAAATTGAAAAGCTAATGACCTTGCAAGATCAGATGGCAAAGGCTTGTCCATAAAACTACAGTTAAAATAAATAAATAAATAAATAAAAGGCCGGTCAAAAACAGGCAAGAGCATAAGTGAAGGCATTCAGACTTTACTTCAGTGTCTATGGAAGTAAAGATGCTGGCAAGCATTCCTGATGATAGCCATGATATGTTGTGCCCAAAACACTGCCTTCCTGGCTAAACTGTTGTAATTTTTATTATCATTACACATTTTCAACACATATTTATCAAAGGCAACCTCCAAGTTCAGGATGCATTGCATCTATTTACAGGTACTATTGAAGTTGGAGCGCAAGTAGGCAAATTGCTTTGCTCAGAGTCAAACAGTGAAGGAGACACAGGAATTGAACCAATAACCGTGTGGTTTAATTTACAATTGCTTAGCCATTAAGACAATACTGCATGTCACCCTTCTCTTCCTGATGAGAATGACCAGTAGTTTTAAAGTCCATCTGGAGTTCTTGTTCATGAATCAATGTGATTATAGTGTCACCAACAGGTATTCCACTTTAAAGACATGTCTCGAGTATTGTAACAAGTACTATCTGCTTCTGCCATTGTAAAGCACAGCCACAGTAACTCCCACCTGAAAGTTAGTTCTCCTACTTGTCCTTTTATTCTCTCCTTATTGCAGTGTTTTTATTTTTCCATACACAAAGGTGCCAGGATTACTCAGACTTCTCCTGATTGCAATAGTTTTAGGTTATTCCAGATCCCAGCATTCCAAGTCTTAGCTATGCCAACACAGACTATGCTCCCACTTAGATAAATCATTGGAATCTGAGCATTCTCTTTCCCACTCTCTCTCTCTCTCTCTCTCTCTCTCTCTCTCTCTCTCTCTCTCTCTTACTGAAGTTTTTAATCCCTCTCTGGGTTAGATTTTACTTAGATACTCAGTATGTTTGTTACTGATAATATGGAGCAATAACAAAATAATCTTTTTTGAAGCTGAAATCAATGTCTTTTTTATAGCTTGATTTGAGCAAAAGAAATGATTAATTAACAATTGTATTTCTTTGGTGTATTTGATGAATTCAGATTTTAACCATTATCACGTTTTGGGATATATGTTAATAGTTCTTGTTGTAGCTCAGTATTTTTCACAAATATAGCTTGGATTTTAATCAGTTTTTAACTGAATAAACGGAGACTGGAAGAAATTTTGTGGTTTTTGTCAGTACCCAGTGTTAGGAGCATATGAAATCCATCCACAGTATGTCTAGGTTGGAATCTGTCAATTCTAAATGAGAGTATGAGTGAATGATATTACTACATGGAGGCTCACATTGTAGTAGTATTACTGGACTTTTTTATTTATTCTTTTACATTTATTTAGCGCTTTGACTTTGAAGGCTCACAATTGTATTTTTATGTTGGTAAAGTGGTCTATGCTGAGGCCTCACAGCTCTGAGGACCTGAGTTTAATTCCTGGCCCATATTCTATGATCTTTTGGCACATTTTTTTTAATTTGGCTTCTCCAAATCACTCCAGAAAACTCGCAAGTGCGCATGATCATGGCTTGCAGTGGACTAGCATCCTGTCCAAGTTTGCATTCAATGCTGTTACTGTAGATTGCAGTTCAGTAGTACCCAGGAATGGAGAAACTGGTTTATAAAATGGAATGTTGAATGGATAAATAATCATCAGTTCTAGAATTAAAAACAAACTTCTCAGTTTTAAAAGTAAATCATTTCAATCACTTAGACAACATTTTTTTTCAAACCAGTTTCATCTTGCCATAAGATGATCACTGGAATCTGTAGTTCTTTCTAATTTTTATTTTACAAAAATTAAACTCAGGTTTTCTTTATTTACTTAATGCTCTACTAACGATTATGTTCAGTTTGACATTTTGATGATGACTAAAAGGTGATTTTAATAAATGCAAATAATTTCAGCATAAGTTCATCAATGAAATATCAAATGCTGGTCCTTGAAAACATCATTTGCACCAAGCCCATGTAGCTCAGTTATTCAAGCTAAATTAATTAATTTTATAGAAAATTTAATCATGGCCTGTCAAAAAGCATGTGTTACACATTTAAAATGTTCAAGTCAGTGTTCAGTGGCATACAGCTCTACACAGACAGAAACCAGGCTTGAGATTCAAACCCAGTGTCCTGCAACTGAGAGGCTGATACAACAACCATTCTGCCTCCATCCCTTCTGACATTTCAAATAAGTGTTTACATTTTTTGTCAATACAACCATTACTCTTTAAACAATTTCATTATATTATTTTCAAAGCAAAAATAAAAACATGTTATTAATTGTTGAATTAGTTTGCCATCTAAATCTATTCTTTCATTTGATGGGTGCCTCAGATCTCATAGAACAATGAATAGAATAAATGGTATATTATTCATGTGCAATATTCCTTGTACAGAAATGATTGAGAAATATATTTAATCTATTTTCACTTGACTAAAAAAGATAAATTTTAGCTAGATTTTTGTGAAACAAACATTTTCAAATATTTATTTTATATTATTATTGGTATTACTGGCTAGTAATCTAGAGCAGTGGTTAAGGGTTTGCACCTAGGACTTCCAACTGTGTTTATAGGTTCAAATCCTGCTACTGACACTGAGCCATACTCACTTCACTTACCTGTGCTCTAATAGGAAAAACAAAAGAAACATAATCAGTTATACAGTGTAAGCTACCTTGGATAAAGGCGTCAGATAAGTAGTAATAATATTATTATGTCACTGGAGCTGCTTACTCTTGAAAATGCTACATACAATGGCGTATGAGCAAAACATTCCTAACTTCATTAGATCAATTCCTGCTTTTTCTACTGACTTGGCTTTTGTTGATAGACATTTCAAAACACATTTTAAAGTGTATTCTTTTAAATTGAAATGGGAAATTAGTAATATCATTTGGGTATATATTATTATCATTATTTGGTATTTATGATTTTTTTTCTTATGATTATCATTTTATATTTATGATTTTCATTTGTTTTTGTCATTCACTCAAGTACAGTATTTCTTTATGTGTTTTTCATCACTTGTATGTAGTCCCGCTTTGCAGCTCTGCGATCAAAGTGCAGTTGATGGGGGTTAATAGAAGAAATGATAACTAAGATGAGAGTCAGTATGCATTAAAGAGTGCTGGTAGTCAACTTCACTAAACTTTCTCCTTCCATTTCACAACATTGTCACATCTCTTTTTTCCTGTCCAGGGGTCTCATTTATAAAACTTTGCATAGATTCAAGCATGAAAATATGCACAGGGCAAAAATTGAAATGAAGATACATACTCCAAAAAAATCATATTTATAAAACCCAGCATAGACACATTTCTGTGCAATTTACCATTTATAAATCACAATCACCTTATAGGTGCCACAGTGGCACAGTAGTTGTGTTGATACCTTGCAGTAAGGAGACGAGGGTTCACATTCTAGGTCCTCCTTGTGTGGAGTTTGCATGTTCTCCCCATGTCTGCATGGGTTTCCTATGGGTGCACTGCTTCCCTCCCATCATTTCAAATTGGCTTCTTGAACATGACAATGAGTTCACTGTACTAAAATGGCCCCCACAGTCACCAGATCTCAACCCAATAGAGCATCTTTGGGATGTGGTGGAACGGGAGCTTCGTGCCCTGGATGTGCATCCCACAAATCTCCATCAACTGCAAGATGTTATCTTATCAATATGGGCCAACATTTCTAAAGAATGCTTTCAGCACCTTGTTGAGTAAAAAACCACGTAGAATTAAGGCAGTTCTGAAGGCGAAAGGGGGTCAAACACCGTATTAGTATGGTGTTCCTAATAATCCTTTAGGTGAGTGTATATGTACATGAATGTGCCTCAAACATCGCTCTGAAATGTCCAGGTATGGAACATGGTAATAAATCTCATACATATGCAATCATAATGCTGCTGAACTTCATTAGCTGGCAGAGCAGCCTCTCACCTGATGCACTGAGACACCTCCACCTGCATTGAAGAATATACGACTGCTCCACAACTGAGAGTGCAAGATCATGCAGAGCATTATATGCATTCTTTGGGGACAGGGAAGGTATGAGGTGCCAGCATTTAAGTGGGTATCCACTTCATGGTGGATCACAGTGCACATGTAATAATGTGATTGCTGTTACAATTAATATTACAGGCCAATTCTCATCAAAAAGTACTGGTGAATTTTCAGATTTTCTATCTTACAGTAGAGAAACATTCTGTATTACATCAATGACTGAATAAATCACTCCTTCAGATTTAAATTTAGTGAGGTTATTTAAACATGTACATATTTCTCAGCTTGTATATATTACACATCCACTAGCCACTACTAACAGTAAATTAAATCCCAGGTACAAGTTTTTGTTTCAGGCATGCCCGGGATGTTGTTGTCACCTTAGCTATCCAACAGGTACTTTTTTCATATATTTTATATTTAAGAAATAGGCATGCACAATTACCTATAGACCCTACATAAAAAACAACTAACAGCAGTACATCAATGTTTATAATTAGTATGGCACTTGAGCTGAATGCTGGTGAATATAAAAGCTATTCCTACTATCACAAGCCTATTTCGGCTCGGTTTTTAGATACATGGTGTAAAATGCTATTAGAAAATACGTATGTATTTTTTGTTCTCGACTAACACAAGCAATTATTTTTTATTACCAATATTATTTATAAAATGTCTCATACTCATACAAAAAATACTTGATAAACAAAGACATGATCTCTCATCTTTAATGAAATCTTCTTCATCTTCTTTTGGCTGCTCCCGTTAGGGGTTGCCACAGTGGATTGTCTTGTTCCATATCTTCCCGTCCTCTACATCTTGCTCTGTCACACCCTTCACCTGCATGTCCTCTCTCACCACATCCATCAATCTTCTCTTAGGCCTTCCTCTTTTTCTCTTGCCTGGCAGTTCTGTCCTTAACATCCTTCTCCCAATATACCTAGCATCTCTCCTCTGCACATGTCTAAACCAACGCAATCTCGCCTCTCTGACTTTGCCTCCCAAGAGTCCAACCTGAGCTGACCTTCTAATGTACTCATTTCTAATCCTGTCCATCCTCATCAATGCAAATCCTACCCTCTTTAACTCTCCATTTCTCAGGCATCCTCTCACTTTCCAAGATTCCATTAAACAATCTGGTTAAAAACTCCACTGCCATCTCTCCTAAACACCTCCATGCTTCCACAGGTATGTCATCTGGACCAACGGCCTTTCCATTCTGTATTCTCTTAATAGCTGTGCTTACTTCCTCCTTGCTAATCCGTTGCACTTCCTAATTCACTATTTCCACATCATCCAACCTTCTCGCTCTCTCATTCTCTTCATTCATCAGCCTCTCAAAGTACTCTTTCCATCTTCTTTTTTATAGCCTGGCCAGGTTTGATTTTTGAAGTCCTAAGTGGTCTACAGAAAAAAATTACAAATTCTATTTGGTGTTGCAGTGATGTCCATCTATTTTTATATAATGGAAAGGGGGATCTCTTTTTATTTATACTCAGTAAAAAACTGACACTAGTCACTGCTTTCAGATTGTCTTTTTTGGTGTGGGCAAAAATAAGCAACACATATTGTCTTTTATTTCCCCAGGTGAGCTGACATTAGAAGAATTCATCGAAGGGACACAACAAAGTGATACTGTCATGGACATTGTGACAAAAAGCCTAGATCTTTCAAATGTTCTCAAAGTGATCAAAAATGGAAGAAGAAACAGCATTTAAGGAATTTGTATTTTAAAACTACTTTTTTGGTACTTTTACAGGTGGAGGTGTGGGTTAGGGATGAGCATGGGGCTAACTACCAAAAAATGGGTGATCATCTCAGGGATTCACTATTGTGAATAAAATGCCTTACTTGCTTCTGGTTAATTTATTGTAAAATGCACAACCTGTGTTTTAAGCTTTGACTTTGTTTAAAAATTCCTGATTAAGAAAGTGCTCTGAAATTTAACTGATATGTATCTAGGTAAACAAATACACGGTAGTAAGTAAACTACTGCAAAAATACAAATAAACAAGATTCATCTTAGGCAAAAATAGAGATCATTTAGTACCAAGTCACAAACTATTGAAGAATGCAGATATTGATAGCATGACTCATTGGACAGGTGACAATTTACAGCACTGCTAGTAAACAAAGGCCTATTTATAGATGTATTTTTTTATTTTTATTTTTTTAAATCCTGATGAGTATGCACACTACATGTGCTCATACAAATTGTGCAAAAGTATATAAACTTAACTTATATTTTAAACTTGAATGACCTCTTTTGCCCATCCTGGCATTTCCTGTAATGATCAAATTTTAAACTACTGTAATTACTGACTAATTACAATTAAAAAAAACTCTTTGTAAATCTGCATACATTTTGAACCATTTAACCTGTTTCATAAATCAGCACCTTAGTTTTTCTAATATATCCCAAAAGTGTAACCGTTTCACTTCAGTGTCAACAGGCACAACAGTCTAGACTCCAAGGGAAATATATAAATATTCATTATTTCCATGATTATTTTGTGCATTTTCTATTTAATGTAAAAGACCTTAGTGTAAAACAACTTAACATATTTTCACAAATAGTGGTATCTGAAGTTATTATCTTGCTTGTGTTTAGTATTTCTCTTATCTACTTATGGTCATTGTTTTAAATTTTAAGCTTGTTATGTGCACTTCTTGGCTTTTTATCGCAGATGTTAAGTTCTAATGGTAACATATAAACAATCAGCACTCTTTATTTGCTCCTCCTATGGTTTACGTGACAAAATATAAAAAAATATATATAACAACCTTATTTCTATATTATTTCAAAAGTAACATCTTGTAAGCTTCCACTCTCCAGAGCTTTTAATGATGTTATGATATTTCAGAACAATTTTCATAATTATATCATGCAATTTGCCAGCTGGACAGCAGACTCACAATGACTTTTGTTGAAAAACAGCAACACTTTCTTACACTTACTGCACACTTAAAACAAATAAATAAATAAATAAATAAATAACTTAAAAAGAAAATAAGTGCAACTAAGGCTGGATTTGTGGTATAAATAACTAAATACAAAAGGCTATCTGCAATGTGTAATCATAGCAGCCTTGTTAAAACTAAATGGATTAGTAAAATCCTATTACATGTGAAGGAGCACTTATTTAAAGCGTGAGAAGTCAAAGATCAGAAATGTTCACAGTGTATTGCTGACATTTTAAAGAACAGAAACTATTTAATAATTATCTCAAGTATTCATTTATAATGTTTCCCAATTAACATGTTAGAGTCATCATTTTCATATTATATTGATACAATTATATAATTTGATATTACACTAAATTAAAACAATAATTGCACAGATACTTAAAATGGATTATTATATAAAACTGAAATGAAGTCACATTAATATCAAAAAACAACCTTCAGAATCTTTCTAATGACCATTCTTTTACTTTTATTCCACTGGACCCCAAAATTGCATTTTTACATTTTTTCTTTTATTTTATAATTTAACGTATCCATCTATTCATTGTTTCACTTCTCAAAGCCATTTATTCCATTAAACTGTCAGAAGGAAGCCTATTTAGTAAAAAAAGAGGGAGCAATCCCTGAACAGATTTATTAATTAAAATGAGCCACACCTTTTTGAGATGCTGAAGCAAACTGTATTATCTGAGTAAAACACAGAAAGGACAGACTGTTCATAATCCATCCAAACAATTGCACCTTTACTTAATGCAATTACTCTGTTACAAATAGCCCGGAGTAAACAAAAAATGTAAAATGTACGCAGTGCAAATTAATAACAACCAATTATTCCACTATGTTCTGCACCACCAATTTTTCTTTTTGAGTTAATTACAGTGACTACTTTAGAATTTAAAAATAAAACACTTATAAAAGATACATAGATAAATAAATAATGAATGGAGAAGAAAGGTATACTTTGGAATTCAGCCTATGAAACTGCAGGATGTAACAATATTGCACATTATGTACAGGCAAGATGGAGCTGTCTGCACAAACTGGGAAACTCTAGGCACCAATGTGCCACTGTACAAGTGCTTGATTCAAGACAGGTTGTGAATATGCAGCTTGTTTTGCCAAATTCTGTCCCTTGACTTACACTTCAGTAATTTCTACATCACCACAATACATCATATACAAAGAACTACACTCTCAATTAAAACTAGCACAGTTAAAATCCTTACTGCGAAGCACATTACAATGTGTGTGCCTATTCATTTTGACTTATTCAGCATTAATTTCCGATTTTGCACCCAAAACTGGCTGTACACCGGAGAATACACTTCAAAAAATATAAAGGAGGAATAAATTTAGGGTTCAAAAAATGAAAAAAAAAAACAATTTCCATTCTTATGTTATGGTGTAAAAATAGTAAAGGTGAACCTTTATGGTTTAAAATTTGAGTCCATAAAAAATCAGTTTGGAATAGCTTCTTACAAGGATCAATAGGCTCTATCATAAACTTTACTAGGCCGATTCCTGCCTTTTGCCCAAGTGCTGGCCAGCAAAGTTACTGACTGAAGGAGATTGATTTCACATTCAATTCACATTTTTACCTCACACTGTTCAAGGATTAATAACCCTCTTTGTCCCTGCTACAAGTCTCCTTTAAATGAGTGTGCCACACTATATACATATGCTTCCCTGGGTTCACTCACTGTAGACTTTATGTCATTGTTGATTTGATCATATATTCATTAATTCCTGACATTTATCAGGAAAGAGAAGGAAGGAAAATAGTGTTTTATGGTATAACTGACTTTCCTAGCATACTAGGATCAACAGTGAGAGAAAAAATGTGCGTACAACATACTTCATTCTTGTAAGTGACTGTGCAATGTTGACAACCATTCACACTTTAGGTCCACTGTAGAGCAATTGTGGTCAATAATAGTTTTGAATATTTGCTAAACTGCTGTGAGTTGGCTCTGCATTTCTGGCCTGGATTATCACTCCAGTCTCCAAATATGCAGTCTGTCAACCATAACCACAGTACAATTAGACTGATACCCCGGTTTCCCACAGTTTTAGGCTTCTTCCTATTCCTGGAACATTGATTGGCATAGACTATGACAATGGGAAGACCAAGAACATGTTACTGTTGCAAAAGTGCAAAGTCCATTTATTAAAAACTAACAGTGTCCAAAACAAAGTATATTACAGATCAAAGTATTCCATCTAAATAATCTGTGAAAACTGTGCTCTGTGAGGAAGTTAAAATCAACATAAATAATATCAATAAATAATCTAATAAAACTAAGGATAAAATCAGAGACAAAATCTGTGCTTTATTTCTTTGCACAGCGCTTCTCTCTCTCTCTCCCAACCAATTCTGCCCTCTCCCTTTTCATCTTGCTTCCTACATTTCTTTCTCTCAATCTCAGCACGTCTTTCTACGTTCCAAGACCAACCTATTCAAACTGAAAGCCAAAGTCTGTGGCATGGACTTCATATACCTGAACTAAAAACAAATAAATCCCCACAGTTAAAAGAAACCCAAGCCCAAGCTTTAAAAAAAAACATGACATTAAAAGAATAAGAACTTTTAAAATCACAATAAGGCAATCAACAAATAGATAATCAATCAGGTACATTCATTCTCTTTCCCTGTAGGACACCAGTACTCTTGTTGTTTTCCATCCTTCTTCGTTCCTCACTGCCATTAGCCCATTCCACCATTGGCACCAAAATGTGATGTCTCAGTACCTGCCTCGATAGTCGTGAACCGAGATGAAGTAGGACAATGAGGACACAGACAGCAAGGTACTGAATCAAAAAGTGCAAAGTTCATTCATTTAAAACCAAAAATGTCTGAAATAAAACGCAGTGCAGACCAAAGTCTCCCATAAATAATCCATTAAAAAAGTGTTCTGTAAGAAAAGATAAAATCTAAATAAATAATATCAAGAAATAATAAAACTAATGATACCGTCAGAGACAGAATTGGTCTTTTATCTCCTTTCTCTCTCTACCTCTCAATTCTAGCCACTGTCTTTTCACTGATCTTTTTACTTTGACTTCTTTTTCAGCTTTCATTCTCATTTTCATTCCCAACATCTCTTTTCTCATTTTTTAAGCTCCTTAAAATTATTAAGCAGGTTATTATGTGTAACAGAGACATGTAAAGACCAAAACATCAACATAAATCCAATTGAAATGGTATGTCTAGAGTTCACTGCTGCACTTATGAAGCTTTGTGTTTTGAAACAGTCACCAACACCCAGCCTGATGTTGCATTCAGGACACTAGAGCCAAGTTTTTCTGTGCACTTTTTTATAATATATTTTCTGTTCCTTGCACATGATAAAGTAGAATGTCAATGCCTGATCCTCACAATCAATAAGAATATTGTGTTATTAGGCAATCACAGTTCCAGGCTTAGTGACTTCCACATTTCCCCTGACATAAACATTCACTAGTTTCGCATTGTAAAAAGTGTTCAAGAGCTTATCATTTTGTTTGTCCTTGCACTTGCACTTGCAATTATTTTGCCTTTTTGTCATGCAGCTACTGACACGCCACGTTAATGTTTCACACTGCCAATGCTGCCAGGCATATCGCAGCCGTTTGTATAGCACCATATCATGCATCAATTTCACATTCTGTGTCAGCATCTGATGACCATTTCATATCATCATCACTGTCACTTGATCTGAGCACTTGCTCAGTTTCAGTTTGTTCTACAACTGACTTTTTGGTTTTTCAATTGGCATTGTGTTTTTAGTTGAAAGCTCCTCCTCATTCATGAATATTGATGAGTTATCTTAAGCGCGGCAAAATGAGTAGAAATATTCATAATGTTTTTGCAGTATGATGTTATTTCATCTATCAGATGGCAAAAGAATTCTATAACCGAGCGTTATTTAGGCTTAAAAGTGTACGAGTGGTTGTATGACTGTGATTGCATAGAATTCTGAGGCTGAGACACACTCAGGGTTAACGTCAAGAAGATTAAGTCATGCACCACCACTGACTCCTGGCATGATTCACCACAGTAGCATCATAGGCAGATCACTGTCTATTGTGAAGAGTTATTTCTGCTCTGTTGATGTGTCAGAATGAATATCCTTCTGCAGCATGAAAATGTGTACACGGTTTAAATTATTCTAGGTTTATGTTTTAGTTGGCTATATGTAACCAGCACAGTGCATCTGTTATTTGCATTTGCTCCCTGTAAAACAACACACATTTCTAAAGAAAAGAAATATAAAGAAAAAAAATGAAATCCTGTGTGTTATATGTTGTTCAATGTGGCAGTAACCGAGAAGAGAACATAACGTGAATAAAGGAGTTAAGATGGAGATGGAACAGAACAATTTTCTGAAACACCAAGAAAACACCTTACTACCATATGTTTAAGTAAAAGTAGCAATAGTACAAACTATAAATCATAAGAAATTGTATTACGTATGATGCAAAATAATCTTACTGGAGCACAGCCACAGGTTGGTCAATAAAAACCTTATTTTAGTTTAACAATAGCTACTGATTCAAAATGAATGATCGTATACTTTGTAAAGGAAGAAAGGAAGAATAATGCAAAAGTTGGAACACCTCCTATGTGACCCTGTTTCACAGAGAACAAAAAAAAAATTAAAGGAAATGACTACAGTACTGGAACTTGGTCCCTGTTGGCTGCAGGTCAAAGAATCAACACTGCTTTCTGTGAGTGGCCGGAATTTATGGGACTCCTCCTGGAAGGAGAATCATATACACATTTTCCTCCCAGAAGAGTGAGGTTAGTAAAAGGACTCCGCCTCACCCCAGAAAGAAATCACTTATTTTATATGAGCAATGAAGGTAACCCCTAAACAAACATGCATGACAACTTGTAGTTCTAATACTATATAAAATAAGTGCTACTGACATTATGATTAGTTTGTTTATAACAGTTTATTGAAATTAATCTCAGTACCATAAAATTCTCTGTAAAATGCCAATGCTAATAATACAGCAAATTTCTGAATATTTGTGTAAATGTCACTATAGGCTCTAGATCTGGAGGTAGCATGTGTTAACAGTGCCCCCTGTTTCATATTTCTATGATTGAAACTTCTGTAAGAGAATCAAAGGGCAACAATAATGAGTTGGGGTACATACCTGGGGCCTTATGTATAACGCCGTGCGTAGAACTCGCACTATAACATGGCGTAAGCACAAAAGCCGAAATGTGCTTACGCACAGAAAAATTCAGATGCAGGAATCTGTGCGTACTCCAACTTCCACGTTCTTCCGCTACATAAATCCCGATCAGCGTGAAAACTAACGCTCGTGCACGCGCTTTATGTAATGCCCCAACTCCTCCCCGAATTACGCCTCTTTGAATATGCAAATCAATATAAATCGCCCTTAAGCGCAGCCTTCTGTGAAAAGACAATAGGAAAAGCACGGGGGAAAATATAAGAATTTCAGCGAATACCAAGTGGAGGCAAAGGAAAAACATACTATTTGTTCAAATAAACCGTGGTATAATCAACAAAAGGAAGTTGATCGAGTGACTTAGCGTGTTGGAGAAACTTGAAAGCTCACATTCACAAAATCGCACAGTGCCGGAAATAAAAAAGAAGTCACATATCAAAGTCGCCGTGAAAAGCTGAGTTGTAGCCCACTGTCTGAGTGTCATATGAAAGCTTATTAGAGTACAGAGAAAAAAAGGCACACAGTGGGGAAAAAGCATGAAATGTCAACTTCAATCTCGACATTTCCACTTTAATCACGTAGTTTATTTTGTCATTAAAGTAGAACATCATAAACTTCATCTTAAAATCGTTTAATTAACCAGTTTCTCAAATCAAATCGTAATTAAAGTAGCACTTTAAATGCTTTGTTTTGTATTTGATTTTCTATGTGCCTGTGTGTGGGAATCACTACTTGCTTCTTAAACTGGCTCTCTTCCTCCGACTGGACACAGAGTCCATTACATTCGTGATATTACAGCTCTCTGAATAACTAAAATACTGAGATGTATACGTGATATCATTTTCATGATGATAGGAGTTAAAGCACGTTATTAAACATGTGTTTCACTTCAATTAAATAATTTATTGCAGCAGTACTCAGGGGCGGCTCTAGGCTTGTGGTGGCACTGGGCAGAGGAAGAATCGGTGGCTCCTTCGCCCGCCAATGTCAGTAAGGTAGCTTATGCACGGTGAATGGCCACGTCCGTTGCAGACACTGCATAGCCGTCTCGTGCTCATGACACAAGCATTTAACTTTTGCCGAAATTTGTTGCTGCGATTTTAGCTGTGTTGTTATTTTCTCTTTCTGTTTTCTATTCAATATATATTGGCGTAGCTGTCACTACAGTCAGTTATTTTCTTTCCCCAAGTAACCGATCGCCATACAATCAGCTCTGTAATAGGCGTTAAGCCATCTGTAAGCTTAGCGCCGATTCTTCAAAACGTTTAAAGAACATTAAAATATCTTCGTAGTACATGGTTAATTATTCTATCCTTAACGATACTCCCAGTGAAGAATATAGATTATTTAAATAAAGTTAAAGTTATATCTGTATAATTTAATAAACATTTTGCTGCATTTCACCTTAAAAATGATATCGTCATCATATGTAAATACGCGCTTTATAAATTGGCTCAGGTTGTGCGATATTATAATTAGTGCAATTTAACAGTGGGGTGATTGTATTTATAAGTACAAACAGTTCTACAAGGTGCAATTGATTGAGTGCATTTAAAGTTCTTGGGATGAAACTGTTTCTGAACCGCGAGGTCCGTACAGGAAAGGCTTTAAAACGTTTTGCAGTGGCTGAGACAGCGTGTCCATGAAGCTGTATACCGATAATTCTCTTTCCGATCAGCTGCTGCTGTGATTCACACTCAGATACAGTGATATAAATACTCCAAGTGGTGCAGTGAGAGAAATATGGAAAAAGATGATCTGCTGTGGCAACTCCTAACGGGAGGAGCTGAAAGAAGAAGAAGAAGAAGAAGAAGGAGAAGTGAGAGTAACAACACTAAAGCAGTTATGGTATTTGGAATACTATGGGTGTTCCCTGGACCAGTATATTGTTACAAGTTAATTAAAATCAGATGCGTTCCAATAATAAACAATATGTGGTTAGTTTCAGTGTATTTATAAAGCCGCGCCAGGAAAATAAGGTGTAACCACACAGGAACAGTAGCACTGCTTTGACGCTGGGTGCCGCCAGTCTGCAAAACCGAGCGGAGAACTTGCGTACGACAAGGTATGAGGTACTGTGGAAAAGTGCGTGGCTTTATGCCAAGTGTAGGTTTTATACATCGCAATTTGAACGTGGAAAAGTTCTTACGCAACATTTCTGTGCGTACGCACTGTTTATACATGAGGCCCCTGGTTTTCCTTCGATGTTAGGTAAATTAAAAAACAGCAAATAATTGCAGAGAGGTCTGAGATCAGGACAGAACTGGCAAAGATGGCAGAGCTTCCGGTTTTCAGTCCTCTCAGCAGGAAAAGGTTTAAGTAGACAGACACTGGAAGTGACATCAGAGATGTACTAGCCATCGATCATCTGGGGCCTCATGTATAAACGGTGCGTACTTTCTTCATCGTGCAAACCGGTGCCCCTTTACTAGGCATGGACTTAGTTACATCTTTGAAATTGCAGATCGAAGGTAATACAGTACAGCCCCAGTGCTACAGTTGTCTTCCACTCCATTCAGAGGCCTAGGATGTGCAAAGGGGTTTGTACATAAGGTAAGAATCCGGCCAGAAGTTTCGCCGGTGCAGCAGAGATTAAGGCGCTTGCCAATATCAGTACAGACTGCTGTTTCTGCTGAACTGCGCCACTTGCTAGATGCAGGAATTATTGAGTCCGTGGATGCTTCTCCGTGGGTATCACCAATAGTAGTCACACAAAAGAAAACTGGTGGCATACGCTTATGTGTGGACCTTCGTGAGCCTAACAAGGCAGTTATTGTTGATTCTTTTCCGCTGCCACATATTGAGGAACTGTTGTCTCAATTACGAGGTGCTACTGTCTTCTCCACTATAGATCTTGCAAACGCGTACCATCAAGTGCTCTTACACGAGGAGAGTAGGGACCTGACTGCATTTATAACACACGATGGCTTGTTCCGTTTTTGCCGTGTTCCCTTTGGGCTGGTGTCCGCTCCAGCCACGTTTCAAAAGTTACTATCAACACTTCTCCGTCATCTTCCAGGTGTCCAGAATTACCTTGATGATATTATCATATATGGATCCACGGCTGCTGAACATGATCGTCACCTCTCAGCTGTTTTAGAATGCTTGGAGAAGGCCAGGCTACAATTAAACAAGGACAAATGTGATTTCAAGCAGACCTCCCTTCGTTTTTTGGGGCATGTCATTTCTGCGGAGGGTATTTCGCCTGACATAGAGCATGTAGATGCTTTCTTTAACGCACCTCTTCCCACAGATGCTTCAGCTGTACGTTCATTTTTAGGGCTAACATCATGGTATGCAAAGTTTATACCGCATTACGCCACGATAGTAGAACCTATGCGTGCTTGCTTACGTGGGCAATCCAACTTTGACTTCACAGAGGACGCACAGCGTAGCTTCCATAGGGTCAAGGAATTAATTCTGACGAGTCCTGCTCTGGCAATTTTTGATCCTGCTTTGCCTTCAACTATAGCAACTGACGCTTCAGACTACGGGCTGGGTGCAGTATTTACACAAATGCATACTGATGGAACAGAGCACACCATTGCTTTTTCTTCTCTTACACTTTCTCAGGCTGAGAGGAAGTATTCTACAAAAAAGTTTATGATGTTCTACTTTAATGACAAAATAAACTATGTGATTAAAGTGGAAATGTCGAGATTGAAGTTGACATTTCGTGCTTTTTCCCTACTGTGTGCCTTTTTGTTCTCTGTGCCCTAATAAGCTTTCATATGACACTCAGACAGTGGGCTACAACTCGGCTTTTCACGGCGACTTTGATATGTGACTTCTTTTTTATTTCCGGCACTGTGCGATTTTGTGAAAGTGAGCTTTCAAGTTTCTCCAACACGCTATGTCACTCGATCAACTTCCTTTTGTTGATTATACCACGGTTTATTTGAACAAATAGTATGTTTTTCCTTTGCCTTCACTTGGTATTTGCTGAAATTCTTATATTTTCCCCCATGCTTTTCCCATTGTTTTTTCACAGAAGGCTGAGTTTAAGGGCGATTTATATTGATTTGCATATTCAAAGAGGCGTAATTCTGGGAGGAGTTGTGGCGTTACATAAAGTGCGTGCACGAGCGTTAGTTTTCACGCTGATCTGGATTTATGTAGCAGAAGAACGTGGAAGTTGGAGTACGCACAGATTCCTGCATCTGGATTTTTCTGTGCGTAAGCACATTTCGGCTTTTGTTCTGACGCCATGTTATAGTGCGAGTTCTACGTACGGCATTATACATGAGGCCCCTGGTGTGCAGAAAGGGAAAAGAGAGGAAGTTGTTAAGGCACCACAACACCACCCTCTGGTGTGGAAGCAGAATTCCAGCCACTAGCACCCATTTAGCTATCCCTTATGCGCATGCACGTGACACTTCGTAAAAGTATTAATCTTTTTGGTAAGAACCCAGTTTTTAAGGAAAGGGTTTTGGAAAAGGTGAGCTTAACAAAAGTTTTGTTACACACGGCTAATTGTAAAGGTAACAACACATAATACATTTTATGTGATTGAAGGTCAATAACAAGTCTACTTGCCTTATACAATGGCAATAATAATTTAAACAATCAATATACAGTATTTCAATAAACATTCATCTAAGCTGGCCACTATGCCACAACTGATATCAATACTAAATATTGTCCTTGTGCTATAATATACAGATCTCTCTCATATGTAACAAATACATTACAAGCCTCCTGCCATTCAGCAGCCAGTTCAGCTTGAAACATCAGTTATTTTGGGCCCATTCTGCCATGCACATAAGTACACACACTGCGTCAATCACTGCATATTATTTATGAACAATATACATAATTAAAAATCTTTAAATGAAATGCACTATTTAATAGCCAGGAAACTATGCAGAATATTCTTTATATATGTCAGGGATGCCAGGAGCAACGACCCGGCCGGGACGCCTTGAGGGTGCCAGGGGGCTCCCCAATGCCTTGGGAACCCTGGACCTCAGCATTTCCGCCACACCAGGAAGTGCTGGTGGGAAGAGAAGCAGGGACACCCAGAATGCTTCCGGGAGTATAGCCGGCACTTCCGCCACACAGGGGCGTATCGGCGGGTAATTGCCGGGGAGCACCTGGAGCATATCCAGGTGAAGATAAAAGGGGCCACCTCCCTTCATTCAAGGCTGCAGTAAAGGAAGGACTGAGCTTGCGGAGGAGGCAAGGAGGCGGCCTGAAGAGTGCAAGCCGTCGTGTGGCCAGGACTTTGGGGGTTTGTGTACACTTGTGTAGACTCTGTAAATAGTTGTAAATAAACGTGTGGTGGTGGAAAACAACATGTCTGCCTGTCTGTGTCTGGGTTCCATTTACATCTGGCGTAGTCGGCAGGATGCTCCGTTTGGTACAAGACGGGGACCTGTTCCTCAAAATCTTGTTGTGGATGGCCCAGCGCAGCAGGGGACCCCACCCACGTACCACGGGAGCGCCGTGCACACAGCCCCACTGGGGAAAAGTACCCCACGGACCGCCATGGGTCCACAGGAGAGCCGTTTTTACCCTGAGGCAGATTGACAGCATGTGGAGCAGGACTGCAGCAGGCTCCTGCGGGCGCCGTTGCTGGAGGCACCGGGACAGCATCGCGACACTGAGGACGTTTCCTCGGTTAGACGAGGTGAGTTCCCTGCCTTTCGGCAGTTCTATCTTTTAGGCAGGGACAGCCCAGATTTGCGTCAGTGGCGGACGCTTGCTGGTCGGCGGGGCTTCGACAATGCGGCGGTGCTTGCGGGAGCTGGTGAAACGGAGCTGCTGCAGCACGAGAGACAGCGAGGCTGCCAGCGAGCACGTCGCCGCCGCAGGAGGGGAGACAAAATGGCCATGGACCAGAAGTCCCTCCCCCTGACAGGCACGCGATTGGATGGTGTGTCTTACATGCCTGCCGATGACTGGAGAGAGGCGGGACGAAGGAATGTCCATCACATGCCGGGGGCAGACCCGATTGGGCTGGAGGAAGAGGCCCACAGGAAGTCTCCGGCGACTGGGGCTAACGGAGAGGTGAGCTACGCATCGGTTAACTTCATGTCTTTGCCGGCTGCTCTGTTGGAGCTGGAGGCGTGCCTTTAGCCCGCAGAGCAGCATTTGTCACAGGTGCTATGTGCCCTCCGGGCGGATGTGCGATTACTGGAGATGAAGGCGGTCGCGTCAATCGAAGAGCTGCTGATGGCGATTAGACAGTGCAACGCTGGATTCCTCAGTCGAAGGTGTACGGCGGGGAAGGTGAGTACAGCCGTCCCCGTACAGCATAAAGGAGGGTCTGCCGAAATTGGCTGTGATACCAATGATCATCATCGAGTAAGCAGACCTCCGACAGTGGATGCGGCGCAGGGGGCTGTGCGTGCAATGAGGAGAAAGACAGCAAGAAGGCTGGCAGGACACGGGCTGTTGAGTGCCCCAGGTCCTAGCACCCTCTGCCCCGAGTCGGCGGCAGTCTCGCGTTGCTCTACAGGGACTCAGATGGGAAGGAGTCTCTTTTCATGCAATAAGGAGACTCAGACCATGAGGGCGTCCCAGAGTGAGAGAAGGAATCGAAGGGTGCACACGTCCGAGTGCTGGCCGCCCTCTGCAGGGGCAGAGGGAACCCATGAGGTCAGTAGAGAGGAAAGGACTGCAGGCAGTCCTGTCTGTTTCACTGACAGGAGGGACACTGAACCCGCAGAGGGGGTGCCAAACAGGCAAGTGCCGGGGTACCGGTCGGCGGGGAGCATTGCCACTGCGCAACGCAGAGGGACACCAGGGAAGGGTGTTCAGGCAGTGGCTCTGCCCCCTTGTTTCTATTCATTTCAGGACCGTACCCTAGACAAGCAGTAGGACCCGCTTTGTTGGGAACCTGCCCTCAGGAGACGGGATGTCTGTCAGAAGGACTCTCCGCTGGCGAGGGGGTGCTGCCACGGCTGGCGGAGGCTAGGAGTGTGTGAGTGGCTCCAACCAAAGAGGCACGACGTCCTCGAAGAGGGTGCCGAAGGAGCAGCCCCCAGGGTGCCGAGTTGGACCCCGGTGGCTCAGGAGTAGGACCCGCTTCGGGGGTAAACTGCCCTCGTGGGACGTGCCGCTCCTCCCAAGTGGTCTTCGCTGGCTGTGGGGCACTGTCAGGGACGCCAGGGGCGACGACTCAGCCAGGACGCCTGGAGGGACCAGAAGAGGGCGTGCTCCCACCTTGGATCACGTGGGGGCTGCCACCCTGGTTGCTTTGGGGGCCACGGGTTGAGGGCTTGGAAGCCCAGCCCTGTAGGGGCCCGTGGTCACACCAGGTATACCAAAAACGTCACCATTCAAATTGCTGTTAGTGTGCTGACATTAAATATGACACTTAAAGACTCATCATAAGCTTTATTCCTCACCACTCATTTTGGAAAAATTACAAGTTGGCAAACTTTGCTTTAATCTACTTTGCTTTTGCTGATTTGTTGCTGATTTCCCATCTGGTTCCAGCTCTTCCTACACCACTAAATGTCCCTAGCTCAGTTTAAAACTACATTCTCAACTGCCTGTAAACTTTACCAGGCACTCGTGTTTTGTATAATGTTTGGTCTTCATAAGACATCTTGTATAAAGATATCTACTAAATATCAGCAAAACATGTTTTGCTCAATTGTGATTTTTTGTATTCTTTATTAGTTTTTGAAATGTCTTCTATCCAGTGGAACTTCTGAAAGTTGTGTACTACAGTATCATGTCAAGAAAATATGGAAAAAAGAAAAGATGAGGAAAACACCTTTAAAGAGCCACTGAAGTCAAAGACAATGTCAGTGAAGAGTTTTGGTCTGCTGCAGGGCTGATGACAATGAAACAGACATAAGCTGCAATACCCTGACTCCTAAGCTATGAAGGGGTTGAGTCTGGCAAGTGGTGGATCATCTAATCCAACCATCAATGATTGTAAAGTGAGGGTGTGAGTGAGAACTCATTACATGTACTGCAAGCTGCAAAGCAAATCCAGGTTTGCCTAAAAAAAACTGAAAAAAATCCATTTATGTCACCCAACATTGATATCACAGCTCTGTGCTGTAGAATAGTGCAGAAGAACTTCTGAATTGAGAATGTTGATAGTAGTGGTTAGGATGAATAAAGGGGAAGTGAACATTTAACTAAATAATTTAAGCCAGGAAATTGAAGTTCAGGAGCTAATTTCAAATAATTATTTTGAGGTAGACAGAGATGTCCCTTCCTATATGCAGATCATGCACTGCGCATAGTGCCTGTGATCAGAGGAACAATGTAGAGGGGCCCCTACCTCCACTATTCAGGATCTCTACTGGACAGGCAATTGGATTGCACATTTTTTTTGCTTGGTTTACTTGACTTGAGACAGATGACTCCAATAGTGTAGTGTAGCATAATGCATAACATCTTTGACATATAATATAAATCATCAACCTCCTCAACAGAGTGGAGCAATGGAAATCCACAGCTTAACTCGATTGGGGTTATTGCTGTTTCATGAACTGTCAAATTAATGTCATACTGTGATAAAGTCCTATTAATGAGCAGAGAGATGGCATTAAGGCAACACCAGTCAGAAGCACAGAAAAGAAAGAAAACTGAAAGAATGAAGAAGCAGCTCATTCAGCATTTGCAGGTGTGTTCTACAAATTTGAATTTGTTCAGCTTCCAGAAAGCTAGCTAACGTTAACTCAATTATCACTATACTAAAGCTAGCAGTGACAATGAAGTAGTAGTATGTGTAATATTTTTGATATTTAGACATTTTTTTTATGTCTAAAGGATTTTATCTGATGTTACAGTACCTAGTTGACACTTGGTTGATGAGTTTTTATTACTTGCATATAGACTTCATATCTACACACATTGTTAAAGTCTGCTAACATTAGTTGGCTTATTAAGTGCTCTAAGTGTTGTTGCATTGGGGGCATGTTTGCTAATTTCACCACCACACAGGCTCTCTTGGCAGCTACATGACTAAATTTATTGTATTACACTGTGCAGTGCATTTGATGCCTGTAAATGCAGGTTTGGAGCAGTTGATTTTAACTTAAAGCCCTGTAAATATTTTAAGGTAGAAGCACTTTTAAAGAGAAGAAATAGTCATATGCTATTAGGATATTGCTGTTTGGAGCATGTATTTACTGAAGATAGATAGATAGATAGATAGATAGATAGATAGATAGATAGATAGATAGATAGATAGATAGATAGATAGAGTCATATGAAAAAGTTTAGGAACCCCTCTCAGTCTGCATAATAATTTACTCTACTTTCAACAAAAAGATAACAGTGGTATGTCTTTCATTTCCTAGGAACATCTGAGTACTGGGGTGTTTTCCGTACAAAGATTTTTAAGTGAAGCAGTATTTAGTTGTATGAAATTAAATCAAATGTGAAAAACTGGCTGTGCAAAAATTTGGGTACCCTTGTAATGTTGCTGATTTGAATTGGACTGAAAAGACAAGAATTGAGTTATCTGGTCATAACAAAAAGAGCTTCGCATGGTGGAAGAAGAACACCGCATTCCAAGAAAAACACCAGGTACCTACTGTCAAATTTGGTGGAGGTTCCATCATGCTGTGGGGCTGTGTGGCTAGTTCAGGGACTGGGGCCCTTGTTAAAGTAGAGGATCAGATGAATTCAACCCAATATCAACAAATTCTTCAGGATAATGTTCAAGCATCAGTCACAAAGTTGACGTTATGCAGGGGTTGGATATTCCAACAAGACAATGACACAAAACACAGTTCGAAATCTACAAAGGCATTCATGCAGAGGGAGAAGTTCAATGTTCTGGAATGGCCGTCACAGTCCCCTGACTTGAATATCATCGATAATCTATGGGATGATTTGAAGCAGGCTGTACATGCTCGGCAGCCATCAAATTTAACTGAACTGGAGATATTTTGTATGAAAGAATGGTCAAAAATACCTCCATCCAGAATCCAGACACTTGTCAATAGCTATAGGAGGCGTCTAGAGGCTGTTATATTTGCAAAAGGAGGTTCAACTTAGTATTGATGTAATATCTCTGTTGGAGTGCCCAAATTTATGCACCTGTCTAATTTTGTTATGATGCATATTGCATATTTTCTGTTAATCCAAAAAACTTAATGTCAGTGTTGAAATACTACTGTTTCCATAAGGCATGTCATATATTAAAAGGAAGTTGCTGCTTTGAAAGCTCAGCCAATGATAAACAAAAATCTAAAGAATTAAGAATGGTTCCCAAACTTTTTCATATGACTGTAAATAGATAGATAGATAGATAGATAGATAGATAGATAGATAGATAGATAGATAGATAGATAGATAGATAGATAGATAGATAGATAGATAAAGCTTTAGGTGTGTATAAACTTCATAGTAGAAAGTGTTAGTTAGAATTTATACAGACAATTGGAGACATGAGCAGAAGAGATTCTGACCCCACAAATGTTTAAAATAGATGTAACTTGTAAGTAAAAGAAAAAAAGAAGAGGAGGGGATAGAGAAGGAAAATTTTAGAGACTGGAATATTTGAAGCTGGTCTGGGGATGAAAAGAAATGGGATCACCTACAATGTGCAAGGCCAGGTGAAGATAAACAGAGGAGAGTTTGTGCCAGCCGAGGCGCAATGTAATATGTAATATTTCTAGCACAAAGGTAATTAGAGCATTCATCCTTTAAAATCAAGCTCTAAGTTTAACGCCAGGGAAGGGGAGGGTCAGAATAGAACTTGGTGATACCCTATCCGACTGTAGTAGTAGTCACATAGGATGGTTAGTACGACGGGTTATACATTGCTAGACTGGATGCAGTATGTAAGCTCAATTGTACAGCTCACGATCTACCAGGAAAACTATACACTTGCCTTTGTCTCAATTCAGTGTGGAGTGTTAAATAGCAGGTCTTTTTTTTAGTTCCACAGGAAGGTAGTTAAAAATGACCTTATATTCAACTAGTATTTAATGGTGGGAGGGAATGGAAACATTGAGGTTGGGAACTATATTCATTTTTATAACAGTCAATCTAGATCTGAAAGATAGAACCCTAGATAACCATGTCAGACACCCTCTCACATTATTGAGTGTCAACAAAGTGGAGATGTCTATGCCTAAGTACTTAAATTATGTAGCTAAAATGATGAAAGGGGGAAGAAACAAAAATTGCAGAGTGAATTTAGTAATAGAAGAGTCAATTTTGACCAGTTTATTTTGCATTTGTTGGAATGCTAAATGCAATGCATTTTATTACTACAAATGTTTGTGTTGCACCATCTGTTGGAAAGACAGAGACATAACAACAAAAAGGTCACACAGATACACTGACAGTTGTGTACATATATTTTATAAAATTGAAATATTAAGACATGAAAATTAATTTTGATTTTCCACACACACACACACACACACACACACACACACGAAGAGACACCCATACAGACACCATGCTAAAATCGACTATTCTTGATGTTTTGAACACCGCAGAATTAAAATGTTATCTTGATAGGAAAGCTTTAATTTGCAAGCCTGTAGAAAGGCTATAATGGTGTAGCGATTAACAGGACTTATATGTGTGTGTTGGATTATTTCATGGATTTTTACTGCGTTGAATGGTTTTGAGGTAGCTTGATCATTTTGTAGTGAAATGAAAAAATGTTATCTCTTTGTTTACATAATGCTGTTTTATGTATCACATGACTGAGATCCTTATGTCGATTGCGGTACGGAATGTGACACTATAAATATGTCAGTGATTGCATTACAAATTATCTCTCGGTGGATAAGACTCTTTGAACTTTAATTCTTTTGCAGTTAGTTTAGTTTGTTTCAATTCCAAGTAGGCCCTAGCATCAGATTTCATTCTTCAGTTTTTGATCTCTTTTTTAACTTTGAATTCCGATTCTCACTATTCCCTTGTGTTTTGTTTGCCTTGTCGTTTGTCTTTTTCCGTCTATAATCCAATTTTCTATCTGACTTTGATTATTTGCTTTAAGTAACCCTCTCCTAATTATATTTTACAATAATCCATTGATACCAGTGTGTCATAATACAGTAGATGTGTAATTTTAAATTGAGCAAAGCTCTCTTCACCAAATATTTCCAGTTCACCTAGCTCTCAAATGCAATTTCACATTTTACATAGCAGATATAGCCCCTGCTTACTAGTTCAGAGAAGTTCTTCCTTTTAAGTTAGAATGATAACTTAAATTGTACACTTTGCATATGTGGCAGTCACATCAGCTTCTTTTGGTCAGAAGATGGTGCTGATGTACAAAGTAGACTTTTTCACTTGCAGAGTAACATTTTCTAGTCACTAATAATAAAATTTGGATATAGTGAGAGAGGGCATTTCTATGTGCCACCTGTGTCCAAAACTCAAATGATATCACATAAAAAAATCCTACGAATTATGTAGTCTTAAAATTACATAAATCTAACTTTGAATGAAAAACACATAACATTTTATTTTGACATTGTTACTCAACCGAAATTCACAAGCCAATGGAAGATGTGTTAAAAGCTAACTCTTCTGAGATTTCAGCAACTTGTAGACCCACAATTATAACTTCATATAATCATTTTGTTTATCATTCTCTTACATCATACTGGCAGAATGCTGGCTAGATTTACCTTACAACATTGGTTCAGTTCATTGAAGATAGATGCCATTTACTTTTGCACAGCTCTCCGCCGTTGCCACCACAGCATCTCACTGGTGTTGAGGTCTGGACTTTTGACTTGGCCATTCCAGAATGCTTCATTCCTTTCTTATTAGGCCATTTAATTGCAGATTTTTTTTGGTTTGCTAAGGTCTTTCTGGACAAGCTTTAGTTGTTGGACTGATTACTTCATACTTTTCTCTGATTTAGTCTCTTATAAAAAGTTTTTATGATGGACATCCAACAAAATTACCCAAATCATCACTGCTTCAAATGGTTTACAAATGGATTGAGATTCCTGTGGTGAGACATTGTATGCATGTTTTTATGTTTTTTTATTGAACCTGACATTGTAAATGCTGACTAAATAACTTCGCTGTGGTCTCATGTGTCCAGAGGAAATTGCTAACAGAACTCTTTCAACTGCAACTTTGCAAACCTAAGTTGTTTTGCTGTTTTCGGTTTTAAAGAGAAAAGACTTTCTTATGGCCATCAGGAGTAATGAATTGCAATTATAAATATGTTAACAGAGCCTTGCAGATCGCCAGATGTCACTTTTGTGGTCTTTATGATTTCTTGCACCACAGTCCCTGAAAAATACAACATTTTATCTTGTAGTCTAAATCTCATTCAAAAACAAACACTCATACACTTCAGATTGGATGCTTTAGATAAAATGCAGCATAAAATAAAAAAAGCACTTAGCTTGACTTTTAATGCTGATTTAACTTTGCACCTACAAACAACAATTAAGAAAAGGAGGACTTCACTTTCATTATCCTCAGAATAGGTGTCTCTGGTACAATAGGCAAACAAGCAATTTCTTTGTCTGTTGCTAAGTCTTGGCTGTACTGTTGTGCCCAATGGCAGGATTAACAAAATAGACATCCAGAGGCTGGGAGGAATTTAAATGTAGTCCAGTGTTCAAACAAGGAGACAAATGGACTGCAGCAGGAAGTAGTAGCCCTATGTAATGTCATAATTTTCAAATATTATTTACAAAATGAGCTTAGTAAGCAATACAGTGCTATATGATATTTCTCTATTTGCTCCTTCCTCTCTCTTTAAGCAGAATATTCTTGAAAGTTCTTGATTATATAAAAGATTATGTGCTTGATCTTCAACTTTATCTTTTTACACTTGAAAATGGCCAGATCTCACTGTTCTATAAAGCTTTCAATTTTGTGTACAGAGCAAGACTGTGCTATGCATAAATATTTAAATTTAGAAAATCTCACACATTTACCTAACCATTTAGAGTAAAAATCATAAATATACTTTAATTATTGATTATATTTTTGTCTCACCACACAAGTGTAATGTTTCAGCCATGGTGTGTTCTCTGGCTAATATTTTGTTTCATCATTTTAAAGTATTATTTTTTGTAATAATGTTTTTTTTTGTTAATATCGTCTTGCTTGTTTATTATTGACTGTTGTGACTCTGGAGTCCCAAAAGAACTCTCAAAGGTTGCCCTTGGGGGAGGAAATACTGCCAAACCCCCTTGAAAAATAAAAGGTTTCTTTTAACAAAAGGCTGTATAATACATGACGTTCCTAAGAGCACAAAGGATTTGCCTTAGAAGGAAAGGCAATTCACAGCCTCCAAAGTCCAAATACAGAATCCAAAGGTGAAGTAAAAAATGGAGCACAGGTTAAAAAAAATCCAAGAAATCTGAAAGCAAAAGCAAGAAACAGTTAAAAACAAGGAACACTCTACTCCTTAGCGTGTTTGAAATGAACCGCCAGGAACTATGGAAGGCCCTCCAATAAATAGGGTGGAGGGCTGCTCCTGGTAGTGATTGGCAGGTGGTCCTGCCCCTTAGGGAACCACCCAAAAATCACATATAAATAAACACAAAGAATAATATAGATAATAAACAAAATAAACTTTAATAAAAATAAATGATACAAAATAAGACAAAACACACAACTTTGAACCCCAGCCAGGGGAGAAATGTTGGCTGAAACATGGCATTGACTGGTCTGTGTGTAATGAGTTGTTCTTCTATATTCCTGTACTATGGGTTGAAAGAGTTGGGGCCACCCTGATGTCATAACTGAAAGACCTCCCTCAATCTTTACATTCCAAAGTGGAGAACGACTTCTTCAGAGGTCCGTTGTCTTTTCTTTGAGTGCATTTGAGTATTGATTTTTTCTGGTTTTTAAATTCTTGCTTCTCTTTTATTATTATTTTTTTTTTTGATAATGTCATTTGGATTGCAATTTGAATCTTCTTTGCTACGGGAGTCAATTTTTGGCAAACCCATATTTACATTTTGTCATCTTGTATGCTTCTTGAAAATTATACCATTTTGCAGTCATTTAAAATGACTCTGCTCTTGGGATGTATTTCTTCCTAGCCAAAGGCTTTATGGTTCCTTTCCATGTGCAATTTCATGTAATTTTCAAAATATTTAGGAATATAAAGAGACTGGAACCTGGAAAGTCATTTGGGGCAAAAGTTGGTCTAAGTTTGTCTGTGGAGATGGGAGCTCTGGCCACCAGGAGGGAGGCTGGGAAGACTTGGCCTGGCTTGTGGAGCCTCTAGAAGGCCTCTCAACATCTTTGTTGTTGGTGTGCACTTAAATCAAAGCAACATGGTGTTACCTTAAACCTGAATGCTTTAGATAGAACTGCAAAATGTTGTTTAAAGATTATCAAATAATTGATTGACCTTAATTAGCTCCACCAGGCTCCAATTACCTTCTTAATGGATGTGCAAACATTATAGGTGTATTTACTTTTTCAAAGGACTGTAAATCCAAATTATAACTTTTATTGAGGAAATGGAAGGATGAACAAGAAAAAAAATACAAGTTATCAAATTAAACACAAAATGAACCCTACCTGTTGTACTGGTCCTTAACCATCAGGTATGACAGGTCACCTACAAGTCCACCACTGTAAAAACCTTATTTCAAACCCAGTTATTCTTCCAGTTGTTTGCTGATTTCTCTATTTTTCTCTTTTTCTTTTCTCTGTCTTAGTAGGCTATCCCTGGGTTAGGAATGCTTCCATGCTTCATTCACAGGCAGGCCAGTTCAGTGTACTGGTACTACTACCAAGAGCCAGAGTACCCATTGCAGCTTTGATATATGTATAACAGGGTGGCAAGATGGAATCATACCTGAGCATCTCTGCATATCAGTGTGGGAATTTAAGTAACTGCTAGAAGATGAAAGACTGTGTCATGTCTGATATCCTTGAAGGAGAAACCCCTTAAGTTACCACAGAAATGGACTGTTGACCTAGTAGGATAGGTGAAAAAGTTCTCCAGAATGGCAGGACGCAGGCAACATAGCATTGACTATACTTTTGATTAATGGAAAGAGGACACGATTCCTCCTGGCCAATAAAGTCCATAGCTGTGACTGAGTTTCTCCTTTGAAGACATGGACAGCACAAAGCTGTGAGATCTGGCCCTTTAAGAGATACAAAGTGCTCAGGGATACCATTGGCTACCCCTTGGGTTTCACTATAAGCATTTTAGTTTCCAGGGCTATTATACACTTTTATGACACAAGATTGCATAGATCTGTTTATTACTTTATTAGCTGGAAGTTAATCTGGAGCCAACAATGAACAAATGTAAATAAAATGACAAAATTCTGCAGTTCTTAAATACTTGTAAATTAGCTTGATGAAGTATATCAGGCCTTGTGCCTTGTGTTGGCTGGGATTGGCTCCAGCAGACCCCCGTGACCCTGTAGTTAGGATATAGTGGGTTGGGTAATGGATGGATGGATGGATGTATTTTATAGTAAAACTCCAGTAACTGATCACAACATACAGGTAAGCTTGACTAAAAGGTGACATGGTATAGCAATGGTCATTATTACCAACTCACAGTTACACAGGACGGAGTTTGAACACCGGCCTGGCCTGCTCACCATCTGTGTGGAGTCTACATGTTCTTCCTGTGATCATACTACATTCTATTCACATTAAAGAGATGCTCCAATAGATTAATTGGTAACTACTTTTTGTCTACTGTCATAAGAGGCATCACATCCAAAGTTGGTTCCTGGATTTACTCCTGGACATCTCATCCATCCTGCACTCAAAAATGCTGATAAATAAGACATATGATTGGACTGTACTCATTTTAAGTGTGTACTGTTTAAATATTTTTAGTCGAGAAAGAAAACACTGCTCTAGCAAAATTAGACACTTCAGTGTCAATGTTTCAAGTTAAGAATACTATGACTTAATGTAAACAGTGGTTTAATACATATTTACAATACATTGTTGCCTTTGTTAATTAAATGAGCAAGCTTGGCAATGCATGCCGGTTTAACTCTGAACAATACATTTTAAATTAAACAATAGTTGGTGGCTCAAATGAGCATTTTGGTAAAACCCTCACAAGTGTCAACTTTACAAAAAATATTGTAGCTAGTACTATGCCACACTGTTCCTTCAGACTGGTTTGAAATTCGATTTGCTACTCTGAGTGCACTTCCAATATCACAGTTCACATGCCTGCTGACCTAAATTGGTGTTAGCAAGTCTGGGTGTGTGCCCTGTGATGGATTACCTCCTCCATGTGCACAATGTTAACAGAACAGACTCCAGCTAAATTTGGTAAGTGTGAACAGCAAAGCAAATTAGTTAAATTCTATTTATTGTTTCTTATTATTAAGCTCTTTCAGCCGGTATAATGGAGAGGACTCAATTTTCTGTCCATTATTTGGTGATATTGCAGTTTGCTGCATTATTTAGCAAACTGTAGAAAACTGCACTGCTGGATCAATTTTCGACTTCCCGTGTGACAGTTTTCAATCTACTGGTCCAATTTCCAGTTGTGCAATTTGTAAAGCTTGAGACGGCACTGATTATGGAAAGATACTACTGTATACAGATAAAAAAATCATTAATTAATGTGTTTTAGTGTCACACATCTATTGTTTTAACAGGTCTCTGCTTCCACCCCGTTCCAATGGAAACTTCTGTATGTAGACATTAAAAACTGCTGGTGATCTCTTTATTGTCATGGAGCTGGTAAGTGCAATAATGGAAGGACTAAGTGTTCCTCAAAAGGTAGGCACAAATGACTAAAGAGAAACATTAGATTAAGCCAAGAAATAAACCTTTAGGTGGATTATCAGATGGTGGGCTTGTTATTTGTGGTATGTATGAAATCAGAAACTACACAGCATTGCACTGGAAAGAATTTCAGTAACAGGCTGTGAAATTCAAATATCTAATTGTATTCCATTTTTCAGCAAGCTTAGCATAACATTTAATGTGTCTGTACACTAACTGTGTCTGTTTTTCTAGCATTGCCCTTTACCCACACTTATCAGTCTGCTGAAATCTCTGCGTTTGTTTAAAAGTATGTGCAGAATTAAAAAAAACACAAAGAGCAGATGTGAAATTTAAGGTAACAGATTTCAAGCTAAAAGTGTGTTGAAGGAGGAAATTAATTGACTAAGCACGTGCTGCATGCTTTTATTGTATTTTAAATGAATTGTCCCAGTGCAAGTGAGTGTGGTTTGCCCAGAGGGGACTGGGTGGTCTCATGGTCTGGAATCCCTGCAAATTTTATTTTTTTCTTCAGCAGTCTGGAGTTTTTTTTTTTTTTCTGTCCACCCTGGCCATCGGACCTTACTCTTATTCTATGTTAATTAATGTTGACTTATTTTATTTTCTTACTGTGTCTTTTATTTTTCTATTCTTCATAATGTAAAGCACTTTGTGCTACATTTTTTGTATGAAAATGTGCTATATAAATAAATGTTGTTGTTGGTTTCTGAGGACCTGTTATCAGAACCAGAGCTGGTTGTGCAGTGATGCAGTAAACTTTGTTATTGAGTTTTACATTAAAAAATGAATAAATTAAAGAAGTTAAAAAGATTAACTACTCTCAGAAAAACGACTTGCATTAATCTTGCTTAGAAGTATTGCAGGATCCTCATGAATTGCTTCATCTCCATTGGAATCTTTTAACTGCTGGCTGTTGAGGTAGATGCTGTTCCTGGAAGCCAGAGTGCTATTGGTTCTTGATGGCATCTTCTGTTCCATATCTATATCTAGAAACTCATCAGAAGTTTGTTTTCTCCCTCCTTTCTTTTTCCGTTTTTTTTCTGCTGAGTGATCAAGTGAGGCATAACACATAAAATGCTCTGCATCTGCCTGTTAAAAGGAAAGGGTGCAGTATTATTGTGACTGACAGATTCACTTAGAATGCACAACTTAAAAGATACAGCTTTCTGTTACACTCAATAAGATTTTCATACAATGTCTGTTTAATGCAAATAATGCACACCAGCTATCAAGTAAATGCTAAAATTGATATCACAGGATTATGTTTATAACGTATATTTAATGCTAAAAGTGGACAGCATGTGATTAATGATGGAATTCAAAATTCTGATTTGGTTTTATTTTTATGGCCGAATTCCAAAAAACAAATATTATAATAAAAATTTATATTTTTAACACCACATACTAAGTGATCAGTACACACATTTATGGTTCGAAACTATTAAAGACTGGAAAGGATAAAATAAGTAGTAACAAAAAACATTTTTAAAAGTACATCAGAGAGGTACATGTATAATGAGGGGATCTTGTTAATATAAACAGTCTTAACATGAATATTACATATTATTAGGAGCTTAAAATTATTTATCAAACAAAATGGGAGCAGAAGACAAAAAAGATAAAATTTTGTCCTTTAATGTTATTGCATTGGCACTACTCAACTACTAGTTAATAAAATGTGTTGAATTCTACTGCTTCTTAAAAAATAATAATAATATACATTAGGAAAGAGGAAGGAAAGGATCTACGATGAAGACATTCCATTTATTTTTGAAATCTGCTAATTCCATTAAAGGAAGACAGGAACTGTCAAAGAAGTACTGAATGCATTGCTTAGAAGCAGAGTATGAAAACTTAATCCCAAAACTATCTGTTCTTGCTAAAGTGTTTTCATCATTCCTACCCAAAAGTTTCACTTTACTCTTAATCCACTTTTCCCCATGAGGACTGTGATGGAAACATGCGATGGAAAGACTAGGCCAAAGTATGCTTAACAGTTTCCAGCTTCCACTGGGGACTCCCAAGCACTTCAAGATAAGCAGACCGATATAATCTCTTCAAGGTCTCCTGGGTCTGCATAAACCTCATAAACCCTCTGTGGAATGTGTCTGGAAGGTATCCTCAATTCATACTAAAATAATATTTCAGCTTGAAGGAACAAGACTTCCACTCTGAGGTCCTCCCATACTACTGAACTCTTCACCTAATCATGTAAAATAAAACTAGCAATCTTATGTGAGAACCTTAATAATAATAATTCTTTGCATTTATATAGTGCTTTTCTGATTTCTCAAAGCGCTCAGCAATTGCAGGTTAAGGGCCTTGCTCAAGGGCCCAACAGAACACAGTCCCCTTTGGCATTTACAAGATTCGAACCAGCAACCTTCCGAGTGTTAGTACAGATCCCTAGCCTCAGCACCACCACTCCTTATTTCAACAATTAGTACTTATTTGCTCATCTTGTCAGTCACTAACCAGAATCCATGACCCTCAATAAGGATGATAAAGTACTTGACCATTAAGTAGAAAGTTTTAGGTTTTCTTCATCACGATGGTCTGATTCAATCATGGTTCACCAAACTGCTCCTGCTGCATGGATTTTTTGGCCAATTTTATGATTACCTCTGTCCTCACTCTTGAATAAGAACCACTTTCTCCTGGTAAGGATGCCCCTTTCTTAACTGTAGAATGAAAGCTACTCTTTCCAGGAGATGAACATTACTTCAGATTTGGAGGTGGCAACAGCTTCATACTCAACTGCAGACCACAGTCCAGTAAGGGCAGGAGAACATCATTTTCCACAGACAGTTGACATTCAGCACTTATGTTCCCAAACTAAATGAACTCTAATTCACAGGTAAGCTTTGACATTCTGTAAGTAAGAATCAAATCAGAATAGTTTACAACATGTATTCTTGGCTGAGCTTTTTCCCCCACATCAAATGGACTTGATTTAATACCAACCATGAGTACATCTCTCTGTCCACAAATTCAGGAGATGAACAGCAGCAGTGACCCAGTAAAAGTATATAGTACTTTTGTAGCTCCTTACATAAGATACCATGAGTGGACACTGTCAGTCACCTTTTCCATGTTGATAAAGTACCTAAAGACAGAATTGGCAAACTCCAATGGACCCTCCAAAATCTGCATGAGGAGAAAGTTGGTTATTGTATGACTTGGTTCTGAATGTTTTTTCAGAATCTAGGGGTCCAACCATTGTCCTGAGGGAGACTTTTTAAGGAGGGTGAAACTGAGATCAATTGGTAAGTTTAATATATCCCTTTTTAAAAGACCTTGATTTGCCAAACTCAAGGTAACTTTGAAAAGTCATCTTAACTAAAATGCCTCTACAGCATCCAGTGATTTAACAGTTTCTGCCCAGAAATCATCCCAGGGGTATTAGTCACAAAAACACAGTCAACCCTAACCAATGCTTCAATCACTGCCTCTTCCAAGGAGACATTTTCACTCGGTTTAGGGGTTCAAAGTGCTCATTGCAGTGATTAAACCCCCAGTTGAGTTCAACATTTCCCCAATCTTACTAAGAATGGCTTGGTTGACACCTCACTTTTACCTCAAAAATCAATTAATGGGTTTCTTGAAAGCAATATATCCCATTGTCACCAATGGCCTCCCAGATACACGTTTTCACCTTTAGGCCTGCTGGTAACTGTCACTCAGACCTAAAAACAATCCTGCCAGCATTGATCTAAACTTAACAGCTTTAGTCACAGATGGTGTCCACTATAGCTCCAGTCACGGGTCCTACAGAAGTCACCAGATACTGACCACCATTCAGCCTGTTGAATCTTTCTGCTGATTCCACTACTGAGATTGTGATCAGTGAATTGAGATTTCATGTCCTTGATATGCAGGAGTAATGCTCTCTTTTAAATAGATTTGAACTGAATATGGTTATCTGTTAGTTATTTCCAGTATACACTCACTAGCCATTTGGATCTTTTCCACAGATGATCGATCCAGAATAGTTAGCACAGTAAGCCTTTTTATCCCAGTGTAAGGTACACACAGCTGGTCAGAAGAAATGAATATGAAGTTAACTGACCTTTGGCTCACAGTACTTGATAACCAGGGATACTAACTGTATAAGCAAACTTGCTCTTGAACATTGCTTTTGTGATGAACAATCTGCAACTGAAGTCAAAATCCAATAAAGATTCTCACTCTGATTCAGATCAGGCAGGCTCTTCAGCTATCTCTATAATTTTAGACATGAGCACTAAATCTTCCAAATAGGACTACAAAGTCAGTAGTAGTAGTAGTTACTTGACCAATAAACTCAGTTTCAAAAAGAGGTGGTAATCTGAACAGTTTTTAGATGAATATGCACAAATAATTTCAGGTTTTAATCTCTGCATCCCCGTAGCTGCTCAATACCTTCCCTGTGTCAAAACTCCAAAGTAGTAAAGAGACTACCTTTGACTCAGAATCATCAGAGTCTGACTATATTCAGCAGAATATTTTCTATTGTTAATCACATGATCAGTCTCTTTCCATAACAAAATATTGTGCAACATATCTCAAAAGGCATTATATGTAAGTTACATTTTTATTAATTTCTAGAAATTGCTTATTCAAAATCTAAGCAGCAAAAAGGGGAAAACAAGCCCGGGATGATACTCACTTCCATTAAATAGTACTGTAAGTTAAAGAACAAATTTAGAGTCTCTAATCAGTCAACCCTCCACCAATTTCTAATGCAACAGGCCTCCAGGGTACGTGGAAATTATGGAATTAAAAACAGGCAAACTCCTCCTCACAGATATGAACTTTGGATGGATTCTTTATCCATTTAGTCTGGTTCTGGGTTGGATGCACTGATAGAGACTTTCTTGGTAGTAATCCTCTAATGTAGGGGTTCCCAACAGGTTTTCCCTATGGCAAATTTTTAAAAGTAAATTAACCCCCACCATGTTTTGTTCATTAATTTGAGTACATACTGCTACCATAGTAAAGCTATTGACAAAAGAGAAATTTTAAGATGCTCATTTAAATATTTTTGAATTCAAATAATAATAAAAATAATAATACCACATAATAATACTATTTTCACTCATTCACTGATTGCAATGAATTGGAATGTAGACTTAAAATGATGTAACAAATAGTTTATATGGTTCAGAAAAGATGTCAAATGTTTTAAAGTAGTAATGTTACTGTATATTAACCCGTTAAACATTTAAATTTGTGAGTTTTATTATCTCAATGATTACATTTTGAGTTTTTTTTTTTTTAATTTTTAATTTGATTTGATAATTTATTTTTGCTCACATTTTCTTTATTTTTGCGATGCCTTTTGGATGTGTCATGTGACCACAATCGTTGTGATAATGATGTCACAGATGTATTGGCATATACATGAGGGTCTTAGCATACGTTATCCCTTGATTAATACACATCAAAGAAAAAAACTTAAATAGTTCTAGTGCTAGGTTTGTGCTTCTTGTTATGAATTTATCTAACTCATGTTCCCCAAGCTTTATTTTTACACTTAGTTACAGTTTCCAGTTTTTCATCTCAAGAGGTTTCATCCTAATAGCCATCTCCTGGTTCATATTATTGATTTTGAAGTTTTGAACCTGTTGACCGGGTATACCATTGTATTTCCCACACTAGCATTAAATACTTATGTTATTATCTTGCAAGGTATTGAATAATTATTTTGAGCATTATGGAAGAATCTTCTATTGATATAAGGCATATCTTTTCATCTTGTGTTGGTTTATAAAGTAACTGATTGTGATGCGTATAAGGTTAAGCTGTCAGACACCTCTTTTTATTGAATTACATCCTGCTTAACAGACTTTTTCCAGTATGTGTAAACCTCAACCTGTGGTTCTTTATTTTTTATCTTTGTGCAGAGTACATTTTTGGAATAATTTTACTCTTTTCTGTATGTGTGTTTCCCAGAGTGAAGACATGATATCTGCATCCTTTTGGCTTTATCGCTGTTTGACTTTATCTTCTGAGCCACAGGAAAATGACTACAGAAAATACTGGAATTTGTTTTTGAAATATTTCTGATTACAAAAGTGATATAAAACAAATCTGATACAATTAGATGTAAATACAAGCAATTATTAAGTGATTTTATTTTTTCAGATGTTAATAGAATTTTTCATTTATTAGAATTTGTATTGTTATCTGTATTATTAATGCTAAAAATTTTCTTTTTTTATTCAGAATATTGTTCAAAATGTCTAGTTTCTATAATATTTCATGAACACAAATTTTCCATTTACATATATGCTGTGGTACCATGAGTAGTGTAGTGGTACCTCCTAATAAATCTTAAACCCTAGTCTGATTTTTATCAGGGAAGTCTTGTCTGTAGATTGTCTGTTTTCTTTGTGTTTGGCTTGGTAACCTTATGTATTCAGTCTGTTGGACTTGCTATATTTGTAGAGGGCTACAGTACAAAAATAGCAATGCTTGACATTTCACAGGTTAATAAAATCCATGGCCTTGAATTTTTCATGATTCACTAAAGCTACTTTTTAATGTATGTGGTGGCCTTATTTTGAAAATTGTAAAATCTCCAGAATTCTAATACGTGGTTCATATCTGAAATTTTGTGGATGGGTTCAAGAAATGATTAATAAGTACAGAAGTGTACTCTGTGACCCATTGTACAATATGAAACCTTTCCATCATATAAACCATAGTTTCTTAAACCATGGTTCACAACCCATTTTGTGTTACGTGATTTTGGGTTTCACAGAATCGTAATTCACCATTGTATTTAATGGGAAAGGTTTGCGTACCATTCGCAAAGTGTGTAGTGGTGGGTCACTGATGTTCAAGCAATAGACAATGCTCTCCACTGTGGCCTGCAGTAGCGATGCTCCAAGTGGGACCACCCCTCGCCCCCAGGACCACTGTTGGTGACAATTCTGGATCTCAAAGACAGTAAGAAGGGTAAGATTGTGCTGTGAGAATAAAACATTTAAGAAACAAGTATACCTGTATATCATTTTTGTTGTATGGTTCGCAGATTGACTAACTAATCAACGTGTTTGTGCTACTATACACAGGAATTTTTTAATGTAGTAGAAAACATCAATAATTCTCATTTACTATTTTTGGGCCATGTTTTTGGGAAAGTCTAATACAGTACATTAACAAAATTTATTATATACAGCATACCTACAGACACAAATTTATATAACCTGCACAAAGTCCTTATCCATGTAGGGTTTGCACAGTCTCCCTTAGGGCTTTATTCTAGGTCAGGGGTTCTCAACGTCAGTCCTGGGGACCCCCTGTGGCTGTAGGTTTTTGTTCCAACCAGATTCCTAATCAGTGACAACATCTGATAGCACTGATCTCATTTAATTAGCTGGTATTTTTTTTCTTTTATTCGACATTCCAAAAAGCATAGCAGCATGATTTTTACATTTATAAGACATTTATAAATATTTCTGCTTTTGCTATAGATTTAAATGCTTAACTCTCTTTTGTTGATTTCATTTTACTTTGTCCTTTCTCTGTGCAGTTTTTCCCCCCTTTATTGAATCTTAATAATGACAACTTAAAATGAGCAGAGCAGACACCCAGGCAAACAACACTGAATAATCAAAGGCTGCAGCTACTTTAGAGTCAGACCCACTAATTAGTAAATAATGGATTAATTAAACAATTAGAACACCTAGAAAAGTAGAATGAAAATCAAGATGGAAATACTGTTAAAAAGAATAAAAATACATTAATTCTATGTAACTGCTTGGTACATTGTACTATTTTTTTTAGCAAACTTAATTTTCTAATTTCTGTTGTTCCCTAAATACAGAACTTGGGAAATATCAGTTCACTTAATTAGCCCAGGAGTTCAATTAAAACCAGAAGCTGGTTGGAACAAAAACCTGACAGCCACGTTGAGAACTGCTGCTCTAGATAATTCAATATTTTTCTTATATCCGAGATGTACAAGTTACAATAAATAGTGATTTTAAATGACAACTGTAGGAATGTACTTGTGGACAAGTGTGTAAGTGAGCTCTGAGACTGACTGGTGCTCTGTGTATAGAAGCTTTGCACCCATTATTTCTGGGATGGACTTCTGCCCCAAGAACTGGATTAAGCAGATTGGAGAACTGTTGGCTGTGAACAGTACTGTCATGGCTATATGAACAGTAAAGCAGGTAAGGCTGTGTTACGTTACAATGACTTTTTCAGTGATTTTCATTTGTAGGTTTCATTTATATAACCTTAGCAAGTCGGAGGCAAATGATGGTGTCCTTCCATGAAATTAGTCGCTTAACGTCACATGCTTAGTGACTCTCTCCAACTAATCTGTGACTAGCTGCAATAAAATCAAAACAGTTTTGGCGCTTTCTTTAGTCATAGGGGCAGGCTCTATATACATGAGAGCTGACAACCAATAAATGATCACCTTGAAGTACAATGTATATAATGCAGTAATGAGGAATAAGGAATGTGGGTATTTTCAACCTCACATACAAAAGAGAAGCTTGTAAATCTGGTGTCTCATATTTTATTTACCAAGACAGAATGGAAAGAGGAAAAAAAGGGCTGAGATTGTGGCTGAGCTTGCAGTACCCATTCAACCCATACAGCGTCGGCTCTGTAGAAAAAGGGGCAATCACAACTGTGCTGGAAGGGTGGAACACAGTTGGTAAATGTGACATAGCAAGAAAATTTACAGTAATTTAAATTGAAATGGCCTGGTGATGAGATTAGTAAGTCTGACATCCCCCACAATGTGACATAGGCTTTAGGCACTACCTGTACTCTACCCAGTGGTCCATTAGCCTTGACAGTCGGACACACAGTTTGTAATTGGAACAGACTTCCCGTACGGTAGAGCATAATTGGGGGGATGAACAAAATAAGTAACAAATATTATTATGTTCTGAAACTTGCCCACTTGCAGTGTGTTATGTAGAAGGTATGCAAACATTTTTTTCCACTATTAAGCCTCAAGCATCATATATATATATAAAACTTTAATCATAGTTTTCAAATGATTAGACTTATTTTTCAGGATGAAAAGTCATTTTTGAATTTTTCAAAATGGCTGTTGTAATATTAAGTCCTCTTTAAAATGCTGATATATCACGGGTGTTATATGTTAAATAAAATTCAGATCATTGGCATAACCAGTTTGAAAAAAATGAAAGCTTTAAGGACTTCAGCATCTATATTGGATAACACCATAAATATCCATCCATCCATTATCCAAGCCGCTATATCCTAACTCAGGGTTACGGAGGTCTGCTGGAGCCAATCCCAGCCAACACAAAGCAAGGCAGGAAACAAACCCCAGTTAGGGCCCCAGCCCACCTCAGAGCACACACACCAAGCAACAATTTAGGATCGCCAATGCACCTAACCTGCATGTCTTTGGACTGTGGGAGTAAACCGGAGTACCCGGAGGAAACCCACGCAGACACGGGGAGAACATGCAAACTCCACATGGGGAGGACCTGGGTAGGGAACCAGGGTCTCCTAACTGCGAGGCAGCAGCGCTACCACTGTGCCACTGTGCCACCGTGCCGCCCTACACCATAAATAACAAATCCATAACAGTACAACAATCAATATGAGACACATGAATAAAATCTGGAACAGAAGCAGAAAATAGTTACTGAATAAACTATGTATCACTTCTGAATCTGTCCTAATGTGAAACATTCAAAGAAACCCATTGACATCAATCTTCAAACTTACTTAGTCTACCTTAAGATCACTGAGGACTGATATGACTCTATCATCATAAAGCTCAAAGCAAAACCCAACATTTCCATTTCACTAGTACATTCACAAACACATATGTCACTAAACATAAAATTGGTATTGGCAATTAACTACATGTGGGACAAAATCTGAGAACCTGCACAAAAACCTAGGATGAGAATATGCAAAATCCACACAAAGAGTGATCAGTCTTAGTGTATCTTGCATTTGTAATTGCATGTAGAACATACATTTATGCAGTGTTAATTATGAATAATTAAAGCAAATAAGCATCTTTAAGAAAAGCTGGTATCTTTAAGTAGTAAAGTTTTTAAACCATAGTAAACAATGTGCAAGTTTTTAGTTTTCCAACAGTTCAATGAAATCAAACCTCAGGAAACAACCGTTTTTTTATTCAGAAATAATTTTACCTCAACAGGAAATTTTAGGTAACCTCTCATAAACCTCCACCACAAAAACAAACTTTTTTTTTTAATCAAGCAAAGCACAGTACAAAGTAGGTGTATGTTTATTTTATTATTTTAAAACCTTAAACAATGTCAGCCTCATGTTTTCAGTTCAATTGATATGAAAATTTGGAGCAGATAAGTACATTGCATAAAAAAAGCCAACATAAGTAAGTGTTAATGCAACTTTGACACTAACAACATTATTCCACAGGCAGAATAACCTTTACATTAACCAAAATGTTCTTCCTGTTTTCAGCAGTGACCCATTTTACATTTGAAAAACACACACAACACAAGTAATAACTGTGAGGACAGACAGGTTAAGTATCTTCTCATTGGGTCATCTGGGTTATGTAGAAAAATGATATGTCACTGGGAAAAAAAAGTTAAAAAGTGGTTTAATGCTGTAACAAAAAGTTGAAGGTAAAAACTGTAGGATTGTTTTGATCCTGTAAATAAGGATGATGTCTGAAGTTCCTCATCAGATCTGGATGAGTAAGTTATGATCATTACTGGATTCATCAGAGGTCTGGATGAATTTATGCCTATAAAAACAATTCACATGTTCCCTAATAACAAACCATAGCTCACTAGCTACATACATAATTTACTGAAGAGTCACAGCAATGCATTACAGGCCAGCAATATACAAAAAAAAAAATGGAATAAATGCAGGTAAGTGCACTGAAAAAGCAGTTACAGTTGCTGTGCAAAGAGAAGAAAAGCAGTCGTGATTCAAATGAAATGTGGCAAAGTGTGCAGATGATTACAGTGTAGAGCCTATGTCAAAGGTGGCTGGGATGGCGACCCAACCGGGATGCCGAGGAGGACTGGAGGAGGGCTTGAGCCTCCTCCAGATCATAAGGGCGTGACCGCCCTGGTTCCTTTGGGGGCCACAGGTACAGAGCTTTGAAGCTCCATCCTGTAGCGGCCCGTGGTCACCATCAGGGGGCGCCCCCATGCCTTTGGCGCCCTGGACCTCAGCACTTCCGCCACACCAGGAAGTGCTGGGGGGAAGAAGAGCAGGGACACCCGGAGTGCTTCCGGGGATTAAGCCGGCACTTCCGCCACACAGGGGCGCGTCGGCGGGTGATTGCCGGAACCCACCTGGGGCACATCCGGGTGATAATAAAAGGGGCCGCCTCCCTTCATTCAGGGCAAGAGTCGGGAGTGAAGTGGACTGAGCTGGAGAAGAGAGAAGGAGGCGGTCTGAAGAGAAAGGCATTGTGTGGCCAGGACTTTGTGGTGCACTTGACTGTTGTAAACAGTGTAAATAAATGTGTTTGTGGGTGACATGAACGTGTCTGCCTGTCTGTGTCTGGGTCAGTCTCCACACCTACTTCATTAGGATTACATTTTTCTCCCTAAGATGAACTTAATGTTTTCAGCTTTAATTGTTAAAACAAACTATCTCTTGAGTGATTCATCCTTCTTCTATTTGAGGAAAACTTAAGGAGGAACTTTAACAGAACAAAAAGTTCTGCATGCGTTTACCAACCAATATGCTGTCTAAATGTACTTCAGCAAAGACACAAATTATTCCTGGGTCCAAGAAAGCAAAACTGGATTCCTTCAATGGTAAGTGCAACTCATCAACCTCTTCCTAACTGTCAAAACCCAGAAAGTGCAGATTGGTTGCGTCACCTCCTCTACACTACAGGGTAGTAGGCTTAGCTTCTCTTTTGTATGCTTGTTAATCTGCAGTATGACTGTGTGGCCAAGCACAACTCCAATTCCATTACCAATTTGCTGGTGCCAGTACCATTAAAGGCTTGATAACTAACAATGATGAAAAGATTTACAGAGAAGAGACTGGACATCTAAAGCAGGGGTGCCAAACAACACTTTGTTCCTTAATGATAACAAAGCCCAGAATCTGGATATGAATTTCTGGAAGAAGTGTTATGGCAGTCCCCAATAGTATGGACTACAACATGAACTCATTCTGCCTGCTTGCTTAAATCCAGGGATTTTCCACATACATTTTATTGTCTGCTGGCACTTTGGATCTTGAACAACTGAATAGATGTTGCTAAAAGTGGGCCTGGAGATGTGCATGTTTGAGAAAATAGAACAGAAAAAGTTTTCTAGGACACTAAAGTACTATTACCAAAAACAAAATCCAGAGGGCTAAACCATAAGCCAACTCAAAATAAGAATTGCTAACGGTTGTTATAAAAATGAGAATTTCACCTGTAAAAAACATTCTATGAATACAAACCAAAGTTAAGAATTAAGTTTGGAGCTATGAGTTTATCACAAGAATAATTAAAACTATGAATTCAATAACTTTGTTTTATAGAGGAGCCTTTGTGATGGATGCATAGTGCATTCCTTAGGAACACTGCAGCGCATCCTAACAACTCATCAACAGATGCTGAGATTTCAAAATGGCAATGTGACACACTTAAAAAAAAAAAATCAAAAATATTAGTATCATTTTCAAACTAAACTTTTTAAACAAAATTCACATATGACCATTTTATATGAAAATCCATCCATTTTCCAACCCCCTAGCCATCACAGGGCACAAGGCAGGAACCAATCCCGGGCAGGGTGCCAACCCAAAACAATAAACAAAAAAAAAAAGAAGTTACAGTTACTGACATCCGGAATTGGGCACAATGCGTCTTAGCCACCAACATCTTTACTTCCACAGATGTCCAAGAAAAGGCTGGATGTCTCCATCTACTTACACACGTGTACAATACTATCCATTCTTACATTGTGTATAACACCCTTGTACATGATATCAACGCACTGTAGGTGATGGTGAAGTTTGCAGAGAACATTACAGGCCACACAGCTGACCTCTGTTTAGAGAGTACACAATTCCTTAGAAAACAGCATTATTAAAGATCTCACCCATCTTGTACAGTCAAGTTTCTTACTCATCTGTTCTAGCAAATGGTACAGGACTGTTTGCTCTCACACCACTCGATTCTGGTACAGTTTGCTGTCACAGGTCATAAAGTTAGTTAACAGGCACTCATGCTGACAACGGTCTGATTGGTTCTTATATGAATGTTGAACTCAATGTATAAAGTTTTGTTCATTGCCTTTCATCTGTTGTTGAACTGGACAACTGCCAAATTATGTAAACCATTCTTGTAAGAAACTGTGTCTCAGGATTAAGTATAATTCATATTGTAGATGAATAAGTAAATATTGTGGATGAATACATAAACATTAGATATGTTCTGGTTATCATCCTTTCTGTCAAACTCTTATTTTTGGAAATAAAACAGTTTCCAAAGGGTTTTAATTTCTTTGCACTGTCCAATGGCTCCTTATTATAGAGAAAGCTTCCTCCCTAAAGTGACCAGGTTAAGTTATTTATGATTCTAAATTGCCATGGTGTGAGTTTTCACGTGTGCAGTAATAAGAAAAAAGGAGAATGGTTAAGTAGTGCATTTACCAATGCAAAATGAAACAAGTTCAAAACTGAAATTCTGTCTAATTTTAGTTAAGCTGCTATTTATGTTATTTCTCATATAAAGTGTTTTTTGGCAAATCCAATGGAATAATATAAGCATCTGTCTCTATATAAATTAAACCTTAATCAGTTATCCACTGTCATGGAGTGTGGGGATGGGATAATTAGAATGCATTAACTACAGAGAGAAAAAAATCCCAGGACTTCACATTGTATATAGCACATCTTCGAGTCAATATCAAAAACAATCTTAAAAAGCAAAAGGGCCTTTTTAGTAATCTGAGATTGCATAAGAAAATCAGTTAAGGTAAAACCTTTCATCTGGTCAGTCCATCCTTTGGGGTTTTGTGGTTAAAGATTAAAAAGGCCTTGTAGAAAAATACTAAAAAGTGTTTATACCCAAAGGTTAATTGTTGTTTAAACAATTTCATATATGTGTTACATCTATTGTAGGAGATGGCCGGTAGCTCAACCTGTCCGGGATGCCCCTGAAATAGAAAGATGGGGGAAGGCAGATGCTTTGGGACACTGCCTCCCCCAAGATGCTAGTTGGCAGCTTCCCTGCAGCATAGCAGTGCTCCAGATTCCCGAAGGGCACTATGGGATCTGGAGTTTGGCCTCACAGCCCTGCTGGGTACTGTGGGTGCCGCCAGGAGACGCTGCAGGGTGACTGGGGAGTCCCTACTGTCTACATACCCCAGAAGTACTCCAAAGTCACAGGGACGGAAGCACAGAAGTATTTCTGGGCTGAAGAAAATACAACTTCTCCATTTGACCTGGAAGTGCTGATAAGTCACGTGGACGGAAGGACAGAAGCACTTCCAGGTCAAGGACTTTTTAAAGGGCTGTTGTGAACATAGCAAGCGAGCAGAAGTCGGGAGGAGTGTGACAGAGCTTTTTGGGAGGTGGAGGAGAGAATTATTATGTTTTTTTATTATATTGCGTGTTTACTGTGGCTGTGGTGCTTTGGAGGTACTGCTTAGAAAGGAAGAATTAAAAATACTTCTGAGTGCTTTTAACCTGTGTCTGCATCTGTCTGTTGGGTTTAATAGGGCGACAGCGGCCCCTAGCATCCAGATATTACACTATATTTGTTCACACAGCCCTTATCAGAAATGCTAGTTTTTTTTAACATTAATTGAGGAAAGAGTAACTAGAATAGATCAAGCCAAGAAATGAACAGACATCCTAGAAAAAGAAATATAATTAAATGTTTTTTCATCACAGTTTCATGTAGCAGGCAACCAAAGTGTTTATGCTCTTCAGAATTGTATGCATGGTGCTTAGCTTTTACAAGCTTAACTGTATAATAACACACCTAGCATTCTCTTCAGTTATTTGCAATTTCCCTTAAAATCATAAGGCATCCTGCTATACCACACTAAACTTTAAATTATACGTATTTATAAACATATTGAAAGTTCTGTAAAGTGAAATATGCTAATTATTTAAATAAAAATGAATTCATAAATCAAGACACTGTGAAAAATTCAACTTCAAATGTTCTTTTCCATTTCAATGGGTGCAAAATTAGAAATAAATGGAAAAAGAGTAGCAAAGGTAAAAGAGTTCCTTTATCTAATCTTGAGTGTTCTCAGTGTCATCCACTGCAATGAATTTTACTAGAGTAATTGTTTTCAAACTTAGGGCCTCATGACATACTTAAAAAATAAATTCCAGTTTTAGATATTGTCCTTAGATTGACTTGTGCAGTTTTTAAATAAACATAACACACAAGGTTTATCAATCTATATATATATATAAAATGTAAAATTGACTAAATGACTCACTTGCTCAACAGCAAAAACCCAATTTTCCATTTAGTTCAAAAAGCTAAAATTTAGCAGTATGGTAAATCTAGGGCCGTAGAGATCTGCTAACAAAGGATTCCTTGAAATATCAATATTTAGGAGTAGCACAGCCCCAGAAAAATGAAAGACCCCAAAATCTCAAAATGTCCTTGAGGGATTTCACTTTTTTTCCTCTCAATATTTGTCAGTTATAAAGCGTTAGTGAGTGGAGTATTCTTAGGTAGTTTGTCCTTCTTTATGGCTGAACACTGAGGCTGTAACTGCATAGAAAAATTGGGCCGTTCATACAAAAGAAACAGGGAAATGCTGATATGACATACCTGCTCACTTCAAGCTCTATGTACAACACATGCCTTGGTCAGTTTAAATGCTTGCACAGCTGCCTCCAGTATTGAATTATAAGTCAAGCCAGCAACCTCCAAAAGACGTGTTGGTTGAGGTAGCTAGTCTGACACTGAAAATGCAATTTAAAATCAAAAACTCGGCAGTTTTTACCAATTATGCTTAATGAAAAAGGAAACCAGCCTTTGTTTACTACAAAGAATGCTCAACAATTTTAATATAAAAAAGAACAGCAAATCAAGGCTGTCATGTTCAAGAGCGAAAAGGAACTGGATCAGAGGCAAAAGGTATTTTAGGGTGCGGGAGACATGTTTAAAATCTGCAGTTAGTATACATGTTAGCCAAAAAGCAGAGTAATTAAGCCAAAAACTATTTTTTTCAAAATGCCATACAAACTTACTGTTAAAAATAATAAAAACAATGTTACACACGTGTGCTTGGGGAACAACCTAAGGGCTTAGGAATGTGTGATTTACTGCTGAGACACGAGGGGGCACTGTCTACTAACACTCTCTCTTCTCCTTCTCCCTCTGTAGAAAGGAAGATTGACACCTCTCCCACTCTGACTCTACTTTTGTGGTCAGACCACCTGGACCCGCCTCTAACTCCCAGAATTCCTCATAAAGGGAAACTACGCTATCTTAACATAGACCAACCTGAGAACTGATGACGTCTCAACTTTGCATAGTACCATGTGTTTTCTTTTATACCTTTTGTGTATCTCAATATATGGGGTTTGCCTTGGCGTGCCCCAGACCCTTCATCTTGTGCCTTTTGTCTTTTTACAACACCTACAAAATGCGTAAGTATTGCAGCATTGCGTCTCTGGAGTAACACAATGCCAAAATCAGAGCTCTGTGTCTCTCTGACTCTCACATTTGGTCCGCCAACAATACGATATTTTTAGTTTTAGTAAACTTTTTTGGTGTGCTATCATTTTTAGAACAGTTTCATGAATTGTCAGATTAATGCAGAATAAAGTATTTTAAGAAACAAAAATTAATTGAAACAGTTATTAATTAGGGTTCATTAATATTAATTAAGAATAAATGCAGAAGCAGGCTCAATGTAGAAGTATTAAAGTACAGCACACTCATTGACTTCAAGTTATTTTTCTTTGTTTTTTGATTTTCATGTCACTGTAGTTTTTTGCAAATTAAAAATATGAACATCTAAGCTTTCTGCTTTCATTTCATATCAAGCCACACCATTGCTCTTACATTAAATAACAATTAAAAAAGCATTTGATGTACACAAGAAAATTAAAAAAAACACAAACCCACATAAAAAATATAAGTAATCCCTTGCTAAAAATTCCCAAATGCAAAATGGGTTGGTTCATAGAAATATTATCTTCTGTTGTGCAAAGGCAGAGTTCAAAACTAAAAGAAAAAAGGAAAAGAAAAAATGGTACTTCAAAACATTTCAAATCTTGGAAGTGGTACGCCAAGAAAAATGGCTGAGAATCCATGACCTAGTGATAAAATGTCAGTGCTGTACTTAAGCATTTGCTTGGATTAATATGTCTACTATTATCCAAAATCAAATTGTGTGATTACTCTTATCTGTTCCCAAGATCGAACATCAAGCTCCACTTTGCAGCATTAGGTTGTTATTAGACAGTATATCTATTTGGGGGACATTCATGTAGAAAGTTTGAGAATCTCTGCACTAGACTTAAAGATATTATAAGATAATGAAGGGGGAAATTTAACCCTCAACACCCAGGGGCCTGTGGGAGTATAATTCCAGCCTTGTGTTTACTGTATATAAACCCCCATGACCCTGTGTTAGGATATAGTGGGTTGGATAATGACTGACCGACAACAAACGTTATGCTTAAGTCAAGAAGACATCTCATTTCACGTTTTCTTTTAAGTTCAGTTTCACTTTTGGAGAACCAAAGCTTTATACAGGTAAGTGGACAACAAAGCGTTAATATGGAATACTTGAAAGACATACAAATTATTTAGGTGGTTTACCTGACCTTGTATGTGAAATTGTGACTGTGTCCCCTACCGGGATCTAGCATCATATGCATGGTTAATTCCTGGCTTATGTTTGATGATACTGATTGTACTGTTCCTTGCAAGTTTGTTTTAAATAAACAGTTTTTTTAAATAGAAAAGGAATGAATGAATATATGGTTAAACAAATAATTAATTTGAAAGAATCAAGTCTAGTATTGCATAATAGAATGAACAGTTAAAGATAGCTTGTATATATTATTGAGCTAATGCTTCGAGAGGGTACAGAACGGTTTTGACACATATGATAGGCACTCCTGAATTAGATCCCAGTGATAGAGGGATGGGTGTTGTAAACGCCAATTGCAATAATATGAGAATTATAAAACAATATGGATGCAGAGGTGTGCTTCAGTCTTTTTTATAAGCTGTGATCATTTACCCACCAACTAGTAGTTGTGTTAACATTTATGTTTGCTCAATAAACATATAGCCATGTAAATGGCCCCAAATAATTTCATAATATAACCATGGACATTAGTTTAGATAAGATTAGATTATATTAGGTTAATCCTAGGGACATGTAGTTCTCTAGTTAAATTGCAGTTTGAAGATGAAGCGGTTAGCACTGCTTCCCCATAAGCTCTAAGGTCTTTTATGGATGAGTGCGAATGATGTTCGGGATGGAGTAATTTGCAATGTGTGGTTGCTTTCAGCAACATGCTGGATACTGTCCGAGTGGACTCCTGCTTTTGAAACTGTGTTTTATAGTATGGTTAGTAAAAATGAGTTTATTTGCAATGCACAAATCAACTGTCCCAGCAAATTTGCTTTATAATTAAAAACTCTGCAACTGACTGGACAAAGAAAAGTTTCACAGGTTTGCTTGCTGGCATCTTTTCTGTACATTATCAGATTTTTTTTTAGTTTGAATTTTTTACAGTAAACATAATTAATAATGGCAAGAACGGATATGCTATAAAATGCAAAAAGTAATGATAAAATCCCTAGTCATAGTTTCTGAATTATGGAAGGATAAACACCTCACCATTACATTGAAAGCCTGGGACAAAGATTTGGATGCTGTTTCATTGCTATATTTAGGTTCCACATCTGCCATCTGGCACAGCTACACCAATTAATTTTTCATTCTTATAATATCCCTTGTCCTCACTTGATAACCCAAGACCTCAGGTTAGTCAAAATGTGGCAGGTGCTTCCCTCTCACATGCTTTGGGCAAGCTGCTCTGTTCTGGGAGTGGACCATGATTTCATCTCCAGCTGTGCTGAATCTCATCCCAGCCATGTCACAGTAAGCTGCAAACCACTCCACTGTATGCTCGAGTGTTCAAGAATTTAACATTATTTGAAAACATTGGTGCTGCCTTCAGTTTCTTAATCAGACACTCTTGAAACCTTGCTGCCAACACACTCTTTCTCACCACCAAATACTGAAACAGTAGTAGTGTAATGTCAAAACAGCATATAAACTATTTTCCATTTCAAAAAAAAAAAATATATACAAAAGGCAATATATAGGCCCAATACAACCCCCCCACCCCGACCACACTGACTTAGCCACCACCCCACCCCTCCATGTAATTTATTTCTATATATTGACTTTGACTCTTGTAAGTCTAAGCATTATCCTTTGATGAAGATCCCTGGCAGGGGTTGAAAGCTCAGGAATAAAAACTACTTTATGATATGTGGATCTCCAGCTGCAAATATGCAAACCGTATCACAGATCTTCTCTTCCATATACAGTATATATATATATATATATATATATATATATATATATATATATATGTATATATATATATGTGTGTGTGTACATGGGTGGGCAAAAAGTATGATCACAGTTGTTTGTATGGAAAAAAGATATGCAGGTTATGATTATTACAATAACTGTATTACCTTTATTAATTCAAAAGAATTTCACAATTTGCACAGTGCACTCAGGCACAATCTCATAAGTGCTCAAATTGCCGACTTTCATTATTTGCGCATTCTTGAAGTCTACTTTCTATATTCAAGCACACTTTAATAATGAGATAGATAGATAGATAGATAGATAGATAGATAGATAGATAGATAGATAGATAGATAGATAGATAGATAGATAGATAGATAGATAGATAGATAGATACTTTATTAATCCCAAGGGGAAATATGAATAAGAAGACAAATAATACAAACAAACAAATAAATTAATAATATAAGAATAAACTCTGTGTTTCTCATACTCACAGCTGTAAACCTACTTTTCCCCACCCCTGTATACATCTATCTATATACACTGCTCAAAAATTAAGGGAACACTTAATCACCACAATCTAACACCATGTCAGTTAAGCTTCAGGGATATCCATCTGTCCAATTAGGAAGCAGAAGCAATTGTGAATCAAGTTCACTTGCTTAGGTGCAAATGAAAGTGACAACAGGTGCACTGGACAGGTAACAGCAAGACAACTCTCAAAAAGAGAATGGTTTTCCAGGTGGTAGCCACAGACAATTGCTCTCTCCTTATCCTTCCTGATTGATTATTCTCTAGTTTTGCATTTTGCTAATGTCCATATCACTATTGGTAGCATAAGGCAGTACCTGCTGCAGAATCAGGTTGCAAAGGTAGTCTAGTTCCTCCAGGGTGGCACATCCATACGTGCCATTGCAAAAAGGTTTGCTGTGTCTACCAGCACAGTCTCAAGAGCAAGGAGGAGATACCAGCAGACGTGTTGTTACACGTGTAGAGCTGGGGGTTGTGTGGCCCAATCAATGGCATCAATGTCTACATCATTCAGGAACTGCCTACAAAATCATCTAAGCTATTTAATTGCTTGGGGATGATTAATTTAAAGCTCAGCACCTTCATTACTAGAGATTCCAGACCTTACTGCCATAGATCAGATGAAAGAACTAAAGAGCTGATTCTGAACACATCTCAAGGACTAAGTACACTTTGAAATAAAGTTACAGTCAGTTCCTAATAAGCACAGACACCTAGTAAAAATTCACTCCTTGGGTCTGAATAAGACAGGCCTGTCTTCCTAAATACATCCTTCCTGGCATTGATCATTACTGAGCTACAAAGTCAGTAGGTGGAATCTTTTGAAGAAATAAATCCACTGTCTTTGAAAAGGCCAAACACCAGAACAGTTTTTAGGTGTATATACTCAAACGTCAAACTTGACAGTGCTAAAAATTAGCATACTATCCCAAGCTTTTATTTAAAAAACGTGTCTCTTTCACTTTGGATAACTCATGTAAAAGAATTGGTATGTAAAAGAATTGTTACCTTTGGTTTGTCTTCGGCTCTGTGTGGTTTGTTCATGAGTTCATAACATACTTCATCACTTTCTTTCGAAAAATGGAAACAAACTGTTTACATACTGTACATAATGCTTAGTTTTGCATTAAAAATATTATTAGCCTGGAATATTAATAAAATTAATATAACATTATTAAGCCTACATAATCCAGTTGAGGGTCACTGGGGATGCAATGCTGGCAGGACTATGCATAATTAATTAAATTAGTTTAAAATGAAAAATGCACTTTGTTGCTTAAGAATCATTAATTATGGTTTAAATGAACTAGGCTAGGTGGATTTAGTAGTGGGTAAATAGAATTACTACTGAAGTAATAGAATGATGGGATAGGATTTTGACATAATGTTTGAGGGTACAGCTTGACCAGAAATCGATAGCAATCAGTACCTCACTTGGCCAAGGCTGACTGAGTAAGGACAGCTTGAACATGCATCATTTGCATGCAAATAGTTGTAGCGACGATTATATTTGAATTGTGTAGTTAAGAAAGAATTAACTATAGGTTTTCTTTTCTTTCTTGTAGACATACCTTTACAGGTTCTAACATTTTTCTGGGACTAAACAAATTGTTAAGCATTGCTCTTAACTTGTAAAATTAGATTTATAAACAAACTTTTAATTTGCTGCACTCCTTAAGTAAATTCAACTTACCAGCAGTGTCTGGATTTATATTTCCATAAATAGGATTCTCATCATTATATTGTATGGGAGGAAACCTGCAATAAAAAATGCAATCAAGGTGATAATTTGCACACATTTTATATTTTCAACACATTTCAGTACACATCACCAAAAAACAAAACCAGAGCAGAGAGTGGTTTCATTAAAATTACAAAAGCAAAACGAGATGACTTAGTCCATACCACCTCACGCAACGTTGAAGTTTGTGTATTAGCCAGAATTGAATTCATTAATAAAAATGAATGGCATTAGAATGGAGGGAGATGTACTTGATGAGATATCCTATTCTTACTGAACTGTTGTTCCTGCTTCAAAGATTAGTTGCATATAATTATGATTTTAACAACAAGGGAAATCTACTCTTTTTTATAATTATAGCATTTTAAAATACAACATATGGCCAGTTCTTTTTTATTAGCATTTCTGTTCATTTTTTTCCTAGCATATTATGTCCATGCAAAAAACTGTATTAAAATACTGCTATAAAATATATGAATATATTCAGAAAGACTGCCTAATGCAGTGCAATATTTGAATTTGTATGTGATGTTGCTTTATGTAATAAGCAGCACCAAGGCTACCACGTTTAATTCCTGTACATTAAGTACTGGAGAAAAAAGGTTTTCCTGATTCTGAATACTTTGATAATGATGTCCAGGATTGTTTTAGGGCACAGTTATTTCAGATGGGTATATCGAAAATGGACAGTCACATGTCTTCAAAGAATACCATTTTTAAATTAAGTTTATCTGGGAAATACAGGTATGGCTGCAGTGAGTTGGCACCCTGCCCAGGATTGGTTCCTGCCTCGTGCCCTGTGTTGGCTGGGATTGGCTCCAGCAGACCCCCGTGACCCTGTATTCGGATTCAGCGGGTTAGAAAATGGATGGATGGATACAGGTATGGGCTATTTCTCCTATAATTAATATAGTAAATAAATGAATATACCTGCATCTTTTAGTTTGTTTATTTCTTGAATTATGTATCCAAGAACAATTGTTATTTTTTAAAGAGTGGAGGTTGATATGTATGACTAGACAAACAACCTAAGACCAGAGAACAATATATGCTCATCTTATATTGGTTTACTTCCACAATAGTACATTTTTAATCAAAAAATTTCTTGAATATGACTTCAAGTTTTGGGGTAAATGAAAAATACAGTGGAAATAAAATTTGGGGAATCAAAGTTTTCACATTGGCACTTATATATGAGTTGCTCCAGAATAGGTATATGAATTACTGTATATCCATCTTGGAAAACAATACATTTATCTTAAAATAAAAGGTGCTCCCCATAAATTTCTTGTATACTGAGATAGAGAAAAAGACCATCAAAACCATTTCCAGTTGCTCAATATTTCTCAAATTTATTTTATTTATTTGTTTCTCAACATAACTAATTGGTAATATCGACACACAATCATTTATCTCTAATTATAATCAAACTTTTTATTACACCTCCAAGTTCATATTATATTTAGATAACATGCAAATTAAAAATCATTATAGTCACCTAAAAACATAGAAAAAGTGTTAGTATTATATAATACTTGCTGCAATAAATTGGTATAAGTAAAATTACATTTAGTTACATTTAATTATGATAATGATGTCAGAAATAAAAAAAAAAAAAATCAGATGATTTTTTAAATAAAATACTATTTCTGGTAATTGTTCTCACACTTCATATCCGTTTCCTATTATCATTATAAAAATTTGAATCATCTATCTGTAATTATAATCATAGTTTACAAGAAATGTTGCGAAAGTAAAAGTACAACATCTGGTTACCGAAAGTAGTCCAAAAGTTGATAGGATTCGTTATTTTTGATACAAAGCAGGTATACAAAATCTCATTAACCTACGTCAAAGCGTTTTTGAGTTATCGTGTTTACACTCAGACACACAGACAGACATAATTTCAAAAATTGTATTTTGAGACTCAGGAAGGCCTAAAATGTCAAGATTTATCAAAGCCTCAAGGTCAAATTTTTTCTCGATTCCTATACTTTCTCTATACTTGTATTATGTATACGAGAAAGTAAAAATTAGGTCACTTTGTAGTTTCATTTTAAAAATAGCCATGTTCTTAGTTAAGTTGTATTTATACATTTCTCCCCATAACTTTTATAAATTAAATATTTACTCTAAAACATACCTTGGAACACCACATTCCTCTGGATTTGAATATTCCACATTTGCTCTGTTTGAAAAAGAAAAAAATGATGTAAACAATCCAGTATAATTTATCCTTAACCTAAAATCACAACCTTCTGGATAGCTCAGTTCAAAAATCACTGTGAGTGTCACAGGAAATAAATACAGAGAACAGAGGATTCAGTAACAGATGTATGACACCATTGTGTAGTGGTTTTGAAACTCAGTCCTATGGATTTTTCTAACAACCAAATTCATAATTGGTGCATTATTTTTACTTGATTGTTAGAATATTTCTAAGAAATGCATAAATATTCATATTTTCTACAATAACTATTGCTTACTGGGTCCTCCCTACGTGGAGTTTGCATTTTCTCCCAGTGCCTGCGTGGGTTTCCTCCGGGTGCTCCGGTTTCCTCCCACAGTCCAAAGACATGCAGGTTAGGTGGACTGGCAATCCTAAATTGTCCCTAGTGTGTGCTTGGTGTGTGGGTGCGTGTGTGCCCTGCGGTGGGCTGGGGCCCTGCCTGGGGTTTGTTTCCTGCCTTGCACCCTGTGTTGGCTAGGATTGGCTCCAGCAGACCCCTGTGACCCTGTAGTTAGGATACAGCGGGTTGAATAATGGATGGATAGATTTATTATGATATTTTCATTTTATCTTTTTCAGGCAAGTTTGTTCTTTTAATATCTAAATGTTGATGAACAACAATGAGCACTTGAGACACAGGTGCAAACAACATTGAATGCTAAAGGGTAGCAATTATTTTCACTGCTATTTTCACTTGCCAGTTCATTGTGACTTTTCTTACAAATGAGCAGACGAGTGAATATGGCACTAAAGTAATCGCTACCCTTTAGCATTCAGTTTTCTCGGTATTTGGATACAAGTAATGGAGAAAACACTATAGAAAAGACTGGAGTAAAAGAAAAATAAAAGACATCTTAAGTATTTCAAATTTTAGCAAAAATACTAATATCAGATTTTATTAGAATATGAGGATTAAAAAGGGACAGTTTGCTAAACAATGAGATCAATTAAAAGTAATAATAAACACTGATTGTGAAATATGCTTAAAGTAAAAACTCACAGCCACAGTATTTTCCCAGGACTGGACTTGGGAATTACTGCAGTAGTAGCATATTTTTATTTATACATTTTAAATAATGAATGCATCAGATAATCTGGATTGCAGATCCTTTCATCATTCTACTGGCATAGTGAAACGCCTTTTTTACTTATATGGTAAGACTGTTTCGATCATGTTGCACATTTAGTAACCTCTGTTCACCTGATTTGCTAGCCCTTACATGTCTCTTTCTTTGTGCTTCTTGTTGCCTTTGTTAATCAGACATTAAGGCACTCTTGTAGACCTAGACAACATTTCACCCAGGCACAAACAACAGGCATTATTTAATTTTAACAGAAATTCCTTTTACGGATTTTGGGGTATTTTGCAAGATATGTAAGCATGAATTGACCAATAAATTAAATATTAGTTCAGTAAAAGGTACACAAATAAATATGGATAAAATATTTTTACAGATATATTACAATGCATTTGTATTGTTTTAATATAAACTATTAAACTGTAATGGCATGTTCTCCAAGTGATTACCTGGCTATCTCCTTACCTATATGATTTCTTCATACAATTTGATGTTTATTCCATTACTTTGTTAAAGGATATTTTTACTTTATGCAACACATTAAAATATACATATTTATGGACTTTTTCAGTAATCTATACTAATAAAAGGCAAAGCCCTCACTCACTCACTCATTCACTCACTCACTCACTCACTTACTCACTCACTCACTCACTCACTGACTCATCACTAATTCTCCAACTTCCCGTGTGGGTGGAAGGCTGAAATTTGGCAGGTTCATTCCTTACAGCTTCCTTACAAAAGTTGGGCAGGTTTTATATCGAAATTCTACGCGTAATGGTCATAACTGGAAGCAGTTTTTCTCCATTTACTGTAATGGAGATGAGATTCAACGCCGTGGGGGCGGAGTTTCGTGTGACATCATCACGCCCCACGTAATCACGCAGTACATAGAAAACCCGGAAGACCTCAAAAAAGCGCTGAAGAAAACATGCATTATATAATTGAGAAGGCAGCGAAACAATAAGAAGCGAGCGAGTGACATATACAACCATATTCATGACTTCTGCTACTTCGGAAACAAAGCACAATGTAAACCTACACTTTAAATTAAGTTCATAGACAGGCTGCCGCTGGCGTTTGTAATTTAGTGCCTGCCCATATAAGGCCGTCCGTCAGCGGCAATCCAATAGCAAACTCCCACTAAATATTAACGGGTTAAGGACTGTGCTTATGCAGAGGAAGATGAGATGGTCAGGGTGGTGTTTGGTACAAACTCAAGCGAAACTAGAGAAAGTTTTAAGCGCCAGGACTAAGGTAACATTAAATACAGCCATGGACATAGCACGAGATGGCACCAGCACAGCTGAGAACCTTCGATGCATGTACACCGGCGGCTCACGTGAACTGGCGCGTGCACTGATAAAAGCAACAGTTCCAAAAGCGCTGAACAAAACCGAATTACACAATTGAAAAGGCAGCAAAAATATGAAGCGTTTGATACATACAAGCATATTCATAAATCCAAAACAAAGCACACGTTGGAAAAAGTCAATGTCCGCTAAAGGAAGACAGTGTAAAAACCGTGCATGCAGTGTGTCAGGTCTCAGATAAAGAAGAAGGCGAGCTGTTTATTGATGCAGTAAGAAACGAATCGATGAATGAAACCTGTCATCTTTACAGCGATTGACAAACACGGAATGTAACTTGAATACAACACATCCTACAAATACGAACCTGATTGAAAGAAATAATGATAATCAAATCCTTGATGACAGCAACACTCAGTAACACTCACAAAACAAATACTGTATATTGACAGTCATGTTACGTTATTTTTAAATGTTCCCTTTTCTTTTCATAGCTTTTTAACACACTACTTCTCCGCTGTGATGTGGACGGGAGCTATGGTATATATATATATATGGCGGATAAACATGCGGGGAGCTTCTTATTAATGGTCATAAAATAACAAGCTGTTCGATTCCGGCAGTAGCGTGTCTGTGTTGCTCGCCCGTTTTATTCTACGCAACAATGGATTAAAAGAAGACCAGTCTAAAATGTATACACGGAGATATCCGCTTTCGTACAATACCGCCCGATTATTCGCGTATGTCTCGGAGGAACCCTTCATGACTTACCGTAGCGGTACACCGGATCCTCCGTTTCCGTAATCCTCGGGGGGACTGGTCTGACAGTAACGGTAGTTTAGAAAGCATTCCCGAAAAGCTTTTGGCCTCGTTATAGATGATAAAGACTCATCTCAAGCTGCTTCCACACCGTGTAATCAGCCGACAGGGAGTGGGGCGGTAGGCCAAGAGAGTGGCGAAGATACTCCCGGACCGTCGCGGGCTACTCGTCATCCACTAAGCGCCCGGCAGCGAGGGAGGATTCTCCGCCCCTTGAGGTCAGACGGACCGCTCTCTGAGTTGCACTTTCAGTTTAGAGCGACTCCGGCTTCTTTCAAGAGAACAGTGGAATGGCGACTCTCTGAAGCACATAAAGAATGCAGTGGTTCTCGTTAACGCCAGCGCACGCATTTGCCCATGCCACAGGGACCTCACTTTGTCATGGATAATGAATTATTGTATCGGGTTGCTGAACATGAGGGAAGGTCGGAAGTTGTTGCTAGTCCAGCGGACCTACGGCGGCAGGTTTGAGTTAGCCCACTCTCACCTTCTTGGAGGCCATCTCGGCTCCGATAAAACATTAGAAGCGCATTAAGCTCCGTTTTTTGGCGGGGATTAATGAGGAGGTTAGCGCTTTTGCATTTCCTGCCGGAGTGTCAACTGCGGCAAATTCCTAGGAAGGACCGTGCTCCTCTGATTCCCCTTCCCCTTATTGGCGTTCCTTTGACAGGATTGGGGTGGATATAGTAGGACCCTGGAGCCCTCAGCCGAGGATATAAATATATACTCGTCCTGCGTGGATTATGCAACCCGATTCCCTGAAGCCGTTCCATTCTTTCGGCTACCACTAAAAATATTGCACGGGGAACTAGTAGGAGTCTTTTCAGCGTGGGCATTCCTAGAAAGTCCTGACGGACCAAGGAGCGCCTTTCACCTCGGAAGCGTTCAAGGAGACTGCCAAGTTACTGAAAATAAAGCATTTAAAAACCTCGGTGTATCATCCTCAAACCGATGGGCTAGTGGAGAGATTCAATCAAACTCTCAAGCAAATGCTACGTAAGGTAGTCAGCAAGGATGGGAGGAATTGGGACCAACTCCTCCCCTTGTCCTCTTTGCCTACGGGAAGTCCCTCAAGCCTCTCACGGGGTTCTCTCCCTTTGAATTACTATCACGGAGAGACAGCCCGGGGCTTATTAGATATTTTAAAAGAGGGCTGGGAAGGGGAGGCACAGCCCTCCACTAACATTTTGGAGTATATACCCATTCGCGATAGATTTGATGTAATAAGACCTATACTAAAAGTCATATCGAGGAGGCACAATCAGCACAGGCCGCCTGTATGACCGTGTACGACTCTCCGGGAGTTCCAACGGGGATCGCGTCATGGTATTGGTTCCTACTTCACACTCTAAACTGCTCGCACATTGGCTAGGCCCCTCTGAAATTAAGGAGAGGAAGGGATTGGTGACTATTTGGTGAAACAGCCCAATGCCGACCAGCTGAGCGAATATATCATGTAAACCTGCTGAAACCGTGGAAGGAGAGGGATCCCGATCCCTCCTCGGACAGCCCTGCTCTCTCTTCGCGGAAGTAAGTGCCCTTAATTTCGGCGAACAGCTATCTCCCAGACAGAGACAGGAGCTCGAAGCAGCTATCCGCTCGGTCCCAGAGGTGGTAAGTGAACAACCAGGTCGGACCTCTCTGATTGCGCACGACATAGTGACTGACCCGGGGGTGATCGTCCGTGGCGACCCTACAGACTCCGGAGGCAAAGAAAGTAGAAGTGGAACTGGAAATCAAGCGAATGCTGGCACTAGGAGTGATCGAGGAAAGTAGTAGTCCCTGGTCCAGCCCCATCGCGTCTTGATTGCTAAGCCTGGCGGCAGTTGGAGGTTTTGCAATGACTTCCGTCGGCTCAACCAAGTTTCCCGATTTGATGCTTATCCCATGCCTCGCGTGGACGACCTCCTCGAGAGACTGGGACCAGCCAAATTCTTGACTACACTTGACATGACAAAGGGGTACTGGCAGGTTCCTTTAGCGGAGTCCTTGAAGGAAAAAACCGCGTTTAGCACTCCTAGCGGACACTGGCAGTATCGTGTCCTTCCATTCGGGTTACACGGGCCTGCGACTTTTCAGCGTCTGGTGGACAAAGTGCTCCCGGCCCCATAACTCGTTCTGTGCTGCCTATCTGGATGACGTTGTCATCTATTCCAACACCTGGAAGGAGCACATACAGCAGGTCACAGCAGTATTACGGACATTGGGAGAGGCCGGGCTCCGCATCAACCCCAAGAAATGTTACTTCGGGTTGAGAGAAGCCAAATATTTGGGCTACCTAGTGGGCCGGGGTACTGTGAGGCCACAGTGTTCCAAGTTGCAAGCCATAATGGCCTGGCCCGTCCATAAACCAAGCGGCAAGTCCAATCCTTTCGGTTTGGCGGGTACTACCGCGGTTTGTGCCTCGTTTCTCGAGAAGCGGCGCCCTTGACCGACTTGACAAAGAAAAGAGCTCCTAATACGGTGGTATGGTCTGATAAGCGGGGCTGCATTCAGTGACTTAAAAGGGCTCTGACTTCAGCACCTATCTTAATCTCCCCTAACTTCTCTCTCCCTTTTGTCCTCCAGGCGGGCGCGGACACAGGCTTGGGAGCCGTGTTGAGCCAAAGCGTCGGCGGTGTTGAACACCCGTTATGTACCTGAGCGGAAACTGTTGGACCGGGAGACCAGGTGCGGGCGGTGGAGAAGGAGGCTTTGGCGATCAAATGGGCGGTGCGCGCTGCGGTACTACCTCTTGGGTCGTGTTCACTCTGGTGACGGATCATGCGCCTTTAAAGTGGATGGCCCTTCACGGGAGTGAATCGCAGGTCACGAGGTGGTTTCTTGACCTGCAGCAGTACAAATATCACCTCGTTCATCGACAGGGGTCCCTTCATGCCAACGCCGATGCCCTCTCCGGGCCCACGACCTCTCGGTGCAGGCGCCCGACCCGGCGGGTCTGGGCTGAGGGGAATCTTGTCACCTGCGTGTGCATGGGAAGCAGCTGAAGGGCTTAGACAATACTGTTTATACATCTGCCCAGGGGCGAGTGCGCTGGCAGCTCTTTCTGAGTTCTCTGCAGGTCTTACCGGAAATCCCACCAGGAGCCGCCATTTCCAGGAAGGACACACCACCTCGGTTCCGGCCCCAAGAATGAGGTCACTTCGGTTCCGGCCCCAAGGGTGATGTCACTTCCAGTTCCGGCCCAGAGGACGACATCATTTCCGCCCTCTGAGCTATAAAGCTCACTGCCTTTGCTTAGGCAGGCAGTTCTGTTTTGGACTCTGTTGTGTAACAACTGTTTAAATATGCCTCAAAGACTTTTGCAGCGGAAACCGATTAAGCGGGTGGCTGCCCCAAACCTTTCTCCTCTGGTCTCCTTCTTACAGTGGCGTAGTCGGCAGGATGGTGTCCCGATGAACCAGGGACACGAACTTTCATGGAACCAGGTGGGTGAGTACCGGGGCGAGTTTCAGGGCAGGGAGTGCGCCGGAGGGTCAGGAAGGGCGGTGCAGGCTCTGCTCCATGAGCATAACCGGGGCGACCACCCATCTCGTGGAGAAGGTAGAGGGGACCCACAGGCGTGGGCTGGCTTCTGGGGAACACACTCGAGTGGCTCAGTATGCTCTCCTTGGCAGGAAAGCCGAGGCTGCCCATCGGGACCAAGGTCCCTGTTAACGATGGGTTGTCCCCAGGCTGGCAGGTGAAAGAAATAATAAACTGGGAGTTTAACCCAAACAAAGGGCTGTCAGAGCAGGCTATGGCTCTCTGGCAAAAGGTGGGTGAGTGGCTACGGCCATTGAGTTGACCCCTACAAATAGTGCAGCAAGTGGCCTGTTTTTGCTGCTAAAAAAGCTACCCAAGAATTTGCCCAGCCGGCCTGGGGCGAATTCCATTCTATGGACGAGCTGCTTCAACTCCTTGCAAACCCAGAGGCGGCTGTGACACCTGGGAGGCAGAACAGCCGCTCTGTGGACTACCGGGAGCTATGTCCTACTAAAGCAGTCCCTTCCACGCAATCCAGAGCCTGTTCGAAGTGCGGGCCGTCTGGCTTGCGACCTGTCGGGGAACAAAGGCGGACCGTAGGGGACAATGGCGGGGTTGTTTGTGTGCCCTTAGCAATCCCTGGCGGATAAACATACGGGAGCTTCTTATTAATGGACATAAAATAACAGCGCTGTTTGATTCCGGCAGTAGCGTGTCTGTCGTTGCTCGCCGTTTTATTCTACGCAACAGTGGATTAAAAAGAAGACCAGTCTAAGATGTATACACGGAGATATTCGCTCGTACAATACCGCCCGGTGTTACGTATGTCTCGGAGGAACCCTTCGGGGGCTTACCGTAGCGGTACACCCGGATCCTCCGTTTCCCGTAATCCTCGGGCGGGACTGGTCTGACAGTAACCGCGGTAGTTTAGAAAGCATTCCCCGAAAAGCTTTTGGCCTCGTTATAGATGATAAAGACTCATCTCAAGCTGCTTCCACACCGTGTAATCAGCCGACAGGGAGTGGGGCGGTAGGCCAAGAGAGTGACGAAGATACTCCCGGACCGTCGCGGGCTACTCGTCATCCACTAAGCGCCCGGCAGCGAGGGAGGATTCTCCGCCCCTTGAGGTCAGACGGACCCGCTCTCTGAGTTGCACTTTCAGTTTAGAGCGACTCCGGCTTCTTTCAAGAGAGACAGTGGAATGGCGACTCTCTGAAGCACATAAAGAATGCAGTGGTTCTCGTTAGCGGCCAGCGCGCATTTGCCCATGCCACAGGGACCTCACTTTGTCATGGATAATGAATTATTGTATCGGGTTGCTGAACATGAGGGAAGGTCGGAAGTTGTTGCTAGTCCAGCGGACCTACGGCGGCAGGTTTGCGAGTTAGCCCACTCTCACCTTCTTGGAGGCCATCTCGGCTCCGATAAAACATTAGAGCGCATTAAGCTCCGTTTTTTGGCCGGGGATTAATGAGGAGGTTCGCGCTTTTGCATTTCCTGCCGGAGTGTCAACTGCGGCAAATTCCTAGGAAGGACCGTGCTCCTCTGATTCCCCTTCCCTTATTGGCGTTCCTTTGACAGGATTGGGGTGGATATAGTAGGACCCTGGAGCCCTCAGCCGAGGATATAAATATATACTCGTCCCTCGTGGATTATGCAACCCGATTCCCTGAAGCGCCAAGGAACGCCTTTCACCTCGGTATATATATATATATATATATATATATATATATATATATATATATATATATATATATATATATATATATATAATAATGGATCTTTATACTCGCCATCAATGATTGTTTTGGTAAAGCCATACTCAGTGTATTCATTAGATGAGCGGTAAAAAGTAAGAGCGAGGGAAGGATGACTTATTGAGGCATGCAGGCTGTAGTGCGCGTCAACTCTATCTGAATTGCGCAATCACATTTGAAAAAATATATCTTTTCAAGTTCTATTTAGTCCATATGTGTCAAACTCAAGGGCCGGGCCACATCCGACCAGTGTAATTATATCCGCCCGAGATCATTTTATATACTGTATTATTGTTATTAAAGCCCGGGTATATGAAGCGCTGGTAACACAATAAACTACAGATCCCATAATGCAGCGCTTCAGCTGCCTTGCCGAACACTTACGGAGTTAATCAAGTTATTGCGAAGCTAGCTCACACGATGCTGAAGAGAAAAGTTGATTCTGAAAATAGAGCCTTTAAAAACCGATGGGAGGCTGAGTATATGTTTACTAAACCCGTGTGTCTCATTTGTGGAGCTAATGTGGCTGCAATTACAGAATTTAATCTAAGACGGCACTATGAGACAAAACATCAGGTTAACCTGAATGCAATGCAGAAGATACAGAAAGCAGCATAATTAAATAAGAATCTGACACTTCAGCGGACGTTTTAACCCGTGCACAATCACAAAGTGATTTCAAGTGAAGCTGCTTTTATGGGAGACACAAATGCACCAGTGCACCTTGCCTCACTTTCCCTGTTGCCAAGTAATGTTAAACCAAGTCGTCACTACGGTGTTCCCAAATCGCACTTTGCTGATAAACTGAGCGCACTGAGTTTGCACGGCGCTTTGGTGACTTCGAAGAACAAAAAAAGTCCGTCTACATGCGGCTCGAACCTTGTGCATGTTTGGTAGCACATATCTGTGTGAGAAGCTCTTCTCAGTGATAAAGACTAACAAAACAGCACACAGGAGTCGCCTCACTGATGAGCACCTGCAATCCATCCTGAGAATCTCCACAATACAGAACCTCACACCAAACATAAACGAACCTGTGGCCAAAAAAAGATGCCAGGCGTCCAGCTCTAAAATGACATATGAGCAAAGACAACTGAATGATTTGATTTGTTATTGCTGAAAAGAACACATTTCATTTATATTTCTAGGTTTTGTTATGCAGCATGTTCATATTTGAATTTGTATCATTTTGACAGGATATATTTTTATGGAGAGCAAAATCTTTTGGGATATTTAAAATCTAAGTTTATTTTTTATATAAAATTACATAAGAGTAAAGAAATGTGAATGTTTGTTCTTTTAACGTTTACTTTATTTCTAACTTGTATAATTTAGACAGGATAAATTTTTATGGAGAGCAAAATATTATAAGTTGTTTAAGGTTTGAGTTGATTTATTCACGAATAATATTCCTGTCTGTTTTTACCATTCCTACCAAACATATTTCTGTCGACTAAATAAAAATTCCTTCTATTTAAAATTTAAATAGAACTTGAACAAATACGATAGTTCATAATATCCACGCAGACTTGCACGTAAGAGCGGGAGTTATCCGTTTTAACAAGCAGTGTATTGCACTGATACGAAATAGCTGTGTGTGTATATATGTAGATATGTATGTATATGTATATATATGTTTGTATATGTATGTGTATATATGTAGATATATATATGTATATATATGTGTATATGTATAGATATGTATATATATATATGTTTATGTGTGTGTGTGTAAATATATATATATATATATGACAACAACACTCATCACTCACAACAGTGACAAAACAATTACATTGACAATCAGGTTACGTTATTTTCAAAATGTTTCCTTTTCTTTTCATTGCTTCTTTAACACACTACTTCTCTGCTGCGAAGCGTGGGTATTTTGCTAGTTCATTTATAAATAAATGTTTCAGTGATTCTGTCTTGTCATTTTCTCTTGTCTTTTAGGGCTAGGTTTGCCAGATACCTGAGTAAACAAAGGCGAACACAAAAGACAGCGAAGAAGGACAAAGGAAGGTGCACTGAAAGAGTCACTCAGGAGCACAAATAGGTACAGGAGTGAATGAGGGGTTTGTGCCCTCTCAGTGATCAGAGTGTGATCATATTTCGTCATTATTTTAAAACCTGAGGGGTTGGGAAGTCCCCCTTGGAGATCAGAAGCCTAAAGCCCCACATTAATGGAATGTGGTTGGTACGCCATACAAAAGCTGGACATTTTAATGGTTTTAAGCTTTGCCTGCTGAACAGAGAACACAAGGCCCAAAAGAAGGAAATGTCTTCCTTTTGCAGAATGTCTGACAATCCTCTTTAGGATAGAACAGTGCTTAGTGCTGTTACCACTCAGGTCCATTATGCTTAATTAAAGTTAAGGCTTGGACTCTTATTTGTGTGCATTTTCCATGTTCTCAACAAGTTTATCTGGGTTTTTCTGTGAGCCCTTTTTTATTCTTAACTTCAAAAACATGTGTTAAATGTATGAATAATGTCATTTCATGAAAAACATGAAATTAACCCCCTGTGATTAAGAATTTGTTTGCCCTGTGATAGGGTAGTGCCATGTGTACAGCTGCACCCAGCTTTGTGCCTGGTGTTGGAATGATAGCCTAGGGATTACCAAACCCTAAAGTAGGAAAAAAAGGTTTATAAACTGAATGAATGTGTGACGTTTCCTTCCTCTGTACACAAATATTAAATAATTTCTTCTTGTTAAGCTGGGGGGTAGCTTTGTCTGCTCTGATTTAAAATGTTTCAACTTTTAGTTGTAGAGTCCGTGTTTCTTTAGCAACAGAGTGTGTGTGGTCCACAGAGTTAGAACAGATGTGCATATCAATGTTATTAGAGCTTGTTGTAAAGTTAGCTAATCCATCCATCCATTTTCTAACCCGCTGAATCCGAATAGGGTCACGGGGGTCTGCTGGAGCCAATCCCAGCCAACACAGGGCAGGAACCAATCCCGGGCAGGGTGCCAACCCACCGCAGGACACACACAAACACACCCACACACCAAGCACACACTAGGGCCAATTTAGAATCGCCAATCCACCTAACCTGCATGTCTTTGGATTGTGGGAGGAAACCCACACAGACACGGGAGAACATGCAAACTCCACAGGGAGGACCCGGAAGCGAACCCGGGTCTCCTAACTGCGAGGCAGCAGCGCTACCACTGCGCCACCGTGCCGCCCAAAGTTAGCTAATGGTTAAAGTTAAAATTATCCACATTGTATTAACTATATTATATTAACTTTGACATTATGTCAAAGTTCTTGTAGACTATTATATGTCAAGGACATGCTAAGAAAATTAAATATAAGAATCTATTCATTAATCTGTCCAATTTGTATTTTGATTATATTATTACAGGTTTGCAAGGAGTAGGATCTTAAATCAGATGCAAGTAAAGATGGGCCAGGGCTGTGACTTCAGTTTTGCTCCATGGCAAAGACACACACAAACTCTCACATTTTAAAACCAGTCACCACTTATAACCTAACAATTAGAAGATAGTATCTAACTAGGGAACACTGGTGCAGATAAAACATACAGTTATGGTAATCAAAACCGGGTCTCCAGAACTATGCTACAACAGCTCTAAGCAATGTGCCACTTAGAATTGAAAACCAATTCACTATTTCAACCTAATACCGTTTACTTTAGCAATAAAGGCACTGTAAATATTTAAAGAGGAATCCTTCTCCCCTTTGGTCTTGCTCCTGAACTTTTACCACCACCACTACTTCCTTCTTGTAAAAAGTCACACTATTGATACTGTCACTACCCTTAACATGAGTTGAGCTACTCTAAAAGATCAAGTTTTTCAAATTCATTGCAATAACAACTTTATTTTATTATTTTGCATATTGAAAGGCATTCTTCATAAACTCATGGGTTACTGCTTCTTTTGTAATTTTTACCATAACAAAAGGGTTTATCATAGACTACTGTATAATTGTTTAAATTTTCCTGCCAAATAATTATCGACTTTTTTGTACAAAATACAAAAATGTTACATTTTCTGAAACTCTTGTAGACTTTTATTTTGCAGGAGCAATCTACTATTTTTATATTATTGTGGTTGCAATATAGGCTGTTCATCTCTGTGCAGTGTGGCATATTGGCATGATGGTAAAACTGCTTGTTAATATGAACGATTCACACGTCTTATACAGAATATGTAATATCAAAAGAAATGTGTTTCAGTTAAGCCACCTCAGACCACTCCAATGTGAAGCTTTGTTACTAGGTCACATTGCAGAGATGAATAAACACTTTACTAATGAGTGTTATGAGGACCCAAAGAAGTGTAGATTAAGGTCTTGCTACATAAAACTAAATGAGTAATGGATGCATTTTTGCAGTACCTAAACTAAAGTGTTACCTATATTGGGAAGAATTTTAAAAGTCATTAATTATTAGAATGTTCAGAAGATGCAACTTGTGCATATTTGATTAACTGTTTAGGGTTTTCCTTTAGATTGCATCACAGTCCTTATCAATCCAAGCATGTGCCTCTTGTAGAACCAAGTTAATGTTTTTACAGAAATTAGTGCACAACTAGTTGAAGGTCGGTGGCACAGTGGCGCAAAGGGGTAGTGCTGCTGCCTTGCAGTTAGGAGATCTGGGTTCACGTCCCAGGGTCCTCCTGGTGTGGAGTTTGCATGTTCTCCCCGTGTCTGTGTGGGTTTCCTCCGGGCGCTCCGGTTTCCTCCCACAATCCAAAGACATGCAGGTTAGGTGGATTGGCGATTCTAAATTGGCCCTAGTGTGTGCTTGGTGTGTGGGTGTGTTTGTGTGTGTCCTGCGGTGGGTTGGCACCCTGCCCGGGATTGGTTCCTGCCCTGTGTTGGCTGGGATTGGCTCCAGCAGACCCCCGTGACCCTATTCGGATTCAGCGGGTTAGAAAATGGATGGATGGATTAGCTAACTTTACAACAAGCTCTAATAACATTGATATGCACATCTGTTCTAACTCTGTGGACCACACACACTCTGTTGCTAAAGAAACACGGACTCTACAACTAAAAGTTGAAACATTTTAAATGTTGCTCTGGGTGCTCTGGTTTCCTCCCACAGTCCAAAGACCTGCAGGTTAGATGCATCGGCGATCCTACAATTGTGTGTGCATGCCGTGTGGTGGGCTGGCGCCCTGCCCGGGGTTTGTTTCCTGCCTTGTGCTCTGGGATTGGCTCCAGCCGACCCCCATGACCCTGTAGTTAGGATATAGCGGGTCGGATAATGATTGGATGGATAGTTGAAGGTCCAACAAATAAGTTTTGAAAAAATGTTATTTTTAATTTATGTAAAGTGATTGCTGCAGCAGTATAATTATGCATTTCAGCAAATGTTGGCTATGATTTTGAAATGTGTTTGGCTGATGATTATTTTAAAATAGGCTTAATTCAAAACAATGCACAGTGTATAGTATTGCCATTGTTTGGGGTCTACAAAAGCATGGCACATGATTCTGACACATGATCAGAGTCAGGAGCCAGCTGAAATAGAGTTTTGTAAACATTTGTCACTCGATTTAAGGTGTATTTAATTGTATGCAGTATGATTTGGAGTATTTTGTGATTTTTTCCATTTCATACCATTTTAGCTTTGTGTTTTTACTTATTTCAGATGCATCTACTCAGTTTCAATTTGTCCTTTCCTAATTTTAGCAAGCTGTCCAATTTTAGCTTTTGGTAGAGATTTATATCATTTTAACTGCTGAGCATACAAAAACAAAACCACATTGATGCATATGTAGATTACACACTTCGGCTGAAACAAAAAAGTACCAAGAGGTTCTAATGCCTTAAATGAAAATATAATGAAAATGGTGCTATGATTTAGAATTTTTAATACTTTTTAAAATGTAGGCAGCAAAGGGATTTATAAAGTTTAGTGTTTTTATTACACTGTTTACATTTCTGGCCTAAAAATGTGAACTTTTAAAGCGTATTTTTTTTAAGATATATTTAAAAATGCATCCATTATAAAATTTTGCACAAATCTGAGTGAAAAGGTACTTATGTAATGCTTAATTAGAAAACACTATTTAACAGACCTTTGCATATTGATGCTAATGAAGGAGGTACTTAAAGGAGTCATTGTTTTTGATATTTTATATTTCATTAATGAACAATTTTTCTCTTGTCTGTTCTGTTCCTTCCCACATAAGTATCATATGGAATTTCATTTTTTTTAGATTTAGAACTACTAGTCCATCCATTATTGACGCCAACTAATTCACCCTAGTATCTCAGACTCTATAGCTTATCTGGTATTATCAGATGCAATGCAGAAACCAAACTAGTACAGCAATGTACAGGGTACATTAACTCACATATAGCAGCTACACTCACTCATGTGATGCCACTTTAGATATGCTTCACCTCTGAAAACCAGGAGTATATAGAGACAACCCCAGCAGTTACAAGAATGACATGTAAAATCCACCCAGACATTACATAGGACTCCGGAGCTGTAAAGCAGCAGGGCTAACCACCATTACCATGTTCAGAACTGATTTTTTTATCTTACAATATTTAATTTACATATGTAAATAAATGTAAAAGATATGTGACCACAGTTTAATAAACAATTATTTTTTCATCAGTGCACTTCACAGACACTTGTTTGCTATTTGCTTTGTTGTTGTCGTTATCTTAAAAATAAATTCTTGTTCTCACTTACCTCATATGATAATCTTCATAATCGACTTTTTGTCTTTCTGTAATGTAAGACAAAATTAACTTAGTTGTTTTTTGAGTCTTACGGCATATAATACCTTACCTATATTTAGCAAAATGGGTTGCATTTCCAGTGCTTCATAAATGACTCACAATAAAAAAAGCAATTAATACTGTATTATTTATCCATCCATCCATTTTCTAACCCACTGAATCCGAATACAGGGTCACGGGGGTCTGCCGGAGCCAATCCCAGCCAACACAGGGCACAAGGCAGGAACCAATCCTGGGCAGGGTGCCAACCCACCGCAGGACACACACAAACACACCCACACACCAAGCACACACTAGGGCCAATTTAGAATCACCAATCCACCTATGCACTAATTATATTTGGCTTCTTGCAATTCTTTATCATTTTTTTATTATTATGATTTTATTGATTTTATTAAAAGCACACAACATTCCATATAAATAAATCAATTTTTACAAACATAAGATCGAAAACTAATTAACCCCCACCCCTGAAAAAGAGAGATAAGCCAGCAGAGTAAAACTTAAAGCTAGTAAAAATAAGTAAGTAGATGAATTAATAAGTGAATAAAGATAAACTATGGAGAAAAAAAGGAAAAAAAGGGAGAGAATCTGCTTCCTCAGTGCTTTAAAAGCTTATTCTAAAATGTTATGTATTAGATCCTGCCAGGTTTTGCAAAAGTTCAGCACAGATCCTCTAAGTGAGAATTAGATTTTTTCCAGTTTCAAATAGTATATAACATCAGTTACCCACTGACTTAGAATAGGAGAGTTAGGATTCTTCCAGATGAGCAGGGTAAGTCTATGTGCCAATAGTGAAATAAAGCAATTACAGTTTGTTTGTCCTTCTCCACTTTAAGCCCATCTGGAGGTACACCAAACACAGCTGTTAGTGGGTTAGGAAGGATTGTGACACCAAGGCTGTCTGATAGGCATTTAAACATTTTGGTCCAGAATGATGTTAATTTGGTGCAGGCCCAGAACATGCGGCCCAGTGAGGCTGGAACTTGATTGCAACATTCACAGGTTGGATCTTGCCCTGGAAACATTTTGGACAATTTTAAGTGAGACAGACGTGCTTGATTTTTAATTTTGAGTTGAATAATTGTATGCTTTGTGCATTGGAGCTCGAATGGATTCTCTGCATTGCTTCCTTCCACTACTTTCTGAAATATTGTGTGAGAGATCCTTTTCTCACTGTCCTCTTGGATCTTTGAAAGGGAGGGACCGTAAAATGGCTTTACTGTATGTATTACAGAAATGCTGTCTGAGTCCTCACGACTGATCAATATTTTTCCGGCATAGAGGTAAGTGGGATTTTTTTTTTGTTTCTTTTATAAACATTCATGAAATAAACTTTACAATGTTAAGATTGAAATATTACCTGAGACAAACACAAGAAATTGTTTGTTGCCAATACACACATGTATGTCCATCCTGCCTGTTTTGATTTATGTAATTCATTTTAAACTTGCATTTCTATGTATATTAATAAAGTTCTGTTACCTTTCCGTAATGTTATGTAAAGAAGAATGTTTATTCCAATTGATATCACAAGGGATATGACAGCAAGAGTGAGAATTACTGCAAGTGCCATACAACCTAAAAGGAAAAAGAAAGAGCTATTACATGTGTCATTTGATGTAAGGTGTTTCACTTTTATTCAGTATAATAAACAAAATTTTGATTTTTTTTAAAACATCAGATATGGTACTTAAGACCTGATGTGGTAAACTAAACTGCGTGTTTAAAGTTGAGCGAATTTCCACTAGAGCAGTTAACAGTGGCTTATTAATTCAGTCCCCATGTTGCTGACCATATTGAAATAAGGGAAATCTACCTCAATATCAAGGAGAATGAAGATGTTAGAGAATAAAAATCATGAAAACCTATTACCATAAATTACTAATAATTATTAATTGCAAACTGCTGTCTTTTGTTGTCAGTTTTCACTGCACATAAATTACCAAGCTAAAATCCCTTCATGGTGTCTTTTTCTATTGAGTAACTACTGAGACTTAGACAAACACCACAATGAAAACATAGCTGATATAAATTAAAACAAGAATTTAGACAGGTATGTCAATGAACGTGTAAACCTACAATTAAAAATTTATTGCAGAAAATAATGCCACTATATACCTATAGCTATTTGTCTGTTAACTTTTCATGTTATGGGTGTAATTGAAGGCAATGGCATGCTGCTATCCATTCTATCAGCAATCATGTAAAACTAGAATGAAATTTTGAATGGGGTTCATGCTTGGACACATTTACATACAAACTGAAAGAGTTCAGGTATACAAACGAATCTGATAATGTCTGTTTGGAGTGAAGGACTACATTGTAGCAGGAGCAGATCTACTATACAACTAATGAAGCTTAAGCTTCAGGTCCCCTAATCCTGGAGGGGCCTCAGAAGAGACTTTAGTCTACATTACTGAAAGATTTTATGTATTCTATGAGAAGAGGTTTTTTAAAAATAATACTATTAATAACAGTTTAATTCAACACAAAATAATAGTTAAAATTAAAATTTAGATGTTATAAGTATCAAAAAAAATTAAATTGATGGTGATCTTTTAAGGACAAAGCCCATTAAAGAAGATAACAGTGGTTGCCCAGACCCCCATAACAGTTCAAGCTTCAGGGAATCAAAACTCTGGGTCTGCCTCTTAGATGGTGTCGTCTTATCCACACTAACAGAGGAGGAACATACTCTTTCTAAGTCTCTCAGTGGCTGCTGGTTTTAATTTCAGATGCATTTTTTACTTTCTATTAGTATTACTGTATTTGGTATGCAATGTTGCTAATGGAGTATTCAGTGCTCCCTTGATTTTAATTGATATACTTTTGAAGATTCTGAAACTTAAATGATTTCTTTTTTTCTTAACTGTCAACCAAAAAAACAGCTGAGGGGTGCATTTCCTGGAAATGAGTACATCTTAGAGGTTATTAAGCAACATTACAAGGCAAGCTATTTTTTCATGCCAAAACCCCTCTTAATCCATGTGATTGAGTATAAAGTACTACTTTGGTAAATCCGCCCTGAACTCATCTATAAAAAAGAAATCAAAAACTGATTGAAAAATAATCAATTGATGATACTTTTATTATGGGATGACGTTGATAGTGAGATGAAATACATATGTGAAAATTAATATGAAGTAATTGCTTTTACATTTACGTATTTGGCTGACGCCTTTATCCAAGGTGATTTACAACATTGATAATACAATTGGTTAAGTTTCTTTTTGGTTTTCCAATTGAGGCACAGACAGGCCAAGTGACTTGTTTTTGGTCACACAGTGTCAGTTAGAGGATTCAAAGCCACATCCTCAGCGTTTGAAGCCCAAAGCCTTGACCAATACAGTACACCACACTAATTGATAATAATATAATAAACACTTCAGACAAATCATTTAAACAGGCACACATATTATTTCTAAGACAAATACAAAAGAAATGACGAACACACATGATTAAACAAAAGTGCATATTTTAAAAGAAGGGGTTGTTCTTTTTTTAGAAGATGATAGAGTGCTATTGAGAACCAAGAGATGTGGCAACTTTTCCAGGAGTAAAAGGAAACAGCAGTGGGATGAGATAGTTAAGAGAGGCAGCGTCAGCACATCATATCCCAACTGTGCCCTCTTTAAAATAAATAGATACCACAAAGGAACCTGAAGGAAATTTGTAAAATTCTCCAAACTCCGTCAGATGCATGATGTGTTTTTATTTCTCAAAAATATACTGAATATCTGAAGTGCAATGAATGGTATGCAAACAGATGAACAAAAAAATTATTATAATTGTGCTCATACTGTATACTGGCAGAAGTTGTGAAATATTGGCCATTGTTTGGAAAATATAAGTAATCAAGCAGAAAGTTTTCCTTTTAATTAGGGAGTATGTTCAGGCGAAGCAATTTACCATGAGATAATTGTGTGGGCCTGATCAAAAGTTTACATACCCTTGAATTTTGGGGCTGACAATATACATACAGAAGTTGATTAACACAGGTTCACATTAAGTGTAATTAAGGGATGGTGTCCAAACCTGTAACCTCTTTGATTGTAATCAGTGTCCATGTATAAATAGTCAATTTAAATTCATGCAGAGCTGCACTGACTTTGCTTGATACCGAGCCATGGGGAAAGCAAAAAAACTGTTGAGGGTCCTGTGAGAAAAGGTTGTTGAATTGAACAAAATCAGGAAAAGGATATAAAAAGCTATTCAGAGATCTGAAAATGCCTGTCAGTAGTGTTCAAACTATGATTAAAATTGGAAAGTTAGGGGTTCTGTTGTTGCCAGGCCATGGTCAGGTAGATCAACCAAGATTTCAGTCGCAACTGCCATGATAATTTATCGAGATGCCAAGGAAAACCTACAAGCCACTTCAGCTGAAATACAGGCTTCTCTGAAAACAAGTGGTGTTGCTGTTTCAAGATGCATAATAAGAAGGTACTAGAATGAAAATGGGCTGCATGGTCTAGTTGCAAAAAAAAAAAGGCCTTTACTGTGCCAACACCATTAAACGGCCCAATTACAAAATACCAAACAGCATCTAAACAAGCCTCAAAAATTCTAGAACAAAGTCCTTTGGAGAGATGAGACCAAAACTGAACTGTATGGTCACAACCATAAACACAATGCCCATAACAAAATGTACACCAACCCTAATGTGAAGTATGGAGGTGGATCTCTGATGTTTTAGGGGTGTGTGAGGTACAGTGGCATAAGTAACAATGAAAATTGATGGCAAGATGAAAGCGGAAAATATTGGAGGACAACTTGCTTTCATCAGTCCGGAAGCTGTGCATGGGATGCAGTTGGATGTTTCATCATGACAATGATCCAAAGCACAAGGCCAATTTAACCCTTCAGTGGCTGATGCAGAAAATACTTGAATGTACTGGAGTGGCTATCACAATCTCCTGACCTCAATATCATTGAGCCACTTTAGGGAGATCTCAAACATGCAGTTCATACAAGACAACCCAAGAATTTATGGGACCTGGAAGCTTTTTGACAAGAAGAATGGGTAGCTCTACCACCTGAGAAAAATCACGTTCCTCATCCACAAATGGGGAAATAAACTGTAATAAGAACTAGGGTATGCAACTTTTGAACAGGGACCATCTCATTATTTTACTCATTATTAGGGTTTGTTTAACGATTGTGCTTTTCTGTGATTCCTTATAGTTTAATTTGGATTGCATTAAAAGAAAATGAAATGTGTTTTTCCTGATCAGTCATCTTTTCTTTAAAGTATGGTAAAAACCATACAAATTCTGCCAGGGTATGCAAACTTATGAGCACAACTGTATAAAAAAAATAAATGCTAAGGATTATAAATAAATGCTAGTGATGATAGCCTACCTAAACTCTACTCTAAGATCAGGAATTTTGACATTTCCAACCTCCAACCCTTCTTCCATTTCTTCATTTAGCAGGTATACTTCTCCAACTGCTATATCCAGCAGCACTGCACATACTAGCATTACAGTGCAGAATATCTGATGCCTCCTGGCGACTTATGAATACAGTGGATGTGTATTTACCTGTATACCTATATTATGTTTCTTCATGTTGTATGTCCGCTGGTGTATTGAGGCCACCATCAGAAGGTTAGATGCAGATGTGCGCAAATCTCCTATTATCCAGTAGCCATTTACCACCAAGCCTGCCTTCTGACACACTGCCAAATTGGCCCAGATGAATGCACCGTGGGTGGTCCTATGCCTCTTTGCCACAGGTTCCATAAAAAAGTCCTTGGTTCATAGCTAAGAACATTTATGGCATGTGTAACTGGGCTCCAGGAGGCTGAGAATATGAATGGTTATCAGCTACACCCCAAAGATTTATGTAGCATGTGAAGGTTGGGATCTTTCTTTTGGCTCAGCGATCCAGACATGAATGCAATTCATATTCTTTTGAGCAGGTTTTGTTTATTACAGCCATTCTCTTCCTATGTGTACCAACCCCAAGTTCTTGTCCTTTCTTTCTCTTTTTAATTTTACCACGTTCCCTCCGGAACCAATTGCAATGTGGAAAATATCTCCTTTAAAATAAAGCTAGCAGCTACCTTAGAATACAAATTCTTCATAATTTTTTAAAACATTACATAATTATTACATACTAATATTATCAAATTACATAATTGTTAACAGTTAATGATTTAAATAAATTTGACAATTAACCTACATAATACGCATATAATCCATCTAATGCACTGTTACATTTCATCATGAGAATATATATCTATATATATACTAAACTTTATACTTGATTAAATTAAATATAAATATATACAGTATGTTTAGTATTGTACAATTCTAGAGAACTCTCAGTGTCTGTTGAGAAGTTTGGCATAAGCCTTAGAAAGTTTAAGAGTGAATCAAGGAGCTAGTAGATTATAAAGGCTTTAACATGTTTCTTTAATTAAAAAGGGATGAGAATGAGAAACACTCATAAATTAATTATCTATCTTAACATAAATTGTATGATGTTTTTGCATTTGCATATTGGTTTTAGGAAATATATCCCAATTCTTCTATGGCTATAATGGCTTCAGGATTTTGCTGCACCACCCTTCTTTCATGTTAACGATGCTTTTTACTTATATAAACTATGAGTGCACTCACTCAGACACATAATCTAAGGTGTTTCTGATATTATTTACTTTTTTTTTTTAAAAACATCATCTAAATTATTCTGTCTCAGAGCAGCTCAGTGCTTTTTGTTTACTGTTACCTTCTTAAGGGAAAAATAAGAAATTGTGTTTGTGTTTCAATCCTTAAACAGTGAGTAAATTGAAATGACACAGAGCAGTAAAAAGCTATTAAGTGTCGAGAATAAAAACATGCAGAAATCGCTGATGTAGTATCTATGACCACTTCTTTTCAACATTTAAAGAGCTCTGTAACCTATTGTAAACATTTCGACACATACACTTTTCTATGTAGATCTCTAGGTTACATCTATAAAACTGTGTTTACTACAGTACACACATTATTTATGGTTTATGATACATGAAAACAATAAACGATAAAGAAAAGACATACATTTGACAATGTGTGCTCACCCATGTTAAACTGATGTCTCTGATGACCAGGTAGATGATTCTTGGCCAGCTGCCCTAGGTTGGATGGATGTTGGCTGGTCTATTACTAATGATCATAGGGACCAAAATTTTTTCTGTGTAGTTGTTTGCAAACTGGAATTTTATTTTCCTCTCCTACGCTGTCAAAAGGTCTCTGCTTAAATGCATTACTTGCATGAGAAGAACCTATTAAAATAAATAAGTAAAATATATTAGTGTTTATATATATATATATATATATATATTTATATATATATATAGTATATATATATGCATACATATATTTATGTGTACATATATGTATAATTATATGCAACATTTATAATTTGTGTTTTTGTCATATATTGAGATATTATAAGTTAAATGTAAATTCCCAGTGGGCTGTGAAATTTTTTAAGTACGCTATATTAAAATAATACACCAGATTATGGTTTTAAATCAAAAACATTGCAAATAATAACTACATTTTAAGAGAACCTAAAATGTTTTTTCTGTCTTTTTAAATACTAACAATAGGTTTAATAACTTAAAATTCCAAGTAAACTCTGTAATCTGTTTTTCACAAAAAATAACATATTCAGTTTAAATATGTGTAGTTAGTTATATGTACATGTATATTTCATAATTATATATTGCTTTTAGTATAACCCTTTTGGAACAAAATCATCTTATTTCAGTAATGTGCAGAAATAAAAATTGAAAGCACCTTTGTAAAACCACAGTACAGGATCACGCTTCTCTGAAATTTATAGTCAATTGCTGTAGTTTAAATAGTATGGAAAAGTATTTCTAAAAGAACAAGTGGACAAAGGACATGCAATGTGTAAATACATACTTAAAATATTGCATTAAAATATTGGATTTAATACAGTTTGATTATTGATGACTGATCCTGTATCCAAGGCAGAGCTTAATAATAAGAATCAAATCCGAACTGGACACCTTTCAAGGCATAATTGTTGATTATGAAACCAAAGTAAAGCACATTTTTAACTTATCAGTTGTTAGCCAGTCATTAATGTTAATTAAATTATATTTTGCAAATCAGAGATTTTTGACTAGTTGATCCAGTAATCTGTGGAATGCAAGAAAACAAAAATATTGTTTTCAGTCTCCTTGCCACCTCCTTCCTGCTGAACAGTTGTATGGGTATATGCAGTACACTGATTTGAGGAAAATAAAGCAGAAAGTAACAGAGTCATTGTAATAGACCCTACATACTTTTTGCCAAATTAATATTATAAACCATACTTTGCAAAGCTTTATTTTACTATGTTGATCTCTTTATTATCTAAATCAAATACAGAAATAAAGACGTTGTTTGTACTCCCAACCTACAAAGCTACATAACACTTAAATGTAATTAAAATTTAAAATTGTATTGTATTAAGTTATAGTTTTGTGAATGTTCATTTTAAGAATTAAAATATTTTTTTGTAAAAACACGATAAGCAAACTATTAAATTTTGATGTACTCTATACAAAAGTGAAAATGATATTTATCTTTTGCTTTTCCGACATAAGAATGTACACATACTGTTTTAAACAGACTAAACCATCTTAGATTTAATATTTTCTGACAGTAATTTGTTTATTGAATGGTAAAACTAAGTATTTACATTATATAGTAATATGCAAATTGACAATAGTTTTCAGTACATAGTAAAGTGAGACGTCTCATACCTTAAACTGTTGAAAATGAAATTTTCTTTACAGCTGCTGTATGATGATCTAGCAGTGCATCAATTGACTTTATGAAATACGTTTTCTGCTATGAGGTGTTACACTATACAAGTAATTACATTCTATTCTGTTATGCATGTCCAGTTTTACAAAGAATTTCAAAATAGCTGAAATATGATATGCTGGCTGCCACAACCCAGAAAGAATTTCTCTGTACTATTCGTTATCAGCAGCAACTTAGAATCCACACCATTGAAAAGGTTTTCACCAGGTTCTTATTGTCTGCAAAGTTCTATTCCAGCTACTCCTGAATACCTGAAAATATTCTGTTCTATTTTTGTTTCTTCTCAGCCTTTTTCTGTTGCAAACAGGAAATGTGGTGAGAAGCCCAAGTCTGACTTTTCAGTCTTCTGTGCAAGGAAGTAATGAACTGCAACAAGCAGTTAGAAAAGTGTTTATTCTTAACCATTGCTGCAATCTATTTTAAAATAAATTTCTCATCAGTTTAAGCTATTTCTGTTTTAACCAAGTATAAAAGTTTGTGACTCTGAGCCAATAGCTACAGCAACATTTTGAGCAACCAAATACCAAATTTCCGTTTGTCAGAAAAAGACCACAAAATAAATGCTTTTATATACTTTATGACTATTGAAAGCCTCTTGTCATGTACCTTGTCCCTCTGTATTTTATATAAAAAAGGACTTTCAGTATTTACTCAGGCATAGTAACTGGGTCATCATGCTTGTTGTATTCAAATGTGATTCAATGACTGTACACAATATTTGTTTTTACAGTATATTAACAAGCCATATACATATTATATAAAGTAATTTGTCAAATGTGACCATATACATATTCGTATGCATTTATGACTACAGTTATAACCATTAACTTTTAGACCATTAAAAAAAATTGTTATTAAACAACTACTTTACAGGCAGACTTCAAATATATAAAGCACAGTTACCAATTTGTTAGTATTAAAATATATTTATATATCATTCATAACATCCATTTTGTATGTTATAAAAGACCACATAATTACAGTAATACATTATTCAAAAGTTATATTTAATAATTCTAAGCCATATATGTATCAACCATAGTAAATTGTAGTAGTTGAAGTTGTTTTTACCTTTTTGTTGAAGCTGTGGCAGTGGTCAAAACTACTGAGGTTTACCTGGTGAAAAACACAGTTTAAAGACCAACCCTTGAAAAAGAGTTTTACTTTTAAAATGTCCATTACAAGGCACACACAAACACACCCCAACCACACACTAGGGCCAATTTAGAATTGCAAATTCACCTGACCTTCAACCTGTTCAGAACTAAGCGGGTTAGAAGATGACTGACTGACTGATTTGGATGTGGGAGCTATATAACCTTTGCTAATAAGGAATATATCAATATGATAAGCAGTTTTTAATGGTTTCAGATCTTAATTCAAACTGACATAGTACTAAAGAAAAATAAATTTGCATAAAGATTGCAAAACATATGTCATGCCATGGTACTTGATTATATGTTGGATTTTTAAAATCATTTTATAAACAATAACATTTTCAGGTATTTTCTTCTGTTTTTAACCTTTTTAGACATACCATATAATGCCAACCATATCAAGTGCTGTTGGTTAAAGCAAATTTTAAGATAATAAATCAATAAAGTCTTTTGTCACAGTACATTGCATAGGCCCAAGATCAGTTCTGAGTTCTTTTGCAGTTCTTCTGCTGTGTCTGTAGATATTTGTGGCAGTGGGTGACAAAAAAATTATCTATGTGTTGCTTTTGCACAAAGTTTTCATTTTTCAAAAAATGTGTATGGTGTAATTTATATTATAATAATTTTATAGATCTGCTAAATTTCAGCCTTTGTCATTCTGTATTTATGGCAAAAAGTGGGTTGTAATACTAAACACTGCCTCATTCCTCAAGAAGATGGTGGCAATAGAAAATGTGCAAGTCCCATGTTAAAAGCAGTCTCAGGTCTTAGGTAGCATTAAACCGAGTTGTACAAAAGCAGCACAAAAACAATGGGTTTATTTTTAATTTGAAAGATATGTAGCTGTACAAGATAAAATTGTGATGTTTACCCTTACAAAACATAGTTTTCTGCATCCAATTATTTTAGCCCCAGGTTATAGAATGTTTGGGCATATACCAGCAGCACAAGGCACAAAGCAGAAACCTAGATGGAACAGCAGTTAGTTAAGAAGGGTACTCATCATCACTAGCGGACTCTTGATTACAAGTCAGCAAATCTTACCGCTACACCACGGAAGCTGTTGTATCGTTCTTGAACCTGTGAAAGTGTTTATTTGATCTTTGGACTTCAGGCTTCACACATTCGATAGTTTATGCCTACATTTTCTAACATTTCTTACTAAAATATGAAAAAGTTTCTGTTTTAACAATGTGTTCACACAGATTACTGTAGAAACGGAACACACATGAAATGCATGTGTTCCAAATAACAATCTATTATTTCCACTCTAAAACTCCAACAGTTCACTCACTCCCAGATAATCAAACAAGGCATGAGCTGGGAGAAGTTAGTGAACATTCTGTGACGGTGGGGGATGGAATAGCCAGCTGCCTTCTGCTTGTCTTAATCGGCATTTACAGGACAAAGACGCTGATGGAGAGGTGCAAATGGAATTAAGGTGGGCCGGATTTACACGTTTTCTCGTAGGCTATGGTAATTCTAGTGTTATCTGCTCATACTAATAAGATCAGTCACCCTGTACATTTTATGTAAACCACAGTGCTGGGTTATTTATAACCCCAATTTCCAAAAAGTTGGGGTCCTGTGTAAAATGTAAATAAAAACAGAAGGTAATGATTTGTAAACCTCATAAACTCATATTTTATTCATAATAGAACATTGGAAACATATCAGATGTTGAAAGTGAGATATTTTACAATATCATGAAGAATATCAGCTCATTTTGAATTTGATGGCAACAGAATGTCTTAAAAAAGTTGGGACATAATCAACAAAAAGGCTGTAAAGGTAAGTGATACTAAAAAGAAACAGCTGGAGGAACATTTTGCAACTCTTTAGGTGAAATGGCAACTGAGTAGAAAAAATAGCATCTTAGAGAGGCAGTGTCTCTCAGAAGTAAAGATGGGCAGAGGTTCACCACTCTGCAAAAACACTTTTGTTTCAAACTGTGGAACATTTTCAGAATAATGTTCCTTAGTGTAAAATTACAAAGACTTACAAATATCTCATCCCCTACAGTACACAATTTCATCACAAGATTCTGAGAATCTGAAGAAAGCTCTGTGCACAAGGGATGAGGCCAATCTTCAGATCCTCAGGCGGCACTACATTATAAACAGACCTGATTCTGTCATGGAAGTCACTGTATAGGCTCAGGAACACTTCCAGAAATCATAGTCTGTGAACACAGTTCACCATGCCACCTACAAATGCAGGTTAAAGCTCTATCATGCAAAGCAGAACCCAAATGCGAACATAATCCAGGAACACCACCATCTTCCCTGGGTCAAAGCTCATTTAAATGGATTGAGGCAAAGTGGAAAACTGTTCTGTGGTCAGACAAATTGAAATTTAAAATTCTTTTAGGAAACATGGACACAACGTCATCTGGCTTGTTATCAGTGCTCAGTTCAAAAGCATGAATCTCTTATGTTATGGGGGTACATTAGTGACTATGGAATTAGCAGCTAGAATTCTGTATCAGACAAGAATGGCATAACATTCCCCTCCCATAAGTCCAGCAACTGGTCTCCTCAGTTCCCAGACATTTACAGACTTGTTAAAAGAAGAATGGATGATACCCAGTGGTAAACATGGCTCTGTCTCAACTTTTCTGAGACGTGTTGCTGTCATCAAATTCCAAATGACCTAATTCTTTTCTTAAAATTGTTCTCAGTTTAAACATTTGATACAGTTTCTGTGTTTTGTTGTGAATGCAATATGGGTTTATGAGATTTGCAAATCATTGTATTCTGTTTTTATTTACAGTTTACACAGCATCTCAACTTTTTTGGAATTGGGGTTATAAAATGTGTCTCTAAATGTGTGTTCAAAGCTGTGGATATGTGCATTTTTAAGGGGTGGGGGAGTGGCCTCAATTTGCATGGACACCAGAAAAGGGAGATATTAAATTACATAACCTCACTATGAATGCTTTATTTTTCTCAGCTGCAAAGAATTATCAACTTCAGTCGAAGCTACCTAAAATAATATTTAGCTGTCTTTATTAATCACAACCATCAATGGAAGGGCAAGAAGTTTGCAGCCCTGAGGGAGAGAAGAAACTTTCTAAATAAAAAAAGTACAATCTAAGATTTTTGTTAAAGTGGATTCAGAGCTCTGGCCACCCCAAAATAAATTATTTTTGTACACACCATCATTATGTACACACTGCATTGTGTTTTTTAAGTTAATTATTTGATTATATGAATTGGTCTATGCTTGTACACTGAGTCAACTTGAGTAATGGTATTGCCAAATAAATCACCAGGTATCTGGGAAATGCATGGTAGCAACAAATCAACATCTTCACATAGTTGGCATACTTAATGCTCTCTTGGAAGAGTATTGTGTCCTTATGGTAACTGTAAGTGAGATGTGCCCCTGTACTTGAAAGAAAAAAAATCAGTCTTCAACATCTAAGTTAATTTGATAAAATGTTGGGAACCCCCACACATCTTGCCGTTCATGCCATTCATGCCTACATTTTCAGCTATCCAATTACCTACATAAAATGTAATTTGGAAGAATTACCCCTCAATATGTTAAAGTCACCTTCCACACAGAAAGAGACATTCTTGGCCATTTGGATTCACAAAAGCTTCTAATTTCAAATCTTTTCAATATTTATCTGTTCTTAATCTCACAACGCAAGATTGGTTAGTTCTCAGCCACTTCATATTGGACACAATCCATGTTTGGTTGAACTCCATAAATGGAGGAGCCGCTGAGTGTGTTTATGAAGAGGTGCAGATAACAGAGTACATCACCGAAGCCTGCTTTCTTTTGAGACTATCACATGGTATAAAGAGTCAGCAAAGAATCTGATGCAAGGCTTAAGCTTTGCAATAATTAAATAAGTAAGAGAAACTGTCACAGGTTGAAAACTAATCTTATGTTAAAGCATCAAATTTTTTGCCTCATTCTGAAAAGAGTGACCATGCACTGATGTGAAAATGGAAAGTGTTCTCATAATGACAGAAGTTTAGTGTAGAATATCTGTACATTCTAAATGCTTTTACACTGCACTTGATCAACACATGGTTTCTTCATCTTGCAAAAGCAATAAAGTAAAAACATATAGGTGTTTAGCTTTTCTTGGGCTTGTTTAGTATTCAAAAAGAGAAGGTTTGGACCAAACAAAGCAGTATTGATTTTAAATTATTAAGGAAAAATTAACTGAATTTGTTCCTGCACAAACAAACAAAGTAATATCCAAACCAGTACATTTGGGATGAGCTCTAGTATACACAATATGTTTTCAGATTATGCTTTTTACTTATGCAAGGTCTCAGATATCAAAGAGGCTGGATGGAACCGGGGCAATGTTAGCAGCTTCAAACACAGAGGCCAATAGTTCATGAAATATGTACCTTTTTCTTTTTTTCATGATCTGAAAAGGATATTGGATTGTTCTGGAGAAAGTCCAAGAAATATCCACTTACTTAATATAACATATAATAGAAGCATTTTAATTTACAAAAGAAACTTTGTGTGAGTCGTTCTTCAAAATGGAACTTCTTCCAAAAGAACACATTAGCTACTTACGGAAAATTTTACTTTGATATTTAAAAACATTATGCCACATATACAGTTTTCAATGTATAGTTTTCATCCATTTTCTTAATATATGGTTAACAGTAGTAATTTACATCTTTCCATTCATTCCAGTATGCTCAGTCCATTTCAATATTGGTGGGAGCAAAGTCTATTTCAGAAGCACTGGGCACAACACAAAACCCTGTGCTGGATAGCATTCAAAGTGTTAACCTGGGAATGCAGATTGACCAGTCATGTCAATATCCTTAGAATGTACTGAGGTTTTACATTCTCTTTAATGAGTCTAAACCTCATCAATACGGTGTTTTCCTGTCTTCTATCGCTTTTTAAAATCGTCCATGTTTGTATTTGACTAGTGTCTGTGTTATATTATAACATTAATAGCTGTAACTTGAACTCCTTGTGGAAAACACCGTATAGAAATAAGCTACTAAATATCCAACAGTCTGACATAATCCAGTAAAAACAATTAAATATTTTTTTATAGTGTAATTTATCATTTTTTTAGGATACACACATTTACCTAATTAACATATTATCCAAATAAGATCAATGATTAGGAATTTAACATATATACTGCATAATGTAAATTATGTCAAATTTGTATGCATCACTTGGAGTTTCATTTTATCGAATTAAGAAGTGCCACATTTCATTTTTTTCAACACCTGTAAGTATAATAGAAAATAGCTGCTTTACTTTATTATTTGTTGTGGGCTAGTGGCTAACTTGGCTGGAAACCACAGAGTTTACTGGTTTAATTCCTACCACTGACCAATTGTGAGGCCCTTGGTGAGTTATGTATTCTGCTACCCCACCAAATGTAGCAAAATGAACAAACTCTATTTTGTGGCGAAAAAGTAAAGAGTTACATGTAACCTTAATTGTTGTATAGCAATGTTGCAATACAGGACACAATAACATCAGATTGTTATCACGAGTCATTTTGGTTTAACTGCCGCTAATCTGTACAATCAATGTTGGGCATACAGAAACTTTCATTTATGTGTGCATTTACTTGAAACATTTCATACATTCCAATGTGAATAAGAATTGGTCTAAAAATAACTCAGTTACATCTGTGCTTTTCTTGATATTTTACAGAAAACCCTGCAGTTTTTAGAAATACAAAGAAATTTGTTTATTACATCTGGATTAATATGCAGTTTATAATGAGACAGAAGACCAAATGACAGCACAGCATTTTTATAAAGTAAGTGGCACAATGAAAATTTTTACGTATATTGCTTTGCTAAAATTTGTTTAATTTATTCAGTTGTTGGCAATTTGTAGAGCTCCAGTTCTTGCGGTAGTTAAAAATGTCCAGGATACCAAACTTTATTTTGAACTTTTTGAACTGACAGATATATAAATAATATAAAATTCCCATGTAAAATAAAACAGCATACAATTAACATATCAGGGGACCATTTCTTGTAAAATATATATATATATAAGTTTTAAAATTTAAAACTGGACCGATAAACAAATTTATCTTACAACAAAAGAAGAGTTATTATTTGAAAGATAGATGTTCAAAAAGTGTCTACAAGATTTCATTCTTCATCCTGTTTCTCACCAATACATGCACATTGATATGCAATTTATAATGAGGCAGAAGAATAAAGGACAGCACAGTATTTTTATAAAGTAAATGGCACTTTGCAATATGGTGCAAACAATGTTTTACAATGAAAAAATTGACTTACATTGCTTTGCTAAAATTTGCTTAATTTATTCAGCTTTTGACAGTACTTCTTCCGGCACTTTAATAAGCAGTAATCTGCCATACTTGTCTTTTTGCAGTTTTGAAAATGGTGTACTTTAATAGCATTTCAAGGTAATAAGCAGTAGTAAAATGATCTAATCTTTAAAATTGTCAAAAAATTAGGAAATAATTGAGATATTATAATAGCCATTTTCTATTACTTTTATTGATAGTTGTACTATATTTATAGCTTTATCATTATTGCTAATAGCTTTATCACAATTGCTAATCCCACGAATACAGTTAATATTACCCTTATACCTTCATTATTCTTGCTGTTGCATTTTAGTATAATTTTTATTATATTAACAAAAGTTTTGAATTTTTTAGGGTTTTAACAAATATATCAGTCAGAGTATAATATTAAAAGGGAGATAGAAACTAAGACGTTAAATACAAATGTGAATGGGTAGTCTATATTTCTAATTTCTATAAGTGTAATGGAATATTTATTAGAAACTTTTGGAGTAGGATTTGTTCTGCTATAGATTTTGTATTTGTCTAGGTATCATGTTAGAGGCCTCAACTGCTCTGAATATGTGCTGCATCTGGGAAGGTGTGATGGAGGATTGATAAGTTTATAAATATTAAGTAACTAGTACTTTCTTCTAAATCTAGGGGTTTATTTATATTGTACCAAGGCTATTCTCTAATAGAAAATATGGCACTTGGAATGCAAGGTCAGATGACACATTGTGCCCACTGAACCCAATTACCAAATTATTGTATAATTTTTTCCCCGTCATTTTAAAGTAAAACATTACAACAGAATATAACTGAATCAAAGAACTACATTTAAAACAGCAAAAATGTGTGTTAAAAATTTATCAAAAAAATCAACATTCAGACCCCATTATAAAAGAAAAAAAAATAGAGAAATCAGTCTCGAGAGCCACATCTAAGATAGTTCTTTATTTTTGACAAAACAGCAAGTAGAATAAGAAAATTAAACAGAGGCCTAGCATGCTTACTGCAGAATTACATCAATGCATCCTTGCCACCTTTTGAAAAACAATTGAACAAATCCTCTTAAAGAGAATTAGATTTTTCTAATTTGAGATAATATACTTTATCACTTTCAATCAAGTTATAGGAGGTGGACTAGAAATCTTCCATTTGTGCAAAATACGTCTATGCTTTTAAGTGTGGTATAGAATATTAAAACTTAATTTAAACTCATCTGGTAGTACTCCAGATACGTGGGAGATATGTGATCAATGAAAAATGTTTACCTGAATTATGGAGTGCTAGTTGGAAATAGAATTTATTCCTTAAACAGCAATCTATTCCTTCACAGAAATTTTATTTGAGAGATACCTTTCCAATTATTTCCTAAGATTATTAAAGGGTAAATTCTTTTAATTATTTTAAAATGTTCTAGAGATGGTGTCTAAATTTCACCCAGACCAGCGAATATCAGTTTATGAATAAATATGAGTGAGAGGTGTAGGGTATTGGATAGGTTGCTTTTAACAAGGGTTTTAATTTGTACATAAGAAAAACATGCATAGCTGGAAGATTAAATTTGAAGCTTAAATTTTCAAAAGATGTAACTACAGTATCAGTATAGAGATCTCTAAATGGCACAATCCTGAGCATTTTCTGTAGGATGAATACTGCATAGGTTAGAGAAGCTTGAAAAGAATGATTGCAGGAGCAACAGACAAGACCTTCTTTGCCTTAAAATGTTTCCTGCATTTGGTTGCATACCTTTAATAAGAGATAGAGGACTGGGTTGCTGTAAAATTGATGATAATTAAAGTAGAATACACAAAGAAAATTTGGAATAGGATTTCTTTTCCACTGCAAATTTGTATAGATTTTTTTACACCATGCTTTCCTATTTGTTTGCATAAGCACAGTCCTTCACCAGCAATAATTTAATATTAGCTCAGACCAGGCACTTAAAAGTTTCTCTCGCACTTTTGCTGAGTTTGTGCCAAACATTATTCTATCCCTGACCATCTCATCTTCGTTTGCATAAGCACAGTCCTTCACCAGCAATTTTAACTCCGTTAGTATCTCACGAATATCATATTCGTCTTAGGCATGACAAACACCAGCAGCAGCGTGCCTATGAACTTAATTTAAAGTTAAGCTTTACAACTTGCTTTCCTATTCGTTTGCATAAGCACAGTCGTTCACCAGCAATTTTAACTCCGTTACAGCAATTTTAACTCCATTACAAAGTGATCAAAAGTCTCATTTATACCCTGCGTCTTCTCATTAAACTTGTACATCGCAAATATCGTATTCATCGTAGGCATGACAAACGCCAGTGGCAGTGTGTCTATAAACTTAATCTAAATTTACGGTTTCCACCGCGCTTTGTTTCCGCAGTAGCTGCACTTATAAATATGCTTGTATGCGTCACTCGTTTCATATTCTTTTGCTGCCTTCTCAATTGTGTAATGCGTTATTTGTTCAGCGTTCTTTGGAGCTCTTGCTTGTTCTCTGCGTACTGTGTTCAGTCAGTTCACGTGAGCCGCTCGGAGTACATGCATCGAAGGTATCTTGCGATGTCCACGGCTTTATTTATTGTTAGCTAAGACTCGACACTTAAAAGTTTCTCTCGCACATTCGCTGAGTTTGTGCCAAACACTAGTCTATCCCTGAACATCTCATCTTCGTTTGCATGGGCACAGTCCTTCACCCGCAAATATTTAGCGGCAAAGTGTCTATTGGATTGCTGCTGACAGACGGCCTTATATGGGCAGGCACTCAATTACGTGGGAGGCGTGATGATGAGGGACGCAACTCTGCCTCACAGAGCGACTGAGCTGCAGGCTATGGTCGCATATATGTATGTAAGTAGGTTCCAGTTATGACCGTTACGCATAGAATTTCGAAATGAAACCTGCCTAACTTTTGGAAGTAAGCTGTAAGGAATGAGCCTGCCAAATTTCAGCCTTCTACCTACACGGGAAGTTGGAGAATTAGTGATGAGTGAATGAGTCAGTCAGTCAGTCAGTGAGGGCTTTGCCTTTTATTAGTATATGTATATATATATATATATACTAGGGGGCTCTGCCCCCTGCTTGCTTCGCTCGTCAACCCCCAGGCGGGCACAACACGCTAGCAACTTCAAGGATCTGCCGCTCGCATATGGGGATTTGGATGTACAATTTAAACAGATTGTTATTTTCATGGGAATTGTTACATATGCATAACAGAACTAACTATTTTACATTACAGTGAATAATTAACTATAGTAAAAAACAGTAAAATGTAATAAATTGAAAGAAAATTATGTTTCATGTTGCCTTAGAGGTATTCATTGCGTTATATTTGAAATTAACACGCAGATACTTTTTAAACTTACACTTTTACTGTAAAACTTCAATAAAAAAAATTTTTTGTCAACATCACATTGAATTTTGATTTTGTGTTTGGACTTATATTGTGACAACGCAACGTATAACTGCCCATGAGTGAATATTGTTTCTTTCTCTCTAATAAATAAAACAAATTTTTGGAATGTTTGTCCCTGTACTTTGTTAATTGTCATATCAAAAGCTATTCTAGCAGGAATCTGTAAACATTTTAATATGAATGGCATATCAAGATCTCCTTTTTTGTCTAATGTATCCACGGAAAATGTACTACTTTACCTTTCTAGTCACCTGTTAAAATTTTACATGTCAGAATTGTTCGACCAATTTTGAATACAACTAATCTTGTCCTATTGCATAGCCCATCACTCAGATATAAATTACGCAATAACATTATGATGCATCCTTCTTTCAACAGTAATCCGGCCTGTGGAAGACTGGATGGTGTTAATAGTTGTAGATATTATACAGGATATTGCAAGTTGATGTTTTTCATCTTCCACAACATCACCACCAACTGTTTGAGCATAGGCTATTGATACGCATTTAACCAATTTGCTGTGTAACCGATCAACAATTTTCACGTTACAGTAATTCATCGTTTCTCAGTGCTAGGATTACCCGTGTACTCATTTCTTCCATTCATAACCCTTTAGGATGAAATTCTTCAATAAGATTTGCACATAATAAGTCTTCTGTGATTGGGAACTTAAAGCGAGGAAAATGTAAAAATTTATAAGAGCGTAGAAACTGTGTCTGACAAAAGCATTCACACGAATGAGAGGTGAGAGTACTGTGGTTAAAAATGGTTGAGAGGAGGGAGGGACTTGAAAAAAATCTCTTGGCAAACGTGTTGTCTCAAGATTTTCATTTAGAATACACATATACACACAGTGCATGTAGTAGTAGGAGTACTAGTAGCGGCAGTTGTGAAAAGAGAACAGATTACTGTTAAATTCTCAGTGGAATGCACAAAAACATACATGTATTATGATGACTGAAATTTATTTTCTCCTTTATTTCCCTTTGTTTGACAACACTGGTGGAACACTTAAATTTTGTCTTAAACTGCAAAATTGATAGATAGATAGATAGATAGATAGATAGATAGATAGATAGATAGATAGATAGATAGATAGATAGATAGATAGATAGATAGATAGATAGATAGATACTTTCCCAAGGGGAAATTCACATAATCCGGCAGCAGTATACTGATACAAAAAACAATATTAAATTAAATTGTAATAAAAATGCATGTAAAAGCAGACAATACCTTTCAGTAATGTTAGCATTTACTCCCCGGATGGAATTGAAGAGTCGCATAGTGTGGGGGAGGAACGATCTCCTCACTCTGTCAGTGGAGCAAGACAGTGACAAAAGTCTGTCACTGAAGCTACTCCTCTGCCTGGAGATGACACTGTTCAGTGGATGCAGTGGATTCTTCATGATTGACAGGAGTTTGCTTAATGCCCGTCGCTCTGCCACAGATGTTAAACTGTCCAACTTTACTCCTACAATAGAGCCTGCCTTCTTAACAAGTTTGTCCAGGCATGAGGCATCTTTCATCTTTATGCTGCCTCCCCAGCACACCACCGCGTAGAAGAGGGCACTTGCAACAACCGTCTGGTAGAACATCTGCAGCATCTTATTGCAGATGTTGAAGGATGCCAACCTTCTAAGAAAGTATAGTCTGCTGTGACCTTTCTTACATAGAGCATCAGTATTGGCAGTCCAGTCCAATTTGTTATCTAGCTGCACTTCCAGATATTTATAGGTCTGCACCCTCTGCACACAGTCACCTCTGATGATCACAGGGTCCATGAGGGGCCTGGGCCTCCTAAAATCCACCACCAGCTCCTTGGTCTTGCTGGTGTTAAGGTGTAAGTGGTTTGAGTCGCACCATTTAACAAAGTCTTTGATTAGCTTCCTGTACTCCTCCTCCTGCCCACTCCTGATGCAGCCCACAATAGCAGTGTCATCAGCTAACTTTTGCACGTGGCAGGACTCGAGTCATATTGGAAGTCTGATGTATATAGATTGAACAGGACCGGAGAAAGTACAGTCCCCTGCGGCGCCCCTGTATTGCTGCACACAATGTCAGACCTGCAGTTCCCAAGACGCACATATTGAGGTCTGTCTGTAAGATAGTCCACAATCCATGCCACCAGGTGTGAGTCTACTCCCATCTCAGTCAGCTTGTCTCTAAGGAGCAGAGGTTGGATGGTGTTGAAGGCGCTAGAGAAGTCCAAAACATAATTCTTACAGCACCACTGCCTCTGTCCAGGTGGGAGAGGGATCGTGTAGCATATAGATGATGGCATCCTCCGCTCCCACCTTCTCCTGGTATGCAAACTGCAGAGGGTCGAGGGCGGCGGACCTGTGGCCTCAGGTGGTGAAGCAGCAGCCGCTCCATGGTCTTCATCAGATGTGACGTCAGAGCAACAGGCCGAAGTCATTCAGCTCACTAGGACGTGATACCTTTGGGACTGGGTGATACAAGATGTTTTCCAAAGCCTTGGGACTCTCCCTGTTCCAGGCTCAGGTTGAAGATGCGCTGTAGAGGACTCCCCAGTTCCAAAGCACAGGCCTTCAGCAATCGTGGCGATACACCATCTGGACCCGCTGCTTTGCTGGCACAAAGTCTTTCAGCTCTCTGCTCATGGGCTGCTGTAATTGTGGGTGGGGATGTCTCACCTATGCTGGTATCAGCAGAAGGATGGTTGGAGGATGCAGTACTCCGAGGTGAGAGTGGGTTAGGTGATCAAACCTATTAAAGAAGTTGTTCATTTGGTTTGCTCTCTCCACATCTGTCTCGATGGTGGCACCCCGCTTCGAGCTGCAGCCAGTGATAATCTTCATCCCATCCCACACTTCCTTCATGCTGTTGTTCTGCAACTTCTGCTCCAGCTTTCTCCTGTACTGCTCTTTCACCGCCCTGAGCTGGACTCGGAGTTCCTTCTGCACGCACTTGAGCTCATGCTGATCACCACCTTTAAAAGCCCTTTTCTTCTGGTTCAAAAGGCCCTTGATGTCACTTGTAATCCATGGCTTGTTGTTAGCATAGCAGCACTGTTCTTACTGGAACTACAATGTCCATACAGAAGTTGATGTAATCAGTTGTGCATTCAACAGCGTCTTCAATGTTCTCACTATGTGACCCAAGCAATATATCCCAGTCTGTAGTTCCAAAGCAGTCTCTCAGAGCCTGCTCTGCCTCACGCCTGAGCGTGTGGTTGCAGGTAGCGCCCTCATTCTTGATTTATAGTGAGGCCTAAGCAGAACCAGGTTATGATCTGCTTTCCCAAGCGCAGGCAGCGGGGTGGCGCTGTAACGTTTGCATACAGTAGGTCGATAGTCCTATTTCCCCGGGTGTTACAATCCACATACTGGAAGAAGGCAGGTAATGTTTTGTCCAGCGTCACATGGTTAAAGTCTCCAGAGATTAGCACAAGTGCCTCAGGGTGCTGTGTTTGTAACTTAGCAACTGTGGAATGGATGATGTCACTCGCTGTCTCCGCGTTCGCTTGAGGGGGGATGTAAACAATAACAACAATCACGTGTCCAAACTCTCTGGGCAAGTAATAGGTACGCAGACTTACGGCCAACAATTCGATGTCACTGCAGCAAGTGGAGATTTTAACGTTTACATGTCCTGAGTTGCACCACTTTGTATTGACATAGAGAGCGAGTCCTCCTCCTTTCTTCTTTCCGCAGGTACTTGCGTCTCTGTCCGCTCTAACTGTGCTAAACCCGGGTAGCTCCACGTTAGCATCTGGGATGGTAGTTGTTAGCCACGTTTCACTAAAACACAGCAAGCTGCATTCTCTGTAGGTTCTGACATTTTTCACCAGCACAGCCAGTTTGTCGATCTTATTTGGTAGTGAGTTCACATTTCCCAGGATCACAGAAGGCACCGATGGTTTATAACGGCATTTTCTCTCAAATTGCCTGGCTTTTATCTTATCTTTTACCTTTGCGCCAGCTCGGCTGCCCCGATATCGTTTTCTTACCTCGTCAGGTAAATAAGGAACCACACCGGCATTAGCATTTCTTCTCAGTGCTTTAAGTTGACTACTTGAATAGGCGAGTCTCTGAGTGTAAAAATCCATGTCAAGTAGTAAAATTAGTAAAAAGTGTCCAGGGAGCGATTCTACATAAATGAAAGAGGTAGAAGTGATCAGTGAATTGAGAAAAGGAAAAAGGTAAAAAGATAAAGTCATACACGGCGCTGCTGGAAAGGCTGCCACTCGGATGCGGCGCCGGAAATATAATTGTTTAATTCTCCTCAGCCTCAAATTTATTATTTAGGTTTGCCTCAGGATTTTGTTTCTTTAAAATCGTAATTGATTTGTGGCATCTATAATAAAGACAGTATTTCTTTTACTTTTCAGTGCATCACAGCTACTTGAAAAATTGACTATTTATTGAAATGGCTTGCTATGATTATTTAAATTATGCAACTGTACTGGTATATAGTAATTTCTGATCACTAATGGAGTTCATAATATTCTCATTTAACTTGAGAGGTCACTAGCAATTCCATCCACTCTTCAAAATAGACAACTTTATTCATTTTTAATGTATTACTATCACACATGTATGTTGTATGTATATATGTTCATATATGACACGCTACACAATGCAAAAAAGGTCCAACATACACAAAATATAAATTTTGAGCATTATCCTCAGAGAAAAAACAATGTCTACATTTGTATATACGGTGTCCTCCATAATGTTTGAGACAAAGACACATTTTTTCCTGACTTACCTCTCTACTCCACAGTTTAAAATGACAAATTAAACAATTCAGACGTGATTAAAGTGCAAATTACAGACTTTCATTTAAGGGTATTTGCATACATTTTTGTGACACTGTGTAGAAATGACATCAGTTTTTCTACATTTTAGGGCACCATAATGTATGGGACATAGCAATGGTAGGTATATTAAAGCAATCATATTTAGAACTTTGTTGCATATCTCTTGCATGCAATGAAGTCATCGATTCATAAACATCACCAGGTGCTGAGTATCTTTTCTGGTGATGCTCTACCAAGCCTCTATTTCAGACATCCTAAGCTCAACCTTGTTTTGGGGACTTGGCACTATTGGATTTAAGGTGGGTGACTGGTTTGGCCATTCAAGAATTTTCCATTTTGTAGCTTTGAAAACCACCTGTGTTGCCTTAGCAGTACGTTTAGCATCATTATTCTTCTTGTAGGATGAAGTACCATCCAATGAGTTTGGAGGCTGTTACTGGAACCTGAGCAGATAGGATGTTTCTATACACCTCAAAATTCATTTGCTACTGCCATCAGCAGTTTCATCATCAATGAAGATAAATGTGCCAGTACCCGTAGCAGCCATAACACCCCCATCACCATGTTTAACAAATGAGGTGATATGTTTTGGATCTTGAGCAGTTCATTTTTGTTTCCACACAGCAGTTAAAATCTCACAAAGCTGGTCAGTCTGCGATAGGTTTCTCATTTGCATTGTTCGAAATCAGTTTGCTCCAGAGTAATACTGTATGTAAAGTTTGAATTGAAAGTTGATAGGCGGACAATTTCATTTATAATATTCAATAAATATTTCTCAGTGACTTTGATATGAAAATATGCTCTCAAATCATAGACAAGCACAGGCTGACATGCATTTATTGAAAAACAAAATACCCTTTTATGCAATTAGTCGATAGGTAGTTTGTTTGTCCCCATAGGGAATTATTTTACAGAAGCTACTAAAAAATAAAAATAACACATACAGTGGTGTGAAAAACTATTTGCCCCCTTCCTGATTTCTTATTCTTTTGCATGTTTGTCACACAAAATGTTTCTGATCATCAAACACATTTAACCATTAGTCAAATATAACACAAGTAAACACAAAATGCAGTTTTTAAATGATGGTTTTTATTATTTAGGGAGAAAAAAATCCAAACCTACATGGCCCTGTGTGAAAACGTAATTGCCCCCTGAACCTAATAACTGGTTGGGCCACCCTTAGCAGCAATAACTGCAATCAAGCGTTTGCGATAACTTGCAATGAGTCTTTTACAGCGCTCTGGAGGAATTTTGGCCCACTCATCTTTGCAGAATTGTTGTAATTCAGCTTTATTTCAGGGTTTTCTAGCATGAACCACCTTTTTAAGGTCATGCCATAGCATCTCAATTGGATTCAGGTCAGGACTTTGACTAGGCCACTCCAAAATCTTCATTTTGTTTTTCTTCAGCCATTCAGAGGTGGATTTGCTGGTGTGTTTTGGGTCATTGTCCTGTTGCAGCACCCAAGATCGCTTCAGCTTGAGTTGACGAACAGATGGCCGGACATTCTCCTTCAGGATTTTTTGGTAGACAGTAGAATTCATGGTTCTATCTATCACAGCAAGCCTTCCAGGTCCTGAAGCAGCAAAACAACCCCAGACCATCACACTACCACCATCATATTTTACTGTTGGTATAATGTTCTTTTTCTGAAATGCTGTGTTCCTTTTACGCCAGATGTAACGGGACATTTGCTTTCCAAAAAGTTCAACTTTTGTCTCATCAGTCCACAAAGTATTTTCCCAAATGTCTTGGCAATCATTGAGATGTTTCTTAGCAAAATTGAGACGAGCCCTAATGTTCTTTTGCTTAACAGTGGTTTGCGTCTTGGAAATCTGCCATGCAGGCCGTTTTGCCCAGTCTCTTTCTTATGGTGGAGTCGTGAACACTGACCTTAATTGAGGTAAGTGAGGCCTGCAGTTCTTTAGACGTTGTCCTGGGGTCTTTTGTGACCTCTCGGATGAGTCGTCTCTGCGCTCTTGGGGTAATTTTGGTCGGCCGGCCACTCCTGGGTTCACCACTGTTCCATGTTTTTGCCATTTGTGGATAATGGCTCTCACTGTGGTTCGCTGGAGTCCCAAAGCTTTAGAAATGGCTTTATAATCTTTACCAGACTGATAGATCTCAATTACTTCTGTTCTCATTTGTTCCTAAATTTCTTTGGATCTTGGCATGATGTCTAGCTTTTGAGGTGCTTTTGGTCTACTTCTCTGTGTCAGGCAGCTCCTATTGAAGTGATTTCTTGATTGAAACAGGTGTGGCAGTAATCAGGCCTGGGGGTGGCTACGGAAATTGAACTCAGGTGTGATACACCACAGTTAGGTTATTTTTAACAAGGGGGCAATTACTTTTTCACACAGGGCCATGTAGGTTTGGATTTTTTTTCTCCCTAAATAATAAAAACCATCATTTAAAAACTGCATTTTGTGTTTACTTGTGTTATATTTGACTAATGGTTAAATGTGTTTGATGATCAGAAACATTTTGTGTGACAAACATGCAAAAGAATAAGAAATCAGGAAGGGGGCAAATAGTTTTTCACACCACTGTATATTTTTACCATTTTACCTGAGTACCAAGAGCAGTTGATGTCAATAACAGGCATATAGGTGGCAATTAAGATGAGGACAGCCATGCTCAGATTGTACCACATGTTTATATTTAAAGTCATTCATTTCTGGATAGAGCAGGTCCATCTTGTAGAATCAATGAATGGAACAGGCCAAATAGACACTTGATTTCTTGTTTGAAGTCACCAGCATTTAGAATGATTAATCATCCCTGTGGATAGCGCTTTGAGTACTGAGAAAAGCGCTATATAAATGTAATGAATTATTATTATTATTATTATTAAGATATTAGTAACAGAATGAATATTTTTTGTTGTTGACTCAGCCAGGATGGTGCAACTTACTGTGGGCAGTAACATTAACAAATGCAGTCCACATTTCAATTTCTGGATCACTCATTTAATTTTAAATTGTACTCTGCTTCCATTTTCACCATTGCACATTCACAGAAATCTCCATCTTGCTTTTTCTACTCAGTCTGATGAAACCCATCCAGCATTAAAATAGTGCCTGAAATAAGATGTGTAAACCAGTTCTACACAGAACCCAAAATATCAGAGTATCTGAACTTGCCATGACTTACTATGAGTAAAATAACAGTTCAAAGAAGTTATATGAAAGCAATAGAACATTTCTCACTACAGTATATGAAGTCAGAACAGATCTGAATCCTTTCCACCTTACTTTTTGATCTTCACCTCTTCCATCCTCATATGTGTAACTTACATCCTTGCTTCAGATATTCACCCTTTCACCCATTTTATTTTAAGATGAGTGGCTCTTCTGATACTGCGTAGCAGGGTCTTTAGGTGGCTCTCTAGTTTGTGATTATCAGGAATGCTTTTATTTATCTCACTTTACTTTCTGGCCAAATTGAGCTGAACCCCGAATGGTTCAGCAATCGAAGTTTATATAACAATTTCTTATCACTTTGACCTTGTTCAATTAGCTCATTCTGCACCTGTCCATACTGTCTATTATTCACTCTAGTTTCTGTTTTGCTTATTTTTGATTGGTTCTTCAACTGGGCAGATGTTCCTTCTTCAATATTTGGTCTATCATGGTGTCACTTCCTTCTCTAAACCTTTCAAGCTATGTTATAATGGTGGCCTAAAGCTAAGCTTTGATTAAAAAGAAATATGGTACATGCTTTTATTTAATCATTGCATGGCAGTCCTGACTTGCCTTAATTTCTATGCTAAAGTTAATTTCTAATATATTCTTCTATATTTATTGCTAATGCCTGAATATACTAGTGTTTCTTTCATGTATTAAATCAGTGTGACCTTGCTTACAGCAAAAGCCTTTTGTTGCATTTCTGCTGATTCATCAATCCAGCTGGTTTCTTTACGTGCCTACCAGAGCCATCTTCTCTCTGTGGTATCGTTCCTTTAGTTTCTCAGCATTGAACACAGGTGTTCTCAATCTCCTTATCCTGTTCTAAGCTGGTTTCTACACATCATTTTTGTTCTTTTCCCATGCTAGCAATCCTGCTTCAAACTTGAAAAATAATGCAAAATGACTGCTTTTTTATTTCCTTGACCTATCTTATTTTCTTAACATTCTAATTTATGCTTAATCTAATGTTTTTGAAGCTTTTAATTACTTTTATGGCTCTTTATGTTAATTTTTTTATTTTATGCTAATATAAAAAATTTTTCCTTCTACATTCCTCCCTTTGAGGCTTATTTAAGCCTCACCACCTAACCTGATTCCAAAAGAAAGGTACAGGATGTCAGTTCAATTCTTCTTTGGAGCCCAATACGGACCCCTCACGGTTCTTCTCAATCTTCAACACCCGTACCCCTCCTCTGTTGGCACATGAGCCAAACATCTCCCCCATCAATCAACAAAGAGGAATAAAAGACTTCCTGGCCCTACCCTAACAGTCAAAAAGTATGCATAATCAATCATGTGCAGATAGAATTGAACAACAAGGGAATATAACATAATCCATGATGGTTACAAGAAAAATAATACAGAAGGCTTAAAATAATAAAACAATTGTCCATAAAAAGGGCATTTCCTTTGCTTGGAGAAATATATTTCCAGTGAAATTACATTTTTTCTTCAACCCAGGTACTTTGCGCACCGTAGAGAGTCACCTGCCTGGGAAGTGGTTACAAGCACTTCACCCAAGGATCAAAATCTGTAGCTGAAGATGTCCATGTTTCAAGAACTTGGATGAACAATTGTTTGACAGCAACTCTAGTAATAATTGATTAGAACAACTGGCAATAAGCAGCAAAATACCATTCAAGAGAGTAATTTCTTCTTCACTAACATGACCCCCCCGTGTTTCCCAGGTTCAAATAAAGCTAATACTAAGTATACTGGTTTTAGCTTTTCTTTCTAACATGGATTTACAGATAATGTTAGAACTGTCCCAATTCCTAAATATGGTGAAATAACTATTTAATAAATGTCTAGCTTTCTGTGTTCATCTACAATCAGACCTGCTAATAATATTGCTGGTGGTGATACAGATGACATAAATGTCTATCTCAAAAAAACTCAAAAGTTCCCAATTTTAGGTTGCCACTGCTGTGCATAATGATAATCAGAGATAAAGTCCTTATACACCTCACCATGCTCACATCCTAACACACTCATTTGTAAAGTTGTCCAAATATACGCCCAGCTGTGGTCTCAATCTGGAACCACCTTTACCATATTAATGCAGCTATTTTGTGGAGAGTAGGTGTCAATCCTCCCTTGGGAATATGTCAGCAATACCTTCCAAAGTGCAAGTCACTGGGTTATTTCTGAGGTCACATTTATTTCAGTTTCAAGGGTTATAATTTTCAGAGATTTCCAGACTTCATCTGGGCTTTTTAACTCACAGACTGCATATTCACCACTGTATGTATAAGACACTCCATCTCCTCTGGGCCAAATTATTACTTATTTCACTAATGTTTTACAATACATGTACTGAACAAGCCATAATGTTAATTATTTGACCTGTATCGCAATCAACATTCTAGCCTAAACTGTGGCATGCTATTCTAAAGGTTATCTATGTTCTGACCTATAGTAAGTGTCCCTTATTCCCAAAATACTAGTTATGTGTGCCATCCCATAGGCTTACTTTATTCTTTTCAGTTAAATAAATGTACCTAAATGTTTAGCGCTACATTATTTGTTATAATACTACAATCAATAACCTAGAATATCTAAACTGGACTGACTCTAACTAGCAATGGTGGAATGCCCCTGCAATGACAGTCACTTAATAATCTCTACTAGATCTCTTATGTTATAATAGATTAGATTCTGATTAACTTCAAATTACACAAATCATTAGCCCTTAAAGGTAACTTATTATCTCATACTAAATATCAGAAGGCATATCAAAACACTTATCTAAAAATATCTATTCTTAATCACTTTGAATTCACAATAATCATGTAGTATTCCCATTAATGCAAACATTCATTAAATACATATTATTTAGGAGGCTCTATAGTCTGCTTTGCTTGCAAATAATTAGCTTTCCCTTTTATACCTTTCATAACTTTATAGTTCAAATACTTTTTAAAAGATGTTGCTAGTTGTCAAACAAGTGGACAGTCAAAGTAGGCTCTGGCAAAGAACATAGAGCCTTGCATAGTAAAAGTGTGACAAATTTTCTTCTCTGTCAAGGATTAAAGCAGGTATTGGGGTCCAATATCCCAGGTAAAAAGGACCACGTCCAGAAGTATTGGACCAAAGCAGGCAGATGTCATCTATGATTCGGAATCCACAATGATCTTTTGGGCTCAATTGTCACCAGTACAGTTGAGCTCTTGGCAGCAGGGGTCCATGATGCCTGGACTGGAATTGAAGTGCATTGTCTAGTAATCAGTAGATTGATGGCCTGATCCACAATTTGATCCTACCTCCAGTATGGCTGGGTTCTCTTTGGAGTTGGGTGATTAGCTTATCTGCAGACCTTTATCACAGCCCAATCTCTGGTTCAACTTCAAATGCTGTCTTTTACGATGTGCTAGGAAAAAACAGCTCTCACCTGCTGATGTAAAGACTGAAAAAATGCTCATTTAAATAGTCAGCATGCTAATTCTTCATTGGTAGCTACTTATGGATCCAAAAAATAATATTTCATAAGATATTCAGATCTGTTTCGTTGGGAGTACCCCTATTAAAAATGGTCATTTCAATTTGCCTTTAAAAGGTCAAAGTAAAATTTAAAATTGATAAGCACAAAGTTCAAGTCTTCCTTCATAGCTGTTTCCAGTTTGGCTGCAGTTGCAATTTCCACTCAATTAAAAACAAGTCCCAAGTCATTATAAGAATAAAGTCAATCTTAATGTATTACAAAGGAAAATGTACTCAATAATAAATCATTACAAAAACTGGTCCCAATAATATTGTCATAATATTCAAATTATCTGCATTTGTTCCATAATAATTGAAAATCAGCTTCAGAAATTAAAAAATGGTTTCAAAATGTAAACAAAATTAAACATTTACTTATACCAATACTTATACCAACCCTTTCCCCCCTTATTGACACTTGTGTCAATATTGCTGTTATTATCTTACAATTAGAGGAGATGTGGAGCAAGAGGGAATCTGAAACTGATCCCATTAATATAATAATTTAATAATACAGGGAAGACAAATACGTCCAGGGATATAGAACAAACAAAAGCAAAAAGGAGGTTGAGTATTTATTAATTAAAGAGCCATGCTCCGTGAAGGTTGGTGTAAAAAGGCAAGAAAACTTAAGCCAGTTATTATAAAAATAAATTTGTCTCAGTGTTTTACGGTACTCTTCCCCTAAATCAACGTCAATATATACCAGCAACCTCCAGAGAACATTTCATAGTTAGCATAGCAAGCAGAGTCAAGAAAGAAATCCACAATCTGGATGGGTTAATTCTTAATTGGTTTTCCTTTTTGACATTAAATATAACAAAAACAGTTAGGCTCCACATTTCCTCTCCCATGTATCTAATTATAAAGCATTGTTCAGATGTAAAAAGTCCTAAGAACATTTTTTCTTTTTACACAAGATAATTGTTATGTTTTTTTATTTTTAGTTGCCTCATCTAGCTCTGCATTTCATTCTCAAGCTGCTCTAAAGGGGGTCTTTTAGAGAGTTCACTCCAAACAGGTGTAGGCATTGGTCGACCAATAAGCATTTCATGTGGCGGTAAATACGTTGCTCTGTTATTCTGCTAACGATAAAACATTAAAGCAATTGGCATAGCATTTTCCCAATTAAGACCAGTGTCTGCGCAGGTTTTAACCATCATATTTTTTATGATCCCATTTGCTCTGTCCACCATTTCCTGTGTTAGGGTGTGGCACTCACAGCCATATCTTTGTATTATTCCACTGCTCCGTGTCTGTCGCTGCCTTGGAGCTGATTTGATCTTTCGTTCTTTTAGTTCGTCCTGTCCTGTTTCTTTTTCTCCTAATTTTACTTCCTCATTTTTCACCGCTATTTGCCCTTTAAATTTTCCTTTTCCTTCTATCAGTGGGAACTCATATGACACACCCAAAGGCAGTGTTAATGGGGTTCCACCCCCTATCTCTCTGTTATCAAAGCACCGACTCGGTCTTTCTAATGTTTCTTTTCATTGCTTCCCCCACAAACATTTGCATTATGTTCAGTTCCACTTTCCTCTTATTTTCTCTTTTTTCGCTAACATCTTCTGTTTTATAATTTTTTATGTGCTCTATCATTTCCTCGCACAGTTCCAGATTAAATTAACCTTTTTAGGGCCAGCAGCTTTTAAAACCTCTTGTTCTCTTATGCCATTTTTGAGAAGTTTTTGTAGAGGGGATCTTACGCCCCAATATATCCACGGGCAACTCGCTCATACTCATTTTAACTCCCTGTAGCCGTGGGCTTCCTATTGCCAATCTTAATTTTGAATCTCTAATTAATATAGGTTTGATCTTACACAGGACCTTCCTTACTGTGACTGCTGGCAGCATGTATCTTCCTGCATTTATGTAAAAATCTTCGCTCCAATAATGAGTATGCACACCATGAGTTATTTGCAGGATCCTTTCTTGTGCCATAAATTTTGCTGCCTAACTTTTCCACAACTTATAACCACAGTAATAAATCTGTACTATTTTTCTTCTGAGTCTCAACCTTCCAGTATTTGCACAGGACTCGTCCTGTAATTTGATCTACATCTCCTGCTATTTTTCTTGTTTCTCCTCAATAATCTTATTCTCCTTTGAATATATGTTGTAAAAATGTTCAATCCTATTTTGTCTTTTTTACCCCACAACTTATATCTTCCGTAACAATATTTTCTCTATACGCGTCTCCGAACAGTGTATAAAGTCACAATTATGGGTCTGAATAATAGCCCTTTTTCCTGCTCTACTGCTCCTCCCACCAGGAGAAATTTATTTTTAGCTATTTCACACGCAAGTGTTTTCTATATTCTCTAAACCAATATAGTTTATTTTACACATAAAAAGTTATACACCCTAAAATCCACACTCATACTCAATCACACTTTTTAGCACTTAGTGTGCTAATCCCTAGTGCCCTATACTTGATTTGTACCTCTTGTACCATTCATTCTTCTCCAATCTGCACCTGTACGTGCTTCTACAATTGCTGCAATGCTTTTAAAAATGCTCCATACACACAGCACTTGCATGCCTCCCTAACCTATCAAAAGAGAAATCATAAAATAAAATAAAGTTCTAATTCCCTTATCTGTCCCTAGTACTAGCACATTCAATCCACCTGTCTCATCGCGGATCCCTTTCACCAGCTCTCAATATGAACTTGAAAGCGTTTATCCGAACAGAAATTTCTGCCTACACGTTGCCAATCCCCATCTCTAATTCAGGGCGGCAATGATAGGTCTCCAAGCACACCTGAATTAACACTTTTACTGTGGCACAATTAGAAAGAACTGTTGGCACTGGTATGCCGTCAGCTTTCCCAAAAATTGGCTCCCTTTCGTAAACAGCTTGCAGACAGAGGTTACGCCTTCCCGCTCACGTTCTACCGGCACTCAAACGGTTTGCAGATTTAGATCACGCCTTCCCACTCACGTTCCCTGGAACTGAAACAGTTTGCAGACGGATGGCTATGCCTTCTCGCTCACGTTCCACTGAGAGCATATACAGCCACAGCATAGGGTGCTAATTCAGGAATTCCACACCCATCTATACTTGGTTCACCGTCATCATGACAACCTTAGTATTTGACAGGATTTCCAACACTACCCATTACAATACAGCCCCCGACTCGACTGGGCCGGAGCGTCTTAAATACTGCACTGTGCAACCCTCCGTCTCACCTGGGATTATTCCTACCTGTTCGTTTTAGAAAGGCCAAATACTGCTCGTCTCCATTGGAGGGGCGGATGCTCTTTGAAACTTTACACAAATTAGTTTAGCGAATACATCGCTTACCTTTTAGGTGGCCACCATCTGTGCCCGTTTCGTAGAGCATTGTCCCTGCCGCTGGATTCACACAGCTGACCTGTTATTTCTATCACATCGGGAAGTCACCAATATGTAATGGCAAAAAATTCGGCACCAGAAGTCTTTTTACCTGAAAATGAAGGCTATTAGGACTTGAGTTAGACAGACAGAGTTTTAAAGCTTTATTGCAATTAAACAACACACATAACAACAAGGATTCAACCCAATATGGCCAAATTGAGCTGAACCCCGAACAGTTCAGCAATTGAAGTTTATTTAACAATTTCTTATCACTTTGACCTCATTCAATTAGCTCATTCTGCACCTGTCCATACTGTCTATCATTCACTCTAGTTTTATGTTTCTAGTTTTTTTTCTTGCTTATTTTTGATTGGTTCTTCAACTGGGCAAATGTTCCTTATTCTATATTTGGTCTTTCATGGTGTCACTTCCTTCTCTAAACCTTTTAAGCTATGTTATAATGGTGGCCTAAAGCTAAGCTTTGATTAAAAAGAAATATGGTATGTGCTTTAATTTAAGCATTGCGTGGCAGTCCTGACTTGCCTTAATTTCTATGCTGAAGTTAATTTCTAATATATTCTTCTATATTTATTGCTAATGCCAGAATATACTAGTGTTTCTTTCATGCATTACATCAGTGTGACCTTGCTTACAGCAAAAGCCTTTTGTTGCCTTTCTGGTGATTCACCAATCCAGCTGGTTTCTTTACGTGCCTACCAGAGCCATCTTCTGTCTGTGGTATCGTTCCTTTAGCTTCTCAGCCTTGGGCACAGGTGTTCTCAATCTCCTTATCCTGTTCTAAGCTGGTTTCTACACGTCATTCTTGTTCTTTTCACATACTAGCAATCCTGCTTCAAGCTTGAAGCTTTCCTTGACCTATCTTATTTTCTTAACATTCTAATTTATGCGTAATCTAATGTTTTCGTAGCTTTTAATTACTTTTATGGATCTTTATGTTAATTTAGATTTTTTAAGCTAATTTTTCCTTTTACACACTCAAATAAGACTGTCACCTATAAAAAATCATTACTTACTCTACAATGACATATGAAGGCTCTTTTGAATTAAACTGAATCAAAAGCAACCAACATGTCACTTTCATACGAAAGCAGGCATTTGAATAAAGGACAAATAAACACAGATCTGCTCACTTTCATAATTAAAATATTCAATCTAATAATTGCTGCGGCTTACAGAGGTAAGTTTACAAGCTTTCAAAAGCAAATCGTCTTCTGTTTATTTTTGATATAAATGTTAGGACTGTGAAACTAAGACTATACTACTGTAGTTCTTGAATGACATCCTAGGCACCCTGTCCCGAGCAGCCATTGTGGTATTCTGTGAAGACAATAGAAGGTCCTAGACAACCATGGAATATGGCATTAAAATGGGAAATAAACTAAGAAGTTAAAGAACTAAATTTGTAACATTAAATAAATAAGTGCTTTTTCCAATTAAATTTTTTATCAGTCATATTTTTAGGCCTACAGGACTAAGTGAACAGAGGTTGGGCAGAGAAGCCTACAAATATTAAAAAAGAATCATAAGGATCAAGAAGTCTGTAAATTAGTAATAAGTATGCGTAATTCAATTGTAATATTTAACATCATGATTTCAAAGGATTTAATTATGTGGGCTGTTTGGTGATATTTTAAGTACATTATTATAGAAGCCCTCCATATTTGACTCATACTTGTAAACAAATATATGTAAAAAAAAATCATCATCTTTATAGAAACTAATAATAAAACATTTGCAGTGATTGACTGGGAAACTCTGAAAACATATTTGATGGGCTAAATGATATCAATTTATGTTTGTCTGTTTTCTCTGAGGAACCTCTGCAATGTAATAGTAAAAGTTAAGGATTATAAAGTTACAATAATATTCAGTTGGTCCCAAATAAATTACTTAACACACTTTTATAAAGAAATTGCTATAGTGTTGTGAAGTTATGTATATGACAGATATAATTAATGTTGAAATAATTCACATAATGGATAAAAGACATTGGTGCAAAAATAAAGTTTTTTAAGGAGAAATAGAGCATTCAGTGTAAGCTTCATCTGTGTATTTTTATCAAAAAAGAACACTACTCATTAAAATATTAAGAAGCAAGACATAAAGAACAATCAGGAATAGGCAGTGAAAGAATGTACACCTTTCTTAATTATTATTGTATATTAGTGTCTACAAAGTGTAATAATGCACCCGGTTTTATTATATCAGAGTTAGCATTATAGAATTATAATTTTTTTTCTTAGACAGTAAAAACATGGTGGTGCAGTGGTAGCACTGCTGCCTCATAGTAAGGAGACCTGGGTTCACTTCCTGGGTCCTCCCTTTGTGGAGTTTGCATGTACTACCTGTGTTGCCTCCCACAGTCTACAGACATGCAGGTTAGGTGCATTGGGTGATCCTAAATTGTTCCTAGTGTGTGTGTGTGTGCCCTGTGGTGGGCTGGCGCCCTGCCTGGGGTTTGTTTCCTGCCTTGTGCCCTGTAGTTAGGATATAGTGGGTTGGATAATTGATGGACATAGCAAAATGTAATAAGGGATATAAATAATATAGAAAGAAGGTGATCCTACATAGATGTGATTTTCATCAAAATTACAATTCCATCAGCCTTGAGGTCATATAAAAACACATGACAGTACTTATTTTTTATATATCAGTGCTGAAAGATGGGATCTCAGTTTTCTAAGAGAGAGCTAATTACTGGGGCACATTTTTCAGCAGCTTCAGTAATACACACGGCTCAACTTGCCAATATTTTGCAATGAAGAGTAAGTAAGTTAATTTTGGCATGAAGGTTGGAGGATTTGCTTGTTTTCAAGCATTTTAAGTAAATTTCTCTCATTCTTTTTTTTATCATTACTTGGATTTTTTCCCCATTCTCTTTCCATATAATTTAAATGTATAGGGCCTTCAGGTGTGACCTGATCAGGCCTGCATATACCCTCCATTGGCCTCAGTTCTCTGCTGAAGCATTAGCTAACCTTTATGGGTGTATTTGTTCATGTCTTCTTTAGTGCTTATTGCGCGTTTTTGTTGGGTTTTTTTGTCAGTTTTTTATGTTGGTTTTTTAATTTTGTTCTTAGTTCCTCCTCTTGGTTTCTGAACATTTGCTTTTTTGTTATTAAATTACCTTGTTTGGTTTTATGTAGTATTTAGATAGAGTGATTGTACTCAGAGCTGAATGTTAGAGAGTTACAATTTAATTTTTCCTTAACATTTTCTGTTACTCATTTGTTAAATGATACTTGTTAAACCTAAATATTAATAAAATAAACAAAATGTAAAAACAAATCAATACAGAAGGTGAATAACTGAAGTAAGATGTAAGTGACGAATACAACTGCTGAGTAAATAAATTGTGCTGGTGTAGCAGAGGAGAGAGGCTAGTGAGTGAGTCATGTCCAAGAATGAATAGTCTATCCCCCTCCCTATCAATGATAACACCATATTCACTCTTAGCCAGTGCAGGGGACAGTTATCATTAACTATTTGTAGTCCATTTATCATTGCTCCGTTTTTTTTACAATTATGTCAATGTTGCATCAGTCTGAGGATGAGTCACCAACAGTAAGAGCTTGTAACATTCAACTTTATTATATAACATTAGAACATTAAAACACTCTAGACAAGAACAGTCCATTCAGCCCAACAAACCTCGCCAGTCTTATCCACTTATTTATTCCAAAAAAAAATCAAGTTGAGTTTTGAAAGTCCCTAAAGTCTCACTGTTTACCACACTACTTGGTAGCTTATTCCAAGTGCCCGTTGTTCTTTGTGTAAAGTAAAACTTTCTAATGTTTGTTCAAAATTTACCCTTAACAAGTTTCCAACTGTGTCCCCGTGTTCTTGATGAACTAATTTTAAAATAACAGTCTCGATCCATTGTACTAATTCCCTTCATAATTTTAAACACTTCAATCATGTCACATCTTAATCTTCTTTTGCTTAAACTGTAAAGGCTCAGCTCTTTTAATCTTTCCTCATAATTCAACCCCTGTAGCCCTTGAATCAGCCTAGTCACCCTTCCCTGGACCTTATCTAGTGCTGCTATGTCCTTTTTGTAGCCTGGAGACCAAAACTGCACACAGCACTCAAGATGAGGCCTCACCAGTTCATTATAAAGGTTGAGCATAACGTCCTTGGACTTGTACTTATGGAAGAGAAAAATTGATATATTAGCATAAATAGCATATTAGCATAAATAGCCATTAAAGTAATTAAAAGCTTCTGAAACATTAGATTAAGCATAAATTAGAATGTCAAGCAAGTAAGATAGGTCAAGCAAATAGTCAAAAATCAGTCATATTGCATTATTTTTTAAGCAAACCTCCAATTTGAAGAAAGGAAGGACAGAATAGAAAGACTATGACGCACAGAAACTATCAGGACAGAAGAAGGAGTGTCATGTACACCTGTTGTTCTTTTAAGTTAGAAAGCTGAGAAACAATATCAGTGAAGAATGGCCCTAGTAGGCACGCAAGAAGCCAGCTGGAATAGTGAATCAGCGGAGACAGCAAAAGGCATTGCTACTAACAAGGTCAAAGATGATGTAATGTATGGAAAATAACAAAATATATTCTAGCATAAATAAGTTTAGAAAATTATACTAGCATTTAACCCTAGTGCAAAAATTAAATATAAATCAAGCATGCCAAGCGAATGATTAAATAAAGGTATATGCCATATTTCTTTTTAATTAAAGCTTAGCTTTGGGCATCAGAGAAACCATCTTAAAAGTCCGAGAAAGAGGAAATGACGAGAGCAAAGCCCATAAATGGAAGAGAGAGAATGTCTGTACTGGCCTTGGCCAGTGAAAGAAATAAGCAAAAACAGAAACAAAAAAGGACAATAGACAGTGAAATAACAGAGGTCAGCTGCAGGGAAAGTCAGGAGATAATGATGGCTCCCATGAGAACCTGAGGTATTGGCCGGACAGGTGCAGAGGGGAGTCAGAGAAAAATAGCAAATGAGCTAATTGAGCAAGGTCGGAGTGATAAGAAATTATTATATAAACTTCGATTGCTGAACTGTTCGGGGCCCAATCTGATTTGGCCGAATTGGGTTGAGTCCGTGTTGTTGTTTTATTGCAATAAAGCTTTAAAACTCTGTTTGCCTATCCTGAGTCCTATTAGCCTTCATTTTCCGGTAAAAAGCCTCTTGGTGACAATTTTTCGCCACTACATACTCCACACACCGTACTATATAAGCTAACATTCTATTAGTCTTCTTAATGGCTTCTGAACACTGTCAGGAAGTCGATAGCTTAGAGTCCACTAAATCCTTCTCATAAGATGTACTCTTGATTTTCCGACTGCCCATTGTGTATTCAAACCCTAACATTTTTACTTCCTATGTGTAATACTTTACATTTACTGACATTAAATTTCATCTGCCACAAATCTTTAAGACTATCCACAACCTTGCCCCTCCATATCTGTCTGACCTCCTCCATGTTGCCATTCCCTCCCATACCCTTAGATCCTCTTCCTCCATCCACTTGACTGTCCCCTTCGTCTGTCTTACCACTATGGGGAGCAGAGCATTCAGTTGCTCTGCTCCCCAGCTCTGGAACTCACTACCATCTGAGCTTAGAAATATTGAATCATTTTCACTTTTCAAATCTAAACTTAAAACTCATTTGTTTAAAACTGCTTTTTCTTTTTGACTACAACTGCTCTGTCTGATTTTAATTTTTGTATTTTAGTTTTGTTTAAAATATGTGTTTTATCTATTGTTCGGTGTCCTTGAGTGTTTAGAAAGACGCCTATAAATAAATAAAATGTATTATTATTATTATTATTAAATCTGCCCAAGCCTGTATGTTATCTAAGTCATTCTGTAATGATATAACAGATTCCAAATTATCTGCTAATCCGACATTTCTACATGAAGGAAAGCTCAACAAAATGCATCTTATATAAATCTAATTGTGTGCTTAGATGCTTTGGTTTAATGTAGGGCCTGGGGGAGATTTTGAGTATGTAAATTACAATGCATTGTCACATGACCTCACTTCTTTTTTTCCACTTACAAAAATGACCAGCAGCATCCAAATATTTGGATTGAAGATAAATATTTGCTGTGTGTTTAGTTATTACAAGTCTTTTTATGGAATCAGGACATTGTATGTTATTTCAAATAAACATTTGGTCCATTTGTTGACATGTGTACTGATATTTTTGGTTATCTGTGTTAGAGGGGTTAGGAGCATGCACTGAGACTATTGCTTATTTTTGGCTATAATCTTTTCTTTCATCCTAATGTCCATTCCTAGAAAATGTTTGTGGCTTGCAGATTTTCACCACTGACAGTACAAAAGAGACTCTAAAGGCCATTGAAGATTACTCTGCTTAGGTGACCCTTTGGCATTAGAATGTTGCCTTAGAACATGGTAGTAGGTGAAGATGTGAGAAGATGGGGATGCTTTATCTTGTTGACATAGACAAAGATGTATGTTTTCATAGGCTGCACATTTGCTTTAGTAGTGTGTTATTCTAATGTAATTTTAGTTATTTTATATGCTTATGAAATCATCTTCTTTGTAACAATAGGAGTAAACTTCCACTTGGCTTCTTTTGTCTCAGCTCATACTGATTTTTGCCTAACCCTTTACCTTTACTGGGCTTCTGAATTTACTTGGGGTTGAAGGAAGGGTCAGATATTTGGGATGAGTACGAAAGAAAAAGAGGCTTTGCTATTTGTCTTGTCATAGCAACAAAAATCCAGAGCTTTGGCAGGCTAACTAAAACTTTACCTGTGAATCACCTTACCCCCTAATTGAAATGATTTCCAGACAGTGAACAGGGGTGTGGTTTTGGAGTGATCTCTGCAAAATGTTTGTATTATTAAATCTCCATACAGCAACTAGATGTGTGCATATCAATTTCTAATTTTTATATTGTGTACATCTTATTTACAACCTGAAAACATCATGCATATCATGTGATATAAAATAGTTGATTTAACTCACAAAAGAACATTCCGAAAGAAATGCCATGCAGAACAGTACAATAGAAATATGAATGCATCATTCTACTGGAATTGTTCATTTTGGTTTTGGAGTTACACAGAGGAGTGGTCTATTTACATTGTTCTGGCTTTTGTTTTAGGTAGTATGAGAGACCTTTTGAGTATTTGTTTCAGTTTAAATGACAGAAATTATTAAAGATTTAAAGAAGATCATGGCAAAAACATGGCATCACTGTATGAAAAATAATGTATCTTATCTTGTAAATCAAAAGTAATGCCTTTGTTTTATTGATCTAATTAGCCTTAAATTAACAAAGGTTAAAAGGTCAATGAAATGATTCCTGTCTGAATCCATGCCAATGATCATGAATAATCAACATAAATAATGAATCATGATTATTCCAAAAAACAAGATGGAACTTTAGTTTGAAACAATTATAATCAATAATTATTACATGACTCTGATTAAAATCTTAATTGGTATGACAAATACAAATATACTCTTTTTAGCTATATTCCTACTGTATATATAGTCATTGATTTAATGAACATATATGTGTACCTCTATAAAAATATTTTAGTTGACATTATTAGATGCCATAAGGTTCTTTTTGAAATTAGAACATGCAGAGAGAAACTAGAAAGAAATTGCAATAATTTCTAGTTACACTGGGTGGAGGGGTTTATTTAAAATTATTTTGTTTATTGGATAAATATTGCAAGTAATAGTATAATGGTGTTAACAGATTTCAACAACAGTATGAGCTGGCATGCCATTACAGTAATCCCTCCTCGATCGCAGGGGTTGCGTTCCAGAACCCCCCACGATAGATGAAAATCCGCGAAGTAGAAACCATATGTTTGTATGGTTATCTATACTAATAAAAGGCAAAGCCCTCACTCACTCACTCACTCACTCACTCACTGACTCATCACTAATTCTCCAACTTCCCGTGTAGGTAGAAGGCTGAAATTTGGCAGGCTCATTCCTTACAGCTTACTTACAAAAGTTGGGCAGGTTTCATTTCGAAATTCTTTGCCTAATGGTCATAACTGGAAGGTATTTTTCTCCATTAACTGTAATGGAGTTGAGCTGGAATGACGTGGGGGGGCGGAGTTTTGTGTGACATCATCACGCCTCCCACGTAATCACGTGAACTGACTGTCAACGCAGTGTGTAGAAAACCAGGAAGACCTCCAAAAAGCGCTTAAGAAAACATCCATCCATCCATTTTCTAACCCGCTGTAATTGAGAAGGCAGCGAAACAATAAGAAGTGAGCGAGTGACATATACTACCATATTCATGAGTGCTGCCAGCTCGGAAAGAAAGCAAGGTGTAAACCTAAACTTTAAATTAAGTTCATAGACAGGCTACCGCTGGCGTTTCACATGCCCACAGGTAATGCGGGATACAAGTTTAATGAGAGGACGAGGATATAAACGAGTTTTGATCACTTTGTAACTAAGTTAAAATTGTAGGTGAAGGGGTGTGCTTATGCAAATTCCGAGAGACTGTGTTTGTGGGGGATTGACAGTTAAGGCGGGTGGGGGAGTCACGTCATCATCTCCCTCCCACCTCATTTTGCTCTGAGCTGAGCTCCGCGGCTAACGCTGTCTTCCGAAGCAACTTCGTCAGACTGCCACCAAATACTCACAGAAAAATCCACAAGTTAATACACACGCTGTCTCTAGAGTTTCTACACACTGAATCCTCCAGGCACTACTTACAAAAGGTCACATTGACAATCGTGTTACGTTATTTTTAAAATCTTTCCTTTTCTTAGCACAAGCACAGCTGAGAAGCTTTGATGCATGTGCTCCATAACGCGTTAAAAAATAATGCATTTAATCACACTTTGCATTACAAGCAAAGGGGAGCTTTTGTCAATGCATGATTTACTGGTACACCGATTACATTGATCAGCGCATCCCGATTCATTTTACCCTCGCACCACCTTAGTTTGAGAAGAAGTATGAAAAATATGAGGTTAACACAGAAAAACAGATCACCAATTCAAGCTTTATGAATAATCGATTCGCCATCAATAATTGTTTTGGTAAAGCCATCCTCCTTCCATTTTATAATTTTTCCGCCACTAGCCATGATTAAATGAATGGTAAAAAAGTAAGAGCAAAGCGAGGGTGACTTATTTAGGCAGGCATATATATGACAGCAACACTCATGACAATGTCAATCATGTTACGTTATTATTAAAATGTTTCCTTTTCTTTTTCATTACTTCTTTAACACACTACTTCTCCGCTGCGAGGCGCGGGTATTTTGCTATATATATATATGAATGACCTCCAAAGAGCGCTGAGACTTTTGATATCATGAACGTGTCTGCAAAACTGGGGTCTCCTGCCCAGCAAAAGTCGAGCAGCCAGCGCGTGCATAGCTGTGCCGGCCTTTGAGACGCTGACTGCGCTTCTGCCTTAAGTCAAAGTGAGCACTTTTAATTTTTCATCCTCCCCCTGCGCTATAGCCCAGACAAGTGCAAACACGGGACCCCTTTTCTACACCATGGCAAAATAATATTAAGGCGATTCACACTTTCTTTTGCACGATATACGATTATCAGGTCCTCACCTCGAATTATGAAGACACGCACACGAGTGGAGGACTGATAGTGCCATCACAGCCGATTAATGGCGGGGACGTCTCACCAGTCTACACAAGACCCACCGCGACTGTCCCCAAAAGGCGATCATAACGTCAGCGAACACATTTCTCTATACTATATAAAAAAAAAAAGGCAACTTTCCTTTCTTTACACCTTTTTTCCTTTTATCCCAAACCAAAGCCTTTCTCTCTTAACACTGCAGAGGACACAAAACTAATTTTCTTTAAATGCCGGTAAGGCACATTACCAGAGGCACAAATTTGAACGTTCACATAGAAAATGTAATTTCAATGTACCTGTACTTCTTAAAACGTTAATGTTTTACTGTTTAATAACTTATAGACTATAATTTATTATTTTTCACTCAGTGACCAAACCTATACACACACATATAGACACATACAAACATAAACACAAGTATATGTATGTGTACAGTGGTGTGAAAAACTATTTGCCCCCTTCCTGATTTCTTATTCTTTTGCATGTTTGTCACACAAAATGTTTCTGATCATCAAACACATTTAACCATTAGTCAAATATAACACAAGTAAACACAAAATGCAGTTTTTAAATGATGGTTTTTATTATTTAGGGAGAAAAAAATCCAAACCTACATGGCCCTGTGTGAAAAAGTAATTGCCCCTGAACCTAATAACTGGTTGGGCCACCCTTAGCAGCAATAACTGCAATCAAGCGTTTTGATAACTTGCAATGAGTCTTTTACAGCGCTCTGGAGGAATTTTGGCCCACTCATCTTTGCAGAATTGTTGTAATTCAGCTTTATTTGAGGGTCTTCTAGCATGAACCGCCTTTTTAAGGTCATGCCATAGCATCTCAACTGGATTCAGGTCAGGACTAGGCTACTCCAAAGTCTTCATTCTGTTTTTCTTCAGCCATTCAGAGGTGGATTTGCTGGTGTGTTTTGGGTCATTGTCCTGTTGCAGCACCCAAGATCGCTTCAGCTTGAGTTGACGAACAGATGGCCGGACATTCTCCTTCAGGATTTTTTGGTAGACAGTAGAATTCATGGTTCCATTTATCACAGCAAGCCTTCCAGGTCCTGAAGCAGCAAAACAACCCCAGACCATCACACTACCACCACTATATTTTACTGTTGGTATGATGTTCTTTTTCTGAAATGCTGTGTTCCTTTTACGCCAGATGTAACGGGACATTTGCCTTCCAAAAGTTCAACTTTTGTCTCATCAGTCCACAAGGTATTTTCCCAAAAGTCTTGGCAATCATTGAGATGTTTCTTAGCAAAATTGAGACAAGCCCTAATGTTCTTTTTGCTTAACAGTTGTTTGCGTCTTGGAAATCTGCCATGCAGGCCGTTTTTGCCCAGTCTCTTTCTTATGGTGGAGTCGTGAACACAGACCTTAATTGAGGCAAGTGAGGCCTGCAGTTCTTAGACGTTGTCCTGGGGTCTTTTGTGACCTCTCGGATGAGTCGTCTCTGCTCTTGGGGTAATTTTGGTCGGCCGCCACTCCTGGGAAGGTTCACCACTGTTCCATGTTTTTGCCATTTGTGGATAATGGCTCTCACTGTGGTTCGCTGGAGTCCCAAAGCTTTAGAAATGGCTTTATAACCTTTACCAGACTGATAGATCTCAATTACTTCTGTTCTCATTTGTTCCAGAATTTCTTTGGATCTTGGCATGATGTCTAGCTTTTGAGGTGCTTTTGGTCTACTTCTCTGTGTCAGGCAGCTCCTATTTAAGTGATTTCTTGATTGAAACTGGTGTGGCAGTAATCAGGCCTGGGGGTGGCTACGGAAATTGAACTCAGTTGTGATACACCACAGTTAGGTTATTTTTTAAACAAGGGGGCAATTACTTTTTCACACAGGGCCATGTAGGTTTGGGGTTTTTTTTCTCCCTAAATAATAAAAACCATCATTTAAAACTGCAGTTTGTGTTTACTTGTGTTATATTTGACTAATGGTTAAATGTGTTTGATGATCAGAAACATTTTGTGTGACAAACATGCAAAAGAATAAGAAATCAGAAAGGGGGCAAATAGTTTTTCACACCACTGTATATATATATATACACACACACACACACACACACATACATACATACATACACACATATATATAATTTGTGTGTGTTTATGTATGTATGTGTGTGTATATATGATGTAGATAGGTATGTATGTATATATATATATATATATATGTGTGTATATGTAGATATGTATATAGATATGTAGATATGAAGATATGTATGTGTATATATGTGTATATATATATATGTATGTATGTATGTGTGTGTGTGTGTGTGTGTGTGTATATGACAGCAGCAATCCAAGCTGTGAGAAAACAGTAAAAGGAGGCGTGTCAGACGTCGTGGTACATTTTCTGATGCAGCTACCGAAAACAACTTCGTGATGCTGCCGCCAAATACACAAAACAATTACTTTGAAAATCATGTTGCATTATTTTTAAAATGTTTCCTTTTCTTTTTCATAACTTCTTTAACACATGACATCGCTGTGAAGCGCGGGTATTTTGCTGTATATATATATCACAGCGACACTCATAACAGTGACAAAACAATTACATTGACACTCATGTTACGTTATTTTCAAAATGTTTCCTTTTCTTTCTCTTTCCTTCTTTAACACACTACTTCTCCACTGCCAAGCGCGGGAATATATATATATATATAGATAGATAGAGATATATATATAAAGATAGATATGAGAACAACATATATATATATATATAGATACATAGTGTAACAGAATATTGATGCTTCTCGCACCCTTGTACCCTCAGACTATACGTCAGACACCAGGTAAAATCCAATGATGATATTTTATTATAATAATAAAGTGCACAAAGCACGCTCCTCTCCACAATTCTTCAATAACAACAACTATAACAATAAACCAATCCTCCACTCCCAGACGCTTAGCCACCCTGCCTCCCAACTCAGCTCATCGTCTGGGAGCTCCCACAGTCCTTTTATATTCCCTGACCCGGAGGTGTTCCTTCCCAACAGTCCACAAGTCCTTATTCCTTCCGGGTCAGGGTAAATAATGTTTTTTCTCACCCCGGAAGCCCGTCGCTCTTCCTATGACAAACTTCCGGGTCATAGGGCATGAAGAACTCTTCGGTCCTCCCTGCAGCTCCCTCTCGTGGCCCCCTGGCATCCAGCATGGCGGTGCATAAAACTACATGGTCCATAATGCCCTGCTGGTCTTCTGGGGACCTCCATGCTGCAAGGAGGGCTCCATCTGGCGGCTTGGGGGTATTGGCCGGGGTACATGGCCGGCCATATCTTACAATAGATATATATATATATATATAGATATAGATACGAGAACAACACTCATATCAATGACAAAACAATTACATTAACAACCATGTTACGTTATTTTTAAAATTTTTCCTTTTTTTTTTCGTACCTTCTTTAACACATTACTTCTCCGCTGCGAAGCACGGGTATTCTGCTAGTTTTTATATATTTTAAGCCCTTAGAAACTCTCCCACACTGTTAACATTATTAGAACCCTCTAGACATGAAATAACACCCTTTAGTCAAAGGTTTAAACTGTGCTCCATGACAAAACAGAGATGAAAGTTCTTTCTCACAATTAAAAGAATGCAAACATATCTTCCTCGTTAAAGAATGCGTGTCAGGAGCAGAGAATGTCAGAGAGAGAAAGAGAGAGAGAGAGAGAAAAGCAAACAATCAAAAAATTAATACGTCATTTGGGCTTTTAAGTATGCTGAAGCACAGCAATAAAGCGGCATTTTTTAGAGGAGCGTCCGTATCCTCTAGGCAAACAGCCCCTCTGCTCACACCCCCTCCGTCAGGCGGAGAGAATGTCAGAGACTGTGAGGGAGACAGAGAAAAGAAAACAATCAAGCACCGTGCGGGAAGCATATCATATATCATTGAGGAGTTTTATTTAATACGTAATACATGCTCTGATTAGGTAGCTTCTAAGCCATCCACCAATAGCGTCCCTTGTATGAAATCAACTGGGGAAACAAACTGAGGAAGCATGTACCATAAATTAAATTGTCCGCAGAAATCCGCGAACCAGCGAAAAATCCGTGATATATATTTAGATGTGCTTACATTTAAAATCTGTGATGGAGTGAAGCCGCGAAAGTCGAAGCGCGATATAGCGAGGGATCACTTTATTCAAATGAGCAGCTTCAGTGCCAGCTGCAGTAAAGTCTATATAAATTACAAATATACTAAAGCCACAATGAATTCCAAGTATTGCAGTAACAACAAAAAGCCTTTCTAAGTACAGAAGGCTACCTGAAGAGTAAGAATCCATTGGGTCAGTGCTGAAAAGCAACATTATAACAGTATAATCTTTTAAAAAGATGGGAAAAGAGACAGCTACAACACTCTGTTATATGTTTCTACCTGTCACAGTGGTTACCATCTGAGCACTGTCTTGTTTTTCTAAAACATGCTACTTAAACATAGCTGGAGAGACAAAATCTGAACTAAAGAGAAAAAAGTGCCCATAATCCCATTATACCAGAGACCTTGTTTGATGATTTTAATGTGGTGTCTTCACATATCTTGTTAAACCAGCATTAAAGTCCAAATTATTTTTTCTGTTATGTTTTTTTTTTGTTCTCCATCCCCTGTTTTGAAAGTTTTTTTTTTTGAGTTTTTTTGATCTAGCGTTAAGCTGCAGATTAAAGACTTGTGTTTTTTTTTTTTGGAGGGGGTGGATGGGGAACATATGTTTCTTGCAAAAAATAATTGGCATAGTGAAATGCGTTGCTGCAGCTAATATACTCAGGACTTTGTTAAGGGAATAAGCATTAGAAAATGATGACAAGAGTTGCTGTAGAATTTCAGGGTAGCCCAGTTCATGCCTGAGGCTTTCTGTCAATTGTCAGTGATATACCCTGAATTATGGTTACTCAAGGGAAAATAAAAAATGCTGTGTTGGAGGTGAAGTTGGATTACTATGATAACAAAACCCACAAAAAAATCAGATAACTTAGGTTGGGTCATTATGATTATTCTACATGAATATGATCTTTTGTTCTGGAGATGGAAACCACACTATTACAAAGTGCATGCATTTATTAAATATGGTTGGATTCCAGTCTTATGGAATGGAAGCTTGCTAGATTCTAAAAGACATTTAAATGATAATTTGTTCGTGGTGGATGAACTTTGTTCTTGCCTGAACACTCACCAGCCACGCTTTCTGAATCAGTTTTTCCAATTGCCAACTCTGAAATTTTTGGTTAATTGCAGAGGAACCTCCTCACAAAGTACTTGACATTTGTGTTAGAGATACAGACACAGGAAGCTGCAGGAAAAAGCAGCCTACGGCTGACACATCTGTAAGTGCATGTGTGAGACTGAGAGATGTCTCCTGCCTATGCTATTGCTGGAGTATTTGTAAGTGGATAGAGAGGCTGCTGTGAGATTGTTCGTGTATGACCTGTGGTTTGAAATAAGAAGAAAGCAGAGCTGGTGGGAAGCTACACATGCTGTGTGAGATTTTCCTCATTCTGAGCTATTAGAATTGGAAAAACAGTACAGGCAGAGATACAGTATGTAAATTTATTAACACAATAGATTTTGTGTGTGTATGATTAACACAGAGATGGCTTGTAGCATCTGACTCTGAGATAGAAATTGTATGCTGTTGTGAGCCCTGAAAGGCCATTTTTAAATATGTGATCAGTACATTGAGATATTCTTGGACTTAAATAACTTGCATCGTGCATAAAGTGTGCTGCATCAGGAGAACTGTGGCTGAGTTCATTTTCAAAATACTCTTTATGAATTAAATATTTAGTCAGTTACTTACAATACTAACCGAGATAGAGACATTATGGAACTTGATGGTTATTTGTTCACAACAGGAATGATGATTTGGTGGATTAAGAATGCTCTGGGTTATTTAAAGATGCTGTTGCTTCCTATGTTGGCTGGAGCTGCATGACAATTCTAATGTGTGGGAAGGATCTGATATAATAGCAGCTGTATGAGTTAGAAGTTACTTCTCCAGGATATGCTGGATGCAGGGCTGAAGTTAGTGAGAGAAACGCAGAATGGAAATGAAGCAATGAAAGTTGATTGATGTTTCTTGCTATGATGAAGTGAGAAGTTGCAAATACAAGACTGGTCAGCAGCCAATAGCTAAGCTTCTTATGGGGGAAGATTTGAAAACGAAAAAGAATCATGTTTCATGGGATGATCTAATAGCCCCTCCTGCTTCAGAGGAGGAGCCAAGGACTCAACATGAGCCTGAGAGTGTCTTGTATCAAAACATGAAGTGTGACACACCACAGCCTTTAGATAAGAAAGACGTCTTTTACATGAATGAATGTTAGTCAGAAGACTGTCTCCTACAGGTAGTTCTCTGTTTTCTTGGAAAAGGAAGATTATGTGAGTTTAATTCAAAGGAGTTCAGAAAAGTTTGCAGAACAATTTACAAATTTAAACAGATATAGGGGACAGGCATACCTCACTAAGCTACCACACTACAGTTAGTAATAGGAAGAGGATCTTCTCTTAAATTTATACTGCATTTTGAAATACCAGAAAAGATTTTAAAGTGGGCAGTGATATGGACTTCTTTAAAAATTCTAGCCCTTGGTATAGCTATTAACTTGAACTATAGTTTGCTAGAGGCATGCTTTATCGGTTGGAACCAACTAAATTGGTGGCTCATGGATATCAGACACATCTATTGCCTGGCCGATCCTTCAGGATTTGGGTTGTAAGCAATAGCAGTAATAGCACTGGTAGTAAATCCATTGTTAAGGTGAACACAGCTAGTGTCGGGATTTCCACTCATCATAGGGGCATCATTGAAAGTTTCAGTGATGACATCAGACTCTGGCATAATTTGCACTTCTGTTTGTATGCTCTTGTGAAACTTAAAATGTTTTTTTGCAGAGACATCATTCATGTTTCCCTCCAACAGCACTTATTCCAACAGTAATTCTAGTGATGGATGATTCATGAATACTTCATTCTATTTGAATGACTCTTTTCAGTGAATTATACAAACTGATTCAGTGGAGTTCTACAGGAGTGCAAACAACTTCAGTAAGTTACTAAATGATAGTCTACTGTGTCACATACGTGCGCATGGGAGGCAGCTAAAGGGCTTGAGTAAGGGCAATTCCGATTCAGATCAGGATGTGACAGAGTGCACTGACTCTTTTTCTCCCTTTCCTGCACACCAGTCACAGGAGATTCCAACTGGTCCTCTTGACGTCACTTCCGGGACTGAACCTATGGAAGAAGACCTTGCTGGCTCTGGCCCCTGTGATGTCACGTCCGGGCTCGAGCCTATGGTTAAAGACCCTTGTGGACAAAGGTTCAAAACAATAGCAGGCAGACAACAATTCAAACAAACAGAATTCTTTTATTTCTGACTTCTTGGTGATTAGAGCGGCTTTGCCTTACAGAGCAATAAGTGCAAAAGCCCATTCAAGGGGGGGGTCAGCTGCATTTTATAACAGAAATCTTGAAAGAAAACAGCTAGATAAAATAAGTTCAGTTTCATCCAAGGTCACAGAACATTCTTTACACAATTTGTTGATTACAACGGAAAGCAGAAATTTTAGTCTTATATTTTTAATGAAGCTTATCAGAAAACTTGTCATACGTTTGGCATGTTAATTGGATGGTAATCTAGGCACTGCTGAAGCAGCCGGGAAGAGCCAAAAACTGCACTCCACACCTGCAGCCCTACTCCATGCAAGCACGCTTCTGCTAATAATAATACCTAGCCACACAGAGAGCATGCAGATTTTCATACAGAAGCTAGCAATAGATTTTAACTTCCATTCCACATTCCCCCCTTTTTAAACTTAAAAGTTTAAATAATAAGAGAGTTTAAGCTAAACAGTCCTGATCGAGGGAAGACTGGGAAGAGAATTGGGCCTGGGGAAGAAGATGCATGCGTTCTGTGTGGAGGAAATAAGCTTTAGTTATTGAGGCAGTGAAAAACTTCTGGATAAAATAACAGATTAACGGAATAAGACAACAGCAAATCAAAAGAATAACAGTTAAAGCAACTAAAAGGGAAACAAAAATGGATTAGAACCATTGGCCCTAAGAGCCAAAAGTGGATATAAACCATTCATAGAAAACCTTTGTTTTTAAATCATGTTCCTGGGCTTCCCACGGATTATACCCCCAGTCCTGGTCGCCAGTATTTGCAAACACATCACTCCAGCTTGAACATTCAGATAGACTGGAGGAGGGATTTAAATCAGTTTTGTACCTGGGTTGAGTCACACAAACATATTTTTCAGACAATCTCCATTTGTCTTGTCCACTGGACCCACAGGGAGCAATGGAACAAAAGTCAATCTGGAATGAGGCAGTTTTCCCTATTTGGAAAGTTAATGTGGGAAAATCCCCATGTATTTGCTTCAGTTGGTGAGTCAGATGGTCACCACCTGTTTGTCCTTGTCCTAAAGTCAGATGGATAGAAAAGATTAGGACTAGCAAAGCTATGAATGCCATTTTTTGCAATGCGACACGTGAATCCAGGCGGGAAGTCCTTCGACTTTAACGGCGTGAGGTGTGGATAGCAGCGCTTGGAATGGTCCCCTCCAGCGAGGTTGATGCCAGTGCTTCTTTCGGGTGTCTCTGACCAGTATCCAGGTTCCCAAGGGAATCTGTGACTCTGTTGGTGGAGTTCGCCAAGCCTGGTTAACCTGCTCGTGGACCTCCTACAGGGATGCTTGGAGACCTGTAAGACTGGAAATAAGATCATTGTCCACAGTATGCAGATTGAAATTTCTAATAACCATGCCAACAGGCATGGGTCGTCCAGTCAGAATTCCGAATAGCGACAGTCCCAACTGCCGGTGTGTCCTCCCTCTCAATCCCATTAAGGCCAGGGGTAAAGCGTCAGGCCAGGTTAAATTCGTCTGCTCACAGATCTTAGCCAATTTCAATTTCAGGGTGCCATTGCACGTTTCTACTATACCTCCGCTTTGAGGGTGGTACTTGCAATAGTGATGCACGTTAATTTGGAGCCAGGTGGTTAGTTCATTGATTACTAAATTCACAAAATGGGTACCATTATCAGTCTGCAATTTTTGTGATATTCCCCATCTTGGAATGATTTCTTTTATCAAGGCTTTTGCCACAGTTTTGGTGTCTGCATGTTTGGAAGGGAAAGCTTCCACCCATCGGGAGAACACATCGACAATTACCAAGTAGTATGGGTACCCTTTAGATGGTGTTAGTTCAATGAAGTCCATTTGAAGATGTTCGAATGGACCCATTGGGTTAGGTGTGATGGCGGGACTTACCTGAGTACCTTTACCTACGTTAAATTTTTGACATAGAGCACAGCGTCTGCAGAATTGCTCTGCATAAGTAGAGAAGCATACGGCTTCCCAATGTCTCTTGACATCTTGAATCATGGCATCCTTTCCGGCATGTTCCAGGCTATGTGCGATTTTTGCCATACCTGGAAAAGAAGCTTTTGGGAGAAAAGGTTTGTTATTTTGCTTATGAGTCCAGACCCCATCAGAGAGGGATCCTTCTTTGGACCATTTTCTCTTTTCTCTGTCCGTAGCTGCACTCTGTAAAGAGATTATTTGATTATCAGTGTCCTTGTCATCTTTCTGTTGAAATAAAAAGATTGATGTGTTATTGTAGGCAGCCTGTTTAGCAAAGTGATCAGCCAGGTCATTTCCTTTGCTGACAGGATCTTGTTTCCCAGTGTGGGCCTGGCATTTAACTTTTGCCAGTCTTGATGGTTTTATTACAGCTTCGAGGAGGGATTCGACTAATTTCTGATGTTGGATGGGCTTACCAGTACTGGTTTTGAATCCCCTTAATTTCCACAATGCTCCATGATCATGGCAGACTCCAAAAGCATACCTGGAATCTGTATAAATGGTTACTGCTTTCCCTTCTGACAGCTGACAGGCTCGGGTGAGAGCAATTAATTCAGCTGCCTGCGCGCTTAAACTTGATGAAATTCGGTTTGCCTCCATCAGGTGGTCACCTTTGACCACTGCATAGCTGGTTGAGGGTGTTCCATTATCCAATCGCAAGGAACGCAGAGTACTTCTCCTATTTCTAGTGGAGTTTCCTCCAGGTCTGGTCTGGGTTTTATGACCTTAATTATTTCGTCATGACAGCTGTGTGGCTCCCCTTCTTCTTCAGTTGGAAGAAAAGTGGCTGGATTTAGAGTGGAGCATCTTTCATTTGTGACATTTGACAGTACAGAGTACGTTTTGATAGTGTATTGCCCTAGCAGTAGTGAGATGTGAAGTTTTGGCCTGTACTAAAATGGAGTGTACGGCGTGAGGCACCTTTACTGTTAGGGGGCTCATGAGCACTATATCTGTACTGGCTAGCACGGCTTCTGTTGTGGCTGCTACTGCTCTGAGACAGGTTGGAAGTCCCTTAGCCACTGGATCCAATTTTTTCGAAAAATAGGCTATTGGCCTTTGTTTTTCTCCATGGAGCTGTGTTAGTACTGCATTCATAAATCCCCCCTTTTCGTCCACGAACAAAGTGAATGGACGAGAATAGTCAGGGAGCGCAAAGAGTAATACACTTTTTAAATCACATAGAGCCTTCTCAGCCTGCACATTCCACTGTATGCAGCCAGAAAGAGGAAGTTCAGCAGTGTTAGCTATATTTTGCAAAGGCTGTGCTCTTTCAGAAAAATTTTAAAATCCATTGTCAACAGTAACCTAAAATGCCGAATACAGACATAACCTGTTGTTATGGGACCGGTCTGGGCAGGTTTTGAATAGTGGTTATGCGGTCTTTTGACAGAGTTCTGGTACCACAAGTGATGTCATGCCCCAAATATTTGACAGTGGTTTGAACTAGCTGCATCTTGGCCTTAGAAACCTTGTGTACATTTTCTGCAAGGTACTTGAGCAATAATTCTGTATCTTGTGTGAATGCTTTCTCTGTTTTGCTTCAGAGTAATAATTTCGTCGTCGTACTATATCAATGCACTCCCCCTGTCAGGCCAGAAGCCTTCCAGGTTTTGAGCAAGCGCTTGGCCGTATACACAAGGAGCCTCTGTATAACCTTGTGGCATAACGGTCCATGTCCAACGGCGGTTTTGAAAAGTAAAAGCAAACCAAAACTGAGAATCAGGATGTACAGGAATAGAAAAGAAAGCATTTGCTAAGTCAATAACTGAGAAATAACGTGCAGATGGAGGGATTGTAGACAGAATAGTGGAAGGATTAGGCACGATCGGTGCTCTAGGAAAGATAGCAGAATTGACTTGTCTGAGGTCTTGGACAAAGCGCCAAGAGCCATCAGCTTTCTTTACTGGCAAGATAGAAGAGTTTATAGGAGAATATTTAATAGGAATTATAGCCCCCTTTTCAACGAGATCTTTATGTACAGCAGCAATTCCGAGTTCAGCCTCGGGAGAGAGAGGATATTGCGCACGGCGAGGACGGAAGGAGGATTTTGGAAAGATTACTAGAGGTTCACAATTTGCTATTCTGCCAAAATCATTTTCTACTTGAGACCACAGTGTATCAGGAATTAAAGAGAGCCATGGAATGCTATCAGTTTGCAATGAACATAAAGAGAGAGACGGGTGACACAGGGAACGAACAACTGGCAGATCAATCTGAATTAATACTTTAGTAACTAGATGGCCAGAGGTGTCAAAAATACCTGGCGCAACGTACAGCCAATCAGTTCTATTTAGACATTTTTCAACCCAGTGAACGGTGTTAGATTTAGATAGAGAGACATGGGGCACTGAACCACCTAGATAGAAAATACTTTGTGAACATGTGAGGTGAACTGAAGCAGCAGCTTTAGTAGATGAAACAAAAATACATGGAATGTACAAAGTTTCAGGGCATGTGCCGGAGGAAAGAAAAGATTCTAACCACAGAGTGTCTACTTCAGTGGGGAAATATTGGGCAGTACAATGCAGGGTGTCCGGGACTTGTAAGTGGGGAAATAGGCATAAGGGAAAGAATGAAGGGCTTTCAAGAGGAGGGTGTGTGGTGAGATGTCAAGGGTCCATGCAGCAAAAGAGGGCTTGGGGTGTGTAGTTTGGCATAGGAGCTTAGGAATGGAGCAGTAAAATCCTTGTTCAGTTAAAGAAATTGAGACTGACAACTTAGTCATAAGATCCCTTCCCAGCAAGGTCACAGGGCACAAATGATTTAACAGGAAGCGATGAGGTAATTGAGAGCTGTCGGTGCTGAGTTGCACTTGCAGAGGCTTTGAAACTAGTAGCATGTGTGCTTGTCCTGAAGCAGTGAGAACCTTCACAGTGTCTTTCAAGGCAGGGAGCGCGTGGCTCCTGTGTCCACAAGAAAGACAGTTTCTTTGCCGTTTACTATTAAAGTCAATAAAGGATCAGTATCAGCATGATGAGTAAGGAAAGGAAACTGGAAATAGTGGCTGGTGGTCCCTCCTAATTCCTAGGACCAAGGAATATCATTAGGCTCAGGGAGATGGGGTGGTGGAGGGAGCTTTTGTGGGCAGTTGCGTCTGAAATGTCCAAGTTCACAGCAGCCGTAACAGGCATATGACGCTGGCGTCTGCTCCGAAGGGTCAGGCATCTGAGCAAAAGGATTATTAGGGCTTGATAATTGGAACCCTCATCCTGTCCCGCGCCCTCGCCTTCCAAAGAAATTTCTGCGTCCTCCTCCCCTAGCCGGATCAGTTTCACCAGTATTGTAATTTATTTGTGCAGCCAACAGTTTGGTCTTTGTGTCTGACTGTTTTAATTTAGTCTGTCTCTCAGCATGCTCTGTATGACGCTTGACTTCCTTGAACGTAGTGCTTTCCCAGCCTATGCAAGATGTGCGAACTTTGCTTTGAATATCACTTCTCTGTCCCGAGACAAAAGGAGGCACTGCAGCACGAATTCCATCATTTTCATTGTCTAGCCCAGAGTGATTAGCCATCAGATCTTGCAACCGGTGAGCCCATTCATCCACTGTCTCATCTTTTTCTGCTTAGCGGCAGAAATTAGTGGCCAGTCTGTGCCCTTTTTATATTTTTCTGTCAGGGCTCCTTTCAAAGGCTCCCACTGGCCAAGGAAAGGACCTTCATTCCTGGGTCCTCGGGGAAGAGCTTCATTCCAACGCTAATGGGGCACCACTAAGATCATCGTGATTTACAGTTGCCCATGTGGTGCCCAGCTTTCGGCGGAGCACCTGTGTCCACTCTGCAACATTTGGTTTATACATGTCATCCAGCTGCTGTAACTGCTGCACAAATTTCAGTCCACCGACTGCTTTAGGGTCGGGCAGTTCAGACACCACATCCTTTAATTCTTGAATGTCCCAATTTCGGTGAATCATTACGGTAGTGGGATTATTATTGCCTGGGGGTTGTGTGGGATCATGTTGGTGGTTGGGGACTTCAATGAGGGGGCAAGAGAATGTTGGGCCAGAAGGTTTAGGGGAGCCGAAGGGGAAGTAAAACCGCCCATAGGTTTAGAGCGGAGGGTCTGACTTCTCGTGTGCTGGGAGACAGATGACTCTTCTGGTTTCTGCCATTGCAACCCAGTAGCACCTTGTGAATGATCTGAATTATTTTCCTCTGGGTCAATATGCGAGGACGGGTCATAATGATATTGTTCATCATAAAAACTTGCTCCAGACGGTTCGTCTGTTAACAGGGGTGCAGTTGGAGGAGGGGGTGCAGAAGGTGGAATCGGGGGAGTTTGGCAAGGAGGAGGTGGACAGATTACGGGGTATAGGGGGTCTTTCTTTTCGGTCTTCTTTCTTTTACTTTCAGGCTTGGGCTCTGTCTCTACCATCATTTATTCTGCTAGCAATAACTTTTCCTTTTCTTTCTGTGTTTTGACCTCAGCAGCCAGCAGCTCCTTACGCTTCTGCGCCGCTTCCAAGGTCCTATCCTTTATCACCAATTCCCATCTATCAAACATGTCTATTCGATACGGACCTTTGTTACAACATCCTCATGCATTTCTACATAATATTTTCCTTATTTCTTGTATTACTTATATGTCCACAGTCCCGTCTATTGGCCATCTGCCACCACTCTGTTTATTCCATTTTTTACATGCTTTCTTAAAGTCTAATCCGGTTTTCTTTTCTATTAATTTTCTAGGTGAACCCCCTTTCAGACCCGAGTGAAAGCTCGTGTCTGAGACACTTTCCAAAAATAATTCTTCCAACAGAGACTTTTGATTTCCCAAAGGAGTCTCTTTGACCGATTTACTATTTTGCTTTCCCATAATGAATGGCACTGGACCACAGTAGAACAATTCAGACTCCGTGGCGTTCTGCTCCCAGTCCTATCCCACTCCCAGATTAGTACTCAAGTGGTTTTGTGTTCGTTGTTTAGCAGAATCGTACAACAATATTCAGCGTGGAGTCCGGAATACAAGGTGTGCTCAACACCAATTCCTTCGTCAGATGCCTCCTATGTGCCAAACTGCTTGTGCATGTCTCCACCACAGAGCAAACCGTAGAAGCAGGATTATGACCAGACGTTAGGAACAGAAAACTCGTCCACCCACTCAGTGTTTTTTTCCCAGACACTTAATTCATATACTATGCTTTTCTTACTCCCATTCCCCTATTAAATAGGAGTGTGCCACTCACCCCTTTCTATTCCACTTCACAGGGAGTAACTTACTAACGTACTTGTAGTATCTTAAACTGTCCCCCGAGGGACCCAAGTATTATTCTCTATTTTCCAGTTACCATCCACTACGTTAGTGATACAGTATTCATTTTCCTTAACTTCCCATAAACCGGTCAAATCCCTGAGCTACGTCATTCACTCAATCGGACTCCCACGGTCTACTCACCAAGAATTTCGTGACCTGCTAGGGAAATCCCAGTTGGTTCGACCTTCGTACTCGGTCAGAGGAGGCCAGGGACTTCTCACGCAGGATACACCCAAGGCATGCCAGTCCTAACTTTTGCCGGAACTGGTCCTTACCGATCCGGCCGGAATTGGTCCTCTTACCGGTCCTCTAGACGATCCCACTCGAGGAGTCACCTGTCCGTCTCCGCCCCACGTTCGGGCGCCAGAAAACTGTGGACGAAGGTTCAAAACAATAGCAGGCAGACACCAATTCAAACAAACAGAATTCTTTTATTTATGACTTCTTGGTGAGTAGAGCGGCTTTGCCTTACAGAGCAATAAGTGCAAAAGCCCATTCGTGGGGGTCAACTGTATTTTATAACAGAAATCTTGAAAGATAGCAGTTAGATAAAATAAGCTCAGTTTCATCCAAGGTCACAGAACATTCTTTACACAATTTGTTGATTACAACGGAAAGCAGAAATTCTAGTCTTATATTTTTAATGAAGCTTATCAGAAAACTTGTCATACGTTTGGCATGTTAATTGGATGGTAATCTAGGCACTGCTGAAGCAGCCGGGAAGAGCCAAAAACTGCACTCCACACCTGCAGCCCTACTCCATGCAAGCACGCTTCTGCTAATAATAATACCTAGCCACACAGAGAGCATGCAGATTTTCATACAGAATCTAGCAATAGATTTTAACTTCCATTCCACATTCCCCCCTTTTTAAACTTAAAAGTTTAAATAATAAGAGAGTTTAAGCTAAACAGTCCTGATCGAGGGAAGACTGGGAAGAGAATTGGGCCTGGGGAAGAAGATGCATGCGTTCTGTGTGGAGGAAATAAGCTTAGATTTTAACTTCCATTCCACACCCTCCTGAGCCCGACCCCTTTGACCTCACTTCCTGTCTTCCCCTTTAATAGCCTCCACCTTTTCCCTATTTCCTCAGTTCTGTTTTCGACTTGGTTTTGTGCACATCAATGCTGTATTCATTTTTACGACATTGCAGCCAGGATACCAATTATACGTGTGGCTGCTCCAAACCTTGCTATGGCTCTGTGTGGAGTTTGTAACAACTGTTAATGTTATCTGTTTTGAGTATCTGAATTTGGCAACATTTTAAGTCAATCCTATTTTTTAAACTTGATATGCAGACATACACTGTAAAATTGCTGTCTTTATATGTGTTTTCAAAATACTTTTTAAGAGTTAAAGGAACTTTTCTAGTGACAAAGTTAACACTGAAGATTTTGCTGTATAAGTTTATAATCATCTGATATTTTTCAAGGGAGATGTGTATTAAAATGCATGTATGCTGTATAGGTTAACTTTTGTTTGAAGAAAAAGAAATGTAAAAACACTAAACTATGGAGTGGTCCAGTGAGAAAAGTGGGTGGGCCTAGGCCCACTTGGGCCCAATACTGGCACCACACCTGATTCAATACATCATTTTGGTTTTTTTAGCAGCTACAGAGCAGCAGACTATTCTCAGCTGACTGACAACATGCTTGAAGCATACAAAACCATGAAGGGGGATATTTCACTAAAGATTAATTTTCCACATTCATGCTCGGAGTTCTTCCCTGCTAATCTTTGTACAGTCAGTGATGGACATGGTGAAAGGTTTTACTGGGACATCACAGCAATGGAATATGTTATCAGGGCAAGTGGTATCCATCAATGCTTGTGGACTGTTATTGGACACTAAAATACAAAACATCAGCAGCAAAATTTTTCTAGCTCACCTGAACTAACGCAATGTCTCAGTATGATTATTCAATAAAAATAAATTTCATGTTTATCCAAATTCCTACATGATATAATCATTCCAAAATTATATTTGTGTTGAGCTTGAAGCTGCCTATCATAATTACCAAAACTTTTTCAGAAAGCAAAACTTTTGAAAAAAGTTGTTGTTTTACAGCCACAAGAAATAGTCTTGGGCAGGAAAACCAACACAGTTGTATGATTGATTGGCAAGAGTCATTCTGAGATACCTGAGTTTGACACCAGAAAGGTGTTTGAAATAATAGCTCCTGCCCCTATAAACTGGTCAAATGAAATGATTAAATCAATGAGAGAATGAATCTGCTAACAATACATTTTCTACATGATGTCATGAGTTAACTTACCATATCAATTCTCAAGCAAAAACAACCATGTCATCAAAACACAATTCAAACAAAGCTTCACAAAGTCTTACTTGCAGTGCTACTGAACTCTGTCTTTACATAATCAATACCGCTATATTTTTCCTAGCTCATTATTGTTTCAGTGCCTTCTATCCTATAGCATTTAAAGAATCACATGAACCAAATGTTAGGAATAATTCCAAATGTAAATTGCCTCCCTAAAGCTTTAGATAAGAGTGTATTTCACAATACTCTAGGATTGCCTTAACAACCACAAATCCTTTTAAATATTTCCATCTGTTTGCATTCTTGCTGCAGGACATAGATAGCTTTAACTCAGTTTGTTAATGAAGTCTTAATATCTGTTGCATAAAATGTTAAAATTGCTCTGCTTCATGATTTGAAAGCCTTGCTGTTTTTGACTAACCACAGTGGTGCGTCAATTCTTGACAATCATATTGTGCTGTGAGGCCCTGTTCTTATGTGGTTTGTATACCTTTACACTATTGTATATCATTCTAAGTCTATCAGTATTTCCTGAAATAGGCTACCTGGATTCCTTTGTTTTATTTTATACGTATATGTAAACATATACTGTATGTATAGGGCATTGCCAAGCAATAAACACAGTAATTCTAGCTCAGAAAGTGTCTAAGTTGGTATTCCTATATTTCAGCTTCTATTGGAAGCTGAAAAATGTCTGTGTGGTCAACAAATGAGGGCAGTATTTGATATCTTGTCCTCCTTGTAAAATTGCAGTACTCCTAGAGCTTGCAAACATGGCCATATCTGAACAATCTGCCACATAAAGGTCCTGATCAGGCTTCTTAGAAGAGCACAAGGATGAAAAAGTAGAATGCAGCCTTAAATCAGATTGCTGTTCTGGGTAGAAAAATCAACTAAAGCATAAACAGAATTTCTGCCTGTGGCATTCATTTTCCATAGACGTTCTGGAAGTTCCTGATACTCTCTGGATGATAACTTGTGGTCAAATGAACTCAAAACAAAGATAATGAAAAAAAAGTCTACCAAAAACCATAGAATAATTTTTTCTATCTTTAAAATTACTTTGTGAAAGAAAACCATGCAAAGCAGGTCAACAGCAGATAATCTTTGTCACAGGACCTTGATGAACATGCATGGGCCTAGCACATTTCAAATATGAAATATACACACAAAACTATTTTAATGCACGTTTAATATCAATATCTCATGATCCCTGTAGAAATTTCAGGAATGGCCAGCAGGCTGAAATGAGTAAAACATGTAGTGAAGTATTAAAGGGTAGTGATAGACCAAATATTCAAAATGGAAATTATTGAAAAAAAGTGAGTAACTTGAGTTTTGTGGACTTGATACATTTTCAGATTAGTTACAGGATTTTTGTGAATGTAAAAAAATAAAAATACCAGTGCGTGCATTATTTTAAAGCCAATATCTAGATTTCGATTTACTTGTATTATACTGTACTGTAGTTTCATACAGCAGGAGAGGTTAAATGTTAAAAAGAAACTACAAGGATATCTTTTTTGAATATTAAAAACTGCATTTACAGCAGCTTTAGGGGAATTAGCTCATGATTGAAATGTCAAAGATGAAAGCAGTTTTTAAACAATTAGAGCTGCCACCTCAAAAATACAGCATCTTGAGTTCCTATCCCTGCCCAGATATTGTCTGTGTGGGTTTTCCATACACATCCCCAAAGGCATGTATGTTAGGATAACTGGTGACTCCAAAATGATTCTGTAGGTTTATATGTCAGAGGGCCAATCGATGGACTGCTTTCCTGCCTCTCACCTAGTACCACCAGGGTAGGCTGTGTCCCTCGTAGCACTGATTTGGATTAAGCTGGTTTAAAAATGTTGTTAGAAGAACAAAATATAACTTAAATAAAGACTTGATGAGTGCATTGTTTTGTTTACTGCAAAATAGCTGGTAGCATTGAAGAATCACTGATCCAGCATCCTGAGTTCAAACTGTGAAACTATAGTATGTGTTGTCCTTTTTGGAGTTCACATAATCTCCCTGTTATGTGGGCTTTTGTGCAACAACCTCAAAGACATACAGGTTAGGCTTGTTAGGATCCTAACTTGCCTTAATCAAGTTATAAAAGAATCATATGTTTCTTGGTGGACATGAAAAAGGATACTGAATATTTCTTAGCACAGTGATAAAAGAAATGCATTTGTAAAATTCATAATGGATTTCTTTAATAATTACCAAATTATACATGTTCTGCATCTGCCTAACAGACCAGTTGATAGCAGACAGAATTTTGATGGAACCTTTAATGTACATCATGTTTAGTGAATGCAATAAATAAATTGATGCATGCAGGATTACTACAGAAAAGTGAATTATTATATTGAATTAAGATATATATGACAAATATTTATAAGATAATTATTTAATATACTTCACTACATTAGACAACTGAAAGTAGATCATAGTTTACTCGTGGGAAAAATTCAGACTAACTTTTGCCATGGTCACCTTAAAAGCCCTACCTGTTGCTTCAAATGAGATCCTAAAATAATGTGATTCATGAAAAACTTTCAGTTTAGTTTTCAATTTAAACAGCTTTTGATGATATTGATTTAATAGCAAGGATTGACAAATGTTTGTTATACTTGAATATTCAAACAAAATGTTTAACATCCACAGCATTAACCCCAAACATCTGTTATGCTCAGAATTCTATGTAGAAATGGTTAAGCCGAATTGTCTCTCGGGGATAGCTGTTATGATCCGATGTACAGTGTTAAACCCAAATAACTCCTGAAAAAGTATTCTGCTGCCATCTAGTGGATAAAACACCATCAAGCTGCAAAAAAAGAAACATGATTATTTGTATACATTTTGCCACTCAACCAAAAATCACAATAATGTAGAAACAAAAAGCTGTCAAGTTACTTTTACAACAAACTGAAAATAAACTATTATTTGAATCATGCAACAGTGAGGACAACATGAACTGGTCATCAGACTTTGGCATGTGTAGTGAAACTGATGCATTGTATGACTGAACCACCTTGATATGCCTGGTGATTTCGGTTGCATGAAGATTCACAGTGGAGCAAGCAGGTACATGACAAACCAGCAAAATGATTATGATCAAGTGGAAGGACAAGGAAAGGTATCAGCATCCTCAGCAATGTTCATAATGCAGCAACTGTCAATGTTCTTGTCAGGGAAAATGTGGAAGTCACTAATCCTTATGCTGTGGTAGCCTGCAATAACACAGTGGGCTGGATCCATCATGTGGGTTGGGCATTAACATTCTTTCTTCTCATGTACAAGCAACAGAAAAACATATAAGAAAAGTGTGCAAAGAAACAAAGGATGTGTATTAAATCTGCATCAGTACAGCAGTATTATTGTATTTATGTTGACATTTTGGTGTTTACAAGTTTTTGTTACAAATGTAAATGTAACATTTTTGGCTTATTTTTGTAGGAGTAAAAATAATGCTAAATATGTTAATAAAAATATGACAAAATGGAGGATGTGATGCTACCAATCAAAATGTGCTGAAGTATGTTGGAAGAATCTCCAAAATATAGCTAGGTCAGATTTAATGGTATATCAGTGTTAAATTCTGAGATATAGTCTATAAACTGGATTCTGGCATAATTTCTATTAACCAGATGTGCCAGGATGGCAAGAAGTACATGGGATATACTGTAGCATTCTCTTTCTGTAGTGATATGGTATAGATCAGTGGTTCTCAAACTGTGGGGGCGTGAAGTAACAAAAAGCGGGGCACGAAGATGCGAAAAAAAGAAAACAAGAATTGAAAATATGAAAAATACATCTATTGAAACCAAAACAAATTAACTTAAACTACATTCTGATACTAGAAAAATAAATATAGGGTTAGATAAATGTCGATAAAAGTTAAGTAGGTATAATAAAATATGCATCTATGATATATCATTAATTAAAAAAGAACAAACTGGAATTAGTGGGCTCCTTTCAAAAAAACATTAGGGGGTCGCGATTAAAATTGTTATGAAAACTCGGGTAGCAAAACGTAAAGGTTGAGAAACGCTGGTATAGATGATCACGACTGTCTTGAATATTCAGTTGAATTGTTCCAATACCAGTCTCTCAAAGCTTCATCACAACTGATGTAAGTGCTATCAGCCTGTAGCCATTCAGACATTCTGTTTTTGTTTTCTTAGGCACAGAGATAATTGTTGTCTTTTTGAAGGAGGCTGGCACCAAAGATTATCTTAGCTGTTATTAGAATGAGTTTCAGACATTACAAAATGGGTGTGGGGCTTCATAACTGTTAGCTGCAGTCTTCTGGCCTAGTAGGCTCAAAATATAGGGTGCTGATTAAATTGTAAGAAATGTTCCATAATCTAGCAAAAGCCCCAAAAGAGGAAGGATGAATTTTAATCGGCAGTTTTGCACAAAATGGCAAACAAAGAATCTTTATAGATAAAGGAGTTATTCACAAAACTAGAAAAATAGAAGGAAAAGCTCAAAAGAGCAAAAATAGGTAAAAATAGTTACATAAAGGACAAACATATAGTAAAAAAGTCCCAATATACAATCCATAGTCCTAATCCTTAAAACAGAAGCAAGAGAGCCAGTAAAAACAGAGTAAACAAAAAAAATAACATAATCCTCACAGAATCCTGACTAACACAATGATTTCCTGATCTCATTTTACTCTGGTTTGGTCCAAAATAGCCAGAGATAAGATGCAGAAGTGGTGATATCAGGGTGACCTTGCCTTCACAGGCTTCACCCTTAAAACATAAGGAATGCAGGCACATTTGAAAAGGCAGTACATAATAGTGGACATAATTGAAAATACATAAAAATATGACACATAAAAACTCAAAAACAACAAATAAAAATAATAAAATGCATAAACTTTGACTAATGCATAACATTAATGAATTATATTAAGAATCTCAGTGAAGATGCCAGGTAATTGGTCACTGTAGGTTTTTAAATCACGGCCTGAAATTCTGTCCAGACTGGAAGCCTTAATGACTTTAGCTCATTTAAAAATCTTCCTTATGTCATGTACAGAAACAAAAAGAATTAATCATGTGGCCCTGTTGGCATTTGAATGGCAGGCTACTTGTTACCGCCATCAAAACAAGCTTTGAAAATATTCACCTGATTTAGAAAAGAAAATGCAGATGAGAATTGAAATATATGTGAAAGTATGTGAGGAGGCAAAGAGATAATAAGCCTCTTTCACACATGTGGTCCAGGAAATTGAGTTAACCATTCCAAAAAATGATCTGCTAACAAAATTCTACTAAATGATCAATCAACATATTCATTTGTTACCATCCATCACAGTGCGCTGAATCAGCACATCAAAAATGAGGGCACTCTAGTGCTTGGTGTGCTTCATTCAGCTACATTTTGGCTCTGTTCACACATACCCAAATACAAGGAAAATTTTGAGGACTATGACCTGGGAAATTCCTGAGTAAGCTTTGCTGGAGTAAATTTCTGGGAATGCTTGCATGGACAAGAGAGGCGATTGTCTCAAAGTAAATAGCTCAACAGCAGTCATTCATCCAAATAATATAATGGCAGGTAACACCATCATGTCCATGTGACTCTTTGAGTGTGGAAAAACCATTCATTGCTTCTCCTACCAAAACTGCCAACTATGGCATTAGTACTACAGCCTTGCCCCTTTACAATTATTAATAGGCACTTTCTTTTTTTCCAGACTGTTGAAGGTAACCACCAGTCATACTGCAAAAAAATTCATTAATGCAGTATGAAGTCCATTTTCACAAAGACTTGTTCATATAGCTTTATCACATGTTGTATATTTCTTTATCTTTTAAAGGTTACTTGAATCTTTTAATATAAATAAGTTAGTAAAGCCCAATTTAAAGACGCCATAGACAGAGCCTGATGTGGCCAGCTACCGCATTGCATGCATAAGGAGAGACGTGCATACATGTTCATTTTTATATATCAAACGTTAAATCAATAAAAACACTTTTTAATCAGATAATTTTAGAGATCCTATGCTTAATTAATAGTGTTTGTAAACTTAGAATGTTTCCATTTCCTACCAGACTAGAACAGGAAGCAGCACTATCGGGCTTTTCTCATTGTTTTTTGTTCATCTTCTTACATGCACACTATTATGTTTAATAATGGTACTGAGAATATAATACCTGTTTCACAGAACACTAGTGAAACAAACAATCTACAATTTTGTGGTTTATCTCTGATACTTGCAAAATCTATTTATGCAAAACATTTGGGTTTATTTATAGCCACTCTTCTTTCTTGAGTACCTTGTACTTTTTCCACTCAGTGGAGTTCAGTTTTCTTCAGCCACAAGAACCAGAAAAAGGAAGTGATGTGAAAAGCTATGATTAGCGTGAAAATGTAAGAAAGATACTTGGGGTGTAGCCTAGTTTCACCAGACACTCTGCAAGACGATCACTGACAGAACACAGGAAGGGACTGGTCAATCAGCGCAATTGCTCTTGGTCAAGAGTTTGTTCTCTCACCAAGCTATAAATTTATTTTTGTACAGTTTGTTTTTGATCAGCAAACTAAGCCATTTTTGGACTCTTGCCCAATATTGGTTGATGGTTTTGCAGTAAAAATATTTTTACATTTTTTGCACCCAGGATGCAGGTTAGCTCAGTTATTATTGGGAGTTAAAAAAGACAAAGGTGGCTATGTGGAGTTTGCACAACCTTCCCATGACAATATATGTTTTCATTCCATGTCCTAAACACATGGATTTTGAAGTAAATAGAAATTCTACATTTGTCTCAGATGAGTGAATGTGCCTCTGTGAGTGGGTACATTCTGTGATGGCCTGCCAACTCCAAACTCATCTGTTCAGGAAGGCTTTTAGCTCTACTTGACTTTATTACCCTTCTCTCAGTTTACCTCTCTGTCACGATGCTCGTGTATCTAGTATCTAACCTGTATGTGTGTGTGCTAAACCATCAATTATGTTGTCTGTTAGGCTTTCTCTGAATTTACTGTCTTAATCTTCTTTATTTATTTATTTGGTTTGTACTATGCTATATACTGTATACCCTGCTGTTCTTTCTTATATTCTGTAAGTGCCGTGAGCATGGGAAAGGAGCTATATAAATAAAATGTATTATTATTATTATTATTATTATTATTATTATAACTATTGTAATTCCTAGACTATTCAAAAATGTATAACTGGATTACATAGATTTGACAGTTGGATGGATGAATTTTCTGATTCGGTCTTTGCCATTACAGGATCAAAGAAAGAAAAATCTTACCCGAACATTAACAGTTTTTACTTAAGAAACATAGCAAAAGTTAGACCTCTTATATCATTGAAAGATGCTGAGAAATTAATTCACGCTTTTGTTTTCAGTAGACTAGATTACTGTAACGCACTCCTCTCAGGACTACCCAAAAAAGACATAAATCACTTGCAACGAGTGCAGAATGCAGCTGCTAGAATCCTAACTAGGAAAAGAAAATCCGAGCACATCTCTCCAGTTTTGATGTCACTACACTGGTTACCGGTGTCATTCAGGATTGACTTTAAAATACTGCTTATGGTTTATAAAGCCTTAAATAATCTCGTTCCATCTTATATATCGGAATGCCTGACATGTTATATTCCAAATCGTAAACTTAGATCCTCAAATGAGTGTCTCTTTATAATTCCAAAAGCTAAACTTAAAAGAAGTGGTGAGGCGGCCTTCTGCTGTTATGCACCTAAAATCTGGAATAGCCTGCCAATAGGAATTCGCCAGGCTGATACAGTGGAGCACTTTAAAACACTGCTGAAAACACATTACTTTAACATGGCCTTCTCCTAATTTCACTTTAACATAATACTGATACTCTGTATGTTCAATTCATCATAATAACTATTCATAGTGGCTCTAAAATCCATACTGACCCCAACTCTGTCTTCTGTTTATTTTTCCGGTTTCTTTGTGGTGGCGGCCTGCGCCACCACCACCTACTCAAAGCATCATGATGCTCCAACATTGATAGACTGAAAGCCAGAAGTCTATGTGACCATCATCATCAAGTCCTTCCATGAAAACCCTAAATACAAAGAGGACTGTTTGATTTATGTTAGGTAGATTGCCCAGAGGGGTCTGGGCGGTCTCTTGGTCTAGAATCCCTGCAGATTTTATTTTTTTTCTCCTGCCTCTGGAGTTTTTGTTTTTTTTGTTTTTTCTGTCCACCCTGGCCATCGGACCTTAATTATTCTATGTTAATTAATGTTGACTTATTTTTATTTTTTATTGTGTCTTCCATTTTTCTATTCTCCATTTTGTAAAGCATTTTGAGCTACATTTTTTTGTATGTAAATGTGCTATTTAAATAAATGTTGTTGTTGTTGTTGTAAAGCAGGAACCAAACCTGGACGGAATACCCGGCCATTATAAGACACATGGAAACTCATTCATATTGGGTTTAACTTAGGGTTGTCTATTAATTTAATAAAAATATACCTTTAGGATATGGGAGGAAGAGCAGAGTACTTAAGGAAAAATCTGCTCAGGCACTTCACATGTTGGGTTTCAAATTTTGGACTCTGGAGCCGTGAGGCAGCTAATCACTTCACCATTGTGCCACTTTTACACTATTGTTTAATTTATCTTTACATGTATAAGAAAACCCATGCCTTTTTAATGCTTTATAATGGAGTAAGCCATGAAAATCAATTCACACAGTACTTATGTCACATCTGCTATATGTTAGCCTGTTGCATCCTTTCAAAAAACTACTAAAAATGTGTTTCCTGCTCTATTTGTTGATGACGCCAAGTCTGAGGTTTTACTTCATGCGGGAATTTCTTTGATCTTCACTTTTTTTTTGTCAAGGAACTAATCATGTAGTGGGATGTCATTAAAGTTCATGTGTGTGTAAAGGCAGGCATCCCAAAACTTTTGGCAATATAGTGTATGTTTCCTTTCCCTTTGCTATATGGAAGCATATTATTTCATATGAGCAGCTGAGGTCAGTGCATATTTTGGTGAGGATGAAAAAATCAATAAAGCTCATTGTTCAAGACAGCCATATCCTGCATAGCACTATGAATTGCATAGATAAGTTTCCATGTATAGAGACAATATTTCAAGTGTAACCTGAAGTCCATTATCAGTTGTATTGTACACATGACAATAATCACTCTAGAAACCCTAAAATAGTCATTGGCAGCCCCACAAGAGTTAAGAAAAGTTAGCCCTGATAATTAGTGATGCAACACATGGTCCAACTTATTGCACTGAAATTTAGCCATTTTCAGAGTACGCCAAGTAACTATAATACTTAATTGTGGTGAGAACAGTGTGAAGTTTTTACATAAGGTTATACAGTGCGCTACGTAATGCTTGGAACAGAGACATGTTTTTCCTTGATTTACTCCTCTGCTCCACAGTTTTAAATTACAAATCAAACAATTCACACATTTAATTAATTTATTTATTTGTATACATTTTGGTCACACCATGTGGAAATGACAACACTTTTTCTACATGGACCCCTCATTAAGTCCCAAACATTATGGGGGTAGGGGACACTATAGGTTAACATGGCTTAGGTGATGCTGGTTGTGTTTGGTTGAAGTAGTGGTTATTTTGCCATTTACCCAGGCTACAATGCCTAAATTAAAACACCAGAAGTCAACACGTCAGGGCATAGTATCTCCCATGTGGCTTCCATGTACCATACACAGCGCATATGCAAGAAGAGAGGTTGGCAACAGAGTGATGCACAAAACTTCTAACAAAATAGTACAATTATTCTTTTAACCTGATTCTGACAACGTGATGAAAAATGTAAAATCAGATACCAAAAAATAATTTCCCACTATTTTATGTTGGAAAAAAATGATGTATTACCAGACAAACCCTCACCAAATTTCCCTAAATATGACTGAAACTCTTAGACACTTATGTAATCATTAACCTGTGATTTCTTTAATGCTATAAAACAGTCAAATAATCAGTTATCCAGCTAAAAAACTATTACGAAGGTGATCAATGGGAGTGTTTCTCCAAATTAGCCTACGTTCTTGATACAAGAGACAGAAAGCGATGCCGGGCCTTTCCTATGGAGAGAAGGCTTACCTCCTAGGCAGACTAGCACAGTGGACTTGCTTCACAGCAAAATGTACTTCTGAAATTTATACTTAAAGAAATGGTACTACCTTTCCAGTTGCTTTAGCTTTTCTTCATTTCATTTTCCAGAATAGGCATGATCTCAAAAATACTGCTAAGGCACCACGGGAGTTTTTTAAAGCTTAAAAAATGGAATATTCTTGAATGACCAAACCAGTCACTCAATAAATGCAGCCACTGCACACTGCACTGCATATCAGAACAAAGCAAATAAAGTAACAAGAATAGCAGGGCAAGGCTCAGATCATGTGGGCACATGCAGGAGTGACTTAGAGAAAAAGGGAGAGAAATAGAGGTGCTGAGCATCATAAGGCTAAGCAGTCATAGTGCAGAACCATTTTCAAACTTATTTTCAGAGGCACTTTTGGTGAAATGTGGCTTGTAACAATGAAAAAAGTCCAAAAGCCATTATATACAGAAAAATTGCATAAAAAGTGATGGCTGTATTTTTTTTTTTTTTTACAGAAATATGATTTATGATGATAAAATAACCACACTTACAAAGCAATGGTATACAGGCTCATGATGAGTAAAATGTAGAAACTATCTTTTGCCCTTACATACATTTATAAATGCAGTCCTGTTTCAGGCAGCTGTCATGGAGTCATGGAGTCATGGAAGTGTGTTGTTTCATTGTGAGACAGACAAGCCAGTAGTGATTAGAGAGAGTACCAGAGGGTAAATTACACCAATAAATGCATGTTAGTTTAATCTTATTTCCTATTTTAGTTTTCTATTAACACAAGTTTGTCTTTGTGCTGAGGTCAGTGCCATGTTTATAGTGTCTTAAGGCAATGTTCTTCTTTCTAAATGTTTCCTATAATTGCACAATTCTTTCTAAGGAGACCAAGCATGAATATTAACCTTTTAATTAGCACCTATAATTCATACCAGGGCTTACTATTGTAATCCAGGTAAATTTCAGCAAAACAAACATAGCCTTGTGATCTCCAAAGTAATGATGTTTAGAAGACAGCTTTAATTCATTTTGCAAGGTTCTTATAAACAGAGAAGCAGTAAAAATGATTGAGAGGTTCATTACAAATTCAAAATGCCTTATCAGACTGGCTTCAATGAAAATATCCAACCAGGACTATGTGTGTGCACTTCTTATATTTAGTCTTGCTTGTGGTATTAATTTTTGTTTAGCAGAAATTGCATTAACCTGTGATGAAATTCTTACCTACAGCCAGGGTTACGGCCTGGGAAATAGCAGACATGGTCATCTGAATATTGTAGATCAGCCACTCAGAACACAAGTCATTAGACTCTGAGAGGAAACATACGCAGGCACAAAATGACCCAGCCAACTAAACACATCCCATCTCAGACATAAGCTCAAAGCATTATGTTGTGACAAACTATCTCAGAAATTAAATTGATATGATGTTTCCATTTTATACATCGGAAAAAGAAAGTGAGCAATAGGCTTTACATGCTGGCCTTTCTTGTGGTTAAGAATGAGCTCAATTTTTATGCCATGGTGCACTGAAGCCTATTTAAAAGAAAACACACAATGTATTATATAATACACAATTAAATTACTTGGGTGAAACCAAAAAATATTTGCCATCATTCTTAAAAATAACATAAAATGCTGTCTAATTAACTAAATTGTATAAAAAGCAGATACCTTGTGTCCTTTTTATAGTTGCCTTCTTCGTCTTTTCTCCATGAATGAAACCTTTGACCACAGACGTCACAGGATGTATTTGATCTTTTCATCTCACAGAATTTCATATGGTCAGCATTTATTTTTAAATATAGCTCTTTTTTTCCACGTACATGACCACAGGACCACAAAGTTAGGTTTGGTTTTAAGAAGTGATTAGAACAATTGAATTTATGATAAACGTCCCTAGTACATATTACAGGTTTATAGAGTCATTATCATGAAACTGTCATTTGACCTGCTAATCAACATGTAACACAACAGCACTCTTCCCATGATTAGTGAGTAAAACTACCTTACCTTGAAATGTCTGCCTTCCTTACCTGAAAAACACACTGAAATATATATGTGCCTAGGGCTCATTTGATATTAGACCATGAGTTTAGACAGTAAACAATTAAAAAGAAAAAAGTCAAAATGACAGTCAGGGAATGTAATACTTCTGTGAGACGATTACAGATAATAATAGTAATTATGTATTTTTTCCATAAATGAACTTCATCCAATTAGTTATATAAATTACTTTAAAACTAATATGAAGCTTAAAATGCTTTGTTTGCTCTGAGGTTTTCTGGGATTTTTGCAGTTTGAGTTGTCATCTTCTGCCTCAGTTTGAACTAATTAGGATACACATCCCAGATTTACACTCACATATTTTCTTAAGTAATAACTATGGATTTATCACAATACTTTATTTTAGCCCCACTTTTTTAAGAAGACCTCCTTTCTTGACTTTTCTGATTTATCTAGACATCTGCACCCTATGACAGTGGAGACAAGTGGATGAAGGCCAATGTTCGCTTTTATTTAACTATACGTGCTGCATAATGTCTGGATGGGCAATGATAAGACTCAGTTGCATTGTGTGCCCAGTACCTTTTCTCCATTTCTTTACTTCTCTCTAACTGGTTTAACATGGAAGCAGGCACCTTTCCCCCATTACGGCATGTACTAGAAAGTTTAGAAATTTGTAAACTTTTCTGTGTAGTTTTTTTCCAAGACTTTATTTTGTCTTTACAAACATTAATGTACTGTAGAATGAGAACTAGGCAAGTGAGAAATGCACAAAAGTGTGGCTAGGAAGGAACCATCTATGTGTGGGGTACCAGGCACACTCACACACACACACACCCAAACTAGCAAATGCCTGACAAATTCTGGCCTATTAACCTGGGGACGTGGGGATAAAGTACAGACACATAATAGTCAACAACCATGTGTAGGATTCAAACCCAGGATAATGGCAGTTGTAATAACTAATGCATAACAGAACAGAAAAATAAACCCATACTGTATATTTACAAAGCACTACACTATTGAGGAATCCATGTAGGTTTTTAGTTGGAATGAGTGAATGCCACACAGAAAAAATAATATTTATCCATTGTGCCGGCCGGGACGCCCAGGAGGAATGGAGGAGGGCTTCTGCCTCCTCCAGACCGCGAGGGGGCGTCCGCCCTGGTTATGTTGGGGGCCTCGGGTAAAGGGCTTGGAAGCCCAGCCCTGTAGGGACCCGTGGCCACTGCCAGGCGGCGTCCCGGTGCCTGTAGAAGTCTGGAGCCCAGCACTTCCGCCACACCAGGAAGTGCTGGGGGGAAGAAGACAGGGGACACCCGGAGGGCTTCCGGGTGCGCAGCCGGCATTTCCGCCACACTGGGGCATGTCTTTTGAGGAGTGCCGGGAAGCAGCTGGAGCCCATCCGGGTTCCTATTTAAGGGGCCGCCTCCCTCCAGTCATTGGCGGAAGTCGGGTGGAAGAGAGACAGAGCTGGAAAGAGGACTGGAGGCGGCCAGGAGAGAGAGGCATTGAGACTGTGAGGCCTGGACATTGGAGGATCGGTGCTGGAGGCACTGGGGTTTGTGGTGCACGTTATTTGTAAACAATATTTGTAAATAAACAGTGTGTGGTGAACTTAAGATGTCCGTCTGCCTGTGTCCGGGTTCAAGTCCACACCATATGTGTGAATTAAAATAACCTGAACTATCCAGAGATGAGCAACTAGTGACTTGGTGTCAGACAGCATGCAGCAGAGGTCAGTGTATAGGTGTCATTTAAAGATTTGGTGTATTTAAAAGTGTTGGTCTCGGAGATGATTAAATGCATCACATGGGAATCATTCAGTGTAAGGGGGAAATGTAAGGGTCATAACCTTTCAAAATCTGATCCAGCAGCATCTATGGCACAGCAGACACCAACACTACAGGACACACACACACACACACACATTCACTTGCACCCACATTCAGTCAAAAGGTCCTACAAAAGTTCTATTAAGAGGGATGTGAAAGGAAACTGTGGAAAACACTGAGAGAATGTGTAAATTACACAGTAAGCTGCAAAACAAAGGAAAAACTGAAGAAAAATTGGTCAGAACCTATAATGGCATCATCTGGTGTAAGGCAGGAAGTAACTCTGAATGGCATCAGTTTCATAATATCTCACACACATGGTCCTATTTAGAGTCTCCAATCAAGATAAACTGAGAGGCTTGGAGGAAAACTGAAACCCTTGGCTATATAAACCAGTAAACTCTACTCCAGATCAGCCTGGGCTGGAATTTGGTCCCAGGAGCCTGGAGCTGTGGTGCAACAGCAATAACCATTAACCTATGCTGCTCAACTTTGAATTAACTTATTTTTTTCCACAGAGTACTTCTATTTGCTCACTACTATAGTACTGTAGTACTTTGTACATCTACAAATGCAGCATAGTGGAAAAAACAAAACAAGTAATACTGTGGTTAAATTTTGCAAAAAGTGGCATTCTCTGCAATACAAAAAAGGAAAGTCTTAATTGTTTGTTTCTTTCCTCCCCAGATTCAAGATAGTTATTTCAGATGAACACCTAGAAGACCCCCCCACTTTACATATAGCAGTCTGATGATCTAGGAGAAGATGGGGATGACTCCTTGGTGAGTGAAGCAGAAATAAAACCTCATCAAATACCCACACATTTTCAAGCTTAAGACTTCTCTCATTTTTCATCTAACATTCAATTTATAAGGTCCCAATTGTTTTTCCATGCAGTTTTCCATGTTCTTTTAAGATTTTACTTACCGTGACATATATAATCCTATGCTTATTTTTAAATATATGTTAACAATGAATGAATTCTTTTACAAGCATGGTGAAAAGATTATCTCTTTGAAATGCATACCAAAAGTTTCAGGAAGTAGCATAACTGTGCAGCATCTATGGAAGGGAGGGTTTTACTGCTGCGCTTACAGAGTAAACTATAATCAGAGATATGCACAGGATAAAAGAGAAGAAAGCCTGTCAATGACGTTATTTTCCCCATGTAAAACCCCTTTATGTTTGACATACAATCAGAAAACTTCAAAGGGAATAAAATGCTTTAATACTATCATGCAGAGAGTAGAATTTTCTTTTCTCTAAGATGTGAAATTGTGAAACAGCATCTCTCCTTAAACCTTTTTTAATTTTTTTTTTGTAATTTTGGATATTCATGTAAATGAGCCTTACCAGAGTGAGCAGACTAAAGCACATACAGTACATAATGTTCAGGTACCCAGTGTCAAATATGTGTGTCCGTGGATCACCCTCCTGATTGAACCTGGGTAAACAATCTGGGTTACTTGAACCCCCTCTATTCAACATATTACTCACGTCTTGCAGAAGCTTCATTGGTTCCCTGTTAAGTACCGCATTGATTTCAAAATTCTCCTGTTAACATTTAAGGCTATTCACAACCTTGCCCCTCCATATTTGTCCGACCCACTCCACATTGCCATTCCCTCCCAAACCCTTAGATCCTCTTCTTCCATCCACTTGACTGTCCCCTTCGTCCATCTTACCACCATGGGGAGCAGAGCATTCAGTTGCTCTACTCCCCAGCTTTGTAACTCATTACCATCTGAGCTTAGAAATATTGATTCATTCTCACTTTTCAAAACTAAACTTAAAATTAATCTTTTTAAGACTGCTTTTTCTCTTTGATTAAATTTGCTCTGTCTGATTTTAATTTTTGTACATTTAGTTTTTTTTTCTAATGTGTGTTTTATATATTGTTTGGTGTCCTGGAGTGTTTAGAAAGGCACTGAGGTACCCGGATAGGGGTGGTAGCGCCTGAGAAGACTGGAGGGGGGCTGTTGCCTCCTCCAGACCTCGGGGGCAACCGCCCTGGGGGCCGCGGGTATGACTCTGCAGGGGCCCATGGTCACCGCCAGGGGGACCCCAATACCTGGAGGACCCTGGACTCCAGCACTTCTGCCACACCAGGAAGTGGAGGAAACTGGGGGGAAGAGGAACAGGGATACCCGCAGTGCTTCCGGGGAGACAGCTGGCACTTCCGCCACACTAGGGCGTGTCGGTGGGAGATTGCCAGGAACATACCTGGAGCACATCCGGGTGCTTATTTAAAGGGGCCGCCTCCCTTCAGAGTTGGACTTGAGTCGGGTGGAAGAGTGGACAAGGTCTGTGGAGGAGAGAAGGAGGTGGTCTGAAGGAAAGAGAGAGAAGGCATTGTGTTGGCCTGGACTGAGGGGTATTGGAGGCTTGTGAGCTGACTTTTGTAATTAATGGAAGACCACAATAAACGTGTGTCGGGTAATACTAACGTGTCTGCCTGTCTATGTCCGGGTCATATTCCACAGCGCCTACAAATAAATAAAATGCATTATTATTATTATTATTATTGTTATTATTATTATTATTATTATTATTATTATTATTATTATTAAATGAGATGGCCCTGCTGGCACCCCTACATTGTTCAGTTCCAGCTATTTTACCTTGCATGACCGCACCGGAAAAGAAAAACTAACACAGCAGAAAAAATATGCAGCCTATGTTGCTTTATGATTTTTATTGCATTTTTAAAAATTGTACTTTTGTTATTATTCCATCTGCTTGAAAATGTTTGTTTGTATTGTACATTCTTCAAATGCCATTATATAAAATATAAGTTGATGGAATAATTAATTTACCTTTCATGTTGGCAGCTGAAATAGTTAACAATTAAGCAACGGCCTATCTGCATCCATGAATGGAGGCACAAAGTATAATGCATCAGTTTGTATGCATGAGACAGTAACAATTTATTTCCAATATTCAACTTTAACATTTTATTTCCATACCTTGCCTGCATATTTGTGAAGTATGAGTAGTCACTTGAAAGCCCTAATAGACTGCAGGAAAACCAGAGGACTCCCCACTCCCCCCTTTATGTTCTCTTCTCTTTTATCTGAGACTTGCTAGGAGCCTCCACAATCTTAAACCATCTACCCTTGGCCTCAGGTAGCAGTACTGATTTCTCCTAACTTACCCTTTCATCTTATTTTCTGTTTTGTGCAGGTATTCATCTCTTACATCAGTCTAGTCCACAGTATACAAGAGAGAAACACACCGCCTAGCAAGACCTATTTAAACCTGTATTTCTGCTAATCTCCTGTACACCTACTGTATCACAACAAAAAGAAAAACTGAATTCATGATATTCAAGTATTTTCCCATTTATCATTGCAAGCTGAACTTTTCCTGCATAACATTATAACTTTTTGATGGGCTTCACCTGCTTGGGAAATTAATGGAGTGACTGTTTTACATTAATTTGTAATGACAAATCCACTCTATCTCTATAGAGTCACGTTTTATAGTAGATAGCCTGTGATATCTTCAATAATTCTGGTGCTAGCTGGGTTAGGCTCTAGCTGGGTTAGAAAATGACATGACATGTGGGCCTTCACACAAAATGCCTTTAATTTTAAAACATACTTCACAAAGACAAACCCATCTTCCAACTGCTGCCCTTCATGTAAAAAACAACCTTAACAATCTAAAAATAACTAAATACAGAAAATGTCTGTTGTTAGTCTTACACTTGATTGCCCCGTAGTGATAACCCTTTACCATTCCTCCTTCATGTCACTTCAGACTCTTAAAAAATAAACGTTCAAAAACATTCTAAATCAGACGTGGTTAAGAGGAGCAGGAACCTTTGAAATGGGTGCACATCCTTTTAAAAAAATAGTGAACATTAGATAGAGCTCAGTACGACCAGTTGTGTAGAAATGGAAATAACCGTATGGTGTATTTATGATATTTAAACATATTCAATGTATCTTGTACTGTTAGGACCACCCTCTGGTTTTATATTCTGGTAGAAGAGATGGCCCCAGCAGTAGATTGCTGAGAACTCTGTAGACAGCATCAAGTGAGTAGTATTCTGATTTACTGGTTAGTATACTCCATGCTACAGGAGTGCAATACAGATGGAATTCGATTGTCTTGTAGTTCATCAGACTGAGAATAAACCAGGGTTGTAGAAGAACACAGATACGAGAAAAAATACAAACAGTATTTAACAAAAATCGTGCAAAATCACACACTCATTTATTAATGAGTGCAGTAAATTTCCAACTAAACCACACAATAGATAGATATGTACTTTATTTGTCCCCAAAGGAAATTTAGAACTCTACACAAGCCCAAGAGAGAGAAAGTTAAATATATACATAATTATTTAATAAAAAAAGAAACGTGTCCCACAAAAGAAAAGTGAGAGAGCCCCCTTCAAAATGACTAAATAAAGAGAACGATCCACTCAAGAAAACCAAAATAACTTCAAATACTTTTTCCCTCTTCTTAAATGCTTCCTAGAATAACAAATCTAAAAATAAAATTTAAAAATACATAAAGTCTATGAACCATTTTTAAAACATTTTCCCAAAGTTGTCTCCAGAAAAGAAAACTTTTAGACATTAAACATAAACTTAAAAACAAATCCACTGTCTTGCAGCTCATCAGAACTAACTACTCCATCTCCATTCTTAGGATAAATCAGATGTCTCTTCTGCAGAACAGTACCACCTTCTCTCAAAAGAGTTAATCAGGTGGCTGCTTCATTTGTCTAACTTGCTTTGCCCATTCCATACTCCACCTCTCCTTCACTGGTCAATTGGAGGTCTGCACAGCTCCCAGTGCTGCAGTACCTTTGAAGTTTATTGCAAGTCAGAAGACCACCATGTACAGTCGGATGAACTGCACAGCACTCCCCTCACTCAAGCTATTCAGAAGTACACTGCTACATAGACAGCAAAGCACCTAAGAAGATAGGAAGATATGCTGTGTGGATGCTAGGATTCGCTGTTGCCCCGTGAAACCCACCAGACAGACGTCCAGGACACACTTGTAAATGCACCAAGAACAATCTTTTAAAATTTTTTCTTCAATAAAGTGCACAAAGCACCGCACACACCACAATTCTCCAACAATAATCAATACAAATAAACAAATATCCAACTCCCAGCAGCTCTGTCACACTCCGTCCCAACTCTGGCTCAGCTTACTCTGTTTCCCATAGTCCTTTAAATAGTCTGTGACCCGGAAGTGCTCCTGTCCTTCAGTCCACGTGATTCAATGGCACTTCCGGGTCAGATGAAGACTTATATTTTTTCTTCCGTCCTCGTGACATACGAGTACTTCTGGGCTATAGGGAAAATAAAAATCCCCCTATCTCCCTGCAGTGTCACACGGCGGCACCCACGGCACCCAGTAGGGCTGTGAAGCCGAACTCCATCTCCCACAGTGCCCTGCGGGAATCCGGGGCACGTCTAAGCTTCAGGGAAGTGTCCATCTAGCGGCCTGGATGTCTCGGCTGGGATGAACTGCTGGCCGTCTCTCACAGCTGTTATAAACATAAATGGGATTTCTGCCAAATCCCAGTAGATTACCCATCAATGGGTGTGCGCACCACAATGTCTCACAACACTGCATACCACGAGGGGACACACTCCTATAATGGGAGATTCAACCACGTGCACATGCTGAATGCCTACACACTTGTATAGTTCTCACCTCCAGGCACCTTCCTGAACCTCATACAGGGATCCTTTTCCTGCACTCGAAGCCCACAGCTCACTCAGAGCTTCTCTTTTCCTCTCTTTGCCAACAACTTACATTCTCTTTCTCCCTTCAGCTATGCTTGTTGCTCTGCATGTATTTAGCAACTCTGTGGCAACATCCATCTCTCCATCCATTATCCAACCTGCTATATCCCAACTACAGGGTCACAGGGGTCTGCTGGATCCAATCCCAGTAGTCCAAACTACCACATGTCTGTGAGCACAAACTGCCTGTGTAGGTGCTCTGGCATCTCTTGTAGGTGTCCTATCCTGTACTGCTTTAAATAACAATGTAAATAAAAAGAAACTGCTTAATCTAACTGCTTTTGAATTTCCCCATGGGAGGATAAATAAAGTTTTTCTAATTGAATCTAATCTTAATAGAGGCAAAGTAACTTTATAAACTGCTTCTTAAATATCTAAAATGAATGCCTTTTTAAATCAGTAAATTATTGTGTTTGTTTTTTAAACTTGTTTGCCTTGGGTTGCCTTTTCAGGCATACCCTTATTTTGGGATGTTTACTTTTACCTATGGTTGCCATTTCTTGGCCATTTTCTTTGCTCCTTTTGTGTAAACAAATAAATTCCTCACCTACAAATATGTGCTGTGTGTCTCGTCATTCAAGTGAGAGTTTTTCCAGTTAATACACTCCTTTTTTAGTACTTTGAATATTTAAAGTATTTTTAAACTTTTAAAGCCAGTGACCCATTTTGGGCCTGGGGTCTGGCTGTCTTACGTGAGGCCTATTTTGGGAGCCAGTTTCAGTGATTTCCTGCTCTGGCCTTTTTCTTTTTGAAGCCTTAATATCCTTTTTGACATTTTGTGTCACTGATTCATAACAGGCTATTGTGAGTACTGTAGTAATCTGGAACAGGTTCCAGAAGTCCCTAGCCACAATTAAGTATGACTCAGTAAGTACATTCAAAAAGAACATTAATTAAGGGGAGCATCTAGTAAGAGGCATCCTGTAAAATATAAATGTCCCTGGCTTTAATTTCTTTTCCTTATTTTTGTTTGTTGTGTTTTTTTTTTTTTTGTACTTCATGTTATTAAATATGTTTTTGTTTCCTTTCTTTTTATAATATTTTAATTAGCATTTTATTGTGGATTGCACATAAACATTATTCATTTTGTTAATTATGTTATTTAATGTCCTTGTTTTTATATGTTGAGTCCCCCTGCTGCTCCACATGTTACTTCCTCAGGCCTAGATACTGTATAGACCTTGGATAATTCAGACAAGTGGTAAGACATTAGGTCCTGTTTGTTTTATTCACCTCCCCTTTTTTGATTTCCTATTTTGGAAGTTTGGAAGTTTTAATTGCATATTTGATTTTTGCATATTCTGTTCTTGTTTTTGGACTTTATTATTGGTTTTCAAATTTTTATTTTATTTTCTTTTGCAGTGCCTCTTATGATGCAACATTTTGTACTTAAACTTTTACTTTTTAATTTATGTAATTCTTTGTATTACCCTTTTCCTTTTCACTTTTGATTTTCAAAAATATGCATTACCAGAGAAGTGTTACAAAATAATGCATGTAAACTGAGAGTAAAATTAAAGCTACAAAAAATAATCCGATCAGAAACACTGTTAATTTCATAGGTCACAGAATGTATTAAGACATGCTAATCTTAAACTATACTAAAACCCATTATTAACCAGAGAAGAGGGCTAATATAAAAAAGAAAAAAATCTGTTGTATTACACATATTCATATTGAAAAAATATGAGTTTAGCTTTTAATTGTTCCTTGCAAAGAGAATTTGATAATTTTGTAGACAATGTAGAGTACTAGTTATATTACCTGTCGTTAGAATGAATATAAAAATACTTAATGTTTAATATCTCTTGCCTTACGTATACCCTCAGCATTTCTCCTACGACATTACAGTATTCGGTATCCTCATTTGTTTTCACATCTGTTACCCTGCACATCCCCTCTTGATTATGTCCCCGTAATGTCTTCTTCTCAAACTCTTTTATTTGAATGTGCCTTGCTGGTCTCATGTCGACTTTTTGGCCTCCATTACCCACTGAGAAAATGTTACTCATATTCTTGCGAATACTTCCAGTCTTTGAAAGCGAATCTCAGTATTTCTCTTATGACCTGCCTTGGTATCCTTCAGTGACTCAACCTGTCTTGCTCTCTCGATCATGTTTGACTGAGCAACCAAAGCAAAACTGTTTTAGATTGCCCAGTGGGAACGGACATGCATACATAAACACACACACATATGCACACGCACACACACACACACGCACACACTCACAGTAGTATTTATTATATAGTTGATGATTTCCCATTGAGTTAAAAAGGATGGATTAGAATTGTTCCAATTGGGCAAGATTAGCTGATGGCTTTCAGTATAGTACATTTATTGCTGGATAGTCCAATCCCATAAGACGTAGCTCCAAATACTGTTACAAGTGGGATTGGGATTCTATCTGACAAATGCAAAAATATCTTCCAAAAAGATTTTACTTTAGAACATCTGCAGAACATTTGCTCTGGTGTAGCCGGATCTAAATGGCATGGTTTACAATTAGGGTCTGATCCCAGATATATGATACATATACATAATTTTAATCTGGAGAGGTGTGTCTGGTGCATTGTGTTTTACACAAATTGATTGAAAATGAATGTTGTGAATTATGAAGTCGACTCCATACTTTATATATTCATTGAGGAGTTTTTTTTTTTTTTTCCAGCCTTTCTTAGGGTCACCTAGCAGTGAATGGATAGATAGATAGATAGATAGATAGATAGATAGATAGATAGATAGATAGATAGATAGATAGATAGATAGATAGATAGATACTTTATTAATCCCAAGGGGAAATTCACATAATCCAGCAGCAGTATACTGATACAAAGAAACAATATTAAATTAAATAGTAATAAAAATGAAAAAAAAAAATTAAAAAAATTAAAATAAAATTAATGTTAGCATTTACTCCCCCGGGTGGAATTGAAGAGTCGCATAGTGAGGGGGAGGAACGATCTCTTTAGTCTGTCAGTGGAGCAGGACAGTGACAAAAGTCTGTCACTGAAGCTACTCCTCTGCCTGGAGATGACACTGTTCAGTGGATGCAGTGGATTCTTCATGATTGACAGGAGTTTGCTTAGTGCCCGTCGCTCTGCCACAGATGTTAAACTGTCCAACTTTACTCCTACAATAGAGCCTGCCTTCTTAACAAGTTTGTCCAGGCGTGAGGCGTCTTTCATCTTTATGCTGACATTAAATGATATGTCTGGAAATGCTTCCAATATTCTTCTCATTGTTAATCAAAATAATTTTAATTATCAATATTAATGGAGGATTAAGGTGTCACACAAACTTTTTCAAAGTTTCTAACTTGTATTGAAAAAGGAAAGACTTACACATTTACAACATTGTTGATCAAACTGTGCAAATACATTATTAATATATACTGTAGATCATTGAAGGCTGAGATACCAGATGACTTCCATTAATTGAATAGTGTGTAACTAATGGAGGGCTCAAATGTAAACGTCTCCCATAAAGGTAGCATGAGACATCAGCGTCACTTTTTTAAAGTGTTTCCTAAATTTCTTCCATATCTTGAATGAGTGAAGCACAATCTGATTATGTAAATTGGTAATTATTCTTGACCACAGAGCAGAGTACACAAGCAGGTGTTCTTACAAGATTTGTTTTCCAGATCCAACCAGGCAGGTGTGTTTTTAACACTTCTTTACACTTCCTTTTTATCTATTTGCTGAGCTAACACCTTATTAACACTTTCTACATGCTCATAATAACGGTGGTGTGATGTAAAAATTAATTTCTCAATTTCTCCTGTAGGTATATAGTGACGATCCTTTTATTTAATATCCAATTTGATAAGTCTGTATATTACTTATAATATAAGGTTCTATTAACCTTAGAAATCTCGGTAATTAATGCCAGTGTTTTGTCTTTTTTCTAATTTATTATTATGGAACACATATGAAATAATTTATGTCAAAAAAGGTCATTTTTTTAACTCCAACCCAGTGTTCAGGCTGACAATGTTTCAGTACAACTAAGTGATTTGAGTTCCAAAGTATGAGGAATGTAGTCAAGGATAATAATAACATCACAGTAGATTCACAATCATGATATATATTTGCCACATGAAATTGCATTTTAAAATGAAGCATGTATATTTTTATAAATTAAAAAAAAAAGTCTTTTCTGCATTTTATAATGGAGCCTATGGATACAAAGGCGTCATTGTGAAATAAATCTTAAAACTTACCAAATGCATCCATTTTTCAAAGCTAACATGTTACTGAGTATTGATCCATGTCTTGAAATTACACAGAAATTGCAAAACAGTGTATGTTATTTTCGAAAAAGGGAAAAAAAACAATAAATGTTTGTGATATTTATCCATTTTAAAAAGAGACTTCACTTCGCTGCCCATCTTCCTCAGCAGCACACTTCAGGACCAGTGCACATAAATTATCTTCAGTAAGTCATTTCTAAGTAGGCTACTGTTATTGTCATTGAATGTTCAGGCCCAGGTGTAAATTGTTGTCTCGATTATATGGACAATTTCCCAATAACAACTGAAAAAAGTCACATAATCACTTATATTGTTACACTTTCCAAAAGCTAATTTCATTAATTCACAAAGATACTGGCTGCTGATGCTGGAGAGATAATGCACACATGTGCTTAGGTGAGAGAATACTGAGTACGTGTATAGCATGAAATCAAGTGACAAGAACTGAACAGATGTTATAAGCATCCATACATCTATCTTCTTTATACATGCTTATCCAGAGCAGGATTGCAGGGCATCTGGAGCCTATCCCAGCAAGCATTAGGTCTCAAAGCAAGAACAACTCCTGGATATGGCACCAGTTCTTCGCAGGGTAAACAATATAAGAAAGGCACTATATTGCACCTGACCTGGCACAGACTTGACACAGGAGGCACTTATAAAATAAAAAGACTTTTATTTTTCTTCAGCTGGAGGGCACATCTTCCCCGTAATCCCTCCAGCCACAACACAGTCCCAAGCACTGAAACTACCACAAAAAACTCTCTTCTTCCACCACTACCACTGCTCCACAGTTTTGTCCTACTTTCACCCGACTCTGGCTGATGAGTAGTGATCACTGGCTCCCTTTTAGTGGTACATGGAAGTGCTCCACGTGTTTGATAGGCGACATCCGCCTGCACTTCTGGGTAAGGCAAAACCAGCAGCACCCCCTGGAACTCCACAGAGCTGCACAGAACTAAAACCCCCATGAAGCCCTGGGGGAGCCTGAGGCACCGCTGCAACCCAGGGAGGCTGCCATCTAGCGTCTAGGGGGAGATACTGGGCTTCCCACCGTTGTCCCCCTGGCAGATGTTGTGAAGGGGTGTTTCGGCCAAGCATGGGCCCCGGCCATCCGTCACAACATACACATGTACACTAGCACCAATTTAGCAAATCCCTTTCACTTAAGTTTAATCAGGTTGAAGTTTAGTAAGTTTAATATAGATGTTTTAGTAAAGACAAAGTGGTAATCCAGAGGTGTCATTACAGCCCCAAAGCACTGGGACTACTAGGAGTTTGCCCGCTGTCCATGTGTATTTATAGATTGACTGATATCAGTGAGTATCAGTGAGGCTATTCACTCAAAAACATTGTACTCCATTCTTTGATGACCATATACTCAGTAAAAACAACACATCATACATCAAAAAATTACATACTTGGTGAGACTTCAATCTGCTCTCACTTTTTTTTACCATGCACAAGGCACATCACAGAATGTGTGACGTGCAGACAGGTGGCTGTTTCACAAATCCAAGTTTTTTTGTTGTTTTTTTTTAAGCACAAAACAGTGCGTAGTGTGATCAATTCTATTCCATTTATTGTTATTTGTACAAAGTACAATGAAACTCACATGTGCTGTTTTCATTATGCTCCCACTTGATAGGAATCTTGCTCTTTAGGCGATGTAAAATAAAAAGACAGAATGTAATAGGCGAAAAGTAGGCGCTGTAGCATTACAGCCGGACTTTATTCAGACGATGCACTCAATAATCATGACGAATGGACCATGGTGGGGTATTCCAACACATTTATTCACAAATTACCATAGACACATCGTAAGAGCTGTTCACCTTCCAGCTAGATGCTAATTTAAAGATGAATGGAAAACGATAACTTTCTCATTAACCTTTTCTGGTGAGCAAACAGTAGCAGTTCGAACTTCCTTCCCGAAAGTTGCCCGTTCCCAATTTCAAAATAAGAGACTAATGAACATTATAAGGTATAATTCGTTCAGGGATTTAAGTAAAAAATATCAAATAGAACAAATAATCTGGGTCATTTACAGGCGCCATTTAGGAAAAATAATTATATGATATACTGTAAGTGTGTCTCTGTCTGTTAATACTGATACTAGCTATAGCAGAACATAACCAATGAAGAAACAGAATCACAGAAACAAAATTAGGATAATAACAATAATATAGAATTGGGGAACTGACATATCTCTACCCACAGTACCCACACAGTGCAGAGAAGTGAGCAAAAAATGTATCTTTACCTCAAGTAAATAGTGCCAAGAATCTGTGATAAAATTATTATTTTTGTGTTTATTTTTGTTTTCACAAGCACACCTAAGAAATTTAGAAGACAGATTTTTTTAAACCAAAACCTTTGCTACTTCAAAGTGGACGTATTTCACAAAAGGGCCTCAGTATAAATTTCCTATATAAAATGCAAGAGCAGGCTTTTGAAATTTTATAATATATGATTCAATTTAGAATACAATTTCATTTGGCAAATTAATATTTAACATGAATGTGAAGAAATAACTTCAACCTGTAAAATATAATAGTCATCCTTTAGGAACAGGCAGCCGATTAATATTAATAAATAAATACTCTTTTGTTTGTGAATACCATGTACCATAGAGAAAGAAGAACTTGTTACCAGTAAGGGGGGAGAATTTTCAGAAGCCTGTTTTTTATTTCTCTTGCTAATAAACTTTACACTGAAATTAATATTAGTTTTGTTCTTTCGGCCAGGGTTTTTCTGTGGCCCATTTGTCCCATTTTGGGATTTACAGACTTTAGGCATGTATGAAAGTGAAATCCACAAGCCTGATTTTGAGTTCCAGGGCCAGGCCTATTTTTAGTTTTTAGTTGGATTTACTGCTTTTTTGGGATATTCGGGTCTTTTTGGGCCCCAAACAATGCCCAGCACCTTCAAGCATCCCAAACTGTCTCAAGGACATGTCTAAAAATGAAATTCTAGTTTGACTTGGTTTTGGGTTTTTACCCTTTTGACATTTTGTTTTGTGTTACAGCCAAAGTATTTTCACTGGCTTGCGCTGATGTGCTGTTTCTGTTAATTCTAAATTATTATTTTTCATGTTTTAATGTTATTTTTATGAGTTTAGTATACTATTTGTTTTATGAAACTTCCCAAGGAAAAAACACAAAAACTCCCAAAATGTCTACTAGAGGGGTGTATTACTGTCATATCATGTTTAGTAATAAAGGCAAATACTGGATCTTTATAAAAAATATTTATTCTTAATTAATTTATTCTTAACAAAGATGCTCTATAATAACATAAAGCTCCATGGAACACAAAAAGGTAAAAAGGAGTTTCCAGCAGAAGTAATCCAAGGCGAAGAAAGTCCCAAAATGAAAACCACAAAGAAAACTCAACAACAGAGATCAGATTAAAAAAATCCAGTAAATCACAGAGCACAAGAAGAGTCACAAATTCAAGAAACCCGCCACTCCCAAGCACAATCAAATTACCTGCAAGACACCATGAGCTGTCCTGAGGGCAGCCCTTTGCCATGTTGGGAAGGTGGCCCCACCTCTTGGGAACCAAGGACAAAACACAAGATACATAAAAGTCATAACACAAACACACAAAAACTAAAGAATAATTCAATTCATAAACAAATGCAATAGTAACACACAGAAACAAATAAAAATGTACAAAAAAAGACATAAATGAAGAATTTAAACCCTGCCAGAGGAGGAACCCCACCTGAAATAAAACAATTTGTTATTTATGTCCTGTTCCTTTAATTATGCTGACAGCCCCTGTAATTTGTGAGTGGATCCCCTGAAGGCATGGCCACCCCGACACAACTGCTGCCAGGTCCTCTTGCATTATAGTGCAGTCAGAATGAGAGAACCAGAAGTGGATCATTGCGTTTGAGTTGGAGTTTACTGTGAATATTTTAGCTATTGATTTTTTTCTGGCCTGCAGTTGTTCTAATGGTCACTTGAAGGTACATGCCAGCCTTGGGATTTGGGGAAATATTCTTGACCCTGGAAGTAATTTTTGGGATGGCCATGATGTTAACCCTAGAAGAAGAGTAAAGGCTGCTCCCTGTCAGAAGCATCACTTTTAACTGATTTACTTGCCAATAGCCAAATGAGAGTTTCTATTTAATTTCACAATATTATTATACCACTGAGAAGTTTTCTTTAACCAGTTAACCAAAATGTGGGAGACAATTGCTGCTGGAACTTTTTTCAACATTGTTATTTAGTTGCCAGTTATTTGCTTACTCTGCACTGTCAAGTCAAATAATTAAAGCAATATGAATCATTAGCAGCAGCAATTATAAAATTGGTTGCAGCAAAAAGTTTAAGCTACTTGAAGGAACTGAGCTGAACTAAAAGATATCTTAAAGGAATGTTGAAAAATAGGCCATATGCACCCTCTAGTGGAAAAAAATAGTTAGTTTGTAAGAAGTAACACCATTACAATTACTCTGTTGTCAGTGTAGTCATTTCATAGGTTGCTTGTACACCATATAAAATGTATTGATTAAAGAACATTCAAAAGATAGTTTTCTTGGGAACTTTTCTGGCACAAAAAAGTAAAATTCAAAATATTCTTGTATTCAGCCTAAACACTATATGAATGAATCTTATAACATCATTACAACAAAAACAAACAGCAAAAAAATAAAAGCCTAGTGGGTTTCCTAACCCACTCACATTTCCCAAATAAAGGCCAAGACTCCTTTTATTTGCAAACCTCCTTTATCCATATTCCCTCTTCTCTGCTGGAAAACATTTGATTCTATTGACTTTCTAAATTTAAATATAATCTAAGTCTCAATAATAATGTACATATAGTGGCACAAGCCATAATGTATACTCTCACTGTACTACTTTATTGAAAATATTGTTTAAATTTGATCAGTAAAGATAAATATTAGCTATAAGGTGGCATAGTAGTGCAGTGGTAGCGCTGCTGCTTCATAGCAACTAGACCAAGTTCCAGGTCCAGTTTAAGTTGCATGTTCTCCCCATGACTGCATTGATTTCCATTTACAGTCCAAAGTCATGCAGGTTAGGTGGGCTGTAGATACTAAATTGGCCCCTGATGTGTGTGTATGTGTGTGTATATTCACGCTGTGATGGGTTGGCACTCATTTCAAGGATCCTTTCTGCCTTGCATCCAATGCTTGCTGCAACAGGCTCCAGCTTCTCTATGACCTTGTTTAGGATTAGCATGTTTTAAAAAGGATGGATGGTGAGGAGATACGTTATAAGTCATTCATGAAGAAATCCAAAACATTTAACAAAGCCATACATACATGATCAGTAGATGGCACTTAAGAGCTGTCCTCACACTTTGAATGAACACCAAGGGAGCTCAGAAAAATGAAAAATGATGATTAAAAAAAAGAAATACATAAGAATAAGTAAACAGAAAAGGAGTCAAAGTAATCCGAATAAAAAACAGAAAAAATAGAGACTTCCTGGACCTACTTACTCATGATAATTTGTCTCTTCCTATAAGGTGGGAAGACTGGTCCACTTGCACACAAGGAAATCCATATTATCCAGGCCTCTCTTACACCTGCCAGTTGAAACCTTGCCTCTCACAATGCTCCAGTGTTCAAGCTGATTGGCACTATGACCAGAAGATGGACGTCCTGAACCATTTCTAGCATTAGGAATGTCTTGCTGTATTCAAGTGGGCCTCCTGTTTTACCTGCAGTCCTGAACTCCAGCCCTTCTGAAGCTTGATGAACAGGTTTTGACTTGAGTCTTATCCCTGACTCCACTCTGTTAATGTTTATTTCAATTCTCCTTACTTTTCCCAATAATTGTTTAACCGATTTTGGTTAATGTGGAGTCTCGAGGGGCTTCAAACTTGTCCTAGATCCCCAGGTTTTGTAGTGTTTTGGGTTGCTGCCCCGTGAGGAGGATTTAAGTGTCCTGTGCTCCACTCTTCTTGGTGCTGGCTTGTACTTGCTGATTGACATCTTGTCTCTATTGAAAACCTTAGTTTTTTTTTTTGGCAAATATTTATTATTGTGCTATTTTGAATTTTTTTGATTTTGGCTCAGTTCTTAGTCAGTTTGCTTGTCATGTGGGAATTTGTCTTTGTAGTTTTGCTTTTGTTTTCTTTGTTAATTTAACTTCAATCAAATTAAAATTCAGTTATTTCAGTTATTGGTTCCTCAGATTAAAGATTAGATTAAATGTTTTGTTTCTATAACTCAGGAGGTTGTAATTTCAGTTTTTTTTTTGTTTATCGTGAACTTCATGTGGATTTATGAAAGTTATACTTGTATGTGTACTTTGAGTTATTTAAATAAAAATGTGTTATTTGAAGTAATTTAACTAAATTAATTCAGCTCTAATAGTTTGCTAAGTGTTTTTTTCCAGTTTTGGCCTTTACACTGGGAGGTAATCATAACTGTAGCAGTGAGCTACAGGATACCTAACATACTGTACAAGCTGCTGCCATCTATCAGCATGGTGAACTCCTAATGTTTTTTCATAACGTTCCCCACTGTCCTTCTATTATTCAGTCATCCCACAAACAGCTATATCCAACAATCCTTTCATTATATAAAGACCTCTCCTCAGCTACCAATGCTGACACATTGTAAATAGCGACCATTATACAAAAATTTTTATGGTCAATGTTTGATGCTGAAAACTACTTCAAATCTAATACTGACCCTATTTATCTTTGCAAAATATATATATCATTTTGGTTTAGAATTAAAAAAACAAGTCCAGTTAAATATATTCTGTGATTTTAGTTACTAAAATTATGAAAAAAATATGTACATAATTCTGAAATTAAATAATCAGATTGGAAGAAATCAAAGAAACATCACCTATTTAGTAAAATGTCACAGATGATGATGAATTTATTATGAAGCAGCCTTTAAAATGAAAACACTTAAACAAAATGTTTCTGTAGTTTCTTTTTTCAGCTTTCTGTGGTGGCAAACTGCACCACCACCACCTAATCAAAGCACCATGATGTCCTTACATTGATGGATTAAAGGCCAGAAGTCCACATGACCATCATCATCAAATTCTTCCATTAGATCCCTGAATACAATGAGGACTGATTGAGGTCATTTATGTTAGGTTCAATGCCTATAGAGGGCTGGGCGGTCTTGTAGCCTGGAACCCCTGCAGTTTTTTTTTTTTTTTGTTTGTTTTTTCTGGCCTCCCTGGCCATCGGACCTTACTTTTATTCTATGTTAATTAACTGTTCCCTAATTTTAATTCTTATTTATTTTGTCTTATTTTCTCTTTCTTCATTATGTGAAGCACTTTGAACTACATTATTTCTATGAAAATGTGCTATATAAATAAATATTGTTGTTGTTGTAGTAATCCATACACCATACACTACAATTTTTAGCTGAAGTCTATAGCCTAATATGCATTTAATCAGGAATAGCATGTTAGTAATAGCAATGCCTCAAGAAGCACAGATGTGAACATTAAAGGTTAATTCCTAATTAACAGACTGCTTTATTACAGTTGATTAAAGCGTGAACATCTTTAATTAGAATACGCAGACTTATTTTCAAAATCCTTCCAACAATCATAGGAAATTAGTATTTCCTTATCATCTTATAATTGAATGCAATAAAGTATGTGTGTAAAATGTAATTAAGCATATTAGGCCCTGTAGGTCATAGTTTAGAAAAATTTTAAAAATGTACTTAATGTTTAAGGGGACAAAACTGACTTTCAAGCTTCTTAGGAGTGAAAGGAATTTTACAGGAAAGGTCTGAAAGCCTTACACCTTCTTTGTCCTTCCTAAGAAAAGAAATATTCACACCCTTCATTCACTAAATGGATGCAATAGAAAAGGGCTCTAGCCACCTTTGCCCTTCCCGGCTATCACATGATGAAACTTAACTCAACATTTGTTGCTGTGTGGAGAAAGGTATGTTGCCTTAAGATATGGCAAAAAGCAGAAGTAGCCCCAAGGTTACAGGGTTGCAGAACCCAAAACAGTGCTTGCATGCAAATTTACAGTAATCCCTCCTCGATCATAGGGGTTGTGTTCCAGAACCCCCCGCGATAGGTGAAAATCCGCGAAGTAGAAACCATATGTTTGTATAGTTAGTTTTATATATTTTAAGCCCTTAGAAACTCTCCCACACTGTTTATAAATATTCTCCGCACAGTTATACAGTAAACCCTTGTTTATCGCGGTTAATCCGCTCCAGACAGATAAATGAATTTCCACGGAGTAGGATTCTTTATTTATAAATCTAATATTTTCGCAGTTAGAGCATTAAAAACCAGTTTACAGCCTTCTAAATAGGTTTTTAAACATTATTAGAGCCCTCTAGACATGAAATAACACACTTAAGTCAAAAGCTTAAACTGTGCTCCATGACAAGACAGAGAAGACAGTTCTTTCTCACAGTTAAAAGAATGCAAACATATCTTCATCTTCAAAGGAGTGCACGTAGCAGAGAATGTCAGAGAGAGAGAGAAAACTAAACAATCAAAAATCAATGGGGCTGTTGGGCTTTTAAGCATGTGAAGCTCCGCAATAAAGCGGCCGCAATGAAGGAATCAAGGAGTGAAGGTAGTCTTTCAGCATTTTTTACAGGAGCGTCCATATCTTCTAAGCAAACAGACTTTGTGCAAACAGCCCCTCTGCTCACACCCCCTCATCAGGAGCAGAGAATGTCAGAGAGAGTGAGAGAGACAGAGAAAAGCAAACAGTCAAAATTCAATACGTGCTGATAGAGCTTTTAAGAGTGTGAAGCACCGCACGGGAAGCATATCGTATATCATTGAGGAGTTTTATTTAATACATAATATGTGCTCTGATTGGGTAGCTTCTCAGCCATCTGCCAATAGCGTCCCTTGTGTGAAATCAACTGGGCAAACAAACTGAGGAAGCATGTACCATAAATTAAAAGACCCATTGTCCGCAGAAATCCGCGAACCAGCAAAAATCCGCGATATATATTTAGATATGCTTACATTTAAAATTCGAGATGGAGTGAAGCCGCGAAAGTCGAAGCGCGATATAGCAAGGGATCACTGTAGATACCTTATTCTGCATGATCAGCTTCATGGTTTCATTCAAGTCCAGTTAATGGCTTAAAGTTCAACACAGCTTGCCCTGCCACAAGAAAAGAATTTAGCAATATGAAGTTTGTCATCCCACAATAAGTAGCATAATCTAGTATTGGCAGTTTACTTTTCTCTGAGACAGGTTAAGAGTATTTGTAACCCTTTCTCACTGTTGTAAACATCAATAAATTTAATAAGAATGTCTTAATGAAAAGGTGACCATTAATATTCCCTCTAAGCAGAGGCTCAATGCATGCAGATCTTTTATATGTAAGCAGCAAGTTTTTAAAACCAAGAGTTTTTGAGCGCCAGTATTAATTAGCAACGTTCATTTTAACAAAATATTCTGGCATAAACCATTCCACTTTAAACCCCAAACACAATTTTTTCAGTGTATTACTTGAACTTTCTTCAACTTTGCGATTAGACAGGGTTGAAATGACAAAGAAACAACAACACCAGGCGTTACAAGGAAACAACAGCACAGACTTTCATTTTGCAGAATGTTTTTTAAACTCAATTAAAACAGTTTACTGTTTAAGTTTATTTCAATTTTATTTAATTTTTGATAATTTAATTTTGTTTTAAAGTCCTGTCTTTTTGTTCAGCTTAGGGGGAACATTGGTGGCCAGGAGGGAAAAACACTACAGCATGACTAAATTTAAAAAACATGATTTGATTGAAATAAAAAATGTCTTGAACAATTTGCTAAAAGTGTCTCATGATGGCATTATTTGTCAGAGATGAACATCTGCTTGGTGAATAACAACCACTGTCTTTCACTGGAAGACCCTCTGACTCTAGCCAGCCTTCTAGCACTGAGGTAGGGGATGATTTCAATTTAAGTTCCCTTTTTTTTAGGAACTTAAAGGTATTGCTATCATTTTGTCATATGTATATTATGATATGCTTACAGTTGAATATTTTTTCCATTCTTCTGGGTTATTTTGATGAACTTTTTCAGGCGCAGGTTAGATTTTGGAACATGTAGAGTTTATTTAAATTAGTTGAAAAATCTTTTTTTCCTTTATGACACCATCTTTGTGTTCATGGGTTACATTATTTTGAGGAGCAGTTGCTACCATATTGCTAAAGAAATGACTTGGAAGTGATGTCAGCAGTGAGACTGTACAGTATAAAGGTCACTCTGAGCACTTTCTCATCATCTGAATTTGTGGAGAAAACAGCAAAGAGTTTAATGTGTGCTCACTTAGTGTTCCTGGCGAAATGGCATTTGTGCAACAATTGAGGGTTTTGTTTTCTGACTCGACCATGGTGTTCATTTGAATTGAATTGTTGCTTGTCTGCTGGCTCTAGTCTCTTCTTCAGGATGTTTATAAAAATAAGTACTGCCTTTTTTATCTATGGCAGTATACCTTGATTCACCTAAGAAAGAATTTTAATAGAAAAGAATAGAGCATGTTGGTTGAATTTAATGTTGACTTATTGTAAATATTTTAAAAGTTAAACATGAGTAAATGATATCAGCTAAATAATGTCATTAGTGAAATTAACTGGATTTCAGATCTAATACAGTACATAGTTAAAATTGTTGTATCAATTTAATTGCCTGCTAGTGTCTTGTAGGACAAAGTGGATATTTTTTGCAAATTTTAATAGGGATTTAGTGGCACACAAGACTTTTAAGAGAACAGATGTAACAATAATGCAAATATTAATATTCAGTCCTGCATATTATCTGATAGCAAAAGTGTAAATCAGAGTTGAGCTGACACCTCAGTAGAGACTCCTTCCGACAAAAGGCAACCAAATTAATTTTAGCCTTGAGACCACTAACTGAGCTCTGGCTGGATGGGGTGGACAAAAGAATGTTCCTATAAGCATGTACTGGATCTGTAATTGGAAGGGGCATTGAACCAGTCACCAGAGGTTAAACCTTCCTTCATAACTAGCTGCATACATTCATCTCTTCACTCTCTTTGGGTTAGCTGAAAGTTAAGGATCTGTGCTCTTTTCTGAAAACTGATGAGCTGCACTCTTTGCGGAGCTGAAAGGTGATGATATCTTCTCTTTAGGTTATTTGAAACTTGATGAGCCAGTCTCCTGGGGGAGCTAAAAGTTGACAATTCATTATATTTGGGTTAGCTGAAAGCTGACAATCTCTTCTCATTGGGGAGCTAAAAGCTGACAATCCACTCTCTACTTTGGAGACCTGTAAGCTGATGAACTGCTCTTCTTTTGGGTTAACTAAAAGCTGACAATCTATTCTCTTTGGTGGGAGCTTAAGGCAGACAATCCACTTTCTCTCTTTGGAGTGAGAAGCCATCCACTCTCTGTGGATGCAAAGAGCACATATGCCTTCCTTTGCCAGGAAGTTACTTTCCATTCAGTCTTGGAGCTGGACATCCTAAAATGCTCTAAGATCCACTCTGCCAAGCCAACCTCTGTGCCAGTGACTACACCCAGTCCAAGAAGACTGACAAACAGCATTACTGTAAGAAAGAACTTCAACACCAACATTCTTGTGACAGAAACAGTAACAGCTTTTTCATATGAAGTTGCAGAGGGCACAGCAATGAGCCTAACAGTGAGCTGCAGCATCACAACACAGAAAAAGGACCGTGTAGAAAAGACAAAGAATGCTTTCCAAGACCCTGGAGTGACAACTCCACACAACATCATCCTTAAAGACGTGGTATTGTAAAATTGTTTATTATTTAAATAGACAGTAAAAAGCCAGCCTCTTCTGTGTTATATCGTTGTCTGTCTTGTGTCATGTTTTTTGTGTCAATATATATGCATTTATCATATTATTATAATCTGTGTGTTTATCAGTGAATTGTATTATTATGTTTCTTAATAGGAGTGTACTTTAATTACCTTGTTTCAAGTCTAAAGGCCGCAGTCCACCTATAACAGAGAAAATGATGGGAAATAAAGTGGGAGCCTTACCAAATTGTTTAATTACTGGAATTTCCAAAGGGAAAACTAACAATTAATCAACTAATTGATTAACAATAATCAGTCAATTCCGTTTCTCACAGCCATACACTATTTCCCTTGGTGGGTAAAACAAAGAACCATCACTTATTTCCTACAATGCAAATTGGGCTGGAATACTGTCTCATTACAGGATATTTAAATACTTTCTCCACTTGCTATTTTTCATTTACAACAAAAGGTTTATGGACAGAAAGGTAATATTTTGAGTCTGGTCACTAGTTACTGTATATGTCACCCACTGGTGAACTGAGGGCATGGAAGACTGTGATTTAATGCTGAGTTGGCACCTCTTTCTTCCTTCCCTTGTGGATGCATTTACCTAGAACTGTAAGTAGACATTTACTCTGAAGGGAACATACAATTAGACCTTGCTGAAGTGCTATGGAAGTTTAATGAGACGCACATACAAGCAACAGAGTAAGACTAAGAGCAAGTGTTATATAATACAAAATAACAGAGAAGCAAGGAAGGCTCAGTCCCTGTGAATGAGGCATAAGTTCCACTAAGAAGGGTAATCTGTAAAAGTCTGGGGAACATCAATTACTGTATAGTATAAATGCTCACTTTTCAATACCAGGAGCCTTATTACCTGTACTTCAGAACAGGTGAATCCATCTGAAGCTAAGCATGTTCGGGCCGTGCCAGTACTTAGATAGGAGATCATCTAGAAAAAAGCTTGAGTTGCTGCTGGAAGAGATGCTTCCCCTGTGGTTTGTGTGTGGATCCTAATGTCCCAGTGCAGTGACAGGGACACTGTTTTGTAAAAATGGCAGCATCCTTTGGATGAGACATAACAATGTGGTCCTGACTCTCTGTGCAATTAAGGATCCCTAGGGATCTTTTGGAAAGAGCACAGTGTATCCCAATGTCCAGGCTAAATTACCCTTCATGGCCTAGTGATTCTATCCCCTTAATAATCTCCTGTATCTAACTGGCTATCTCTCTCACCCCTTAAACAACTAACAGCTAATGTGTGGTGAGCGTACTGGTGCAAAATGGCTGCCATCTCATTATCCAGGTGAATGCTGCACACTAGTGGTGGTTGAAGTGGCTCCTCATTCTCTATGTAAAACGTTTTGAATTGTGAGAAAAGTGTTTTATAATTATAAGAAAATATTATTAATAATAATTACATTTTTATATCAGTATTTAAAAAAATCATACAAACTGATTATTTTTGTCACAAATTTTAATTGTAGGCAATCTTTCTGTTTTAGTTATAGTATATATGAACTCTTTGGCAGTCAAGCCAAAATAGCAGTAAACCTACAGTTACAGTGTTTAACCAAAACAGGTCAGTCTTGGTCCCAGTTTTTGGTCCAAAGAAAAAGTGTAAATTCACCTGTGACATTCATTCTTTAAAATTTGTATTTCTGTCAAGCAATGAGTATGCTAAGAAGAAAACACTGAGCCTTGTCTAAAATTTTGCTTTTACACAACATCCCAAACTGAGCAGTCTGTCTGGGGTCAGTAATGTTACACCAACAAATGTCCCTAGCACCAGTGTGTTAGAGCTTATTTTTGGAGGCATTGACCTGTCAAATGAGCCTGTCTGGCAAAATATGTTTACTGAATGTGTAGGTGTCCAGAAAAGGATGATGCCAAATGTTAAGGCAGCACAGGAAAAGAAAGAAGGCAAATAACTCATTGCTGTTTATCAAAAATGGATGTCAGTTTTCTTCTCCCTAAAAAGGACATGCTTTTAAATGAGCAGTAGATAAATATACAGGTAAACAGCAATGCACAAGAAAAAAAATACTGCAGAAAAATTAAGAAAATTAAATGATAGGGATGGTATATCGTTCTGATCTGGTTATTTCTATATATTCTGTTATGACACAGAAAATAGGATTTTAAGTTATTATATTTTAATTGTTATTCTGGTAATGCCATTTTTTCTAAAAACAATCTTTCTTCATGACAATTAGAGGTAATTAACCTAGATGGTTTTAAATGTTTTTAGAATTTCATCTCTTGTTTATTGGCCTTTGTTTCCATGATGTCCCTCTTGTGTGATTTCCCCAGTACTTCTCACCTCTGTCATTTATCTCACTTCTGATTTTGCCTGCTCCCATTCTTGCCATATCATCTTCTGGGCCTCATTTAAAAAACATTTTGTGATTTTGAGTAGGAAAATATGCACACTCCATAATTAGGAGAATGCATACGGCAAAAAAAAAAATCAGATTTATAAAACCTGGCATATACATTTCTACTAAATGTATCTGAGATAGAAGTTCTAAATTAGAGGCGTGCAAAGGACCTTTATTTGTTGGCCTAGATGCAGGTGTCAACAACAACAACAGAAAGGATGTTGAATGGCAACATGTTACTGCTGTTGACAGTGCCATGAGGTCCAGCCATATCTTCCCTGAATTAGAATAAAATAAAAGGTTTAATCTCTTGCAATGAAGTGGATCGCTAGTCACCAGGAGAGTGTGTCTTTAATGGGAGGAATAAAAGGACAATAACACTTATCTGTAATTGAAGATGCCTTTCTGTGCAGCATTATGCCAGAGCAGTTTTGACAATAGGCAATCTCATCTTGGCATCACAGGTGACTTGTATGTGTATAGAATGTTGCTGCTTATGGTTAACAAAAGCAGCTTGCAAATATGTAACACTGGTCCTCTTGAAATCATATATATCATATTTAGGAGGTGTAATATGTAATGGCTTGGTGATATGAATTATTATGTGTGCTAATGCTAGGCTCTCATCGTGGCGCTCAAGAGACTGAGTGAGGAGTCTAAGTGTCTGAGCTTGCGAGTGTCCTGGATAATAACCAAGATCCAGGCCTTTAATGACCTCTTGGGCACAGCCATCAGCAGTGTGTCTGTTTGTGGACAGTGTTGACCTTGTTGAGAGGTTTACTTACCTTGGCAGTGACATTCATGTCTCTGGTGACTATTCCTATGAAGTCAGTAAATGGATTGGGAGAGCATGGGGGATCATGAGGTCACTGGAAAGGGGTGTGTGCTGCTCCCAATATCTATGCAAAAGGACGAAGGTCCAAGTCTTTAGAGTCCTGATGCTTCCTGTCTCGCTATATGGTTGCGAGACATGGACGCTATCCAGTGACCTGGGCTGAAGACTGGACTCCTTTGGTACTGTGTCTCTCCGGAAAATCCTTGGGTACCATTGGTTTGACTTTGTGTCGAATGAGTGGTTGCTCATGGAGTCCCGAATAAAGCACATTACCTGCATTGTGAGGGAGCGTCAGTTACGGCACTACGGCCATGTGGCGCGTTTCCCCAAGGGTGATCCAGCTCGTAAGATCCTCATTGTTGAGGACCCGAGTGGCTAGACCAGGCCAAGGGGTCGCCCACGTAACACCTGGCTGCGGCTGATAGAGGGTCATTTCCGGAGGGTGGGACTAGACCGTGTATCTGTACCAGTCAGTGCATGCTCCCCAACTTGACTTGGCTAGTCATCATTCAGCTGGTTTGGCCACATTTCCTTGCTTAATCAAGGGTGCCCAAATTTCCCAGTTTCTACAAAATATGGTATACACATGGGTCAGAGACCATAAATATATGCATGTTCTTCCATCAGGTTTTTTTTATAAATCCCAATATATGTATAAAAAGTTGTGTAAGCATATGTTAAGACACTAAGTGCATACACAAGCTGTATAAATCGCTTTGTGCTCACAGCATATAGCATATGAATTGCCGATTATATATCACAATCATCTTTTTCAAACCTTTCTGACCTTTTCAATATTCAACCTATTGGATCACCTGCAATTAAGACATTTAGAGATCTCCATATTCATAATGTGTTTGCAAGTTTTGAAAAATTGTAATCCAAATCGCAATTAATCGGCCAGTTAAACCCTTTTTTTCTTATGTACAAGTTAAAAACTTTGATAAAAACAACCTACCCAGCTTCTTGCACCACTCAACCTTGTCTATTTCTGCGGCAATATTGGCTATTCAGAGTGAACCCTCTTGACAACATCTCTAGAGAATTTACTCTTTCATTATCCTAGGGAACAATGGAAAAGGGATTGTTCAATTATCATAGCCCAACCAAAAAAAAATCATCAATCACATATATTTCATTTAAAATTGTTTAAAATGTAACCAGGGCAAAATCCGAATTGTTAGCAATATCATGAGACACCTACATTGCTAGGCCTTATGGTCTGAGAATGTCCTACATTTTGGTACCAAATTTTTATATCTCTTGGATAGCCTTGGTTTAGAATAATTTATAATTACATTAGCAGTATTTGGAGTTCCCCAAGATGTGGTTAAAGCGTGGTAATAGAAATCAGTTGTAATATCATGTACTTAACCCCAATACTACCATAGACATATTGTTCTCAACTAGAAGAATCCCAATCTACCTTCTATAACTCAATGGGAAAATGGTGTACTATATAATCAGAAATTGGAAAAAATCTAATTCTTTTCATGATGGATCAGTTAAAAACTGACAAGAATTCATGAATATAATTCCAAAATTGGCATGTTGGGCCTCTACTCTGTCTTACCCTACCTGCTGTTTAATCATATATATTAAAACTATTCTAGATGAAGCTCTCTATTTGAGTTTCTTTCATTTACTTTTTAGGTTGGATATGAATGTTGACTTCATTTTTTTGTTGATTTTAAATCGTTCCCTTGTATTTACTTTGCTAACCTTATTTGTTTGATTGACTTGTATTCTGCTGTAATGTTTTCTTCTCAGATAAAGGGATAAAAGATAAAGTGAAAGGTCCCAATGAAGATAAAGCTATACATACTGCAAATGTGAAGCCAAAAAAATGCTGCAATAATTACAAAACTACAAAACTATCAATTCTTCCTTCCTCCTTTAAATGAAGTGACATGACTTACATTCTGTCCGTTTCTCTTTCTTCTGAAAGTTTTTAACATAATGTATACGGAAGAGTTTAGGGATTTCTATAGCTTCATTTATTAATTTAGGGTGAGCGCACCGAGAGGATATAAGAATATAAAATGGAAAAGTATACCATCCATTTCTACTTGCACACAGTTTTCACTGAATTATATAAAACAAAAGAATCAAAATTAGAAACATTTAGCCCTCATTCATAATAAAAATCTGAATGATTTAGAATACTAAATTACATCATCAGTTACTGCACTGATCTAACAGGAAACACTTTGTGCATTGTTTTTACAGCAGACCATATGACAGTTGTTTAATATTGGATACACTCTGTAAAATCATATAAAAACATAAACATTTATTATATAAAAATACATTTAATGAATGCCTTCGATAATTATCCTTCCTAATTATCTCATTAGCAATATAATAATTATTATTATTTATATAGCACTTTTCTCACTACTCAAAAGCGCTCAGTAATTGCAGGGTAAGATCCCAACAGATCACAGTCCCTATTGGCATTTACGGGATTCGACCCGGCAACCTGCTGATTACCAGTCCAGATCCCTAGCTTCAGAGCCACCACTCTGCCTAATATCACACTGTAAATACTATATACATAACAGTAGCCTGTAATAAGTGGCCCAGTGAACAAGGGTTGTGCACCCAGGAAAGGGCAACTCATGACAAGAATAGAAATCAGCAACATGTAGAGTCTACACTCATTTTGACAATGCAGGCATAGTGAGTGTTATTTACAGTGGTAGCTGTGCTGGAGTCAAGTATCTAATGAAATAAAACCAGGCCTTCATTAGGTTCAAACCTTAGAATCTTTTACAAAACTATAGTTTTGCTGTAAGCCTTGAAATTTTAATAACATGTTCATAGTGCACACATAAAGAATTGATAATTTTTTATGCAGCCAGCTGTAAAGTTAATAAATTAGACTCTTTCAACTTCGGAGAAAATGTAGAGATTTGACATTAAAAATTTTATCAGCTGGTTAACTGTCATATTTCCTCATATTAACCTTTTTGAAAAATGTTCCCAAATTACTGAGCGATACAGTAATATAATTTTAAAACATCATGGGGCTTTTGCTGTGGCCTGATTTTGGAATATTATTTGCAAAACTGTGGGAGTGTAAGTTGAGATAACTATGCAATGATATAATCAGAGGTTAATTCCAGGGAGTTAGTGAAATCATTTTACAAATGAGTATGTATGATGCACTTATGAAAAGCGAAAACATCAGGGGCTTGAGATACCATATTCAGAATGAAATGCCTGTATAATGGATATTTCCTTGCAGAATACACAATTGCTGAGCAGAAACCATAAGAAACTATGTCAGCATGTGAATTGAAATTGGGAGGGGAATTGCTATTTTCTTCAAAACGACAGTTATTACACTATATTCCAATTAAGGTCTGAATTAACAATTTAAGGTATGAATTGTGTTCTCTCAAGAAGAGCAACTCTTAAAAAAGTATCACTCCATGACATGACTTACTTACCATAAGTCTCTTAAAACCTTGAGGATAAGCAGTCATCTAGAATAATTTGACTCTTTCATTCAGTCATTGCTGCTAAACATTGCCATTTTAACCATATTTGCATTAGTAATATGTGTATATCTATGTGTTAAGTTAGAAGGGAAAAAGGCTTAAAAAAGGCTTTACAAAAGCAGTACAAAAAAGACACGGCAGCGCAAAAAGGAAACATAAGCATCCCTGTACTAAAGGGCATGTCCTACTCCAACAGACTAAGATAATTAAACCTCTTTAGTCTTCAGTACAGCCTGCTTGGAGACCCAATCCTGTTCTTCAAAATTCTCAAAGGCAGCAATAAAGCTGATTAGTCAGAAGTCTTTTTACAATGAATCACATATCTGAGGTTACTAATAAAAATGAAGGGAAATATATTTAAGATAGAAGTCAAGAAACACTACTTCAAACTAAGGTCACAGAGGCCTAAATAAGGCTACTGATTCATGAAGTTAAAGCAGCTTCTGTTGGCTTTTGAAAAAAAGAAAAAAAAAACAGTTTATATTTTCTTCATCAGAAAGTCTGTTCCAAAATACAGATATTAAAGCTTTATTATTTTAACTACAGGAACAGTGCTGACTCCACATGGAGTTTTCACATTTTCTCATTGTTTGTGTTTGTTTGGTTTTTTTTTTCTTCTTTTTCTTCCAGGTCCCCCAGTTTTCCTCCCACATCCCAAAGATGTGTGTGTTAGACTAACTAATGAGTCAATACTGGCCTTTTGCGGCAGTGTGCATGTAAGTGGGCACAGTAATGAGCTGGCACTGGGAAATATCTGGTTCCAGTCTTAAAGGTAGGGCTTCAAGTATAGGCTCTACAACCTTTGACCCATAATTGGATAAAGCAAATTTGAGAATGTTACGTTATTTGTTAACCAACTTCAACTTCTGTATTTGGCATTCTACTAGTAAATAACATTTAATATTCATACACATCTCTGTTTTCTCTTTTAAAATTTAACAAAGTGTGTCAAACCCAAAGAGGGCTCTTTTAAAAATAAAACAAGGTTCTCACAAAGTAGCATGCATGAAAGATTTTACTATAGACTATTTGAACATCAGCAGTTTTTTGCTCTCTTGGTAGAAGGAGAATTTTATGATTCAAACATGATAGAGTACTTCGTTAGGAACCCTCAGCAAGCAGCAGAGTTTCTATCAGAGCTCTTGGGATCTACAATTTTAAGCTAATTTGCAATAGCAATGTGACTTATGGCACTGCAGACATTTGTAGCACAGAAATACAGTCTGTAGGCTGTACCACCATCAGAGCTGAAGAAGCATCTTGCTTATTTACAGTAAGAATATTTTACAGTACTGCTTTAGTTAAATGACATATATGGTTCTCTAATCTCTGAGATATACACTGTTTCTTTGGCTTTGACTAAAGGTTGTGATTTCATAAGCTGGTTATTCTGATCATACTTAAAGCTTTTTCTTTTGCAAAAAAAAAAAAAAGTTCATTGATCTTCTGTCAGTGAATTTGTCATGTGGCCCTATCTTATGTGGCACTGGAATACTGGTTAACCCAGGAACAAAGAATCTAGGAATCAAGTTTAGGAAATAAGGTCAAGATTCAAGATTCATGTCATTTCATCCATACTACAGTAGTGCAGCATACAGTGAAACGAAACAACGTTCCTCCAGGACCATGGTGCTACATAGAACACAGGACAATGAAGACTCCACGACACATAACATAAAGACACGTAATATATAACAAGGTGCATGTGAGACAAATGTGCAAACATGTGCAACATTGCAGGACAGAACACATATATCAGATGTCAGATCGGTCAATGAGTGGTCAGGAATCTGACTGCTTGGGGGAAAAAACTGTTACACATACTGGTAGCAAGGGCCCGAATGCTTCGGGCAGAAGTATAAACAGTGAGTGGGCAGGGTGTGTTGGGTCATTCACAATGCTGGTGGCTTTGCAGATGCAGTGTTTGGTGTAAATGTCCATGATGGAAGGAAGAGAGACACAGATGATCTTCTCCGCTGTCTTCACTATCTGTTGTAGGGCTTTACGATCCCTGACCGTGTAATTTCGAAACCAGAGAGTGATGCAGTTGCTCAGGATGCTCTCTATGGTTCCTCTGTAGAATATTGTTAGAATAGCCGGTGGAAGATGGGCCTTTCTCAGCCTACGCTGGAAGTAGTGAGGTTCTCTGCCAGGTGGACACTCAGGAATTTGGTGCTATTGATGACATCCACAGTTGAGCCGTCAATGTTCAATGGCAGATGGTCACTCTTAGTCTTCCTAAAGTCAGCAATCATCTCCTTTGTTTTGTCTACATTCAGAGACAGGTTATTGGCTTTACACCAGTCTGTTAACCGCTGCACCTCCTCTCTGTATGCTGACTCATTGTTGTTGCTGATGAGACCCACCATAGTCTTGTCATTGGCGAATTTTATGATGTGATTAGAGCTGTGCATTGCTGCACAGTCATGAGTCAGCACTGTGAACAATAATGGACTGAGCACACAGCCTTGAGGGGCTCTCAGTGCTCAGTGTGGTGGTCCTGGAGATGTTGTTTACAATCCTGACTGACTGAGGGCTCTCAGTCAGGAAGTCCTGAATCCAGTTACAGAGGGAGGTGTTCAGTCCCAGCAGGCTCAGCTTTTCCATCAGCTGCTGAGGAATGATTGTGTTGAATGCTGAGCTGAAGTCGATAAACAATATTTGAACATATGTGTCCAGATAAGCGAGAGCCAGATGGAGAGTGGTGGCTATTGCATCATCTGTTGAACGGTTCCGGCGATAAGCAAACTGCAGGGAATCCAGTAAGGGGGACAGCAGGGTTTTGATGTGCCTCATGACAAGTTTCTCGAAGCATTTCAGGATAATGGAAGTGAGTGCAACGGGACGGTAGTCATTGAGGTTGGATACTTGTGACTTTTTTGGCACGGGAACTATTGTGGTGGTTTTGAAGCAGGTTGGGACAATGGCAGTGCTCAGGGAGATGCTGAAGATGTCAGTAAAAAGTCCACCAGCTGGTCGGCACATTCCCTTAGTACTCTGCCAGGAATATTGTCTGGTCCTGCAGCCTTCCGTGGGTTGACTCTTCGTAGAGTATTTCTCACATCGGCCACAGTCAGATTTAATGCTTGGTCGCTAGTAGGAGAAGTGATCTTCCTCAACACAACATTGTTCTTTACTTTAAACTGTGCATAGAAGTTATTCAGCACATCTGGAAGGGAGGCATCACTGTCAGAGGTGGGTGGTGTTGTCCTGTAATTAGTGATAGCCTGGATGCCATTCCACATGCTCTGTGCATCTTTGTCACATAGAAAAAGCCCCTGTATTCTCTGGGCGTGTGTGCGCTTTGCCGCTCTGATGGTGCGAGATAGTTTGGCCCTTGCTGTTCTCAGGGCGATTTTGTCACCTTCCTTGATGGCAGAGTACCGGATCTTCAGTAGCACATGCACTTCCTTTGTAATCCACGGTTTCTGGTTGGGGCATGCAGTGATGTACTTGGAGACAGTAACATCATCAATGCATTTATAGATGTAGCTGGTCACGGATTACGTGTACTCCTTCAAGTTGATACAGTCGCTGTTGGTTGCAGCCTCTCTAAACATCTCCCAATCAGTGCACTCAAAACAGTCCTGAAGGGCAGAGATGGCTTCTGCTGGCCAGGTTCTTACCTGCTTCAGAACCGGTTTGGTGCATCTGACGAGTGGTCTGTATGCTGGAATTAACATGACGGAGATCTGAGTTTCCAAATTGGGAGCGGGACTCTGTCCTGTACGCGGCAGGAATGTTTATATAAATAACATCCAGCGTGTTCGTCCCTCTCGTTGCAAAGTCCACAAACTGATGGGATTTAGGGAGCACTGAGTTCAGATTTGCATGATTGAAATCTCCAGCGACAATAACCAGTCCATCCGGGTGTGTGTTCTGTATGTCTGTGATGGCACTGTACAGTTCCCAAAGCGCTTTCTTAGTAGTGATGAGAAGTTCGGATCATTTTACCGACTCGGACCTTTGAGTCTTGTTCAGAAAAATGATCAAATCATTTTTTGAGTCATTTCATTCAATTCTCTTTTCGGCTCAGACTGCATAGGTTAAGCTTATGGGGCTGTCACGAGATGAACGAATGACTCGAACCCGAAGACTCGAGAGATGAACTAATCAATTCTGTTTCTGGCTCAGACTGAGTTGGTTAAGCTTATGGGGCTGTCACGTGATGAACGAACGACTCGAAAAACCCGAAGACTCGAAACAGGTAAATCAATTCCAATACAGAAACTATAGGAAGTTGCGCAAATGCGCATGCGCGACTGAACGAATCACTCCCACGTGACGACTCGTTCTTCCCGAGTCACATTAAAGATTCGTTCAAAATGAACGAATCGTTCAAGAACGACCCATCACTGTTCCTTAGCATTAGCGCTGGGAGGTATGTAAACTCCGATTATGTGGATGGTGGTGAATTCCCGAGGTAAATAAAAAGGTCTACATTTAACAATCACAAACTCCACTAGCAATGAGCAGTAGCTAGAAACAAGCACAGAGTTACTGCACCATTCTGTGTCGATATAAACACACAGTCCACCACCGCGAGTCTTACCGCACAGAGTAGCATTTCTGTCTGCTCGAAACATGTCTAGCCCATCTAGGTGAATGGAGTTGTCCAGAACTCTGCTGCTGAGCCACGTCTCCGTGAAAACAAAGACACAACAGTTTTTAAACTCACGCTGGGTAGTTCGCTGGAGTCGAATGCAGAGCAGATATGGACGAGAGTACTGGCCGGCTGGGGTTAGCTTTTAGCCTAGCACGGACTCCCTCTCGCTTCCCACGCTTCTGCCTCCTCGTGCACTGCCTCCGTGTGCCTCTCCCTCGGCCATTTGCATCAGGCGACGCCGGGGACGGAAGGTCTGGTTCTCATAGCCAACCGAGGTCACACAGTTTATCCCGCAGATCATTCTTTATGTTTCTATATGAATATCGGTAACAGAGAAGCGTCTCACGTTGATATACATGTACTACTGAAAAAGAGGAAGAAAAGAAATAAAAATAACAAATATTATGTTAAAACACTATTATGGTCCGAAGAGGCCACTGCGAGCTGCTGCCACGCTGCCGAAGGTTGCAAATAAGGTTCAGCTGCCCTAATATCTACACTGCAGGTTAATTAAGAAAAGCTAAGGTATGATAAGAAACAGATGAATAACACAAGGTGTGGCATGAGATGGACAATTCAAAAGCGAACTTCAGGTTACAGCTAAGGCAGTAGACTGTCCACTAGATGTATTTTAGCACTTTTTCATCTTTATACACAAATATTCTGATAAAATGAACCCATATCTCATTCTTTGGTGCAGCATACTTTAGTAGTTTCTTTCCTGTTTTCATTTCTATAGTCATCTTTAGTTCTGTATCATCTCCAGAATAATAATACTTGAATTGGAGACTCTTGTATCAATGCAAATTAGTGCTTTATGACAAGTAGACTACAAAAGCCCAGCTAAATTGGTCCAAGGTCGTTAACTATGATGACAAAATTTGTCAAATAAATTCTGAAACATTTGGTTTTAGAAATATAGTTTTTATTTAATATTATTTACAAGAAATGAGTATATAATTCAACATCTTCAGTAGTGAGTACATTTTAAATGTTTCATTAACTCAGCATATATATGTATATAAATATATGTATGTATTATATATATATATATATATATATATATATATATATATATATATATATATATATCCATCCATCCATTCTCCAACCCGCTATATCCTAACTACAGGGTCACGGGGGGTCTGCTGGGGCCAATTCCAGCCAACATAGGGTGCAAGACAGGAAACAAACCCCAAGCAAGCGCCAGCCCACTGTAGAGTAACACACAAAACATAAAGAATAATTCAATTCATAAACAAATGCAATAGTAACACACAGAAACAAATAAAAATGTACAACAAAGACATAAAGGAAGAATTTAAACCCTGCCAGAGGTGGAACCCCACCTGAAATAAAACAATTTGTTATTTATGTTCTATTCCTTTAATTATGCTGACAGCCCCTGTAATTTGTGAGTGGATCCCCTGAAGGCATGGCCACCCCGACACAACTGCTGCCAGGGTGCCAGACCACCACAGATATATACATACTGTATATATATTGTGAACGGCACCCGGGCACAGACAGGCGGACATGTTGTTATCAAACCACCTCACGTTTATTAACCACAATATTTACAATAATTAGGTCACACAGACCCAGTCACGTGCACAAACCCCAAACAGTCACTCAGTCCTGGCCACAATGCCTTCTTCTCGGGCCGCCTCCACAACTCCTCTTGCCTCGTCCTTCTTCCACCCGACTCTAGCCCCGAATGAATGGAGACGGCCCTTTTATGGAGGACCCGGATGAGCCCCAGGTGTTCCCGGCAATCTTCTGGCCACGCCCAAGTGTGGCGGAAGTGCCGGCTGTCCTCCCGGCTGCTCTCCGGCGCCGTCATAATCTTCCCCAGCACTTCCTGGTGTGGCGGGAGTGCTGGGAAACAAGTCCCAAGGCATTGGGGCGCCTCCTGGCGGTGACCACGGGCCCCTACAGGGAAGGGCTTCCATGCCCTTGACCTGTGGCCCCAAAGCAACCCGGAAGGCAAACCCCACGTGGTCCAGGGAGGGCTCTGACCCTCTTCCGGTCCCTCCTGGCGGCCCGGCCGGGTCATGGCCCCTGGCATCCCTGACAGTGCCCCACAGCCAGCGAAGACCACTCGTGGGTAAGAGCGACCCGTCCCGAGGGCAGCAGAGCCCCGAAACGGGTCCCACTCGAGGATAGCCGGGGTCCGGCCCCGCACTCCTAGCAGGGACAGGGGCGGAGACACAATCCGAGCACCAGCCCTTGGTGCATCCCTGTGCCTCGCACAGGTTGTGCTCCCCCCTTTTACCGACACCCCGGGGCCTCCTCGATCGGCACCCCCTCCGAGACCTCCGCCCCTTTGGTCCGAGCCACTCGTTCCCCCGTAGGCTCCTCCAGCTGTGAGCGCAGCTGCGCACCGGCAGAGAGAACATTCCGCTGACGCCCGACATCAGAGGGCTGTTCCGCCACGAAGGGGTTCCTTCAGCCCGCCCGGGGTCCGCCCCTACAAAAGAGAACACAGGGGCAGAACCGCTGCCAAAGCACCCAGCTCGTGCCATGCACGGCAGCGTTCCTCCAATCACCCCGCACTTGCCTGATCGGCACCCTCTCCGCGCTTCCGTGTCCTCTCGATGATGGAGTCGCCGGCACCGCTGCTCTCTCTGCCTGCCTCAGGGATTCCCTCTGCTCCCCAGAGGGCAGCCAGCCATACGTGCACCCAGCAACGCTCTCACCATATTGGAGGAAGCGCACCCAGCCGCTTAATCCTCCCTTCACTCGGACGCCTTGACGGTGTGCGACTCCGTAACCAACGCGAGCCCCTGTCCCGCCTGGTCCCCTTCATATCGGAGGAATCGGCACCCAGCCCTTTATTCCTCCGTTCACTCTGGGACGCCATGACGGTTTGAGACTCCTTATGGAATAAAAGGCGCCTCTGTCCCGCTCTGCGTCCCTATAGTGCGGCGCAAGACGCAGCCGACTTCGGGCGGAGGGCGCTAGGACCCGGCACTTAGCAGCCCGGTTCATTCAGCGCCCTCACGGACTCCCCTCGCCGCGCATACAGCCGCGGCGCCGCACTCCTGTCGGAGGGCTGCTTACTCGAACTGATCGTTGTCATCACAGCCTTTTCAGCAGACCCTCCCGTATGCTTTACGGAGTCGGCTGTACTCACCGCCTCCGCTGTACCTCCGGCTGGAGATTCCAGCGCCGCTACCGTCCCGCTGTTGATTGAACGTTCTCAGCGCCAGCGCTTCCTCTCCAGTTCCAGCACCTCAGCCCGGAGGGCACATAGCACCTGCAACACACGCTGCCCGGCGGGCTGAAGGGACACCCCAGCTCCGCCAAAGCAGCCGGCAAAGACGGAAGTGAAGCGACGCGAGCCTACCTTTCTGTCAGCCTCCAGCGCGCCACTTCCTGTGGGCCTTCTCCTCCGCCCAATCGGGTCTCCCCTGCCCGTGATGGACATTCCTTGGTCCCGCCTCTGCAGTCATCGGCGGGCCCGCAAGACACACCGCCCAATCGCGTGCCTGTCAGGGGAGGGACTTCTGGTCCGCGCCATCTTGCCTCCCCTTCTGCGGTGGCGACGTGCCTGCCGGCAGCCCTGCTGTTGCCAGCGCCTTCGAGCTGCAGCGTCTCCTCCTCCACAGCCCTCGCTGCCGCCACGCTGCGGAGCCCGCAGACCAGCATGCGCCTGCCACCGGCGTGGATCGGGTTGCAAAGAAACTCCGGGCCCCACGGCTGCACAGGCCCTTAGCAAGGGGGACCCTTCCCGCGTACCCCAGCCCTGGGCGCTCGCTAGCGGCCGTGCGGCGGCGCTGTGGGGGCCCGCCCCCTCGCCCCAGGGAAACGCCTCCCGGGACCCTCGGTCATGGTTCCCAGCGCTTCTTCGGACCGCGTAAGATGGAAGTGAGTGCAACGGGACGGTAGTCATTGAGGTTGGATACTTGTGACTTTTTGGCACGGGAACTATTGTGGTGGTTTTGAAGCAGGTTGGGACAATGGCAGTGCTCAGGGAGATGCTGAAGATGTCAGTAAAAAGTCCACCAATCATCATCAAAATGAACGAATCGTTCAAGAACGACCCATCACTGTTCCTTAGCATTAGCGCTGGGAGGTATGTAAACTCCGATTATGTGGATGGTGGTGAATTCCCGAGGTAAATAAAAAGGTCTACATTTAACAATCACAAACTCCACTAGCAATGAGCAGTAGCTAGAAACAAGCACAGAGTTACTGCACCATTCTGTGTCGATATAAACACACAGTCCACCACCGCGAGTCTTACCGCACAGAGTAGCATTTCTGTCTGCTCGAAACATGTCTAGCCCATCTAGGTGAATGGAGTTGTCCAGAACTCTGCTGCTGAGCCACGTCTCCGTGAAAACAAAGACACAACAGTTTTTAAACTCACGCTGGGTAGTTCGCTGGAGTCGAATGCAGAGCAGATATGGACGAGAGTACTGGCCGGCTGGGGTTAGCTTTTAGCCTAGCACGGACTCCCTCTCGCTTCCCACGTTTCTGCCTCCTCGTGCACTGCCTCCGTGTGCCTCTCCCTCGGCCATTTGCATCAGGCGACGCCGGGGACGGAAGGTCTGGTTCTCATAGCCAACCGAGGTCACACAGTTTATCCCGCAGATCATTCTTTATGTTTCTATATGAATATCGGTAACAGAGAAGCGTCTCACGTTGATATACATGTACTACTGAAAAAGAGGAAGAAAAGAAATAAAAATAACAAATATTACGTTAAAACACTATTATGGTCCGAAGAGGCCACTGCGAGCTGCTGCCACGCTGCCCGAAGGTTGCAAATAAGGTTCAGCTGCCCTAATATCTACACTGCAGGTTAATTAAGAAAAGCTAAGGTATGATAAGAAACAGATGAATAACACAAGGTGTGGCATGAGATGGACAATTCAAAAGCGAACTTCAGGTTACAGCTAAGGCAGTAGACTGTCCACTAGATGTATTTTAGCACTTTTTCATCTTTATACACAAATATTCTGATAAAATGAACCCATATCTCATTCTTTGGTGCAGCATACTTTAGTAGTTTCTTTCCTGTTTTCATTTCTATAGTCATCTTTAGTTCTGTATCATCTCCAGAATAATAATACTTGAATTGGAGACTCTTGTATCAATGCAAATTAGTGCTTTATGACAAGTAGACTACAAAAGCCCGCAGCTAAATTGGTCCAAGGTCGTTAACTATGATGACAAAATTTGTCAAATAAATTCTGAAACATTTGGTTTTAGAAATATAGTTTTTATTTAATATTATTTACAAGAAATGAGTATATAATTCAACATCTTCAGTAGTGAGTACATTTTAAATGTTTCATTAACTCAGCATATATATGTATATAAATATATGTATGTATATATATATATATATATATATATATATATATATATATATATATATATATATATATATATCCATCCATCCATTCTCCAACCCGCTATATCCTAACTACAGGGTCACGGGGGTCTGCTGGGGCCAATTCCAGCCAACATAGGGTGCAAGGCAGGAAACAAACCCCAAGCAAGGCGCCAGCCCACTGTAGAGTAACACACAAAACATAAAGAATAATTCAATTCATAAACAAATGCAATAGTAACACACAGAAACAAATAAAAATGTACAACAAAGACATAAAGGAAGAATTTAAACCCTGCCAGAGGTGGAACCCCACCTGAAATAAAACAATTTGTTATTTATGTTCTATTCCTTTAATTATGCTGACAGCCCCTGTAATTTGTGAGTGGATCCCCTGAAGGCATGGCCACCCCGACACAACTGCTGCCAGGGTGCCAGACCACCACAGATATATACATACTGTATATATATATACACGATTTAAAAAATACAAATTAAAATAATGTTCATTTCCAGAAAAATATTTTGAGATCAGCTGTTTAATTTATTTCATATAAAATAATATATTTAAAGGAGACAAACTGACTTTATAAATACAGCCTAAAATTGACCTTAAGGAATAAAATTTAAGTCACAGGACATAAAAAATAATTTAAGGTTGCATAAGACTTTCTGAGAACAAACTGAATATATATTTTCACATAATTCAATACATTTCTGAAATTACAATTGTTTAGATACAAATGATGAAAAAATATCACAGTATTTTTACCAGTTTACCACAGGTGATTCTTTAATAATTTCTTTCATATCATATCCATCAACATGTTTATACTTTATAGGTGGAGGTGGTGGTTTAAATGATGGAGGGGCATTCAGTCTACAACAGAAAGATTTAAAAAAGGAAGAATATTAAAATAAATAATATAATCAATGTAAAATATTCCAAAACAAAGTATTAAAATAAAACTTCCCAAAATTAAAATCAGATGTAATATTTGACAATTAATTTATAACCATATGTATAGATCAAAACATGTTTCATCCTGGCTATTTTATTGCTCTTAAAAACTACTTGTTATTTCAGTGATTCTGGCCATTTGATAATTATAATCGTTATATTTTTTTGTGATTTTTTTTTTCTGGTTCAGAGAAGCTGTTGTTGTTAGTAATGCATTTCCATTGCTGTCCTGACATTGCTTGTCCTGGTGTCATCGCCTAGAGACTATTTAGTTTGATCGTATGCTACTCATGGTGTCCAAAATATTTAGTCAAAGCTCTCATGGTGCTAGCTAGATAAAGATTTGTTTTTGGTAGATAGGGCTTGCTTTGGTTTTCAACTCTAATTATTGGTTAATGTCTTGGGCTTTAGTGCTTTGATAATATTCTTGCCTGTCTGGATCTGACTTCTGCTCTTTCTTGACAACTTTTTTGCTTTTTCACCTGTTAATTATGAATGTCAGGCTACCTTTTTATCATGGTAGTAGAGTTATAGATTTCATGATAGCTTGCCATATATTCAAAGTGTCTTATTTCAAGTTATGACCTCTGCCATATTGCCCTATGCAGATAGACTTGTAGAAAAATGAGATAAATTGATAAGAAATATATTTAAAAATATTTTTGAACAACCAATTAGTAAACATTTTACAGAACAGCTTAATATTATTGTGTTTTTGTTAAAATTGTAGGTGTTTGAAGACCAGCTTACCTCTTTAGCCACAGATGTCTTTTCATCATTAGAATAACCAAAATTATGCAAACAGTTACAGGAATAATGACAAAAGCCAAAAACTGTCTTACTTCAGAGCGTCCTTGGAAAAATAAAACAGGGATATATTATGATTAGAGACATATCGTTAATAATTTTGATGCTTTATTAAAAAAAATGTTAGCAGTGCACCCTCTATTGGATATATTGTGTAATGCATGTAGTAATAAAATCCATTGCATCTTTCATTCCAAAAGGGGGCACATCACAAACATTAGCACTGCTTTTATGAATCCCATACCAAGTGGTATATAACTAAGACACACACACACACAGACACTTCATTTTCAGTGAAAGGCTTAATAAAAGCTTCTATGTGGTTTAGGCTGACCAAATTTGGTTAAAATAGTACAGGATGGTGACATTCAGTGTTTAGAAGCTGCCTTTATGGATGCCTTAATAGCCTAGTGACATAAGTCAGCTGAGGCCCTCTCCCTGTTCAAATGTTCACTTCAGAAGATAGTGCTAGTATTAAAAAAGATTGCAGCAAAACTACAGATGATTTACAAAGTCTGTCAAATTTAAACAGTCCACAGCAGCTGTGGGGTGCTCTTTCTTTTCAAATACTGTTTTAAGCACTTTAATAACAGAGAGTACACTTGATTTTATAAGCTAGTACATAAGATGAAAAATGTTGATTAGCATCAACATTGGACTGTCTGACTTTTGTGATGTCAATTAACACAGACAAGACTGAAGAGTTGCATTGATTACTGATAAATGTATTTCTTGAATGAGGTGTCATAGTTAATACAGATTAAAAGTAAATCATAAGGTTTTATCATTTTGTATACAATTTTTGCTTTGTCCTAAGGGGCATTGCCATCCATGCTTATAATATTGTGGTGGGCATTTTATTTGATAATTAGCTGCTTGCCCCATCATTGTCTGAACTTTGCTTCAAACTGAAATTCTTTCATTTGCTTGAGAAGACTAGTTTCTCTCAAAAAATCTTTTCAATGCCATTTTTTGAATTAACTATTTTGAATTTGTCTAGTCAGTTTGATATGGATGTTTATTTCAAAGATATTTTGTGAATTGAGCTGCAGTTCATTCAGACTTTATTTGCTCTTAAAAGGCCTCTGCCAGACTCCAGTAACTACATTCATTGGCATAACCATTGGCAATACAGTTGGGGCACAGGATTCCCACAATGACTGCATGGTTGTTTTTTCACAAAGCTTTATTTATTATTAACATGCTTACCTACTTGATTTTAGAATGAAAAGCTAATGTTTACTTTTGGCAAGTAATGCAGCGTATATGCCACATACTGTATAAGGTACATGGTGGTCATTTTTGAATTAGATATAATTTAATTTTCATGTGAGAGACTAATTTATTTTTTGCTTTAGCACCCATTGAATTCTTGTTAACCACTGATCATATTGTCCTGTTCAGTCCATTTTTACAGAAAGATCAATTTAGTTAATAACAAGGGGCTGTTAACACTCAACCTATAAATCATGCTGCCTTTTGTTTCCTTGTGGGTGAAGGTTGCCCTGGAAGTCACCTACCTTCACTTCTTGGCTCAACTGATTGACTAAAATAGGTTTGAATTACAGGGGTGAAGATCTGAGTAGGCCTGGTTAACAACAACAACATTTATTTATGTAGCACATTTTCATACAAAAAGTAGCTCAAAGTGCTTTACATAATGAAGAAAAGAAAAATAAAAGACAAAATAAGAAATTAAAATAAGACAACATTAGTTAACAGAAAAAGAGTAAGGTCTGATGGCCAGGGTGGACAGAAAAAACAGAAAAAAAAACTCCAGACGGCTGGAGAAAAAAAAATAAATTAAGCCAGTTGTGCAGGATTATTTGCCATTTCTTTATGTACTTTTTAAATGTTGCTGTTAAATTTCAAAAACATGTTTAGAGTAAATAACATGTAAGATGTCAAATTATGTGGCTGTCCCTTTTTAATAGTAAGCTTTCCAAATATGTGCTGCACTCACTGAAAGCAATGACAGAGCTAGAGTTCAATATACGTAGTCAAACATGCTTAAGGCAATTCCATACTACTTCTTATTTCCATCCATATTCCACCCTTAAATTTGTTTCTGCCAAATGAATCCTCAGTTCATCCCATGATGCCAGTAGAGATAATTTATTATAATAATAGGAGAGGGCGGCACGGTGGCACAGTGGTAGCACTGCTGCCTCGCAGTCCCGGGTCCACTCTGCGTGGAGTTTGCATGTTCTCCCCGTGTCTGCGTGGGTTTCCTCCGGGTGCTCCGGTTTCCTCCTACAGTCCAAAGACATGCAGGTTAGGTGGATTGGCGATTCTAACTTGGCCCTAGTGTGTGCTTGGTGTGTGGGTGTGTTTGTGTGTGTCCTGCGGTGGGTTGGCACCCTGCCTGGGATTGGTTCCTGCCCTGTGTTGGCTGGGAATGGCTCCAGCAGACCCCCGTGACCCTGTGTTCGGATTCAGCGGGTTGGAAAATGGATGGATGGATAATAGGAGATCCCAGGTCATTGAGATTCTCTGTTTCTATAAATCAATCTGAGCTCTCCACATTCTAACAGCTGTCTAACCATCTGTTAGTTTACTGTGGGATATTTATTTAACATAGTGACCATGTAAAGTGTATGTACAAACAGTGAATTGCAATGACAAAACGATAATCATGTTGGTCAAAATATTTTCGGTTGCTATTTTCTTTGTAATTGTGCTTCTTCTGCGTGATTGGGGTCCCTTTGGTGATCGAATTTGTCCATCACCTCAGTATGTTTGTATTATGTATAAGCACTGCAGTAAGTACATCCAGCAACAGCTTGGTTTTGTATGTAGGATATCTCAGGTTATTTTTACACAATAAGCACATCAAGTATGTAGATTGGTCATTAGCAAAATATTTTGATCTGCGACAGGGTTAGGAATGTAAAATTCAACAAGATGTAACTGTTTCTTTTTTTCTTCTTTTTTTTGAGAATTAAAAACACTAACAAGCTAAAACAAGAATTTCCTAGAATGTAAAGTTTCTTTTTGTACAATTTTGAAACACCAGTGTGCTGCAATTGTTGTTGCTTCTGGGCAAGATTGCATATTTATGTCTTGCATCATTTGTTGGTTAATTCTGTGGAATCTAGTTCCAAAGAACATTAACGTAAATGAGAAGTGTTGCAAGGAACCTAAGAAAAAATATTCCTGATGAATGTATTTTTTAATTCAAAGCATCTTTTTCAAAGGTTCATTCATGTCATTTCCCAGAACATTAATCACCAATTTCAGTGATGATAGACTTGGTTAAGAGGAAACAATGTTATGGTGAACAGTGGTAGCTGACATTAGATGGATTGCTACAAGGTTTAAAATGACATTGATTATCCTGTTAATTGACACTTGCAAGCAGTACAGCAACTAATAGTGCTAACCAGTGTCCGAAAGTGTTCCTGAGGACAAGCTGCATTAATCAATTTTAAATCAATTCAGTTCAAATTCATTTTCCCAAAAGAGAATTTTAATTTGCCAGCAGGGGTTTTTATAAAGAGATGAAGACATCACAATAAACACTACAAGCTCAAATTCAGACATCAAAATAAACATTGTATAAATAAATAAATAGTAGTAGTGAAAATAATTCAGTACTTTTGACATATTATTAGATTGCATATATTACCTGTAAAAATCTTAAAAACATAAAGATTTGACAAATGACCAATAAGAATGACAACTGTTCAATCTCCAAGCTAAGCCTGTAGATTTTTGTTCAAGTAAAAGCTGGAATGAAGTTAGGATAATGCACTTTATTTTATCCTTGGAATCCTGAGCCTGTGATCTGAAGACAACAGGTTGAATTATGAATATGGTGGGTGAATTCTGTTGTCTAGTAAATGGATCTGTCAGATTTGACATTAAGGGCCTTGTTATTTTACTGCTCTTTCTACAATGTGATTTTTTTGTTGCTAACATTTCCAACCAAGTCAACATAATATGACATAAGTTGACATAATTTTAATTGAAAAGATTCAGCTTCTGTAGACAGTAGAGGTGCTGGTGCTCCTTTTTGGTGTCTGCTTCTGCATTTTTATTGAAAGTTAGCTTTGAGTCTATGATTGTCCCAAGATATTTATAACATTTATTCTCTAACTGCCTGGTGTTTGATGATTGCTTCTTGTGGACAAATAGTGGTTTTTGTTCTAAAATAAAAGATTAGTTCTTTTGTTTTGAACTATTAACCTGCAGAAATAGTTTGTTATATCAATTAACAAAATCATGAATTATTCAATTCTCATTAAGAGTGAGATGAATGTGGACAGACATCTCTGAATCATGATGCAGACTGGAAATGTATAGCATAGAGTGATAAACTGAAAATAATAAGAGTAGAATATAATTAATATATAAGGATAATATGTTCTAAAAGGAGGCCTGGCAGAAAAGGTAATTGCGGTGGTGCTGCCAGTCAATGAGAGGAACTAGGCAGTTAGGACATTAATGACCACAACAGATAGGGAGCCCAGCACTCCAATATTGGGTAAGAAGTCTTGGAGCTAATTACTCCGTGACCACCAGTGTGACCTCAGGATACTGTTGGAAGTATGCCTCAAATCTTCCATGCCATTCGGTTTCTGTATGCTACTCTCTTCCCAATTACAATTATCATATGTTTAGAGGATTCTTGGGCCTTTTAACAGAATGTTGGAATTCATGACCACAGTGATGTCTGAGTCCAATAGGAAGGGATCTTACAGGAAGACTTCAGGAGTTTCCTCACCCTCTCCTGAACTCAGAAATAGTGGCATGGCTTTTCATGTAAAAGAGTTCCAGAAGGGGACGTAAGATGCTTCCTCATCCTAGACAAGAAATAAGGAGGTACAGTAGCGTCAAAGGTTCAACTGGAAGAAAGAAAATAATCCAGAGAAAAAAGAGATAGTTGGCAAAAGTAAACACGCAGGAGATAAATGGGGGTAACAGACACATAAGCAAATGAGCCTGTCACTTTACCTAACAGATGTTGATCGACTTTATTTACTTAGTTCCAGGGGCATAGGGTTTATTATTTTCCTATTATTTTTATATTTTATCTCCAAACAGCCTGTGCCTTTCCTTTATTTGACATTTCTATAATTATAAAGCCTTCTTGGCGGAGTCTGCTCAAAAACACTTCATTCAAACGACAATATTCACAACAAGAAATCTAGAATGTAGATCATAAAAACTGAAAAGTTACCTATTCTTTCTAATCTATTAATGGTAAAAGTCACATGACCCTTCCAGGTGTACCGAGGTCCGCAGTCAGCTCCTCCACTTTGCTGATGCTGAGGGACTTATTACTGCATTTACTATAATGCAAAAATGTGGAGAATGTGTAAACTAGACAGAGACAGCAACTTGATGCATGATTTAAACCCAGGTCACAATATTTGTGAGGCACCAGTGCTAACCTCAGTGCCACCTCTCTGCCCTTATAGGTATTTGTTCTAGTTTGTTGTTATAATGTGCGTTGATCTGAACTTGTAGCACATTTTGTATTACAGACCACAGGGCCATTGATGGTTTTCTTGTCATAATATGTCTGTTAATTTGAGTATCAAAAGACTAATAAAATTGAATTTCTTTTAACACATAAATGTGTTATTTCAAAATGTGACTGAAGCAATTGAAAGAATAATAATATAATGCAAACATGTTATACCAGTATATACATACCATTTACTGGGTCAGTGGTTTCATTCTTGTATATGGATACAGCATTCACTGATACAATTAAATTAGCTTTGTCACGAGTTGACAATAGAGCAGAGGAGTTTGGATTTTCCTTTAAGAGTGTTACATTAGTGAGAGTGAACCAGGATGATGTTCCAGTGGCAGCTGTTTTTCCTTCTGGGTCTGCAGTTGTATATCGAGTTAAAATGTTGGATGGAGATGTCGTAATCCCAGATGCATCTTCTGTTTTCTGAATATAAGACGTGCTTGCTACTTGTGAAGAATTGTATCCATTCAAAGTTGTCCCAGCAGTGTCTGGTATATTTGTCAATGGCATTATGTTACCTGATAAAGTAATAGATTAATGCAGTATTAGCAATTAGGCAAATTAAAAGTAATTTTAGTTTTCATTCACTTTGTATTCTTACGGTAATTAAGTTGTTATGTTCACCTGTTATTTAATAGAAGTGTTCTTGTTTTTGGATTTTTAGTGGTTATAACAGGTACTTGTCAAAAATCTCATTCAGGTTTGATAAACTAAATAATCCAGTACTGTACAGAGAAATGTGTATGAATGTGACAATGTGAATGAGGGCTTACGAGAAGTGTAGTAGAATGTATAACTCTAAGCGACTGTGTTTGTTCTTCACAATTATCTTCTGCATTTTCATCATACCTCAAAAAACAGTAGCTCCCTTCTTTGCGTATTTTTTTTTTCCAATCACACCATCCTGAGTAGACAAATCCATTCATTTTCTACAGCTGTGATTAATCCCTAGTGTTCATTTCAAACACAAATGCTAACTTTCTGTATAAATTCTACTGTGTGTTCTGTAGTCCTAAAAATCAGTAGTATGTAATAATATTTTTTAAAATTAACTTTAGAAAATGTTAAGCAATATTCTACTCAAAACTTTTCTCTGATGTTCAAATTAAAGACTGTTAGTTTCAAATGGATAACTCAAATAGTGGTCACATTTTAAAATATCACACTGCAAAGTACAGTAAATAGCAACTGTAAGCTGTAGCTCATAGGTAAAGGAAGTTACTCAATGTTTTAAAAATATCATTCTGTTTAATTATACAGGTACAATTCCGTTACAATGAACTGCCAGGGACCTAAAAAATATTTAGTTGTAATGAAATTCTGTACTTGTCACTATAGTGCTTTCTTTAACTTGCATCCAGGCGTTTGCAATCATTTCAATAACTTCTTTCTCATCAAGGCACCACCCAGCGTGTACAGTTAATGGCTCTGTCATTTAAGATGCAGTATGTACAAAATTATGTTTTTCTTATTTTAGTACAGAAGATGAAAAAACAGAAATAAATAATATCTCTCTATTATAAAAAAAATCCTGGAGAGAAACAGTAGGGCGACGAGACGTGATCTTTACGTTAAGATCACGGAAGACATTTAAAAGACCCACGAGTCTAAAGAGATTGGGCATGGAGCGTCTCGCGGGGACCTCAAACATGAGACTTTATGCCAAGAGATTGACCCAGGACCGTCTTGTGATGACGTAGAACATGAGATTTTAGCAAGATATGCCCTACTTACAGCTAAATAAGAGCACGTGCAGCAACACACTCAGTTGTGTTTTGGCTTTGAGCACACTCAGATCCAGGGTTCTCAACGCATATAAAGCGTATAAGGACAATACGTTATAAATGAAACGTAGACGACTAAATGAATAAGAAAGCAGCGTGGAGAAAAGAGACTCAAAAGCGTTGGAGAGACAAAAAAAAAAAGAATAATCAAGGTGCAAATACAGAAAATAAGGAAAGTAATTATCAGCCCGGAACAAGAGGAATTAAACAAAAAGCACGTCCAATTCGGACGTTGGCACTATACACATGCAGAGCAGGTTAGAGATTATAAAAGTAATAAGTAATTATCAGCCAGGAACAAGTGGAATTGAAAAAAAAGCATGTCCAATCCAGATGGCGCTATACACATGCAAAGCAGGTTAGAGATTATGAAAGCAGTGGAATTTGAAAGGCTCAAAAAATAAATGTTGGCACAATACACATGTGGAGAAAGTTAAAGAATATGAAAGTAGGAAAATTAGAAAGTATAAAAAAAAGAAAGTAAAGATTGCAGTAGCGCAAACAAACAGAAATTATTACTCGAAAAAGGGAAAGTAAACACCACAGACCAGGGGCCTCATGTATAACGCCGTGCGTAGAACTCGCACTATAACATGGCGTAAGCACAAAAGCCGAAATGTGCTTACACACAGAAAAATCCAGATGCAGGAATCTGTGCGTACTCCAACTTCCACGTTCTTCTGCTACATAAATCCCGATCAGCATGAAAAGTAACGCTCATGCACACGCTTTATGTAACGCCCCAACTCCTCCCAGAATTACGCCTCTTTGAATATGCAAATCAATATAAATTGCCCTTAAGCTCAGCCTTCTGTGAAAAGACAATGGGAAAAGCATGGGGGAAAATATAAGAATTTCAGCGAATACCAAGTGGAGGCAAAGGAAAAACATACTATTTGTTCAAATAAACCGTGGTATAATCAACAAAAGGAAGTTGATCGAGTGACATAGCGTGTTGGAGAAACTTGAAAGCTCACGTTCACAAAATCGCACAGTGCGGGAAATAAAAAAGAAGTCACATATCAAAGTCGCCGTGAAAAGCCGAGTTGTAAGCCCACTGTCTGAGTGTCATATGAAAGCTTATTAGGGTACAGAGAAAAAAAAGGACACAGTGGGGAAAAAGCACGAAATGTCAACTTCAATCTCGACATTTCCACTTTAATCACGTAGTTTATTTTGTCATTAAAGTAGAACATCATAAACTTCATCTTAAAATCGTTTAATTAACCAGTTTCTCAAATCACATCGTAATTAAAGTAGCACGTTAAATGCTTTGTTTTGTATTTGATCTTCTATGTGCTCTGTGTGTGTGAATCACTACTTGCTTCTTAAACCGGCTCTCTTCCTCCAACTGGACACAGAGTCCATTACATTCGTGATATTACAGTTCTCTGAATAACTAAAATACTGAGATGTATACGTGATGTCATTTTCATGATGATAGGAGTTAAAGCACGATATTAAACATGTGTTTCACTTCAATGAAATAATTTATTGCAGCAGTACTCAGGGGCCGGTCTAGGCTTGTGGTGGCACTGGGCAGAGGAAGAATCGGTGGCTCCTTCGCCCGCCAATGTCAGTAAGGTAGCTTATGCACGGTGGATGGCCACGTCCGTTGCAGACAATGCATAGCCGCCTCATGCTCATGACACAAGCATTTAACTTTTGCCGAAATTTGTCGCTGTGTTTTTAGCTGTGTTGTTATTTTCTCTTTCTGTTTTATATTCAATATATATTGGCGTAGCCATCACTGCAGTCAGTGCGTTTCTTTCCCCAAGTAACCGATCGCCACACAATCAGCTCTGTAATAGAAGTTAAGCCATCTGTAAGCTTAGCGCTGATTCTTCAAAACGTTTAAGGAACATTGAATTATCTTCGTAGTACATGTTTAATTATTCTATCCTTAACGACACTCCCAGTGAAGAATATAGATTATTTAAATGAAGTTAAAGTTTTATCTATATAATTTAATAAACATATTTTGCTGCCTTTCACCTTAAAAATGATATCGTCATCATATGTTGTGATGGATTGCCGGCCATTTATCCCGGCCAATACCCCCAAGCCGCCAGGTGGAGCCCTCCTTGCAGCGTGGAGGTCCCCAGAAGACCAGCAGGGCATCATGGACATTGGAGTTTTTATGCAAAGCCCTGCTGGATGCGTGGGGCCACAGGAGGGAGCTGCAGGGAGGACCGAGGGCTTCTTCGTGCCCTGTGACCCGGAGGTTCGTCACAGGAAGAGCGACGGACTTCCGGGTTGAAGAAAAGGACTATTTACCCTGACCCGGAAGGAATAAGGACTTGTGGACTGTTGGGCAGCAACACTTCCGGGTCAGGAGATATAAAAGGACTGTGGGAGCTCCCAGACGGCGAGCTGAGCTGGGTGGAAGGGTGGCAACGCGCCTGGGAGCTGGAGGATTGATTTATTGTGTATTATTGGTGATTTATATGAGTATTGTGGTGGAGAGTGTGCTTTGTGCACTGTGGCGACAAAATAAAGTCAACTTGAGGACTTTTACCTGGTGTCTGGAGTCGTGGACAGGGGTTCAAGGGAGCGAGAGCGCCCCCTATCTTTCACAATGTAAATACGCGCTTTATAAAGTGGCTCAGGTTGTGCGATATTATAACTAAATTGCAAGTTTACAGTGGGGTGATTGTACTTATAAGTACAAACAGTTCTACAAGGTGCAATTGATTGAGTGCATTTAAAGTTCTTGGGATGAAACTGTTTCTGAACCGCGAGGTCTGTACAGGAAAGACTTTAAAACGTTTTGCAATGGCTGAGACAGCGTGTCCATGAAACTGTATACCGATAATTCACTTTCCGATCAGCTGCTGCTGTGATTCACACTCAGATAGTGTGATATAAATACTCTGAGTCGTGCAGTGAGAGTAATATGGAAAAAGATGATCCACTGTGGCAACTCCTAACGGGAGGAGCTGAAAGAAGAAGAAGAAGGAGAAGTGAGAGTAACAAAGCTAAAGCAGTTATGGTATTTGGAATACTATGGCTGTTCCCTGGACCATTATATTGTTACAAGTTAATTACAATCAGATGCGTTACACTAATAAACAATATGCGGTTAGTTTCAGTGTACTGTATTTATAAAGCCGCGTCAGGAAAATAATGAGTAACCACACAGGAACAGTACCATTGCTTTGACGCTAGGTGCCGCCAGTCTGCAAAACCGAGCGGAGAACTTGCGTACGACAAGGCATGAGGTACCGTGGAAAAGTGAGTGTCTTTACGCCAATGGTAGGTTTTCAAACATCGCGATTTGAATGTGGAAAAGTTCTTACGCAACATTTCTGTGCATACGCACCATTTATACATGACGCCCCAGGTGTCACTGAAACAAAAGCAGGATGAAGCAAGGTCAGAAATAAAAGACAGAGTAGAAAACAAAGTAAAACTTCATAAAGGGGTTAAAAAACAAGGGAGCCAAACACATGCAGAGCAGGTTAGAGATAATGAAAACTGGAATTCAATAGACAAAAAAAACGTATACACGAAACACATGCAGAGCAAGATACAGAATATAAAAGCAGAAAAAAACGACAGTGTCAAAACAAAAAAAGTAAACATCGCATTAGCGCAAAAAAAAATATTACTTGGAGAAATAACGAAAAGGTGAATAAAGATTGAATACATGGACAAAGGTGATATGTCAGAAGTATGTAAATATTGTAAGGCTTTGAAGTTTAAGTCAGAGAATCTCACAAACGTGGTTTACCTCACATGCATTTATTAATTACTTTGCAAAAACAATTATTAAATGCTGATGATATAGATCGTTTTGTCTGTGCTGAAATTCCAAACAGAGAAATCTATCCTGAATTATGGTACAAAGTCATTAAACACGTCTCATTAAAAAGATTCAGCACATTAGGACTCGAAAAATTCCAAATATTGTTTTTACAGAAGTTCTGAAATAAAAGTGAAACTAATGAAATAGCAACAATTCAAAGAAAAAAAAATCTTAAAAGTGTGCATCCAGAAAAACAAAAACAGGGGTTGGTGAGCAAAGTGACCAGGAGGCGAAGCCCCCTAGTAAATACAAAAGGAAAAAGGCCCCATAATTTTGGAACCTGTTACTGGTTCTGTTTCTTTATGGTGTACAACATACTATTGTATACCTCTATGCAAAGCTCAAACACTATCTCTCTATCACTCTACACTGTGTCCAATCTTATTGCTACCATGTTTTTAAAGTACTCAGTCCATACAATTTGCCTTATACTCTTTAAAGGAAAGGGTCATCAGAAATATTCTTGTGCTGCATGTTTCATAATGTCCCTAGGCAAGCCATAACCTCCAATTATGGGCTTCATTGCAGTAATCCTAAGGGGTTAGCATGTGGACAGTACTGAGGAATGGTTCCTGAGACCATCTAGATTTGGATTTCCCTTGCTAGTAAACCTAAATATATTCCCAACCTAGATCAGCCTTTTTTTAATTTGGGAGCCCCCAAACCTAAATTCAAGTCTCTGATATGCAAAATATGCCTTTCATGCATTACTGGCACACAAGTATTACATTTTGTTTTTGAATATATTATTTATTTTCTTTCTTTAGTTTTCATTGACTAGAATTTTGCTGCAATTTTTTCCTCTTTCCTCTTGTGAAGATCTTTGACTTTAAACACTTTGTTCCATTATTGTGCCTGTGCAGGTCATAAGCCTGCAACTTGAGTTTGTGAGTTGGCTACTTGGGAGCAGTGAGGCCTACACTTTAATTCTTTATGGACACAAGATTTTAAGGCTCTGTTCTTTGGTCAAGACATATTCTCTGAGACTGGATAAAATCAGTCTGAGTCAGTGTTAGAAGGACTCATTTTAGAGTTTCAGGTAATGTGCAAGGACTCTAAGAATAGTTTGATTCCAATCCTCAAGGTAGTAGATAAGCATCCTTGACCTGCATATACAGTAGATGCATGAACATGTCCCTCAGAGTAAGCCAAAGTTCAGGAAGCATTTATAAGTTTAAGATGAATGTCCCCTCAGGTGCTTCTTTTTCTTTAAAGTTACTGCAAAGACACCATTATGTAGCAGTTTGAATTTATGTGTATTTTTTTTTGCTTTATTGTTGTATTTGTTAATTTTAATTTATTATTTTATATATTGTTATCTTATTTATGTTTTATGGGTTAAGCCAGAGGAGGCTTGTCATGACTGCTATTTCTTCTAATAAGAAGTGACACCCAGAGTACTGAAGTTGTTTGGGGTTCTGTAAATATTGTGTTTTTCATTTAGAGTTTAGTTTTTTCAGTCCTTTCTTCTTTGCCCTTAGTTTCCTCTTTGTGAATAAATGTTTTGGGACTTGTTTGCCTCAGATTTCATATTAGGTATATTGTTTTAGGTATTTTGATAATGTTTATTATTTCTTCTATTTTTGTAAATAAATTAGGAAGATTAAAATTTAGGATTGTCTTTACAAAGTAGTGTTTTTCACAGCTTTGACTTCCATGTAAGGCATTTTTGCATTTCTTAGGACTTGTACTCTGTTTGAGCTTATAAGTAAGCTTTCCATTTTTGAGGCCGGCTATGCTGGAAACCAGCAGTTAGTTTCAGTAGGCTGGAGTGGGGTGGACCTTAACTGAGCATGTTGGTGAAGGCCCTGGGCTTCTTTTTGAGTAGCATTTTGAAGGTCGCGCTCCCATTTTGTCGTGCTTGAGACTCCTAATCACAAAAGGTGTGAACTTATCTTTGCTTATCATCTCTGTGTTATGTGGGAACAGCCCAAAAATAGAAAAGGGTGTATGGCCTCCAAATAAGCTACAAATACAGGCAAGCATCTCCATTGGCCATTCCAAAATGATATCACCCCAACCAGTATCCCCACATATACTACCTGACCAGGCACAAAATGGGGAAACTGTCATTTAAAGTTCAAAATGTTTTTAACATTATGAAATATCCAAAGAAAATAAGAAAAAAGTCTACCATTAAGTGACATTCTGAAAAAAAGAATTTTATATAAATGAGAAAACTCAGAAATAGAAAATACAAGTAAAATGCTCAAAAAGATCAAACAGGAGTTGCCTGAAAGAAATCCAAAGCTAACAAGTCCCAAATCGCAATCCATGGCCATATGCAATAAAGAGAGAAAAAAATCTTATAAATCCATATGAAAAAACACTACTCACATAATTGACTCCTATAAACTCCAATCAATTGCTCCTGAAACCTATTACCTAGTAAGATATATAGCCGGGGTTGTGGGGGTCTCAACCACCATGACATCATAACCACCCAGAAAACACAAGGGACATAAGAGAATATTACACTACACAGAGAGTGGTTTCAGAAAGAGTTCAGTCCCTGAATGAAATTAATTTTAAATGGATACATTTTCCAATTTTGCACATCAGTCTATACTATATAACCAATTTGGCAGCAATTACAGTTTGTGTCTCCTTGGGTAGGTTCCTACAAGCTTCAAACATCTGGGGCCTCATGTATAAACGGTGCGTACGCACAGAAATGTTACGTAAGAACTTTTCCACATTCAAATCGCGATGTAGAAAACCTACCATTGGCGTAAAGCCACGCACTTTTCCACGGTACCTCATACCCTGTCGTACGCAAGTTCTCCGCTCGGTTTTGCAAACTGGCGGCACCCAGCATCAAAGCAATGCTACTGTTCCTGTGTGGTTATTTCTTATTTTCCTGACGCGGCTTTATAAATACACTGAAACTAACCGCATATTGTTTATTAGTGTAATGCATCTGATTGTAATTAACTTGTAACAATATAATGGTCCAGGGAATAGCCATAGTATACCAAATACCATAACTGCTTTAGCGTTGTTACTCTAACTGCGCCTTCTTCTTCTTTCTGCTGCTCCCGTTAGGAGTTGCCACAGCGGATCATCTTTTTCCATATTACTCTCACTGCACTACTCGGATTATTTATATCACTGTATCTGAGTGTGAATCACAGCAGCAGCTGATCAGAAAGAGAATTATCGGTATACAGCTTCAAGGACACGCTGTCTCAGCCACTGCAAAACGTTTTAAAGCCTTTCCTGTACTGACCTCGCAGTTCAGAAACAGTTTCATTTCAAGAACTTTAAACGCACTCAATCAAGTGCTCCTTGTAGAACTGTTTGTACTTATAAGTACAATTACTTCACTGTAAACTTGCACTACAGTTATAATATTACACAACCTGCGCCACTTTATAAAGCGGGTATTTACATATGATGATAATATCATTTTTAAGATGAAATGCAGCAAAATATGTTTATTATATTATACAGATAAAACTTTAACTTCATTTAAATAATCTATATTCTTCACTGGGACTGGCGTGAAGGATAGAATAATTAAAATGTACTACGAAGATATTTCAATGTTCCTTAAACGTTTTGAAGAATCGGTGCTCTAAGCTTACAGATGGCTTAACGTCTATTACAGAGCTGATTGTGTGGCGATCCACCGTGCATAAGATAACATGTTAACATTGGACTTTCTCTATTGGACATAGAGCCGCCCCTGAGTACTGCTGCAATAAATAATTTCATCGAAGGTCGCACACAATCACTGCACCATGAAACCCATGTTTAATAACGTGCTTTAACTATCATCATGAAAATGATATCACGTATACATCTCAGTATTTTAGTTATTCAGAGAGCTGTAATATCATGAATGTAATGGATTCTGTGTCCTGTCGGAGGAAGAGAGCCGGTTTAAGAAGCATGTAGTGATTCACACACATAGAGCACATAGAAGATCACATACAAAACAAAGCATTTAACGTGCTACTTTAATTACGATGTGATTTGAGAAATTGGTTAATTAAACTATTTTAAGATGAAGTTTATGATGTTCTATTATAATGACAAAATAAACTACGCGATTAAAGTGGAAATTTTGAGATTGAAGTTGACATTTCATGCTTTTTCCCCACTGTGTGCCTTTTTTTTCTCTGTATCCTAATAAACATTCATATGACACTCAGATGGTGGGCTACGTCTTGCCCTTTCACGGTGACTTTGCCTTCACTTGGTATTCGCTGAAATTCTCCATCTTTCTTTTCCCATTGTGTTTTTTACAGAAGGCTGAGCTTAAGGGCGATTTATATTGATTTGCATATTCAAAGAGGCATAATTCTGGGAGGAGTTGGGGCGTTACATAAAGTGCTTGCACGAGCGTTACTTTTCACGCTGACCTTGATTTATGTAGCGGAAGAACGTGGGAGTTGGAGTACGCACAGATTCCTGCATCTGGATTTTTCTGTGCATAAGCATTATAGTGCGAATTCTATGCACGGCGTTATACATGAGGCCCCTGGACTTGTGCAGTTTAAACTTTTTTCTTCAATTTTATTGTACTCAGTGCAATGAAAATCTTATTCTGTGAGTCCTCCAGCAATAAACAAGAATACACAACAATAAACAAAAACACTCAAGTGAAAAAGAAATGCAAAAACAAACAGAAGTAAGAGCACATGTGCAAATAAATAAATGATTTGATGTAAGCTCTGTAGATATATGGTCTCAAGATGGCCTTCTATCCTCCAGACATACACTAGTAGTGCTGAGGAGAGGTGCAGTGGATGGATTCTATTTACAAGCCTGATGGCATAAGGGAAAAAACTATCTTTTAGTCTTGATGTTCTAGTTGCTATGCTCTTATAGCATCTTCCTGTTGGCAGCAATATGAAACGTTCATGTAGTGGGTGGGTTGTGTCCTTAATAATATTATGGGCTCTTCTGAGAACTCTGGTGTCATCAATGTCCTCAAGTGCAGGGAATGCTGCTCCAATGATATTTTGTGCCAATTTAACCACTCACTCTACAGTTTTCCGGTCCTGTGCTATACTGTTCCCAAACCATACTGTGATGGAGTAGGTGAAGATTATCTAAATTGTACATTTGCAGAGGTTGCTGAACATTGTGCTTGGCATTCCAAACTTCCTCAGCCTTCTCGGAAAATATAAACGCTTCTGGGCTTTCCCTGTCAGATCTGTGACATGATAGATCTAAGTGAGATCTTTACAGATGTTAATGCCATGAAATTTAAATGTGGTCTCTCTCTTCACCTCAGTCTCTTCAATGTACAGAAATGGGTGCTGTTCTCTTTTTCAATGTTTGTCAATAATTATCTCTCTAATTTTGCTAGTGTTAAGAAAGAGACCTGACACCACTTCACAAGGCCAGCCACATCCCTCCTGTATGCTAACTCGTCAACCCCAGAAACTAGTCCAATGACGGTGGTATCATCCGCAAATTTAATAATACTGGTGTAATGCTGGGAAATGACACAGTCATGAGTGAAGAGTGTGTACAGCATGGGACTCAACACACATCCTTGTGGGGTTCCTCTATTTATGATTTTTGTTGTACAAATGTTGTTCCTCAGCCTGACTGACTGAAGTCTGCCTGTTAAAAAGTCCAGGACCCAGTTACAGAAAGCAGGTGGCGCGCCTGGAGTGGAGAGCTTGTTGGTGAGCTTAGCTGGTATTGCAGTGTTAAAAGCCGAGCAATAATTAATAAACAGCAGTAGGGCACAGCAGTTCTTTTTCTCTAGGTGTGTAAGAACTGTACGCAATGCTATGTAAACTGCATCCTCTCTTGACCTGTTTGGTCTTTATGCAAACTGTAGTGGGTCCATTGCATCGGCTATAAATATCTGAATGTGGCTCATAATAATTCTCTTGAAGTATTTCATCACAATAGGAGACTGCAATGGGTCTGTAGTCATTGAGACAGTTAGTTTAGTCCTTCTTTTACAGATAAATAATGGTAATTGTTTTATTGCAAGTGGGGATTGTTGCTTGCACAAGGGAGAGTTTAACACTAGAATTACCAAAGCCTACAAAAAAACTTGTAGATCTGGCCCACCTTAAATCCGTTCGCAACTTTCCGTCAGCGTCTTTTGTCCTGTAAATGTGCCAATAAAGACAAGCAGCAAGCAGCCTGGTATCCCATCCCCCCACCACCTCAGAATGTGCACAATGTTCTCCCAGCTTATGCCTTGATTGATTATCTGGAAGTTTAGAGCTGCAGTTTTAGAGTGGAAAGAATTGATCGTTATTTAGAACACATGCATTTCATGTGTGTTCCATTTCTACAATAATCTGTGTAAACATATTGTTAAAACAGAAACGTTTTTCATATTTTAGTAGTAAATGACAAAATGTTGGCATAAACTACATAATTTGTGAAGCCTGAAGTCCAAAGATCAAATAAACACTTTCACAACAGGTTCAAGGATAAGTGAAGAGCTTCTGTGGCATAGCGGTAAGAGTTACTGACTTGTAATCAAGAGTTCATGGTTCGATCCTGACTGCCTCCTATATTTGCCTTTTTCAGTAGTGAGCTGCTCTTATTGTTAATATTATACAGTACACACATACATTTGGTTTGCATCTGTAACTGACGGTGTGCATTTGTAGGACTTGTGAAAGTTACCTTGTTTTTCACTTTTATTCTCTCAGTCACGATCACCATACGTACTACACCAACCCCCCCTACACACCCCCACCCAGGGATCTGATGCTGTTAGTTTTTATTTGAAACTGTGTTTTGAGGCAATGGAACCGGACATTCTCTGATCTAGAGGGATAAAAGTTGACACACAACGCTGGTAAATCTGCCTTCTTCGTATCTCACCGTCAACTGATTTTTTTTATTCAGTTTTTTTGAATGTTTCTGCTCACGCTCAATTAGTATGCACTTTATGGTCCATGATGTAAAAAAAAAACAAAAAAAAAAAACAGAGAATAGGTATATATGATATTTGCAACTATTCATTCAGAGAGGTCAGTTCAGCGCTATATCCAATCATCAGATTCAAATGCTAACAGTTCACACACACGCAAGGACCGTCCTCTTACATTTACGACCATAGTAAAGTGCAGTGCTCAAAAGTGTTTCAATAAATAATCCATAAAAAGATAAAAATTCCAAACAGTTAAAACAAGTCTAAAACGAGAATGAAATCCACCAGCCAAGTATAGCTCTTTTTCAGTCTTTCCAGCTCACCCGCGGCATGCTCAGCTGACGAGACTTCAGCCGCCACGGTCCTCATACTATCAATCCCCATCTTGGCTGCCTCTGCCAGCACCTGCCAGACCACACGGGGTCAGTTGTCCTCCCGTCTTCCTTCTCGCACACGCAGTCGTCCCTTGGATCCCTAAGCAATTGAAAATGATCGCACCCTTCATGTACAGGTGCGACTTACCCCAATTACCTCATCAACTCCCTGCGGATGCCTGATTGCATCCACAGAGACTGACCCGGCGAAATTGATTATTTAAACACTGGACACTTTTTTGAAGCTGTGGACCCCCTATACTACAGATGCAACATTATGGAAGTACATTGTACCTGTGCTTTAAGGACTCCCGCAGATCATAACAGAGCTGTCTTCAGATCTCTACACAGATATTGTATGCAATTTAAGTCTGGGCTTTGACTGGGCAACATTAAAGAAAGTCAGTCTTGTCTCAAAGCTATTAAACATTGAGAACAGTGCTTAGGGGACTAATGTCTTGTTTGTCCTTTACAATGATCAGAGTTATTTTGCATTTTGCCACACAGGTACTACAGTATCAAGGTAATGCTTCAAGTGACAGAATTGACTGGGCAGTATCATGCATTAATTTCTATGTAAATATTTGATGACCAATTCACATAGAAGAAAATAGAAGAATTTCAGCAAATACCAAGTGGAGACAAGGAAAAACGTACTATTTTTTGTTTTTAACAGTGGTATAAATAACAAAAGAAAGTTGATCGAGTGACATAGAGTGCCGGAGAAACTCGAAAGCTCAAGTTCACAAACTCGCACAGTGCCCGAAATAAAAAAGAAGTTGTCAGATATCAAACTCGCCATGAAAAGGCTAGTCATAGCTCACCATCTGAGTGTCAAACTTATTAAGGTACAGAGAAAAGAAAAAAAAAAGGAACATGCGATATATACACCATATTTTTCGCTCTTTAAGACACACTAGACCATTAGATGCACCTAGGTTAAGATTAGGAAAACAAGCAAAAAATATTCTGAACCAAATGGTGTACTAATATATTTAATAAAATATAGAATGCCGGGTGGCACGGTGGCGCATTGGGTAGCACTGCTGCCTTGCAGTTAGGAGATCCGGATTCGCTTCCCCGGTCCTCTCTGCGTGGAGTTTGCATGTTCTCCCCGAGGGTGTACTCCGGTTTCCTCCCACAGTCCAAAGACATGCAGGTTAGGTGCATTGGCGATCCTAAATTGTCCCTAGTGTGTGTGTGTGCCCTATGGTGGGCTGGCAGCCTGCCTGGGGTTTGTTGCTTGCCTTGTGCCCTGTGTTGGCTGGGATTGGCTCCAGCAGACCCCCATGACCCTGTAGTTAGGATATAACGGATTGGATAATGGATGGATGGATAGCAGAATAATATTTCAACCACGTAAATTCAACAGCAGTTTTAAGAACCATCATCACTGTCATTAACAAATGAGGAGAAATTTTAAGGTTCAAGCACTCTTCTAGTTTTCTGGAAACCCCAAAAACTCCTCATCGCTTGTGTCAGAATTTATGAAGCTCAGTTGCTCACAATCACTTTGCAGGAGCACATACCTATCATCACGTGACATAACCTGTCCAAAGCCACCAGGGGACAAAGCACATTTGGACCAATGCTGCCTGAAGTTATATCGCCAGTCTAGTCCCATCTATATTTGTAATGCCACAAAGCCCTTCATCTCGTCTTTTGTTGTGGGTTTCCTCTTTGAAAAATGAGAATGCGGCGCAAGTGCAAATTCAAAAAATTGTTCTGCATACCTGTTTGTCTTGTCTGACAGTAACTGAAAGGCAGCTTCAGGAAAGAACTGCCTGAAGTAGTCCAGAGGCTGGTAATCTGTCTAGTCCAACAGCAAGCCATGCTGCCTTGTGAAGTCTGGTAGCCAGTTTGGCTCCCACAGATCAATGTCTGGGTATTCCTCCCACACGAACCTTGCATTGACTGCGTGAATGCACTCAACTGGGACAGCATTGGCTGGTGGCCGATCAGCTAATGCCAGTTCCTCACTTTTTTGCTCGATCTCCTGATCATTCTCAACAAAATCAAATTCTGAAAAATCAAAGTCTGACTCAATGATAATGCACAAAACATCGTCTGCTGAGTGTGAAGATGCGGGTTTGATGCATGCTCCCTTCTCACTTCAATCCTACACCGTCGGTAATGTTACCGATGAGCTTAGCAGTGAGGCACAACAAAGCAAGGGGATGGTGCAAAAGTGTAAAGTGCTTTTATTTAAAAACAGAAGAACAAAACAGTGTCCAAATAAATAGTGCAGTGCTTTCCAATAATTAAATAAACAATTCATAAAACAAACGTGGAGGTTTAAAAATAAACAGAAAAAATAATAATCCTTTCAAAGTGAGGTTATTAAAACGTTGGAAGCAATCTCTTTAAAACACAAAGCCGGTGTGTTCGTCTAACTAGTGACTCCTCTGCTTCTCCCTATCCAAGCTTTGCAACAGGGGGAGTCACTCTACTTGCAGCTTATCTTCTTTCCACTACAGAACAGATCTGGAGGCCTCACGATTCCTGGCTTTGCTCGCGCACTCAACCTAGACCGGGACTTGGCTTCTCTCCAACAGCCATGACTCTTATGCTGGAAATTATCTTCCTAAGTCTCCCGACTCCCGCTGTCTTCCACGGCGAGTCACCCCCCTCGCTGTACACTTTCGCTCCTCTCAAAATGCTCAGCAGGAGCGACCACAATCAACTGCCCTGGGTGTTGGATAAACACCTCACTAGGGCCCACAGTCCAACTGCACTCAAGCCTGCTCTCGCTTGCTCGCTCATTCTGCTTCGATCTCTCTCTCTCTCTCTCTCACACCGGCTTTCTCCTCACTGCTTCCTCCCAGCAACCTCCGTCTTTTCCTTTCTTTTCATTCTCTCCCCTTAACCGCCTCGCACTTATATTTAATTAAGAGGACGTGGCAGTCGTGGCCAACCAGTAGCCCCAAGAACAATCACGGACGTGGACGATTTCTCACCTGTACACTAGGTGAGAAATGCCCACACCATGAATAATCCCAGGACCCTCTTCAGCCACACAACTACCACGCCCCCTTGCTAAGCTGCGAGCGCGATGATTATTTACTTAAAAGTGGCCCTTTTTACATGAGCTGTGGACCCACTACACCACACTGAGTATTTTGTTTTCTGCACTCGCTTTGCTCCCTCATGAGATGTTGATGCCCTCTTGCCTTTGTTGACATTTGTTTACATTTCGTAACTCACGCTCGGATTAGATGCCGAGTCAATGAGTCTAACATTCCTCTAAGCAGAGAGAGAATGCCTGTAACGTAATGGTGAGTTTTGTCGCCATTAACAGCTGATTGTCACCCTTTACCCCTGGATGTTGACTTTTGTCAGGTAATACACATCACGGTCTGTGATGCAGTATTCGCTCCATAAGATGTACAGACATTTCTACCCTTCTATTGGAGAAAAAAAGTGTGTCTTATGGAGTGAAAATACTATATATATATATATGTATATATATATTGTCACACACGTGCAAATAGGGGGAGTAAGTGTGGACCAAGTAAAGGTAATTCCACGCCAGGCCAGGGGAGGGTGGGGTGCATTAAACCGCCTAGAAGAAAGTCACTTCCAGTTCCGGCGCCCAGAAGATTGTCACTTCCGGTCTCGGCTCCCAGACTACTGTCAGAGAAACACCACTTCCGGTCAACCTATATCACTTCCTGTCGACTTACATCACTTCCTGTCTGACCATTTAAAACCGCCATCTTTTCAAACCTTCACGAGTTCTGTTTTGGACTCCGTACTGTCAACATCATTGACTAAACTTACAAAAGAATCCTTTGCAGCTAGGAATATTATACGGGTGGATGCCCCAACCTTTTCTACATGTTGCTTCTTTTTACAATATATATATATGTATGTTTTTTTTTTTGTTTTTTTTTGCAGCTTGTTATTTCATCCACCAGTTCATAGCAGAATACAGTCCTGAGGTTTATTCAGGCTTAGCATCATTACACTACACCCGAAGCGTGACTTGGGTTTAACCATATTTGCATAGAATTTTGAATGTGAGTCATGCTCAGGATTAACACCAAAGAGATTAATAAACTTGCAAACCTTTCTGAAAACATGTTTTCACTTTGTCATTACAGGTTATTGAGTGTAGATTAATGGGCAAAAATGGAAAGTTTATTCATTTAAAATTAATTTTACAGCACAATAAAATGTGCAGAAACTGAAGGGGTCTGAATACTTTCTGAATCTACTCTAGAAACTAAACAAAACAGAAACATTACGATATTAACAAATTCTTTAAAATAAAGAAAAAAATGTAAACCTAAATCAGAGAAAAAAAACCCTGGTCAAATGTAATTTAACACATTCAAAACGCAAGCAGAACAAATTTTGGCTAATAGTAGATATAAATAAAAGCTCCATCACTCAGATATGTTTCTCTTGGAATGCAGGTGGAGCTATGGCAGTTGGTTTTCTGAATATTAGAATATTATTTTAACAGATAAACCATGGAAAACACAGCAAAATGGGCCACTGCCTGCTTTGTCCTACAGGTACAAACATTTTAACTGAAGTAACAGATGGATCTTTGGAATGTGGGAGAAAGCCCAGGTAATGCAAAAAATAAAAAATATAACAACACAAAAACTTCTGTTAAGCTATGAGATAACAAATGTAACTGTTATGCCACTATACTATAACTTCTATGAATCCACAATGCTTAAAAGGAGGTTAATACAAAACATGCTGACTTCATTTTAGATAATCGTACTCACAGACTACAAAACCAGGAGAATATTTACTTAATGATATGATTGCCTTTTCATGATTTGCACCCAATTAATACATGACAACATGTCTGTGCTTGCCTATTGCCTGAAAAAGCATACTTTTTTTGTAAAAGGAAACATTTTGTAAGATAGTATCATACCTTCATCTAAGAGAACCATAATCTGCTTTTGACGTTTCAATCTGCTTCCTGGAATTTCAGCTATTACTGTGTATCTTCCAACTCTCAGTTTTGTTATATTTGTAAGAATTAGACTGCTGGAGTTGGAAATTATAGATGCACCCTTCAAAACAAGGAAGTAAATAAACATTAAAAGGTCAAATCATCATTAGCATTCCCACAATTTCACTTATGTCTCAAAAATGGTGTCTTTATTGATAGATAGATAGATAGATAGATAGATAGATAGATAGATAGATAGATAGATAGATAGATAGATAGATAGATAGATAGATAGATAGATAGATAGATAGATTTATTACTTTATTACTTTATTAATCCCAAGGGGAAATTCACATAATCCAGCAGCAGTATACTGATACAAAGAAACAATATTAAATTAAATAGTAATAAAAATGAAAAAAATAAAAATAAAATTAATGTTAGCATTTAGTCCCCCAGGTGGAATTGAAGAGTCGCATAGTATGGGGGAGGAACGATCTCCTCAGTCTGTCAGTGGAGCAAGACAGTGACAAAAGTCTGTCACTGAAGCTACTCCTCTGCCTTGAGATGACACTGTTCAGTGGATGCAGTGGATTCTTCATGATTGACAGAAGTTTGTTTAATGCCCGTCGCTCTGCCACAGATGTTAAACTGTCCAACTTTAATCCTACAATAGAGCCTGCCTTCTTAACAAGTTTGTCCAGGCGTGAGGCGTCTTTCATCTTTATGCTGCTACCCCAGCACACCACCGCGTAGAAGAGGGCACTCGCCACAACCGTCTGGTAGAACATCTGCAGCATCTTACTGCAGATGTTGAAGGATGCCAACCTTCTCAGAAAGTATAGTCTGCTCTGACCTTTCTTACATAGAGCATCAGTATTGGCAGTCTAGTCCAATTTGTCATCCAGCTGCACTCCCAGATATTTATAGATCTGCACCCTCTGCACACAGTCACCTCTGATGATCACAGGGTCTATGAGGGGCCTGGGCCTCCTAAAATTCACCACCAGCTCCTTGGTCTTGATGGTGTTAAGGTGTAAGTGGTTTGAGTCACACCATTTAACAAAGTCTTTGATTAACTTTCTGTACTCCTCCTCCTGCCCACTCCTGATGCAGCCCACAATAGCAGTGTCATCAGCGAACTTTTGCACGTGGCAGGACTCCGAGTCATATTGGAAGTCTGATGTATATAGATTGAACAGGACCGGAGAAAGTACAGTCCCCTGCGGCGCCCCTGTATTGCTGAACACAATGTCAGACCTGCAGTTCCCAAGACAAGTTCCAATAAAACTTATTGTTTAAGAAAAATCAAAACATTTCAGCTACCATCCTACTCCATGGGAAAATAAAATGAAAGAAGTAAATAAATCAAATTAGATGGCCTATAGAACACTATGTTATGATATATTTATATAAAAAGTTGGTAATTCTCACAATCCTTTATCTGAATTTCAACATTAGTTTATAAGTCAATTAGCTCAATAAAACAATGCTCTACCTGTATATTTTTAAAATTGACATACTATAAACATGTTCAAAGAAAATCAAAGCATTAAAGCCAAACTAACTGTGATCATTATTTTATATTGAGTAACAAGTTCTTTTATGAAAGCATAGCAAAATGTTATTGTGCAGTGTAAATTTAAATGACTAAATGCAGGTCTACTTGCAATTCCTAGAATAATTAAAGTACTGTAAAAGACAGAGGCCTTGAGCTGCAGGGCTCCCAAACTGAGTAATGTTTGATGTTGTCAGCATTTAAATCAAGGCAGAAGACTGTTGAGCTTTTTGGATTCAGTTTTCCTTTCTATAGCCGTGTTTTCCCAACCACTCTTTGTTCCAACCTCTTTTTTTTATTACAGTTACACATAGTGTATATTTGCTCACAGAGTATTTTAGTAAATCCATAAACTCTGTTATTGTTTTAAATATGCTGTTTGGTGAGTGTTGTGTAGATTTAGTAGACTTATGCAAGGTTTTCACAATTGTCCTGCCCATAACTATCCTTGATTTGTGAAATGTTTGGAAAGAATATTGTGATAAATGAAAATTTGGTAGATTTTTAAATATAATTCCCTCCATCCATCCTCTTCCACTTATCTGAGACCGGGTCGCGGGGGCAGCAGCTTGAGCAGAGATGCCCAGATTTCCCTCTCCCCGGCCACTTCTTCTAGCCCTTCTGGGGGAATCCCGAGGTGTTCCCAGGCCAGTTGGGAGACATAGTCCCTCCAGCGTGTCCTGGGTCTTCCCCAGGGCCTCCTCCCGGTTGGACGTGCCCGGAACACCTCACCAGGGAGGTGCTCAGGAGGCATCCTGATCAGATGCCCGAACCATCTTATCTGACTCCTCTCAATGTGGAGGAGCAACGGCTCTACTCTAAGCCCCTCCTGGATGACTTAGCTTCTCACCCTATCTTTAAGGGAAAGCCCAGACACCGTGCGGAGGAAACTCATTTCAGCCACTTGTATTCGCGATCTCGTTCCTTCGGTCACTACCCATAGCTCATGACCATAGGTGAGGATAGGAACATAGATCAACTGGTAAACTGATAGCTTTTCTTTACGGCTCAGCTCCTTTTTCACCATGACAGACCGATGCAGAGCCCGCATCACTGTGGACGCCACACAGATCCACCTGTCAATCTCACGCTCCATTATTCCCTCACTCATGAACAAGACCCCGAGATACTTGAACTCCTCCACTTGGGGCAGGATCTCGCTCCAAACCCTGAGAGGGCACTCCACCCTTTTCCTGCTGAGGACCATGGTCTTGGATTTGGAGGTGCTGATTCTCATCCCAGCCGCTTCACACTCAGCTGTGATCCGATCCATAGAGAGCTGAAGATCACGGCCTGATGAAGCAAACAGGACAACATCATCTGCAAAAAGCAGTGACCCAATCCTGAGTCCACCAAACCGGACCTCCTCCATGCCCTGGCTGTGCCTAGAAATTCTGTCCATAAAAGTTATGAACAGAATCGGTTTCAAAGGGCAGACCTGGTGGAGTCCAACTCTCACTGGAAATGGGTTTGACTTACTGCCGGCAATGCGGACCAAGCTCTGACACCGGTTGTACAGTGACAGAACAGCCCTTATCAGGGGTTCTGGTGCCCCATACTCTCGGAGTACCCCCACAGGATTCCCCAAGGGACACGGTTGAATGCCTTTTCAATGGGATTTGTAGCTACAATAGTAAAATCTTAGTATGTACTAAAAATATTTTGAAGAATGCTTTGACAAATGTTTTCAAAAGGAGGCAAAATAATACTGCAGCAGACAGGATAATAGAAAAAAGTTAAGGAAATGCACACAGTGATTACAAATCAACCAAGAAATGCAACATGAAAAGTAAGGGCCACATGAAACTCAATTAAAATGTTGAAAATGTTACCAAGGAATTCCAAAATACTCTATTCAATAGAACCATTAAAAAACATTAAAGAACTAGTGCAAGCTTACAAGATAGAATTTGAACTGAAGGGGGAAAGGAAATAAAAAAGTGTGGATGTTTTCTTTTCTTTAAATAAACAAGCACTTTAATCAAAAAGAAAGTCCAAATGAGTTGATTTAATTGTTACATTTTTAAGATATGAAATCATGATTATTCCCTTTATGCAAGTCTGATAGTATATCCTATTGTAGTTTTACCTCCTTGAAGTTAAGAGAAGGGCACAGTACATTCAGCACTTTACAGGAGGTTAACAAATAAATTCAAGCCACAATTACATAATACTGCCAGCATCTGTTCACCTCACTTTATTACATATGCAGATATAAAAGCCTCTTGCACTGAGGGGAGCTATTTCTCTTCCTGTAAAAATGGCTTTTCACTAAAGTTAAACCATGCCATATACATTCAAGTCTTTTTTTTTTTTTTGCATATGTAGAATTTCCCATAATATTAAATGCTTATTATGTGTGAACTCTATAAATTATGTTATACTATATTATTATTTATGATTCAAAGTCTCAATTGATTCTTTAGTTTTTTACATTACTTAACAGGATAAAGTCAGTTAAATGTTTACTGACAGTGGAAAAAAGTAAACCAATGTAGTATGACAAATGAGGTATAAACAGTAAAGGAAATTAAATTACCTTAATCCAAGTATAAACTGGGGATTTTGAAGCATTTGATAGGCAGCTGATATTTAAATCATGAAATTCCTCAACTTTTATGAGATGAGAATGACTGCACTCAATGTCATCCAAATCTGTTAATAAAGTATGAGAAATATTTAATGATAAACAGTTTAACTATTTAACAAAAACCAATCATTTTAGGTAATCTCAATATAGATTATGCCTCACATGAAAGTCCATAGATTAACAAGACTAAAAAAAAAAATTAAACTTATGATAACTTTAAGAATGATGTACCTTTTTTAAAGAGGATTCTGTGAAATGATTTGGGAGCACATTAGAATACCCTCCCACCACATATTAATTTATTATACTAGCATATAATGTTTTAATTTTAGGCAGCACCCTAACACACTACTGCCTGTCACTCCTACTGGATCTAAATGGGATTTTTCTCTGGATACGCTGGTTTTCCTCTCATTTATCAAAGGCATATTAGTTAGGTTGATTGAGGAATATCAGTCCTATATGAGAATTTATTTCGTGTGTGAATATACCTTGAAATGGGTTGTTGCCTTGCCCATATTGTTTACTACCTTACACCCACATAGATTCTGGCCCTGGTGATCTTTAAACAGAGTTAAATAATCTGATGTTGGATGGATATTTTACTTTATGTTATGAAACCTGTTTTAAGGATACAGAACCTGGTGTGTATTTTAACAACATCAGGCATAAGGTAGGAGCGATGCTGGGATGGGGCATCAGTCCATTATAGGACCTACTTATACTCAAACTAACCCTAGGTATCAATCAGTCTAACATGCACATCTTTTAGATGTGGGAAAGAAAGCGTACTACCCAGAGGTAAACCTAATTATATCCAGGAGAACATGAAGCTCCACACAAAAAGAGACCATCCTGGGATTTAAATCCAGCCACCAGCAACAGTAATATAGCAGCAGTGTGACTCCCATTGTTAACTGTTTTTTTCTTTTATTTATAAAACAAAATATTTTATACATAGGATATCCAGCAAAAAGTGGAATATTCAAGCTTCACATAAATAGATGGCCAGTCTTGTATTATATCAGGAACAAAAGCCCCAAGAGGCAGCAACGCTATTTTCTTTTCTATGCTATCCGCATGTAAATTCAAATAACATAGATGTATATAATATGAAATATTCCTGCTGTAATAATGATATGTTAATATGATTATGTTTGCTTTAAATATTTCACTACAGTACTTACAGTTGACAAATATTTCAATGTTCTCTTCTTTAAATGAATCAAAATCTGACCATTGAGGGCTGCAGCTATAAACACCACTCTGTGATCTTCTGATTTTTTGCAAAATCACTTCATTGCTGGTACCATTGTGAATAGCTGTTTTTTGCTAAACGGGAAAACAAAAACAATGAATGCACCCAGCCAGGTATCTCTTCTCCCCCAGCCCCTTCCTTACTTGAGCCAACTGCTCAAAATGGGACATCAGACTTTTACATGGTACCATCCCACTCTTACTCAAAATCAGCAGTCATCTTGGAATGTTTTAGATTAGTGAAGGGGAAACTGGAGACCCCAAAGGAAATGTCATAGCCAAACAGGCAAATTGCACACAAAAGGCACACCATTAAGGAGTCAAACAGACTCCAAGTACTGATCTCTGCCCCTGTGCCTCATGTAATAAGTATAGGTAGTTGGATATAAATCTGAACATTTTCATAATTTCCTTTTTGACTTACTTTACCAGCCAGAAACATATATTTGTCTGCTGGAACACTGCTCATGCAAAGAATGATTACATCATCTCCCTCCGCTATGAACTGTTTTTCCTGCATTATATTAATGGAAATATTGTGAGCAGGATCTAAAGAAAAGAAAAAAGAAAAAAATCTTCACTATATATGCACTTCATATTTGTAAGTATAAAAATCATTTCCACCTTGCTAATTTTTATTACCATATGAATACTGTAATGATTTTGAAGAACTGAAGTGTGTGCTTTTTCATTCAAGTTTTGAATAACCTGTATAGCACATAGACTCGCAAACACTAATGCACAACCTGCAAAACAAACTTAACATGATGACACTATAAAACTGAGTGTCAGGCATAGCCCACTTCAGTACCATTAAGGTGCAAATTTGAAACCAATGTAAGTAGGTTGTCAGCTTATTACAGAGTTCACTAACATGCAAAAGAAAGCAGAAGAGGTGTTTGAAGTCTTTGTGCACTTACTAAGTGTTTCCCCTTTCCCAAGTTAATAAAATATATCATAACCTATGATTGAAGAGTCAATGCATCGCTGGTGTTATACTGAATCAAGGTGGTGAAATAGAAGCCAATTTCTCATTTGAAGGTTTTCACATTACTGTTTGAAGTACATTCCCATCCTCAAGTACATTAACAAGCACTGGGAAACAAAACTGTAAGAATGAAACAGCAAGTACCAAGAAGAGGATCCTGCTTACAGCTGGGCTGACTGACTTTGAGGGTTAATGGAGCTAACCAATATGAAGAACCTAGAAGTGGAACCATTATATTTGAGTGTTGCACAAAGGTGATACAAACACGGTGAGGCTTCCACTTTGCCCCACAAAACAAAACAGGAGCTACTAAGAAAAGAGGTCACTCCAGGCAGCCAGATACCCAAACTCCACAGGCAAATCTCATCCTGCACAGGTTTAAAAACATCCCTCTGACTTTAGAAAGTTCTAAAATACTTTAAAATGTCTTTCAAAATATACAAAAAGCTTTTAAAGGGAGAGAAACTCTCTAACCTCTAGCTTGTAGTACTAGGGTGTTGTACCGTGTTAGCCATTATGAATGCAGAGAAGAGCCAAGCAAAATTACACCTTTTATTGGCTAACTAAAAAGATTACAATATGCAAGCTTTCGAGGCAACTCAGGTCCCTTCTTCAGGCAAGATGTAATCTAACCTCTAGCTTGAAAGACCAAAATATGTTTATAAATAAGGAACATTAAAATAAACAAAAAAATTATATTAAATAGGAAAAGGACAAAAAAGATTTGCCTTAAATGACAATCCAAGATGAAAAAGACCAAAATCACAAGAGAATACTAAAAATCTAAAAAACAGAAACATAAGAATACAGAACTAGAAAATCGATACTTACAATAAATGAACATTTCCAGAGTAAATCAAAAAAACAGTGCTCAATGTAAAGGCTGAAGGTGGTTTCAGCAGCAATAGTGATATCAGGGTGGCCCATAGTCTGGCCATTTAGTTAGGATACTCCCTGTGTGCCTTCCGCGAGAGAAAAGCAGGGTCAGATACAGAGTACTATATTTCTTGGCTTGTCTATAAATCTCTGAGAATTTCCCGGGAGAAGCTTCAACTCTTAATGTGGTTATGAAGCTTTGATGTAACCAACCCAGTCTGTTGTTTTCTTGTCATTTTCCAAGAAAATTAGATTAAGATTTATTGTTTACTATCAAGGGAATGCATTTTTCTGAGGCTACCTGACATTTATTTCATGATACTGCACCAAGGATTATTTGAGCTCAGTAGCACTAGATGTGCAGACAGTGCAGACACGTGTAGTGAAAATATCACATGGTTGAATGACACAGAGAACAGAAATTCCTAAACAGAGCAGTGATGCTTTAAAAAATGTATAAACATTCCAAATAAAAGATAAATACACAAATAATAATTAGATATAAACATATATTAAGTACCAGACTGAAAATGTAAACAATGAAACAGTAAAGTTGAAAATGTGTACCTTTGACGGAGCTGTAAGCTGCTCTGCTATGTCTGTGTGCCATTCATAAAGTTTTGCTGACTTTTCAGTCCTACTCCTTTCCATTTATTTCAGAACCATACCTTTATTAGACTTTTAAACATTTGGTTTTGGAGTTTCTTCAGAAAATTCAATAACTTTCGAATTACAATCTGCAGTCTCTGTATATCTGAACTCTATGTAACCCTTAATCAGCTTGGTCTTACTGAGGATAAAGCAGCCAACTCAGCATGTTGCCACTTAGGTCCTTGATCAGAAGAAGCACATTAGTAGAAAAGTACAGTGAAGTGTCATCTTAATTCAGAGAAAACATTTTCTTTTATAGAAACAAAACTTTAAGGACAGTAAACAGTGGAACATCTACAGTATATGCTCCTCTGTTGCTTCTGAATAACATATAACACATAGGTAGGTAATCATTATTTTTCTTCTACCCTGAACTAAATTTTATTTTCTTTAACTATTTTGTGCACTGCATTCCTCTAAAGCAAGAAGTCCTTGATGGACATAATGGCAGATATATCTACCACAGTTAGCTTGGAAATGTTCCTTATGGGGACAGCAGAGGAACAAAATCTGGAAGATGTCTAATGAAGTACATTTTTTATTTGGAGAGTTTATAAGGTAGCTTGTATTGTTGCCTCACAGGTCAAGGGGAAATTTATGTTGATAGTCTCATGGGTAAGATTCCTCCTACATTAAACTATCCTGTGTCATTCATCTATCTCAAAAGTTAGACTGCTAATTTTCTCACTAAAAAGACATTTATTTCTTAACATTGTCTCACTTCACGTATTAAAAATGGAAATTATTCCACAGTAAGTATGGCTGCTAAACAACAGTGCCTCCTGATGTTCTCAGTGTACGGCTTCATTTGGAGTCTTGGATCTGGATTTTACCTAAATTAATCTTTAATTGGTCTAAGACACCTTATAGTGCACTGTTTTTTTTTTAAGTAGGAATTATGACCATGACAACATCTTTTAATTAAAAGATTACCAACACTGTTTTCATGGCTAATAGTTATTTGAAATCATAGCCTATAAAGGTCAGTCAGAAGCTAGGCCTGGAAGGCAAGCCAGTGCATTATAGGACACACCCATGCAAATACCAATCCATTTAGAGTCACCAGTCAACCTAACAACATGATGTTAACTTCTGTATTCCACACACCTTTGTAGATCTGTATCATGTACCCAAAATCCAAGTACAAAGCTACTTGAACCTTTGTTATTAAAACAGACATTTCTTGTGATTAGATACTTACGTGCAGAGACATTAACAGTGTCTGAGCCAATTCTAACTGTTTCATTGCTGGGCTCTGTATAAAGTCCTTCACACTTCAGTGAGTGATGATTGAGTGAGTCATTGATATTCAGAAATAACTGAGATTTCAGTTGATGAAGTCCTTTGTCATATGTGGATGTTACCAAATATCCTTAAAGGAAAAAAAAAAGTGTTACTTGAAAAATATCTATTAAATTTCAAAAACATTACCGCTGGAAAATAACAGCTTTAGAGATATACAGTGTTTGATAGTAATTTGCTCTGACTTACTTTACACAATAATCAACGATTAAAATTTATAGCCCCTCATTATCCTTTTGGAGACATAAGTTTAACTTTGTGTCAAACAGCTGTTGCCTTTTATTATATTATCTTTAAAAAAAAACAAACTGTCATAATACAGTATAAAATGAATATGAAGACAAGCCACAATAACATTGTGTATTATAGTTTCTTTTTGAAGCAGGCTTCTCAGCCATCAAAAACCACATATGCTATACAAAAAAAAACTATTCTGGTTAGATTTGTCACAATAATATTATTTTACATTTCAAACTTTTTAAAACCACACTTAAGGCCAAATAAACTGTTATCAAATAAATTATGTTAGATAGTATTAGGATTGTCATTCTACACTCCTTTTTGAATTTTGGAAAAAGCTCAGAGGAAGAGCCAATGTGCCGATAATACATTTACTATTCTTGATCTTGAGCTTGATTGAGAACATGCTCTGTACTTCTAATGAAAAATAAAAATGGAAAGAGCTTAGTAAGGATTCACAGTTGGGTTTCTTCTGTATTTCAGTTGAGCAGGCATCCTGGGAACATTCCTCGTTTAATTGAGGTTTGCATGATCTGAGAGTGGGCAGCAAAGTGGGGCGCGGTTAAGCAGTGGTGGTGCTTCTACCTCACAAAAAGAAGTCAGGGGTTCTAGTCACAAATGTTCCTTTGCAAGTTCTCTCCATGGCAGCGTGGGTTCTCCTGATGCTCTGACTTCCATCCACAGTCTGAAGACATTCTGGTTAGGTGAGTTGGCAGTGCTAAACTGATCCTAAAATGGGTTTGGGTGTGTTTGTTTGTCTGTGATGGGAAAAAAATGGATGATCTGAGAGCAATGCAAGTATGACCACACTGCTTTGTTAAATAGGCCTTTAAACAAATTTCCGGAATGATCATAGCTGTAGTAAGTACTCAGTTAAATGTTTAGTTTACACCAAAAATATGTGAAATATTTAATATACTTTAGAACACAAAAACGTAGTGCGTGAACTTGTTTAAATGATTTTTTTTCAAGTATACTTGAAGCTAATTAAGTTTTCCTTTTGCCTTGATCTTGAGGACTGGCGGTTGAAAATAATTCCAAAATGCTTTGGCATTTTTTAGTAATTATTTATGTTACAGGCTGATGTGTTGTGTTATGGTTTGCATACTATATGGTGGCAGCAGTGGATGGTGGTGTTTCCGAACTGATGCTTTGAGGATGACACTCTGCTTAGAAAATTCATAGGAAGGAAAAGGTATTTTTGAATGAATACAAGAGAACTGTTTTGCTGAACAGAATCCACATTACAAATACAACCAGATGGACAACATAACTAATTTACCTATGTTAAAAAAATAAAATGGGTTGAACTTGATATGGTCCTTAATTTTTCAGCCCAGTCTGCTTTTATAGATCAAAAATCTGAACTAATCTTGTGAACTTCAAAAAGGTTTATTTTCCAGATAATACTATGCATATCTTTATAGGAAGTAATCAATATTTTGCATATTTAATGTAATATATCTTTCGATAAAAGCAATACCATCATATGTGGCATCAAGAAGTTGTCTGTCAAAGTACCACTTGACTTTTGGTTCAGGAGAAGCATTTCGAATGAGACAAGTTGAATTCTAAAAAGAGCAGAAACAGAAAAATACAAATTAGTTAATAGTTTTCACAGTTATAAACTATAAATGCTTATTGGTCAATGTTTTTGACTATGTAAATAGTTGTTTGGGTGGTAAAGTGATCTCAAAGAGGAAAGTAGGCTGTTAAAGACAGACAAAACCCAAATGCAAAAAGTGTACCAGGAGGAAACAATTTGTTCTGTGAATATATATTTCCCTAGAAGAAAGAGCTCCAGCACAGGAGAGGCACCAGTGATATGGGAAGAAACATGTTAAGTTCTCTTAAGATGATACTAAAGGACAGATGATTTCACAGGTCCCGATATTGCCAATCTCTACAAAAGGCTGGTGGGAGAACAAGATACCTTCAGGCATATAGAGAGACATGGACAGGATAAATGGGGTCATGTTGCTCTTTTAAAGGTGAAAACTAGCAGAGCCAATTTATAAATGACCAGTCCTTTAGGTGACAGCAGAGAGTTCTTGCCTGAAAAAAATATGTCCGAGTTGCCTTTTTAAGCAAGACACACACAGGTTTCACTAGAGAGTTGGTCCTTTACTGAGAAGGGATTTTAAATGTGGTATATTTGATGGTAAAATTGAAAGGTGAGTTGGGGTAATGAATCAATGGAAGGAAAACTGCATCAAGCAATACAAAAGAACAGAGATAGAAACACTAGGGGATTTGAGAAAGGCGTGTTTTTTTTTTGGTCTTTGGTTGGTACGCAAAAGGAAGCTGAGGTTCTCATTAGATAGATTTAAAATGGCAGCGTGTCTCTTATTTTGTTCTTTGATACACACTTTGCGTTCTCCTTTAGTTAATCATTCACTAGTGTTATGATCAAGCCAGGGTCCTCCTCTTAATCATGTTTAAAGTGGGGTTTTTTGTTTTCTTTTCATTATCCTTTATTTTCTATAGATTTTACAATATTACTCAGGTACTCTATCCTAGTTACCAACTTCTCAAGGTCCTGTCCATTTGCAAAATAATGCTAAACTTATTCAACTAAAGAATCCTCATTGTACGGTTTTCAAGACCACACCATCGCCTGTAATTGCCCTATAATTTCATTTGAGAATTGACAATTTCATTTTTTTTCAGTCTTTATTTCTACTGGTTTAGTAGTTATCAGTTTCTACTGCAAGTTTAATGAAATTCATTGTATTTACCAGTAGGGTGATACTGAAGAGTTTATTGTTTTTTCACATCTTCTTCAAGCGCTAACTATTCAGTTACTCTATCAGACCATATTATAAATGCACAGAATTGTTCTCCAGTTTTCTTTTATTAAGTCCCACTTCTTACAAATTTCTATGTATTGTTCATTCAAAGTGTTTTGGTAACATAGCTACTGCAAAAATGCATCTACAGTATTACTCATTTACACTTATGAAACAAGACCTTAATATACAGTTCTTTGGGTTTTCCTAACACTTACAATGCCTCAATAAAGTGCTTATTTGTCTCTGCAATGTTACCTACTAACAAAACTTAACTTTGGAGAGGTCTGAGGTGGCTTAAATGAGACACTTTTCACATGATGTTACATATTTAGTATAAAAGACCTGTGAGCACTTCATATTAACACATACTTTTACCATCATGTCAATATGCACTGCACAGAGATGAATACCATATCTACTGATGTTTTGTGTTATGGTGATCAAAAGAAGCCTTTGTTAAGGTCTTATTACATAAGCGTAAATGAGCAATAGATGCAATTTTCCAATGCCTAAACTAAAGAGTTACCAGTGTTTTCATTATGACTTTTACTGTTGTTTTTACATTGTGTCCTTATTGTGTCAACAGTTGCCTTACAATCTGCATCACGATTATGATGCTTGAGTCTTGTGTAATATTTTCCATTGTCAAGTTCACCTCCACTATAATTTGCAAACTTTTTTACACTACAGATTGCTCATACATACATACTCAAATCTCTGACACTTTCATCCATCCATCGATTATCCAACCTGCTATATCCTAACTACAGGGTCATGGGGGTCTACTGGAGCCAATCCCAGCCAACACTGGGTGCAAGGCAGGAAACAAACCCCGGGCTGGGCGCCAGCCCACCGCAGGGCACACACACACACACACACACATCCACACCCCAAGCACACACTAGGGACAATTTAGGATCACCAATGCACCTAACCTGCATGTCTTTGGACCGTGGGAGGAAACCGGAGCACCTGGAGGAAACCCATGCAGACACGGGAGAACATGCAAACTCCACCCAGCGCTTGGGATATCCTATGGTTAAGTGTATGTTGTCATGTCCTTAATGGTACAATCTAAACACATTGCAAAACTCACTACTTTGATCATTACTAAACAGCAATTCTTCATAATTTTTATGAAAGCCACCAAATTCTCATTTACTAAACTTCGTAATTTGTGACACATTTCCTGCTGTTTCCTACCGTAATTTTAAATCAATACTGTACTAACTTTTGTCAAGTTTTACCATTCCAAAATACTCAAAAGAAACCACACCTTTTGTAAGAGCCATTTCCTAGTTATATAAGATTCATAAATGTTTTACTAAATGTTAGTGTATAATCTATGGGGGGTTCTTATAACCCCCATCAGTTCAATAGAATTGGTATATTCTAACTGTTTCTAGCTTATCCGACTAAACATTATTCTCAGTTAGTGATCAGCCTTGCCATGTGTAAGGTGTAGAAGGCACATAGTTTTAAACCGTGCCTTTTGAGCCTTGCGTACCTTGTGTGAGTGTTTTGTGTGCTAAGAAACATGTAACGCAAAGCACGTTTAAAGCGTACAGAAGAAGAAGTTAAGAATCTTTAAGTAAAGAAGCAACTAAAGTTTTACAAGAAAAGCTAAGTTTAGAGAAGTTACATTTTTCCTTTTTTTTTGCATTTTATTCTACGTGTGTAACAACTTTTTTCTTTATTCTTGTGTGGATTATTTGCTTTGAATTTTCACTAAATATTTTTAAATGAACTTTTGGAGAGATTTCTTTTGGCATGAGTTTTACCCTTGCTTAAACTTGCCTTACACTTCAGCAGCTTCACATTTTTATATTCATATTTTAGAATATCATCATTTTCTTTTCATTTAATCTTTTCTTCATCTTCTGATCAATAGCACTATGTTACTTTTCTCTATTACAATTTATTAAACAATGGTATCATGGAAATAATATATATTTCACTAAAATATTATTTAATCTATAGCAGTTTAGTTTCATTTTCATACCAACTGACCTTGGGCTCTTCACAGAGTAAGGTCAAGATAATTGTTTTAAATAAAGACACTTAATTAGGATGTTGACTTTGCTACTCTCTAAATTGTGTTAAAAGAGTTTATAAATGTAATGTTCGCCAATACGCCTGAAATCCATTTAAGGAAAAAGCACTCATATACATTAGTAATATCCCTATTCCTTTATGTTGTGTTTTATTGCAGCATACAGACTAATCAAACATGTGTAGTACTACTATTTCAGAGACAAGTGTGTATTTTATTAGGAATGCAATCACAACAGGCAAGTCAATTACCATTCAGTAACGCTGGAATAATCAGTAGTTAATTTCAGGCACATTGATGCACTCACTCACTCTGTCATACTCTCTCAGACTGTGTCAAATTATAGAGTTTGGGAGCTACAGAGTTTCACTAATCTGTAGTCACTGTTGTCGAATATCAAACAGAGTATTTTGATTACATCTGCTTACAAAATGGTTTCAAGTCAAGAATTGTTTTTCCATTTGGTGTAATATCTTTAACTACAGGGATATGATTTTGGATTCAACTTTACCTTCAGTCTGACGAAAATAACTCATTACAATATATTGAATAATTCAACCATAATACATACAATGTTGGAACATGTAAAAAATCATAGTTTTATCATATTAGCACCCAGGTATGGGGATAATGTCATGTCAAGGAGTCCCTAGCAATTCTCACCCCTAACATCCATTGCTTATCCTTGCTTTAACTGCACCTAAAATATGTTTATTTGCCATAGGCATCAACTATTTGTTTAAGAAAACAGTTAACATTCAGAAAAAATATTTAGTTTAAACACTGGAGAATTAACATGCTATAATTTGTAGAGACTGTATTTTTTTACAGTATACTTACCACTGCAACACTATGTGGCAAAATATATTGATAGAAAACATGCAGTTCTGGTTTCAGTGTCTCACCTAAAGAAAAGATGACTAAAGTAAGCTACATATGCAGAGAAAACATTGAAAATTGAATTCTAATAACAACATTAAGTTAATACAAACAACAGTATATGTGTCACATTACACAAAACTCTATTTTAGTGTATATTATTTAAAATGATAAACTTCCATTTACAAGAATAAAAAGACCATCAAATGAAACATTACAAGAGATGCTTTTAATCACAGTAACTGACTCGAAATAATCTAAGCATTTGATATAACGTTCCAATAGACAATTTTCTTCTGTTGAAATGCTTACTTGAATGAATAATTTATCATTCTGTAAACAAAACCTACGCAGTGGTGTGTTTCAGCCACCTGCTCTCCAAAGTGGTAGCTTCTGTTTCTCTCTCTTCTTTTCGTGTACCACTCCTCTAACTGCGAGACAGAAGTAACAAGCTAATTAGGAAAGCCCAGACTGCTCTTTGTCAATCAACAGCCACCACTTCAGCCAGGCAGTCTCCAGGCTAGCTATCTTAAACACTTTCTCCAGTGCTTCCCAGTCTGTCCCAAGGTTTTCATCTATTGGAATGAACTTTGATGTTGCCGTATACAATTTAAATTTCAGTAGTATTGATAGAAAGCTATACTTAGACGCCACTTAAACTGATCTGAGAATCTCTCTAATAGTTACAGATTTACTGTAATTATTGTGTATATGATTTGATTCAAAGAAAATACTTTAAAGCTCAATTGCAGACATATTTTATACTGTATGTTAAAAGCATTTTTTTAATATACATGAGGAAGTAAAGATAATATTTAAAGATATCTTTAAATATTAAGATAAGTACTAACAGTTTAAGTCTTTATGAAGTATTATATTCATTTTACATTACATTATTTACATTTTACAGTTTGCCCTTACTGCTTGTGTGATAAAATCAGGCTGATTAGATATTTTAATTCAGCTCAAAAAATAGTGTAAGATTCACCTAGTGTATGTTGATTCATGTGGCAAAACAAATTAAATGTTATTACCCAGTGTAAGAGTCTCACTTTCTATATATTTGGATATACAATATACAGTGGCGGTCCTAGCCTGTTTGGTGCCCTCGGCGGACACCCCCTCTAGCGCCCCTGCAGCGTTCTAATAAATACTTAACAAAATCAGTGCAATAAAACAAACTATTGGAAATGTAATGTCTAACAGAGACAAAATCAAATTTTACATTTATACAGCACCAAACTATTTCATTATAGTGTAAATAATTTTCACTTTAGTACCATCTCCAGTCATCAGTTCACCAGGTCACTAACAACTATATAAACCTTGTCTCTCAGAGGTGCAGTCAGTTTATTATTTCGGGTTAACTTTCCCCACCTACCACTCTCCACTACACGAGTCATTTGCATTAGTAAGTTAGCACGCAAACATATATATCCATACAAAGAAAATCTTACTAACTCAAATCATTTTATCAACATGTTTAAAATCTCATTGACGATATTTTACCGTTTTAAAGCCTGTAATGTACACTCCAATTATGGCGAATTTACTAACCTGTGATAAAGAATAGAGAGAGCACTTGCATTGAGCTGGTGTCAGCTTCACACAGGAGAATTTATTCTTCCTGTTTGCTGTACTCTGCTCTATGCTGCTCGTGCAAGGAGCACCCATCTAACGATTTCTGTAATTTTGCACAACCCAGTAAAAATTAGTTGTGACATAATGGCCTTGGAATGACAATATTATGAATGAAATGTGCTTTATTTGGAAGCACCCCGCCCCCCTCCCCTTTCGACAGGTTATGTGTGAGACTTCAGCAGAGCAACAGCAACAAACAGGCGCACCCGAGGGCCCTTGTGCTCACTTCCAGCATATATGGGTGTGATAGAATTTAGAAAACACATCGGTGCAAATTCTAAGTCTATATCATAATGTCTGGTGCTTTTGGGTTTGTTTGTTTGTTTTTATTTTGTTTTATTTTGCAAGCTAGTTATTAGATGCCGCGCCGCCCCGCCCCTCTCCTCCCTGTGCGGCAAGCAGCAGGAGCACCTCGCAAATGGAGGGTGCCCTTACTCCCCGCAAATTGGCAATATAATACCAATTGGTGCCCATGCAATCCCAAAAATGCGCTGGCATGATGTTGGTGCAACATGGATGCACGGAAAAAAAATATTTTTTTTTTTTGCCGATGTCCAAGATGCCACCCCACCATGATACCGCCCTGGGCAACGGCCCATGTCGTCTATATCAAAAACTGCCACTGACAATATATATATCATCTTATAAAATTACTTAAATATGTTCTTTATTTCTTTGTTAAGTGACTTTCGTTCCATTAACTGTGATATAAGTATTTGTCGCTCAGTAAGTTTAATTGTTTCCAATGGTATTTTTTTTAATACACCTCATTGGTGAGAGAGCATGTATATATTTTAGAGAAAACAGTAATTAACTCAGAATACATTCTGGCTTGTTTATTATTTTTGCATGAAGTCTAAAAATTATTTGTAGACTTACTATAAGTATGCCTTAGATCAGTGTTTTTCAACCTTTTCGCTGGAGTGGAACCCTTCGCGAATGGTTAACTTACTCACGGAACCTTGTGCAATTATCTACCAGTATGTCCTATATCATTAGGACTTTTTCGGCGGAACCCTTGGCTAGCACTCACGAAACCCTTGGGTTCCCAGGAACCCCAGTTGAAAAATACTGCCTTAGATCATGGGTGAGTAATATCAGTCCTGGATGGCAGCAGTGGCTGTACATTTTAGTTCTAGCCCAGTTTCCTAATTTAAAGTTTTTTATTGCTTATGAAGCATTTATTGCTCAAGCATTGTTTATATGCTTCATTTTAGCTGTCTTGTTTGCAGAGATTTCCCACCTTTAACTGATTATTTTAGTCTTAAACAGTTTACTATTTTAATTGCTCGTTTTCAGCAATATGTTGCAACTACCAACATGTGCTATCAAACCACTACAGATGATTCAGAATGCAGCACCCTGTCTTGCATTTAACCAGCCGAGATGGACACATGTCATTCCTCTCTTCAGGGGCCTCATGCATAACGCCGTGCGTAGAATTCGCACTATAACATGACGTAAGCACAAAAGCCGAAATGTGCTTACGCACAGAAATATCTAGATGCAGGAATTTGTGCGTACTCCAACTTCCACGTTCTTCCGCTCCATAAATCCCGGTCAGTGTGAAAAGTAACGCTCGTGCACGCGCCTTCTGTCCCGTCCTAACTCCTCCCAGAATTATGCCTCTATGAATATGCAAATCAATATAAATCACCCTTAAGCTCAGCCTTCTGTGAAAAGACGATTGAAAAACCAAGTGAAGGCAAGGAAAAATGTACTATTTGTTGGTTTAAACAGTGGTATAAACAACAAAAGGAAGCTGATCGCCTGACATAGTCGCACAGTGCCCAAAATAAAAAAGATGTCACATATCAAAGTCCCCGTGAAAAGCCCACCGTCTGAGTGTCATATGAAAGCTTATTAGGGTAAAGAGAAAAAAAAAGGCATACAGTAGGAAAAAAGCACGAAATGTCAACTTCAATCTCGAAATTTCCACTTTAATTACGTAGTTTATTTTATCATTAAAGTAGAACATCATAAACTTCATCTTAAAATTGTTTAATTAACCAGTTTTTCAAATCACATCGTAATTAAAGTAGTACGTTAAATGCTTTGTTTTGTATTTGATCTTCCGCTTTCTCTTTTTTCAACAGGACACAGAATCCATTACATTCGTGATATTACAGCTCTCTGAATAATTAAAATACTGAGATGTATATATGATATCTTTTTCATGATGATAGGAGTTAAAACATGTTATTAAACAGGGGAATACGGTGTGTGATTGTTTGCAACCTTCGATGAAATTATTGTAGCAGTTCTGTCTCTTTCAAATGTACTAATATCCAATTCCTGTCCTTACTTTTCTTTCTTTACATACCCAATCGCCACACAATCAGCTCTGTAATAGACGTTAACCCATCTGTAAGCTTATAACGACGATTCTGGAAAACTTTTAAGGAACATTGAAATATCTTTGTAGTACAAGTTTAATTATTCTATCCATCTATCCTTCCAGTGTCGCATCAGCCCCAGAAAAAATACAGCACAAGGTAGGATCAATCCGTGAACTAGCTAGCACTGCAGAACCGTGTCCTCACATGTTTAATTATTAACAGTACAGATTATTTAAATTAAGTTAAAGTTTTATCTCTATAATATAATCAACATATTTTGCTGCATACCATCTTAAAAATGATACTGTCATCATATGTAAATATGCACTTTATAAAGTGGCTCAGGTTGTGCAATATTATAACTGTAGTGCAAGTCTACAGTGGGGTAATTGTACTTACAAGTACAAACAGTTCTACAAGGAGCACTTGATGGACTGATTGACTGTTTCTGAACCGCGAGGTCCTTACAGGAAAGGCTTTGAAACGTTTTGCAGTGGCTGAGGCAGCTTGTGCTTGATGCTGTATAGCAATATTTCTCTTTCCGATCAGCTGCTGCTGTGATTCCCCACTCAGATACAGTGATATAAATACTCTGAGTGGTACAGTGAGAGTAATATGGAAAAAGATGATCCGCTGTGGCAACCCTTAACGGAAGTAGCTGAAAGAAGAAAAAAAAGGTGCAGAGAGTAACAACGCTAAAGCAGTTATGGTATTTGGAATATTATGGCTGTTCCCTGGACCATTATATTGTTACAAGTTAATTACAATCAGATGCATTACACTAATAAACAATATGCAGTTAGTTTCAGTGTATTTATAAAGCTGCGGCAGGAATTAGCTCTAAGAAATAAAGATAAACCACACAGTAAAAGTAGCACTGCTTTGACGCTGGGTGCCGTCAGTCTGCAAAACCAAGCGGAGAACTTGCGTAAGACATGGTATGAGGTACCGTGAAAAAGTGCGTGGCTTTACGCCAAGTGTAGGTTTTATACATCGCAATTTGAACATGGAAAAGTTCTTACACAACATTTCTGTGCATACGCACCGTTTATGCATGAGGCCCCAGGTCACTACATTGGCTCACTGTAGCAGCACTCATTATGTTCAAATCCCTGATGCTTGCCTATAAAGCAGTCAATGGGTCAGCACCTGAGTATACTGAGGCACTGGTGATGTTCTGTATGCCTGTTAACCCACTCAGGTCTGCCAGGGAACAGTGCCTGGTGATGCTGCCTCTGCGTGGCATCAAATCTCAATCCAGACTGTTTCCCTCTGTAGTTCCAAGTCGATGGATCAGGCTACACACTTCCATCCAAACTGCTGTCTCCCTCAATGTATTTACGAAGCAAATGAAGACCCATCTGTTCTGTGATTATTTGAAATTAAATAAGATCTGTTATTGACAATAACTGGTTTCTAATTAAGTAACTGAGTAACAAAAAAAAAAAAACCTGTAGCCACTGCGGCCCTCCAGGACCAATGTTGCTCATTTCTGCTTTAGATATTTCCTAAAGTGTTCTTGTAGATGCATCAGGAGAAGCATTAGATTCAACAAAGCAAATCAGTCTCTGTGGAAATAAATTTCTTACTTTTTTAATCTACTATTAATAAAGTCAAGGTATCATACAGCAAACAACGTCCCAACATAGAATCCAGTAGCATGATCAAAGACAGAGCAGAAGATCAAAAAATCAATAATCACAGACTCAAAATGAAATCCAGAGGTGAAGTAAAAACAAAGCACAGTTTCAAAAATCCAGGAAATAAAAAGGCAATAACGAAGGCAGAAACTCACAATAACTCTCTACTCCCTAGTGCGTACAATGAACCACCAGGAACTATGGGAGTTCTTGTCTTAAATAGGGTGGAGGGCCATTCCTGACAGTGATGGGCAGTGGGCCCCACTCCTTGGGGAACCCATAACACAAGAGACACGACCCTTTTTCCAACATAAACTTAAAAAATATGCATAATAAATGAAGTAAAAATGAATATAAATTATTGGCATAAAATAACACAAATAAGGGGCAACATGCCAGCTGAAACAGGAAATGGACTGATTTGCAAGTTGAAAGTTGAAATTGAAGTTTGGTTGGTGGTAACAATGGCATCATAACGGCAAGAACTGACCCAAGGAAACAGCTTATATCAATAAAAATGAGGTTGATTCATGAAAAGCAGTGATGCACTGAAGAAAGATTATTGCCTCTCCTACAGATGTGGAAATCTTCATGGATCTTATAGTTTGGGATCATTAATAAAATGAAAAATTAGGAATCCTGTCTGGAATATTATAGTTAAAGTTATGTAATACACAATGGAAACATGTCCATTTATGAGTTTTTATTTTCTGGATTAACAAATTGTATGAATTTCTTGTCATTACAATTTTGTGTGTATTGAATTTATTCTCCAAAACATTATAAACTACTGCCCTTACAAAACAAAAATGACCACAGTAGCTATAAAATAGATGGGTTAATTCATTCAAATTCTAATTCCTCTAGCCTAAATATCATAGATGAAGTGAAATACATAGAGACATCATTGTTTATTCATCATAGGTTCCTTTTTTTATATTTAAATGAAACTCTTGCAAGAAGGTTGTCTTTGACTTCAGTTTTATGTGTGGCCACATTTTTCCTTTTGATTCCCTTCCTGCCACAACAGATCACTGTAGTCATCAACTAATCAGGAGTTGTTTTTTCCAAAACCTTTGTAAGACTGAATACTTTATTTTTTCGTACTTATGATCATTTCTTAATTAGTGTTTCCCAAAACCCTTCATAACTAAAGTAGCGAACCAACCCACTCGTTAACTTAAGACCTTTTTTTTTTTTGGACTTTTGCCTGTGATTCTGTCTGAGAAAAACAGATGTCACCTTAAAAAAGATCACCAAAAACATATAACAAGAAGAAGAAGAACAATAACAGCAACAATAATAATAACAGTTTGATGTTGCATTATAAATACTGTATCAAATTGTAATATTTAGAAAATGAATGGATTGGAAAATGTAGGCTATAAGGTTAGTGCAAAAGTATCTCTTTGTAGCCTTAACACCTGTAGGCAATTTGAGTATAACGAGTTATATGAGTTATAACTAATTATGTAATCGGTCTCATTCTTTAAAGATCATCAAGGACTATTTATAAAAGATGTAGCCAAGTGGTCTGGGAGTGCACAGGATGATAAATGTTGTCCAATCCTGGAGTTTGTCAGATGGCAGACAATGGTGCGTTTGCTGGTGACTGGTTACTGGGAGACAGTGGGCATCCTTTTCCAGATATCTGCCAACTCCAGTGTTGAATTCCCAAATTGTGACTGAGGAGAGTAGTAACACAGCATACCAAAGCACATGCACTATTGCAGAATGTACTCTGGGCATGTGGAAAATGCAAGGGTTTCTATTAACCTTGAAAACCAGCACTTCTTCATTTTTGCCACCTCTAAGTAGTTTTAACTCCTCTGTTGTGAAGTATTGCTTTTTTACAATTGCTGCTCTCCAATGAGCTTTTTTTTTTTTTTACAAGCAAACCACATCATATTTTGAACCTTTTTATAGATTTTGAACAGGTTAATTTTACCTACTGTATCTGTTGAAATTGTATTTTTTTTACTTTGTGCCAATTGATTTTTCAATTACTTTCTTTTACTTTTGCACATGTCTGGTGTGACAATATAATATATATTTGACAATGAAAATATGTTGGATTGATATCACTGCTATCAACAGTCTGCTTTTCTGACATGGATGCTGGGGTGGAGCCCAGAAAAGAAGTACATTAAACTCGCTTGTTATATGTCAAATAACGAAGGGCTTTGGGAAAAAATTGCAAAAGTAATTAATTCTTTACCTATGTTGTTCGTTCTCTTGTTTGTTATTCACTAAGACTGGTCATTTTTGGGAAATTCACCCCTAAATATAAATTTTTCTGTTCTTCATCTCATTAATTACCTGATTTAGTGAAGTGAAACAGTGAATGTATGAAAATGAATTTCAGAAAATTGCACAATTATTATAGTGGGTGATTATGTTAAAAAGACCAATGCAATAATTGAGCTGAATCCACTTGAAATTTACAAGTTGTCTTCACTACTGGTTTAACCTTTAGTCTGGACTTTGTCACACATTCTCTAATCTGTTTCCTCCATGTTAGTAATAATGCTAAATACTTTCTAAATTTGTGCAGTCTTGAAAAGCTTAAATCATAAAAACATTTAAAATTTGTTTGAGCTGAACTGACTTTTTATATACTTTTATATAAGCTGTTTACTTAATAAAACACAGATAAAATGATAATTAATTACTGTATAGTGCATTGAACACTTACAGTAAATGTAAATATAATCAATGCGAATAAACTGAACTTAATAACAATTAGAAATAAGAAGTAGTTGTGCAACAAGTTTTATGTAATTTACTTGGCCTGTTAATTGTTAACATTCATTACATATACATATCTATGTATGTGTGCAGTAAATTGTTCTATGTATAAAATTAACCTCCACTTGAGATATAATGGAAGGACATGATTTACAACTACTGAGACAATAAGGTGGGGGACTTCTTATTTTAGTAATACACTTCCAGGTCATTTCCATATTAATGGGACTTCAGAGTTCTCTGTTTTCTGTACTTCTTCATACTACACCATCTTTGACATCAAGGTCAAAGTAAAGATCAAGGTCAGGTACATCAACAGCCAGCACTTCAACTACTTGTGTGTCCATTCCATCAGATTAAAACTTAAAACATATAAAACAAATGTCAGTTTTACCACCTTTTACTGCGAAAAAGCATCACATCTGTTTGGACTCTGTTTATACCACTTAGCTCATTTTGGTTTATTCATTTCAGATTGTCACAATTAGCTCAGTGATTTTTTCCTTAAATATTCTTCAAGGATCTGGAATTCATCATCATCTAATAACATCTTTCAATGATGTTGTTCACTATTTCATGTTTCTCATTGCAATTTATTATAAATTACCAATTTTTTTTTTATTTTTGTATACTGTATATTACTTTTCTGCAATGTAAAAGCACCTTCTTTTTTATAAAACAAAAATACATAAATATGTTTCTATGTATATTCACTGTATGACTAATGGAATTATATATTTTTCTGTTTATATATTGTTTATATATTCTGCACTGAATGATTAATTTATGCTTTACATTTTCCATTTGTTCAGTATATTGAATAGTGTTAACTTTCCTGATTTTTGTATATTATGGATTGACTATCAGATTAATCAGATCATATAAGAGTAATTTGCATTTTGCTTAAATTTCATGGTGGTTTTGATCCGCTTTAAATTATCCATTTGCAAACCTACGTATCTGGATAAGGAAATCTCATCATATCCCAGCAAACATCTGTAAAAAAGCAAGGACTGTCCTTGGACAGTGTGCCAGAACATCACGGGATGAACACACACACACACACAAACACATACACTCATCAGAAGCCATTAAATGCTTAAACAACAAAAAGCCATAAGCTTAGCTGAGCTTGGAGACCACTGATTATAATCATTTCAATCAAAGACATGCTACAATAACAATCAAAGTCTGATTTGAAAACCAGGGATAGCGTTATTTAGAGTATGTTGCCTTACAGCATTTTATAGTACTGAATAAACACAAGTTAAATGATCTATCCATTACTTCTCTGAATGCACACTATTTTATAAAAATAGAATCAGGCACAACCATGCATAAGACATGGTTGAAAGTCTGTACATTGTAGGGTATACTCATATTCATTCACACAACACTAAATTAAGTCATAAATTAATCTTGCAAAATATAATACATAAAACAATTTCATCCACATAAAAAACAGTTCACATGAGTCAGTGATAAAATGTGATACACTGCACAATGATGGCAAACTGCAATACACACAGAAGGACTTACCAAACACTTTAATGGTAAAATGTCTGCTTATTTGACTTCCAGGTAACCCTATCTTGCAAACATATTCTCTTTCTTCATCTGTGAATTTTAATGAAGTAATAGAAAGAGATAAGTTGCTGTGGAACTGAAACTGATTTCCATAAAGCAGAGAATTATTCTCTGCAGTTCTGGGCCATTTAGCTGAAATGATAGATTCTTCAGTTTCATTATGTTTCTAAAATTGCAAACAGATAAAAGGAAAAGTTCAGTACACACAAAGCATAGTGCACATTTACAAACTGTGTGTAAACATTTTAACACCTTGCTATCAGATGTTCAGTTTGAAATCAAATAGACAATATCATCCAAAAATAGCCACAATTTAGCTGAGTTTTGATTTGATTCACTCTTTATTTTTCTGTTTTTGTATTTTTTTTGCTAAATTACATATTAAAACATACCACTGTCCATTCAAATGTGAAATGACTTTCTGTTACATAAGGTATGTCCTCCAGGCATTGCAGTAGCAGTGATTTGTTAACCTGTCCTTTGACAGTCTGTGAAATTTTTTCTTGTTGAATATCTAGAGAGAAATACAAATAATTGGTAAAATTGTTCAACAATAAAATATATTCTCCAACCACTGCCTAAAATTAAACGTTGTGAGATTGAACAAAGTTATAAGGTTTCAGTTTGCATAAATAGATTATTAGTTATATCAAAAAATTGTATAACAGCAAAACACATAAATCAAATACAACAGCTCTTTTAAGGATTGTAAAACCATTGACTGGTATTTGTTGCAAATATTCTATACAACAATGTACTATCTGAGTTAAAATTAGGAAAAATTAAGTTAACTTGCTGAAGAACAATTTAGAAGTGTTTTAGGATATGGCTGGTATCTATCAGTGTTCCCCTGAATAGGCTGTTCAGACTGAACCACTGTTAATCTTTTAGATGTTTCTTTGTCTTTGACTAATTACTTAAATATTTATATATCTCTGCTCTGTAGGTGAATAGGAAAGGAGTTATCTGATTTTATCATTATGGGGTTTACTGATATTGGATTAACACATTGTGAAGAAATGTTAAAATTAATAAAATTCTTAAAAAGCATAACACATTTCAATTTAAGACTTAAAATTGACATCATTTTTACTGTATTAAAGGACAGTTTAGATAAAGTCATTCTACCCTGCCTATGCAGTACATGTCCTTGTTGTAGCTCCAGAATTTGACAGCTGTTGGGCCTCATGCATAGCGCCGTGCACGTAGAATTCACACTATAACATGACATGCACGAACAAAAGAGGAAATGTGCGTAAGCACAAAAAAAAGAAGAATACCTAGAAGGGGCAAGGAAAAACATACTATTTGTTGGTTTAAACAGTGGCATAAACAACAAAAGGAAGTTGATCGAGTGACATATCAAAGTCGCTGTGAAAAAGCGAGTCGTAGCCCACCATTTGAGAGTCATATGGAAGCTTATTAGGGTACAGAGAAAAGAAAAAAAAATAGACACACAGGGGGAGAAAAAGCTTGAAATGTCAACTTTAATTTCAGAATTTCCACTTTAATCACGCAGTTTATTTTGTCATTAAAGTAGAACATCATAAACCTCATCTTAAAGTCATTTAATTTACTAGTTTCTCAAATACCATCATAACTAAAGTAGCACATTAAATACTTTGTATTGCATGTGTTCTTCTATGTGCTCTCTGACAGGACACAGAATCCATTACATTCATGATATTACAGCTCTCTGAATAATTTAAATACTGTAATGTATACTTGATATCATTTTCATGATGATAGGAATTAAAGGATGTTCTTAAACATGGGGACATGATGACACAGTGATAGTGACAAGCTGGAGCCCAATCCAGAAATTGTTCCTGCCTCCCACAAGATGCTTGCTGCTCTGTGCATGACCTTCGATGAAATAATTTATTGCAGCAATATTGTCTCTTTCAAACGTACTAACCCCCAATTCTTGTCCTTCCTTTTCCTTCTCCAAGTACCCAATCGCCACACAATCAGCTCTGTAATAGATGTCAAGCCATGTGTAAGCTTAGAATGCCGATTCTTCAAAACTTTTAAGGAACATTGAAATATCTTCATAGTACATGTTTAATCATTCTATTCATCTATCCATCCAGTGTTGCACCAGCCAAAGCAAGAATACAGCGTGAGGCAGGAACAATCCCTAAATGGGGCGCCAGCTCGTCACTAGCGCTGCAACACCGTGTCCTCACATGTTTAATTATTAGCGATATAGATTATTTAAATGATGTTAACATTTTATTTGTATAATGTAATGAACATAATTTGCTGCATTTCCTTTTAAAAATTATATCATCATCATATGTAAATACACACTTTATAAAGTGGCTCAGGTTATGCAATATTATAACTGTAGTGCAAGTTTACAGTGAGGTGATTGTACTTCTAAGCATAAACAGTTCTACTAGGACCACTTGATGGACTGATTGAGTGCATTTAGAGTTCTTGGGATGAAACTGTTTCTGAACTGTGAGGTACCTATAGGAAAGTCTGTGAAGTGTTTGTCATATGAGAGCAGTTCAATAGACAGCATGGCTGAGGCAGTGTGTGCTAGATGCTGCATACCGATAATTCTCTTTCTGATCAGCTTATGTAGAGCTAAGATTCCACACTCAGATACAGTGTTATAAATACTCTGAGTGGTGCACTAAGAATAACAACGCTAAAGCAGCTATGGTATTTGGAATAGTTTGGCCATTCCATGGACCATTATATTGTTACAGGTTAATTACAATCAGATGCCTTAAACTAATAAACAATATGCGGCTAATTTCAGTGTATTTGATAAAGCCATGTCAGGGATGTGAATCAAAAAAAGAAAGGGAAATCACACTGGAACAATAGCACTGCTTTGACGCTGTGAGCTACCAGGTTGCAAAATCGAGCAGAGAACTTGCATACGCCAGGAATTGAGCTAGCGTGAAAATATGTGTGGCTTTATGCCAAGTTTAGTTTTTATACATCACGATGTGAGCATGGAAATGGGTAAACGCAACATTTTTGTATGTACGCACCATTTATACATAAGGCCCCTGGCCTTTCTCTGACATTGGGACTACTCAAACTATTGTGAAGTCGAAATATTTTTATGGTCTTATTAGGTGATCATACACTGAAAAAGCTTAAATCCTTCAGTCCTTTTTTTTTGTATTTTTAAAATCATCCACCCCAGACAGTAGGCTTATTGGAGTGTGTTTTTGTTAAAACTAACAAGCAAAAAATTGTATGGAGTCAAGTGGCTCAGATGCCATCCGGCTGCTTATTCTCCCAACTTGTTTTCTCCAGGAATTGGTTTTAGGCAACCGGATCCTATACAAGAAGGATTAAATATAAGGTAGGAAACCACACTGGGCAGTTTATCAGTCCATCACAGAGAAAGCACATATAAATACACACACACCCACATCAGGCACAGTATAGTAATAATACAGTATATGATGAAGAAATCCACACAAACACTAATATAAACTAAGGCTACATAGATAACATGTTTTTGTTGTTTTACAATCTACAAAAATGGCTATTTTTTAACAGGAAGATTTTAATCAGTGCATATTCTTTTTGGTGTCTTGTTACAATACATTAAAATTAGTCGATTATGATGTGTGGTTTTCTTGTGTGTTCTGCTACTTGAGGTATTAAGAGAGTAGTCAAATTGACCCTTCTTAATTGTATACCATTTGCTTCACTACCAATATTCATCAAGTTACTGAACTGATATTAATGCTGCAATTTTAATTTACATCATTTTATAAGCTTATTTTCAAATGAAAATAACTCTACTTGGCAAAAATTGCCTTCCCCCTTATAATCAAACATTTTCGTGTTTACATTTAGCACTTGAAACGCTATTGTTTGAAGGATGTTCTGTTGTCTGCGGTGGGCTAGCGCCCTGCCCGGGGATTTGTTCCTGCCTTGGGCCCTGTGTTGGCTGGGATTGGCTCTAGCAGACTCACGTGACCCTGAGTTAAGATATAGCGGGTTGGATAATGGATGGATGGATGGATGTTCTGTTGTGTAACACTGACAGAATTGAAATTATTTTGGTCCAAGTGGTATGAAATGAAGCATTAAAATTATATGGAAAACTTGACTTTAAATTGTCCTAAAATTAAAAACTGCAATATACAATATTTGTGTGATAAAAATAAAATAAAAATAAAATATGCAATTGCTTAAAATAACTCCATAATACATAGTTGTTTTGGGCATGCACAACTTTACATGGATATTTGTAGAGATTTGCCATTTCACTTGACATTTCACTTGGGCAGCAATTGGGGAGGCTCCGCAGCTTCAAACTGTGCTGGACAGTGCATATAGACACCCGATGACATGTAACAGACCACAAATGTCGGGCTAGGGTCTGTGATGTGGCTGCACCATTCCCATGCACACAAACTGTTTGTTTTTTCATTTATTTGTGGTCCAGGGAGTTCCAGACCACTCACTTAAGTGGACCTGACCCTCCTCTACCCACTATGCTTTTGTCATTGTGGTCACAATCCATCAGAACTGCCAATGTCAAGAAAGGGTAATCTGCCTTCCGGCACTTCCCCAATTCTCCCTTTATAAAAGTCCATGACCCTAATGTCCTGTATAGCTACCGTCCTCTTTTCCAGGGTGTGTTTTGTCCATATGGGTACACTAGCTGTCTCATTTGCAGGCACCTTTTCTACACACTACTGAAAAGTCCAGGGGGTGTAACTTGCACACATCATTTGCATATGTGCAATGCTTGTAATCAATTTCACGCTTTTACCATTACCCGCACATTCTGGATGTTTATAACCAATGTGGCACATGTTTTCCAGTGTTTCAATTTTAATGGCCAGCAGCATATTTGTCAAAATTAATTTTCGGAAAAAAGTATTTAATATGGCGTAGAATCTGACGGTGACACCATATAAACTTGTTTAAAACTACTGTAAATTAATAAAATACAAATATCATAAAAGACAATTGTATTTCACTAGTAAAGAATATATTACATGTATAGGATAAACAGGACAATTGTTTTAAAAAATAGTTAATTGCTATAAATAACTAGTAGGAAATACTTACCCACTACTGTCAGTCTAATGATTCCATGAAATGATCCTGTGGGGTATGTAACAAATATACAGGAATACTGATCACTGTCAGAAGTGTCCACCATGTTCAAAAATAGTTCTGTGGCATGCATTGTTTCATTAACGTTTTTGTAGAACACCTGAGATTCATTTCTGTAATGCAATTTTCCCAGTGTTGGATTATACACAGCCACTTTTTTATTTTCTTTATTAGAACTCTTCCATTCAACCTGAACAATGAATGCACTTGCATCTGCTACCAAGGTGCAGCCAAGAGAGATATTTTGTCCAGGAACTGTAACAACTTCCTTATCATTTTCAATGATTTGATAAATACCTTTGAAAGAAGTGAAAAAAATACAGTTAGTGACAACAATGATGCAGTAACTTGTTAATTTTGTGGTAATGTACTATAAATTGTAGGATATAAAGAATCTGAATGAAAACAATAAACTTACTTATCACTTCAGAAAATTGCCACTTTGCAGAAAAGATGAAAATGTATGTATTTAAAAATGTAAATACATGAAGTCCCTCTGTAGAATTTTGACTTTGAAGCTAAAAAAAACAACAAAACTGCAATATACAGTGAATTCTGTTTTTTACAGTTGCAGACACTATAATGCTGCGATTATGTAATTTTTATCTAGTGGTATATAAATAAAAGTATGCATTTACTGTATCTTTTAACAAAAGCAGTGTCCTGGAATGCCATATTTTCTATTTTTTAAATAACAAATGATGTGGCCTGCAGGGGATGCTCCAGCTCTCCAAACCCAACACAAACAGATACAGACAGAAGTCCAGCACAACACACAGCTTTTACTTTGCTGTGGGAAATGCTTCCCAAATTGTTTCCCACAAACAAGCACAGTACAAAGCACAGTGCAACACAAACAGCACACAGCAATGTCTTTTTTTCTTCTTCTTTCTTTGGCTTTGTCTCTCTCTCTCTCTTTCCGCCTTCACCTCTGCCAGCAAGCTCTGTCTTCTCCCTCCTGACTCTTGACCACAGAGGAGTGGCAGCTGGCTCCTTTTATGCTGCACCTATGAGTACTTCTGGTGGTCCATTTGCATGGTCCAGAAGCACTTCCAGGTGAGGTGGAAGCCCGACAAATTAGGGCTCCACAATCCCTTCAGTACCCCCTGGGGGCACCCATGGAGCCGAACAGGGCTACATTGAAAAACTCCATGTCCCATGGTGCCCTGTGGGAATCTGAGCCACAGCTGCAACCTAGAGGGACTACCATTTAGTGATCATGGGAAGATAGTAACCTGTGCACACTCTTTCCCCCGGTCCTTCCACTACATGGGCGTCATGGCCAGGTAAGGGAGCTGGCTATCCACCACAATGCTTATATTTAATTATATTTTTTGCTCAAATAAACAAGATGAGCATAATTGACAGAACATTTAAGGGGGCAATTAACATCAAAGCATCTTCTCTTCCTGTTTTGTACCAGTAATATATCGCCTTAATACACCTGTTTTGATGGGTTGACTCAGGCCGTGTTGATTTTTCTATCATTTGGGAAGAGAGATGTGTAAAAAGATAAGAAACTTTGAACAAATTCATCCATCAGAAGAACAGCCAGCTTATCATAGGTTTGTAATACATAGGTTTGTAATACCACGTCACAGAGCCCCATATCACATGTCATGGAGCCCCATATGGGAATTTTAACATAAATACGGCTTGTCCAAGGGTCCAAAAGAGTGAAGGTGACGTCAGAAGAGATAGTTCAAGACATGAGAGACCATTTCATTTGAAAGCAACTTATGAATAACACAGATAGCTAAATCAAAAGCTGTCTAGGACAACATCCAATTCTTGACTTTTTCTGTAAGCATTTCTAAAGATTATATCCAGACTCTATCAATCTTATTTTCTATCATATCTTGTTCTATTTGGTATTCATTAATAAATACCACTTTGCTTTTACATTTTCTATACTTTGTTCTTGTTTTTAGTGTGACTGAAATAATGAAATGAAAATTAAGACAACTGTGTGAGGAGTTTGTGTACATTTAGGTATTACCATTGTCTAAAATAGGATATCTATGTATGACTGTGACAAGGTTCTAAGTAGAATATTGCAGGGTGACTAACAATTAGGCTTTCATCAGAGACTTTGTCTATATGATCCCTATGAGTATATGTGTCTGTATGTGTATTAATCGTAACAAATGTATTTATACATCCTTGTAACAGACGTGGCAAGTCCCACAGAACCCATGATAATACAAGCAGTCCTAGGGACTTTGTGCCTAAGTTCGGTAATGCAAACAGAAAATATAGGGAAAAGCTTTTGCATGCACAGTTTGAGTGTCTGTTTATGATTTTTGTCAGTCAGTATTCACATGTAACTGTATTGGACAGCAAGGTGTTGCAGAATTTAGTTTGTCCTTTTAATTTTTTACTTAGCTGGGTTTGATTTTTTACATATTCAGATGTATTTTCACTGGTTAATTTGGTACCCTTCCACATATTGAAGATGTGTTTGCTGTTCTATTTTAACTCTATTTTTCCAGTGCAAGCAAATGTTTTGATGGGTTCCAGTTCAACTTCATGCAAGAAATAGTTACAACTGCTGTATATGATATGAGTGTATTCAAAATGTGAGTGTAATCAAAATGTGGGCAGTACTTGTGTTGAGTGTTACTGTTATCCCATTCACATCCACATTTGGCTAATCGCTATTTTGCAATGGATATACAGTATGTTGTAAGGCATTTTAATGATAATGTTGTTAATGGATGATTTCCTACATAAATTTTATACATTTACAAATGACTGCATTGAGTTCTATATTACAAATGACTGCATTATGTTGTGGACTTTATGACTGGTGGGACAGGAAGCATGTTTCACTGTCACAGAGCCTTTTCATAGCAGAGGAAATTTATACAGTATAGTTCACAAAAAATAAAAAAATGGCAAAAAACAGGAGCATTTTGGTGCACTATGTAGAAAAGGAAGGTGAAAGGTGCAATTTGAATGAATATATATAGTATGTAATAAGGATATTTTAGATTGATTTTTTTTATTATTATTTATTTCCATTTTCACCTGACATATCTTTTTGAGGTTAGTTTCAGTTTAATTTTTGCCTTATACAACATGATCATTCGGGAGTTGTCTCTATCACAAATTAAATGAGCATCCAGTGACTCCTTTCACAACTAGAATTCCGCTGCTTTCACAGTTAAATCTTTTTATGTGTAGAGGCTTATGACACAGTTACTCCTTAAAGTGAGTATGGTGGTGTGATTGCTTGGTGCTGCTATAGTTTCTGGTGGTGTGGTATGCCATGGGGCATTGGACGGAGATTATTAAAAGATGCAAATCTAATGAAACTCTGCTTGTTTGGTTAGGCTTGTATAGAAATTCCTCCTTAAACTGTCCTTTGTATACTTTGTTCTGTAATTCTACCATTACTAATTATTGCCAGTTAACCAGTAATCCAGTGGTTCATCACTTTCTCAAAATATGGATACACTGTAAGGTTTAGATATTACCGTCAATTTGCTCATGTGCGCGATAGTAAAATATTGCAGCCATCCTATACAGATCTTAACAAACACTTCACTGTGTCCTAACACTTAAAAGATTTAGTAAAGTATTTATTCATCTCTGCAATGTGACCTTCTAACACAACTTCACTTTATGAAGTAGCCTGAGGCGGCTTAACTGAGACACATTTCTCTTGATATTATATATTTAGTACTAGACCTGTGAATCCTTCATACAGTTGATTCCTGTTAATCGGACCACATCGGGACGCGATCATTTTGGTCCTAATAACCGGCTGGTCCGATTACACAAACATGCCCTATACATATGCAACCAAGACGGGATGTGCTATAAGCAACATATTACAATGTCATTATGACTTTTTTATTGTGTGCACACGTGTATGGCGAATGTACAAAGAAGAACTACGTACATGTACGGTTGCTTACAACTTTGTTTATTGAAAAAGAAATCTACAAATTTTTCGAAACGATCTACACGACACTCAGCATGCAAAGCACAATAAAAAAAGGTTACATTACCAAATTCCAGTCAACGTCTGAAGAACTTGTCTAGTGTGATCTGACGCATTGTTGACGCACTGCACTTGTTTACGCTCGACTTCATGTCGCCGGCTACTGGGCAGTCCGTTTTAGGAAAGAAAGGGCAGGCATGTTCACCCCCACTGGTTTGCACTTGGTACAAATTTTCCGACTTCCTCACCTTTGATAAAAGCATAAATTCTCCTGGGGAGCCCAGGGATCCTCCCGATGTCGCTGACCCGCTTTACATCCACTTTCCACGGGCGACTTGTGGCTTCTTTTTCTTATTCTCTGTCACGTTCTTTGGTCCGATTAAACAGAATTTGGGTCCAAATAAGCGAGCAATATTAGGCTTATGTAATATGATCTGTTTCAGTTCTTCAGGATTCGGTCCGAATAAGCGGCTGGTCCGATTTACCGGTGGTCCAATTAACTGGAATAGACTGTATTAAAGAGTAATTTTACCATCATCCCAATTTGCCGCACTGCACAAAGATGAATAACCTGTCTAGTGAAGTTTTGTAAGTGTTATGAAAACCTAAAGAAACCTTGTTAAGCTCTTGTTACATAAGGATAAATGACTAATAGATGCATTTTGGAGTATCTAAACTAAGTGTACCATAATATTGTATGATAAAAATTAGCTGTCACCAAGATGTCCTTTTCATTAATACGTGTAAAGAATGTCATAATTCACATGAAAATTGTAAACTAAACATGCAATTACCATTGATGAAATTCACAAATATACATACATTTACACTGAGTGGGAAGATTCTTTAACTGCACCCCATGATTCAGTAGAAAAATAGTGGCTCATTTTATTTAAAATTTGAAAATTAATTTTTTTTAGAATTTGGCAAGTATTTACCATTGTTGTTGAAAACTGGGCATCTGTTAACCTTATTGTATCTCAGAATATATAAGGGACTACTTAATATTGGGTTAAAATTATATAACTTTCAGGTTTACCAGTAGTAAGCATTTCAGATGCAAGTGAAAAATATTTTTTTTAGTATTTGTAAAATATTTTTAATACATCTAAGTGCCAAAAGATAAACAATACAATTAAAAACTTAAACCCTAAACTTAAAATAGAACCACCAGAGGGAGAATAAAGCCAAGGATGTTTAGCCAGCACAACAACATGCCTTGGCCAATATGGGTTTTGAGAATGCAAACCATGTTAATGTTTTATTGGTGAGGCATGGGTGGGCTGTGGTCTAACATGACTCCTGCCTGTTAGATGGTCGCACTTTGCCTCTGACTTTATTACCTTTTAAGGCAAGCAACCCAGAAGCTGCCTGACCCATCAAGTACTTTATAAACTTTAGGGATGCAGGTACATTACTAACTGCTATGGGCAGCCTGGAGTCACTTTGATCAAAGTTGGGCTCTCCTGGAGGGTAACTGAATCTGCTTCATGCCAGAAGATTCATTAATTGAAAGTCTGTTAAGAGAATTTGTATGAAGGATCCATGGACAGCGAAAGAGAGAAGAGAAATAGAAAATTGTTTTTCAAGGCAGATAAAGGGTGAAACATCCTCCAGACAGACAGTTTGTTAGCCTATGCAATGATGTCTGGGAATGTTCTCCCTTTGTTAATCTCTCAATTTGGTCATACCATCACCCTTTGATATATGTGAATTTTACTGGAATGTTCACGTAAAAAGTAAAAAAATATCCTGTATCCTTGAATCTGTAGTTTGAGAATATGATTTTGAAGTTACTTGTCAATCCATTCTTGACACTAGTTGTTCAAAATAATTGAACATTGAATTGATCACAATTGCTGAAATGACCACTGTGAATTACAGCAGTTTCCTCTGAATTTGTACAGAGCAGAATTGTGTGAAAATAGAACATAATATGGTAAAGAAAGGACTTGCAGCAATACAATGTAGAGAGCAATGGAAAATCAATTCAGAAACCCTAGGGATAGAGAAACAAATGTTCTATGCATTTTTTCCTTAACCTTCTTTCCTCCATCTGCACACCTTATTATTTATGAAGTGCAATGACTTACTATGCAGAGAGATGTATAGTCGACAAACTTAATTACCATGTGTACTAAGGTAGTGACATTTGCAGACTTGCATTATTGAATAGAATTCAGAGTCCTGGTTAATGTTTGAAATGTTAAAACATGGTTTACTAATGTGTTATTGGTTTCTAAGAGACAGCTCAGGTCCCCTAGAAATTAATTAATGATACGAATGACTTCAAGAACAGTCTGGCAAGTTAAAAACTACTCCTTATGTATAAAATCATCTTGTGTTTGTGATATTCTTGATATCTAGCAGATACCTGTCATATTGTAACAGACATTTCACTCATTTTTCAACAGTCAACATGTATACATTTAATATAAGCAAATGCACAATAGTGGAGTGTTTCAAGTGAAGAGATCCTGGCCAATTTATACATATATATGATTTTTAAAAATGAAAAATTCTATAATAATGATATAAGCTAAAAAGGAAAACTATGATCCCAAAATAATGAGATAATAACTTAACTGACTCATTGAGTTTTTACTGGAACAAAACAATTAACTTAAGTTCATTTGTAAGTCAAACTGCAAAATTCAGTTCCAACAAGACCACACAATACCATTAGCTAAAACACAAAAATACGGTGGCCAAAATATCAAAGCTACTGTAATTAGGAAAGGGCCGAGCAATATAAAGGCCAAAATACTCAAAATACAATAGTGAGGTAAAAGCATAATTATACAAAAGGCCATGTAGTAAAGGTAAAGCAATACAAAACAACAAAATAAAAATGCAAAAGAACAATTCATTCTAATGGCTAAGAGATATGAAAAAGCCAAGAACTTCAAAAAACCCTAAACCATATCAGACTAGTTTGCACATCTGAGAAAGTTTACAACTAAAACAATTAATACTGGAAGAATTAAAGATATTAAAAAGAAAATTGCATTTAACTAATAAAATAAAGAAACCCAAACTAATCTTCAACTAAATAATCCAAATATTCTTTTGAGAAGAAAGGAAAAGAGGAGCTATAGACAAGAAACAAATCTCAAAACTAAACCTAGAGCTCAAGGCAAAAACGATGACACTTATAAAACAGAGGAGCAGTGGACAATTCTTATTTAAAAGGTGGCTTAAAAATCGTGCAAAATAGCTCATAGTAGCTGTCACACATTTGTGATTGGGAGACAATTTTGGGGCTTATCTGCTGATAATTCCACCCTCAGTGAAGGTTTTGCTTTGCCACACACTGCCTCTACTTCCAGTTTTGTTGACTGCCCCTTTCTCTGAAGCCATCTTAAATTGCATGACACCTAGATATATCTTTAGTCAAAGGGCCTGTGTCTGCCAAGACTTTACAACTCAGTGATAGCTGTTATTTTTCTGTCAAACCTTTGTTCATTTTTTCATCCAATTACAGTTTACCAAAAAGTGTCTCAACACTATATCATTGCATTTTACATGGCTCATAGTAGCAATGTACTTGAATGCTTTACTTATTCACTGTTAAAATTATAAGAAGCTTACTGAGCTCTGTAGAAATTCTGACGATCTTGTAGTGTTGATCTTTATGAGATATGAAAATGCACAAATAAAGTTTCTGGAGTTATCTGTGACCTAAAAGAATCTGAACTGCAATGTTGCTGCTGCCTTTTGAACAAAGATGACCCTGTCACCTGCCTTACTTGCTTCCTCATCTACTACACCGCAGACATTTGCTAGAGAGATCTACTCTCTCTACGCTACAGAGATATATTAATTAATTAAATAAAGCTAGGAAAATTGTCATACAATGAATGTAAAATGACACAGCATTTTGGAAATTCAATTGCTGTTTATATTAGTAGTTATCAGTGAGTGGAAAATCCTCAATTTTTAAACTTTAGGATGATTATGTAAAGTTTTAATTATTTTGCTCAAAGGAGCCAGGGTGAACTGAATTTACAGGCATTGTAAGCATCCTATCTTGTACATTCTTCCTGTATTGTACCAGTAATTTATGCCTCTGTTGCAATCGATTTCTTTTTCAATTAGTTATGACCCAGAAGTGGGAAACAAGTACAGATGCCACAAGACCTGTTTTAATTAATTTATAACCTGGTAATGGATGGATGCCGTTGGACTAGGAATTACAGATTTAGTGAACAGCTTGAGAAAGGAAGAAATATGGAGGTACTTAAAATAACAAATGTTTTGATCAGAGTCATTCATCATCTGGATAAGGTAGTCAATCAAATGTGTGCAATGTCACTTGTCCCAAAATCCTACGTGTGCATTTTAACATAACTATAGCTCTTCTGAGAGTCCAAAAAAGACAACGGCAGAAGGGAAATGATATCAGACATCAAGAGACTTGAGACCATCTGCTTTGGACATTGAAAAAAGTAACCTATGAATTACACCAATCACCAAATCAACAAATATGCAAGGACAACATCCACCCCTTGGCATTTCTGATTTTCAGCAACCTTATATCCAGACTTTCCTATCTATTTCATTTTGTATTCTATTTTCTTCTATTTGGTATTGTTATACATTAACAAATGCCATGTTGCTTTTAAATTTTCTATACTTTGTCTTTTATGTAGAGTGATTGAAGTAATAAGATGGCGCCAAGAGTGGTTAAAATTGCTATTTTCTTATTCACAGGTTTTATTACAGCTATTGTGGTCATTCCTCAACAAATAAAACAACCGTGGTAAATGTAATAAGACGTTGTTTGGTTGGTAAGGGACATATAATCAAAAGAGTGAGTCCCTATGTAGAGAATCCTATGCAGAATATCACTCAGAGATTGGCAAATGGCACCACTCGATATTTTGTCTGGATAGGATTTCTATGTGTATGTATGTTTGTGTTAATCTTCAAAGAAGGAAGTAGATGAACCCAGTAAACGTTCCTGGTGTGTCTCACAAACCTGATGCTTCCACTTTGATTTATTTGGCTCCTGGTAGTTCTTTTCCAAGGTTGTCATTGTAAAACTTCCTTAATCACATGTTTTGCTTTATATTAAATGTGAAAGTGAACTGGATGTGACATAGAGTAATCAGAGAATTATGAAAGTCACTACTGACATGTTTCAATTTTTTACACTATTGTAACTGAGCTGCAGTTTTTCAGCCACTCATTGTGATAAGTGTTAGAACATTAGTTTATTAATTCATCTTAAACAACACAATACATGAGGAGTTATGGTGATTTATAGCTCACCATAACTCACTGGTTATTAATGTAGTTAAGGAACTGTGTTAAGATCAATATTTGTGAAGAATGTGAGTGGCTTACACATGTCTTACACTTCTCACATCTCAAAGGCATACATATTTGGTCATTCTGTGATTCTAAATTAGCTGTGTGTGTTTATGTCTCCAGTGCAGTGTTACACCATCTAGTGTTGGTTCATGCCTGATGAATTAAGCTGTGGATGCCTATGGCCTTATAGTTAGTTGGATGGATGAAAATGTGTGTGTATTTAGTAGAATCTAGTGCACTCAGCAATTTGGCAGGATATTCAAATTGTTCAATCACTACTGTAAACTACAGTTGATTTAAAATTCTGCCACAAGGATTATAACTGTTACATAGAAGTGTGATCATATAACTCCACTTTTTTACTGTTCTCTTTCAGTTAAGTTTAGAAGAGTATTTTAAAGTGGTCCTTCTCACATTCTAAGTTCTGAAATGCCTTACCTTCATTTACAGAATGAATTAACACTACAAAGACAAAGAGTACACTGAATCACAAGACACTTACTTTCTTAAAATTACCAGGATAAATAAAAATGGGGCACAAAATTATTATCGTCAAAGACCTGTAGAAACCTCTGCCCGCTGATGTATATTTTTGAATATATGATATGTTTTTCATTTGTGACCTACAGAGGAATTTTCCACCTCTGCAACATTGAACACGTTATTCTTTCTGGCTTTGAAGCAGGATATTGGAGTGTATAGGAGACAGTGGCACCGATGGCACTATGACTGACACCCATTGTCTTATGATATTTAAAGATGAACCCAGGTAACACAGCTCAAATATTAGAGCTAGAGTTTGTTGTGACAGTGATGGTGATTGTTATCTCTATGACTGCTTGTGTGTTTGAAGTAAAATTATCATTAAAAGAGATGTTAAGAGGCTTTCTTTTATGTCTGAATATTTTGTGCTCAACACCTTGTGATGTGCATGTGAGGTGAGATGAAAGAGTGTTTTTTACAATGACCAGTGCCCACTACAAATATAATTAGAATTAAAAAAAAAATTTTGCATGTTTTTTGTTTTAGAGTTTATTTTTGTTTCTTGAATGATGACTCGTCCGACCATATCGCTTTTTCCATTACTGAGTAGACCACTGTCTATGTTCTTATCACCACTTTATCCACAATAATGATTTTTAAGGTGTGAAAATGGGTTTATACACAGCAAATCTTTAATTTTAGACTGGCATGTACATACAACTAAGAGTTGTGTGTTTTTATTTGGGTCCTGATTACAGTCAAGAAGTTTCCACTTCAATCCATAATTACTCTTAGCTGGTAAAGGTTTCCCCTCCAACCTTCATGCCAAAATTAACTTACTTACTTACTTTACATCGTAAAATATTGGCAAGTTGAGCCGTGTGTATTACTGAAGCTGTTGAAAAATGTGCCCCAGTAATTAGCTCTCTCTTAGAAACGGAGATCTTTCAGCACTGATATATAAAAAAATAAGTAACTGTCATGTGTTTTTATATGACCTCAAGGCTAATGGAATTTTAATTTTGATGAAAATCACATCTATGTAGGATCACCTTCTTTCTATATTATTTATATCCCTTATTATAGTTTGCTATGTCCATCCATCTATCCATTATCCAACCCGCTATATTCTAACTACAGGGCCAACGGCAGGAAACAAACCCCAGCCCACCGCAGGGCGCGCACACACACACACCAGGGACAATTTAGGATCACCAATGCACCTAACTTGCATGTGTTTGGACTGTGGGAGGAAACCGGAGTACCTGGAGGAAACCCACGCAGACACAGGGAGAACATGCAAACTCCACGCAGAGAGGACCTGGGAAGCGAACCTGGGTCTCCTAACTGCGAGACAGCAGCACTACCCACTGTGCCACCCTGTTTGCTGTCTCCCCATGCAAAAAAAAAAAAAAACTGACAGTGCAGGGATAGCTACTTGGAGTGGGGATTGAGAATTGTATATGCTTCAGAATTTGTTCTATGTTTTCTAGAAGGGCTTAGAAATGCACAAGACATTATACAGCCCAGAAGGACCACCAGAAGTCTGAAGGATGATGAGTAAAAGAGATATATGCCCTCTGGTCATATGGTCCTAAAAGAGTGTAAAAGGTGATGAGAAAGTAATAATGGCAGTTCATCTGTGGTTACCAAGCAGACCCAAAGTCACTGTATCAGGCTACTCCAGACACATCCAACAGGAGATCCCCAGTTTTTTAACTAGTTTAGGACATTATTCTCTTAAAAGTGTGGTACAGTAAGTAAGTCTTTGGAACACTGAAGTTGCAGGTTTAAATGTGCAGATACTACATAATCTTCAGCAAGTTACCTCTCCTGCCTGTGCTCCAATTGGAAAAACAAAAGAAATTAACATAATTGTATCTCAAGTTTTGGATAAAACTGTTAGCCTGTAAGAAAACAAAATTATAAATGTGTCTTTTCAGTCTAATTTTTTTTTTTTTTTTGGTAACTATTACAAAAGAATTTTATCAAATATAAAATATTCAGGATCTCTGGAATGAAAATAACTCTTATTGGTTTTATCTCTGGGTTTATTGTGGAGTTCCTTATTTATTTTGACAATATCTGGTGTGGCGGGCGGCTGGATTCCACGCCCCTTCTACTTATGTTCCGGGGGAGCAGCCAGGGGCTCCTCAGTACATCCCCCGGAATGCTTGGTGGCAGCCCTCTTGGGTTACATCGGGGCCACAGGTGTTGGACTTCAGGACTCAGATCTTTTGGGCTCCATGGCCACCACCCGGAGGAGCTGCATGGCTTAACGAGCCTCTGTGGGCTGCAATGCAGCCACACCCGGAAGTGCAGCCTAATTAGGCTAATTACCACCTGGAGCATTTCCGGGAGGGCTACAAAAAGAGCCAGCAACGACTACTTAGAAACCAGAATCGGGAGGACGAGGACGAGGTTGCCTGGGAGGAGGAGTGGTGGTACAAGGAGAGGTGCAGAGGTCTGTTAAGTGATTTTTAGGACTTTGTTGGGCCTGTGGGACACAGGGAAGGTGTGTCCCATGGATGAAGAGTGTAAATAAAACCCATGTGTTTAAGACATTGGTGTCGTAACTGTCTGTGGCCGGGCTATACACTGGCATATTTGTTTTTTTTTTTGGAAAATTCAACAGAGATGTTTTGGTTTTGTAGATTCTACTGCTATATAAAAGCAAAAAAGGCTAGTATATAAATGTTGAAATCTACTATTACAAAATATATGTAAAGTGCTAGAGCTAATTATAGCTACAAAACCAAGAACCGAAATAAAGCCAGTAAAAGAAGCTTCTCTAAGAGTAAGTAGAACAGCAGGTTTCTCATGAAATTAAAAAAAACCCTAACTTATGCTGACTCCAGCAAGTTTAGAAACATCCGGTAAGCTGCTCCAGAAATATTGTTATATAAACACAGACATCAAGAAAAGAATAAAAACTCCCAGCACAATCACTTACTTCTGAAAAAAACAAGAAAAAACAATTGAATAAAGATGGCCATGAATTTCAGGATACTAAATACTTTGACAGGGTCTCTACAAGTCTCACAGTCAGCCCATTACAGCCATACTATACAGTATATGAAGTACTCTATACGGTGACTGAAATATTCAGATAAAACAAAAACAAAACTGACAAGCTATATATAAGATAAACTATTTTTTTATAATACCTGACAACATTCTAGGCAGTAGTTCTTAAACAGTGGTATGTATACACATACACAATTTCAGGAGTGGCAAATACAAGCAAAGGCAGAGAGAAAGAAACTGTCGCCATTATAGTTAGACCTCCAGTAGCATAAAATCCAGTTGCATTTCCTACTCAAAAAAGCTTTATTATCAATATATTTGTTTGATTATGGAATTATTTTCTATATAAAAAATCCCCAATTCATGCTTGCTTTGAAAGTGTGATGATGTGAGTATCAGCCATCACTTGCAGTTCTTTTAACTTGTAGGGCTGTGCATTTGCAAGAGGGATTTGAAATGATGGCCAGATTAAAGTATCTTTTAATAAAGCACCATACATTGCCCCAAAAAATGAACTGGGGCTTTGCAGTCATCCTTTGATTGTAATGAACATGGCTAGAGTTGTGCATTTAACCAACCACCCATTCTATAATCAACTTATTCAGTTCATGATCATTGGGGGTTTGTGACTATCTTGGCTGCTCAAGGTGACACGTCACCCTCGCTCAAGTCCATTTTTTTTTGTTCTTTATTTCGTCTTATACAATTTCTTGTATTAGGAATTTGTTAGTTTTCGCATACCCCTTGGGGTCAGAGTGCAGGGTCAGCCATTGTACAGCATCCCTGGAGCAATTACAGGTTAAGGGTCTTGGTCAAGGGCCCAGCAGAGTAGGATATCTTCTGGCAGTGACAGGGATTCGAACCGGCAACCATTCTGGATACCAGCACAGATCCTTAGCCTCAGAGGCACTACTTTGCCCCATTTACCATTTACAATGATAACAAAATGAGCTGCTCAATGTTTCATCCTTAAATAGAGAAAACTGTAGTTAATTGCTGAAATCAAATTGCCTTTTCTTGTAATTTTGAAATCAAACTAATGTATGTTATGTAAATGCCACAGGGGTTGGATGGGCATTCCAACCAGAGAAGGGGATGGTTCCTTCCTCCGAGCAGACAGATGGGCATCCCAACCAAGAGAAAGGTAGGAGCCAGACCTGGAAGTGATAGGTCTAGACGGACAGCCCACCCGAAGATGTCGTTGGGAACTCTTTATTCCTCATAGCAACCCTCCATATTGGCACCCAATTTGGGAACCATCAGGAAATGCTGGGAAATGTAGTCTGACAACACAGCCCTGCTGGGGACCCAATTCATAGGACCCAATGGCAGTGGCCCTGGCACCGGAAATACTCCCGGGTCCTCAATAAAAGGGACCACACTCCCTTGTCCAGGCAAATCAGAGCCGGGAGGATGTGGAGCAACACTCAACTGGAGGAGGTGGTGAAAGAAGAGGTGATCATAGAGAAAGAAATTATACTTGTGCTTGTGCATTTTGTTACTTTGTGGAAATGTGTTAAATAAACACTGCTTTATTTGAACCTGGGACTCTGTAATCATGTTTGGGGGTTTGGGGCTCGCTGATGCCCCGGATTCCATTACAGTTACTATAACAACTAAAATGTGACAAATGTGAAGAAAGCACAAGCAACACAAATAGTAATAGTACTAAAGCAAATAGATCCAGTTATGAGTAATTATTTCTGTACAATTCAGTGCCAAATTCTAGATAAGTATATGAGCATAGGTAATAATAAAATGTAATCAGTTACGTGAGGCAGCTTCAAAATGACACAACAAAGGCTGTTTTACACAAATTATGAAATAATAATCTTAAACTGATGAGTTGGATTTAACATATTTTATTCAGAAATGTTGCCTTAAAGTTGCATTAAATCAAAAAAAAGAGGAAAGATTTGAAAAATGAAAGCATCAGGAGATTGTGAAATTTGACTAAATTTGACCCATCCATCAAATATTGCTCATCAGTTAAGTGTTCTTAATAAATAATTGATTACATTTATATAGCACCTTTCTCACTACTCAGAATGCTTTACATAGACAGTGGAGAGCTGCTTCAACAGGTCAGGTCAGGTTGGGGACCATGCACTGGTACAGCGCGTTGTTGCACCCACCACATCACGAAACAGCTCAGGATCCTGAATGGCAACCCCCCAGGCAGACACAGGGTCCAGTCCCACTATCCAGAAATTACCCTCTATATGCTGCAGCCAGGTGTTACATGGGCATCCCCTTGGCCTGGTCCAGCCAGTCAGATCCTCAACACTGAGGATCCTGTGCGGCGGATCACCCTCTGGGAATCGCGTAACATGGCTGTAGCGCCGTTACTGACACTCCCTCACAATGCTGGTAATGTGCCTCATTTTGGACTCCATGAGCATCCGCTCAATCGACACAAAGTCAAACCAGTAGTACCCAAGGATTCTCCATGAAGACACAGTACCAAAGGAGTCCAGTCTTCATCTTGGGTCACTAGATATCATCCATGTCTCGCAAACATATAGCAAAGCAGGAAGCACCAGGACTGTAAAGACTTAGACCTTTGTCCTTTTTCATAGATATCGGGAGCGCCACACACCCCTTTCCAGTGATCAATCAATCAATCAATCAACATTTATTTATAAAGCACATATTCATACAAAAAAATGTAGCTCAAAGTGCTTTACAAAATGAATAATAGAAAAATAGAAGACACAATAAAAAATAAGTCAACATTAATTAACATAGAATAAGAGTAAGGTCCGATGGCCAGGGTGGACAGAAAAAACAAAAAAAACTCCAAAGGCTGGAGAAAAAATTAAAACTGTAGGGGTTCCAGTGATGTGATGACCCCCTCCCCATCTCTCTCTCAATCCGTCTACTTAGCCAATTAGAGACTGGGGACGATTAAGGGGGGCAAAATAGACAAAGCCATGATGGGCAATTTAGGCAGGACATCATGAAGTACTACTCTTTCCAAAATTTACTCAGTGATCTTTTATGACCACAGAGAGACAGGACATTGGTTTTACATCTTATCCTTAAGAACAGCGCCATTATTATCACACAGTGTCCCTGTCACTGCTCTAGGGCATTGGGATCCACACAATGACTACAGAGATAGTGGCACTGCTGGCCTTACCAACTCCTGTTCCAGCAGCGATCCAAGCTTTCGCTAGTTGGTCTCCCATCCGAGTGTTGGCCAGGCACAGTACTAGTATCTCACAGTGCCAGTTAATATCCCAGCCATAAAGAGTTGCAATCTTGAAACAGCAAATATTACAACCTATCAAAGTGATTGTCTGACAAACCTAAAAAGTGTTCTGTTATAAAAGCATCTTTAAAGAGTAGGTGTAAATAAAAATATCCTAAATTATTTTGGTGTTCACTAATGCACGTGAAAATTACATAACATTTGATTTTTAAGTATTAGTTTTAAACAGTGATTATTTTTCTGTTAATAGACAGAAACAATAACTGAATAAATGTAGTAGATGCACATGGTCATATATATTGGGAGGCCTGTGATAATCATATCTTTGTTTTTAAACACCAAGTCAAAATCCTCCAAAACCAGTGTCCTCCCATTTATTGCTCTGAACCACCTGAAATTCAAGTTCTAAGCTGCAAAATTCTTGTAAATTAAAAGAATGTAAATTTTAAGCATTCTAACGTATTTTTCATATATTAAAACTAGTAAACTAAAACAGTGTAATATCATGTTAAACACCCCTCTAACACCACCTCTCCATAATACATGAAATAGGAGTAAAAAAACAAAAAAAATAACCTTGAATTTTACCTAATGAAAATTCAGTACTTAACACTTTTTGACAAAAGAATGTGGTACTTCAACTTTTTTCAATTCTGAAGGATGTTATGTCAAGAAAAATGGTTGAGTCTGTGTAGATGCTCATTTAGTTTCATTATATTGCTCTCCAAAAGGGTTGGAGATGGCATTAAGAATTAATTTGAATTTGATATGAAATGGTGTTGTATCACTTACTGTGTTCTCAATTTTTCAGTACCATACTTAGTGTTATGTTATGCAACTAATAAAAGGATGGAAAAAATATAATGAATTGAAACAGGTAGTTCAGAACTCTCATTATGTTCAATATTTATTATGTAATAGAAGAATTAACTATAATGTTACCTAAATCTCATAATCTTGTTTTTAAAGGGTTAGTAAAATTGTTTATAGATTTTTCATTTACTAAAGCTAAAATTAAAAAAAATATATATCAATTGTTATGCTATTAGAAATAAATTGAATTGTTTAGAAAAAAAAATATTCAGACAAATTAAACTTCCATTCTCACAGTACTATTAACTAATAAAAGAATGGTATGTTAGTAAAAATGTTAACTTAGAGAGGAAAAAACAAATGGCAAAAAAGAGAAAATTAGAATTGTAGGATGCTTAAAAATTGTGATTGTTAAGTTTGATTTTTACTTTTCAGATTTTATGTTATGAAAATGACTACAAAATTACATTTTTATGTATACAGGGTGGTCCAGATCCAGATCGTCTGGATGTCTGATTTGTGCAAGGACGATTCCAGTTCGGTTCGAAGATGATTCTTCATGCCATCAGTTCACACACTTCTCGATGGTCCGGGATTTTTCGGGTGATTTACTATGTAATAAACTTAATAAGTTATAGCGTAAATAAAATTGCATAATTAGATCTGGACCACTCTATATAAAACATTGCTACATGAATTCTGTTTGTAACTAAAAAATGAAATGCATGGTAACCTAACCTGGATCATGTCACTTTTGTGCGTTCTTTGGCTTTCAGTCAAGTGTAAAACTGATTTTAAAATTCTTTTTAGAATTTATACTAAAGTGTAATTATTTTGAGCCTCTTTATCTTGCTAAAAGTAAAGCATTAATGTGATACCACAAGTTGCAGGCTATTTTATCATTTTGAGCATAAACATGACTTTTATAGATAGTGTAGCTGTTAGTTACAAGGGTCTCAAATCTTAAAATCATCAGACAGAAACTTTGAGATTTGGTGTCTTGGATTATGGTAGTTTACTCCTGTTAGAACTTCAGGGTGAGAATGCATGATGTATTATTAATTGGTGGTAAATTTTTGCATCGTTAGTTTATGTTTTAATGTGAACAGTAGATTACCAATCAAACAATGCAGAGTTTATCATTATAGTTACATCTTTATTATACTGTATATTTAGGCCACTTATTAGATGAACCAGATAATTTGCAGGAAATGAGGCAGGGACCCTATAGAAAGGTGGCATATGCTTTTGTATATGTATGTAAATAAAAATCTAGGGCAGTAAGGAGACCTGGGTTCGCTACCCAGGTCCTCCCTGCGTGGAGTTTGCATGTTCTCCCCGTGTCTGCGTGGGTTTCCTCCACTGATGGTTATACCATTGATTGTCACTCTAGCCTGGATTAAAGCCTGTCAAAGTTCAAATATATAAGAACAACTTCGGTTTATTGAAAAAACCCATACACAAGCAGACATTTGGCTCATTCCTCACATCTGTTTCTCAAGAGTCATTACTTTCTGCATACCCTTTAAACAAATGTGGCATCCTCCCTAGTCACTGCTTACCCATACTCATACTTGGAGGGGCTTGACAGTCATCAATCTTGAGGTGCAGACCTTATCTGGCCTCTCTTTTCACATATCAGCCTTATACTCAACCTGCTCCTGACAACCTTTTGCACTAGAGAGAGATGAGATATAATCTTGTAGCTGTTGAGACAGTTCTTCAAACTGTTCTCCAAAAGTTAATAACTTCTTGTCTTAGCATTATATTATGTGCTATGTAGTTGTAACTTGTGTGCTATATTTTCTTCTATTTAGTTTTGCCTTTGGTGGTTCCTTTACAGCATTAAATCACATAATGATGTGGATTCCTATAAAAATAAATCACTAATGTATAACTTGCATATTATAAACAGATCTTGGTGTTCAATTTTTTGCAGCTGTATTATGGCATAATGATTTGTAAGCTGCTTGTAATAAAATTGCAGACTAAATAAATGACATTAATTCATCATTTTCTGCCTCTGCTTTCTCTGGTAGAGTATTATAATAAGAACAGATTCTGCCAACATAGTCACAATGCAGGATCAAACCAAGAACCAATATCAGTGGCCCACAATCACACACTCAGCTTGGCATGATTTATTGTTGTCAATTATGTTAAGAAGCACATCTTTGCAATGTGGATGGGAGCAGAAATAAATCCATCTGAAAATTGAGAAAGCATGCAAACTCTACAAAAATAATCATCTAGCAAGAACTGTGAGTCAGTGCTGCCGAAGTAGATCAATCAAAGGTGAAACTGGATTGGGACTTGACACTTGGTGACTGTGTTCTTATTTGTCATGGAAAACACTTAGCTACAACAAAAAAACTATGCTAATAAAATGAAACTACTTAAATCAAGAGCTTTGTTTTATTTTTTTCACTGTAAAAAAACATAATTGTAACTCATTCCTAGTGATATTTATATGTGTAAAAATTAAACATTTGCAAAAGAAATCTGTTTTGCAACACAATAAGTCATTTTGCAAAATTGTTATCATTGATGTCAGTAAAAGACTCTCAAAGTGCTCCCATAATTATTAATCCAAATCTATAGCAGCAGATATTAAATATAAAAAGAGACAATTTCACTATTGCAGAATAAACTTACCTTCACTAAAATGCAAGAACCAAGCAATGAAATAGATAATTCTCTTCTCAAATGCCATCTTCAGTTAAAACAGTAGTAGCATTCTGGCCACCATGAAATGTCAGTTATCTGTCTGCACAGGAAATGTTTTAGTCATCTTTGTTTTAAGATAAAGCCACAAGTGCATCAGGATCTAGAAAGCCTTTCATTTTTTTTTTTTTTTTTGAAATTGTGGTTATGATTGTATCTGCTTTACAAGACACTCAGAAGCCTCCATGTACTTTTAATCATAATAAGTATTCACTTCATACCCTCAAAAACACAAATTGAAGGTTAAATTACAAAAATTCATAAATGCAGCTGGGCACATATGGTCGATGGAAAAAGGTAACCTCATTTATGTTCATCTGGCTTTGATCAGTGGAAAAAGTGAACGGTAAAGATGCACAGCATTTTACTATCAGTGGTGACACACAATTTTCCAAGTGTCAAAAGGCAAACATAATGTCATGCTACATATTTTTGTCATGCATATAACTCAGTCTGCTGTTAACTGAAAATTTCAATTTCATTGAAGGTAGAATGTACTGCTGGTTGTGTTGCTGCCTTCTTTGTTTTAGTACAGAATCTGTCTGATTTCCTTCCCATCTGTTTGGTTTAGTAGATGTTTATTTAATATTGAGCACTCTTAATAAAACACCATGTGCATGAAGTTAACTGTGAATGTTAGCTTGTTTGTTTAGCTTGCTGGAAACTAATAACATTTACATTAATTTAATAATTCCAAATAAAGAAATCACTAAGATACTCAATATTAAAGTATTCATATTTAATTTGTTTAAAACATTATAAGCTCTTGTCTATGACTAACAATAAAATAAATATAAAGTAATCTTTTCTCCAGTTATTTGGTTAAAGTTGTTTACTGATTACTGGATATGTTTTTGACCCCATTCTTAACTGTGGAGCTGAAGGAAGTAGGTTAAAAAGTTACAGCCTGCAAAACTGTGCTACCTTGTTTTGACATTTGCTTATGTTGCCATTACACATTTGTTCCTGACTAAATTATGGCAAAAGACTTATCAATCAAAAGTACTTTAATGTGACTGTCAATCACATGGATTAGATGATTAGAAGCTAGAATGACTGGTTAAGATTGGGAAGCTTGATTTACGTTTTCGATGCCCCCTCAGCTATAAACTAGTTATAGCGTATTAGGGCTACTGTGGCAGAGCAGCAATAATAATGTAATTGTGCTCTCCTTGTCACCAAACTAATCAGTACAGTACTGTCTGCACTGCACTGAGTGCAACTCTTCCTTATACACATTGTATAAAAAATACTGGTGACCATCAAACAGTAAACATTTGATTAATGAATAGTAATGAAGTGACGTACTTCCGGGGTGAAGAAAAGAACTGGTACCTGACCCGGAAGTGATAAAGAATCACATGGACTGGGGATTTGGAACACTTCCGGGTCAGGGAGTATAAAAGGACTGTAGGAGCTGGGTGGAAGGGTGGCAACGCGTCTGGGAGTGGTGGATTGTATTGTATTAGTGATTATTGGTTTATTCTATGAGTATTGTGGAGGAGAGGGTGCTTTGTGCACTGTGGCATATAAATAAGTCAACTATTGGACTTTTATCTGGTGTCTGGAGTCTTGGACAGGGGTTCAAGGAAGCGATAGTGCCCCCTATCTGTCACAGATAGGATCTCTATATACTTTATGCAGCCATTGACAGATAATATATACCAAACTATATTTTAAAATACCATGCTTAACTTTCTATGTAATGAGTACTGAAAAATATAATATGCAAAATACTGAAATGCTTTCAAAGACTCCTACATAATTCCTAATTTCTTTTATTACATTATAGAGTGGCCACTATGTTGGTCATTAAAACTTTTTTTTTTTACTGTAGTCAGAATGCAATATATGCACTTGAAACAAATTTCTATATTCTAGCTTATATATACCGTATTTCCTAAATAATCTAAATTCCAACTGAATTTAGCATTGCATCAACATGTATCAGTAAAAGGTTATTCCCACACCGAAAACAAACAAACAAAAAAATGTAAGTGCCATTTTGGCAGCTTATCCTTTATTCGGTACTGTACATCACTCAATTTCATATTGGGAATCAGTACCAGACAGAAGTGTATTGAACCTGCATCTGTCTGTCTTTGTAAACAGTGAGAGATATTGGGGATGGCAAGGGAAGCAACTGAACAAAAAAGTATGTCTCTATTAAAGATATAGCACTCTTGATTATGAATCTAAACTCTTCATTAACAATTATATTAAAAGTGTTGGATACATTTAAAAGTTTGATATATTCTGCAGTTTCTTGAATCAAAATGAACTAGAATGAGAGTATCCTTTTCCCAGCTAACTCTCTTCCATGACATACAAATTAGATTTCTGCAACATTATGGAAAGCATTAATCTAGATGTCAGTAAGTTGTCATCTTTGCTTATATAAGAGAATTAAAATTAAAATGAATGTTATTTAAATGAATTTTATTCAATAGAATTTTGTTTCTTTTTCTGAACACTCCTACATACTGTATATCAGCAAATATTTATCAGATGTAAGTTTGCTCATTTGGAATATGAACAGAAAGAACAGAATGATGTTACCTGACTTCCAGTTTTACTACTGCGTTTTGAATGTTATGTACTGGAAGACTGTTGAATTATGTAGAAGGCAATAGAAATATGCACTGACCTGATTAGCTTGAGAAAAGAACTCTTGTCCAAATTTCTGTCTGCATGCTTTGCACTTCAGTCATCAGTACCTATCTAAAATTTACTTCCAATCCAGTTGTGCAACACTTGCTTAAGATATGGAACCAGTGCAGGAAATATTTACAGTAAAGGCACAGATGCTATTCCCTGCTACAATAGTGCATGGTTACCATATACTTTAAATATGCACTTCAGAAACAGAGTTCGAGTAGTGCTCTAATTTAGAAACTTTCACAAAAGAAACCTTTCCCAATCTTCCTTCACTACCTACTGTATGCTTGACACCATGTTAACAAGTAATGACAAAGATACAAGTAGCATTTCTGGACTTTATCAGCTAATGTCATGGTGTGCATCCTTAGATGATCTTAGGCAATAATGGAAATGGGAATCTCTATTCTAATATTTTCTTTGTACACAACAGTAACAAATAACAAATATATGAATGACTTTCAAGATTTATATTTTACCATCAACCATATTAATAAGGCAGATTGCTGTCTTTGAGGTTAGGAATCTGTGCCAGCAATCAGGTGGTTGCCAATTCGAATCCTGCAAATGCCAGAAATGACCTTACTCTGTTGGACCCTTGAGCAAGACCCTTAAGCTGCAATTGCTTTGTCCTGGGTATGATGTTAATCTGCATCCAGCTCTGCAAGCAGATCCTCCAACTTGCAGGAAAAACTTAGGGGTTGGTGACAGGATTTACACTCCAGTCACCGGAAAAAAACTTCAAACTGTTCCAGTGTGGTGAGGATGTATCACCTTCTACACTTGGGTCCCAATCCAGGTGGATTGTTGTGTGGTGGGTGCAGCAGCACGCTATCAGTGCATGCTCCCAGCCACTCTATATTAATACCAAACAACATTCTCATGCAGATGATGATGATATCATATTCTCCATTTTCTCACAACCCCATAGAAAATTGATAAACTTTACCAAATAAAGTGGTGGACTATATTATTTTAATCCTTTATTTTCTAATACTGAATGTATCCCAACAGTAAACTGATAGCAGGCAGTCTCATAAATGTACTCATTCATACTCCATGTACTCATTATCTTACATGACCCCCTTCCCAGTTTGAATTTACATGACCACCTGCCCACTTGGACTTAGAACATTTTGTAGCCTTCCAGTTTTTTCACATGACTCCCTGCCCGCTTTTTCAACATGACCCAGCAGTTGAACTAGTAATATGTAGCAACATATCAACTGGGAACAGATTTCAATGAAGGCTACCATAGCATCCTTCAGACTTAGCAGAGAAGGGTGAGGCAAAGGTCTGCTGCCAGGACCCTAGATGATTCCCTCAGAGGAACCAGTGGAATGAGCCCCCACCAATTTTTGTGGTTTAACCAATCAGTGAAGCCTTATACTGTGTGAGCAAGGTGACTTGAATGCAAATCAAGTATGAGAGCCAACTGTATAAATAAGGGATGCACCTTTTCAGCGGTGAGTATGCCTTCCGCTAATCCAGTAGCTGTGGTGATCTCCCTTTTTGCAAACAGAACTAAAAAGAGATGACGAGCTCCCTCATGCCTGGTTGTTTGAGGTGAATATTACTTCTTCTTCATCTTCTTATTCTTATTATTTCGTATCCTTACTTATGATTTTTCTTTTAGGTGATGATGGCTGGTAATTTAACCAATGACCAACAAACATGGATATTTAAACAATACTGAAAGACAGAGAATGCCTAAATGGTTTGACAGAAATGGGCTGAACAATTTGATACACCTCAACCAAGTAGACAAACAATTTACATAAATGCGACAAAACTGGGTCCATCTGTAATGCTCCAAAAAAAGGTCGACCGCTGAGTGCTAACAACCAGGAAAATTACTTGCTAGTTATTCTGGCACTTACAGAATGCCCCAGAAAAAAAAAAAAAATCTTCCTTTGAGTTGGGCATTTCCCATAGATCTTTGAGTCGTCAAATGCAATGAAAATGTATCAGTCAAGGTTGATTCATGGCTTATTAGAGGATGATCCGGGTTACCGTTTACAATTCTATAAAGTGGTTATGAATGAAGAAAGACAAAGCAATGGCATCACTGATAAAACTACATGGTCTAGTGAAGCTCAATTTAACCCTTCATGTGCTGTAAATTGCCACAACTGTGTCTACTATTGCACAGAAAATCCAGATGTAACGATGGAAGTACAGTTGAATCAGCCGGGGGTTACAGTTTCAGTGGGTCTTTCATGTGAAGGGGTACTTGGACCTGTTTTTTTCTATACAATTCTTACACATGACCTGTATCTGAACTTGCTGAGGGACACTGTTTTACCACAATTACAGAGCATGATAATAAAGACTCCTTCTTTCAACAAAACAGAGTTCCTCTACACCAGGGGTCCTCAATCCCAGTCCTGGAGAGCCGCAGTGGCTGCAGGTTTTTGTTCTGACCTGGTTGCTTAATTAGAAAGCAATTCTTGCCAATAAAGCACTAACAAGCTATGAAATTAAATTAACTCTGCTATGTCAGGTCATTCTCATATCCTAGATTTTCTTTCCCTTTCTATCATGCAAATGATTTGAAGGCTAAAATGGACGAGTAATTCTCAGTCCTTCACTTTTTTCTCTTCATTTTTCTTCCAAGTATTTAATTAAACCCAATAGTGCAGATAAATACACACAGGTGTAAATGTAAATAAGCTAAATGGAGAAATGCTGCTCTCTCTTGTCATTTGCATATTATTGATAATAAGGAGCAATTAAAATAGCTGTTTAAGACAAAATTAAGCAATAAGGGCTCAAAATCACTAAAGTGAAGCAGAAGTGTTACTTTAGCAATAAGTGCTTTTTATTAAGCAACTGGGTTGGAGCAAAAACCTGCAGCCACTGCGGCTCTCCAGGACCGTGATTGAGGACCCCTGCTCTACACTATGCTGTAAAAGTGCATGAGTTTCTTGTTAAACAATTCCCCAAAAGGTGGGTAGGTCAAGAAATTGATGACAATAAAGAACTCTGTGCCAAAGTGTGCTTGAGTGTAGCAAGTAGACTACATGAATGTGTAAATAATGAAGGCCAACAATTTGAGCACTTACAAGATTGCACCTAAGGGCACTGTGCCATTGTGACATTCTTTTGAGTTAACAAAGTTAATAAATCTATTGTGTTAATAATCCTATTGGAATAATCATAACCTGCATGTCTTTTGTCTTTTACGAACAACTGTAAACCTACTTTTGCCCACCCCTGTATATATTAATATTGAGATATGTAGTAACCCGCTGGGACAAGAGACGACGCTATTACTAAAACTGTCTTATCTTTCACTCTCCATAGTGCTGAAAACCACCCATATAGGGCAACTGATTCTGTCCCTTCCAGTTTACTCTTCACAACTTGCCAGAGGTTTTTGGAAGGCAAGAGCTAACTGCTGACAGGAGCTCTGCTACAGAGTGACTTAACTTGTGGCTAACCAGCCAATTGCTGTACTTTGATTACCAGCCCTGTTTTGTGGAACACGTTCACCAAAGAGCATTATTTTTTGGACAATAAACCCGACAATCCATTTGGTTCCCCAAATTTTCCCTATTGTGGAGCTGTCATTCCTGCACCCCAATGGTATGACACACTGACAAGCATCCCAAAACACGATCACTGTGTCTGTGGAAGACTGCTTATCCATTGCTGGGGAAACCGCAGGGTCACAGCACTGCAGTGGCTTGCCGCGAAACAAATTCGAGCAGATTGTGGTGGCGCTATAAGTACCTGTTGTCGATGGGTGATGCAAAGAACTTTACAAAGGCAGATAGATGTTTCTAAACTCTTTTGGGGCTTCCCCCAACGGGATGACATACTGAAGAGTCCTAAAATGCGATCGCTGTGTCTGTGGAAGACTGCTTATCCATTGCTGGGACAACCGCAGGGTCACAACGCTGCAGTGGCGTGCAGCAGAAGCAAATTCGAGCAGATTGCAGTTGCGCTATAAGCACCTGTTGTCGATGGGTGATGCAAGGAACATTATAAAGGCAGGGAACAATATTACTTGACCACTAACCTGGCCACGACCTTGCCTGACTGCTGAGTCTGTGTATACGAGAATAGTAGCTCCTGCTGTAATGAATAACCCTGCTGTTCCTGTTACAAGTTGAATAAAGCTGGTTATACTAAAGTAATGAGACTCAACCTCATGTTTCGGGGTGCAAGACAGTGATTCACATGTCACAATATATATATGCACATAACATAACATGATTGTCAATGTAATTGTTTTGTCACTGTTATGAGTGTTTCTGTCATATATATATATATATATATATATATATATATATTGTGAACCTCGCCCCGGACACAGACAGGCAGACACGTTAATGTCACCCACAAACACAGGTTTATTTTCCATTCTTCTGTACAATTCTGCTCACCAACCCCCAATACCCCTCAGTCCAGGCCAATCCAATGCCTTCTCTTTCTTTTTCTTTCTCTTCTTCTTCTTTTTCCTCTCTTTCTTTCACTCTTTCTCTCTTCTTCCGACCACCTCCTGCCACCTCCAGACGTTGCCACTCTTCCACCCGACTCTTGTCATCGACTGGAGGGAGGCGGCCCCCTTAAATAGGAACCCGGATGGGCTCCAGCTGCTTCCCGGCATTCCTCCCTTAGACACGCCCCAGTGTGGCGGAAGTGCCGGCTGCGCACGGAAGCCATCCGGTATCCCTGTCGCCTCCCCCAGCACTTCCTGGTGTGGCGGAATATACATATACATATCCATACATATATACATATAAACATATACACATATATATATACACACACATATATACATACATATATATATATATATATATATATATATATATATATATATATATATATATATATATATATATATACAGTCTTTGGGGTCTTTGGGGTGCGAGCAACTGTTGCTGGGGGTGCCAGAATCCATGAAGGAAGAAAAATGAAAAACATTATTTGTACAAAATCTTAATTTATTTATCCATTCCTAAATAATTAAATGGGCAGGCTATTTCGTATCAGTGCAATATGCTGTTTGTTAAAACGGATGACTCCCGCTCTTACGTGCAAGTCTGCGTGGATATTATGAACTATCGTTTCTGTTCAAGTTCTATTTAAATTTTAAATAGAAGGAATTTTTATTTAGTCGACAGAATATTATTCCGGAATACATCAACTCAAACCTTAAATAACTTATATTTTGCTCTCCATAAAAATATATCCTGTCTAAATTATACAAGTTAGAAATAAAGTAAACGTTAAAAGAACAAAGATTCAAATTTCTTTACTCTTATGTAATTTTACATAAAAAATAAACTTAAATTTGAAATATCCCAAAAGATTTTGCTCTCTATAAAAATATATCCTGTCAAAATTATACAAATTCAAATATGAACATGCTGCATAACAAAACCTGGAAATATAAATAAAATTTGTTCGTTTCAGCAATAACAAATCAAATCATTCAGTTGTCTTTGGTCATATGTCATGTTATTAGAGCTGGACGCCTGGTATCTTTTTTTGGAACAAGTTCATTTATGTTTGGTGTGAAGTTCTGTGTTGTGGAGATTGTCAGGATGGACTGTAGGTGCTCATCAGTGAGGCGACTCCTATGTGCTGTTTTGTTAGTCGTCATCACTGAAAAGAGCTTCTCACACAGATATGTGCTACCAAACATGCACAAGGTTCGAGCCGCATGTAGACGAAGCTGGAGCATTTCTGCGGGAATGGAGTGAATAAACTGTGCGGGCCGTGCAGTATCGTACTTTGCCTTCAGTGTGCCATTACACTGCAGCTGAATGACCTCCATCTGAATCTGCACAGGTGCAGTTTCCACAACGACGGCAAATGGGTTGCGAAACAACTCAAAATTATTTTTTTGTTCTTCAAAGTCACCAAAGCGCCGTGTGAACTCAGTGCGCAGTGCGCTGAGTTTATCAGCAAAGTGCGTATTTGGGAACACCGTTGTGCCGACTTGGTTCACCATTACTTGGCAACAGGGAAAGTGGGGCAAGTTGCACTGGTGCATTTGTGTCTCCCATAAAAGCAGCTTCACTTAAAATTACTTTGTGATTTTACACGGGTATTTGAGAATGAAATTGTGCTGTACGCATTTGAATCAATACGGGACGGGTTTTGTTCCGTATTTTTTTTATCATTTATTTTAATGCAGCGTCTCATGCAAATCATCCCACACGCATTTTATGAAGATGCCTCCTTTCCTACTTTTGATTGGGTAATACTTGATGTCATCTTTAGTTTGATTAGTCTTTTTAATTGTCCAGTGAGGAGGGCGGGTCTTTTAAGTAGAGTCTGCAAAGTGTGTGTCCCTTATTTTTTTGTATTAAAAGTGGTAACCCTAGCTGGATTCTTCTTTAACTCTTCTGCTTTCTATATCTTCTGCATTGCATTCAGGTCTTTTATCGTTATGTTTTGTCTCATAGTGCCGTCTTAGATTAAATTCTGTAATTACAGCCACATTAGCTCCACAAATGAGACGCACGTGTTTACCGGCAATGTCAGTAAACATATACTCAGCCTCCCATCGGTTTTTAACGGCTCTATTTTCAGAATCAACTTTTCTTTTCGGCATCGTGTGGGCTAGCTTAGCAATAACTTGCAGCATCATAAGCTAGACTTGATTAACGCGGTAACTGTTCGGCAAGGCAGCTGAACCGCTGCATTATGGGATCTGTAGTTTATTGTGTTACCAGCGCTTCATATCCCCGGGCCATTAATAACAATAATATACAACTCTCGTTTATATCCTGCGTCCTCTCATTAAACTTGTATCCCGCATTACCCGTGGGCATGCACGCAAGCGGCAGCCTGTCTATGAACTTAATTTAAATTTTATGTTTACACCATGCTTTGTTTCCGAAGTAGCAGCAATCATGAATATGGTTGTATATATGTCATTCGCTCGCTTCCTATTGTTTCGCTGCCTTCTCAATTATATAATGCATGTTTTCTTCAGCGCGTTTTGGAGCTCTTCCTGGTTTTCTACATACTGCGTTAAAAGTCAGTTCACGTGATTACGTGGGAGGCGTGATGATGTCACTCGAAACTCCGCCCCCACGGCTTTCGCGCTCAACTCCATTACAGTAAATGGAGAAAAATTGCTTCCAGTTATGATCATTACGCGTAGAATTTCGAAATGAAACCTGCCAAACTTTTGTAAGGAAGCTGTAAGGAATGAGCCTGCCAAATTTCAGCCTTCTACCTACACGGGAAGTTGGAGAATTAGTGATGAGTGAGTGAGTGAGTCAGTGAGGGCTTTGCCTTTTATTAGTATAGATTAAAACTACTAAAAATCAATTAAAATTATCTATGAATGTTAGAGAAATATGATTTTTTAATGACATTATTGAGATAGGCTATTAAGTTTGTTTAAATACAGTGTGGTAAGTGCGAGAGTGTGCAATACAGATTTCTGTTTACGCTGATATATACTGTATATATATATATATATATATTGTCACGTATGGGTGTCGGTGGACTACTCTAAGGGCGGGGGAAAGGTACACAATAGCCTACCGAGATCAGAGGGGGGGCTACCGCTGACCTTATCCTGTTCTTCTTCCCTCACAGCTCCGAGAAGCCACCTGGCAAGGGCACTTAACACCACCCCTTCCGGAAGTACCGCTATAAAGGAAGCACCGGCAAAGAGAAAGATGTCTTTTGCCAGGAGACAGGAATGAGCCGCTCAGCGGTGCACAGGACTCTTGAAAGGATTATTGCTCTGAAGGAAATCCCTGTTTGGGATAGCGCGTAGGCGCTATTTTCGTTGCTTTTGTTTATTTTTGTCTGTTCATCTCGCAACGATTAAAAGGGTTGGTGTCCCAACATTCTGACTGTTTTCAGTCTGTCCTTCCACCACTTGACCACAAGTGGTGTAGTCAGCAGGATCAAAGGTCAGGTAAAGTTGCTACGACGACTGAACCCATAGGCCTTGCAGAGGTCGTACAACAACTGGCTGATCAACTCGCCCAACTGCAAGCCCGCCATGTGTAATTCGTGAATTCTGATGGGCACTGTGCATACCAAGATGGCTTATAACATCCAAGAGGACAAGGTTCTGCTCAATTGCTCGTTCCTATGAGACCTCGAGAAGACGTGAAGGCATATTCAACCATTTTTGAGTACGCCGCTAGCAAACAACATTTGCCGCACCGGGAGTGGAGTCACATATTATCGTCTTTTCTCACAGGTGAAGCACAAAGTGCATATTATGATTTGGAAGAAGAAATAGCCGCAGATTATCCCACTTTAAAAAGAGAAATCCTTACTCGCTACGGATTAATCCCTATGTGTCAAGCCCAGCGCTGAGACCAGCTTGGGCCCAGGCCTTTGACCTATGGGGAAGAATTACCTGTTGGCTACACCCGGGCGAGAACACGCCAGAGCACATAGTCGATGTAGTCACGGCTGACTTCTTCGTACACGCCTAAACCGAGCAAACGGAGGATCAGCGCTGAATCCGCTCCAGCTGAAAAAAATCGCAGCGAGAATCCAGTGCAGGACCCTAAAAACATACCTATAAAGAGGGAAAGGTTCCCCTTGCTGTGGCGAACCAGGGCATATGGTGGCCATTTGCCCCAAGGGAGACAACCAGATGGACTGTGCTTGGGCTGAAGCAGACAGGTACTGTTATATGGTCACGTCTAACATTCTTGCTTCTCCCTTCACAGACCCGGCTAGACTGAATGGACACCTAGACTGAGCACTCTATGATACGGGAAGCAATATGACTGTCGTTGCTGCCCTCTATGTCTTCTCGGGACAGTATGATAGTGAAAGGACCAGTCTTACCTTTATTCACGGTGAGAATAAGGAGTACCCCACCGAGATTTGTTGGCTTCTAGTCCGTGGACATTTGGCTCAAAAGCGCATGTTGGTGCTCTCGAAACCTCCATATGCCGTGATATTGGGAAGAGACTGGTCCCAAAATAACTCAGAGCGGACCAAGTCGTGTCTGATTGGTTCCTTGACCCAGGGTACGGATGAGAGCCGCTCGTCCAAGGAGGAGTCCTAGCCATGCAGGAGAACAGATAAAATGACAGCTACTCAGTATGATCCTGCGGATCTGGATCCTACAAAGGAGGGGCTGGAGGCTGAGGGTAACCCGCCCCTACCTCCCATGACTCTGCTGTCTCAGCTGAGCACTGCTCCCAAGAATTGCATGACATACCATTTCGGTTCCACCCCTTTCCCTCCTCTTTTAGGCGGGAGCAGTGGAACGACAACTCATTAAAACATTCCAGAAATGCAGTAGTGGCCTTGAATGGACACCCCTCCAAAGATTTCATGCCACCCATCCCTCACTTAGTCAAAGAGAATGATCTGTTATATCGGGTGGTCGAAAACCATGATGGAATACACAGACAACTCCTTGTTTCCCGCTGTTTCCAACAGGAAATATGTTACCTGGCCCACACTCACTTGTTGGGGCGGTATTTAGGCTCTGAAAAAACCCTTGAGCATGTAACAACTCACTTTTATTGGCCGGGCATTCACGAGGAGGTGCAGCGATATTGCAGGTCCTGCCCTGAATGTCAGCTCACACATATTCCCAGAAAGGATCGCGCTCCTCTAGTTCCCCTGCCCATAACTGATATCCTATTTGAGAGAATAGATCTAGACATTGTGGGACCCCTTGAACACTCAGCTAGGGGACATGAGTATATTTTGGTCATAGTTGATTATGCCACCCGATATCCAGAAGTCATTCCCTTGCGGGTGGCTACATCCAAAATAATAGCCCAGGAGTTTATTGTGGTCTTTTCACGAATAGGCATCCCAAAGGATCAGGGAACGCCCTTCATGTCACGGACCTTCAAGGGGTTAGCCAAGATACTCCAGATCTGCCAACTCAGAACGTCTGTACACCACCCGTTTTAACCAAACGCTCAAACAGATTCTGAGAAAGGTGGTCTGAATGGATGGGAAAGATTAGGACCAGCTCCTTCCTCTAGTCCTCTTTACCTTACAGGAGGTTTCTCAGGCTTAGACAGGGTTTTCACCCTTCAAACTCCTGTACGGGAGACAACCCCAGGGCCTGCTCGATCTGATTCGGGAGGGCTGGGAAGAAGAGGCACAACTGCTTTCCTGTAGTGTGATGGAGCATGTTGCCAAGCTTAGGAACCATTTAGAGCACCTAAGACCAGCTGTTCGGGAGCATTTAGAAGGGGCACAGCATGCGCAGGCCCGGTTGTACAATTGGAACTTCCGTCTCTGAGGGTTCCGCCCTGGTGACTGCATCATGGTGCTCTTACCTACAAGTCATTCCAAGCTCCTAAACAACTATCAGGGCCCATTTGAAGTACGCAAACGGGAAGGATTGGTGGATTATCTAATCTATCAGCCAAATCGGCGTCCCAAGGAGCGGATCTACCACGTCAACCTACTAAAGCCATGGATAGACAGTACCTCACAGGAGTCAGTGGTTGCTTCTGCTGTTTCCTTGTTTATGGACGCCGAACACCTAAACTATGGGGATAAGCTCACTCCCAAACAGAGGCACAAGATAGTGGAAATAATAAGCTTGGTGGAGGGGGTTATCGGATCTTAGCTGGGCCGCACTTCGCTCATAACCCACGAAATCATAACAGAGCTGAGAGTGGTGGTGCGAGAGCGTCCCTATTGACTCCCAGAGGCTAAGAGGGCTGAGGTAGATTTGGAAAAAGGTTGGATGCTGGAGATGGGAGAGATAGAGGCCAGCCACAGTCCCTGGTCCAGCCCAATCATCTTAAGTACTAAGCCGGACAGGTTTTGGCACTTTTGTAATTACTTTTTGTAATGACGGTTTAACCAAATTTCCCGTTTCGATACCTATCCTATGCCACGGGTGGACGACATGTTAGAGTATCTGGGCTGACGCCTGCTACCTCTCTACCCTTGACATGACAAAAGGATACTGGCAAATCCCCTTGACCGAGACAGCGAAGGAAAAAAATGCATTTAGTACCCATAGTGGCCACTGGCAGTACTGTGTTCTTCCCTTTGAGCTGCACGGGGCTCTGGCGACCTTCGAACACCTGGTGGACCAACTGCTCCAGCCCCATAATGCCTACAGTGCTGCCTATCTTGACGATGTTGTCATATTTTCCGGCACCTGGGAAGAACACCTATTGCATGTGCGAAATGTCCTTCAGCAGCATTCGCAGGGCTGGGCTCCAGCTCAATCCCCAAAGGTGTCATTTGGATTGTCCGAGGCTAAGTATCTAGGCTATGTGGTGGGAGGAGGACAGATCAAACCAAAGTGGTCCAAAATACAGTAGATGCCATTTGCAACTTTCCCCGTTTACTAACAAAGAGACAAATGCAGGCTTTCGTAGGCTTAGCCAGGTACTACTGCCGGTTTGTACCCTGCTTCTCCAAACGAGCTGCACCTGTAACTGATTTGACAAAGAAGAAGGCCCCTAAATCGGTGGTATGGAATCGCAAGGTTGATGCTGCATTTAGTGACTTAAAAAAGACCCTGACTTCTACTCCGATATTAAAATCACCTGACTTCTCTAGTCCTGTTATTCTCCAGACCAACGCTTCGGATACCAGCCTGGGTGCTGTGTAAAGCCAAGTTTTCGAAGGAGGTGAACATCCCATTGTGTATCTCAGCCAGAAACTGTTGGATCGGGGGAGGAGATATGCTGCGATTGAAAGAGAAGCGCTCGCCATTAAATGAGTGGGAACCACGCTATGTTATTATTTACTGGGCCTGCTAATGCAAACACCCTCTCCCGCATCCACAACCTCACAGTGAGATCTGTTCGCCCCTCCGGGCTCGAGCTAAGGGGAGAGGAGTGTGTGAAGCATTGGCATTGGAGGACTCCTCTTAGGGCCGGGGAAAGGTACACAATAGCCCGCTCAGATGAGAGGTGGGCTATATATATATACTCAGCAAAAAAAGAAATGTCCTCTGACTTTCAACTGTTTTTACTTTCAGTAAATTTAATGTGTAAATATTTGTATGAACAGTAAAAGAGTCAACACCATAAGACATAAACTAAAAATGTTTCACAATGTGTCCCTGAATGGTGTGGCCACCAGCTGCTTGAAGTACTGCAGTGCATCTCCTCCTCATGGACTGGACCAGATTTGTCAGTTCTTGCTGTGAGATGTTACCTCACTCTTCCACCAAGGCACCTGCAAGTTCCTGGACATTTCTGGGGGGAATGGCCCTAGCCCTCACCCTGCGATCCAACAGGTCCCAGACGTGCTCAATGGGATTGAGATCCGGGCTCTTCCACTGCGAGGACGATCAGCTGTCCTTCCTGTCTCCCTGTAGTGCTGTCTTAGGTGTCTCACAGTGCGGACATGGCAATTTATTGCCCTAGCCACATCAGCAGTCCTCATGCCTCCCTGCAGCATGCCTAATGCACGTTCACGCAGATGAGCAGGGACTCTGGCCATCTTTCTTTGGGTGTTTTTCACAGTCGGTAGACAAGTCTCTTTAGTGTCCTGCGTTTTTAGAACTGTGACCTTAAATGCCTACTTTCTGTAAGCTGTTAAGGTCTTAACGACCATTCTACAGGTGCATGTTAATGAATTGATTATGGTTAATTGAACATGCATGGAAAACATTGTTTAAACCCTTTACAATGAAGATCTGTAAAGTTATTTAGATTTTTAAAACATTATTGTTGAAATACACAGTCCTGAAAAAGGGACGTTTCTTTTTTTGCTGAGTATATATATATATATACTAATAAAAGGCAAAGCCCTCACTGACTGACTGACTCACTCAATCACTGACTCACTGACTCACTCATCACTAATTCTCCAACTTCCCGTGTAGGTAGAAGGCTGAAATTTGGCAGGCTCATTCCTTACAGCTTACTTACAAAAGTTGGGCAGGTTTCATTTTGAAATTCTACGCGTAAGGGTCATAACTGGAACCTACTTTTTCGTCCATATACTGTAATAGCCTGCAGCCTCCTCGCCATGTGAGGTGAAGTTGAGTCATCACGCCTCCCACGTAATTGAGTGCCTGCCCATATAAGGCTGTCCGTCAGCGGCAATCCAATAGAAACACTCTGCCGCTAAATATTCACGGGTGAATGCCCTGAACCCGTGGCCCCCAAAGCAACCAGGAAGGCGGCCCCCACATGATCCCAGAAGGGCACACGCCCACTTCCGGTCCTTCAAGCCGTCCCGGCCGGGTCATGGCCCCTGGCATCCTCGACAATATATGTATACATGTATATATATGTGGATGTATGTGTGTGTGTATATATATATATATATATATATATATTGTCACGCACGCGCGAGTAGGAGACCGCGGTCGGATTTTAATACACCTGGGAAAACATTCGCCGGCAGGGAATGGCGGGTACTAACTTTCTCCCTGTGCTTTCTTACAGAAAAAAGGACGCTCTGCCGACATAAGTCGGCTTTGCCCGCACTACGTTTACTTCCGCCCTTCCTCCGCCATCTTGTCCTGACGTCATTGGTCCCAGCATCCCTCACGGTTCCTTCCCAGCATTCCTCCACTTCCTGCTCCTCCCTCATAAAATGGCCGCCGACGCCATGCTTCGGCGTATCGCATTTGAACTGTTTAGTTTATGTTTGACCTGCTGTTCTTTTTTGCATTATAGTGGATCGTCTACAATATACGGGGCCGGAAAACCCCAAACCTTCGTGCTGTCTCCTGTTGGAATAATTACAATATATATATATGTATATATGTATGTGTGTATATATATATGTGTATATGTATATATGTAGATATGTATGTATATGTAAATATATGTTTATGTGTGTGTGTGTGTGTGTATATATATATATATATATACTACTCAAAAGAATTAAAGGAACACTTTTTAATCAGAGTATAGCATAAAGTCAATGAAACTTATGGGATATTAATCTGGTCAGTTAAGTAGCAGAGGGGGTTGTTAATCAGTTTCAGCTGCTGTGGTGTTAATGAAATTAACAGATGCACTAGAGGGGCAACAATGAGATGACCCCTAAAACAGGAATGGTTTAACAGGTGGAGGCCACTGACATTTTTCCCTCCTCATCTTTTCTGACTGTTTCTTCACTAGTTTTGCATTTGGCTACAGTCAGTGTCACTACTGGTACGATACCTAGACCCTACAGAGGTTGCACAGGTAGTCCAACTTCTCCAGGATGGCACATCAATGCGTGTCATTGCCAGAAGGTTTGCTGTGTCTCCCTGCACAGTCTCAAGGGCATGGAGGAGATTCTAGGAGACAAGCAGTTACTCTAGGAGAGCTGGAGAGGGCCATAGAAGGTCCATAACCCATCAGCAGGACCAGTATCTGCTCCTTTGGGCAAGGAGGAACAGGATGAGCACTGCCAGAGCTCTGCAAAATGACCTCCAGCAGGCCACTGGTGTGAATGTCTCTGACCAAACAACCAGAAAGACTTCATGAGGGTGACCCAAGGGCCCCATGTCCTCTAATGGGTCCTGAGCTCACTGCCCAGCAGCATGCAGCTCGATTGGCATTCGCCATAGAATACCAGAATTGGCAGATGCACCACTGGTGCCCTGTGCTTTTTACAGATGAAAGCAGGTTCACCCTGAGCACGTGACAGAAGTGAAAGGGTCTGGAGAAGCCATGGAGAACATTATGCTGCCTGTAACATCATTCAGCATGGGCAGTTTGGGTTAATGATTGTCTGGGGAGGCATATCCATTGAGGGTCACACAGACCTCTACAGGCTTGACAAAGGCACCTTGGCTGCCATTAGGTATCAGGATGAAATCCTTGGACCCATTGTCAGACCCTATGCTGGTACAGTGGCTCCTGGTGCACGACAATTCCTGGCCTCATGTGGTGAGAGTATGCAGGCAGTTCCTGGAGGATGAAAGAATTGATACCATTGACTGGCCACCACACTTTCCTGACCTAAATCCAATAGAACACCTCTGGGACATTATGTTTTGGTCCATCCAATGCCACCAGGTTGCACCTCAGACTGTCCAGGAGCTCAGTGATGCCCTGGTCCAGATCTGATAGGAGATCCCCCACAACACCATCTGTCATCTCATTAGAAGCATGCACCGATGTTGTCAGGCATGTATACAAGAACACAGGGGCCATACAAAGTGCTGCGTACAATTTTGAGTTGCTGCAATTAAATTTTGGCAAAATGGACTAGCCTGCCACATAATTTTTTCACTCTGATTTTTGGGGCGCCTTTTGAATTCAGGGCTCTGTAGGTTGATCATTTTCATTTCCATCAAATGATGTGGCATCCTTTCGTTCCTAACACATTACCCAGTCTATATCAGTATAGACATCCAGGAGGATTTCTTTTTCCCATTGAGATCTGATGTGTTTTCAAAGTGTTCCTTTAATTTTTTTGAGCAGTTTATATATATATGACAGCAACACTCATAACAGTGACAAAACAATTACATTGACAATCATGTTACGTTATTTTCAAAATGTTTCCTTTTCTTTTTAATTACTTCTGTAACACACTACTTCTCCGCTGTGAAGCGGGTTTTTTGCTAGTATATATATATATATATATATATATATATATATATCCTTATATATAATTTGATACTATCCGTATGTATGGTGTTCACAGCAATACCTCGAGCAGCCACAAAGCAGCAGCCGCGGGAAGGATGCATAGGAAACGAAGTCAAATGACTGACGCAGAACATAGACTTGCTAATGTAACCACGCATACACAACGAACACAACAAACGGATGAGAAGCTTATGGCTACAAATGCTACTAACTCTGAAAAAAATTGTGCAAATCGGACACAAAGGACAGATGAAGAACATGAACTACAGAATACTACTAATGCTGACAGACATCGTGCCAGCCTTGCACAAGCGACTGAAGAAGCTCGAGCAGCCGCATATGCAGCACGGGTTAAAAGAAATCGAGAAGCCCGTGCCTTGTTGCCGATCGGGCTCCCAGTCGCAAGTATATATATATATATATACAGTATATTTTGTCATGGACCCCTGATGGGATGCCTCCAAGCTGGAAGCACCAGGACAGCAAGTGTGGCCAGAGCATTACCTTCCCTGGAGCACTAGATGGCACCCCCCCTGGGTTGCAGCAGTACCTAGGACTCCTGCAGGTCTTCATGGGAGCTGGAGTTTGGTGCAGCCCTGTTGGGATCTGTAGACACTGCTGGGGGTGCTACAGCTGCTCCTGAGCCCAAATGGGCAATTCTTTCATCACACCCGGAAATGATGCCAGAAGTAGGTCATCTTAAAGAATTTGAACCCCCACCCCATCATAGTTTTACAAAATAGGGGCCCTATGCAAGATTATATTTATTTTTAATTAGTTACTGTATTTGCCTATTACAGATTGTTCTTTACTTGTCCTTCACTTGGCCTATGTTTATGTATATTTTACTCCCTGGTCCTGGGGAACATTATTTTGTTGCTGCAATGCTCAATATGGATGGTATAACAATAAAGCCGATTGACTTGACTTGACTTAAATAAGAATTTAGTCCATAACCAGTCCTGGACTTTATGAAGCAATGTTTTACTATTATTAAGTGTTAATGCTTGTATTTCCTGTGCATATTTCAAAGAAACACTCTGTACGTTTATTTCACTGTTACTTGTGACAAAGTACACTAGAAATGTAGCTACCATCACATAGCATCACTAAATTAGTGTGAAGGGCCTGTGTGAGTTGTAATCCCTTTTTATAAACCTGAAAGACAAATTGCTTTGTAAGGAACACCCATTCTCTTCCCACCATATATGCATAATTACCATTTTCATGTTAGAAACACACCAAGCTGAAAAAGTCTAAAATATGTGAGTTGAAATCATTCTTTCCTCTCTTGAATCTGCTGCATTGAAAGCACAAAATAATCCCAGTGATTGTTTTATAATTATAAAAAAAAAAAAATAAAAAGTAAAAAAAACTTAAACCGTCACTTCATTTGTCATTCCAAACATGCAATGTAAGTACGTGGTGCCTATGATTTTTTTTGTTTTGCTAATAAACGCCTACCATTATTTATGATGTGTTAAGTAGCACTGCACTGCTTGGTTTTCTTTCATTTATATTTTTCTACCTAAACCACACAGTCAGATGCCGCAAGGGCCTTTCCTGTAAGAATTAACTTCTGCTTTGCTGTTGACTTTATTTTTAATCTGGATATTTTTAGTCATTAAATGACAATTAGATGGCAGGTAATGCACCCTGAATTACATTGTGCCCTTCCCAAAAAATTATGTGATTTTTGCATTCTGCTATTGTTGCTGGCTAACATTTTAGAAAACACTCAGCCTTTTTATTGACTGCTGACTTCTGTATGACTTACCTTGATGTGAATGTTTTTGCCATATTTCCTTCCTGCCAGTAATTATTTGTCTCATTTCATTTCTAGATGTTATGACTAATGCTATTGATTCTTTGAAATTTTTGCTTTAGCATCATGTTCTAAGTAACATATGATGCTCTTGACTTAAAGTTTGACTTCAAAGAGTTGATGTCACAATACATGCTGCATGCTATTCTCTTCAGCCTTTACGTCTGGCCTCTTTTGAACATCTAGATGTCAGATATTTCTTTTACCAACCCCATCATTTAGCCAACAGAATCACTTTTAATGTTTGAAATCTGCCTTCCTTATTCTTTTACAGCTTTTTAAAGGCCATAACTCATTTTGGGAGTTTGGTTACTCAAAATGTTGTTCCATTCTGTGAAGCCTTTTTATTCTATTTTAATGCAAATGTTATGCGTGGCATATTTTATAATTGATGAAAAGACACTAAACCAATATGCAAATCTAATCAGCCATAAAGCAATTATTATGCATGAAAAAATGCCAATCTGTCAAAGTCTTTTGGGGATTCTGAACTTTTTATTCCAAGGGTATTCAACTTTAATCAAACCACATACAATATGTAAAAGACAACTACAGAATTACACTGGACTGAGACTGGCTCTAGCAGACTGGGTCCTCTATGAGTATACCATAGCTGGCTAATTGTTTTAGGCTTAGGGTAGAGGATATTTGTCCAAAGGCATGCATGGGTACACTTGCTCTGTTAATATTTTTTTTTTATTTTTAAAGGTACATACACCCATTCTATAAAATGCTACCAAAACTCTCTAAACATCCAATAAAACATCTTGTCCTCTCTATGGCTACTCACTTTCAGCAGTGGTTCTCACTGCATTTAAATTTTCAGAATTATAGTCCGTTTTTGGAATTGCTGGATTAAATTACAGATATTGATTCTAACCTCAAAGTACTGTGCAAGTATTACTAGGTAGTACTGTGGCACAGACTTTGCCAGGCTGGGAGCTAGGAGGCTGCAAGTTAACCACAGTGTGGGATTAGCATGTTCTACGAATGCTTGTGTTAGTTGTTCTCCAAGGGTTTCCCATCAGAATTCAAAAAACGTGTATGTGTATATGCAACATCTGTGAACAGACCTTCTATGAGTGTTATACATCTGGGCTTTTTTTACTGTGCAGAATTTAATTTATTCATTACTTTTAATATATATGAATATTTTTGTATCATCTTCATTATGCTAGCACATTGCCATTTTGCATTTTGGCTTATTTTCACAAGTGCCACAGTCTGCATGGTCGTGGCCATATTGTTTATGCTTGCTATGCCCTTTACCAGGGATCACATGATTTATTATGTCATCACTCCCTGTGTGCTGCTTTGAGTGACAAAGTTTCTGGATAATTAAAAACAAATTCTTATGATTTAGTTATTTGAAAAAAATGTTTATATTCTCAAGGGTTTTTATATTTTTATTATGACTTTGGGCTTTAGCATTTGGTTTGGTCAGTGTTTCCTGCATTGGACTGCCACCCTACTGAGAACTGATTTCCTGTCTTGTGCTCAGAGATGTCAACATAGGCTCTAGTCCACTGTAACCATACATTAGAATAAGCAGTTCCAATAATAGATAGAAGAATGATCACCACACCCCCATCACCTACTGTATGAAAGATTGCTGGGTAAACCATGCAGAGTAGACCTTTGAGCACTCTATAAACTTATTCACCACTGAACAAGTAATGCATTGTTATATATTGTTAATTCACCAGATTCCTTTACTGTTTTATTTAATGTCTGGGAAGCACATCTTATTCCAAAAGCATTAGGATCAAAACTGAATACAATTCCAGCCCAACACAGAGAACTCCCATAACAGTTTTCATGAGACATTCCATAATTTGTTAGTACTATAAAAGAAATCTAATATGTACTCCAGGAGGCTATGGAAACTTTGTAGTACCAATTCCCTAAAACATTTCTCTCTATTATAAAAAAAAATCTTGGGAGGGAGACTAGGGAGATGAGACATGATCTTCACGGAAGACACTTAAAAGACCCGCAAGATGAAAGAGATTGGCCATGGAGCATCTCACGGGGACCTTAAATATGAGACTTTGGGCCAAGAGATTGTCCTAGGATCCTCCCGCGGGGACATGGAACATTAGATTCTTGCAAGACACACCCTACTTACAACCAATATCAAATAAGACTATGGGCAGCAAAACACTCAGTCATGTAAAGGCTTTTAGCAGACACAGATCCTGTGCTCTCAGCTCATATAAAGCGTATTAGGACAATATGTTATAGATGAAACGTCAATGACTAAGCAAAGAAGAAAGAGCAGCATGGAGACCCAAAAGTGTTGGACAGAAAAAAATGCAAAAAAGAAAATAAGGAAAGCAATAATAAGCCTATAAAAAGTGGAATTCAAAAAAAAAGCAGGTCAAACCGGGTTCAAAAATAAAAGACAAAGAGTAAAAGACAAAGTAGAACTTCATAAAGACATTCAAAAATGTTGGTGCGATACACATGCAGAGCAGGTTAGAGATTATGAAAGCAGTGGAATTCGAAAGGCTCAAAAAAACATTGGTGCGATACAAATGCAGAGAAAGTTAAAGAATACAAAAGCAGGAAAATTCGAAAGTATCAAAAAAAGAGATATTAAAAATCGCAGCAGCACAAACAAACGGAAATTATTACTTGATAAACGGGAAAATAATCACCACGGACCAGGTGTAACTGAAAAAATTTTAGGACAAAGCAAGGTCAGAAATAAAAGACAAAGAGTAGAAGACAAAGTAAAATGTCATAAAGAGGTTAAAAACAAGGGGATGAAACACATGCAGAACAGGTTAGAGGCAGTGAAAACAGTGGAATTTAAAAGGCTCAAAAAAAGTAGACGCGATACACATACAGAGCAAGTTACAAAATATGAAAGCAGAAAAAAGTATCAAAAAAAGAAAGTAAAGATCGCATTAGCACAAACAAAAAGAAATTATTACTCGTGAAATAACGGAAAGGTGAAAAGAGATCGAATATAAGGACATAGGTGATATGTCAGAAGTATGTAAATATTTGTAAGGCTTTAAGTCAGAGACTTGTAAATCATCTAATTCAAGTTGCCATCAGGGAAAGTAGTGGTTATACACAAAGAGGAGGCATATCCAAGAGAATTAAAAGATTTGATGTTTGAGGAAAGTCAAATCCACAAACATTACATGCAAAATATCCATGTCTACAATAATTTCTTTGCATTCGCATCATTCAATACTCAAAATATAGATTTACACAAGAATGGACCATACTCTATGAGAATCTGTGGTCCCGCAACAATTAAAACAACAAGTTTAATTTCGAAGAAATCACAATTCAGTCAGGTGTATATTTATGATCATGGAGAATTGATGCAACATAGAATTGAAAGAATTAAACAATCAGACGTATTACAAGTTAGACAGCAAATAATGGATACAAATGAATAAGTCCAAAAGTATCTCACTTTAAACGAAATTTACCTGCAAAACACAAACAAAGAAATTTTCTTGGATTTCTATATGAATCAGAAAGATCATCCACGCATATATAATAAACCAACATGTGACAAATTATCAGCGATAATAGTTTTGAAAGACGGAAATCTCAACAACATAGTTGATATTCGTGTTTATCCAAAAGCAAAACATGAATCGACATTTCTTTCTAATAATTTGCCACATTCCGATCCATTACTTTTTCCTTTGCTTTTCCCAGATGGAGAAACAGGATGGTCATACAATATGAAACACACAAATTCAGAAAAACGAATAAGACCAACACAATATTTTGGGGAAAAATTATAATGTTCTTTAGGTTGATGTAGCGACACACTCAGAATAACATTTCGAATGCTGTTTATTTTGAACCCTGTTTAACCAACTCGGTGCAGTGGTAGCACTGCTGCCTCACAGTTAGGAGACCTGGGTTCGCCTCCCGGGTCCTCCCTGCATGGAGTTTGCATGTTCTCCCCGTGTCTGCATGGGTTTCCTCCGGGTGCAAAGACATGCGGGTTAGGTGTATTGGCGATTCTAAATTGGACCTAGTGTGTGCTTGGTGTGTGGGTGTTTGTGTATGTTCTGCAGTGGGGTGGCACCCTCCATGGGATTGGTTCCTGCTTGTGCCATGTGTTGGGTGGGATTGGTTCCAGCAGACCCCTGTGACCCTGTGTTCGGATTCAGCGGGTTTGAAAATGGATGGATTAACCAACTCTCCATACAGCGTGTTTTTTAAACCACACCCTTCCCTCAGGATGTCATTAGTCCCAAAAGACGCAGACCATAGCAATCAATACCTGAACATAAAGTAATTGACAAAAACATTATTGAACAATCATATACAACAAAAATTAGCAATACGCTCCAATGTATTTGACCCAATTCTGTGATTTCAAAGTCTAACGCAACATTACATCATTAATGCATATCTAAAAGTCGAAGCTAATCGTCTCTTCTTTATTAAATCGAATCAAGCAAAAACTTAGAACAAAACATATGCAAGGTCTCATTGATCACGTTCAAAATTCAAATATCAATAGTTCAGACAAATTCAAAATAGGTAAAGCAGTAATATTATCACCATCATATCAAGGTAGTCCAAAAGCATTGCAACAGTTATATCATGATGCAATAGCAATATCCAGAACTATCGGTTGGCCAGATTTATTTATTACAATGACGTGCAATCCACAATGGCCAGAAATCTGCGGATTCTTGAAAAGAATGCCTCCGGCTACATCGGCTCTGGATATTCCGACTTTTGTAAGTAGATTGTTCTATCAGAAAGTCTTAATTTTATTGAAGGAACTCTAAACAGTGTTCGGTCAAATCAGAGCATACATTTACACAATTGAATTTCAAAAACGGGGTTTACCTCACATACATTTATTGGTTACTTTGCAAAAAAAAAATATTAACTTCGAATGATGTAGATCGGTTTGTCTGTGCTGAAATTCCAAACTGAGAAACCAATCCTGAATTATGGTACAAATTTATTAAACACATGTCTCATGGACCTCATTTAAAAGACTCAGCATGATGGAACTCGAAAGAAACAAAGTGTTTAAAAAAATTTCCAAAAGCTTTTGTTCAAAAAATGGATATGACTAAGGCTGGCTTTCCTGATTATCGCTGAAGAGATAATCATCATGAACAACACACTTATCACGGAAAGAAAGAATTGTGATGATAGATAAATCAATGATTGTACCATATACAGTGGTGTGAAAAACTATTTGCCCCCTTCCTAATTTCTTATTCTTTTGCATGTTTGTCACACAAAATGTTTCTGATCATCAAACACATTTAACCATTAGTCAAATATAACACAAGTAAACACAAAATGCAGTTTTTAAATGATGGTTTTATTATTTAGGGAGAAAAAATCCAAACCTACATGGCCCTGTGTGAAAAGTAATTGCCCCCTGAACCTAATAACTGGTTGGGCCACCCTTAGCAGCAATAACTGCAATCAAGCGTTTGCGATAACTTGCAATGAGTCTTTTACAGCGCTCTGGAGGAATGTTGGCCCACTCATCTTTGCAGAATTGTTGTAATTCAGCTTTATTTGAGGGTTTTCTAGCATGAACCGCCTTTTTAAGGTCATGCCATAGCATCTCAATTGGATTCAGGTCAGGACTTTGACTAGGCCACTCCAAAGTCTTCATTTTGTTTTTCTTCAGCCATTCAGAGGTGGATTTGCTGGTGTGTTTTGGGTCATTGTCCTGTTGCAGCACCCAAGATCGCTTCAGCTTGAGTTGACGAACAGATGGCCGGACATTCTCCTTCAGGATTTTTTGGTAGACAGTGGAATTCATGGTTCCATCTATCACAGCAAGCCTTCCAGGTCCTGAAGCAGCAAAACAACCCCAGATTATCACACTACCACCACCATATTTTACTGTTGGTATGATGTTCTTTTTCTGAAATGCTGTGTTCCTTTTATGCCAGATGTAACGGGACATTTGCCTTCCAAAAAGTTCAACTTTTGTCTCATCAGTCCACAAGGTATTTTCCCAAAAGTCTTGGCAATCATTGAGATGTTTCTTAGCAAAATTGAGACGAGCCCTAATGTTCTTTTGCTTAACAGTGGTTTGCGTCTTGGAAATCTGCCATGCAGGCCGTTTTGCCCAGTCTCTTTCTTATGGTGGAGTCGTGGACACTGACCTTAATTGAGGCAAGTGAGGCCTGCAGTTCTTTAGACGTTGTCCTGGGGTCTTTTGTGACCTCTCGGATGTGTCGTCTCTGCGCTCTTGGGGTAATTTTGGTCGGCCGGCCACTCCTAGGAAGGTTCATCACTGTACCATGTTTTTGCCATTTGTGGATAATTGCTCTCACTGTGGTTCGCTGGAGTCCCAAAGCGTTAGAAATGGCTTTATAACCTTTACCAGACTGATAGATCTCAGTTACTTCTGTTCTCATTTGTTCCTGAATTTCTTTGGATCTTGGCATGATGTCTAGCTTTTGAGGTGCTTTTGGTCTACTTCTCTGTGTCAGGCAGCTCCTATTTAAGTGATTTCTTGGTTGAAACAGGTGTGGCAGTAATCAGGCCTGGGGGTGGCTACGGAAATTGAACTCAGGTGTGATACACCACAGTTAGGTTATTTTTAACAAGGGGCAATTACTTTTTCACACAGGGCCATGTAGGTTTGGATTTTTTCTCCCTAAATAATAAAACCATCATTTAAAAACTGCATTTTGTGTTTACTTGTGTTATATTTGACTAATGGTTAAATGTGTTTGATGATCAGAAACATTTTGTGTGACAAACATGCAAAAGAATAAGAAAACAGGAAGGGGGCAAATAGTTTTTCACACCACTGTAATCTGTATTTACTAAAAAGATCTGATTGTCATATTAATGTTGTGTATTGTGCATCAGTGATGAGTATTAAGTACATTTACAAGTACATTCATAAAGGGCATGATAGAGTACACATAACTTTATCGAAAGAGCAGTCTCAGGACAAAGTTCAAGCAGATTTAGATACTCGGTATATCAGTGCAATGGAAAGCGGGTGGCATTTAATGGAATTGCCAATTCATGGTTGAAGTCATGCTGTTGAATTATTACCGATTCATTTACCAGGTCAGAATATGATTCAATTTAAAGAAGGTGAAGAAGTAGAAGCTTTACAAGTAGCAAAAACTAAAAATACAAAATTATTGGCTTATTATGAACTTAATAAAAAAGACGTAAATGTAAAAGCATATACGTATGCGCAAATACCTCAACATTACACATGTCAAAAACAAAAAGGAATGTGGCATCCAAGAAAAATGAATAGCAAAAGTGTTGCTCGATTAAATATTATATCACCAAAGATATCGAATGGTTTAATTTAAAATTGTTGTTACGTGAATCGAAAGGAGCAACGTTGTATAAACATGTTATAACTATAGATGGAACTATGTATGGTACTTTCAAGAAGAGGCTCAAGCAGCTAGATTATGTAAATCGGACATCTGTAATGATGCCTAATAAATTAAGACACTTCTTTGTGTACTTAATTATGACAGGTGAAATTGATACTTTACAATTATGGGAAGCGTTCAAAAGACCATTATCAGAAAAGTCAAATGAACAAACGGCTCTTTCAATCATCAAAGAATTGTTAGAAGCAGAAGATTTAATAATGCAGCAATTTGGACTTCCACAAGAAATTAACGAATCAGAGGTAAAGAAAGAGATAACAGCAGACAAAGATATAACAGTGGAAGACTATAGAAAATGATATCAGGAAATGTACTCACAATTAAATGATGCTCAAAAATCCATTTTCGACACAATTCAAAAAAGTGTCTTTGGAGAAATTAAACAGCGATTATTATTCATAGATGGACCAGGTGGAACAGGAAAAACATTTTTGTATAAATGTTTAGTCCATTATTGCAAACAGCTATGCAAAAACATTACATTTATAGCATGGACAGGTATAGCAGCAATTCTTTTTCCATACAGTAAAACGGCTCACAAGATGTTTAACTCACCTTTAAATATCATGGATGAAAATGTTACACTCAACTGGAAAAAGCTGGGTGCATTCAAAAAGTGGATGAAACAAGAAATGCAACAGAATGAAATATTTGTTTGGGACAAAGCGTCAATGATTCTACAAACAGCACCATAAGGTAATTAGTGTGCCTTATTGAGACTGCTCGAAAGCTATGTCACTTTGTTTATTTAGAACCTATATCATCTTACTCTTATCTTTATACTGTAGGACAAAGTGCACATGGCCCATTCTACTAGGCTTTCGTGGCAAACCAGCCCTGTTACAGAAGCAGATTTAACAGGGATGCAGGCATCCAGCTGAACAAAACCCCCACTTACATTCTAAACTAAGTGACTGAACTCCAATTGGACTTCTTCTGATAACAAAGGTGTAAATCAGAGTTGCACTAACACCTCATCAGAGGCCCTTCTGTAGACTTCTTGAGCCAGAAGGTGCAAAATGAATTTGAGCAAGGACAAATACCTAGAATTCAAGGGATGCAAACTAAGATGTACAGAAGAATCCTCCTATTAAAAGACACTGATTTTGTACCTGGGAGTGACTTTAATCCGATCACAAGAAAATTCAACCTTCCTTTAAAACCATAAGCACCCCATCTCTCAAAGTAAATGAGAAGTAGTGGGAAGAAGCAAAGACAGGAGAGAAGTTCAGGGATTCCCTCAGGGCACCCTCCATGGGATTTTCTTATTGGAAGGGTTGGACTGTGCGAAATGACATTCTGAAACTTGGTCTCTGAAACCTAAGAAGTTATGAACGGCCCTTTCCACAAACAGCTGAAAAGATGACATTCTCTTTTCTTTGTGGACCAGAGGCTGAGACCCAGTGTATCAAACAAAAGCTGTGTAGCAGTAGTTTGACGAGGCTGAGAAGTCATGACTTCAAAAAGGGAACTTCAGCATCTAAACTCTTTAGCCAGAATTAGTAATGTATTTTCCCTATGTGGCAAAAGAAAGAAGACAAGCTGAGGAAGCAGCAGCACAGCACTGACAAGGATCATGCAGCAAAGGCAAAGAGTACATTAAATGCATGAAGAATCTTGTATTTGAACCCAGAGCAACATTAAAGCAACAACTCTGCGCAATAATGGACATCTATGCCAAAATAAAATAGAACTCTAAATACCAGTAAACAGCCAGCCTATGTATTATATGTTTCTCTGACCTGCCTCCTACAACAGAGAAAGGTAAGGTAAATAAGGCAGGAGTCTTGCCAGATTATTTGATTAATTACCAGTAGTGCCCAAGGAAAAACTGACAATATTATGGCATCTTCCTGGATAGACGTCTTATTGATTATTAGTCAATCAAAATTCCCACAATAGACCGATCAGCCATAACATTAACATCACCAGCCTAATATTGTGCAAGACCACCTTTACTGCCAAAACAGCTCTCACCCACTGAGGCATGGACTTCACATGGACTCTGAAGGTGTCCTTGATATTTGGCACCATGATGTTAGCAGCAAATCCTTTAAGTTTTGGAAGTTGCAAGGTGGGACTACCAAAGATCAGACTTGTTTTTCAAGCTCATCCCTCAGTTGCTCAACCAGATTGAGATCTGAGAAATTTGTAGGTTAAGTCAGTACTTTAAACTCTTTGTTGTGCTTGTCAAACCATTTCTGAACAATTTGCAGTGTGGCTGGGTGAATTATTCTACTGAAAGAGTCCACAGCCATCAGTGAAAAGCACTGAAGGCCACTATTAAGCCCTTGTTAGATAAGAACAGCCTTGATGCATCTGTTCTTAGTAATTATAGACCTATTTCAAATCTTCCTTTTTATAATTAAGATAATTGAAAAAGCTGTCTTCATGCAGCTCACCAAAGTTAAGACGCTAATGGCTGTCTTGATAGGTTACATTCAGCTTTCTGCCAGTATCAGATTCAGGAAAAATATTGATTCTGGTGTTAATATACCTGAGTACTGCCTTTCATATTGTCAATCACAAAATTCTCCTAGATGGAAGATTACGTTTGGAAATTTAGAGCGGTTCTTAGCAGGTTTAGGCCACGTTTAGAAGGCAGGGGTGATTGTGTTGTAATTGGCAATTATCAGTCAAAGCAGACTGATGTCACATTTGGAATTCCACAAGTATCTATATTAGGTCCTCTTTTATTCAACCTTTATCTGCTTCCTCTCAGTCAAATTGTATTTAAACACACACCTGCATACCATAGTTATGTAGATGACACCCAGATTTACTTGCCCATTTCTGCTAATGACTTTAGTCCTATTGAATCAATGATTACAGCAAAGTTTTGGATACAGCAAAAGTTCCCTAAACTAAATATTCCATCTCTCATAAACATATCTTAAATCAGAGGTTTGATGTCGAGAACATATTTAGAGAAATGTATTCATGCCTTACTCTTCAGCAGGTTAGACTACTGCAATGCACTTTTCTCAGACCTGTCCAAAAAATTATGCTGCCAGACTGCTCACTAAAACTAAGAGAAATTGACTTGTTACTCCAGTGCTTAGATCTCTGCATGGGCTTCCAGTTAGCTACAGGATTGATTTTAAAAGATACTGCAAAATGTATACTGAATAAACCTCATAGATCCTTAGGAAATGGACAGGTGGTTATACCAAGAACTAAAACTAACTGGGATTAAAGGCTATTAGCCACTATGCTTCCCATCGATGGAATAATCTACCTAAAGGTGTTAGATATGCCCCATCAGTTGCTGCTTTTAAATCTACATTAAAAACATTTTCATTTTTTGTACCTATAGTTAATCCAGGTACTCTGCTGAACTTTTAAAGCTTCTTTGCACTAAACTGATATTGTATTAGCTTTAATTGTTTTTCTTTTATTTGTTTCATTTTATTGTATATCATTTTAGTTTATCCTTTTTATGTTAAGCACTTTAAATTGCCTATTGGAACAAAATGTACTGCATTTGCATGTAATGTGAAGAACATCTACAGCAATATTCCTGTCTCTCTTCCCATCTGTCCACATAGAACAGCTTGGCTTCCAATTTTATTGAAATTTGAAGGAAAGGAAATTTGTTGGGACATTCAATTTTTGAGATATGATTACGGCCCATAGTACACATTTTTGAAATGTCAAAAACTCCCATTGAAAAGCATTGGAGAATGTCTGAACATTGAAGACAGAGAAAAATTGTGTAGGATTTCTACCGTAAATTAGTTTGCCTGGCAATTTTATCTTGAGAGTGGTTAGTTCAACTTACCATAGAAGCCTACAACATTTAATGTGTTGTAAGAAGACATGATCACCACAAAAAAGATTTTGGGATTCACCCCGTATATTGTTGTGCAGGCAAAAAGGAAAAAAAAAAAGTTTTGAAAGGATCAAAACAATTGTCTCTTCAGACTTAGTATATACAAAATATGTATTGTAGCTTGACTTGTGGCTGTTGACTGGGTTTATAGCGGGAGGACAGGAAGGGTATGCTTGGAGGAATGAGGTCAATAGCAGGTGCCAGACGTGAAGTCAGGAATGGATGCGGAAGTGGTGAAGTCAGGAGGTTTTCCTTTCTGAAGCTCTGTGGGAATAGAAGAGGCATTAGTGCTCACCAACAACTCTTCATCTGGCTTGTCAACACCTCTGTCTTAGCCCTTTGACTGCCTCAAACACACGTGAGTGACAGTGTATTTATTTTTTCAATTCAGTAATATTTATATTCCTTATTTATTCAATACAGTCTTAATGATGTTGTTTACTTGTTCAACATCGTACAAGGCAAGTACAGTCCCGTACTAATGCATTGGCAGGTCTAGTTATGTACTAACACTCTGATTTCATTTTCTGCTTTATCCCACGCTCCTCTTTGCTTCTGCACAACATCTTGCATGAATCTTAGTTACATCAGCTCCATTCTCAGGCTTCTTGAAATCGAAGCAGGTAATACCATGTTTTTCAAGTCCATAAAACTAGAAAGTAACAACAACTTAAGTACAAATGTCTTGGTGACACTTTATACTTCAGTGACTAAATGTGTAATCTGTATTTCTGTTACACTAAAAAAAACTTCATGACAGCATCATCTAAATATTACAATGATTCAATAGTCCTCTAATTATTTGGCAAAGCACCCTAGTGATTGCCAATTTAGCATGCTCGGATGCAATCAACAATTTTATCTTCAGACTTCATCACAGATTTGTTTTTTTCAGATCTCCGTTAGGTACTCTTAAAATATATTTAAGAAATGTATACTTCAATTAGCCACAGACGCTCCACATCCATCAATTAACTAAAGCACATTCATTTGTTCATCACTTGAGTTGGCACCTTTTGTCTATGGGAGCAACTTCAACTACATGATATCGTGAAAAAAAAGTTATGTACACTACTAGTACATGTAATTACATTTTACTATCACTTATTTTTGAATATGACTCACTGTTATGAAAATATATAATAAACAGATTTGTGATGACAAACTGTTTAATAAAGTGATTAAAAATTTAAAAATGCTCCAAATTTCAAAATTTTCATTTTGAATGAACCTGGATGTTATGCCATACATACGCTTTCTTGCTTGTTTACTTCGGTGGCCATCATGAATGTTTTTGCACTTTGCCTCTATGACCTCACTATGTGCACTGACTATTCTGAAAGCACATAATCTTAAGATTGTCTTTTTGTTTTTTTGATGACTTTTAAAAATGTTCTCCCTACTTCCTTGTTGTTTGCTTACATTTCTTGTAAAGTTTGTAGTTCTTGCCTGGTCACAAATCCTACTAATTGGCAATTAGGACCTTCATGTGTGATTTACAGAAGCCGTGTATGTATCATCGGATTGCCTCAACATTTGTTGTCTCCCCCTTTGTGATTCTCCTTATTTTCAAGTTGTTTTGACATCTGGAAATTTCTTTGGTGTTAGAAATTTCATCTTGTTTTCTGGAGATGTTTGATTAGCAGATTGGTTTCTGGTTTTCTTTTGAATGTTTGTTGTATTTAGTTTGGTATTCTTTGATGTTCTGATATTTTTGTATCATTTTGCATTTTTGAATTCTTTTGCTTTAATTGATTTTCTTGAATACATTAATATTTAGAGACTCCTATTTCTGGCTGATGGGGGCAGGGATTTTTGTTAGGGCTGGGTAATATGGCCTATAAATACTTTTATATTTTTAGACTATTTCACAATATAAAATATCCATCCATCCATTTTCCAACCTGCTGAATCCGAACACAGAGTCACGGGGATCCGCTGGAGCCAATCCCAGCCAACACAGGGCATGAACCAATCCCGGGCAGGGTGCCAACCCACCACAGGACACACACAAACACGGGCCAATTTAGAATCGCCAATCCACCTAACCTGCATGTCTTTGGACTGTGGGAGGAAACCCACGGAGACCATGCAAACTCCACGCAGGGAGGACCCGGGAAGTGAACCTGGGTCTCCTAACTGCGAGGCAGCAGCACTACCACTGCGCCACCGTGCCTCCCTGATATAAAATGTATAGTACACTATTTTGAAATCTCCTCTAAAGCACTTCATAAATGCTTGATTTTATTTGATTGATATAATCACACCAATGTGATAATTCTAGTAATCCCTGCAGGCTACAACATATGTCTGCATTAATCACTCTTGTTTGTGTTTATTAGTGGTCACTATTGGAACAGTTTTAAACTTGAATGCAAAATAGGAGAAATCTCAACCAAGAAATTTAAGAAAGCAGTATTTATTCAAACCTGGTAACTGAACACAAGAAGAAATATTTCAAAACATAAATTAAAGTGCAGTTTTTGTGCATAATGTTTGCGATAACAGGTCATTTCACTATGACAAACCACTCTGCAGAACAATAGCAGTTGCACCACATAACATTCATGGTAATATATTGTAGCAGACTGATACTATAGAACAGGCAGTATCACTTTCAGTCTAGCAGTTTCTATCAGTTTCTGCCACCTATTATAAGGACCTAATGCTAAAGCAGATGTCCGAAGATGAGCTCAGGAAGGAAAGAAACCTCCTGTGGAGCATAAAGGCAAAACCTCTATTTTCTTGCTTCTGCTTCTCTGAATACAAGCATCTGTTGTTTTATGTTGATCCCTTGCTAAAGTAAAACTGAAATCCTTTGTTTTCTTCTTAAAATCTGTGACAAAAAACAAAACTGACCTGCTGCTTAAAAAAATGGTATAAAGTATGTAAGTATTGTAATGAGACAGCTGTATAATATGTGCGTAGTCTAATACATCAATGGCCATTGTTCCAGCAAGTTGCATTATGGTAGCAGAGAGGTTTCTTTTCGAGAATATGCTTCTACAGCAGCGGACTGCAAGATTTAGAGAGTAGTGTCACAGTAGCGCAGTGTAAAGAAATGCTTGATGTATGCGATATAGTCATTTATTACATCCCATGTACAGTAAGCCACAATGATATCAAGTATATTCGATATATCCCCCATCTTGAGGATTTGATGGTTCTGCATACTATTTTAAGTGTCCTTACCTGTTTAGGCCTTTTTGAGATGATTTGGGCCACAGTCCTTTGTTAGGTTTTATATATATATATATATGTAAAAATATTAAAAGTACAACCAAAAAAAAATGTATGGCTCTCTGGAGATGCCATGAATGAGAGGGGATTGTGGGTATACTCATAGCTAACATGGGCAATAACAGTGAAACCTGGAAGGTTGTTATTGGAAAGAATGGCCTACCTAATATAAACCCAAGCAGTGCTTCTTATTGGACATCAGTGCACAATTTGTCCGTAAGGGTGCCCATAAGTGGGCTTGCCACCAGAGCGCCCTTGGCGGTAGGTCGATGATTGATTTTGTAGCAGTGTCATCAGATCTACGACCGTATGTCTTGTACGTTTTAGTGAAGGGAGGGGCAGAGTTGTCAGCTGATCACTACCTGGTTGTGAGTTGGATCAGATGGGAGGAGATGCTGCTGGACAGGTCTGGCATACCATATGTATAGTGAGGGTGTGCCAGGAACATTTGGTAGACATCCTTTAACTCGTATCTCCAGACACATTTCTTTTTCATTCCGAGGGAGGCTGGGCACTTTGAACCCAAATGGATGACATTCTGTGACTCCATTGCTGAAGTGGCTTCGCTGACCTACAAGTGTAAGGACATTGTCACCTGTTCTCATGGTAATCCTGGAACAGGTGGTATAGGAAGCCATCAAAACTGAAAGACGGATGACTTTTGAGCTTGATTAGCTTGTGGTCACTCTAGGGGTGAAATGATTCCTTGAGTAATTAGATTGCAAAAATTCATCGAAGCAATACCTGTGACATGAGCCATGTGACACACATTGTGCATCAGTAGTTTACACAGCTCTGCTCTGTTGAGGAGGTTGGCGATGTTATATGATATGCTCGGTTGCCCTATGGGTAAGATTAGGGTTGTGGGAGGCTTACCTGACTCAAAAAGTGATGACTGTCAAGCCAACTAACTGACATAAATGTGTTGTCTGGACTGACATCTGGATTTTCCTGGACTGAAGTTGTGGGCCTTAGATTACTGACATCATAGGTATTTTAGGCTTCAGTAAGTCCCATCTTTGTCTGTCTGGTTCCTAGGGGGTAATTTCAAAACAACTCCTCTGCATTAGCATTATTTTTACCCATTGAACCTTTACACTTGTATGCTTTTCAGACCTTTATACGTACTTTACCACTTTCAAATCTCTTCAGTGGTATGTACCTTATCCATCTCTTTCACATCTACAAGGGCTGCATCAATCAATCAATCAATCAACATTTATTTATATAGCACATATTCATACAAAAAAATGTAGCTCAAAGTGCTTTACAAAATGAATAGAAAAATAGAAGACACAATAAAAAATAAACATAGGTCAACATTAATTAACATAGAATAACTAAGGTCCGATGGCCAGGGTGGACAGAAAATCACATCACTCACCATCTTCCAGTGTGTTACTTTGCATATGTCATTGGTATTGGTATTGGGCTAGTTTTTTGTACCACTGTGTGTGTTTTTTTTTTTTTTTAAATGTTCTTTGACTGGAACCCTTCAGCGTTTGCACCCTGAATGCTAATGGCTGATACCTCTGTGTGGTGGGCAATGGATAAGTGAAAATAACAATAAATCATAGTGAACAAAAGACAGACACACTGGGCTACAGTCATTAAACCAGGCCGTTGTGGTAGTGACTACCAACTGCAATATTTTCCTAGCAAAATACTTTGGCTTTAAAAGTCATTAGTTCAACAAGCAACACTGAGAGGAAGCGATGAAAACATGTGGCTCTATCCAAAGATGAAAAGGCTGCTACAAGGGAAACGGGTCGGGTGCACATTATTATTCCAGACCAAATGGACTTCCAATGTATGAAATAAAAAACATGAGGCCTGCAGTAATTACTTTGATTTTATCCCATCTCTGAAAGGCAGCACAGATAGCAGTGCAATGATTCTAAGCTACCATGTAAATAGCATAAAGAACAGGCAGGTACTCCTAGCAGAGGGCTACAAAACTACCTGAAGACACTTAAGCGTCCATACCAAAAGAAAAAACAAGGTGATTGCTTCTTTTGGGGGTCTCTCCTGAAGTCACAGCAAATATAAAGAATGCATAAAAGTCAAATCAGTGACTGTTAAAGCTTTAATGCTAATAAAATGCTTTCATTTTTAACCATAAAAATGACCAAGATAACTTCTGCAAATGCCAAATTACCACAAAGGAAATAAGAAAAGGCAAACTCTGCTCATATTAACAAACCATTTTGGCCAGTATCAAAGTACTATGAAAGTGTTTTTTTTTTTTATTTATTTTTCCCAATCATTTTCAGTCACTCACTCGCAAGCATTGTCAATTTCATGAAATATTGAAGTTTGTTTTAGAAATTAAACAGATAAAAGCTGTTTTTGATTAAACGAAACCACAAGGTTCATCTACCTTTTAATCACTTTTTTCAATTTTCATGAATATTAATTCAATAATCTCATGTTAAAGGACTTTCATTAAATATTTAAATTAATGGGGCCTTTAAAGAATTGCTGTTGTGACAGGCTCCTCCAAAGGTAGCTGACTTGAAATGTGAAATAAGCAGCAAGGGTATATTAGATGCAATTATAAAAGTCCTTTTTATCCTTCATAATGAGACATTGCAGATGGAAGCAGTAGGGGACAATCAAAATTTTAGATTACACTTGGATTGCACTTGCATATTAACAGCTCTGTAAAGCATCAATGTGCACAATCAAGTTGCAGGTGCAGCAGGAGAATTTTAATGACACTGAATGTTCCTGGACTTGAATTAGCTTTGTAAATTTTACCTTAGAGGCTTAACAAAGTACACAAGCTTCCTTTTCAATCTGTAAATATTTGCTCAGTTTTCTCATAATTATACTGAGTGTTGTATTTTTGATATATTTGTGATCTGGAGTCTCATACAGTAAGGAGATGTGAGTAAGCCACCTCAAAGCAATTATCATTAAGCAGACACTAATTAGGGGCATCCACTTTTATAGTTTGGATAGAAATTATGATGGTCTGAAAGCGGACTGGTTTGAAGGAAAAAGCTTTAAAGAAATAGTCAAAATATAAGAGAAAAATTGACAATATTAACAAAACATAGATTAGAAGGGCAAATTGTAATCTTTGATTCTCTTCTGTATGTCTAAATTTTCTCATCACTTCAGATTTGCTTTTCCAAAAGCAAAGGAGGCAGGGGAGATAGGACTAACATACAAGTCTGAATTAGTAGACCCAAAAGAGAGAATACTGTATAACAAAATCTGATGTGGTTTCATGTCTACTGACGTACATGGAACAAATTCCCCTGTGGAATTAAAAGCATGGAGGTAACAGTACATGCTGAGTAGAAGCAATTCATTTCATTATTAATGAGCATTCATCTATTTTTGAAACTGCTAAAACCGTCTAAACCAATTCAGATTTCCAGGTGCCAGAGTCATCTTGGGAGCACAGCAATGAAATAAAATGCCTGTAGCTAGCACCCTTTTGCAGAATGGCCATTCATTTTTTAGACAGTGCACTCCCTTTTTGCAGTGTTGAAATGATGGATGCTTTCAAACCATCCCCGAACCCAAAATAAATGCAAATAAGTGAAAGCTTTTAACAGTGTCTTTTTGCTGTAAACAAACTGACAAAAAAGGATAAACAAGAAGAGTAACAATAATAAAAAGAAGACAAAAAATCAAATACCACACTGAGCCAATGGTTACAAAAAAATATTGGTATGTCATATAGTGTGTCTGGTCCATTTCACAGTACTTTACTGCAAACACACTCCTCCTTTCTCTCACCTTCTATACATTCTCAACTCTTGGACCTGACAGTTTTGTTCAATACAAAGTTCGATGACAGGTCAGTAGAAAGGACCTTTTAGGCCATTGCCAATGCTTATTTTCAAGGACATCTGGAAATGCACCTTGGAGCTCCTGGAATTCCCCATACCAGATACATGTATTAGTGCAGTCCTGAGCCCTTCTCCTATTTAATGTGCCTAGGAATTGAATCACTGCCTTTAAGGAATAGTGGATACTGGTGGCAACATACTTTATCTCTGTCACAGTTAATATATAATTCTTCCTCTCTGCTTTCACTTATCCTAAGAGTTTCATCCTTTGTCTCCTAGTGCTGACTGTAGGCAAGGTAAAGAGGCTCCTTTTATCTTTGGCCTGGGAGTACTTCCTGTGGTAGGACATGGTCCATTAGTAAGAAAGAAAGGTTTGCAGATTTATTAAAAAATCAATAAGTTGAATGTCTCAATTTAAGTATTCAGACCCTCCGCTGTGGCACTCCAAATTTAGGTTAGGTGTACCCTTTTGGATGTTATCATCCTTGATGTGTTTAGAACTTGATTGGAGTCCATCCATGGCAAAATGAATTGATTGAACATAGTTTAGATAGGCACACATCTGTGTATATATGGTCCCATAACTGAAACTGCATGTCAGGACAATAACCAAGCCCTGAAGTCCAACGAACTCTTGGTAGACATCCATGATCAAATTGTATTGAAGCATAGATGAAAGCAAGGGTATAAAATCATTTTTAAAGAGCTGACTGTTGAACCTTGATAACTGTGAAATGTAAGAAGTTTTGAACCACCAGGACTCGTGATACAGTTGGTTTTCCAGACAAACTGAGACAAAGCAAGAGGGCCATAGTCAGAGAAGAGACCAAGAAGACAATGCTCTTTCTAACAGAGCTGTAGAAGTCCTCTGCTAAGTTGGGAAAGTCAGAAGGACAACCATCTCAGCAGCATTCCATAAGCGACACTTATGGTTAGACAGAAGCCACCCTTGAATAAAAGGCATATGACAGCATTTATAGGAATCTAAAAGCTTAAGGAAAACGCATCTCTGGTCTGATGAGTTAAAAATTGGGTATAACTCAATGCATGGTGGAGGCAGCATTATGCTATGGGAGGGTTTCTCAGCGGCAGAGAGGAAGACTGGTCAGAATTGAGGTAAGGATGAATACAGCCAAGTTAAGGAAGAAAACCTGCTTCCGAGTACACACTATCTCAGACTAAGGTGACAGTTCACCTTTTGGCGTTGCAGTAACCTGAAGTATACAGTCCAGACAATGCGGGTTCGGGACAAGTCTGACTGTCCTTGAGTGGCCCAGTCAAAGCCAGGCTTAAAAGTCAAAGTCAAAGCAAACTTTATTGTCATGTCAACCATATACAACTATACAGATAGACGAAATTGCAAAACTCAGGTTCCAGGGTACCAACATGAAGTGCAAATAATAAATTAAAAATAGAATTAAAATTTAAATTTAAAACACAAACAAGACATTGTGCAAAGACAAGACAAAGAAATAGCAGCAATATTGACGTGTAGTAAGCAATATGAACATTGATGCAATGTATGGTATTTGCAATCTAGATACAGTACATAAATATAGTCAATAGATATGTAATATAATAAATAAATAATAGATATACATAATACAGAAATTATCAGGGTATGATAATAGTTGTTTAAGACATGTGTAAACAATGACAGGTCAGAATGTTTCACAGCAGAAGGATATCAAGAGTGTCAAAATACTTAAAGGTTAGTATGAGATTTTCAGCTGTTTTCTACATGCACACTAGTCTTTGGAGGAAAGTGTTTTTAGAGGTGATTGAGGCACTGTGGAAGATCCCCGGGGGCAGCATGGTGTTAAGGAGTCTGACAGCTTGTCAGTAAAAACTATCCTGCAGCCTGGCATTTCTGGCTTTGTTGCTGCAGTATCTTCTCTTGGACCGCAGAAGTGTGAAGAGTCCATGTGAAGGGTGTAAGGGCTCCTGCACAATGCTGCAGGCCTTGCAGACACTGCGTTTGTAAAATATGTCCTGTAGTGAAGGGAGAGGCACCCCATTAATGTTCTCTGCTTTTTTCGCTATCATTTGCAGGTGCTTGCAGTCGGATATGTTGCAGTTGCCATACCAGACAGTGATGCTGTTGGTCAGAACACTCTCAATGGTGCCTCTGTAGAACAAGGTAAGGATGGAAGGGGGAAGACTTGCTCGCTTCAGCCGCCTCAGAAATGTAGTCTCTGCTGGGCTTTCTTGATTAGTGATGAGGTGTTATGCATCCACGTAAGTGCCTCAGTTATGTGCACACCCAGGAACTTGGTACTCCTAACAGTGTCCACATCTAAACCATTGATGCTGAGTGGAATGTGGGAAGAATGTGATTTTCTGAAGTCCACGATTATATCTTTTGTCTTGTCGACAAGACATTGAGAGACAGATTGTTGTCTTCACACCATACAGACAGCCGTTCCACCTCATTTCTGCATGCTGTTTCATCATCCCTGCTTATCATTCCCAGCACCGTCGTATCATCTGCAAACTTGATGATGTGGTTGGTGTTCAGTTGTGAGTCAGCAGGGTGAAGAGCAGTGGACTAAGCACGCAGCCCTGTGGCACTCCAGTGCTCAGTGTGATGATGTTGAAAGTGTTGCAGCCCATCCGAACTGACTGGGGTCTTTCTGTCAAGAAGTCCAGGATCCAATTGCAGAGGGTGGTGTTCAGGCCCAATCTGCTCAGTTTTGCAACCACCTTTTGAGGGATGATTGTGTTGAAGGCGGAGTTAGTCTATGAACAGCATTCTGACATGTGTCTTTTTTATCCAGATATGTCTGGGAGAGGTGAAGCGCAGAGCATATGGCATCCTCAGTTGACCTGTTTGAGCGATATGCAAACTGAAGAGGTTTGATGGTGGTCAACTTGAAGCATGCTGGGACTGGCTCAGAGATGTGTTGAAGATAAAAAAAACTATAGAACATTTGTGAAGAAAATAAAGGGACACTTTTTCATCAGAGTATAGCATCCAGTCAATGAAACCTCTGGGATATTGATCTAATCAGTTATGTAGCAGAAAGGGTTGTTAATCAATTTCAGCTGATTTGATGTTAATGAAATTAACAGGTGCACTGGAGGGACAACAATGAGATGACCCCTAACATGGAAATGGTTTAATAGGTGGAGGCCACTGACATTTTTCTCTCTATCTTTTTGGGCTGTTTATTTTCAATGGACTGTTTAGTTTTGAATTTAGCTACGGTCACTGTCATTACTGGTAGCATGAGGCGATACCTGTATCCTACAGAGGTTGCACAGGTAGTCCAACTTCTCTGGGAAGGCACATCAATACGTGCCATTGCCATAAGGTTTGCTGTGTCTCCAAGCACAGTCTCAACGACATGGAGGAGATTCCAGGAGACAGGAAGTTTCTGTAGGAGAGCTGGAAAGGGCTGTAGAAGGTCCTTAACCCATCAGCAGGATGGGTATCTGCTTCTTTGAGCAAGGAGGAAAAAAATTAGCACTGCCAGATCTCAACAAAATGACCTCCAGCAGGCCACTGGTGTTGATGTCTCTGACCAAACAATCAAACAGATTTCATGAGGGTGGCCTGAGGCCCCGACTTCCTCTAGTGGGCCCCATGCTCACTGTCTGACAATGAGGAGTTCAAATGGCATTTGCCGTAGAATATCAGAATTGGCAGGTTCACCACTGGCACCCTGAGCTTTTCAAAGATGAGAACAGGTTCATACTGAACACATGTGACAGACATGAAATAGTCTGCCAGTACCATCGTTCAGCATGACCAGTTTGGTGGTGGGTCAGTGATGGTCTGGGAATGCATATCCATGGAGAGACGCACAGGCCTCTACAGTCTAGATGGCAGCATCTTGACTGGCATTAGGTATCGGGATGAAATCCTTGGACCTGTTGTTGGACCCTATACTGGTGCAGTGGGTCATGGGTTCCTCCTGGTGCACGACAATACCTGGCCTAATGTGGCGAGAGTATGCATGCAGTTCCTGGAGGATAAAGGAATTGATACCATTGATTGGCTCCCACACTCGCCTGACCTAAATCAAATAGAACACCCCTGGGGCATTGTTCAAGTCCATCCGACACCGCCTGTTTGCACATCATACTGACCAGGAGGTTGGTGATGCCCTGGTCCACATCTGGTAGGTGATCTCCCAGGACACCATCTGTTGTCTTATTAGTAGTATGCCCCGAAGTTGTCATGCATGCATACAAGTACATGGGGGTCATACAAACTACTTAGTACGATTGAGTTGCTGCAGTGAAATTTTGGCAAAATGGTTTAGCCTGCCTCATGATTTTATCCCTTTGATTTTTAGGGTGTCTTTGAATTCAACCCTCTGTAGGTTGATGATATTCATTTCTGTCAAATGATGTGGCATCCTTTCATTCCTAACACATTACCTAGTCCATATCAGTATAGATATCCAGCATGATTCCCCCCTCCTCCATTGAGATTTGATGTGTTGTCAAAGTGTTCCTTTAATTTTTTTTGAGCAGTTTATAAATGTGTGTGTATATGTGTATATATATGTATGTATATATGTATGTATTTGAAATATAAATATGGATACAGTGCGAAGTTCCCACACGTACAGCTGCCCTAACCTGACACAGACCGGCAGAGACACAAGTTCCAGCACAACACACACCTTTATTCTTCCATGGGGAAGCAGTTTTCTATTTGCTCCCAACTTCTTAGCACAGTACAAATAATGCCCACCCACAGTTACAGCACAATCCTTTTCTCCTCCAGTCTTCCACCCAGGCTTTGTCCTTCTTCCTCCCAACTCTAGCTGTTGAACAGTGGTTACTGGCCCCCTTTTATGGGACACCCAGAAGAACTTCCGGTATAACAACCTTCTTATGACAGTACTTTCTGTTGTGGCAGTAGTGCTGCCAAACAGGACCCAGCAAATGTCCAGGCTTCCCCTGGTGGTGGGCACAGGCTCTGACTAGGCTGAGCTTCCATGCTCTCAACCTGTGGCCCTGGTGTAAGGTAAGCTAAGCTATATCCTGAAAAGGCTCTCTTTTCCCAGTCCTTCCATTGTCAGGGTGTCCCTCCTCCACAATAGATATATAGGTTGTGTGCCACTGGCTAGTGATGTGAAAAGTGAATAACATTGATTACCTCGTTACAATAGCACCTGTCAAGAGGAGTGGTATATTAGGCAGCAAGTTAACAGTCAGTTTTTAAAGTTGATGTGCTGGAGGAAAAGAAAATGTGCAAGTGTAAAAATCTGAGTAACTTTGACAAGGGCAAAACTGAGATGGCTAGACAACTGGATCAGAACATTTCTAAAACAGCACATCTTGTGGTGTGTCACCCCGTATGCAGTGGTTAGTGTCTACCAAAAGTAGTTCATGAAAACGAACGGATGAACTTTTGACAAGAGTCACAGGAAACCTCTTGGCCAGTGCTATTGTAATGAGATAATCATTGTTATTCACTTTACCTAGTGGTGGTTTTAATGAAGTAGCTGATCAGTATGTATATATTTGCAACAAGTTTAGTAGTGAATATATTCTGCATAGAAAAATCTAATACAATAATGTAAGGCCACCTCTGTGTGCCACCCTAACCATAAGTAAAGAATTATAAAAACAAGTTATATAAAAAAGTAAAAGTGTATTCAAAGATAATTGTCATAGTAATAGTACAGATATTGTATCTACAAATATTGCACAATTAAGATAGCTACATGACTAAACAGTACAGTCTAAAGTTGTTCTTTACATATACTGTATATAAAAATTATAAAATATAAAATATTAGGTGGCGACCCTCTGTGTTGATTTGAGAATGGAGTTAATGAGTTCTTCATACACATTATTAATATATGAATTGTGAAATGAATTGTCCACATACCTAGAGATTCCTTTTGATTAAATATTGTTTAGAAGGCAAAAATGTATGATTGTCACAAAAGGGGGCTGCTGATAGAAACATTTATGTCCTAAAGTGGTACCATATCTGAAGTGAGTAGTGGTCTGCATCACTGCTGGTAAATTGATAATAATTAATGTTAGTTGAACCAAAACAAAGCACGCAAATTTGCAATTTTAAATTCCAACTGAAAGAAATCAAAACAGAGTGAAACTTTTTAAAGTAGGATTCTTAATTTATATAGAAATGCTGTGAAAGAAATCTATACTGTATATGCATGTTTGTATACTGTATATACAATATGACATGTGTAAATATATATACATTAGCTTTGAGAGCATGTACATTTTGATAACATAAATTCTTCCAAATAGATTAAGATGAAGGAATGAAAGCATCCAATTTGATGCTTTCTAAAATATTGCAGAAATTATATTTTCCTGTATTGGCTAGTTCTGGGTATTTGAAAAGTTCTCAGACAAAAAATGAAACATCAAGTACGTCAGTCTGGCATGCAAGTAAATTCACTGGGAAGAAAATGCTCCTCTTCAAATTTAGTCCATGTGGCTGTTTGAGGTCTTGAAGCACTAGCTCAATTGTATGTATAGGTCCTTGAAGATGGTAATGAAGACTGTCGATATGCCGTACAGGTGCAGGATTTGCCAAAGGGACTCTCAGTAGACGCTATCGAATGCTTTCCTGAAATCAATGAAGTTTATGGTCAGCACGTGTTGATACTCGACACATTGTTCTATGATGTTTTGTAAACTGAAGATTTGTTCACTTCATAAGCCATCTTGTTTCTCTCTCAGGCATTGGTCGAGGGTGCTTCACAGCTGTTGAAGGAGGACTGTACAGAATGCCTTTCCGAGCACTGAGAGCAGGGTAATGCCCTGTCAGTTGGTACATTCGGAGATGTTCATTTCTTGGGCATCTTGGCAGTGACTCCTCTTCACCAATCAACCAGAACTGCACCACTTGATGAATAACAATGTCAGTTCTTCCTCGATGGGTTTGCCACTGTATTTTAAGATCTCTGCAGGTATTTCGTTCAAGCCAGCTGCCTTGTGTTCATGTGGTTTCTAATCCTGACCTTTAGTACTTTTATGGTGATCTTGACAGTGATCCCATGGAGCTCTTGTTGAATATTCTCTTTGTTGAAGTTGTATGTGGTGATTGAGTCTGGCTGGTCGAGGGTTTCCTGGAAGTGTTCATTCCACCTTTTGTTCTGAACTTCTTGGGTTACCAAAACCTTACTGTTCTTGTTCTACATGCTAGCTGTTAACTTCCACTTAATTATAAGCTCTTATACTCTCAAAACCTGTGGTCACACTTCCTGCCATCTGAGCATCTATCCCAACATACTGCAATTCCCAGTTGTAAGGTTAAAGAGAAATTGAGAAATCGGTACTAATGCAGCTTTATATGTCATCCTGGGATAACTTGATGGACAAACCATAAAATATTTTCCAAGGTTAGGAATGTGGCTGAAAATGGTGGAGCTATTTCTTTACAGTTCCTAAATGTCTCCCTTTATTACTGAGCCTATATAAACCTTTAACAGACTGGACATACTTAGCATTTATGTCATCTGTGCTCTAAAGCAAGTCATTATAATGAAGTAGCACTGTACTTTTCTTCTTTGTTTTACCTCTTAAGAGTTTCTTTGCATCTTTAAGACCTTAGCTACACCTTTATAGCTTTAATTCCTTAGCCTCACCACCAATTTAACATGAAATAGATAGATACTTTATTAATCCCAAGGGGATATTCACAAAATACTAACATCGGGCAAAATTAAATTACTTGGGCAGACAATAAGGCACCTAGTCTTGATTTTTTTTTTTCTTTTTGTATCCTTGTTAAAGAGTGTGACCATAATTCATCCTCGCAAATCTTGGTGTACAGACCCATGCACCAGCTATGTGTACCCATGGCAGAATGTCCATTCCTTCCTATATAATTAATTTCACCATTTCCTGCTCACTCTGTGTCTCTGAATTAGCTTAGCTTGGGATAATCAATTTCCTGTAGCAAACTCCCTAGGGAATCTAGCCCACAACAAAAAATTTAGCAACCTTCTACAATAAACAGGCGACAAGAACTAGAGAAAACCTAAATAGCATTACCGCTTTGTACGTTTGACACCAAGGTCAATTTTGCTTGTAAATGTGTAGGTAGTATAAACACGTGTCACTTACATCTTTAGCTTTTTAACTATTTTCCTCCAGATTTAATACAAACCTAACCACTTCAGAGCAGCAGCTCTTTCTAGACATTAGCTGATGGCTCCCAGCTACACCGCAGCTTCAAACTGTGAGAAGTCACATGCACAGATGTTTCCTCACAGATGACCTCTCTGAGAAAAATGCCAGTTACATCCAAATTTGAGGAACTTGTAAATGAGACAAAGATTTAACTATTTAACTGGCAAATAGACCAGAAGTCTTACAAAAGCATTTAAAAACACACTGAAAGAATAATTGTATTCAATTGTTTTCAGCAAGAATTTTAAAGGGGAGTTAAAAGTTAAAGGTCTGCAACACAGGAGCGCCGCAGGGGACTCTACTTTTTCTGATCCTGTTCAGTCTATATACATCAGACCTCCAATACGACTCGGAGTCCTGCCACGTGCAAAAGTTTGCTGATGACACTGCTATCGTGGGCTGCATCAGGAGTGGGCAGGAGGAGAAGTACAGGAACCTAATCAAAGACTTTGTTAAATGGTGTGACTCAAACCATTTACACCTGAACACCAGCAAGACCAAGGAACTGGTGGTGGATTTTAGGAGACCCAGGCCCCCCATGGACCCCGTGATCATCAGAGGTGACTGTGTGCAGAGGGTACAGACCTAGGTCTGCCAATACTGATGCTCTGTGTAAGAAAGGTCAGAGCCGACTATACTTCCTTAGAAGGTTGGCGTCCTTCAACATCTGCAATAAGATGCTGCAGATGTTCTACCAGACGGTTGTGGTGAGAGCCATCTTCTACGCTTTGGTGTGCTGGGGAGGCAGCATAAAGAAGGACGTCTCACTCCTGGACAAACTTGTTAGGAAGGCAGGCTCTATTTTAGGAATAAAGCTGGACAGTTTAACATCTGTAGCAGAGCGACGGGCACTAAGCAAACTCCTGTCAATCATGAAGAATCCACTGCACTCACTTAACAGTGTCATCTCCAGGCAGAGGAGTAGCTTCAGTGACAGACTTTTGTCACTGTCCTGCTCCACTGACAGACTGAGGAGATCGTTCCTCCCCCACACTATGCGACTCTTCAATTCCACCCTGGGGAGTAAATGCTAACATTATTCAAAGTTATTGTCTGTTTTTACATGCAGACTCTTTAATATATATTTTTTTGTATCAGTATACTGCTGCTAGATTATGTGAATTTCCCCTTGGGACTAATAAAGTATCTATCTATCTATCTATCTATCTATCTATCTATCTATCTATCTATCTATCTATCTATCTATCTATCTATCTATCTATCTATCTATCTATCTCTATCTCTATCTATCGAAAAAAGAAACCAAGTCTGCTTATGCAATCTGTCTGGCAATGTATAGGCATATATCCACCTTTTATAATCCATGCCTTGTTCGTTAAAGGAAGCATTTTTGGGTTATTGAAAGTGCACATCTGTCTGAAAGGCAAAGAAAGTAAACAAATTTTATTGGTCATTTGAATTTGATCATAAATTGAAATTAACCATTTCTTCAAACCACACCTGTATGACATAAGAGCAGAGTGTTAGCAAATATTTGGCATAGGCAGGAGAAATCATACCCTAGGCTGTGAACTAAGCATTGTCTGAGGGGCCATATAGACAAAGAATATCTTCTGGTACAAGTAAGTGGTTTTTCAGTACACTGACAGTGCAATGTCTTTATATATGGTGATGTTACATGTAGTTATGCATGGGTAATTACTCCATGTGTGCTTAGGCTCAATATACACCAAAGTCTGGATGGCCATTTATAGTTCTGCCCTGAAATGTTAAGGACTGCTTTAAGATAGTGCCATCTAAAACTGGTGTTGATAGGTAATTTTAAAGAGAAGTGGGTAAAAAAATGTTAATGTATTTTCTTTAAAAATGGAAAAAAATGATTTTACAAGGAACAGTATAAAAGTTCTTTAGAATCTGGCAAACATTTATCAATGTTGTACTAAATAAACAGAGCTTGCAGAACTATTGCCAACAATTTGAATGTTTCATTTTTATTGATTGATTACTTCATAAGTATTTTTCTTTCTTTGTATTCTATGGGCAGAAATATCTGATTTGATCTGAATAAGACATCTTACTGATATGCAATTTACTCATTGTAATGAAACCATTAAAATCAATAAAATATTTTATGAAAAAAGAGACATGGAGTGTGCATGTTTAGTTGTGGCAGGCATTTGGATATTTCATCACTTAGCTGCAGGGTTGTACTGCATTGTACTGTAGAGTAACAGGCAGTGTAGTTTCAAGCCATACATCTAGACATCTAACTATTTTCTGTTTGTAAATGTTTTTCCTGTTATGCTCATATTATCATGTGCAACCAGATATTATCCCAGTTGTATTGGGTGTAAATAAGAAATTAGCTCTGTATAGAACAACAATTTATCAATCACTCAACCTAAGTGACAGTTTAGAGATACCAGTTAAACTAACTAGTACTATATATGGTCCAGGTGATGAAAGAAACCAGAACACATGCAAAAATCTCACAAGATAACATGCTAGCATATACTGACTGCGCTTAGCTTGAAATTTAAATCACATTTATGATGACTTTTTACTAGTTATTCATTTATTTATTTATTTTCAGGATCTGCTTGGAACACTGTTGTACCGAATTTTTAAGGTACTGTAGTTAGCCAAAATGTTTAATTGTAATAACCTCACTTAGTACTCAATTCTATAGCTCAACTATAAGTACTTTAAAATATACCAAAAATATTAAATAAACAAATCTACATAATTTTCATGTGCCTTGCCAAGCTCTGCGAGAGTTTTACAAATTTGTTTTTGAGTTTCACATTTGCCCAGTTGTCACCTCTGAGCATTGTACATCTTTAATAAGTAGAATGACATCCTGCACATGTTTAATGAACATTAAACTCGACAGAACACTTCATAAAATAAAATGTTCATAGGTCTAATTACATTTAATTATTTCAATTTCACACTCTGTAAGAGTTAATATTGTGTGGCAAAGAGCCTGATGTCATTGCTGGCTTTTCTGGCCTTATGCGTCATTTAGATTTTAAATACTTGCCATTGTCTTTTAGAGTTCATTCAAAGGTCTTGGCTATATTCAAATATAATTTAAATTGCTAAAACTTTTAAACCCTTTCAGCTATATTTGCATAACATATTTAATTAGTACATTTTACTAGGTGGTGCACTTGCAATTAAATAAGTTATCTATAATGTGGAAAGTGGTTTGAGAATTAATAAAAATTCCATTACTTCAGTGTATGACTAAATGATGATAAGCAACTTCTGTTCTTTTGTAAACATAGCATTTTCAAGTACATATAATTCAATTTTGTCAGGGTGAAGCCCCTTGGGACAAATAGATAGATATTAATTTATCTATCAATCTAGTATATAGTGCCTTTCATATTTCTATCTATTGATCTATCTAGTATATAGTAGCTTTCATAGCTCTATCTATTGATCTATCACAGAGGACAAATACCCATATTTGTTGGTAATTACTCCTTTATTAAGGCACATTCATTCTACAAGATTTTTAAAGGTATTTACAATCACTGACTTCATTTACATAATGTGAGTGAGTCAGGAGCAACATGACCCCATGATTTATAACTCTACAGTTTGACAAGACCAAGGACTGAATCAAATCGGTCTGTAAATGACACTGACAAAATCAAACAAGTTTCATTTTCTCTGAAATTGTAGAGATGGGCTTGTGTACATGAGCACTGGCACCAACAGGTCAATTGGCTGTTAGCATGTGGTGAATGGGCAGTACTTTGATATTTGATACTGTGCTGAAAAATTGCCATGGAGTTATATAATAAGTCATATATAGTGGGTTGAAAAAGTATTAGTCTCCCTGGTGACATCTCAAAAATGGACAAAAATGAAGACAAGGGAACTTTCTAATGACTTGAGAACCACTGTGATTAAGAAGTTTAAAGATGGCAATGGTGCCAAGAAGATTGCCAAGCTCCTTAGCCTCAAAATAATAAAGTAAATATCAAGAAAACTAGTCAGAGAAGTAAGAGCAAATCCTAGGCAACTCTGAGTGACCTGCAAAACTCAGTATCTGCAGCAGGAGTGGATGTGCACAAGACTACAATATCAAAGCTTTTGCACAGAGATGAGCTATATGACAGAGTTGCCAGAAAAAAAGCCACTACTAAAAAAAATGTCATTTGAACACTTGATTAGAATTCGCAGATATACAGTCCTACATTCTGGAGTCATGTACTTTGGTCTGATGAGACCAAAATTTAACTTTTTGGCCTCAACACAAAAGCGTTTGTCTGGTGGATGGAAGGGACTGCTAATAATCCAGGAAACACCATACCTACAATCAAGCATGGGGAGGGGAGCATCATGCTTTGTGGCTACTTCTCTGGGGCAGGCACTGGGTCCCTTGTCCATATTGAAGGAAGAATGAGTAGTAAGAAGTATATCCAGATTTTGGAAGAAAACCTTCTAACGTCAGCCATGAAATTGGGACGACGCTACCACTTTCAGCAGGACAATGACCCGAAACTCTGAGCAAAAGTAACCAGAGCATGGTTTGACAAAAAGAAAATCCCGGTTTTGCAGTGGCCTAGCCAGAGTCCGGATCTGAATCCAGACCAAGCTCTAAATGTGTACACAGAGAAGTAAAAGTTCACTGTGATACTCTGCCTTTGTGATTTTTAAACATTGTAATGATAAAAGATGGAAATACGGTGGCTTTCCAGAGGGGGGTTGAATATTTTTTTCAACCCACTGTAATTAGACATCTGGCTCTGTTTGTTTTCAGGCGATGAGTTCAGCAATTGCAGTCGTCAAGTTTAACATCCCTTCTGAATAAATGTTGTTTAATGTTGGGCTGACTTTAAGTTAATTGCTACAAATAAACTAGAAGAACCAGCGTGGCTCTTCAGTTGAAGAAAAAGCAGACTTGATTGCAGACGAGAGGAGCTCAGGAAAAAGTAGGCACAGAGACCCACAGAGAGCATTACCTGCTATGGCTCTAAACTCAAAAGGCACTAAACAACTTTTTATGTGACAGGAAGGAAGAATTGTACTGTTAAAGAGTAACTGAGCAGGACACACCAAGCTGTGGTACTAGTGTAGCTGCAATCTGGCCGAGGAATTCCTTTTGTCCACCTAGACAAAACTCGATATCTGTAATAAAAAACTAAAGAGTCTACTTAGGAAGAAAGAATTGGAAAATCTGGTGAAGACCTTGTATGGGCAGAGAAGTAGATAAATATGGCCAGTGATGTTTACAGCAAATATCCAAAGAAACTGAAAGTATTAAGTAGGAATTCACTGATTTGAAACATTTAGAAAGAGAGAGAGTAGTTCTTAGATTAAAAAGGTTAAAGTGATATAAGTTCTCAGGACCAGAATATCAGATATGAGTGCATAAGAGGTTTAGTGAGTACATATGTAAACCCTTGACATCTATTTTTCAGAATTCACTGCAGACTTGGGAAATTCTTATAGATTGGACACAAACAAATATTGTGCAAAGGCAATCAGGCTGATTTACAGTAAGTAACTACAGGCCAGGTTACTTAAAACTAATCACAGATCACTGAGAGAATGAAACTGAATAAAAAAGAAAAAACAAAGTTAACCTTTAAAAGTATCATACATTTACACCAGCTGTTACAGACTGAAATCAAATGTATGTTTTTATTCTAAAATAGTACGAATAAAAGCAGCTCATTTTTCAAAACTTGTTCTGTTATATTTGTACCTTTTGTCAAAGTGTTTCTTTGATATTTGGACTTCAGAATTGACACATTATAAACTTCATGTCTACGGCCTGAGAAGACTGTGCACCGGTGGGGCATGTGATAGCAGGCTGCTTGCTGTTTGCTGCTTATCCACACATTTACAGGACAATAGATGCTGACGGAGAGGTGAGAAGCGATTTAAGGTGGGATGGATCTACGAGTTTTTTTGTAGGCTCTGTTAATTCTAGTGTTAATCAAATGTACATTAAGTGGTGACATAATTGAAATGGTTAAAATTATGTAAGGGATTACTATAGTGGATGATACCTGTTATTTTAAAAAGGGTTCAGCAACAGAAAAATGGGGACACATAGCAACTGGTAAAAGGCAAATTTTGCAGAAATAAGTATTCCTTCTCAAAGTAAAGGACATACACATGGAACAAGTTTCCAATTAGTGTGATGACCAGTCGTACAATGGGATAATCAAGACATGAATCACTGTTATTTTATCAAATTGGATGTATAAGCTAATTTTGCTGGGCTGTGTGATGAAAGCTGCACATGGGTGGGCATCACTGCTGGGGTGGATCATTGTACCTTAACTGAACAAGAGGCCAACCTTATGAAATCGCAAGAAGTAGGACAAAGAAGACCCAGGCAGAAGATGCCAATGCAATAGTGGGTTAACTGGCACACTAGCTGGGTTGGACACAGGAACAATACCCAGCCGGGAGTGCAGTATAATGGAAGGACAGGGGAAGACAGCCTGGAAGGACTATAGGCTTCCCTAAGACAATAGGAGGCAGCTTCTTTGGTTGATGTTACCTGTGTGGAAATCTGCAAGGTATTTTGGATATTGCATTTCTGTAGAACAGGACTGTCAGGTTCCATGGGGACTGCCATGGGGTGCTGCAGGGATTCCTCATCCCCTGCTTTGTGATCTGACCCGGAGGTACTTCCATCAGGGTATGCCCTACCACTAGAAATTCTCCCAGGTCCTAGATAAAAGGAACTGCTTTATTTCATCCAAGACAAAGCTTGCCTGGAGGTATGGAAGAGAGGAAAGAGAGATACAATAGAGGAATTGCGTATATTGAGAGCCATTGTAACAGTATTGTAAATAAATTGGGACTGGGACTAAGACTTTGTGTGGTGGTATCTGTGGTTTAGGAGGCTGCAGCACTCCCTAGTGGCCAGAGCTGATTGGCATGTTTTTATGAACATTGTTCTAATAATAATAAAAATACATTTTATTTATTTAGCGCCTTTCCCATGCTCAAGACGATTCACAGAGTCTTACATATACCCTGCTGTTTTTTCTAACATTGGATACAAGTGTTTTCCTGAATAGAACAATGAAACAGATGATCAAGCATTAAATAGAATAAAGAACAATAAACCAGAGTAAAATACTAAATTCAATACTAAAAGAAAAGCCTAACAAATAACCTTATCTGTGATATAACAGACACACAAATTATCCTGAGCATCTGGACAGAGAGGCAAACTGAAAGAGAGGGCAGAATGTTAAGTTAAAAGCCTTCCCAAATAGATGAGTTTAAAGTTGTTTTTTAAAAGAATGGATGGAGTCAGCTGATCTAATTAATTTTGACAAGTCATTCCAAAGTCTGGGTGCTACGGAGCTGAAGGCCCTGTCACCCATAGAATGCAGGTTAGTGTGAGCACAACAAGATTACCAGAATCAGAGGACCTTAGTAGGCAAACAGGAGCATAGTTATTTAGAAGGTCACCGATGTAGTCCGGTTCAGGGCCATTTAAAGCTTTGTAGGTTATTAATAGAATTTTATATTCAATCCTGTAAGACACAAGTGATGTTCTAATCTATTAAGGTTTCAAAGCTTTTTTTCAGAGGATCCTTGGAACACATTCAGATTGATTTCATAGATAGTTTACCTCAATAGTTTTTTTTTTTTAAAAAAAAGCACTCTATAGTAACAGTGGTCATATTCTTATGTTAGTCTTAAACTTATCCCTGCAGGGTAGAAAGAGCAATTATATGGTTAGAATCCATATTAGGGTGTTTAGGGTGCCTCACTGGAACTATCAGAACTTTGAGAAATAAATGTCTGCAGGGTGACTAATAATGTAATCCCTATGTACCAAAAGAACATTTTTCTATTTATATAGGGTCCAGCTGTATTAAAGTTTAATTAATGACATTTGCCTTTGTGTTTTCTTAACCTATTATCTAGAAATAGAATCAAGTTTGACAGAGTGCAAATACAGTATACTGTAATGTGAACTTAAGTGTCTATTAAGGACTTGATCTTGATATCATTTATGAATTTAGTAATGTCAGGATTCTTCAAAATAACCACAAAAGAAAGAGGATCAGCATTAACAAAAGTAGCCCTCAGTGCTGAAACAACCAAACAAACTAAAATAAGCCTTTACACAATCTGTGCTTTAAGTGTCAACACACAAGCAGAGGGACATTTAAAAAAAATGTCTAATAAACAGCGCAGATTGATAGAAAAATATTAGAAGAGGTGACAAACATGGAATGTACCTAGGACTCATTTGTTTGGGATAAGAGACACTGTGATATAATTTGTTTATGCACCATACCAATTGCAATAATACAGTGGCCATTATGGAGTCTAGGAAGCAGCAAGAGAAACAGAAACCAATAAATAAAAAATAAAAAAATCATAATAGATTGAAAGGCTGGTGAGCCTGGCAGGCAGCAGAGGAAATGGATACATTTTAAAAAAGAGGGGCGGAAAACAGACTAGCGGTAAAAAAATAAAATAACCCAAATGCAAGAATGTGATCAAGAACAGGCAAGAGATTAAAGTAAGAGGCAGCTATTAATTAAAAAGTCAAAAAACATAAAGAAAATGGAAAACTCCACACGAAACAGTCCAACATTTCAAAATGTTACAAAACAAACTAAAACAACATAGAAGACACAACAACAATGCAAAGAACTTTTTTAAAAGATGTGAGGAACGACGCCAGAGCAGGTTTACTTTTCTTGTATGTCATAACAAAAGGTGGGAAATGACACAATTAAATGGGCACAATGAAGAACAAAAGGTATGAGAACAGTGTGCTTAAAAGGAAGACACTCTAGCCAAAATATTTAGAAATATTAACCAACTTTACAGAAACAAGTAATTTAAAAAATGTGTAAATTGTTTTGAGAAAACGGATGCTCCTCGAATTGGCTTAAGTAGATGATTTGCATCATATACAGATCCATAGTCTGCAAACAAAGCCACATCAGCATCATGCATAAAAGCAGCTTCTAATGACATATAAGCACTTAGATGTTGTTTGTCAAAGATCTGCTCAAGTTTCTTTTGGCCCATTTCTGTTTCTGTTTTTTTTGTTTCTTTTTAGTGCTTATTAGTTTCCTGTTGGCCTGTGCGCATACCTGCTGACTGCTGGGAATTTAAGTCTTCTCTGTAGCACTGCCATAAGTTCATCCAGTAATATATCTGTTTATTGAACAACAACATACAACAACAAGAACTCATCTTGTACCATCTAGCCTGTGCTTAACAGACAGCCACCTTTCAGTCCTGCTTGCAAAGCACTTTCTGCACTCTGATATATGATTTTCTTGCCATCTCAGTATTTATAACACTATAAAAATTTGATTTTGAGGCTTTCAGGGGGTCTATGGGGTTTATTAAGGGGTCACAGATTGCCAGGGGCCTCTGGTATTTCACAGCTTTTCGTGGTCCCCACACTATAAACTGGATTAAACAGTTTGATGAATGAATGCATAAGTGGTGGTAAATGAGAACAAACATACAGAAACAAACAGAAAAATCCATAAAACAAATCATAAATTATGAACATTTCTAAATATCTTTTGGTTAATTTTTGCAACAAAGCTTTTAATCTGTCACGGTTTTAGAAAGTGGTAATATGCTGCATGTTGGTCCTTACAGACTTGTTTATTTTCTTATATATAATCTTGTTGTTTTTATGGTTTGAGCATTTTGTTTCTACAGTTATAACTTATAATTGCCAAACCCTTTTAAACATAGGAGCGAATATTTCGGATGTGTTTAGCATTAAGTGATGATAGTAGCTCTATATTTATCTACAGCTAACTCTACTGTGCCAGTTTTAGGACATTGTCGCTTTTCACTTCTCCATTTATCAAACATCACTTTGACTTTGTATTAAGTATCAGTTGTCACTCATCCATCAGTCATTACTACTAATTAAAAGTAATGGCTTGTTTTTGAAAATAACATTCCCTTCCAACCAAACTAAATCATTTAATACCAATATCACAGTACTGACAGCAATGTCTAAAATGAAAGTATAAACAAACAGGAAGCACTTGATTGATATCTTAATAAACCAAAGGGCTGCGTTTGTTATTAATCTACATTCTGCATGCCCCTTGCTATCGCTTACACCACCGATTATTCCTTTTTTAAAAAAAAAACAAACATTAACCATGCAATACAGAGTGATGCCTGATAAGTGGCAAATGAGAACTGATGAGTGATACCTGATGAGCAAAAACTGAGTAGTGAGGAGTAATACGTGATGATCAACTACTGTGAAGTGGTGTGTGATTGGGGTAATGAGTGATAAGTGAGGACTATGTAGTGATGAGTGACTACTAAGGAGCAACAAGTGATGTGTGATGACTGACGCATGATATGGAATAATGCTAATGTAACTGGATAAAAAGAGTTGGGGAGGTCTCCCTAATGAGTATAAAACACTTCAGCTACCCAGCTTGACTGTCCAGCATTTTTCTGGTCAACATTCCAGTCACTGGATAACAACTACATGATATTCAAGCATGCTGGCTTCACCAAGATACTTCAGAAACTTCTGGGTGTTCTATTTCTTGAAATCATAACTAAATGCAGAGACACCAGGCACCACAATACAGTTAGATTTTTTTTTTCTGTTGACAAGAGACTTGACTGATTTGTTAGATAAAAGAAAAGGAGGTGGTGTGTGTGTAATGGAAAAGGTGTGGTGCACTGATATTAAATTTGTCTAAAAAAACTGCTTATCTAATCTGGAGTATTTAAAGATCAAATGCCATGCATTTTGTGCCCTGAGAGAATGCTGTATTGTTTTTGTAGATTACTGCAAAAATCATTGATAATAGGTCTTATGTTAGCACAAACTTTCAAAGTCACTCTAAATTACTTTTATATCAATGCCAGCTGAAGCATTTCAAGTAAAGCTCTTCAAATTTCAGGATTTGTGAGCCTTGAAAAATAACCTGCATCTTCTTTATGTCAAATTAACTGAAATGTGGATACATGCATATTGAAGGACCCAACCCATCCTCTTGAACAAATAAAAAATTATTTTTATTTAACTTAAATACTAGTTTCATGCAAATGTTTGGACACTAGGATAATAGATCCACGCCCATACTTAAACATTTGCAAGGTGTTCTTCAAATTCTTCTCCTTTATTCTCCATTTTGTGGTTGTGGTCAAGAGTTTGACTTTAACTTCATCTCTTTACAGCACTTACTATAACTCCAAAATGCCTCTGTCTTACGCAGGTGTTGTTTTTCATATTTCATAATTTTTGTTCTTTTGTGATGAAACCACAACTAAGATTTCTTTCTGATGGTTTTTAAAAGGCAAAGCAGTTCACCACCAATCGTTTCTCAAGTTAATTGGCCTGCAATTCCTTTGCAGTCAAATGAGGTTTTGCTTTCCCTTCCTGCACAGTATATGAGCTGTTCTATCTGTCAATTTTCTTGCTCTTCCCGATCATTTCTTGACCTCCTGCTTTTTCCTAGCCGCAATTTCTTGCTAGTTGAGTGTTGCACAATACAGTAATCCCTTGCTATATCGCGCTTCGACTTTCACGGCTTCACTCTATCGCGGATTTTATATGTAAGCATATCTAAATATATAATGCAGATTTTTTGCTGCTTTGTGGGTTTCTGCGGACAATGGGTCTTTTTACTTCCGGTAAATGCTTCCTCAGTTGGTTTGCCCAGTTGATTTCATACAAGGGACACTATTGGCAGATGGCTGAGAAGCTAACCAATCAGAGCACACACTTAAATTCCTGTGTGCTGACTGGCTCAGCGACGGAGCGCCGAATTCAATTCCACTGTGTTAACCAGGAAGTCTCGTCTCGCTCATTCAGCATCAAGTGTTTCGCTGTGTAAAGAGTTAACTTTTGTGCTGTTTTGTGTTTATCTTTGTGCATAGTCAAGCCCTTCGTTATGGCTCCAAAATGATCTGCTTCTGCTACTGCTTCAGGGGCCGTGCCCAAGCGCCATCAGAAGATGGTAACGATTGCTGAAAAGGTAAATGTTTTGGATATGATGATGGAAGGGAAAAACTACACCACTGCAGGATGCCATTACGGCATTAATGAGTCCATGATTCTTTTTATTTAAAAAGGAGGAAAAGAATATAAGATCTACAGCCGCAGTGTCCTTTTAACCAGGGTGCAAAACGAGTTGTAAGTGGATGTAATAAGGCAGTAGTCCGGATGGAATCTGCTTTAGGGATTTGGATTGAAGACTGCCAGAAGAAGAACAACGGTGGTGCAACACAATCGCCTGAAGAGGCTCCTTTAGAAGAACTGTAACGCTCTCCTTTGTTGTGCAGTAAAATTAAACTCATCTATATCGGACAAGTCGTCGTGTCATTATTGGTGAAGAGCCATAATTAATTTTCTACGTACAGTACTTATTACATGTACGTATGTTTAGTGTCACTGTACACACATTTACTGTATAAAATTTTTCCTGCATTGTACGTATTTATTGCTGGTGGCCTGTCTATCGTAATGGCGTAATCAGAGACGCTTGATATCTTTAAAATAATATTTAGGTTTTACTGTTGTGAACATTGCCCCGGACACAGACAGGCAGACACGTTCATGTCACCCACAAACACACGTTTATTTTTCATTTTTCTCTACAGTTCTGCGCTCACCAATGCTCAATACCCCTCAGTCCAGGCCAATCCAATGCCTTCTCTCTCTCTCTCTCTCTGTCTGTCTCTCTCTCTCTTTTCTTCAGACCGCCTCCTGCCTTCTCCAGACCTTGTCACTCTTGCACCCGACTCTTGTCCCTTCTGCAGGGAGGCGGCCCCTTTAAATAAGCACCCGGATGTGCTCCAGGTGTGTTCCCGGCAATCTCCCACCGACACACCCCAGTATGGCGGAAGTGCCGGCTGTCTCCTTAAAAGCACTCCGGGTGTCCCCGTTTTCTCTTCCCTCCAGCACTTCCGGGTGTGGCGGAAGTGCTGAGGTCTAGAGTCTTTCTGGTATTGGGGTACCCCGGGTCCCTACAGGGTCGAGCTTCCCAGCTCTTTACCCGAGGTCAGGGCGGTCGCCCTCTCGAGGTCTGGAGGAGGCACCAGCCCTCCTCCTGTCTTCTCAGGTGTCCCGGCTGGGTACCACCTCCATCCGGTTGTGACACTGTATATAAACAGTGTATTTACATACATAATTTCAATTAATCTTACCTAATATCTAAGAGAATACAAAGGGTTTATGCTGTATAACTGTGCAGGGAATATTTATAAACAGTGTGGGAGAGTTTATAAGGGCTTAAAATATATAAAACTAACCATACAAACATATGGTTTCTACTTTACGGATTTTCATCTATCACGGGGGGTTCTGGAACGCAACCCCCGTGATCGAGGAGGGATTACTGTAATTAAGAGTTAAAAGAGATTTAATCGGCACTCAAATTGTTATCAACTGACAATTCCTAATGACAGTTCTTGACCAGATTAACACATAATGAGCTAAACCAGAACAGATTTACAACCTTGTGAGTTCTGACACCTTACAAACTGAACAGGTGCTAAAACGTTAACAATTGTCACATTTACTCTGTTATTGTTAATTTTTTTTTCACTTCATCAAATAAGTTGTAACTGTACATTATGTGAAGGATGGCTGGCATCCATACCCAGCCAGGGCACCTTCAGGATGGAAGGACAGGGGGAAACAACTTACAAAAAGCTTTATCATCTCCCCCTGGACACGAAATGGCAGTGAGCCCAGGCTTAGATTCCCTCATGAGTACCCATAGGACTTGTACGGTTATTGTAGTCTTGGAGGACAGCATTATTGGGTCCATTGGGAACTGCCACAGGGAGCTGCAGCTCTGGGGAGTCCCTACCACGCCTCATCCAGAAGTGCATACAGACCGCATTTGTGGAAAATAGGAAAGAAGAGGGCAGCAACCAAGCGAAGACAAAGAGACAACAAAGTATTGCCTAATTGTGCTTGTGCATACTTGTGGCTTTGGTGGAAAACTCTTTGGGGAAGAATTTCCCATAACAAAGACGCTTTGGCATTTACCTTGTGGCTTGAGCCTATTTGTGTTGGGTGTTTGGAAAGCTGGTGAGCACCCTACTATCCACAATTAACACTTTCATCAGAATGCCATTGTTTTAGTTTGTTTGCTGTCAAACTTCCATTTACTATTAATGTCAACAAACCATGTAACTTGACCGGGAGTGTCCAAACTTTTGCATAGATCTATATAAAAATACAACAAAAATGAATCATATCAAAAATCTTGGCCATTAAAAATAGGAGCACTAACCAATAGCAAATTAAGTTATGTGTCATACCTCTGCATATAAAGTATGGTCAAGCAGAAATGTTAAAAAATACCGAGAATATACTGTATTGTGGTTTAATGACCAATGAATGGGGGATGGCATGTCTTCAGTTCTAAAGCTCACTTATGATATGCTTGGGACATTATAAGCATATGACTGGATATCTGACATATGGATTATGCAACATGAGTACTAGTAAATTTTAGATTTAATGGATGTTTTGATATTATTTGCTACAGTATTTGTTCAATGTTGAATCCATTAAACTGCCTGCAAAATAAAACAGCATAATATGGGGGATGTGGCCTGTTGTATAAGGAACTTTATCTCTGTTCTCCATAAAAACATGAGATTAACAATTTTTCTCAGCCATTTTTCCAAGCAAGCATTTTTGGGTGGAGTTTTCATTTAATGCTTTCCATGTCAGCTTTGATTGCAGTATTAAACTGCTTTCCATGCAATTGCCTGCAGCACTACATGATTTATGGTTGATGGAAGGAGAATTTTTAATGAGCCATCATCCATAATGTATCTGATCTGGATGGAACTTTCAGAATGCATTTTAAAAATGTGTAGTGACTAATTGCTTGGCATTTTCATCATCTTCAATGATGTGTTCCTGCTTCAAAAAAAAAAAAATGTCCATGTGTCAAACATCAAACGTGGACTGCCTCATAAAAACAGACCAGTGACAGTTAATTTGAATTGCTTTAAGAGATTGGTACTAGAACACATTAAACATATATTTCCAGACAGCTGGGACCAACTCCAGTTTGCTTATCAACACAGATGTCCACAGAGGATGGTACATTCTTTACATTTTATACCATCCTTTTATACCTGGATAATACCTAGTATGCCAGAATATGGTTTATAGACTACAGCACAGCATTTTGGACTTAAAGAGTATAACTAGTAGATAACAGCATGTGTGGATTGGCTGCATTGGCCCATCCACAACGTGGGCACCCCATATGGTAGTGTGGTGAGCCCCCACTGTACTTGATGTTCCTCTGGGCCTGAGTAGCCAAGCCCAGCTGTAACTCCATTTTTAATTGCTGATGACACCAGCATTGTAGGATTGATGTCTAACAAGTATGAGATTTCGTACAGAGAAGAGATTTTCCTTCTGACACAGTGTTACCGGGACAGCAAACTCTGCCTTATTATTTCTAAGTAAGTGGTGGACATATAGTTCAGAAAGCAGGAAGCAGATACCACTTCATTCTACATTGGAAAATTGACTCATGAGATACCTTGGGATTAATAAAGTATCTATCTATCTATCTATCTATCTATCTATCTATCTATCTATCTATCTATCTATCTATCTATCTATCTATCTATCTATCTAAGCAGCTTTATATATTTTAGAGAAATTACTTGAAGTGGGTGCACTTGCTGTTCATTAAATATACAAATACAAATATGCAAATTGTAAAGATTTTAACCACCCTACACTGCCACGTTTCTCATTCATCCAGTTCTGAGAAATGGTCCATGATCATTAACACTCACACTAATAAATTCAGATTATTTCTTTATCTAAATGTTACTGAAACAGGCATGAATGTCACTGTCAGTGTATATGAAATTGTACTCTATCTATCTATCTATCTATCTATCTATCTATCTATCTATCTATCTATCTATCTATCTATCTATCTATCTATCTATCTATCTATCTATCTATCTATCTATCTGTCTGTCTGTCTGTCTATGAATGACAGTCCCGGTTGATTAGCACCAAGCACATGTTATTTCTACTCCAAATACCTCTCCTCTCTCCACTGCACTGCTCTCCTCCAGTTGAGTGTTGCTCATTCTCTTCCCAGCTCTGACTTGCCTGGACAAGGGAATGTGGTCCCTTTTATTGAAGACCCAGGAGTACTTCTGGCACCGGGGCTGTTGCCCATTGGAATGACTTCCGGGTCACACAGAAGTCCTACATAACAGGGAGTACCTCTCCCTGTAGCGACCTCCTGCAGTATCCACAGACCCGAGCAGGGCTGTGCTGCCAGACTACAATTCCTGGCATTCCCTGCTGGTTCCCAAATGGGCACAGATATTGAGGGCTACTGCCATCTAGCAAATTGGGGAAATAAATACCCCCCAGCAAAGTCCTTCCCTGTCCTCCTCTTTAATCCCAGCCAGGGAAGGTGCTTCGCACAGGCCGGGACACCTTTCCATTTGTCTGGAGCTTCCCACCTGGGAAAGGAACCATCTTCTTTTCTAGCCGGGATGCCTTTCTGTCCACTCAAGACCTCCTGTCTGGGTAAGGTATCTTATTGACTCCTTGCCAGAATGCCCGTCCATCTTGTGTGCCACCTACTACAGTATATATAGTAGTCCAAAGACATGGAGGTTAGGTGCATTGGTGATTCTAAATTGTCCCTAGTGTGTGTTTGGTGTTTGCGTGTCTATGTATCCTCTGGTGGGCCCTGCCCGGGGTTTGTTTCCTGCCTTGCACCCTGTGTTGGCTGGGATTGGCTCCAGCAGACCCCCATGACCCTGTAGTTAGGATATAGCGGGTTGGATAATGGATGGATATATTATACAAGACATTTTCAGAGAGATAATTTCAAATCCTGTGAGGGAAACTTTGTGCCAAGAGATTTAAGCACGCCCACGATCCACTCATCTCTCATTCATGTGAATGCCATTGTCAAACACTGTTCTTGTGCTCTCAGCTCTTATACATTTTTACGTTTTCCTCATTTAAATACAAGACATACAATCTATCTGTTTCCTTCGATGTAGTCCTTTTCTGGACAATACTTTTACACGTTCTAAATCAGAGTTTGTCAAACTCAGTCCTGGGGACCCCTGTGGCCGCAGGTTTTTGTTCCAACCAGATTCCTAATCAGTGAAAACACCTGATAACACTGAGCTCATTTAATTACCTGGTATGTGTTTTTTCTTTTATTCGACATTCAGAAAAGAAAAGCAGCATGATATTTACATTTATAAGACATTTATAAATATTTCTGCTTTTGCTAAAGATTTAAATGCTTAACGTTTTTTGTTGATTTCATTATACTTTGCCCTTTCTCTGTGCAGTTTTTTGCCCTTCATTGTATCTTAATAATGACAACTTATAATGAGCAGATCAGAGAAGCTGGCAAACAACACTGAATAATCAGGCTGCAACTGCTTTAGCGTCAGACTCACTAATTAGTAAATAATGGATTAATTAAACAATTAGAACACCTTGAAAAGTAGAATGAAAATCAAGATGAAAATACTGTTAAAAACAAAAAAAAAAATACATTATTCCTATAAAACTGCTTGGTATATTTTACTATATTTTTTTTTTTATTTAACTTACTTTTCTAATTTCTATATTGTTCCCTAAATACAGAACTTGGGAAATATCAGTTCACTTAATTAGCTCAGGAGTTCAATTAAAAACAGAAGCTGGTTGGAACAAAAACCTGCAGTGATAGGGGGTCCCCAGGACCGACGTTGAGAACCCCTGTTCTAGATGAAATGTCATCGACTCAGCAAAGAAGAAAGGGCAACATGTCAAAGAGGCCCGAAAGCGTTGAGAGAAAAAAGATTTTAAAAAAGAACAATAACAATCTAAGTGCAAATTCAGAAAATAAGGAAAGTTATAATCAGCCCCGAACAAATGGAACTGAAAACCTAACAGGTCCAAGTGGGGGCGGAAAGAAAAGAAAAAGAGTAGTAGACAAAGTAGAACATTGTAAAGTGGTTTAAAAACATTGGCGAGATACACATGCAGAGCCGGTTAGAGATTATGAAAGTACTAAAACTGATAGTAAAGATTGCATTAGCGCTTACAAACGGAAATTATTACTCCATGAAATGACAGAACAGCGAAAGGACATTGAATACTTGGACATAAGTGATATGACAGAAGTATGTAGATATTGTATCCTAATGAAGAGGTGTATCCATGAGAAATAAAAGATTTGTTATTTGATAAAAGTGAAATCCACAAACACTACAGGCAAAATACTTGAATCTAAAGTAATCTGTTTGCATCATTCAATGCTCAAAACGTAGATTTACACGATTCAGGACCATACGCTATGAGACTCTGTGGTCTTGCAACAATTATAGCTACTACAAGTTTAATTTCAAAGAAACCACAATTTGGTCAGGTTTATATGTATGATTATGGAGAAGCGATGCAACATAAAATCGAATGAGATAAATGATCGGATGTATTAGAAATTCTACAGCCAATAATGGATGCAAATCCATACGCTGGCATTCCCTGCTGGTTCCCAAATGGGCACAGATATTGAGGGCTACTGCCATCTAGCAAATTGGGGAAATAAATACCCCCCAGCAAAGTCCTTCCCTGTCCTCCTCTTTAATCCCAGCCAGGGAAGGTGCTTCGCACAGGCCGGGACACCTTTCCATTTGTCTGGAGCTTCCCACCTGGGAAAGGAACCATCTTCTTTTCTAGCCGGGATGCCTTTCTGTCCACTCAAGACCTCCTGTCTGGGTAAGGTATCTTATTGACTCCTTGCCAGAATGCTTGTCCATCTTGTGTGCCACCTACTACAGTATATATAGTAGTCCAAAGACATGGAGGTTAGGTGCATTGGTGATTCTAAATTGTCCCTAGTGTGTGTTTGGTGTTTGCGTGTCTATGTATCCTCTGGTGGGCCCTGCCCGGGGTTTGTTTCCTGCCTTGCATTAGCATTGCATTAATATGACAGAAGTATGTAGATATTGTATCCTAATGAAGAGGTGTATCCATGAGAAATAAAAGATTTGTTATTTGATAAAAGTGAAATCCACAAACACTACAGGCAAAATACTTGAATCTAAAGTAATCTGTTTGCATCATTCAATGCTCAAAACGTAGATTTACACGATTCAGGACCATACGCTATGAGACTCTGTGGTCTTGCAACAATTATAGCTACTACAAGTTTAATTTCAAAGAAACCACAATTTGGTCAGGTTTATATGTATGATTATGGAGAAGCGATGCAACATAAAATCGAATGAGATAAATGATCGGATGTATTAGAAATTCTACAGCCAATAATGGATGCAAATCCATACGTCCAAAAGTATCGCACTTTACATTAAATTTATCTGAAAAACATGGACAATGAAGTTTTCTTGGATTTCTATATGAATCTAAAAGATCATGCTTAAATATATAATAAACCAAAACGTGACGAATTGTCAGCGATAATAGTTTAGAAAGACGGAGATATCAAAGACAGAGTTGATATTTATGTTTAACCAAAAATAGCATGATTCGTCACAAGTGGCAGATCTGGGAAATGACTAGCACGTAGGGCACATACTGGGGTTGGCGAGCAGGGGACGGAGCTCCCTAGTGTCTATATGTATGTATGTATGTGTGTGTGTATATATATATATATATATATATATATATATATATATATATATATATATATATATATATATATATATATATATATATATATATATATATATATATATATATATATATATATATATATATATATATATATATATACTAATAAAAGGCAAAGCCCTCACTCACTCACTCATCACTAATTCTCCAACTTCCTGTGTAGGTAGAAGGCTGAAATGTGGCAGGCTCATTCCTTACAGCTTACTTACAAAAGTTGGGCAGGTTTCATTTCGAAATTCTACGCGTAATGGTCATAACTGGAACCTATTTTATACTGTAATGGACTTTAGCTCGATGGCCGTGGGGGGCGGAGTTGCATGTCAAATCATCACGCCTCTCACGTAATCACGTGAACTGACTGTGAATGCAATACGTAGAAAACAAGGAAGAGCTCCAAATAGCGCTGAAGAAAAATGCATACAAGCTTATTCGTAAGTGCAGCTACTGCGGAAACAAAGCATGGTGTAAACCGCTAAGTTTATGGACACGGAAAAAACGATAACAGTTCATATTAGAAAAAAAAAAAAACTTTAATTTTTTGCAGCTCTCGATTGTGGCAAAAAAAAAAAAGACTCTGCCAGTGAATTCGGAATTTCACCATCGACACTGTCAAGTTTCTTGAAAGACTGAGCAAAAAAAGAAAAAAAATCTTGGGTTGCAAACGTATGTGAACTGCTGCATTTGAAGACGTCGAAAAGCAGTTTTGATGAGGTTCAGTGATGCTCATTCAAGAAACATTCCTATTAATACGCCACTCATTCAAGAAAATGTGAGGTTTGTAAACAGGACGCCGAAGAGTGTCACAAAGTGCGATCTCCGTGTCTGTATGGGGCAACAGCAGGCTCACAGCTATACTGCATCTCTCCGACAAAGTAAACAGAAAAGATCTCGATGGGTGATGGAAGGTTAGGAGCACGTAAATTGTAAATGCAGATAACAGGATTACTTGGTAACTGACCTGGCCATGATCCTGCCTGACTGCTGTGTCTGTGTATAGCAGAGTGGCAAATCATGCTACAATAAATAACTGTGCTGTTCCTTTTTCAAGCTGAATAAAGCTGGTTTTGCTAAAGTACTGAGACTAAGCCTTGTATTTTGGGGTGCAAGACAGGGACTTATAGCGCGACCCTGATCTTTTATGATTTGCTTCTGTTGCGCTTCCTGCACCTCTGTGAGCCTACTATTGCCCTGCCCCAACAACGGACAAACAATCTTCCAAAAACGCTGCAATCGCGCTTCGGGACGCAATTCAGCATATCGTTCCCGTTGGGTGGGGAGTGGGGGGGAATCACAAAAGTGTTCAGAAACCTCACAATATGAAGAAGATAAGGATGATTCAGCTTCTGATTGATAACTGTGCTGCACACAACATGCTTCCACATTTAGGTAATGTTCACGTTGAATTCTTCCCACCCAAGGCAGCGAAACAATAAGAAGCGAGCGAGTGGCATATACTACCATATTCATGAGTTCTGCTACTTCGGAAACAAAGCACGATGTAAACCTACACATTAAATTAAGTTCATAGACAGGCTGCCTCTGGCGTTTGTAATTTAGTGCCTGCCCATATAAGGCCGTCCGTCAGCGGCAATCCAATAGCAAACTGCCACGGGTAAATATTCACGGGTGAAGGACTGTGCTTATGGAGAGGAAGATGAGATGGTCAGGGTGGTGTTTGACACAAACTCAGTGAAACTGCAAGAGAAAGTTTTAAGTGCCAGGACTAAGGTAACATTAAATAAAGCTATGGACATAGCAGGAGATCGACCAGCACAGCTGGGAACCTTCGATGCATGTACACCGAGTGGCTCACGTGAACTGGCGCAGTGCACAGATAAAAGGCAACAGTTCCAAAGAGCGCTGAACAAAACCCGAATTACACAATTGAAAAGGCAGCAAAAATTATGAAGCGTCTCATACATACAAGCATATTCAGAAATCCATCTACTGCGGAAACAAAGCACACGTTGGAAAAAGTCAATGTCCCGCTAAAGGAAGACAGTGTAAAAAAAACCCATGCATGCAGTGTGGCAGGTCTCAGATAAAGAAGAAGACGAGCTGTTTATTGATGCAGTAAGAAACGAATTGATGAATGAAACCTGTCATCTTTACAACGATTGACAAACACGGAATGTAACTTGAACACAACACATCCTACAAATACGAACCTGATTGAAAGAAATAATGATAATCAAATCCTTGATGACCGCAACACTCAGTAACACTCACAAAACAAATACTGTATATTGACAGTCATGTTACGTTATTTTTAAAATGTTCCCTTTTCTTTTCTACCTTTTTAACACACTACTTCTCCGCTGCGATACGCGGGTATATATATATGTATATATATATAACCCGATCTACATACTCGAATAATGGATACTTTATTCGCCATCAATGATTGTTTTGGTAAAGCCATACTCAGTGTATTCATTAGATGAACGGTAAAAAAGTAAGGGCAAGGGGAGGATGACTTATTGAGGCATGCAGGCTGTAGTGCGTCAACTCTATCTGAATTGCGCGATCACATTTGAAAAATATATCTTTTCAAGTTCTATTTAGTCCATATGTGTCAAACTCAAAGGCCGCGGGCCACATCCGGCCCGGCATGTAATTATATCAGGCCCGCGAGATCATTTTATATACTGTATTATTGTTATTAAAGCCCGGGTATATGAAGCGCTGGTAACACAATAAACTACAGATCCCATAATGCAGCGCTTCAGCTGCCTTGCCGAACACTAACCGCGTTAATCAAGTCTACCTTATGATGCTGCAAGTTATTGCGAAGCTAGAGTTATTGCGCACTGAGTTTGCACGGCTCTTTGGTGACTTTGAAGAACAAAAAAAGTCCGTCTACATGCGGCTCGAACCTTGTGCACAATGGCACACTGAAGGCAAAGTACGATACTGCACGGCCCGCACAGTTTATTCACTCCATTCCCACAAAAATGCTCCAGGTCTGTCTACATGCGGCTCGAACCTTGTGCATGTTTGGTAGCACATATCTGTGTGAGAAGCTCTTCTCAGTGATGAAGACTAACAAAACAGCACACAGGAGTCGCCTCACTGATGAGCACCTGCAGTCCATCCTGAGAATCTCCACAACACAGAACCTCACACCAAACATAAACGAACTTGTTGCCAAAAAAAGATGCCAGGCATCCAGCTCTAAAATGACATATGAGCAAAGACAACTGAATGATTTGATTTGTTATTGCACGTAAGAGCGGAGTCAACCGTTTTAACAAACAGCGTATTGCACTGATACGAAATAGCTGTGTGTGTATATATGTATGTATATGTATATATATGTTTATATATGTGTGTGTGTATGTATGTACAGTATATATATATATATATATGTATTTGTGTGTATGTATGTATATGTGTTTATGTGTGTGTATATATGTAGATATATATGTATATATATATATATATATATATATATATATATATATATATATATATATGACAACAACACTCATCACTCACAACAGTGACAAAACAATTACATTGACAATCAGGTTACGTTATTTTCAAAATGTTTCCTTTTCTTTTCATTGCTTCTTTAACACACTACTTCTCCGCTGCAAAGCGCGGGTATTTTGCTAGTATATATATATATCTTTTATAGTCTCTTTTTTTTTATTTTTGCATTGCAATGTGTATACATGACAAGCTTCAAACATTGAACCTTCTTTTTAAGTATAGCTTTATGATGTTAATAATTGTAAATGTTACCTTTTATGTTTTTGTCTTGTGGGATCTAATTTTTAATTTCACAGCTTTTAACAGATTTATTAAAGCCTTATTTTTATTAATAAAAAGTTTATTTAAATATATATATAAATCTTGTTATATACACATTACAAATTATAAAGCAGAGAAGCATCTGCAATTATGGGATCAGTTTCAAAGCTTAAAACAAACAAGTATAAGATATATTTATTGATTAATGCAAATATAACAAAACCAGTGGCATTATAAACTTAAATACAGTTTTTTAATATTCAGCACAATTTTAAGTTCACTAGATTTAGGACACTGTATAAAGTAACCACTAGGGGGAGCACATATATCATGTTTCAAGTATAAACTTGAAAGTTAAAAGGATAATTTCTTCATCTGAAATGTAATCTGCAAGGTCGCCTGCAAAATCAAACATCATTTAATGGAGGATTGAGGGCAAGAGTACGTAGTTTTCTGTGCAAAATACTGAAGTACATTCCACTGTCACTAAATTTCCTCATTCAAAAAGGCTTGTTAGATTAATCGCTTTTTTAGAAAGAAAAATATTTAGGAATTGCAGGGGAAAATGCTGTTCTTTCAAGAAATTGGGTATTAGCTTTTCTGCCCCTACAGCCCCAACAAAAAAATAGTTAATTAAGCAAAGCATTTTATTACATTAAAAACATAAAACACTAACTGGTAAAATGTGCTATTAAACCTTTGAGCAGTACAAATTATTTTAAATTCAAGGAAGTGATTTGTTAAAATGTTACTTGTTGACATGTAACATAAAGTTGTATATTACTTAATTTAGTCAAAGTGATATGAAGTGTTACATGGAAGTAGTTAAAGGTATTACCAAGACTATTAAAACATTTGATTTGACCTTCGGTTCATGAGCAGGTGCTTTGAGCTTTTGCTGGTGCTAATTTTGTATTCTGCCCAGAATGTCAATTCATGGAGCTAGTTAATAGTTATGTATCCTTGAATGTTCATGTTTTCCTTTCAGACAGATGTGTTTTTGGGTGATGGGCTCTCTGTTTCAGCATCCTCGGTCACAGGGCACACTTGGCTAGTTTAGAGTCACCAAAGTCACATGTCTTTGAAATGGGTGAGGAAAACATACAAATTCATATAGACTGTACTTTGTTAATAAGATTAAGAATACTAAAAAGGAGAACTAAAGCACAAGGTAAATAAAACAGAGCTTTATTGTTCTAAATAGCCTTTTATATTAAAACTGTTTTACTGCTCCAAAAGAAACTAAAATAAAACAGCACAGAAGATAACTTGAACTAGAGCTTCAAAACTAGTAATTGAGTATATTAAGAAATAAACCATAAATGCACATAAACCATATACATATAAAGATATAAGGAAAAAAGACAATAAAAGAGAGAAGTAATTAAGAGTGAAAACCCATAACATAGAACACAAAATTACAGAACTCACAAAATAACGACTAAAATAACTATACAGGATGGATGGATAAACACAAAACTAATAAAAAAAATAATGAATGCAGTAATAGCCTATAAAACTCCAAATTAATCACTTCAAAGAGACAAACATCATTACAATCGGACCGAGTCCATGCCCTGTATAAAGGCAATGGTTGCCAATCATCAGTTATCAGAGGTCCTGCCCCCAGGCTCAGCTTTGATGTACTACTGTAATGTCTTAACATAAGAACCTCCATTTATAGTTAAAGGGAATGTAACACATTTGTGTACAGATTGGCATAGCTTTGTATAACCTTTGCACCTTGAAATACTTTCTAATACTAGCAATTCTTAAATGTTGCTGTTGCTTTAAAAAAATGTTACTTTTTGTTAGAATGTTAATTACACTCACCTCTACTTTGTGATTAATTGAATATAGCAAAATGGTGAAAAAGCAGAAACGACTTGTCTTTAAAATCTCATTGCTAAGCCTTGTATTGAGAACACTCCGTGATTGCTACCAGTGACAGACTTTTGTAGCATTCTATTATGGATGCGTGGAATGGATAGCAAGTGAGATCAATTTGGAAAGATGAAAAGTGTGTATTCAGTTTATTTTTAACTTTGAAATACCTAGTAAGTTAAAAAAAGACAAGCAAATGGAGTAAATTAGAAAAAATGTCTTGAAATTCCATTTGTGAATGTTACTTCAGCTAGAGATGAAAAATATTTAGTAATCAATGTTTCATGTTTTCATCATCTACTGGCCTGGTTGCTTTTAATGTACTTTTTACTTTACATACATATATAATTATATTTTAGAACTATAACATACATTATAAGTAAAGACTTGCTAATTGAAACTAGAAGCAGAAGGGTACTTCAGGACAAGTAAAGAAAACAAAAGATTACAACAATCCAAGCATTAACTGAACATTAAGGTTAATGGATAAGCCTAAGGTTAATAGATAAGGCTAATGTATAAAATAAATGAAAAAGTGTAAAAGGGTTAATGGTAGTTAAAGCAATTCACTAAGTTGTTTCCTAACATGTGCAGTGTTTGTCAGCAGAAAATGTATTCTCACCATTGCAAAAATTTTAATTAAAGATAATGTAAGGTCTTCAGAATTTAAAGATCACCTGTGGTCAGACTAAACTTCCACTGATGCCCATGTTTAGAAAAATGACCCTAAAACCTCCTGAATATGGATATACAATTGCAGAAGACCCCACTGAAAGATCAAAACTTTTTGTACTATACTACTTTACATGGCAGGGTGAAATTATCTTGGAAAGTAAGTTATATACAGTATATTTTTCAATACCAAATTGTGTAATATGTCCTCCATGGTTGCTGAGCTGAGACATATTAATTTTAACACTGAATTAAATTTTAGAGAACACATTTCCAGGGAGCATGCATATCCTGCTTGACATAATTAATTATTCTTTATAAAGTCAAATTTATAAAACAAAAATACTAAAATACAATGGTGGAATATGCCACATATGCTAGAGTCAGAAAATTTATTACAGAAAGACCAGGACAGAATTTAGAGTTTTAAAATGAAGATCCAAATGTAGCTTAATGTAAAAAAGTGTAAGGTTTTACACATAAAGGGAGCATGAAGTATACCTCATTAAAATTACTTAGGAATCAATGTGGAATCATCAATGTCCACAACCAGACAGTATACCAACATGTTTGGGAGGGCCAGTTTACATAGGATAATGTGCTCAGTACAAATCGAGCTGGGTAATGTACAGCACTTCCCTACCAGGCTCTTACTTGGGCCACTTCCCTGGCTTTAGTTTTATTTACTGTTTTCTATGTGTTTTCTTCAACTTCGTAATTTGCTTTGTTTCATTTGTTGACAAAATTGTGTTAATTAAATTATCTTAGTGTTTAATTTTGTAATTTTTTCAAATTAGTTTTTTAATTATCTTTAGTTTCGTTAATATTCTAATTTACTTTGTTACTTTCTGCAAGATTCAGCCTAAATGGTGCCTGTCTTATCTCTTTTTCCACAGCTCCAAGAAGATGCCAGGTGAGGGCAACTGACTATGCCCCCTCTGATCCCCGAACTACAAGAGTAGGGCGCCTCATTTGGGTACGAATGTCCCACTGAACGAAGCTCCTTCCTCAAGCCTGAATGTTCTTCAGAGCCTTTTCACAACAGCCAGAGTAAGCTGCATTTTGTTGCTTTGTTGGCCATCATGAGCCTTTTATTTTGGTTCTCATTTGGACTTGTGCATTACTTTTGGTCAATGAAACTTAATTGATATTGTAAAATGCAATTTAAAAACATTTATTTTATTTACTCTACTAATACATATTTCATTTTATTATCTCTGTTGTTTTTGAATATGACTGATTGTTACAAAATATCGAATTAACAAAAATGTAATACCTATCTCTATGAATAAATAAAAATAAAAAATAAGCAACATTCAAAACATTTAGACAAGGTCCAGAATTCATCCAAATACGAGTTGTGCCAACTGTGCATTTTCAATTTGCTGTATCTGTGAGTAGAACACCAAGACATACTCCTAACAGCTAGGGATTGGCAATAAAATTTAAGTTCAAAGATGTCATTTAGAGGTGAATTTGAAAGTAAAACTTGTTACAAAGACCATAATATTTAGACAGATTTAACAAAATCAAATGCAGTATTGAACAGAAGTTGTAATTTATCTAAGATCTGTTTGCCTCTTTCATCAATCATGACGTTTTATACTTAAAGAGCAGAAGAAAGCTCTGAAAGCATTAAAGTTATGTTCATTTCACACACTGATATTATTATAGCAGATCAAAAACAGTCTGCCTCCTGGGAACTGAAACACTTTTTCACAACTTTAAATGCAATATTTACTGTGAAATTCGAATTGTCGGTTCAACTGAATTGCCAGATGGATTTGCCATCAGAATGCTTTTCAGTTTGCCAACTGGCTTCATGTGAGAAGCTTGACTGTTTGACTCTTTTACCCATTTTGGCACACAGATTGTTATGAAAGTTCCTGCTTAAATGTACTTACTTCAGTCTGCTATTTTTATGTTCATTTCCTTTTTTGTATTTGAATCTTGTTGCCCTTTAAACTAACAAATAATAATGAAGAAACTAAAATACTATTTTGTCTCAAAGCTTTGAAATAAAACCGGCTGCACCTTAAATGTCTGCATATTTTAAAAATATAGAAGAGCTGCAAAGGTATGTTCAGAGGTAAGCTTCAGAGACCTATGCTTTCATTCATTCCCATTTAATTTCTGTGTTGAGTTTGTGAATTTTACAGGTTCATTCAGGTTTTTGCAAAATTCAAGAGATACACGTTGGTTTTATGAGCATTCAGTAGATGGATTAAATGTGATGTTTTTGTTCCAAATTATATCAACTAATGGCAACATATAAAGAGAAAAAAACTCTGAAAGCTGATGGCATAGACATGAAAGCAATGACATGTCACTTTTGGACATGTAGAGAGTGATTTAATACTAGAATTACCAGAGCCTACAGAAAAACTCGTAGATCTGGCCCACCTTAAATCCGTTTGCACCTCTCCACCAGCATCCTTTTTCCTGTAAATGTGCCGATAAAGACAAGCAGCAAGCAAAAACGATTCTGTTTTAAAAATGTGTTTACACAGATTATTGTAGAAACGGAACATACATGACATGTGTGTGTTCCAAATAACAATCTATTTCCACTCTAAAACTCCACTTTACTCCCAGATAATCAATCAAGGCATGAGCTGGGCGAAGTTTGTTCACATTCTAAGTCGGTGGGGGGGATAGAATAGCCGGCTGCTTGTCTTTATCGGCACATTTACAGAACAAAGGATGCTGGCGGAGAGGTGCGAACGGATTAAAGTGGGCCGGATCTACAAGTTTTTTCGTAGGCTCTGGTAATTCTAGTGTTAATAGCACATGAAGTCAACGGTACCTACTGGTCCAACATTGTTCTCAAGTCCTATGTACAAGAATAGTGTGATCATCCATCCATTATCCAACCCGCTATATCCTAACTACAGGGTCACGGGGGTCTGCTAGCGCCAATCCCAGTCAACAGAGTGCAAGGCAGGAAACAAACCCCGGGCAGAGTGCCAGCCCACTGCAGATGGTGTGAGCAATCTTGTCAATTTACAGTTTAACAATATTTGTTGTTTTTCCTGCTTGTTTGTTTTTGACAATCAGAGTTAAAGCTATTTCTGTGCTGTGACTATTGAGGAATAATTCATTGTATAATGTTTAAGGTTGAACTGAATTTAAAAGGCTACCATTTGTTTGAAATAGAATGGTGTTGCTGTTATTGTCATTGGTTCTCCCCATATCTGAGTGTGTTTTCATTCCATGTCCCAAAAATGTGCTGATTGCTTAACATTGCAAGTAACAGACAAGCAGCCTGAACCAGTGAGTTCATTTTTTAAAGAAGAAAGATAAGGAAATGAAAAGATATTTTCTGGGGAGAGGCTATTATATATATAGTTATAAGCAGGGGCTGAATACCAGATAGATAACAAAACCAGCAAACTAAACAAACATTATTGAGAGAGAATTGTATCTAGAATTAAAGAGAAAAAATGAGTAGCCATACTAACAAAGAGAAGATCTCTAACTATTAAACATGCAAAAAAAGGATATGATTGTTTTCAAACACTGGGATATACTGCATATCACATCACCATTTTAAGTAGGTGATGCTCACTTCATTGGTACCTAACACTTTGTACTACAGACTAACAAATATCACAATAAAAGCACATATTAAAAGTGGCTTCATCATCATAACAATAGCTATACTATAAAAAAGTATATACTTTAAAGATAATGTGTGGAGATTTAAACATCCAAAAAATACCAGTGACTTTAAACTGTATGAGTATGGTGTGCCCTCTGATGAAGTGGTGCTCAGTCCAGGGTTGGTTTCTGTCATGTGACCTATACTTCCTTGAAAGCCATCAGCTCTCCATAATTCTTAATTTGATTAAGTGAGTTTGATAATAATTGTATGTGAGCAATATAATGCAATTTAAGTTTGTTGTAAGTTTTTTAAATTAAGTTTGCAAATCCAGAAAATTACTGGAAAAAAGAGCTTTATACACCGCATAATTTCATTATAATATGACTGCTGACATGTAAAATGATGAATTGTATGTTGATTGAGCATGCAAGTAAAGATTTTGGTGAATTCTGTATAGATGACAATACTACAACTGCTGTTAGGAGTAAAATGTAAAATTAGAAAACATGTGAAACTGTTCATAACTGACTATACATCTTAACTCTTTTCTCTTAATTTATGCAATTTTACAAATGAAAGGTGACATGTTTATGCCTTCTTTCTGTGTAATATTCCATTCAAATTACAAATCTTTTTTTTTATTTTATTCTTTATCATTATTGTTACTCCACTGATAATACTACTAGTAGTCATATCTGAATTCCTCAGCACCCTGCTTACAGCCTAGACCTGAGGATGCTTCAAAATAGTAAATGCAAACCTACCTTCATCCTGTTCCATTACAGAACTGCACAGAAGCAGTTTGATGATAAAACCTCATTGCAAAGTTCAACAGAAGTAATGCTTCTACAGATATCTTGTATTTATGCTCTATAAAATAAAAACTAGGTAAAACTAAAGGAACAGAAATTAAAATATGAGTCAAGTGAATGTATTATTTACTTGGTTAATATATTCATTGATTGAAGGACTTTATTATTTATTTAGCAGATGCCTTTACACAGGGCAATGTAAAAAATTTATATTGCATACATTATGGCTTTCAATTGCATTCAAACAAGTAGCTTAACAGACACACATTTTAGGAAGTACTTGTTTGCTCATTTCATTTCATTAAAGCAGCATTTCCAAAGTTCACCATTCTGATATTCTTTCCAGCCAAACAAATAATATGACAGTGTTTTTTTATGTTTATGGGAGCTTTTATGCACTTTAGGAACACTCTGCTAACAGAACACACAGTTGTTATAACCAAGGAGCCAAAGCTATAAATAGCAGAACAAAATCACTTACTCCTTTGTTACTTTCATACAATTCCCAGTGATTGCTTCAAGAGGGTTTCGGGTCTTGAAGGTCAGCTTGCATTAGTTAGTGTGCTTTCACCATAGTTCAGACAGCACGCAGAATGCCAGTATTGATTGTCCTCTTCCTCATGGCACATGACATGGCTTTTTCTTTCCTATCAGGTGGACAGCAGTATTGTACATGCTGTTTAACTAATGATGAGCTAAGGAGCATCACCCTTTCGTGCTGATGCTCTGAAAGCTGTAAGGCATATAAGCCTGTCGTCTCTTCTGGCACTCACACTGCAGCTTGGGGATCACAGATCTTTTTTTTACTAAGCTATTTAAGGCACTGAGACACACCAGACTCATCTCCCCTCATATTCTGATATACATGCCTTTTGTGCTCTAACCTCTTATCTTCCCAGGCGACAGAGAAAAACATGGTAGGCTCCCAAGTACACTGGCAATTTTGTAGAATGTCAGAATCATTTAAAGGGTATGTAATTTGTTGCCATAAATCCATTCTACCTGACAGGTAGTGTTGAAAGAGACCAAATTTTTTTTCCGACCAAATTTTTTTTCCTCCCCATTGAAGCCTACTCACTTATGAAAATGAGGTGTGAGATGTTTGTTGGCCAAATAAAGGTTACAAACAACCAGGAATAGTTTTAACAGTTTCTAACCCTCTCTCTCTCGTCTCTCATTCTTGATAATTGAACACTACACTTGGTAAAGCAACAACACATTAACCATATGCTGAGTTTTACTTTACATTTGTATTCATTTAGGCTTGAATCCAGAGCAGCATGTAGAAGCACTTAAGTTGTGTTCTTTTTTTTCCACAAAGTGATCTGTGTTACAGCCTTCAAATCCCTGCAAAAGCATCCGGGCTTAAAACATTAATGACTGGAGCATACATTACATTGACAAGAACTTCATTTGTTCTTAAGAATGTCAAACAATGCCACTGTTGTCAGATGGAAGGTTCCTGTAAATATTCAAGTCTTACAGCTGGAAGTAAGCGCCAATAAAACAGCAGAGCATCTTTAAAATTTCTCAAAGCAGTTCACGATAAAGCCCAGCAAAAAGTAATGCAATCAATTTTAAAATAACCCTTTAGAGTGTTTTTTTATATTTCATTTAACTTTTTGGGTAATTTTGCAGAATTATGAAGCAAAACTTCATATGTTCTTAGAGGGATTCCACCCTCGACTAATACATTTTAGTATATCATTTCAGTCTAGAATCTCGATGAATATCTGAGTGCAGAGCTGTATCTTGATCTGTTCTTTGCAAGTTGAAGTATCCATCTATTTTCTGAACCTCCTTGTTCAGTATAGTATATGCTGTTGTCTATTTCCTAGCTGTTTTGCTTAACTTTTCTTGATCTTCTGTTTTTTGTTTTTTCCTAATGAGGCACAGTCACAGCATGCCAAGCTGTGCAGACCTTGCTTCAATATTCCAAGGAGGTTTTTTCAGCACCTCCTGGAGATTTCCCAAATGAGACTAGGTCAGTTGGTATATATTATTGTCTTTAGTATGTCCTGGATCTATTTCTATGTCTTCTTACTGTAGATAATTCCTGGTATGAGCCTGCATACATTATAATTACATGCCCAGAATACCTGCATTAGGTTCTCTTGAATTGGAGAAACAGTGGTTCCACTCTGAAGTCATTGGATACTATTAAGCCCCCCTACCCTATTACAGAATAAGCCTAAAAACCCAGCACAGGAAACATATTTTGATTATTTGTACTCACAGTTTCATTCTTTTAGCCACTATATAAAGTTCATGTGTTGTGACAAAGAGTCACAAAAATGGTGAAAAGAAGCTGAAGCCTCCGAAAAGACCCATAAATGGAGGGCAGTACTTTCACCAGCCATGCCAGATGAGGCACATTCAGTCCAGCTTGTCAACTACCTGCTAGCCACCCAAAGGTTGGAAAACTGGCTTAACAATGCAAAATATAAAGAAATATCCCAATATATGTAAACATGCCTAACAAGTGATGTGATACTTGCAAATCCAAAACAATCAAATCCCAATACACACATCCCAAATTCAAGTTCAAGTAAACATGCAAGAAAATGACTGTGAGTTGGAGACATAAACATGGTAAAAAGGGGTCCACGGCCTCCATAATGAATACAAAGCAGGCCGGGCACCTTTTCTGGCCAGTCAGGAATAGGCTTACTTCAGGACACCTATGTCTCAGCTGCTACCTGCTGGCTTCAGCTGAAACAGGCACCAAAAAAGGGAGTTGGCCTTAAAACTACAAAATGCCACAAATATAACTCAAAAATGCCTCATAATGGAGAGCACCATAAATTTATGGCTTGAAAAGACAAGTCAAACAGAGTATCCTTACAAATGAATATTTATGAACAAAATAGAAAATAACAAAAAAAAATATCCAAAAGTTTAAAAAGGAGTTACCTAAACGGCAATCCAAAGCAAACAACAACATTTATTTACAAAGCACATTTTCATACAAATGATGTAGCTCAACAGCGCTTTACAAGATGAAGAAAGAGAAAAAAGACAAAATATCTAAAAAATAAAATTAGGCAATACGAAATTAACATAGAATATAAAATATAAAATAGATTACCAATACACAATCAACAAGCAAAATGCAATAACCAAAGGCACAAAAATATAAATTCTGAAGATCAAATGAAGTACAGCAAAGCCGTACGTTTTACAATCTGAATTGAATAAAGATGTCAAGCAATTTAACAATCTCTCTTCAATGCATACTATAGACATTACACAAATTTAATCAATGAAAATAGTATCAAAACTCAAGTTTTCAAAGAATAATCACTACTTTGGCAAATAATAAGCATGAGAAGGAAGCCTGACACAATTTCATTAATGAGGATTTCATGGATTTTTTGGAAATGAATTAGACACTGTAGACTAGTAGTTGAGTAGTATCTTGTAGTTGATTTTTTGATGGTTTAAATGATTTCTGTTAAAATATTTCGAAGAACACATACATTTATTTGTATATAAAAATTGTAGTTTTTTGTGTTCTAAATTGTTTAATTTTTGAATTGACACACGCAAGACCTTATAGTCACATACATCGTATGGCCAAAAGTTTGTGGAGAGCTGGCCATAACACCTGTATGGACTTGTGGGAAAATACATTTATATAAAGTAGCTCAGTCCATTATCACTCCTCCACCAAACTTTACACAAGGCACTCTGCAGTCCAGAAGGTAGCTTTCTGCCCTCCGCCAAATTCAGATTCATCCATTAGACTGCCAAAAAGTGAAGTGTGATTCATCACTCTAGAGAACCCATTTCCACTGCTCCAAAGTCAATAGCAGTGTGGTTTACATCACTTCATCTGATGCTTGGCACTGCACATAGTAATCTTGGGCTTTAGTGTGGCTGGCCATGGAAAACCCATTTCAGGAAACTCCTGATGCACAGTTCTTTTGCTGATGTTTACTCGAGAGCACATTGGAACTCTTTTGTGAGTAACAGAGGATAGGCGATTTTTACATGCTGTCCACTTCAGCACTCAGCAGCTCTGCTGTGTGAGTTTACATGTTCTGCCCCTTTGTGCCTGAGCTGTTGTTTTTCCTTGATGCCTTAACTTTACAATAATAACACTTCAAGTTGACTGGGACAGATGTAGCAGAGGAGAACTTTTATATGCTGACTTGTGGCAAAGGTGTCGTCCTCTGACAGTGTCACATTTAAAGTCACTGAGCTATTCAATATGACCCATTCTGATGCAAATGTTAGTCAATGCAGACTATGCGCTTTATTTTGTGCACCTGGGTACAAGTGAAATACCTCAACCCAGTAATTTGGATGGGTGTCTGCATACTTTTAGCTATATAATATATCATGCTGGATAAAGCAGGCAGGAATCAAGGTATTTATTAAAAAACAGAGTGACTAAGCAAATGTCTTAATACTTTAAAAAATAAACAGAACCTGTCATAGTGAAATGAAAAAAGAAAGTAGATAAAAGTAATAGTCCTTTTCCTGATTATCACTTTGATTATTTTTCTCAAACACTTCTAAACTTAGTTTCATCTATATAATCAGTATTGCCATATTTATCCCAAATCAGCATTCTTGCAGACATTATTTAAAAATAATACTTACTTCTGAGGCATTTCCCATATGCTCCATTGGGTCCACTCTGTGTGACATGTTCTTAATGTGTTTCTGTTGATTTAAATACATAAAGTAAGCTACTAGAAGCATTTTATGTTTATTACATGGGCAAGCTATTAGGCGTAAAGCTGATAAATAAATGGGGAATTGCTCAATCACAATACCATTACAATACAAATCAAGGAAAAGAACCAGAAAATGTTAAAGCAACTACTACAGTGTGAGAAAAAAAGGAACAGAGAAGAAAAATAAAGAGACCTTCATTTGTGACCCATCATGCAGCATTTGTTGGATGTCATTGTCTGCTTTAATTTATCTAAATTTTTTTTTAAATAGTGAATTAGTGCCCTGGCCTTATATTTGAAAATGTGCTTTATAAGAAGCAATTGAATTTAATGTGCTATTTTGGACATGCAATATACTATTTAAATTACTAGTACAATCTAAATTGATTTTATGGTACTTTGTAAAATGTAGTAAAGTTAATTAAGCAAGTGATGTGAATTTATAACATTAACTTGCCAGTCCTTTTAATGTTCTCATACAAGGTGCTTAAAGCAATTTGTATTTTATTTTGAGCACATTCCATAGCTAGTCATATTTAGAACAGGGTCAGAAAGGTCATTCAGTAGAATTTGCTCTAATATCCAAAAATAACTGAAGTAAATTTTATGTACTTTCTAAAATGATGACTCAAAAGGATATTTTCTTTACTGTATCTACTGTATTGTCGCCTACATTGCCAGTAGACTGGAAAGAAAACAGACTAGAAGATATCTTTACGTTTTTTTTTATGACTATATTAACTGACCGGATAAAAGAAACTGATTTTGGAATGAATTGTTAAAATAATGTAAAACAAAACCAGCCAAAAAATACAGAGACAAGGTACCTGAAGGGAAGCATTGTTAAGTTTTGCTTTAGGAACGCATACAGCCAACAAGAGGTTTTGGCCTAATATTTTTTTCAGTATTTAAAAACCCATCATGCATTTCTAATCTGAAAAGCTTTCAACTACTATTTAACACTAAGAACAAGACTAAAAAGGGCACTCAAGTGGGAGTTTATTAATTGATTGGTGTTAATTGCTAGCCTTGTCGTTTTAAAACGTTTAGTGCTTTGGGTGTTAAATTCCCAGTTAAATCCCCTTTAATATGCTATCAAACAATTATATCTTTGGCATTACTTTATTGTTCCACTAATTTTAATAGTTTATTCATTTAACCATGCCTAATCCCATCTCGTTTAACATATTCTCAGACTGCAAAATTTAATTTATATTTTGCCTTATCTGCATTTTTGAGAATAAGGGAGAGAAAACATTGAGTAACTGGTGAAAAACCCCCTAAAATATTGGGTGAATGTAAACTCCACATAGACAAGTATCAAGCATAGGATATGAAACCTGGACATTGGATCTGAGAGTCAGAAGTCCTAACCACCACAACAGTTTGCCACCCATTTTTTGCAACATATAATTGTAATATAAAAGAACATTTACTGTATTCCAGATTTCTTGCTATGTAAAAACTCAATTCCCAGCTCTAAGTTCACATGTCTAGCTTTCTCATGATTCAAAATGTGGAAAACGTGTTTACACCTACAGTATCTGATTTTCTGTGTTAATGGATTATTTAAATAATACACTTGGTTAGATCTTTTCACACCTTGTAGTAGTATAAGAAGGTGAGCCTGAGGCTATGTCAACACAACATAGACACTAATCTCTGTTTTCACTTTTTGTCCACTCTACCCTGGCATTTTAACCCCAGAAAACAGATTTTTGAAGACACTCTCCAGAAATATATACTTCTGAAAACTCCAGCTCTGCGTTTGAGTGTGAATGGGTGAGAATGTACAGTTCTGAAAACACAGACACAGCCTTTCCCTGACTGGATTCTGAACATTACAACATCTCATTCCCTGACTGATCACCTTCCACAGAAGGAAATCATATTCTAACATAGGAGAAATAGTGAAGTTGCTTTCCATGGCACTTTATGACTTGCTTATCTGTATACATCTAAATTGAGTTTTGTACAGTTTAAATGTTGCATACATTCCCTGTGACATGGAGATGCCCCAAATTTCAGCAGGGCATCATGGACTATAGAGTTTTCCTGTAAAGCCCTGCTGGATAATGTTGGGACCACCAGGGGTCGCTCCATGGAGAAGCAGGGACTACTATTTGCCCTACGCCCCGGAAGTACGTCCGAGTCACATGGACAGGAGAAATGACGTACTTCCGGGTGAAGAAAAGGACTTTGTATCTGACCCGGAAGTGATAAGGAATCATGGACTGAAGAATGGGAAACACTTCCGGATCAGGAACTATACAAAAGACTCTGGGAACTCCCAGACGACTAGCTCAGTCAGGAGGAAGGGTGGCAATGCATCTGGGAATAGATTTGTTTATTGATTATTGGTATTGTTTATTGTATGAATATAGTGGAGTGTAGGGTGCTTTGTGCACTGTTTAATAATAAAAAGTCAAAGTTTGGACTTTTACCTGGTGTTTGGCGTCAACGTCAACACCCCATCTGTCACAATGTGCAAAAGGAAAACAATTTACCATTTGCTACAGTTTTGCAATAAATACTATGGCGAGCAGCATTATCATCCCTTCAAGGATTTTTTTGGCCAATGTGCAAATAACCATTGTAGGTGAATGTCTAAGTCATATGGTCATTTTAGTGAGGACGAAGATACTTTGTGAACAATATGAAAGTTCTACTGTGGATGGAGCCTGAGAGACAAAAATGAGGCACCAAGGATTGCCGCTTCTTACATTTGTCTAATGAAGTCACTAAGGAGCTTACTAGATGACAATAACTTTTTTAGTCAACCCGTTTAAAGGAATAATTAAAGTCAGCTGCTTGAAGGAAATGGTTAACAGTTGGGTCTGGTTTATGGTCTCTGTCCTGTATATTCAGTATTTAACTTTTCCCCACAGCAGGTGACTTGGCAGGAAACAGGTTTTAGAGGAACACCATGTCATGATCAAAAACATACTTGAAAAATGTCCATGAAATAGTTGTTGAAGTCTCGTGGTCTGAAATAGTGTGATAGAGTAATTTTGATGGATTATGGACACCATAGTCAGAACCACATTGTCCAAACAGGTAATGTTGTGACCCTCATTTGGAATCACTCTCTGCTAAATATTTTGTGTTTCATAAAAGCATTAACATTATTTTATTTTTACAATGTACTGAATTATATCATATTTTTATCATGGAAAGGTTTTGTGATGACCTCTCCTAAAAGATCCTTCATCTCAATTAGCAGACTCTTTTACCCTGTAGACCTAGAATTATATGTTGTCTTCACTATTTCTGCACTCACCTATTTGAAAGGAGAGACCACAGTGGCAATGCACTTGCACTAAGGACTTACAGACCAACTTCACCCATGTTTAAGTGCTACTGTGACCCTTCTTTCTAGGAGGCATCTCTCTTTTTATGTATGCCTGAATTGAGAGAATAGAACAACAAGGCAATTCGGGAGCAGGTTCAGATACTTTATACAGTCATTATAGTCTTTAACATAACTTAGTATGAAAAAAGCGGAAACAAAGCAAATGATAATGACAATTAAACAATACAACTTACATGTTTAGCAGTTTTCACAGACGGTGTTGACCAATGCGCCAAATGTTCAATGGTATCTAGGTGGTTCTCAGCATTTCTGGTTATGCTTCTGTAGCTCAGGAGATACATGACATGAAGGTTTCTTGGTGGTTGTGTTCTTTCTACTGCTCCAGCTCAGCGTCTGACCTGATAAAGCTGGGCTAAGGTGTCATTCGTCCTTTCAGACGGTGCACTTGTCTTTTGTTATGATATTATTTGTGAGCTGTTTGAGACCAAACTGTGCTTCATACTTATAAAATCAGATATTAGTCACCACTTGATTATCATGTTTTGTGATTGTGTATCTAGGCAGGCATTCTGTTAATCATTTTTATTCTGTTTGATAATTTGGTTCAAACCAGTTCTTCTCAAAATTCTCAAGTGCCCCATATCTTACAAAATTTTAAAATATGTTAACTGAGAAAAGTTTCATCTGTATGACCTACTTAATGCAAAATTATTGTCTGAGTAAGGATATCATATTAACCAACCGTCATTCATAGTTATATTGGGAACCATTTGATTTACAGGTACCTGGACATGGATAGACAGTTTACAAACATGATATGTGATGTTATCACTATAATAAAAAAATATGGTGGAAAGGTGCAGTCAGCATCCAAACATTTGAACAGCAACTAAAACTATATTTATATTGGAGAAGGAGCCTTTATTAATGAAAGTTGGTTAGTGTCTTGTTTTCATATGTTAGTGTTTTTGGTACCTACTGTTATATGTTGTACTTCATTCTTTTCATCTATTAAGAAATAAAGAAGCCTTTGTCATTTAGACACCTTTTATCTCACTAGGCAAAATTGGAAAAATCTGTGACTGTAGTTAATCTTTACATTAATCTATTGACAGATTCAATTCAATTTTTTGATGAAGTCTTAAGGTAGCCTTCAATTACATCCATGTTACAATGGCCAGCAAATGTAATTAATTTAGTAGTATGTCATTGATTCGTGCTTTAAAGGGGTTTGCTGAATATATATATATATATATATATACTGTATATATATATATATATATATATATATATATATATATATATTTTGTGAGAACTGGTCCGAACACAATCAGACAAACACCAGCACTCACCTCCTCGATCCCATCTCTCTGAACTCTTTGCCTCCTACCAGCCACTTCGATTGATGTGCCGACCGCAGTCTTCACGGCGGCGGCGAACACTGGGGAGTCTGCCGGTCTCCTGCCTCGCCTGGAGTTCCTTGCCCCCATCAGGTTGTAGCTAGTGCTTTGGTGAACCGCTGGCAGTCGGGGGTGAGTCGCAGTCCATCTGCGGTGCGTGTGCGGGCTGCTTCCACGTGGCGTGTGTGTGGTGGTCTGAGGTGCCGGACCACTCACAAACAACAACAACAACATTTATTTATATAGCACATTTTCATACAAAAAAATGTAGCTCAAAGTGCTTACAAAATGAAGAATAGAAAAATAGAAGACACAATAAAAAATAAACATAAGTCAACATTAATTAACATAGAATAAGTAAGGTCCGATGGGCAAGGAGGACAGAAAAAACAAAAAAAACCTCCAAAAGCTGGAGAAAAAAATAAAATCTGTAGGGATTCCAGACCAAGAGACCACCCACTCCCCTCTGGGCAATCTACCTAACATAAATCAAACAGTCCTCTTTGTATTTAGGGTTTTCATGGAAGGACTTGATGATGATGGTCATGTAGACTTCTGGCTTTCAGTCCATCAATGTTGGTGCATCATGATGCTTTGAGTAGGTGGTGGTGGCGCAGGCCGCCACCACAAAGAAACCGGAAAAAGAAACAGAAGAGAGAGTTGGGGTCAGTACGGATTTTGGAGCCACTATGAATAGTTATTATGATGAATTGAACATACAGAGTATCAGGATTAAGTTAAAGTGAAGTTATAAAAGGCCATGTTAAATTAAAGTGTTTTCAGCAGTTTTTTAAAGTGCTCTACTGTATTTGTCTAGCGAATTCCTATTGGCAGGCTATTCCAGATTTTAGGTGCATAACAGCAGAAGGCCGCCTCACCACTTCTTTTAAGTTTAGCTTTTGGAATTATAAAGAGACACTCATTTGAAGATCTAAGGTTACGATTTGGAATATAACATGTCAGGCATTCCGATATATAAGATGGAGTGAGATTATTTAAGGCTTTATAAACCATAAGCAGTATTTTAAAGTCAATCCTGAATGACACAGGCAACCAGTGTAGTGACATCAAAACTGGAGAAATGTGTTCAGATTTTCTTTTCCTAGTTAGGATTCTAGCAGCTGCATTCTGCACTCGTTGCAAGTGATTTATGTCTTTTTTGGGTAGTCCTGAGATGAGTGCGTTACAGTAATCTAGTCGACTGAAAACAAAAGCATGAATTAATTTCTCAGCATCTTTCAATGATATAAGAGGTCTAACTTTTGCTATGTTTCTTAAGTGAAAAAATGCTGTCCTAGTGGTCTGATGAATATGCGATTTAAAATTCAGATTACAGTCAACAGTTACCCCTAAGTTTTTTACTTCTGTCTTAACTTTTAATCCTAATGCATCAAGTTTATTTCTGATAACCTCATTGAATCCATTATTGCCAATTACTAAAATTTCATTTTTCTCTTTATTTAGTTTGAGAAAATTACTATTCATCCATTCAGAAATACCAGTAAGACATTGTGTTAGTGAATCTAGAGAGTCAGAACATCAGGTGCTATTGATAAGTACAGCTGTGTGTCTTCAGCATAGCTGTGGTAACTCACGTTGTAACCTGAGATAATCTGATCTAACGGAAGCATATAGATTGAGAAAAGCAGCGGACCCAGGATAGAGCCTTGTGCAACACCATATAGAATATCATTTTATTATTTTTAATTAATTTTTCGATGGTTCCCCGCCTTGGAACAGGCAGAGACTCCCACCTGGGATGCCATTGTAAGGACTGGTCCAAACACCATCAAACAAACACCAGCAAAACAAATGTTTATTACTGCCAAAAGTCCCACACAGCACAGTGCTTCCAGCACCAAACACCCCCAACACAGGCTTCACTCAATGTCCATGGGCTGCCTTTCTTCCTCCTGTCACTGGAGCTTCATCCACCTTCAGCTCCCGACTCTAGCTCCCCGACTGTAGGAAGGCAGCCCCTTTTATATTCACCCGGATGTGCTCCAGGTGCTTGTTGATGACCTTCCGGCGGCACTTCCTGGTGTGGCGGAAGTGACGCATGAGCACCCGGAAGCATTCTGGGTGTCCCTAGAAGGTTCTTTCTTTGGTGTGACGGAAGTGCAGGTTTCCTGGGCTACATGGCGCTTGGGGCGCACCCTGGCAGCGGCCACGGGCCCCAGTAGGTTTGAGCCTCCTGGCTTCATCCCCGTGGTCCCCTCCTTATCCAGGGCGGTTGCCCCCTCGTGGCCCAGATGACGTATAAGCTGCCTCTCGGTCCTTCCAGGCATGCCGGCTGGGTTTGGCCCCCATCCTCCTGCCACTATATATATATATATATATATATATATATATACTAAAATACCCACGCTTAGGAGAAGTAGTGTGTTAAAGAAGCAATGAAAAGAAAAGTAAACATTTTGAAAATAATGTAACATGATTATCAATGTAATTGTTTTGTTACTGTTGTGAGTGATGAGTGTTGCTGTCATATATATATATATATATATATATATATATATATATATATATATATATATACACACACACACACACATATATATATATATATATATATACATATCCATACATATATACATACTGTATATACATTGCAAAAGAAGAAGCAATAGACAATATCAAGGTTTGGGGTTTTCTGGCCCCGTATATTACAGACAATCCACAATATTGTAAAAAGAAAATAGGTCAAAATATAAACAAAATAGTTCATATGCGCAAAGCCCTACAGAGGCGTCGGCAGCCATTTTATAGAGGAGGAGCTGGAAGTGGAGGAATGCTGGGAAGGAACCGTGAGGGAGGATGGGACTGCTGACATCAGGAAAGATGGCGGAGGAAGGGCGGAAGTGGACGTAATGCGGGCAGGCTATGAATGCGGAGCGTCTCTTTTTCTGGAAGACAAAGGAGAAAGGTTAGTACCCCGCCACTCCCTGCCGGTGAACGTCTTTCGAAGCGCTTTAAGATCCGTCCGCGGCCTCCTACTCGCGCATGCGTGACAACATATACACACATATATATATACACACACACATATATACATACATATATATATATATATATATATATATATATATATATATATATATATATATATATACATACATATATACACATACATACACATATATATATATATATAAACTGCTCAAAAAAATTAAAGGAACACTTTGAAAACACATCAGATCTCAATGGGAAAAGAAATCCTCCTGGATATCTATACTGATATAGACTGGGTAATGTGTTAGGAACGAAAGGATGCCACATCGTTTGATGGAAATGAAAATGATCAACCTACAGAGCCCTGAATTCAAAGACGCCCAAAAATCAGAGTGAAAAATTATGTGGCAGGCTAGTCCATTTTGCCAAAATTTAATTGCAGCAACTCAAAATTGTACACAGCACTTTGTATGGCCCCTGTGTTCTTGTATACATGCCTGACAACATCGGTGCATGCTTCTAATGAGATGACAGATGGTGTTGTGGGGATCTCCTCCCAGATCTGGACCAGGGCATCACTGAGCTCCTGGACAGTCTGAGGTGCAACCTGGTGGCATTGGATGGACCAAAACATAATGTCCCAGAGGTGTTCTATTGGATTTAGGTCAGGAAAGTGTGGTGGCCAGTCAATGGTATCAATTCCTTCATCCTCCAGGAACTGCCTGCATACTCTCACCACATGAGGCCAGGAATTGTTGTGCACCAGGAGCCACTGTACCAGCATAGGGTCTGACAATGGGTCCAAGGATTTCATCCTGATACCTAATGGCAGCCAAGGTGCCTTTGTCAAGCCTGTAGCGGTCTGTGTGACCCTCAATGGATATGCCTCCCCAGACAATCATTAACCCACCACCAAACTGCTCATGCTGAATGATGTTACAGGCAGCATAATGTTCTCCATGGCTTCTCCAGACCCTTTCACTTCTGTCACGTGCTCAGGGTGAACCTGCTCTCATCTGTAAAAGCACAGGGCACCAGTGGTGCATCTGCCAATTCTGGTATTCTATGGCGAATGCCAATCGAGCTGCATGCTGCTGGGCAGTGAGCTCAGGGCCCATTAGAGGACATGGGGCCCTTGGGTCACCCTCATGAAGTCTTTCTGGTTGTTTGGTCAGAGACATTCACACCAGTGGCCTGCTGGAGGTCATTTTGTAGGGCTCTGGCAGTGCTCATCCTGTTCCTCCTTGCCCAAAGGAGCAGATACTGGTCCTGCTGATGGGTTATGGACCTTCTATGGCCCTCTCCAGCTCTCCTAGAGTAACTGCTTGTCTCCTAGAATTTCCTCCATGCCCTTGAGACTGTGCAGGGAGACACAGCAAACCTTCTGGCAATGACACGTATTGATGTGCCATCCTGGAGAAGTTGGACTACCTGTGCAACCTCTGTAGGGTCCAGGTATCGCCTCATGCTACCAGTAGTGACACTGACTGTAGCCAAATGCAAAACTAGTGAAGAAACAGTCAGAAAAGATGAGGAAGGAAAAATGTCAGTGGCCTCCAACTGTTAAACCATTCCTGTTTTGGGGGTCATCTCATTGTTGCCCCTCTAGTGCATCTGTTGTTAACTTCATTAACACCACAGCAGCTGAAACTGATTAACAACCCCCTCTGCTACTTAACTGACCAGATTAATATCCCATAAATTTCATTGACTTTATGCTATACTCTGATTAAAAAGTGTTCCTTTAATTCTTTTGAGCAGTATATATAAACATATATATACATACATATCTACATATATACATATACACACATATATGTATGTATATATACAATCTTTGGGGTGCGAGCAACTGTTGCTGGGGGTGCCAGAATCCATGAAGGAAGAAAAATGAAAAACATTATTTGTACAAAATCTTAATTTATTTATCCATTCCTAAATAATTAAATGGGCAGGCTATTTCGTATCAGTGCAATACGCTGCTTGTTAAAACGGATGACTCCCGCTCTTACGTGCAAGTCTGCCTGGATATTATGAACTATCGTATGTGTTCAAGTTCTATTTAAATTTTAAATAGAAGGAATTTTTATTTAGTCGACAGAATATTATTCCGGAATAAATCAACTAAAACCTTAAATAACTTATAATATTTTGCTCTCCATAAAAATATATCCTGTCTAAATTATACAAGTTAGAAATAAAGTAAACGTTAAAAGAACAAACATTCAAATTTCTTTACTCTTATGTAATTTTATATAAAAATAAACTTAAATTTTAAATATCCCAAAAGATTTTGCTCTCCATAAAAATATATCCTGTCAAAATTATACAAATTCAAATATGAACATGGTGCATAACAAAACCTGGAAATATAAATAAAATTTGTTCTTTTCAGCAATAACAAATCAAATCATTCAGTTGTCTTTGCTCATGTCATTTTATCAGAGCTGGACGCCTGGCATCTTTTTTTGGCAACAAGTTCGTTTATGTTTGGTGTGAGGTTCTGTGTTGTGGAGATTCTCAGGATGGACTGCAGGTGCTCATCAGTGAGGCGACTCCTGTGTGCTGTTTTGTTAGTCTTCATCACTGAGAAGAGCTTCTCACACAGATATGTGCTACCAAACATGCACAAGGTTCGAGCCGCATGTAGACGGAGCTGGAGCATTTTGTGGAATGGAGTGAATAAACTGTGCGGCCGTGCAGTATCGTACTTTGCCTTCAGTTTGCCATTACACTGCAGCTCAATCACCTCCATCTGAATCTGCACAGGTGCAGTTTCCACATCGATGGCAAATGGGTTGTGAAACAACTCAAAATTCTTTTTTTGTTCTTCAAAGTCACCAAAGCGCCGTGCGAACTCAGTGCGCAGTGCGCCAGTTTATCAGCAAAGTGCGATTTGGGAACACCGTAGTGCCGACTTGGTTCAACATTACTTGGCAACAGGGAAAGTGGGGCAAGTTGCACTGGTGCATTTGTGTCTCCCATAAAAGTAGCTTCACTTGAAATCACTTTGTGATTTTGCACGGTAAAAACGTCTGCTGAAGTGTCAGATTCTTCTTTAACTCTTCTGCTTTCTGTATCTTGTGCATTGCATTCAGGTCTTTCAGGTTATCTTGATGTTTTGTCTCATAGTGCCGTCTTAGATTAAATTCTGTAATTACAGCCACATTAGCTCCACAAATGAGACACACGGGTTTACCGGCAATGTCAGTAAACATATACTCAGCCTCCCATCGGTTTTAAAGGCTCTATGTTCAGAATCACCTTTTCTCTTGGCATCGTGTGGGCTAGCTTCGCAATAACTTGCAGCATCATAAGCTAGACTTGATTAACGTAAGTGTTGCAAGGCAGCTGAAGCGCTGCATTATGGGATCTGTAGTTTATTGTGTTACCAGCGCTTCATATCCCGGCCATTAATAACAATAATATATAAAATGATCTCGGGGGCGGATATAATTACACGCTGGGCCGGATGTGGCCTGCGGGCCTTGAGTTTGACACATATGGACTAAATAGAACTTGAAAAGATATATTTTTTCGAATGTGATCGCACAATTCAGATCGAGTTGACGCGCACTACAGTACATCGAGCCAGCGTGCTATTGTGGTTTTGCCTGCGTGCCTCAATAAGTTACCCTCCCTCGCTCTTACTTTTTACCGCTCATCTAATGAATACACTGAGTATGGCTTTACCAAAACAATCATTGATCGCGAATAAAGTATCCATTATTCATAAAGCTTCAATTGCCGATCTGTCTTTCTCCGTTAACCGCATATTTTTTCATACGTCTCAAACCAAGGGGATGCGAGGCTAAAATGAATCATTAAGCGTACATACTCAGTGCATCCCTCTCGGAAATTGAACCTCGGACGCCGGCGCTAGAGGTGAAGTCTCTACTATTGCACCACGGCGTGTGGTTTGTCTTTTTGAGCGTAGCAGTGTAATTCGTTTTGTTCAGCACTCTTTGGAACTGTTGCTTTTTGTCTGCGCACTGCGTCAGTTCACGTGAGCCGTTGAATATGGTTTTATATGTCACTCGCTCGCTTCTAATTGTTTCGCTGCCTTCTTAATTGTATAATGTATGTTTTCATCAGCGGTTTTTGGAGCTCTTCCTGGTTCCTGCGTGATTATGTGGGAGGCGTGATAATATCATACGAAACTCCGGCCCCACGGTTTTACATTACAGTATATGCAGAAAAATAGCTTCCAGTTATGACCATTACGTAGAATTTTGAAATGAAACCTGCCCAACTTTTGTAAGGAAGCTGTAAGGAATGAGCCTGCCAGATTTCAGCGTTCTACCTACATGGGAAGTTGGAGAATTAGTGAGTCAGTCAGTGAGTCAGTCAGTCAGTGAGGGCTTTGCCTTTTATTAATATAGATATATATATTAAAATGTACAATAGTGCTGAAAAGACATAACTTAGTGTGACACCAGTGTTCTGGATGAAAAGCTTAAAGATGGTCTCTTTGAGCTTCAGTACATGCTTTTTTCAAAAAGGAAGTCCAATAGTACATAGTCCAAGTACAGATTGATACCTGTATTTGTCAAAAAGCCTGTGAAGCATAACTGTGTTAAAAGCAAAGCTGCTGTCAGTGCCTACCACATGCCTATTAGGTGGTTCTTGAAGTTGGAAAAATGTCATGAATCCCCAGGGGAATTATGCCCTTTGCTGATATATTTTCTGAGTTTTCAAAATGGTAGTGTGTTATTAGACAGGAGGCCAGCTATAAGTCACTCAGGTATCTTTATTGTGGCAAATATCAATGCCACAGGTCTGAATTCAATAAGGCAACACATAGTTGATATCTTTTAAAACAATGATTACAGGGTCCATCTGAAATCTTTTGCCTGCTTTAAAAACAAATTAAAAGTGCCTCAAACAATTGGATTAACCTGGTTGACATATGATTTCAGAAGCAAAAGAAAGGACAAATGCAAGTGCTTTCTTTCTCTCCTGAATGCAAAAAATAAACAATATATCATCCTCCTGAAAGATAAAGGGCAGTTTGTGGCTCATTTTTAGCTTTCTGAATGCAGCCTACTGTTTTATTGTTTTGCACATCAAGCAGAATTAATTTAGGCAGACAAGAAGCAAGGGATCAATAATTAACAGAAAGACTTCCAAGACAATTCAACTGTCATTGGTGTTTATTTTAATTTTTAACTTGTTCTGAAACTCAGTTTTGGCCCACTTCAGTATGTATTGCACTTAATGGATACTATCTTTGAAACTGGCACCATCTTCCTTAAAATGTCCAGTTTTTTCCTAGTGTGTGTATTTGCATGGGAAGCAAGAGCTTCCTATTTATATATACAAGATTATTGTATGGACACCAGCTATTCTACCTGTTCTTCTTTGCTGGGGTGGGCAATCGCTTTCAAAGTCACATATCTTGCACAGATTTGTTAAAAAAAAAAAAATTGTCACATTCTGGTATGCTTGCAATAAATCAATTCTGTTGCCTATGTACGAAAATTCTGACAAAACAAAGAACAGAGAATGCAACAACATTAATAAAAATCCTAAATGATCTCGAATAGCATACAGTAGCTACACTTTTTTGACACAGTTACTGACTTTCTCGGAGTTACATCAGCTGAAGGGCAGGATATGATGTTATTGTAGATTGAAGGCAGCTTGACTTTAAAAGTAAGACAGTTTCAGTCCAGTTTAGCTTTAGAGGGCCTATCCGACAGTTACCCTCAGTAGGGTGTACTTTGCCATGACCATAATCATAAAATATTCAGGTAGGAACAGGTTCAATAGTAGCACAACTTTTCTTTTTTAAGATAAGTGATTAAGGGAAAAGTTGGATCATTGTAACTTTTGTTTAGTTGCTCCATCAAAGAGTTGACACATTTTCTTTATTACATATTTTGGAATAATGAGTAAAACTTACAGTGATAAAAGAATATAGAGAACATAAGACATGTTTTTTTTAAATCATTTAACAATGTCATGCAGTTAAACCAAAGTGATACTGTGATAGGTGAAATGGCTTTCACAGACAGCAGATTCAAACTGAAAAGATGTACAAATTGCATTATTGATATGCTATTAGAAGTTATTGGTTGAAGAAGGTCTATGGCACTTGTTCTTCAAATTTCTTAAACATGACATTTTTTAAAGATGTACACAGTGAAACACTTAAAAATGTTTGCTAAAGTCTCAAGCTAAAATTGTTTGCTGCACCCGCATTGCTTGCCATGATGGATATCTGGTTATGGAATAATTTTAACCTGCAGGTAATGTAGCTGCAAAGTTTTCTTTGGTATAATGTCATTTATCTAAGTATAGGTTTATTCGCTGACTGTATCAGGAATCACAGAGCCACACTTAACAAGGTTGTTTCCTCTTCATTCATTTCTTGATAAGTTAGTTAATTTTTTTTGTATTTGTAGTTACAATCATATAAATTCCTCTCATGGAATTACCACCTTATCATGGTGGAAAATTTTGAGTGCCCCTGCGACCCTGGGAGCTATGTTGTCCGTGGCAGAAGCTCCTGATAAGGCCTTCCAAGGCAACATTGTCCCATGTGAAGGGGTCAGACAAAAAGTAATTCATAGCCCCTAATAATGCAACTCTATAAAAATAAAAAGAATACCTCACCAGGTATGGAATTACCGAGGCCCGTTCCTGAAGCCAGGTCTGGGAGAACTACATGCAGCTGAGCCTACCATGTGGCTTGGTTAGACTCAGCCCGAAAACGTAACGTAGGTGCTGCCTTCCTGTGGTTCCACCACCTACAGGAGAAATAGGAGCCGGGTGCAATGTGACCTGGCAGACTGGAACTCAGACACACAAACTGACTCTTGGGATATGGAATCTCACCTCTCTTAGGGGGAAGGAGCTGGAGTTTGTGGGTGAGGCAAACAGCCACCAAGTGGATATAGTTGGGCTCATGTCCACTCACTTGGTTCTGAAACCAAACCCCTTTTACTCTGAAGTTGCCCAAGGGCAAAGACATCAGGCGGGAATGGGCTTCTTATTGAGTCAATGCCATGTTAGAGTTTGTCCCAGAGAATGAGAAAACTGCCTCTTTATGGAGGAAGGTCACGGAGGGGAGGACTCTGACTGCCATATATAGCTATACACCAAATGTCAGTTCGAAATACCAGGCCTTCATGGAGTCACTGAAAGGGAACCTGGAAAGAGTCCCACCTGGGGACTCCACAGTTCTGCTGAGAGATTTCAATGCCCACGTGGATAATGATGTAAACAACTGGAGAGCCATGCTTGGGAGGAACAGCCTCCCTGATCAAAACTTAAGCAGTGTTTTGTTATTGGACTTCTGCGCTATGCGTGGTTTGTTGCTAAGAAGAATCTTGCTTAAAGATAAGGTTGCTCAAGTGTACTTGGTACCAAAGCACCTTAAGCCAAAAATCTATAATTTATTCTATAATCATATCATTAGATCTGCAGCCATATGTTCTGGATACCCTGGTGAAGAGAGGGGCAAAGCTGTCAACTAATCACCACCTGGTGGTGAATTGGGTCAGATGGTGGGGGAGGCTCTTGGTCAGACATGGAAAGCCCAAGCAAGTAGTGAGGGTGGACTGGGAACATCTGGGGGTGGCCCCTGCTCAGAAGACTTTTGATTCCATCTCTGAAAGAGCTTTCCCTGCACCCTGGAGGAGGCTAGGGACATAGAGTTCAAATGGACCTTGTTCAAAGCCTCCATTGTGGAAGTGGCTGCAAAGAGTCTCAGTCTGATTTGGTGGACACCAATGGTGAGGGTAGCCATCAGGCTGATAAAGGAGGCCTTCCATATCTAGTTAACACAGAAGACTTCTGAAGCAGCAGAGAAGTACTGACAGGCTAAAAGGATTGTAGGCTTTGCGGTCAAAGCAAATACCTGGGTGTGGGAGGAGTTAAGAAAGACCATCAAAAGCAACTTTCGATCAAACTCAAATAGGTTCTGGCAAACCATCAGGCAACATAGAAAGGGAAGGCAGTGATTCATCCAGACTGTTCTCAGCAAAGTTGGAGAAGTGCTGATTGAGACTGTTGTCTGGCGGTGGAAGGAACCCATAGGACATGCCCTCTGTGGAGAATGCTCAGCCTGAAGCTGATTGGGAATCAGTGCCCATTTCCCCAAGGAAGGTCACTGAGGTAGTTAAATAACTCCGCAGTGGCAAACAATGAGATTTCAAATAGTAGTAGAAGCAGTAGTAGAAGTGTGTATACAAAAGTTTGTGGAAGTGTCTGCCACAGCTTTTATAGGTTGCCCATCATGCACAAGACATTATCTCACAAGTGACTCTGTGGGAGTTTTATTGTTTGTCAGGTGTGTCTGTTTGACAAAGCAAAAGAGGAAAATATAAAAATATAAAAGTTGAAATAACCTCTGTAATGGGAAATTTGGAAAAGCAAACTAATCTGTAATTGAAAGTAAACTAATCCGTAATTAAAGTTCGACATAATATTCCTGTGTTTTAAGACAGCAATTTGCCAATGCATTTCAATGGAGGTTTTTGAAATTTTAAAAATGTACATAGTACCATTTACTTTATATATCTTACTGACAATTTCCCAAAAAAATTCCTTGAAGAATAAATGTGTTAAATTTAAACACTGGGAGCATGTTTTTTCATACAGGCAGACCGTTAGACATGACGACAACAGTAGGATCTTCTTTCTTGCATTATATATGAACAACGTAAAAAGAGCTTTATACTGTTTAATGTACAGTCTGTCTAAATACCACTCTCTTATCACGTTTAAAAAGGATTGTTATTAAAGTAAGTAAATTTAAAAAATCATTATTTTCCAAAATATATCATTTAAGTGCTGTTAAGTTTTATCACCTCAATTACTATCAGCAACCAAAATATTACACACTGTTCAGATGATCATTTATTTCATTGTTTCAATCTTACTATCTTGTTCAGAATTGTTGCTTTCCTGCCTTGAAACTTAATACCCATGATTGCTACTCCAGAGACCATGTGCTCAATCTAAAGTAGGATTTGACAATACAAAAAATGACAGATTCCGCAATCCTTCTTTTAGTAATTGCACACAACTCTAAAATGGCAGACCAGACTCCTTTTTGCTGTCCATGGGAGCAGCTCTGCTGCAGCCACTTACAGGAAGACTACTCGCATTATGAAAGGAATTGTGGGAAAGCCCCCAGGAGCTTCATCCCCAGAAGAGTAGAAACTGCTAGAGAGCCAATGGGGTCAGGCCTGTTGGGGATAGGAACTGGTTTGTCAGCACCTGAGTCCTAATTTGAGGTGGCCCATTCACTTAGGCGCAATGAATGTCTTGTCTCTCTGGTATGATGACCCTCCACATTTGAGTGGCGGCACTCTCTGAGGTACCCCAACCTGGGACTGTGCAGATCTCTGTAAGTGGGTACACCTTTTATTAGTCTCATCACTCTGATGCCTGTCATACTAAAGGAGTAACTGTTCCTTCAGTGGATTGGCTCCTTCTAATGGTGTCCAATGTCATTCCTTTCAACAAGCTTATTATGAGATTCAAGTTACGGCACTCTCTGGGTGCCTTGTCTGTTGTCTTAGTGTATGCTCAATACACGCAATGAGTGATATCTTGGTGCGGGAGACATTCTATTCACAACTTCACTCTGTAGTTGATGGGTGCTTGCGAGGTGACAATCCTCTGGTCATGAGTGGCTTCAATGTGACCGCTGGTACTGACAGGGCTTGCTATGAGGATTGTGTCAATCTCCATGGTTCTGGCGACTGTAGTGAAAGTGGCTTCATGTCCCTTGTCTTTGCAAAAGGACATGGACTGCAGATTGCTGGATCCTGGTTCCTGTGCCCTGAACTGCATTGTTGGACTTGGTACTCCAATACTGGCAGTGCAGTGAAGGAGATCAGTCACATCCTTATGGGCAGATGCGGGAGGCTCCTACAGAACTGAAGGATCTCCAGAAGTACCCAGTTTGTGAATTCTGATCGTAGACTTGTTGTTGTTACTCTGAAGATCCAGCTTTGGTCCAGTAGGCTACCACCTACTAGGAGAATGATGCTGGACTTAGCCAGAGTCCAAGATCTGGTTATTTCTAATGTGTCTGCATGCACATCTGTGACAAGACCCTGAAGGTTGCTGAGAGTTGTGTTGGTGTTGTTGTTCGCAGAATGAGGTATTTCATCTTACAGGACCCCCTGAATGAGGAGTTGCAATGCACAACTTGATGGCAACTCCGATCTATACTGGGAACTGAGAAGGAAAGCTGTGAGGGCTCTGAGGGCATATAAATAGGTGTTTATTAGAGGAATCTGTGAGCAAGTGACACACCATCTATGGCCACACAGAATACATTACATTCATGATATTATAGTCCTCTGAACATTTTAGAATACTAAGTTGTATACTTGGTATCATTTTCATTGTGAAATGCATTAAATCATGTATTAAACGCATCCTGCTTAAAGAGGAATTGATGCGTTATGCATATCTGAATCTGTTCCTCAGAGAGTCACAGTCAGAGCAGGTCATGGAATGGTCCTTACTGATGATACTGCAGTTGTCACCCCACTGGGCTGGCTTTTTAAAGCTGATACTCCAGCTAGGATGTTGGATATCTCTGAGACCACAGTTATTGAGGCTGATCCTCCAATTAGTTCAGAACCACCCAATCTCACTGAAATTGCACAGATGGTGAACCAGCTGAGGGTAGGGAAGGCTGCAGGGATATGTGGTATGAGGGGTGAATTTCTCCATCCCAGCCTCCTGGTGACTAAAGAAGTCTACCATAGATTGCATTCTGGCACTGAGGGTTCTCATCGAGTACAAACACGAATATCGGATGAGTTTCTTTGTAGCCTTTGTCCATTTTCATAAAGTGTTCGACTCAGTTGATTGAGCTGCCCTGTGGAGTCAATGGTGTGATCTTCACTGAGTCAATAGATGCTCTGATCAGGGTTCTGTAGAGAATGAGTGGGGAGTCTGAGTGTCTGGACTTGCAAGTGTCCTGGGAAAACAAAACAAGATACAGGACTTTCGTGACGTCTTGGGCATAACCATAAGCAGTCTGTTTGTTGGTGGAGCTAGTGTTAACTGTGTTGAGTGGTTTACTTAGCTTGGCAATGATATTCATGTCACTGGTGACTCTTCCTATGAAGTCAGTAGACAGATTGGGAGATCATGGCGGGTCATGAGGTTGTTGGAAAGGGGTGTGTGGCGCTCTTGCTATTTTTGGTAAATGACAAAGGTCCAAGTGTTTTGAGTCATTGTGCTTTCTGTTTTGCTGTATGATTGCGAGTCATGGACGCTATCCAGTGACCTGAGACGAAGACTGGACTCCTTCAGTACTGTGTCTCTTCGAAGAATCCTTGCATACCGCTGGTTTGACTTTGTGTCAAATGAGCGGTTGCTCATGGAGTCCTAAATGAGGCACATTATCTGCATTGAGAGGGAGCATCAGTTACAGCACAATGGCCTTTTGATACGATTCCTGGAGGGTGATCTGCCTCTCAGGATTGTCATTTTTGAGGACCCGAGCAGCTAGACCAGGCCAAGGGGCCTCCCAAATAACACCTGGTTGCAACAGATAGTTGGTCATTTCTGGAGAGTGGACTGGACCTTGTGTCTGACTGGAGGGTTGCCAACCAGGATCCATAGCTGTTTCGTAGTGTGGTGGGTGAGGCACCATGCTGTACCAGTGTGACCTGACCTGACATGAAATGCAACTGAAGATAAAGGAGCTGATTGAGAGGGAGGCAAAAATGTATGCATGGTAGTTATAAAAGTATGTTGTTGTTTAGTTGTTAATGGTATAGCAAAATAAATCTATGTGCTAGTAAAGGAAAACAATGTTAAAACAAATTTCTCATACATTAATCTCATTTTGTTGCATACCATATACTGCTGTTCATGGATTAGAAGTCTTTATAAATTCAAGGTTATCCAAGACATATTACTGATTTTTTTCCCAAATGAATTTAGTTGTTGGAGATTCCCATAACATATGGCCTAGAGAGGTGCTTGATATACACTCACAAGTTTGAACTTTGTCTATACACATTTTAGACACTTTTAAGTGATATATACTGTATGCGATTGATGATATATTTTAGTTGAATTTAGGTGTTTGTGATGCATGCTGAGGAAGAGTGTTTTCTGTTAATGGCTGATTTACATTCCTTTTCAGAGAGGTGCCTTTCTTATTTAATGCTCTAAGGATGGTGTCTGAATCTTTACCTGGTGTTGGAATCTATCAAGTATCACCTCAGGAATAGATATGGGTGAGATGCGAGGTAAATTGGGTAGGTCACTTTTAACTTAGTTTCTAATTTGTGCTTAATAAAAAAAATGTGTAGCTGGAAGATTCAAATGATGCAAATGCATTATTAATATAGAGATCTCTAAATGTCACAATCCTAAGTGTTTCTTTCAATGGTTGAATACTGCAAAGGTTTGAGAAGATTGGGAAATATGATGAAGGTAAGTGGCTCTCTAATGTTTCCCTTTACCTCTGAACCATCACAAAAAGCATTGTTGATAATAGACACCCTTGTGTAGTTCCACATTTTTACTCAAGATCAGAATATATAGCTCCTTCCAGCTCTATCAAAGGTGTTTTATGCACAAAAAGATAACAAAATCTCTACGGAGTTTAAGATCCTTCTCAATCATACTTCTGGGCAATTCATGAAACAGCATCCATGGTCAGGAAAGCCTTTCTAGAGTGCCTGTCTTGGTGGCCTCATGTCTTCTTGAACCCTTTAGCCTCAATTTGGGAGTGTTTGAGGTATGTTATCTTCCAAGAAAGATCTCTAAGGGCTTAGACACTCAATACACCCTGTGGTTTACACTTTGGTTAAAATTAATTGTCCTGGGCTATTCAGACCCTCATTTAAGGTGCATGATTGACTGCTAACTGCTGTGTACCCACATCACCAAACAGAGATCATATCGGGTCTGCCAACTAGTTTTCATTTGTATCCTACAACTTTCCCCAAGCTTTACCTTACCAGGCTTTCACTCTGATGGACTATTTATTATATATCCTATGAGCATGGGAAAAGCAGTATTTAAATAAATACTGTTTTAATAAATAATAAACAATATACAGTGGAACCTCGGTTTACGAACGTCTCGGTTCACGTACAACTCGGTTCACGACCAAAAAGTTCGCCAAACTTTTGCCTCGGTTCACAACCACACACTCGGTATACAAACAAGCCAGTTTCCCTTTTGGTTTGTGCGCGCCGATGATTTCTGCATGTGTTGCATTGTTCTCGGTCAGACTGCCTACCTGCAGCTAAAAGAGAGAGAGAGAGATAGAGAGAGAGAGAAATAAAGCTAGCCTAGTGCCTGCTAGGGAGGGGGAGGGGGAGATTGCCTGCACGTGTTTGCCTGCCTATCTGCCTGCCTGTGCCGGGGGTGGAGTTGGGGGGATGGTTCGCGTGCACGTACTGCCTGCCATCTGCATAGGGGGAGGGGGGTATAGCTGAGACTCTCTCTCTGAGAAGCAGGCAGTATGTGCACGCGAACCATCCCCCCAACTCCACCCCCCGGCACAGGCAGGCAGGCAGGCTGAGAGAGAAAGAGAGAGAGAGAAAGCGAGCAAACCGCATGCCTGCCTGGCTTTTTCATTTAAGCAGAACCACTCCCTGTTCATTGTTCTAAGTCAGACGTGCAATCTCTTTGTGCTCTACAGTATTTTGTGTGCTTTCGCAGTTAACTATGGCTTCTAAGCAAGTGAAGAGTGGTGAGAAGAAAGTTTTGAAGAAAATTGAAATTGAAGTAAAGAAAGAAATTACAAGAGGTGGAAAAACTGTTTACCTGTTTACTCATTTACCAATTTGAGAACCCTTGTGCTTTTAAGCAGCATAATGTAAACAAAGCCAGACTGCCAGTAATGTGGAGGGCAAACACGAAGGGTTAGGTCACAAGGACTTTCTTTTTGGAATGGCTGCATGAGGCTTTTGCTCCCACCAGCTAAACAGCTAAAACACCAGAAACCCAAGAAATCACAAGAGAGAGAAAACACCTGAAGGAAAACACTTCATGCCAGAACTCGACTCATGCAAGGTTAGTTTTCTTGGTGGTTTTTGTATTACGGATTTTTCAAAAGTTAATTTTTCAGTTCGTAGCGTGAATTGTTGCAATGTTACTTTTCTCTTTTTTCAAATGTTCGCTTTTTTCCCTGTGCTTAAAACTCATGAAAGTGTTTACAGATGGAGTTGTTCATAGCGTGATTAGTTGCAATGTTACTTTTCTCTTTTTTCAAATGTTCCTACAGCGATCTGGCTGTAAGGCTAAAATAGCGTGATCTTGTTACTTTTTTGGTTGCTTGTGGTTGGTTTTTAAATTAAAATTCGGATTTGTTCTAATGTTCCTTTTTTTCCTCTGTGCTTAAAACTCATTTTAAAAAAAGTGTTTACAGTGATCGGGCTGTAAGGCTATTAGCATGAACTCCTGCAATGTTTTTTGGTTGCTTGTGGTTGGTTTTTAAATTAAAGTTCAGATTTGTTCAAATGTTCCCCTCTGTTCAGAGAGAGAGAGAGAGAGAGCAAGCAAGCGAGCTCAGAGAGAGAGCAAGGGCGTGCTGCTGACAGAGGGGGGAAGGGGGTGTGGGCACTACAGAGAGAGAAAGCGAGCGTGTGCTGCTGACGGAGGTGTGTGTGTGCTACAGAAAAAGAGAGAGAGCGGGAGCGAGCGTGTGCCGCTGAAAAGGGGGTGGGCTGACAGTGGGGGTGTGCTACAGAGAGAGAGAGAGTGCGAGCTGCTGACGGGGGGGTGTTTGTGTGTGCTACAGAGAAAGAGAATTCACGAGCGAACGCATGCCGCTGACAAAGGAGGGTCTTACAGTTGTGTGCTACAGAAAGAGAGAGAGCGTGAGTGAGCCTGCTCGTGTAGCTGAGCAGGGAGCCTGGGTGTTTTGTGTCAGTGTTATTCAATGTTTTTACATTAGTTTATTATTGCACAATGCATTCTATGGTGTAATTAACTATACAGTATTTGTGCTTAATCTTTAGATATATTTACATATTTACATACAGTTCGTACGGTCTGAAACGGATTAATTGTATTTACATACAATCCTATGGGGGGGAAATTGCTTCGGTTCACGACCAATAATTTGTTCCAAAACTCTGGTCGTAAACTGAGGTTCCACTGTATAAATAAATATTTAAATGAAATACTGGGGTGGGCTGGCACCCTGCCCAGGGTTTGTTTCCTGCCTTGCGCCCTGTGTTGGTTGGGATTGGCTCCAGCAGACCCTCGTGACCCTGTAGCGGGAGGATATAGCGGGTTGGATAATGGATGGATGGATAAATTACATATTTATTATTATTGTGGTGGTTGTTGTTTTTATTATTATTTCTTTCACAAAATAAAAAAGACCTTAATTCAATATTCATACATATTTAGCTGTATGCATTTATATCTTTGCTGTACTTGTTTTGTTAATTTCCAGTATTACTGTTAGGAAATGTGTTTGTTTCACAGGGATGTAAAATAATACTTTATTTTTAATTTGAAAAGAGAAAATAGTGTAATAAAGATTCCAACAGTTCATTCAAATTGACCATGTGTTGCAGTCTGTCATAATGCTTTGCATTTGTGGTGTTAAATGTTTTAAAGTCTTTACAGCACCATCTGTCAAAAGAAGGGTTACAAATGAGGAAGTGTTACTATAATGGAAATGCAAAAACAGCAATTATTCAACTGAAATATAATTAAATTAAATGTATATTTCAGGTTATGATTGCATGAAAAATGTTGAACTGAACGCTAAGCTTATAGCACAATTTGTACAGTTTTTGTATAGCATATAACAATTTTGAGTTCAAGATATCACATGAAAGTACAGTTGAGCAATTTAATACTTTTCAAATTTATTTAATCTATAATAAAATATTTTAGTTCTATTACAGTTGAAACCGAGATAGCATTCATGTCTCAAGTGACTCTGTGCTTCTTTTCAAAATATGAGCCCACATTTCCAGATGAACAATCAATCAGGTGAAATTAGAACTAACGAAGGAGCAGTTTCCACATCTCAGATGACCAATCAAACAGGTTGTTCAGATACCTGGAAAATTGAACAAATTGACCACGCCATAACTAGATTGAACTATTCAGTGTTGGTGTGTGTGTAGGCCTAGAGTACTCATAAAATGACAAAGACAAAAATGGAGAAAATACTGTGAATAGTATTCCTGACTTGTATGTCTAGGATTAAGTGGGTGGCAGAAGAAAACTAAAATGGTCATTACAAATTGAGACAGATTCGTAATGCAATCATAATGTTCCAAAATAAAACTTGAAACATCATGGTGGAGCATTTTTCCTAGAAATTGTCTTCAGTTTCCCACTCCCTGTTTGTACAGTACTTTAGATCCTCCCTGCAGTATCATCAATACTGTACTGGCATTGAGTGCAAGATATCACATGAAAGTTTAATTTCATCAAAATACTTAATATTCATGTTAGCCACAATTGAGAAAAATGACCCCTTTTGATGTGACCAAATGAGAATACTAGCAATTTAATACTTTTCAAATTTATTTAATCTATAATAAAATATTTTAGTTCTATTAATAAATCTAAAAATATCATTTTTTCAGGAAAATATTTTTGACAGAATGGCACACAGGATATAAACTGATAAAATGAATTTAAGAAAGGAAATCAATTAAAATAAAACTAATTAATAACAAAGACTAAGAATGACACACATCAAACACAAACACTGCTAACTGTTAAGCAAAAATCAAGAAGGGAAATGTTAGCAAAATAAAAAAATGCCTTTATAAATACAATTAAAAGGACACAACATATGGAATTAAGCAGTTACACAAATTTGTTTTTAAAAGTTTAGACGAACCATAGGATATAAAGACTCCTTGATCATACATGCCCAGAATATTGAGATTCTGCACCGTAAATACTTACACCAGAAATGTAAATTTTCAGCTGTTACTTGATTGCCAATATTAGACAAACCAAATAAGTTTAATAACTTCATAAGTCTATTACAGTCAACTGAATAATAGTTCATTATGAAATGTATGTATAAAGGTGTGTGTGTGTATGTTGTAAGTTTCATTTTACCCTTCCAAAATTTTATTTTTACCTCCTAGTTTCATTTTTGGTTATGGTTAAATTGTTATTAATTATTATATAACTGTTTTGTTTATCTTTGCTTCACCATTTTATTTACAATTTTTTTGAAATTATTATATTATTTAGTTTAATTTTGTGATGTCATTCTTACCATCTTTTTTAATATCACTGCCATTTCAAGTTTTTCCTTCTAGTTGTAACCATCTTGTTTACAAATCCCTTTTCAAGTATTTAAGACTGAGATGCAAAACAGCAACTGTCCAAGTTTTTGAATGAAAATAAAAACCAAAAGACAAACTCCATGTGAAGGTTTAGCTTAAGGATTCTCTCATTAGACCTGCCATAACTTTTCTTGTTTTTGAAACCTTGACTCTGTCTTGTGTATTGGTTATGTCCAGTCAGTTACTTTGTCTTTTGGCAATGACCTTAGACTGCCTCTTGACTATCGCTTTCAGTTATCTCCTAAAATTGCATTTTTTGCTTCGAACCTCTCCTTTCCAAATTAAACTGTCTTTCTGCACTAACTCTTGTTTCTTCTGAGGTAAATAATATGAGACAAAATCTCAGTGTACATTTTAGGTAAATCAGAATAGGGTGTACTACTAAGAATGAAGTATGTCCTAAACAGCATCTCCTAAAACCCGAAAACTCACCTTTTGCCACCTGTCTCTATTAAACCTCAGCTACTGGTGATGAGTTAATAGACAATTTAAAAGAATTGATTTGAATAGCTGTTTATAGCTTATCACATACAAATAAATAGATACAGCGTTAAAGGTTACTTACTTGGTATTTTAGCTCTCAAGTGAGGGAGAACATGCATCAACATTGGGTATCCTTTTGTCAGTCAACTTGCTGACCCAGGCTTGAAACATCACTACACTGAGGCACCTGTCCAATGCCGCTATATTATTTCCAGGGGTGCTTTCAAATTGAAGTGGCCCAATGGCATTGCAGGAAAAACAAATCAAAGCACTGAGATTAGGAGGTTACTGACAGAGAAACTGTGCACATAAAGAATGAAAAGACTGAGTGAACGTTCCTGCAGAAGTGAACAAGCAGCCAGCGTGACATGGTTGCAAACACATACGCATGTGCAGAGTAAGGTGGAGGTTTAAGGAGGGTGGAGAGTGCGTGACTTGATATCGCCTATTATTGGGGATCACAGAAGTGATGAGTAATAATTGGCTGGACGGCTAGCAATACAAACCCATAGCCCAGATTACCAAGTGTCATCTTTTGACTGATCTTCTGGCTTGCAGACACTTCCTTACTACTAAGTAAGTGGAGCAGAGAGATCAGTACTTACGTTTGCATGTATTAGTGAGGACAGTTTATTTCCGATTTTAATCTATTTTTGGGTGAAGCATTCTGTGTTTGTGGGTTCTCATTTTTCTATTATTGTCCTTGTTCATGATTTTTCACTTTTTGTTTTTGATTTTTTTTCGTTCCGTCCTTCATGAAATGTCCGTTAAGAAAAAGGCTTTTTATTTTTTGTCATCAATTTTGGCTTTGGAGTCACTGTAATTTTATAACACCTGCACATGTTTTTCTTGTTTTTGTTAATATTCTTGCATTGATCTGTGTATATTTGGTATATATTTGCAAGGCATTACTATAAATAGTTGGAATAGCTCTGGAATAAAGATACCACCTCCACATTAGACAAAACTCATTTTGAAGTACTTGCTGTTGCTCTCCAGAAATGAATAATGTTAGGCTTCAATTATAAATTATCTGTTCCTTGGAAAGTATAGCCAACACACCTAATCTTTCCTTTGCAATGTTAAGTTTTTGTCATTTTTGTAAGTTTTAACTTAAATAATGGGAGATTAACAGATGTTTTGACGATAATAGGAAATTTGTAGCACATTTGTTAATAGTGTAACAGGAAAGGATGGTGGCCTTTTAGCTATCCTCCATATCCAGAATAAATAAATGAAGATAAAAAAATATTTTGTTTATTTGATGAAAGATTCCAGGGAGAGTTACACAAATGAAAGAACACAAAGTACAAAATAAAACAAAACCTTTCCAAACATGCTAGGATCTAGACAGCCCTGAGTATACAGTTCTTGATCACCTGTCTATGTGATGAGTTGTACTCAGTTATCTACCTTAAAAAAACACATAGGGTTCTGCCCTCTTCTTCCCCCCAATGATAATGCATCCCAGCTCTTGACACATGACTCAAAGTTCCATTAAAAATACTTTGAGGTCACCTACAAGCAAATGAAGAATCATTATTTGGGGCAGAACAAGTATAACTTTGCTTCTGGGTTACTTAACACTCAGCGACCAGTTAACCTTAAAGGATGAAGTCTTTCATTCAGTCGCTGTTATAAACTTCTGAAAACTCCCTCTCATATGAATGATGAACCATGTTCTGCAGTCTGCGTTTCACATTTGAAAGAATTGGAATTTTTCCAGGCCTTCTCTAGCTTACTCGAATTGGTGTGCTGTCTTTAGCCAGGAGGGCAAGGGTGAAACCTCATCACAGTGGAGTGTTAAAAAACATCAAACTGTAGAATTTGTAGATATTTTATTCAATGCCTGATAATCTGTGGCGATGTATAACAAAATTATCACATTCCATGCATTCCCTAGTCATTCTACAAAATACAGATGAAATAACTTAAAAACACCATATTCTCTTAATTAGAAAAATGTGTCACAATTAAATTTGTAATGAAGTTTTCTGAAAGAAAACAATCAAGGTCAAGCTGTTATTTATGATTTTTAATGAAAACAGACTTTGATTCTGTCATTAAAATAAAAATGATTATAAAAGTATTCAAGAACAGATGTTTAAATTGGCTGTACATTTTTAAAAATCTATTCAGTATATTGTAATATTTTATTTAGGTGGTGCACTATCATTTGTTGCAGAAGGCAAATTGACATTTTGCAATTTCATTGAAGAAATTCTTATCCAGTCCCAGCATTTAAATGAGCAGTCATTGTTCTTGGTACAGGATATGTCTTCTTATCTTACATGTGCTTTTAGCATTTGCACGTTCAGTGACTAAGGCAATTTCTAGTAGTGTGTTTTACATAAGATGTAATTATTATACATAATCAGCAAAATAATAATGTTTCAGAGGAATGGGACAATGCAAGTTTTTCATTATTTTGGTAGAGGCATTATTCTTGTAAGCTTAACAAAAGAAACTTACCTTGATTGAATGCTTGAATAAAAGCAGGTTTAACTGATCATTTAGTTTGCTTCTTCCTTCTCCTGAGCCCAGCAGGACAAGATTTTAATTGATTGGTGGGGCTACTAATTAACTTCCTTTAGGCCAGCTGTAAATGGTTTAGAATGAAGAAAGAATCTATTTGAAATTACAGTGAAAAATGTGACAGTCATCTTGTCTCTGCTTTCTTTCACACATGCATATACACACACACAAACACACATTGTTAGTTTCATCATTTTTTTGAAATTATTTTTATATGACAATTCTTTCTTCATTGGAATATTTGTATTATACAAAGTAATGATTAAAGTACACAATGAGACATAATAAATTAAAAAAAGACCAAATCCATTGCCTTTTCCTTAATTAACTATTTTCTTCTGCTTTTCTACTAAGGCCTTAGTATAGTGTACATTAAGAATGTAAAAACCGAACATTGAACTTTATAATTTAGTCCTTATTTTTAAGCAGTGCTGATAAAAGATATGCTCCACCCAAAACACCATACCACCTGTGCTTCAGAACTGGTCATCCACCTGAAGATAACCATGTTTTTGGCCTCAGCAGCATTTGGAAAGGAGTCCATCGAGTAAAAGTTGAGATTCCTGCTGGAAGAGTGGTCTGTGATGCCAGCAGGGGGTGCTTGCCCTGTGGTTTGTTTGTGGATCCCAACCCCCAATGCAGTGATGGGGACACTGTGCTGTAAAAATGGTGCCAAACTTTATATGAGACATAAAAACAAGGTCCTGACTCTTTGTGGTCATTAAAGATCCCTGGGTATCTTTTCAGATGGGTTTTATCCCAATGGCCTGGCAGAATTGCCCATCATGGCTTTGTTCATTGTTGCTCCCTAATTGTCCCCTGTCTCTAATTGGCTATATCTTTTACCCCTTCACCACCTAATAGCTAATGTCTGGTGAGCGTACTAGTACAATAATTATTGCTGTTGCATCTTCCAGGTGGGTATTATGTATTAGTGGAAAATGAAGTTAGATTAGATGAAAGAAGAATTATTTATTTAAGAAAATAATAAAGATTCAACTCAAAAAAATACAAAAGCTGTGCAGAGTGTGCTTATACAGTAATTTTAAAAAGTTTGATTTTGATTTGTTTTTGTTCTGTACACTACTAATGTGGACTGCTCTTATGTGCAAAACTGAGCTTATTCTTCAGCAAAGGGTGCAAGCAAGAACAACTATGGGTAGGACACCAGTACATCGCAGACACACTTACTCATACTAAGGCAATTTCAAATTAGAATACCTCGAACCAAAGGCATGCATTTATGAATTAAGAGTGGAAAAATTTGTGCATGTGTTTTTCTGTTGTGAAAATATTAGAAGACTGTTAGAATACTCTACAGTATATTTTGATTTTCAATAACTGGCTTTAAAGCTGTAGAGTGAGCATTATCATAAATAGTTACATAAGGAAATGCTTGCAGTTAATTTGCGTTATGTTATATTAACAGAGTATTCATTTTAACTTAGATTTTTGAAAAGCCAGAACCTATCCTAGAAGCAGTGGGTGCATGACATGGGTGCTGGGTCATTATAGTGAATACACATGCACACATCTTTATAAAGGAACTATTTGGAGCCACCACTCGATTTAACTTACATGTCTTTAGAATGTGGGGGTAAAGCAAGTACCGAAGTTATAGCCTATTATAACTACATCATACAGCCAATCCAGTTTTAGGAAAACAACATCCGGTTTTGGAATCTACACTATTGGTCACCAAAATGCAAACTTTATGGAACATGCATAAAGAACAGCAAAATTTTCTGTGATTGTGTATGCAAAGGATAGCAAAATAAACTGCTAGCCGCCAGAGTAGCAGAAAGAAGAAGCAGAGCAGGGTCGTCTGCTGACCATCAAGAAAATCACCGGACGTGCTAAAGTGAATGAGACTAAGAAACGATAAGAAGGGCAATACGCTGAAGCAAGAAGTAATCCTGAATACAGAGCAATTGAGAGACAGGCAAACACAATGGCTCATAGGCATGCAAGACAAAGTCCAGGATACAGAATGCAAGAAGGACAACAAGAGGGAAATGCATTCCAACAAACGAGAAGATCGTCAAATAATAGAAACTTCAGACAATATGTAAGTATTGTCTTAAATCAATGTTTGTTTGAAGTGCAGTAGTCAGGAAAGATAGACCACCAATGTGATCACTGTGAAGCTGTATTTATTCATAGTGAAAACAAAGGAATGTGTTGTCAAAATGCAAAATTTCAGCTTGCTCTATATAAACAACCAGAAGTAATAAAATACTATTTAGAAAACTTAAAAAGTATTAACACCTCCTTATCTTTAACTAGGTTAATTTTTGCATTTTACTTTAGGACCAAAGACCCACATGTTTCACTGGTTATTATAGATTTCTGTGAAGTTATCAGCTTATGTTTGTCTTGCATTTTTTTCATAACTAAAAGCAATCTTTCTTTTATATACTTAAATCATGCACTTATTGTACCATAATGTAACAAATGTTGGAGCCGACAACTGTCTACATATCACAGCATTTAAAAATTTTGATTTCATCCCAGCAACACATTTCGTTCACTACTTTCAAATCAGTAACTTTGTTAAACAGAACCTGGCAAATTTTCCTCACCTCCAACCAACCTCTATGCCGGAAAAAATATTGATCAGTCTTGAGGACTCAGACAGCATTTCTATAATATATATAACCATTTTACAGTCCCTGCCTTTCAACGATCCAAGAGGACAGTGGAAAAAGGATCTCTCACTCAACACATCAGAAAAGGAGTGGAAAGTAGCAATGCAGAGAATCCACTCATGCTCCATATGCGCAAAGCATACAATTATTCAACTCAAAATTATATATTGAGCACATCTGTCTTGCTTAAAATCATCCAAAATGTTTCCAGGGCAAGATCCAACCTGTGAACATTGCAATCAAGTTCCAGCCTCACTGGGCCACATGTTCTGGACCTGCACCAAATTAACATCATTTTGGACCAAAATCTTTAAATGCCTATCAGACTGCCTTGGTATCACAATCCCTCTAACCCGCTAACAGCTGTGTTTGGTGTACTCCCAGATGGGTTTAAAGTGGAGAAGGACAAACAAACTGCAATTGCCTTTACTACACTATTGGCACGTAGATTTATCTTGCTCAACTGGAAGAATCCTAACTCACCTCTTTTAAGTCAGTGGGTAACTGAGGTTATTTACTATTTGAAACTGGAAAAAAATCAAATTCTCACTTAGAGGATCTGTGCAGAACTTTTTCAAAACATAACATTTTAGAATAAGCTTTTAGAATTGTTTTTAGAATAAGCACTGAGGATTTCTCCATTTATCATTATTTACTTATCAATTAATCTATTTACTTATTTTTACTAGCTTTAAGTTTTACTCTGCTAGCTTAGCTCTCTTTCTTAGGGGTGGGGGTTGATCTTATGTTTGTAAAAATTGATTTATTTGTATGGAATGATGTGTGATTTTAATAAAATCAAAAAATAAATAAATACATATTTTGATTTCAGAGTAATTTAACTCACATTGTCACACACAGTTCTTATTTTTCTTTTGGTTAAATTAATAATAAACAATAATAGTATTGTCATACATACAGAGCAGGGTGAAATTTCTATTTGCATGACCAACAACCAACATGTAACATGTAGCCATTTTTTGTGCCATGATAAACTACTAAAAGGACACTCACTTCAGTGACTGAGTTGGTCTAGATCAGCGGTTCTCAAACTTCTTTAGAATTTTTTGCATGTCAATCCCTTTAAAAATTGTTTGATGGCTCACAGACCCTTTTATTAAAAATTAAAAAAACAATATTATTTCAAGAAAATTGGGGGTGCCAAATACTTTGCACAAGGGTGCCACATACACAATGCGCGGCACTGCATAGATACCGGCTGCTGTGAATAAAACATTCTTTGACAAACAATTATTTATTTAGAAAATATTATGTACATCTTAGTTATTAAATTTAAGTTATAATTTTAATGGGACGGATGCATCTGCTTTGCCTTAACCAGTTCTTCTATGTTTGGCTTTGTTTTGGCCAGTGCAACTCTCATATCATTTGTCGCATCAAATCTGTTTCGAGATTTTGCTTTGATAGTAAGTAGTGTGGAAAAAGCTGTCTCACACTCATAGGTGGTTGCAAATGGAATCAGCACTCTTAGAGCCATCTTGGCAACATCGGGTTAGGACTGTGCCATTTCAATCCAAACATCACTACAACACATTTCACAGGAAACATGTTTTACAACCCCATCATTTATCAAATCAATAAACTGTTCTTTAATTAAATTGTCCTACGAAGGCAGGTCACTAATGGAGAGTACAAATGGGTTATTGATAAATCGTTGGTATTTTTCAAATTATCGTAGGTCAGGAAAATAGTGAGAAATTTCTTCACTTAGAATTGATACATGCTGTTTCATCACCTCAAGGATATTGTCATCAACGTTAAGCTCATTTTCATCAATATATGTGTTCAGCAGTGAAAATGGGGCAAAGTTCTTATTCTCTAACTTTCCATGCCATAGTTCAAGCTTCATTTTGAAAGCTGTCAGTTTTTCATGACAATGGAGCACTGTGATATCTTTTCCTTGCAGCGCCAGGTTGATAGAATTCACAGATTCAAATTTGTCTACCAAAAATGACAGGGATATAAGAAAATTGACATCAGATGATTTTTGCGTGCATGTCTGGTTTGGCATCTTGCAAAAAGTGTTGAATTTCTTCACATAGTATGAAAACTCTCTTTAAAACTTTCCCTTTGGAAAGCCACCTCACGTGTGAGTGCAACAAGAGTGTTTCAAATTCTGAATCGCTTTCTTTGCATAACTCAGAAAACAAACAAGAGTTATGTGCGTTAGATTTAATGAAGTTTACTGCTGTAATCACTTGATTGAGAACATTTTTCAACTCATCAGGCATGGTTTTCACCATTAAGGCTTGGCGATGAATAGTACAGTGTGTACCAATAATATCTGGGGATTTTTGCTTAACCAAAGTTTGAAACCCAGAACGGCAACAAAGCATTGTTGAAACGTTGTCAGCACGCACACCAATGACATGTTCTCATTTGATGCCATGCGCCTCAAAGAAAAGACTCTTTTCTTCATTTTCGATTTTTTAAACCTCCTTTTAGCAATTGCTTTATTTTGAATTGTCTCATTATGAACACTTTTACTTAATTTACGTTGAGCAGGCAATTTCACCACTTAAAAACACAAAAAAAAATATGTCGTTTGTTGATTATCTGTATCCACCTTTAGCACTCTTATTTGCTTCTAAAATATACGAAAACTGTTCGCGAGTGTTTTGATTCTACAAAAGAATCGATAATTTTTAATTATGATAAAAATAATAAGGGCTGGTTTGTACCGAGCGATAACGGTGGGAAAATAATGCGTTTGCAGCGAATAACGAAACAGCAGATTAGTGGTCAGGTCTAGGTGGTGGGGGTAACGACGGAGCTCAGTCACTTACTTCCCTCGGATGGTAAAGGTTAATAACTATAAAAATATAAATAGTATAAATATGCAATCATTTCTCACGGTCCCACCGAAACTGCTTCGACCCCAGTTTGAGAACCGCTGGCCTAGATCTACTGGTACCTAACATTTCGTCAGTTTCCTTTATGAATTTTACCTGATTGCTAGAAGTGTTAATCAAAGATGAGCTGACATCTCTGCAGACTTTGATCTGATAATCAATTGTAAACTATCAGTTGAACATATGGGCAACACACCTTAAGTTAATATAGTTTTTCATATTAAACTCTTTTTTGGTTTTAGCTTCAATAACACTCCATTCAGTGTATATTGAGTGTGCTCAAGTCATTTGGGCTCTTACCCTCCCTCCCCTAAAAGTAAAAATTGAATCATTGTGCTGTTTGACACTTGCTAATACAGTAGACCTTGTATGCTATAGTTTCCATTTTACTTTTCACATAGTAATTTCAAATAACCTTTACACTGTAACATTCAGGCAAACCTCTTTACAGATGCCTGGTTTGTAACTAAAGGAAAAGGGTGTCTGGTGAAGCTGCAGTATGCCTACTCATTCTGTGACGTTCAAATGTCTTTCAGTCTTTTCATCTTTTGTTTCTGTTTGCTCTTAATGCTATGTAAATAGTGATGATAAGATATCCATCCATCCATTATTCAACCCGCTATATCCTAACTACAGGGTCACTGGGGTCTGCTGGAGCCAATCCATCCATCCATCCATCCATCCATCCATTTTCTAACCCGCTGAATCCGAATACAGGGTCACGGGAGTCTGCTGGAGCCAATCCCTGCCAACACAATGTGCAAGGCAGGAAACAAACCCCGGGCAGGGAGCCAGCCCACTGCAGGATGATAAGATATGTTAGGCTAAATGGTCTGTTCTCATTAAAATGTTTCCAATGTTCTTATTATGTACTCTTTGTCTGCATGATGATTTTCATTTTAGTAAGAGTCTTTGATTACCACAGCTCAGGCATAATGTGAGGTTTTGAATATCAAAATTTTAACATAAGCTTAACTCAAAGAAAGAAATCATTCCTAATGGTGAGGAGTGAAGCAATCATGTACTTTTCATTCTGATTCAGTAACATGTCTTGTAACATTTTCACTTTTTTATTCTCTTTGACAGTGCATATTTAAAGAGAAGGTGTTGTTGGTGGAATCCATTGCAGTTTCTTGGAAATCTTGTTTTGTACTGCAACATTTCTGGGTACATTTCAGAAATCCTTTCAGGTTAAGTATGGGAAAAGATTTTGTGAAGTTCACATTATTTCTTATACGGCAAAATACCCAACTGTAATTCCTTCATCTGTTCAATGTTTCATTTTCTGAACATGCTTATTCCAAGGGGGATGAAACCTGTCCTGCTTCAAACAAAGCAGGACTCTGACCAAGATAATGGTTCCAGACCATATTAGAGAAAACTGTAATTCTGTAATATAATAGGCATGAAGAGGTAATAAACAAATTAACAGATATAAGGAGTAAAGAAATTAACTGGAATAGTCCAATTTACAAACAAATTTTCCTCCAAATGGCTTGTCAGGTTATTAAAGCACAAAATAATTTGGATCAGCATAGGACTCCTCCAAGCAAATGAAAAAATTTGATGCCGGTTTTCCTCTATGGTCCAGACATAAACATTGTATTTGATGCACAAGTATTCCTTTAAGAAATGGTACAGAATAAAACCTTGTATAACAGCATGAACCCACTTGTTATTTGTAGGTTACAATTTAGGCTGATGATTTAATGTAGGAATGGCATCTGCCTTATTGAAAAACATGTCCTATTGTTCTGAAATGCTGAAAAGGCAAAAAAAAAACAAACAAAAAAAAAACAATGACTACTTTTAATATTTCATTTTTGCAGCTTCTCCAGAAATGCACAATCTGGGGCATTCTGAGTCATCTTCTCTTAACAAATATAGCAGATTGCACATAATGTATCACATGCTGATGCAGCAGGGTTTGTACCTGTGAGCATTTAAAGCGTGGGGGCCATTTATGAGTTTGCTTTTTATATATATATATATTTTTTTTATAACCATTCCAATTTATAATTACAACCCTGCTTACCATACTACCCAATATCATTTTCACCATAAATGTGAATAGGTTTAGGATAGGGAAAAATTGAGAAGGAACAAAAGAACAATTTACAAATTTTAATGAGCAAATAACTTCCTGTTCTTCAGCATGTAGCACTCTGTGGAAGTGTATCATATTTCACGTGATGTATGTAGTCTTGGAGGTTCACTATCTCTTACTGTCATTGAAATTCTGGAAAAAAGTACATTTTAAGGTCAGCTCTCTTACATAAAGCTTTTTTTTCTGTGTGGGACAGTGAAATAATTCTGTTCAGGAATCCTTCTATATAAAAGCGGTTGGGATTGTCCTTCCGTCCCGTGAGTGCTACGCAGGCGTGGAGTTTCACACACGCCCGTCCATTTTGCAATGCACAATGGGATTTGTAGTTTCGTTTTTCCAGGTAAAAGATGATTTTCTACTCCAGACTGTGCGATATCTTCTTCTTCTTTCTTACTATATAAAAGCGGTCGGGATTGTCCTTCCATCCCGTGAGTGGAAAGCGTAGCTGTATTCCGCTTATCACAGACTTACTACTTGCAGCTTGCGGTACGAAGCGACATGATGTGAGCAGAGTTCTGGTGCTCCCATCGTTCCCTTGCTTTTGTGCGCATTGCGCTGGAAAAATAGACAAAATTATGCCTCTGGAAATAATTAATGTTGATGGAGTACAAATGCCACATCACGTAGTAAATATCAGGGGGGTTCAAAAGGGCGACCTCAATATAGAAAAAAAGTTTAAATTTCATCACAAAAATAACAGAAACTACGAGTATTAAAGTAATACTGCTCAAATGCAATATAACCAAATTAATGAGTTTGTATAAAATATCAAATTGATCTACATATTGAATTGCCTTAAGAAGTGGTCAACTTAAAAGTCGGTCGCCTTAAAAGGCGGGTCAGCCTAGTTACTACTATAAGAGGTTGTGTGTGTATTTCCCAACTGATGGTGATGAATCACACTCTTGGCTTGATATTTTTGTGAGGGTAATGTAGGCAGTAGTGTTTCAGGGGTCATTTTGGGATTGTTTATGCATTGCATCTACACAGTGGGATATGTTATGGCTCTCTGTAGCTTTCACTGAAAATGAATGACTGGGTGCTTTATATTCTTTCTTACTTAAAGATTTTTTTTTTATTTCTGATTTTTGTTGCAGTGCATTTATGCAGTTTATTAAATAAACATATTAGTTTATAAGATTAAATGCCTAAATAAGTCAATGCATTTATCATCTAACAAAACTGCAATGTTAGTATAAAAGTATAATTAAGCTATGTTATGTATACCTATAGGATTTCCTTTGTGTCCTGAGGTTTTTGCAGTCAGTGAATTCTTCCATGCATTCTCCATCTGAGCTAGTCAGGTCAGGTCAGGTCAGGCTGAGGAGCATGCACTGGTACAGTGGGTTGCTTCACCAATCACATGACAAAACAGCTCAAGATTCTGGTTGGCAATCCCCCAGGCAGACACGTTGTTCAGTCCCACCCTCCATGAAATGACGATCTATCTGCTGCAGCCAGGTGTTATATGGGCATCCCTTTGGCCTGGTCCAACTGCTCGGGCCCTCAACAATGAGGATCCTGTGAGCCGGAATCACCCTTGGAGAATTGCGCCACATGGCCATAGTGCTGTAACTGACACTGTCTCACAATACAAGTAATGTGCCTCATTCAGGGCATCATGAGCAATTGCTCATTCGACACAAAGTCAAACCAGCAGTACCGAAAGATTCACTGAAAAGACACAGCACCAAAGGAGTCCAGTCTTCGTTTCAGGTCTCTGGATAATGTCCATGTCTCACAACAATATGGCAAAACAGGAAGCGCCAAAACTCTAAAAACCTGGATCTTCATCCTTTTGCATATATATCGGGAACGACACACACCCCTTTTCAGCAACCTCAGACCCCCCATGCACTCCCAATCCATCTAGTGACTCCATAGGAAGAGTCACCAGAAACATGAATGTCGCTGACACTCTCTCCACAGACAGACAACAACAACAACAACATTTATTTATATAGCACATTTTCATACAAACAGTAGCTCAAAGTGCTTTACATATTAAAGAATAGAAAAATGAAAGACACAATTATAAAACAAAATAAATCAACATTAACATCGAATAAGAGTAAGGTTCAATGGCCAGGGGACAGAAAAACAAAAACTCCAGACGGCTGGAGAAAAAATAAAATCTGTAGGGATTCCAGACCATGAGACCGCCCAGTCCCTCTGGGCATTCTACCTAACATAAATGAAACAGTCCTCTTTGGATTTAGGATTCTCACGGAAGGGCTTGATGATGATGATGGTCACGTAGACTTCTTCCTTTTAATCCATCCATCATTGTTGGAGCATCATGAAGCTTTGAGTAGGTGGAGGTGGCGCAGGCCACCACCACAAAGAAACCGGGAAAAGAAACAGAAAAGAGAGTAGGGGTCAGTACCGATTTTAGAGCCACCATGAATAGTTATTATGATGAATTGAACATACAGAGTATCAGGATTAAGTTAAATTAAGATTAAAATGAAGTTATAAAAGGCCATGTTAAAGTAATGTGTTTTCAGCAGTGTTTTAAAGTGCTCTACTGTATCAGCCTGGCGAATTCCTATTGGCAGGCTATTCCAGATTTTAGGTGCATAACAGCAGAAGGCACCTCACCACTTCTTTTAAGTTTTGTTCTTGGAATTCTAAGGAGACACTCATTTGAGGATCTGAGGTTACGATTTGGAATATAAGGTGTCAGACATTCCGATATATAAGATGGGGCGAGATTATTTAAGGCTTTATAAACCATAAGCAGAATTTTAAAGTCAATTCTGAATGACACAGGTAACCAGTGTAGTGACTAAGACTGGTGTGATGTGTTCTGATTTTCTTTTCCTAGTTAGGATTCTAGCAGCTGCATTCTGCACTAGTTGCAAACGATTTATATCTTTTTTGGGTAGTCCAGAGAGGAGTGCATTACAGTAATCTAGTCGACTGAAAACAAACGCGTGAACTAATTTCTCAGCATCTTTCAGTGATATAAGAGGTCTAACTTTACTTATGTTTCTTAAGTGAAAAATGCTGTCCTAATGATCTGATTAATATGTGATTTAAAATTCAGATTACAGTCAACAATCACCCCTAAGCTTTTACCTCCGTCTTGACTTTTAATCCTAATGTATCCAGTTTATTTCTAATAGCCTCATTGTATCTATTATTGCTGATCACTAAAATTTCAGTTTTCTTTATTTAACTTGAGAAAATTACTATTCATCCATTCTGAGATACTAGTCAGACATTCTGTTAGTGAATCAATAGAATCAGGGTCATCAGGAGCTATTGATAAGTACAGCTGTGTGTCATCAGCATAGCTGTGGTAGCTCACATTGTGCCCTGAGATAATCTGACCTAACGGAAGCATGTAGATTGAGAATAACAGCGGACCCAGGATAGAGCCTTGTGGAACACCATATTGGATATCATGTGTCTTCGAGTTGTAATTCCCACAACTAACAAAATATTTTCTCCCTGTCAGGTAGGATTCAAACCAATTTAAGACACTGCCAGAGAGGCCCACCCATTGACTAAGGCGATTTCTAAGAATGTTGTGATCAATGGTGTCAAATGCAGCACTCAGATCTAAGAGGATGAGAACAGATAAATGGCCTCTGTCTGCATTTACCCGCAAGTCATTTACTACTTTAACGAGTGCAGTTTCTGTGCTGTGATTTGTTCTAAAACCCGACTGAAATTTATCAAGAATAGCATGTTTATTTAGGTGGTCATTTAACTGCATAATGACTGCCTTCTCCAGAACTTTACTTAAGAAAGGCAGGTTAGAGATGGGTCTAAAATTTTCAAGAGCTGAGGGGTCGAGATTATGTTTCTTAAGTAGGGGTTTAACTACAGCAGTCTTAAGACAGTCTGGGAAGACCCCAGTATATAGACGCATTGCTAATGGCTGCGCTCAAGATGTCATTAAAGGCCTGAATCTTGGTTTTAATCCAAGACACTCGCAAGCCCAGACACAAAGACTCCTCACTCTGTCTGAGCCCCGATCAGAGCCTCCATTGCCTCCACGAAGATCACAGCATTGTCAGCAATGTCTAGATAAGTGAATCTTTCTCCATCAACAGATGCCACACAGTCACTGGACCCCATGACCTTACCCAACACTCAGTCCATGAAAGCATTGAACAGAGTAGGAGCAGGAACATACCCCTGATGAACCCCAGAATCAACAGGGAAAAACTCAGAGGTTCTGCCTCCCCTCTGCACAGCACTCACAGTACCAGTGTACGGGCCGGCCATGATATCCAACAACTTTGAAGGGATCCCACAAAGTCTCAGGATATCCCACAAGGTAGCTCAATCAACTGAGTCAAACACTTTACAAAATTTGACAAAGGCTGCAAAGAAACTCTGCTGATATTCATGTTTGTATTCCATGAGAACACTCAGTGCCAGGATGTGGTCGATGACAGACTTCTTAGGTGTAAAACCAGACTGCTCCGATCACTTGTAGGTGAGCCAGTGATCACAGATCCTATTGAGGAGGACCCTAGCCAGTACCTTACCCGGCACCAAGAGCAGTGTTATCCTCCTGTAGTTACCGCAATCCAGGTGATCACTCTTTCCTTTCCAGATAGGAACGACAAGACAAGATCATCTGAGCTAGCTTACTTTAAATTTAGGAATCATGGAGGGGTGTCAAACTGTTCAGATGAACTGAGGTTATTAGAAAACCAAAAATAATAAAACAACAATTCTCCTTTATATAAGGTAATTAGAGCTCTTTTTGTGGTGCAGTAATTATCTCTGCTGCTTCATGGCCTCAAAGACACAATTTCTCTCTATGCACTGGTTTATGTTTTTTTTTTATTGTGAGTGACAGTATTTACCAGCAACAGACAGATGCAATATCTAGCATCCGTGTCAGGTTTGTAGCTGTTGTTGCTAGAATAAGATCTAGCTCTTTATTTCCCCATAATCCTCTAACAGTCTATGCCATCTTGATGATGGATGAATTTAATAGCGAACATCCAGTCATATCTTGTACCCATTCTTGTACCTGAAAAAGGTCTGGGGATGGCCACTCCGTATACTTTACAAAAAGGCAGTCAAAATGAAAAAACGTCTTTGCATACACAAGCTAAAGACAGAACTGATTAACATGATGAAAATGGGTTATAAATATTGTGGAAGACAGGAAAAGGTGGAGTCAGGGATGCTGGAGTAGGAACTGATGTGGCAGGTAGATGGATTCTAGGTACAGGAAGTGACGTCATCACATGGGGCAGGAAGTTACATCATTAGTGGGTTGACCAGTAGTGAAGTCACGGTCTTGACTTGACTTCTTTTGGCTGCTTCTATTAGGGGTTGCCACAGCAGATCATCTTCTCCCATATCTTTTTGTCCTCTGCATCTTGTCCTGTTAAACCCATCACCTGCATATCCTCTATCACCACATCCATAAACCTTCTCTTAGGCCTTCCTCTTTTCCTCTTCCCCGGCAGTTTTATCCTTAACATCCTTCTCCCAATATACTTAGCATCTCTCCTCTGCACATGTCCAAAGCAACGTAATCTTGCCTCTCTGACTTTGTCTCCCAACCATCCAACGAGGTGACCCTCTAATGTACTCATTTCTAAACCTGTCTATCCATAGCCCTGAGGAGAGCCGGTGCTGATGCTAACGCCATCCAACCTCTGCTCCTTAGGGACAAGCTGACAGAGAGGGGAGTAGATTCATACCTGGTGGCATGGATCGTGGACTATCTTACAGACAGACCTCAGTATGTGCAGCTTGGGAACTGCAGGTCTGACATTGTGGTCAGCAACACAGGAACGCTGCAGGAGACTGCACTTTCTCCAATCCTGTTCAGCCTATATATATCGGACTTCCAATACAACTCAGAGTCCTGCCATGTGCAAAATTTTGCTGACGACACTGCTATCGTGGGTTGCATCAGGAGTGGGCAGGAGGAGGAGTATAGGAACCTAATCAAGGACTTTGTTAAATGGTGCAACTCAAACCATTTATACCTGAACACTAGCAAAACCAAGGAGCTGGTGGTGGATTTTAGGAGACCCAGGCCCCTCCTGGACCCTGTGATTATCAGAGGCAACTGTGTGCGGAGGGTACAGACCTATAAATACCTGGGAGTGCAGCTGGATGATAAATTGGACTGGACTGTGAGGGCCCAACCTAACCCTTTGTGTGCGGTCTGTCAGGAAGTCTTTAATCCATATACAGGTGGAATGTGCATAGCTCTCCTGGTGCTCCAGACAGGACAGGGCAACATGGAGAGCAGCAGCAACAGCGTCCTCAGTAGATCTGTTAGCCCTGTAAGCAAATTGGTGTGCATCAATGGTGGGAGGGATGAAGGACATGATATGACTGCGGACCAGTCTCTCAAAACACTTTATCAGCACTAATCATCACCTCCCTTCTTAACCTATCTTCTACTACTTTTTCCCATAAATTCAGGCTGTGGCTCATCAATTTTATCCCCCTGTAGTTACTACAGTCCTGTACATCCCCTTTATTCTTAAATATCGGCACCAGAACACTTCTTCTCCACTCCTCAGGCATCCTCTCATTTTCCAAGATTCTATTAAACAATCTGGTTAAAAACTCCACTGCTATCTCTCTTAAACAACCCCATGCTTCCACAGGTATGTCATCTGGACCAATGGCCTTTCCAATTTTCATCCTCTTCATAGCTGTCCTTACTTCTGATCCTTACTTCTACTCCTTGCTAATCCTTTGCACTTCCTGATTCACTAACTCCACATCATCCAACATCTCCTCTCTCTCATTCTCTTCATTCATCAGCCTCTCAAAGTACTCTTTCAAACTGCTCAACACACTTCCCTCACTTGGTAATACGTTTTCATCTTTATCCTTTATCACCCTATCCTGCTGCACATCCTTCCCAGCTCAGTCCCTCTGTCTAGCCAATCGGTACAGATCCTTTTCTCCCTCCTTAGTGTCCAACCTCTCATACAACTCATCATACGCCTTTTCTTTAGCCTTTGCCACCTGTCTCTTCACCATATGCCTTTATCTCCTTGTACTTTTGTCTACTTTCTGCATCTCTCTGACTATCCCACTTCTTCTTTGCCATCCTCTTCCTCTATATACTCTCCTGTACTTCCCCATTTCACCACAAGGTTTCCTTTTCCTCCTTCCTCTGTCCAGATGTCATACCAAGCACCCTTTTTGCTGTCATCCTTACTACATCTGCTGTAGTTTCCCAACTGTCTTGTAACTCTTCACTACCACCCACTGCCTGTCTCACCTTCTCTCTAAACTCAACCTTGCAGTCTTCCTTTTTCAACTTCCACCATTTAAATCTTGGCTCTGCCCTCACTCTCTTCCTCTTATTGATCTCCAGCATCATCCTACAGACCATCATCCTATGCTGCTTAACTACACTTTCCCCTGCCACCACTTTACAGTCTTAAATCTCATTCAGATTGACTCTTCTGCATAGGATGTAATCTGCTTTTGTGCATCTTCCTCCACTCTTGTACACAACCCTATGTTCCTCCCTCTTCTTAAAATACGCATTAACCACAGCCATCCTTTTGGCAAAATCCACTATCATCTGAACGTCTTCATTCCTCTCCTTGACACCATACCTAACCATCACCTCCTCATCTCCTCTGTTCCCTTCACTAACATGTCCATTGAAATCCGTTCCAATCACCACTTTCTGTCCCTTGGGTACACTGTTCTTCACTTCATCCAACTCACTCCAAAAATCTTCTTTCTCCTCCATCACACACCCAGCATGTGGGGCATATGCACTAACATCATTCATCATCACACCTCCAATTTCCAGCTTCATAATCATTACTCTGTCTGACACTCTTTTCACCTCCAAAATACTCATGACATACTGTTCCTTCGGAATACCTACTACCCCATTTCTCCTCCCTTCCACACCATGATAGAACAGTTTGAATCCACCTGGCCTTACTCTCCTTCCATTTAGTCTCTTGCACGCACAATATATCAATCTTCCTTCTCTCCATCATATCTGCTAACTCTCTCCCCTTACCAGTCATACTGCCAACATTCAAAGTTCCTAACCTCAGTTCCACTCTCTTTACCTTCCTTTTCTCTTCCTGCCTCCAGACACATCTCCCCTTCTTCTTCTTCAGCCAACGTAGCTAATTTCCGCCAACACCCTGTTGGCTAACAATACTGGTGGCGGTCGTTGTTAACCTGGGGCTTGACCGATCCGGTATTTAAATTTGTATCAATGTCCTCATATTGATTTGGCAAAGTTTTACACTGGATGCCCTTCCTGATGTATCCCTCCCCATTTATTCTGGCTTGGGACTGGTATGAAGAAACACAATGGTTTTGCATCCCCTGTGGCTGGTTTTTTGGTCTTTGGCTTCACTGCAGAGGGACAAAAGGAGAAAGGATCAGATAATAACATCAAAACCTGATTAGGCTGAGTAGAGATAGACGGAAACACACATACAGTATGTAGAACACTGTAGCTACTGGGCTCCACAGGTCAGAGAAGTACCCTGTCTTCTACAATTTTTTTCTGTCATTTTAACTATTGCATCACTATATAGTATGAAATAACAACAGTAAAAAAAGTTTAGACAAGTATTGTGCTCTATGGATAAACAATGTGTTAAAATGCTGTGGCTATTTTGCTATGGTATGTTGGCATGTCCAATTACACAGTAATGTTAAATTTCTTTAGTTATCCATTTAGACATGCAGCAGGAAGGTGGATATTGAGCGGTCTCATCTGTGCATGTACTGGTTTTGTTTGGGCAGATTTGTTGATTTTGAGTATTGAAATCTGCATCTCCTTTGGCTCTTTGTTCGTCTCTGTTAACGGCAGTTCTTTGATGGAGTGTGACACACTATTTACTTCAAATGCATATTTTCTTGTTTACATTTGCATATATAATGAATATAGCCACCACTTCTTTAAAACTTACATCGACTGCTATACTATTAGTGTAATGATGAACAATAGAGAGCACACACAGAACATGCAAAAACATATTGTTCATGTTTACCACTCATCCATTGATGTCTTCAAATACCAATGTGTTCTGTGATGCCACAGTGTGGCTTTTGCCTTGCCCTATGTTATTTTTATTTTTAAAACATTTAAAAAAAATGTGCAATGTGCTCTCCGAACATGCAACACACATTTTTTAAGAGATAATTCGACTGTACAGTGTAAACAGAAGGTTAATGAGAGTACCACTGCTCTTTACAGTTCAAAATCACTACCCCTAATTTGAGCTCTGCCTTCATGAGGCATTGGATTGAATCAGAAATGTGACACTCAGTGAGCCTTCTAATTGTTCCCACACAGGTTTAAGTGAAATTCACTCATTGTTGTCTTCAGAGGTATATATTATACATCTGGTTTCACTGAGACTGCTGGGCCCTCAGCTTCATTTCAATTAACGCAATCACCTAGACTATGGTGACAATAATTATGACAACCTTACTTTAATTTAATATTAATTAGGAGCCTTAATCAACATAAATACCTAGATTAATACACGCAAAAATAACAAAAAAGGATAAAAACAAAATATTGCTAGGAATATTTACTCATAAAGAACTTGTTATCAATTAAGCAATAGCTATTAATCTCAATTAACATGAATCCAAGCACGGAAACAAAGCAATTCAGATTGCCAGCTTAAAAAAAAACTATTTACCTCAGAAATAATTAGTCAAGGTAATGTACCTGAATACCAATCAATTAGCACTTTAGTCATTTAAAGTCAAAACATGGAGTGCTTGTGCGTCCTTTATGAACAGAAGGGTTCCTCTCAATACCAGTTGAAAAAAAGGCCCTTAACAAATTAGAGATGAGTAGCAATGAACGAAACTTAAAGATATACTCTAAACTAAATGATCATAGGGTCAATTTTGTACAAAAATGCATAAACAGAAAAGATTCTCTGCAAAAAGAATAAGTACTGAGATGTATTCTTGATATCATTTTCATGATAATAGGAATTAAAGCATGTTATTAAACATGGGATCACAGTGGCACAGTGATAGTAACGAGATGGAGCCCCATCCAGTGTTTGTTCCTGCCTCACGCAAGATGCTTGCTGCGCTGTGTGCGACCTTTGATGAAATAATTTATTGCAGCAGTACTGCCTCTTTCAAACATACTACAGAAACCTCCAATTCCTGTTCTTCCTTTTCTTTCTCCACGTACCCAATTGCCACAGAATCAGCTCAGTAATAGATGTTAAGCCATCTGTAAGCTTAGAATGATGATTTTTCAAAACATTTAAAGAACATTGAAATATCTTCGTAGTACATCTTTAATTATTCTACCCATCTATCCATCCAGGGTTGCACCAGCCCCAGCAAGAAAACAGCGCAAGGCAGGAACAATCCCTGAATGAGATGCCAGCTCATCGCTAGCACTGCGACACAGTGTCCTCACATGTTAAATTATTAACAATATAGATTATTTAAAGAATGTTAACATTTTATCTGTATAATGTAATAAACATACAGGTAAAATCCATTACAACGAATATCTTTACAACGAAATTTTCATTACAAAGAAATATTTTTATGGTCCCAACAATTTCCCGATATGACACGAGTCTATAGAAATCTCGTTACTACGAAGTACATTCAGCAGATACTTTCATTACAATGAAGTGCACAAAAGACCTTGAAATACCTGAATGAATCATCCTCAGAGCAGTTAGTTCTGTGGTCACAGCTCAGTTGTGCACAACGATCCCCAAACAGAAACACTGTAATTTTTTTTCTTTCTTCGAATTTTCCTTGTACGTTTTTTTTTTTTTGCATTTTTTGTTTCCTGCGGTTTTCAGTGATAACTTTTGCTTATTGCTCGTCAACATTTGAAAAACATCCTTTGGAATTTAACTCATTGTCACCCTCCTATAGAAACGTCAGACACGAAAAAATGATAACAGTTCATATCAGAAAAAAAAAACTTACATTTTCTGCAGCTTTCAATTGCTGCAAAAAGTTAAGACAAATTTGCCAGTGAATTCAGAATTTCGCAATCGACACTGTAAACTTTCTTGAAAGAGCAAAAAAAGAAAAAAAATCTCGGGTTGCAAACTTATGTGAACTGCTGCATTTGAAGACGTCGAAAAAGCATTTTTTATGTGGTACAGTGATGCTCGTTCAAGAAACATTCCTATTAATGTTGCACTCATTCAAGAAAATGTCAGGTTTGTAAACTCTCTTGGGACCTCCCCCAACTAGACAACATGCCGAAAAGCGTCCCAAAGTTCTATCTTTGTGTCTGTACGGGGAAAAAGTAGGCTCACAGCTATGCTGCGTCTCTCTGCCAAAGTAAATAGAAAAGATCTCGATGGGTGATACAAGGTTAGGAGCACGTACATTGTAAATGCAGATAACAGGATTACTTGGTCACTGACCTGGCCACGACCCTGCCTGACTGCTGTGTCTGTGTATAGCCTGAGTGGCAGTTCATGCTACAATAAATAACTGTGCCATTCCTGTTTCAAGCTGAATAAAGCTGGTTTTGCTAAAGTACTGAGACTAAGCCTCGTGTTTTGGGGTGCAAGACAGGGACTTATAGTGCGACCCCAATCTTTTATGATTTGCTTCTGTGGTGCTTCACTGCACCACTGTGATCCTGCTATTTCCCTGCCCCTGAAATGGACAAACAATCTTCCACAGATGCTGTAATCGCACTTCGGGATGCACATCAGCACGTCGTTCCTGTTGGGTGGGGAGTTGGGGGGATCCCAAAAGTGTTCAGAAACCTCACAATATGAAGAAGAAGAAAAGGATGATTCAGCTTCTGATTGATAACTGTGCTGCACACAACATGCTTCCACATTTCGATAATGTTTGCGCTGAGTTCCTCCCACCCAATTGCACAGCAATGCTTCAGCAATTGGATTTAGGTATCATTCTCACCCTGAAAGTGTATTATGGCAAGGAAATGCTGAGAAAAATTCTCATCAGCATAATTTGTAGGCAGGAGGAGATTAAAATTAACGTGAAAGAAGCTACTGAAATGATTGCAAATGCCTGGACGCAAGTTAAAGAAAGCACTACAGTAACAAATGCAGAATGTCATTACAACAAAATTTCCATTACAATGAAATATTTTTTAGGTCCCTGGGAGTTCGTTGTATGTTATTGATGTGTTAGTCACAGATTTTCATAACAGAGAAAGAGGTGAGTCCAAGTTTCTGAGAAAATCAGCTTTATTCTTGTGAGCACAGGAACATTCTTAAAGTATTTATTCAAAAGGGATCTATCACTTAAGCAGAGACAGCATAGAAGTAGTGATGATGATGTCATCCGGCATTCGCTTCCTTCTCAGATTATAAGAACAGATTGCCTTCCTGCACAAGAAAGAAGACAGAAAGTGAGCACACAGCCAGGTCATCGGCTATCGTTAAGCTTTCCTTGTGTCAACCAATGGGCAACAGACATGTCATGTGGTGAGCCAGAGAACTTGTAGTTGAAGCGGCAGCAGACAGTGCAGTTGGGAGTTGTCGAGTACAGTGGGGTGGTGCCAGGCTCTCCAAGGCACCAAAGGACTCCAAAAAAAAGTGACATGTCACTTAAATCCTCAATCACTTGAACAAGTTGCTGCATGTTTTTTATATTTGTGTCATTTTCTCCTGCATCAAATTTGAAAATATTCTGTTCAATAACTATATCTTATGTACTATACTGTTAGAGACTACAAGCTTGCAAAGTAAGGTTTTGTGGCATTGAATTTTATCCTGTCCTAAGTGTGTTAAAGATGATGATAGAGAAGCTGTGGGATTTCTATTATAGAGAGAGAGACAGATAAAGGAAATAAATAGAGGAGCTGGCAAAATGCTGCAAGATCTGCAAGCTAAATTTTCAAAATAATGTCTATTGCTAAAAATCCTGAGGTTATTTCACCATTTCAAGAGAAAGGTCAGAAAGGACTTGTCAATGACCATTACTCTCCACCAGGCAGGTAGGGAAAAATGCACTTTGTTTTTCTCTGAGGAATGGAACTGGAAATCCTATTTAAAGTATAGGAGCTATGTAAGATATTTCATCTTTTAAAAAACTACTGAGTGCTCTGCAGTATAGGATGCATTGTAGAGCTTCTCCTCTGTGTTCTGGGGGTCAGGGAAAGGCATAAGGTGCCAGCATCTGAGCAGGTAGCCACTGTCACCTGGTACATGTAATGACATGATTGCTGTTACAATAAATAGTATAGGCTGTATGAAAACTGAGGGATTAGCCAGTAACCTTACCAATAACCCATTCAGCAGCTACAGTATCATGACACCTGCCAATGGTACTTTGCTTCAAAATAAACGAATCATAGGTTGACCCAGGCCACCAAGCCAAAATGTTTGTTAACTGTCATCTTGTCATTACAGATGACTTCTGCAGTAATGAAATGTTACAGCTTACAGGTAACCCAAGCAGCTTCATTCTCATTAGATGCCCTTATTTTAATATGTGTGCAGGAAAGTGCAGTTCTCCCATTACATTAGAAAAACTGGACACTGTTGCAAACTGCCTTTTTATGTTGGCAAAATGTGTTTTGTTTCAAGTATGTACATGTACACCATACAAAAACTAAGTGTAGCACCTCATCAGTCAGTTAAGGCTTATAGCACAGTGGGCATGATGGAGTGAAGATTGGCTGAGATATTTCTGACTTGTAGGTAAGTTCACTAAGAAGTGACAAAAGCAGAATATTTAAACTGATGAAAAACAATCTCTTCAATGCAATTATGGAGTATTGGCTTTCTAAAAGGAACTAAAATATCATCTGTACATCATGTTCATCACTTTTAAAGTTTTAAATTTGTCACGCCGATGCACATTATAATAATGGCTTAGTGAAATGAAATACTACACACTTAAGTCATCACTTAGCTGGTTTGGCTGGATTTCTCTATTTGATCAAGGGTGTCATCAATTCCCACTTTCTCCAAAATGTTGTATGCATTTGGGTCAGAGTTGCCATAAATAAGCACAATTTCTCCCATCAAGTTTTCTTTTATAAATCCTGACTTTTACATGGTAAGTTGTGTATTTACATTTTTGGCCGCTTTTGTATGCATACACATGATCCTTTTAGAGTAGATTGATTAGCTTTTCATTAAATAATACTATATATACTGTTTTCATAATGACTGTTTTGCATCCAAACTCTCTACATCACCGTTTCTCAACCTTTAAGTACTGTATTTGCAACCTGAGTTTTCATAACAGTTTTAATTGTGCCCCCCTAACATTTTTTTGAAATGTAGATGCATATTTTATTATACCTACTTAACTTTTATCGACATTTATCTAACTCTAGATTTATTGTTCTAGTATCAGAATGTAGTTTAAGTTAATTTGTTTTGGTTTCAACAGATTTTTTTTCATATTTTTGATTCTTGTTTTCTTTTTTCACATCTTCGTGCCCCCTACATCTTTTTTTCCACCAATCTGTTTCCTCTCGTCTCCACAGGTTTCTATATACATACCAGGCAGGGATAACTGCACAAACTAGCATATTGTTCTTCTTCTTTGACATCATTTGAATAATTCAGATATGTTCTTCACTTATAACAATGTGAAGTAGCACAGTAACTAGCATTGGTGTGTTAGGTTGTATATGTCTGACAATAATGTTTTAATTCGTTTGTGAAGGTGGGGCACATTTAGCACAGAGATCTGTACACACTTATATCAGATTGGGATTATTCGCAAAACGAATTTAAACAGTACAAAAATTTTAAAATCTGATTATGAGGCAAAACTCAAAACAGAGTTTCTTTTAGCTCATATAGACATAAAAGACTTTGCATTTGTTCAGACAAGAACATTTTTTCAGCCAACAACAGCAACTAAAACATTAAATGCGGAAAACACTAAATATTGCAACCTTAAATTGGTGTTTTTCTGTATTTTGAAAGTGAGTAAATGGAAAAGCCACCCCACCAACAGAGAAGGCAAAAATATGCAAAATCAGGCCAAGAGAAGCAGCATGGGGATTGCTTGCTTTGCATATTTCTAATTTCTGTTCCTCTTCTTCATGTTTAAATTAAATACCAAACATTTTTGATGTATCCTGAGTCTTAACTGTTATTTTAGATTTTAAGAGATGTCAGTATGTTATGCTTCTTGTTACAACAAAAATATTTTTTTTTGTAAGAATTACATAAAACCCCTTGAGTTCTGCTTGTAAAACCATAAGGTGAAATGAAGCTGTTCTGTGGACTATGCGTGATTGTCATATTTGTCACATTTTCTCCAGCCTTTGGATTTTTTTGTTTTTTCTGTCCACCCTGGCCATCGGACCTTACTCTTATTCTATGTTAATTAATGTTGACTTATGTTTATCTTTTATTGTGTCTTTTTTCTCTATTCATTTTGTAAAGCACTTTGAGCTACATTTTTGTATGAATATGTGCTATATAAATAAATGTTGATTGATTGATTGATTGATTGTCATATGAACCAGATGTCATTCCCAACAGGTGACACTGTCATGGGTTTAGTGTTGCCAGGTACCATGATAATGAAGTTTTTTGCTCACAGTATATACCCTACCAATATTAATATTAGTTACAAAAAATGATGAGCCTACATATCCCTAGGGGAATCGACTGTTGAGTTAACCTAACATGGATCATTTTCCACTTACCAATAGTCTTTCCAAGCTGATGATAAACTTTTATAACTGCTAATGTCAATAGTTCTTCCAGCCTCTGTATTTGACTTCATATGAAAAGTTTTCAGAAGTCTACATTTAAATTTATTTTCTTGGCAGATGATTTTATCCAAAACGACTTACAAAAGAGGAAAACATAATCAAGTAACATTAGACCAGGGTCAGTTTGTTCAGCAAGTGTAGTAAGACATGTATCAAAAAGTTGATTGCCATAAGTGAAAAGATGGAATACCTAATAAATATGCAATCATTTCATTAACTAATACATATTACAATCAAAAAAGCAATTAACAAAAAAGCAAAACTAATACATATTACAATTACAAAAGCAATTAAACTAAGGCTAACAATAAATTAACCAACAATGTAAAATAATACAGTGGATTTTTTTTCCTATCAATTAGACAGATATTCGCAGAACAAATGGGTTTTCAATTGCTTCTAAAATATATTTAGGGAGTCAGTAGTTCAGATGGAGGTGGGCGGCTCGTTCCACCAGATAGAAATTACACAGAAAAAGATTCTGGATTGAGACTTGAGACAGCATCACCAGACGCTGTTTCATGGCACACCTGAGTGGGCAAGAAGTATAGTACTTCACCAGTGTCTCCACTTACTCAGGTGCTGACCCATTGACACTCTTTAGGCAAGCATCTGGGATCTGAACTTAATACGAGCTGCTACAAGGAGCTAATGTAGTGACCCAAAGAGAGGAGTGACATGTGCCTGTCTCAGCTGGTTAAATACAAGATGGGCTACTGCATTCTGGACCATCTGCAACAGCTTCATAGCACATGTGGGTACTCCTGCTAGAAGTAAAATGCAGTAGAGCAGATAAGACAAGACCAAAACCTGGACCAGAGGTTGTGCTGCATATTCTGTCAGGTAAGGTCTGATCTTGTGGATGTTCTACAGAGTGAACCTGCATGAATGAGAAACAGTAGAAATGTGGTCAGAAAAAAGTAGCTGTTCATCAATCACCACTCCAAGGTTGCATACTGACTTGGCAGTTGTTAGTGGCAAAGAGCCAAGCTGTGCAGAGATGGGGAGTTCACAAGAAGCTTGTTTTTTGTCAGGCTCAGCTGTAAATGATGGTCCTTCATCCAGGTTGTCTAAACAAGTTTAAACAAACATTAGATTTATTGCATATGAAGAAGCAAATATCTATTATTTTTTGCCTTCAATATGTAAATGAAAATAATCCAGAACATCTTTTCAAAAAATCTGTAGCTACCACAACCATATGAGGAACAATATAAAAATGTAAAAACAGTATAAAATAGAAAGTAAAGGGCCCATATGAAACTCGAGGGGGCTGCAGCCAGCAAATGGACACAGTGAAAAATAAATAAATAAAAGTAAGGAAATCAACTACAGACCATCCACTTAACCAACTAGAATGGAATTACAGTAGATAACCATTTCTTGATCCATCAATTTGTGTCACGGATAGCTCAAGAAGAATAAAATTTAGAACAGATGATTTCCAAGTGTCAACAGAAAAAGAGATGGGAATATTCCAGCAAGAGGCCAGTGCCAACTTGATGATGATGGTACCTGGAAAGTATTTCTCCTAATGTTTTGAAAAGGGAGAAAGCGCAGTAAGATCCAGGAGAAGAAAGGAAGGACGAAATGGAGTGAGAAAGGAGTTTGGACTGAGAGAGGAATCGAAAAAGAGTTTGAAACCAATAGGGAGCTATGGTTCCAAAGCATGTGTAGGAAAGTTTTGGGAACATTTTACGGAGCAGTAATGATAAAAGGAGTTGGTCAATAAATTCATTGCAAAATGTTTATGAGAGCTATCAACAACAAACAAAATTAAACTTAGTGTTGTGGTGATTAGGGTTCTTGGAAGACAGCATTTTTTTTTAAATGGTATTCAAAAATATAGTGATGGAGCATGAGAGGTCACATTACCTCATTAAGTCAGAAGGTAAGGGCTTGTAGGACTCTTTGCTCAAAGTTGCAAACAGAGTGACATCTAGATTTTAACGTAAGGAGAAAAAAAAGAGAAAAGACAGAAATGGGTGTAAGCAACATGCAATTGACTGTGACTGTGAAACATAAAGGAAGAAAGAGATGAAGAACTTCACCATCAGTGCCTGGAATCTCCAGAGTGCTGAAACATAAAAAACATTTCCTAATGCTTTAAATGAGGGATAACAAATTCATATTTTTGATAGGCATCTGTATAGCAAAATGCATCAATGTACCGCAAATTTGTGGATATTTAAAATATCAGAGTAGATTTGAAATTTAAGAGAAAAAAAAATTAATTTCAGATTGATAGGGATTTTAAAGGAGTTGATGAGCTGTTGAAGAAATGTTTCAATTTACTTTCAACTATGCCTAGGCAAACTTCAAAAGTCTTAACATTAGGTGGGCTTATTTTTTTGTGCAGAAAACAGTAGGTCAGTGTTAAATTGCTTATCCGTTGTTCAGATACATTTTTTGATTTCTTTAAATAACTGATATAAGCTTCCAGTAAAGCCTAACATTTCTGTTCCTAACCAGAAAAAAGAAAGCAAGAATTTATTTGTAATGATTTTCATAACTGAATTATTCCTTTACTTTTTACAACAGCTGCTTGATTTTTTTTTTTAACAGATTGAGATGTATGACTTGATAAACGATTGTACAGACTAAGAAAGATACAGCATTTAGCTAACATCTGGGAGAATAAAACCAAAGTGTTGTTTAATATGCCAGATATCAACTACAGTTGGTCAAAAGGATTATCTGTTATAGAAAGTAAATTTTCATTGAGAATATCTTTGATATTATCATGAGAAACAACAATAGTCTGAATTAAAATATTCAATCTAATTCCAGGTTTTTACCAATAGGCACTTTTAGCAACAAGTTTTCCAACACCCCATATACCCTCATGATCATAAACCTGTCCATTTAAACCTAAATAAAAAGCTATTTAAACAAAAATGAGAGAGTGTAGGGCATAATCTGAGCTGGGACCTCATGTATAAAATTGTCTTACACTCATAAACATGCATAAGCTAATTCTTACACAAAAGTTGTGATTTATAAAGCATAAACTTGGTTTTGAAACTGAAAAAGTTATGGAAAGTTTTGACAATTCATAAGTTCTATGCAGACATTTTTTGTGTAGGCATTTTAGTTACTCCAGGTGGCAGGACAATGAAGTGAACAGAAAATATTATTTCTTTGCGCATTTCAGTCAGACACATTGTTATGTCTGGCCATTTATTCATCAATCCATTTCTAAATCTGGTTGTTAGAACCTGCAACAAAATAGGTGTCACAAAATTTTGGCGTGATGGACTCTGTAATGTAAGCTCCAATTCAGAACACAACTCTGAAAAGATACCTCTAGGATGACTAAATCGACAAGCCAGTCATCACAAAAAGGACACAATTAATATTAATGATTATTAAATGACATAAAGCATTGTATTTTTAATGTCTATGTATTTTAAATGTGGTAAAATAAGGACTTGCTTATTCTAAAACGTTAGAAAATTTATGCAGAGCATAATAATCAGGTGTGACATAGTTAACTGATTTGAAAGCTGGAGCGTTATCTGTTATTTATTAGTTTAGTTAAAGAGACAGATATCACATTTTTGTTTTTTTAAATATTTAATAACTGGGATAAAGTGTGAGTTGTGATGGAGATTTGTTCATAGAGCCACACCTTTGTTTGCAAAGGCAGGCATAAGCCACAGCCACACACACTGCAGTTGAATAATTTTTGCTGACTGCTGAGGATATGTGTACCAACAAGAGTGGCTATCAGATCTGTAGAAGAGGAAAATACTGTTGACAACACATTTAAGATGAATAGCCTCTCTGAAGCTAAATATGAAACTGTAAACTAACACGTAATTGAAATTGTACGGAATATTTCTCTAGCTGTTTTAAGGATTGGTGACATGTGAGTAAGAGTTGCTTTGGGCAGAACAGATTATAGTACAGTATTCATTGATTCATTCATCCTGTAAACCCATTTATCCAGAGCACAGGGCAGCTGGAGTCCATCCTAACCAGCAATGGGTGTAGGCAGGAACAAAATTTCGACACAGTGCCAGCCCATTGCATAGTGAACACACAAAACATCAGGGGGTAAATTAGCATGGATTTGGACTATGGGAGGAAATTGGAGCTAACTGACTCAGACCTTTATGCAGAGTCCAAGCTGAGAGCACCTGTGCATGACCCCCTAGACACCTTACTACCAGACAGCAATGCTACTGTTGCATCACCATTTGCCTAATTCATTGATTAACAAATTTACATTAGCTGTGGCCTTGAAAGTCGAAAAAAAAAGTTCCTTATTTGAGACTTATTTTAGCAACGTAATGCAAGTGCCAGGCCTCTTCTTAAACTCCACCAAATGTTTGTAAAATCTCAAGTTCACATTCACTGAAGTTTTTTTTTTGTGTTCTCCCATGGTTTTAAAGTAAAGACATCATTCATGTACATGATCAAGTTTAAATGGTGATTAGGTCATTACTATTCAAAAAGGTTGTTTTTTAAGCCATACATGGTTACTAGCGGGAGGCGACAGGGTGTGGCTAAAAGCCCATACATGCACACATGCTTTAAAGCTGATTGGAGATTTATAAAGAAACTTGGCATGGGACCTGGCATACATATGGTTTTGTAAATCTTTTTTTGTGCATTTGCCTATCTTATATATAAACAGTCTACACTTGGAAGTGTGTGTGTCTGTTTGTCCTGCCCAGAAGTGAGAGGTGGAGTCGGGGTAAGGCATCCACTTCCAAGGATACACAATCAAGGCCACCACATTGGCAAAATGAAACCTCAGAAGAAAGAGTCACTCGCTTAGTCGCTAATACAGAAAGGAGGCGAGCACATCAGCAAAACTGTATCCCTTTAACTTTTCCTTCCACCGCTAATACGCAATGAGGCAAGCACGTCGGCAAAAAGAAACTTATGAAGAAAGACAAAGTTGCTTAGCCTCTAATGCACAAACAATGCAAGCACGTCGGCAAAACAAAACCTCCTAGGAGAGAGATGCCCAGAGTAGTTCCTTTCAATTACCTGACATCTCTACATTTCAATTTTTTTCTGATGATTTTAATAGTTTCTAGGACCCCGGGCTTTTTATAGCACAGGCTTACACTGCTATATAGTATAAGGATGAATTAGGCGTGGTGGCTCAGTGGTAGCACTGCTTCTTCGCCGTAACAGAGTTCACGTCCTGGGCCCTCCCTGCATGGAGTTTGCATGTTCTCTATATCTATAGCTTAATTGCCACCTACAACCAATCATTAGACTTAATAAAATGCACTGAATATAAGGTGGAATGATACATTAAATACCCAGTACAGTTACTCCCTTGTTTATATAGTTTTGTGTTTTATGTGTATTTGTGCAGAAGTGTTTCTTTTTTCTTTATGTTTTAAAACATCTTTGTAGATATACGATTAAATAGTTAAAACAGCCATTCCAAGAGGTGCCTATTACATCATAATTTAAATAATATTTATATGTGTGCTATATCTGACATGGAGAAATTATTACATGGGCTTACCTTAACTTAAAAGTTTAAACATTATTGAGTGCATTTATCTGTTGAGTTTTTGTTTCTGCACTATAATATTGAGGATATGACTTCAGCTGAAGCTCAGTTTTTGGGCTCATCAAGCATTTATCCATCCATCCATTTTCTAACCCGCTGAATCCGAATACAGGGTCACGGGGGTCTGCTGGAGCCAATCCCAGCTAACACAGGGCACAAGGCAGGAACCAATCCAGGGCAGGGTGCCAACCCACCGCAGGACACACACAAACACACCCACACACCAAGCACACACTAGGGTTAATTTAGAATCGTCATCAAGCACACCTCTTCAAATGGTAAGTTCAGGGGTTTAACAAATATCTTTAGGCTAAGCAATATCATGCAGCAGCCTTGGTGCTGTTTTATGTTAGACAGCTATGCGTTAAGGCAGCAGTGCATTAATGGTTTATTACAGTGGCAAGCAGGACTATTTTTCATTTTATGATTTCCCACTGTATATTGAGTGTTATGTGTTGGTTTTTGTATGCGTGCCAGTGCCATATGTTTAATCGACACAACCTGCCTTTTGCTTATTGCCATGTGAACCTGCAGTGTTACATTCTGCATGACAAATTTCTATTTGCTCTTGTTTCTGTTACTTATGCACTCACAGCCTCTCACCATTTTATCAACAAAAAAAGGCCAAGTTGACCTAATATAAGGTTTTGGACTTTTTGTTTTTTACTTCAATGCCTGTACCTAATTTTTATAAGAGACATGAGCCTGGTGGAGGTAGTAAGGTGAATTGGGCCTTTTGAGTTTCAACACATTGGTGCCATTTGGTGTTAATCCAGTCTTTCCTGTAGTGCACTGTTGTTTGCTTGTGGCCAATACTGACAGAACAGCTAATGCACCCATGAATTGGAATAAGTAGTTCTGAAATCTAATGAACAGTTTCCAGTTCAAGTTGAGAGAGTAGTGAGTGAGTTAAACAAGTGAACATTTCTTACATTGCTGTTCCAAATAGTTCTTAGACTATTTATAAACTTGTCCTTAACTTTTCTGGCCTGTCCCACTAGATTTACAAGCTATTGCCCATACTTCTTATGCTTCCTTTCTAAAAACAAAACTTTCTTACCACCACATACATAGTTTGTAGTGACAGTGGGTTGACTGTAAAGAGAGAATTGTCTTTAAAGAGAAACTGTTTACAGATCCACCCAGGGTCCCACTGTTAATGTTTCTACTCACTTCATTAAAAAATCAAATGTGTTCTCTGAACTACATTCTGTTGCTGCAAAAAAGTACCAATTAATTTTGTTATTCTTGGTTATAGAATCCAGAGCAGTGGCTTTTTTGCATTAACATCAGCTGGGGCACTGACACTCACCACCCAGCAGGTGGCACTGTTGTGTAGTAAACTCCAGCAATAATTTTACAGTTGGTAATTTGCTTTTAACTCATTGAACTTAGTGATCATAATAATATTTTTCCACTTTTCCATTATATGAACAGAAGAGTCTGGATAGTATTTTGGCCTGGGAACCCCTTTTTTATTCTCCAGGCTTAACTGGATTGGTTTTTCTTTCTGTTCTCATATTGTATCTATTCTATTATTGTCTTTAGAGATGCAGAACACAATATATTATTGTCTTTAGAGATGCAGAACACAATATCTGTTCTTATGTATGCCTGTATTGATTTATTTTTTTGTTACTTTAATTAGCCCATTTTTCTTTTCTTGTATCTTTCTCTTTGGAAATTTTGTAAAGCATTTTGAGCTACATCCTATGTGTGAAAATGTGCTATAGAAGTGAATGTTGTTGTTGATATGCTTAATATGTAATACCTAGTGGTAAAGACAAAATAAGGACAAAAAGAAAATGATCAGGAAATGAATGAGAAATAACTCAAGGTCAATTACAGGCTGAAAACTGATAGTCACACTAAACAAAATCCTAAATTCCAAAATCTAAACCTAAATCTGTTGGCAATCACCATTGAGCCAAACAACACCACCAAAAATTCATTGTAAGTTTATCTGCAATTGTTGGGTATTGAGTACATATGACAGCAGCATTTAAAGTGTCATATCTGTCATCAAGGGCATCAACCCTGCAGCAGAACCGATATCAGCTCCTTTGTGAAAGGACGAACAGAAGGAGCACTGCCAGAACCATGTAAAATGACCTCCAGTTGGCTACTGGTCTGCATGTTTCTGACCAAACTGTCAGAAACAGACTCTATGTGATATGTGGGCCAGACGTCTTCTAGTGAGACCTGCCCTCACAGCCTGTCACCATGCAGCTCGAGTGGCATTCACAACAGAATACCCAATTGGCAGTTCCGCCTTTTGCTCCCTGTTCTTTGCACAGATGACAGCAGATTCACACCCAACACATGTGACAGATGTGAAAGAGTCTGGAGATGTGGTGGTCAGTGCTATGTAGCCTGCAACATCATCGGTTCACCGACAAAAGCGCGATAGACATATGAGCGGCGACAAAACCGCAACGGACAAATGAGCGCCAACAAACCCGCTGTTTTTCAACAAATACGCAGTGACAAAATCGCCACAACAAAATCGCGAGAGGCCAAGAGAATGGGACGTGTGCGCGCGCGTATGTACGCATTATGTGCTAGATTATAACTGTTATAACTGCTGATGGCATGCCGCGAACAAATAACTCAGTCGAGGGTTGGCATAACACGTCATATACAAAGCGGAATTACCAGCAGTCAGGCAGCCAGCAAGTCCAAATACGCTCAACTATTAAGACGTCTTGCTGCAATTCTTCCTACATATGCAGGGCGTGATCTTAAGGACTATCTGCGTGCTGTGCTGATGGCATGCCGTGTCTCATAATATTGTCTTCTAAAATAAACGTTATTATATATGCTTTAAACTAGTAATTCATATTTAATGAAACTTTCGCGATTTTGACACCGCATTTTAATCGCCGCTATTTTGTCGCCGTTCATATGTCTATCGCGCAAATGTCAGGTCACACCTTCATCCAGCATGACCAGTTTGTGGGTGGATCAGGGATGGTCTAGGGAGGCTAATCTTTGTAAGGTCTCACAGACCTCCATGTGCTAGGCTATGGAACCATGGCAGCTGTTAGGTACTGGGATTAATTCCTCATAGCCATTGTCAGACCTTACACTGGTGCAGAGGGCCCTGAGCTCCTCCTGGTACAGCACAATGCCCGGCTTCATGTGGCCAAAGTGTGTAGGCAGTACCTGGATGATGGAGGGATTGATGCCATTTACTGGCCCACACATTCCACAGACTTGAATCCAATTGAGAACCTCTGGGATGTTATGTATCACTGCCACTAACATCACAAAATAGCAGCATAGACTGTCCAGGAGTTGACTGATGCCCTGATCCAGATCTGGGAGGAGATCATCAGGACACCATCCACCGTTTCATCAGGAGTATACCCAGACATTGTCTGGAGTGCATACAGGCATATGAGGGCCATATACACTGGTGAGTCACATTATGAGTTGCCCTGCTGAAATTCACACAAGTGGATCAGCCTGTAATTACATTTTTTTATTTTGATTTTCAGTGTGATGTTGAATCCAGCCTCAATGGGTTGGTGATTTTGGTTTCCACTGACTGTTGTTGCATAATTGTGTTGTCAAAAAATTATACAGTATTACTCAGTAACGATTTTCCACTTGAATATTTCCATCATCGATGTCCTATGTGTGATTTAAGTGTTCCTTTAGTTTTTTTAAGCAGTGTATACAGTTATTTGCATTTCTGCTTATGGTTTGGAATAGTTAATGTTGAAACATCTTTTACTACTGTCCTTTGGTGTAGGTTGATTTTTTATGGTATTATTTAGGCTGACATTTTATATCAATGTTGCTGGTAGTCTAAAACAGTATGAAATGAAGTGTCTCTCCCTTGTTTTCTTACATGCAGTTTACTGAAGGCAATTTATTTCTTTGGCCACCCTCCAATACCACTGGCATTGCTCCAATCTTCCATGACTCTCCAATAATTTTTGCTGTGCTGTGGCCAATGCCCTTATATTTACATTACAAGCCTCATAATGGTCATATAGGGTTAGAGACAACAGTTTCTGCAGCATCAGTTCCCCAACTCTGTGAACTGATCCAAGCCAGAATACCTCCAGAGACCTGCACATGGACTTGTTCCCAGATTTATAGTTTTAAGCAGATAAGCAAGTCTTTTAAGTTTTGCTCTATAAGTGTTCAATCCCCTCTCTCTCTCTCTCGCTGTCTAACCTAAACATATGAGCTTCTTTTATGATAACTTATCAGGATGGTTCCACCCCTTCCGATAATCTGTCTCTCTCTGTCTCTCTCTCTCTGTCTCTCATTGTCTTTCTCTTTTCCCAGGTCCACGTGGCCTGACATTTGTTTTGTAATATTTTGTTTTTGGAATTTGTATTTATTTTTATATTTTTATTTGTTTATTTTGATATGGATACTGTTTAAGCCTGACCTGGTCATATTGCTTACAGTTTCTATTCCCAATGTCTCTTGACATGGAACTAATATGATGTGTTTTATCATTAGGCCTACCTGTAAAAGATAGCGGTATGGAAGGGTCAGTATCTCAGATTTGGAATAATTTCTAAATAAAGAGGAAAAAAGAGAAAAACCTTACATTTGTTTTTGTTATAGACCCCTACTTTCTAGAATTGGTTTAAAAAGTCTTTCTTTCTGAACTCTGAATATTGACTTATGTTTAGTTTTCTTGATGCTCTGCATTGTTTTGACTTTTATGGTATTTTTGAACACCTGCTTCTCTTACTACAGATTTGTTTTTCTTTTTTCTCAAAATACCAACTAGTTGATCACTGGCTTTTCAGGAGATTCAAGATCTAAGATACCACCCAAATAAAAGTATACCTGATATTACAGCATACATACAGTATATAAAACATGATTGTATTTACAGCATTTCAATAATAATTACATCTACCATTAATCAAATGTCATTCTTGTATAGGATGTGGCATGAAGTAAAAAAGAATTCAACTCCACTTTTGAAACCCCTGTTTTGCTGAGATATAGTAACGATTAAATCACTGCCAGAATCCAATATAGTTCTTTCGGTAGTTGTAATATCCTGATGACCGTGGTAAGCAATGACAGCAGTGTGAGCTGACACAGAGTTAATTTTATCACTGAAGACACAGCAGTGGTTGAAAAATTCAACTCTTACAAAGTGGCAGAACTGAATAGGAAACAGCTCATAATCATCATCAGCAATACTCAAAATTTGAATGACTCAAATTAAGGTTATTTGTGTGATTTCAGATGGCTGAGGAATCTAATATTTGAGCAGCAGATCTTGAGACTTGGGGGAAAGATGTTCTCACTTTCAACAAGTTCCACAAATCTGGGTTCTCCTTCCTCTCCTTCCATTTCTGTCTTTTATATACCACATCAGAGAGGCAGTACATCTGAATTTGGACTACTGCTTGATATATCAGGTTCAACCAGCTAACAAAGCTGTAATGTAGGCTTACAGGATGTCTTTGAACCTCTTCTGAGGTTATATTGAATTCTCTGGTCATGTTTCAACTGGGAGTATAGGACTTCACTTGGGAAATGGGTTTTTGGCTAAGTATCTGATGTTGTGGCCCTTTTGGTATAGTTGGCTTTGCTGGATTATGGCTTTGATGCTTGTCTTCTTTGTGTCGACGAAACTAGGTATGAGTGTATGGTAGGCCAGAGAGAATGTAATGAAAAAGTTTTTGAAAACTTAGAATCTTTTTATTAAGCATGATCTCATTTAGTGTATAGGATTTAATGAACCCTTTTTGTTCTCAACAACAAATCTTTGACAGTTTACTGTTATTTAGGAAAGGTCTTATCATTTCTGTCGTTAAATTAATGATTCATCATCCCATAAGACATTCATCCAGTCTGCAGTAGTCCACAGCCAATATTACAAGGCCCTATGTGTCCTTTAAGGAATAGCTTTTTCTTTTAAAATCAGATTCGGATGACTCCACAGGCTTAAAACATTTGTCTTTTTCAAAGTATTGTCCTTCATACTGAATTCATTTTTACATTTCAAAAACAATTCAAAGACAATTATGTTTAGCGATGCAATGGTGGTGTTTTTTTTACCACTGCTAAATATGTCATATATGAAGAGTGTTCCAGTGCAGTCCCACCAATTTCAGTCAATGCTGCTTATGCAACAGCAGCAACATGTGGCCTGGCATTGTCATTGAGCAAATTTGATCTCTGCTTCCACATGGCTCCAAGGAAATGGGTACTCACCTGGTGCACATGTGGTATATTTTCTGTTTCTCTGTTACAATGTCTTGAGTCCATTTAAACAAGATGACAAGTGAAGCCGAAAGCTTGCATAAACATCTGTATTCTTGCAACAGTTCATTAGCCTTGGCACTGTTGACATCCATAACCATGCTGGATGGCCTACCCAAATGTGTTTTGTCATTCACTCACATGTTGCAGACTTTAAAATTCTTCCACTGCGTAAATGTAGCAGCACAGCTAATTGTTTCATCACCGCATACTTGCTGTGACATTTCAAATTCACATTCAAATTTTAAAGTAAAATTCACTCACACACCTCTGCTGTAACCAATGTTTGTGTGGTCCTCCCTGCATGGAGTTTGCATGTTCTCCCCATGACCTTGTGGATTTTCTCCGGGGATTCCTGTTTTCTCCCATAATTCAAAGAAATGCAGGTTTGGTAAATTAGCAATCCTAAATTGGCCCTAATGTGTAGTTGGTGAGAGTGTATGTGTGATTGCTCTGTGATGGACCGACGCCCTGTCCAGGGTTTATTCCTGTCTTGTGCCCTGTGCTAGCTGGCTTAGGCTCCAGAAGACTCCTGTGACACTGTTCAGTACTAAGCAGTTTAGAAAATGATTTACTGACCTATGCTGTATTCTCACTGGAGTGTCTTCTTCATCCACTATGACAGAACATATGAGTGCTTCCACTCACTGTGACAGAACACTGAAGAATGTGGCAGTCCAACTGCAGGTATCCACACGTAAATGTATGCTATTCATAAATACCTGCACATTACTTCCATGTCTGCTTCGATGAAAGAGAGACAGGGATAGTCTCATTTCTCTTTATTCAGCCCTTACAATACACTAATGAACAGAAAAGGACTGTGAAGATGAAGACGTTTTGGAAGTTTCTTTTATTTCTACTTCAGTGCCTATACCTAAATTATTATTAACTTGACAGTGATATTTATTAATGTGTGAGTATATGCATAAATTTGGTTGAGAAGGGGTAGTGAGGTGCAGCCTTTTAACTTTTTAACATCCTGGGGTACAAAGTGGTCTTGGCAGTGGCTAAAGTACAGCAGACATGGTACAGGGCAGTATTAGTAAAGTGGGAGCTAAACCTCTGTATGAAGTCTTTGATTTACTGTTTACTGAAATTGTAAGGAGCCACTGTTTATCAGGACTGAGAGGAGAAAGCTGAGTTTGATCAGGCAGCACAGATGCAACCTAGATGTACAGAACAAGGATGAGCCTTGCGGCAGACCCTGGACATGCTAGAGGGAGTAGACTTTTCACTTGCCCATGAAGCACCTGGGAATTTCTAATGAGGAACTATAGAGAAGTCTAGTCTGACCTACTTAAACAATCACTGTTATGATAAAGTAATTAAAATATAAGTGAACTTCACTAAAGGAAAGCATATCTGGTTGTAAGTACGACACCCTCTGAATTGTAGAAATTCATGTTATTGGCTGAAAAATCTGTTGTATGCAAAACACAATGGCCTTACAGGGCTAAACTCTTAGTGTTGTAGAGAGTTTCATCCAGGGCAGATCGCCCTCAAGTCTACTGAACTCACTGAAGCAGACAAATATGAATAAGTGAAGATAATACACTAAAGGTGTTGAATTACAAAAAAGTGCTGATGCAGCAGCATTATTTGTCTCTGAAAGAATATTTTTGGCTTTTACTTACACTATTATTAAATACTTTGTTTTCATTTTATTGCACAATATGTTTGTAATGATTTTTAACACACTGTTGTCTCAAAGCTTTACAATCTCATATGCAGACGTAAGCTGCAGTTTTTGGAAAGCAGCCATTCTGTCTATAAAGAGCATTGATTTTATCTTCTTGTCTATAAGCTGAAACAAAAAGCTCTTTGTCTAATGACCTTTATGTAAGATACTGTTTTTCTGCATTTAAGAATTCTATAATATAAAAGGGGTCACTGCCCTTTAATATCATTGCAATACTGGGATAGAAAATAAACAGACTCATTGCACAGAATCACAAAAAGTAAAAGCAAATACTACTCAATAATCTAGTCATACTATTTTAAACATGTGCTTGCAAAAAGGAACACTTTAAAATAACCAATGTGAACCTATTCAAAAATGTGCTTACATACATTTTAACGTTCATTTTTATAATGCTATGGCAACTTACAAGCCTTAGGGAAAAAAACAAAAAACAATTAAAATCATTTAACAGCAGAGGAACAAAATGAAGCAGCTGTTACGTAGGACGATTTAAAAATAAAAAAAAACTGGGATTTGTGCATTTTTATCTCATATGAATATGAATACCACATAAATAAGTTATGTATTCTAAAGTATTAAGGCATACAAGAATTAGAAAGGCAACAGCCTACTAACTACAAACACAAATGAATATCAAAATATTCAATAAGGAAAATTTTTTAAAATGCTATACTGAAAATAGCATTTTTAATTTAATATCTGCAAAATGAAGGCATGCCGGGGAAATGATTGATATTTTACCTCACACCTTTTGACAAGTCAAGCCAAGTCAAGTTGGGGAGCATGCACTGGTACATTGCGATGCCTTCCCCACTACCGATGAAACAGCTTGGGATCCCAGTTGGCAATCCCCCAGGCAGACATGTGGTCCAGTCCCACCCTCTGGAAATTACCCTCTATCTGCCGCAGCCAGGTGTTACGTGGCACCCCTTGGCCTGGTGCAGCTACTGGGTCCCCAACAATGAGGATCTTACGAGCTAGATCACCCTCGGGAAACATGCCACGTGGCCGTAGTGCCGTAACTGACGCTCCTTCACAATGCAGGTAATGTGCCTCATTCAGGATTCCATGGGCGATCGCTCATTTGACACATAGTCAAACCAACGGTACCCAAGAATTTTCAGGAGAGACACAGTACCAAAGGAGTCCAGTCTTTGTCTCAGGTCACTGGATAGTGTCCATGTCTCGCAACCATATAGCAAGACAGGAAGCACCAGGACTCTTAAGACTTGGACCTTCGTCCTATTTCATAGATATTGGCAGCGCCCCACACCCCTTTCCAGCGACCTCATGACCCCCCCATGCTCTCCCAATCCGTCTACTGACTTCATAGGAAGAGTCACCAGAGACATGAATGTCACTGCCAAGGTCTACACTCTCTCCGCAGACAGACACACTGCTGATGGCTGTGCCCAAGAGGTCAATAAAGGCCTAATGACCACCTTTTGATGATAGATTTTTAATCCCAGCAAAATTACTGTCATTGTGAAGTGTATACTTTCAGGGCTGCCTTGAAAAGATCCTTTCACTGGGACAGTGAATTGATTAACCAGTAATATTTTTGCTCATGAGACTTACTCTAAAGTTTTTTTTTTCATTTCTTTGAATTTTGTTTTTCCTATATTTGAAAATGTCTTTGTTTAAGTTAAGTTCTGCTGTTTCTCATTATTATTTTCATTAAGCAGTTTGATGTATTCCCAACTGTGTTGTGTTAATTATGTTGTTTTATTACTTGAAAAGCTAACTGGGTGAGACCCCTTATTAGGTAATAGCTATAGCACCTGATGGCTTTGTAAATCTCTGACTGCCACTGCATCCTTGTAGTGGCATTAATTAGTGACTTTAACTGTGTGTGCATGTACTTCTTATAGTTTAGTCGATTTCTAACAATTTAGCTTTAGTTTTATCGGGTTACGACTTTAAGTTTTTTACTTATGAATTATTTCCCTTAATTTGTCTTCATTATTTCAGGTTCTCAATTTTATTTTTGTGCCTTTTTAAGTCACTTGTTTTCATTCTTTGTAGGCTGCATTTTTTTTATTCTTGATTTTTATATTTTTGTTGTGTTTGAATTTTGTAATTTTTTGATATTTAGAGTTTTTGCATTAGAGTTTTTGATTGCAGTTTTTAATTTCATGATTATTTCAATTTTTCAAATAAATCATTTAAAAATGAATTTGTTTGATCATTTTTTTCCTTTCAGGTTATAATCAAAACAACCAGGTTTAGAAAACAGAAAGATGGATAAATTGTGACATTATAAAATGTGTACTTTTTATGCCAAAGTATGTTTTCCAGTATTGCTAATGTAATAACTACAGTATATTGTAAAAGTAAATTCATCTATGCCTCAAAAATATTATTAAGTGATCATTTATCCAAGTTGGTGGACTTCTGTGCCCGAGGTACAAATAAAGACAAAAGAGAACAAATGAAAAATGTTTTATTACCAAACCAGGTGAACAGTCAAAACAATAATTCCCTAGGCACATACTGTAGAGGATTACAAACTGCAAAAGCCTAAGCCTTCTGGCTTTCTTGTTTAGTGTTTACTTACTAGTTCACCTCTAGCCACCATTTCTTGCCCAGCCACATAGCATTGGTTCCTCCCAACACCAAATCCCCCTGTATACTAACTGCTGGGGCCTTTTAAGCCCAGGTCAGGAAACCTATCTGGGTAACTCTTCACTAATATTTCTGGGTTACATGGCCAGCACTCATAGGTCTGCAGGTACACTTTAGGAGCTCACCCTAACACCTTTAGATTTCCCTGTAGACTTCTCATACCATAGAGTGTGATTGGGGAGAGCAGGACAGACTGTCCTTCCCAATACTTCTGCAGTGTAACCTCCCAGCCCAGTTGAACTCTAGTTGCCTGGGAAAAATTAACAACGGTAACAAATTGGTTGTTCCCAGTTCCATTTTTACAGTATTTATTTTTGGCAATAAATTTAGAGTGCGCTGCTGAAATCCAAGGGTCTGTAACTCATTCTTGAAATGTGTTATTTCACCATAGTTACATAGCATGCCAGTAGATGTTGCTATAACTTTTCCTACAATACTGATTAACTTAAATACAAGCTTGTTGTTTTCCCTGGTGGAACTGACCGGTAAGATTGTTTCTTTTGAGAGATGTCTTGAAGACTGTGTAGGCTCTGGATTTTAACCTGCCTGGTTCAAGTTCATAAAACACCACAGAGAATGGAGAAGGTGGCATATAATATTACAAGCATCAAGCTACCTTTCTTTTGAGAACATGTGCAACATTTTTCTGCCTTATAAGGGCAAACAATATAATTAAAGACCTCAGCCATCATGCAAGGTTGTTTTTCTCACTCCTCCTTTCTAGCAAATAGTACAGGACTGTTGTCACTTTTACCAATAAATTTGTGGATAGTTTTTACCTACTTGTCATAAGATGCCTTAGCAGTCAATCGTAAGAACAAATTTTGTAACATAACAAACAATGTGTGTGTATGCATATTTAGCCCCAATTAGGACGAAACAAGTATTGTGTACTCTGTATTATTTGGCAGTTACTGTATCACATATCTATGATCTGCTTCTCGCAACAAAAAAGATGTGGCAGATGTTTCCTGACTGGCCGATCAGCCACAAGTGTTGCCTGGTAGGTGACCATCCAGATGATCAGATTGCGATTCAGATCAATGAATGTAATACTCCAGTCTTCACCCTGTCAAGTAAACAAACCAGCTGCTGTGCTGCAATTTCAGAGGCTTTGCCTCAGGTGCAGACATCCAAGGTTCGATCCCCATAAGAAGAAGCAAAGGTGCATACATCTGATGAACCAATTAGAATAAAACATATGTTGTGTACTTTTAGCATTATTTTGCAAATACTGTATCATATATATAAGGCGGCAAGTGGTGCAGTGGTAGCGCTGCTGCCTTGCAGTTAGGAGACCTGGCTTCGCTTCACGGGTCATCCCTGCGTGGAGTTTGCATGTTCTCCCTGTGTCTGTGTGGGTTTCTTCTGGGTGCTCCGGTTTCCTTACACAGTCCAAAGACATGCAGGTTAGGTGCATTGGCGATCCTAAATTGTCCCTAGTGTGTGCTTGGTGTGTGGGTGTGTGTGTGTGCACCCTGCAGTGGGCTGGCACCCTGCCCGGGGTTTGTTTCCTGTCTTGCGCCCTGTGTTGGCTGGGATTGGCTCCGGCAGACCCCAGTGACCCTGTAGTTAGGATATAGCAGGTTGGATAATGGATGGTTGGATGTATCATATATATATATATATATACCTGTGCAAAGTACTGCCTTAAAATTTTTATTAAGAAGAAAATTAAACCTTTTTAAACTGGGGGAAAATATACCAATAATTATTTGTTAAGGATCTCTTTGTATACCACATTGTCAGTTTGGCCCTCTGGTTGTAATATGGCCAAGCTGTGCGCTGAGCTTACTCTTAAGCATGCAACGTACAGTTGGCCATGTGAAAAGTAATCTTCTCTCAAATCTCACAGCTTGGATTGCTGCTGTCATAATTGGTTTGAGTTTCATGGTTTGTTTCAATGACATTAGTATTTGCAGGACTTGTGTTGAAGTGACATTCGGCATCTGTCAAGCGTTGTAAGCATACAACCAGTTTCATCGATAACTTCACATCCAGCTTTTGAGAGTTTAAACATTCATAAATATTAAAGTGTCCACTACTGAAATCGTCACCTGTGAACATAAGATGTTTAAGAGGCATTGGCGATTGTCGAAAGGTGTAAAATATTTGGCCATTTCGGTACACTTGAAAGTGACAACCAAACAATTCAGTGGCAGCCATCAACTCACATGCAGAACCATAGGTGAAGGGCTTAAGCATTTCACTCTAATAGTGCTCCTGTGTAGTATAATATCTCTTGTACCATCATCAGTCCACACCTTGAACCCGTCCCAATCATTCAATACATGAGACGCAATGTTCCTCCGGATATCAAGAGTGAGCCTGATATGGCCATGCAATATGTAACAAAGAGAATGGAAAAGGCAGGTGCCATCTCCGGGCATGGAAACCACTCGGTAAGTGACAGTTCTTTGATCGATGGTGATCACCTTGATAGACATGTTATTGGGGGTACGGTTGGAATGATAAAGGAAATGGGTACCTGAACAATGTAAAGTAAGTCTAAAATACCTACACAATAACTATAATTGTAATAAACGAACAATAAAATGTCAGAGAAGTCGTAGATTAAATAAAAAGGCTGCAGTTATTAGCATGAAGACGTGAATCCCGTGGTGAAGCAAGGAAGGGAATGTAGAGACCGGAGCGACGGACGGCTTTATATAGGCAGGCAGCCAACAATGTGGGAGGCGCTGGGATGGGGGACCCAACTCCGCCTCACACGGTGATCAAGCTGCAGGCTATGGACGTATATATGTACGTAATTAGGATTCAGTTAGCGTTGGGAACCCGCCTACTAAATTTCTTGAAGATGGGCCCATAAGTAACAAAGACCGTTGGAAAGTTCAATATGGCGGCCAACAGTGGCGTCATACCACAGAAATAAGCACGTACATTGGTTTCAGTTAGCACAGGTAAGCCGCCTACCAAATTTCTTGAAGATGTGGCCATAAATAAGAAAGTTCAACATGGCGGACGTTATTGACCGTTATGACCGTTTCGCATAGAATTTCGAAATGAAACCTCCTTAACTTTTGTAAGTAAGCTATAAGGAATGAGCCTGCCAAATTTCAGCCTTCTACCTACACAGGAAGTTGGAGAATTAGTGACATTGGAAAGTTCAATATGGCGGCCGACAGTGGTGTCATACCACCAAAATAAGTACATCAGTTTTGGTTAGTGCAGGGAAGCCGCCTACCAAATTTCGTGAAGATGAGGCCATAAATAAGAAAGTTCAATATGGCGGATGTTGTCGACCGTTATGACTGTTACATGTAGAATTTCAAAATGAAACTTGCTTAACTTTTGTAAGTAAGCTGTAAGGAATAAGCCTGCCAAATTTCAGCCTTCTACCTACAAGGGAAGTTGGAGAATTAGTGATGAGTGAGTGAGTGAGTGAGTGAGTGAGTGAGTGAGTGAGTGAGGGCTTTGCCTTTTATTAGTATAGATAAAATTGAGCAATACATGGCAAGGACAGGAGTTATTCTGAGATCGTGTTTTACTAACATGCTGGAATTCTATGAGGAGGTAACAAAAGGATACGATCAATGTGGAGCTTATGATATTACTAGCAAAATACCAGTGCTTTGCAGCGGAGAAGTAGTGTGTTAAAGAAGTAATGAAAAAGAAAAGGAAATATTTTAATAATAACGTAACATAAGTGACAATGTAATTGTTTTGTCATTGTCATGAGTGTTGCTGGAATATATATATACACACACACGCATATAAACATATATACACACACACAAACGCATATAAACATATATATACATATACACACACATATATATACATATATATACACATATACATATACTGTATATATACATATGCACATATACACATATACATTGTCGCAGGTGGCTGGGTGTGGTCAACAATCAGCCACCTACTTAAGGAGCCGCCGCCCTGCAATCAAGGCTGGAGTCGGGTGAGGAGGAGGACGAGGTCGAGGCAAAGAAGGCGAGGAGAGGCCCGAGTGTTTTGTGTCTAAAGAAAGTGGCTATTGAGAGCCTAGACTTTGGGGGGGGGTTTGGTGGCGGTGCACTTGACTTTTATAAATATTTGTAAACTAGCAGAATACCCGCGCTTCGCAGCGGAGAAGTAGTGTGTTAAAGAAGGTACGAAAAAGAAAAGGAAAAATTTTAAAAATAACGTAACATGGTTGTTAATGTAATTGTTTTGTCATTGATATGAGTGTTGTTCTCATATCTATCTATATATATATATATATATATCTATGTATCTATATATATATATATATGTTGTTCTCATATCTATCTATATATATATATATATATCTATCTATATATATATATATATATACCCATTTTGAATGTAACATGATTGTCAAAGTAATTGTTTTGTGTATTTGGTTATGAAAAAGAAAAGGAAACATTTTAAAAATAATGTAACATGATTGTCAAAGTAATTGTTTTGTGTATTTGGCGGCAGCGCACAAAGTTGTTTTCGCAGCTGCATCAGAAAATGTACCACGACGCCTGACACGCCTCCTTTTACTGTTTTCTCACAGCTTGATTGCTGCTGTCATATATATACACACACACACACACACACACACACACACACACACACACACATACATACATACATACATACATATATATATATATATATATACATATATACACATACATATCTTCATATCTACATATCTATATACATATCTACATATACACATATATATATATACATACATACCTATCTACATCATATATACACACACATACATACATACACACACACAAATTATATATGTATGTATGTATGTATGTATGTGTGTGTGTATATATATATACACATACATATACTTGTGTGTATGTTTGTATGTGTCTATATGTGTGTGTATAGGTTTGGTCACTGAGTGCAAGGGAAAAATAATAAATTATAGTCTATAAGTTATTAAACAGTAAAACATTAACGTTTTAAGAAGTACAGGTACATTGAAATTACATTTTCTATGTGAACGCTCAAATTTGTGCCTCTGGTAATGTGCCTTACCGCATTTAAAGAAAATTAGTTTTGTGTCCTCTGCAGTGTTAAGAGAGAAAGGCTTTGGTTTGGGATAAAAGGAAAAAAGGTGTAAAGAAAGGAAAGTTGCCTTTTCTTTTATATAGTATAGAGAGATGTGTTCGCTGACGTTATGATCGCCTTTTGGGGACAGTCGCGTGGGTCTTGTGTAGACTGGTGAGACGTCCCGCCATTAATCGGCTGTGATGGCACTGTCAGTCCTGCACTCGTGCGTGTCTTCATAATCGAGGTGAGGACCTGATAATCGTGATATCGTGCAAAAGAAAGTGTGAATCGCCTTAATATTATTTTGCCGTGGTGTAGAAAAGGGGTCCCGTGTTTGCACTTGTCTGGGCTATAGCGCAGGGGAGGATGAAAAATTAAAAGTGCTCACTTTGACTTAAGGCAGAAGCAGTCAGCGTCTCAAAGGCCGGCACAGCTATGCGGCGCTGGCTGCTCGACTTTTGCTGGGCAGGAGACCCCAGTTTGCAGACACGCTCATGATATCAAAAGTCTCAGCGCTCTTTGGAGGTCATTCATATATATATATATATAGCAAAATACCAGCCTACAGCGCGAGAAGTAGTGTGTTAAAGAAGTAATGAAAAGAAAAGGAAACATTTTAATAATAACGTAACATGATTGACATTGTCATGAGTGTTGCTGTCATATATATGCCTGCCTAAATAAGTCACCCTCGCTTTGCTCTTACTTTTTACCGCTCATTTAATCATGGCTAGTGGCGGAAAAATTATAAAATGGAAGGAGGATGGCTTTACCAAAACAATTATTGATGGCGAATCGATTATTCATAAAGCTTGAATTGGTGATCTGTTTTTCTGTGTTAACCTCATATTTTTCATACTTCTTCTCAAACTAAGGTGGTGCGAGGGTAAAATGAATCGGATGCGCTGATCAATGTAATCGTGTACCAGGAAATCATGCATTGACAAAAGCTCCCCTTTGCTTGTAATGCAAAGTGTGATTAAATGCATTATTTTTAACGCTTATGGAGCACATGCATCAAGCTTCTCAGCTGTGCTTGTGCTAAGAAAAGGAAAGATTTTAAAAATAACGTAACACGATTGTCAATGTGACCTTTTGTAAGTAGTGCCTGGAGGATTCAGTGTGTAGAAACTCTAGAGACAGCGTGTGTATTAACTTGTGGATTTTTCTGTGAGTATTTGGTGGCAGTCTGACGAAGTTGCTTCGGAAGACAGCGTTAGCCGCGGAGCTCAGCTCAGAGCAAAATGAGGTGGGAGGGGAGATGATGACGTGACTCCCCCACCCGCCTTTAACTGTCAATCCCCACAAACACAGTCTCTCGAATTTGCATAAGCACACCCCTTCACCTACAATTTTAACTTAGTTACAAAGTGATCAAAACTCTCGTTTATATCCTGCGTCCTCTCATTAAACTTGTATCCCGCATTACCTGTGGGTATGTGAAACGCCAGCGGTAGCCTGTCTATGAACTTAATTTAAAGTTTAGGTTTACACCTTGCTTTCTTTCCGAGCTGGCAACACTCATGAATATGGTAGTATATGTCACTCGCTCACTTCTTATTGTTTCGCTGCCTTCTCAATTATAAAATGCATGTTTTCTTAAGCGCTTTTTGGAGGTCTTCCTGGTTTTCTACGCACTGCGTTGACAGTCAGTTCACGTGATTACGTGGGAGGCGTGATGATGTCACACAAACTCCGCCCCCACGCCATTCCAGCTCAACTTCATTACAGTTAATGGAGAAAAATACCTTCCAGTTATGACCATTAGGCGTAGAATTTCGAAATGAAACCTGCCCAACTTTTGTAAGTAAGCTGTAAGGAATGAGCCTGCCAAATTTCAGCCTTCTACCTACACGGGAAGTTGGAGAATTAGTGATGAGTCAGTGAGTGAGTCAGTGAGTGAGTGAGTGAGTGAGTGAGTGAGGGCTTTGCCTTTTATTAGTATAGATAGTGTAAATAAACGTGTGGTGATGGCTAAATCGGTGTCTGCCTGTGTGTGTCCGGGCTGCTTGGTTTTACATTGGCGTAGCTGGCAGGATGCTCCACCTGGGTCGAGGTGGGGACCTGCATCTCAGAAATGTTCTGTGAAAGGCCCGGCGCAACAGGGGAGCCCACCCATGTGCCGCAGGGGCGGCGTGCACCCAACCCCGCAGCAACGAAGTGTTGTTTGGCCCATTGGGGGTCCATTGACGGACTTTGTAGTTAAGGGGCAGCTCACCGACGCGGAGCCCAGGAGAGGGGCTGCCGAGAAGGAAAGGCTGAGGCTGCGGAAGCCGCAGCAGCAGCGGAGCTGCCCGGAAAGACGCTCTCCAGTGAGAGAGCAGAGCAAGAAGGCCGACCAAAAGTCCCTCCTCAATACAGGCACGGGATTGGACAGCGTGTCCTGTTCTCTCGCCAGCGGTTGGTCAAAGGCGAGAGCAGGGAATGTCCGTCCCATGCACCCAGGAAACCCGAGTGGGCCGCATGGAAAGGCCCATACAGAGCAGTCAGGCGGTAGAACCCCGCACAAGGTAAGCCCACCGCCGGCTGCTTCTCTTTCCTTGGCGGCGATGTGCCCTCCGGGCGGAGACGCTGGACTCAGGAGGGATGGCAGTGGCGTCGGGTCGAGAGCCGCAGGCAAGAAAGGATCGGAGCCTTTACACAGCTTCTCCGCTGTTTTATTCTCCTTGCTTCGCGGTTCTCTACTGTTTTATTGTTCGTTTATTACGATTGTTATAGTTATTGTGTAGCTATTTTAGACTTAGTTTACTGTTCAGGTACCCATTTCCTTTATTTAATTTGCGGGTTCTCCACTATTTTTTTGTTCCTTTATTACGATTATAGTTATTTATTGATTCCCTTCTTTGGCTGACTGCCTGCCCATATAAGGCGATCCGCTGTTTTATTGTTGGGAGCTCTTCCTTCTTTTCTACGTACTGCGGTCACAGTCAGTTCACGTGATTATGTGGGAGGCGTGATGATGTCACACGCAGCTCCGTCCCTCACGGCCGTCGAGCTAACGTCCATTACAGTATATGGAGAAAAATAGGTTCCAGTTATGACCATTACGCGTAGAATTTCGAAATGAAACCTGCCCAACTTTTGTAAGTAAGCTGTAAGGAATGAGCCTGCCAAATTTCAGCCTTCTACCTACAGAGAGAGAGAAAGGTTAGTACACCGCCATCGTCCCCTGGCACGGGTTTTTACGATGCACGTCGGTTCCTTAAGCTGCTCCCCATGCGCTCATATGTGACAAGACCCCCCTTTCAGCCCAGACCCATCGGGTCGGGCAGCCCGAACTGAGAGGTCGTAAACCCGGGAGTGAGTATCAGCGTTGGCTTGGAGGATGCCTCGGCAATAAGTGACGGTAAACTTGTAGGGCTGCAGGTCCAAAAACCACCTAGTGATGCGAGGGTTCGTATCCCTGTGGAGAGCCATCCACTGGAGAGCTGCATGGTCTGACACCAGGGTGAACTCAGGCCCCAATAGGTAGTACCACAGATACGTTACCGCCCACTTGATGGCCAGGGCCTCCCACTCCACCGCTGCATACCTGGGGCCTCATGTATAAACAGTGCGTATGCACAGAAATGTTGCGTAAGAACTTTTCCACGTTCAAATCGCAATGTATAAAACCTACACTTGGCGTAAAGCCACGCACTTTTCCACGGTACCTCATGCCTTGTCGTACGCAAGTTCTCCGCTCGGTTTTGCAAACTGGCGGCACCCAGCGTCAAAGCAATGGTACTGTTCTTGTGTGATTACTCATTATTTTCATGACGCGGCTTTATAAATACACAGAAACTAACCGCATATTGTTTATTAGTGTAATGCATCTGATTGTAATTAACTCGTAACAATATAATGGTAGAGGGAACAGCCATAGTATTCCAAATACCATAACTGCTTTAGCGTTGTTACTCTCACTTCTTCTTCTTCTTCTTCTTCTTCTTCTTCTTCTTCTTCTTCTTCTTCTTCTTCTTCTTCTTTCAGCTCCTCCCGTTAGGAGTTGCCACAGCGGATCATCTTTTTCCATATTACTCTCACTGCACTCGGAGTATTTATATCACTGTATCTGAGTGTGAATCACAGCAGCAGCTGATCGGAAAGAGAATTATCGGTATACAGCTTTAAGGACACGCTGTCTCAGCCACTGCAAAACGTTTTAAAGCCTTTCCTGTACAGACCTCGCGGCTCAGAAACAGTTTCATCCCAAGAACTTTAAATGCACTCAATCAATTGCTCCTTGTAGAACGGTTTGTACTTATAAGTACAATCACCCCACTGTAAACTTGCACTACAGTTATAATATCTCACAACCTGAGCCACTTTATAAAGTGCGTATTTACATATGATGACGATATCATTTTTAAGATGAAATGCAGCAAAATATGTTTGTTAAATTATACACATAAAACTTTAACTTCATTTAAATAATCTATATTCTTCACTGGGAGTGTCGTGAAGGATAGAATAATTAAACATGTACTACGAAGATATTTCAATGTTCTTTAAACATTTTGAAGAATCGGCGCTAAGCTTACAGATGGCTTAACGTCTATTACAGAGCTGATTGTGTGGCGATCGGTTACTTGGGGAAAGAAAAGCACTGACTGCAGTGACGGCTACGCCAATATATATTGAATATAAAACAGAAAGAGAAAATAACAACACAGCTAAAAACGCAGCAACAAATTTCAACAATAAATTATTTCATCGAAGTGAAACACATGTTTAATAACGTGCTTTAACTCCTATCATCATGAAAATGACATCACGTATACATCTCAGTATTTTAGTTATTCAGAGAGCTGTAATATCACGAATGTAATGGACTCTGTGTCCAGTTGGAGGAAGAGAGCCAGTTTAAGAAGCAAGTAGTGATTCACACACATAGAGCACATACGAGTAGAAGATCAAATACAAAACAATGCATTTAACGTGCTACTTTAATTACAATGTGATTTGAGAAACTGGTTAATTAAACGATTTTAAGATGAAGTTTATAATGTTCTACTAAATGACAAAATAAACTACGTGATTAAAGTGGAAATGTCGAGATTGAAGTTGACATTTCGTGCTTTTTCCCCACCGTGCCTTTTTCTCTGTACCCTAATAAACTTTCATATGACACTCAGACAGTGGGCTTACAACTCTTCTTTTCACGGCAACTTTGATATGTGACTTCTTTTTTATTTCCGGCACTGTGCGATTTTGTGAATGTGAGCTTTCAAGTTTCTCCAACACGCTATGTCACTCGATGAACTTCATTTTGTTGATTATACCACGGTTTATTTGAACAAATAGTATGTTTTTCCTTTGCCTCCACTTGGTATTCGCTGAAATTCTTATATTTTCCCCGTGCTTTTCCCATTGTCTTTTCACAGAAGGCTGCGCTTAAGGGCGATTTATATTGATTTGCATATTCAAATAGGCGTAATTCTGGGAGGATTTGGGGCGTTACATAATGCGCGTGCACGAGCGTTAGTTTTCACGCTGATCGGGATTTATGTAGTGGAAGAACGTGGAAGTTGGAGTACGCACAGATTCCTGCATCTGGATTTTTCTGTGCGTAAGCACATTTCGGCTTTTGTGCTTACGCCATGTTATAGTGCGAGTTCTACGCACGGCGTTATACATGAGGCCCCTGGTCTCCCGGTCCAACAGTTTCCGGCTGAGGTATATCACAGGGTGCTCAACACCATCGATGCTCTGGCTCAGCACTGCACCTAGACCTGTGTCCGAAGCATCAGTCTGGAGGATAAAAGGAAGGGGAAAATCAGGGGTTCTCAAAACAGGTGCAGTCGTTAGGGCCATCTTTAAGTCACTGAATGCTTGGTCCGTCACGCTATTCCACACCACATGGTAAGAGGCCCGCTTCTTTGTTAAATCGGTCAAGAATGCGGCCCTCTCAGAGAAGTGAGGTACAAACCGGCGATAGTAACTCGCTAACCATAGGAAAGCTTACACCTGCTTCTTGACTAATGGCCAAGGCCATTCCAGGATCTCTTTGACTTTGGACAACTGCGGCTTCACCAGTCCCACTCCAACCAGTTAGCCTAAATATTTGGCCTCGTTCAAGCCGAAAAAACACTTTTGGGGGTTGATACGAAGGCCAGCCTTTGCTAGTGTGAGGAGAACGGCGAATACCTGCAATACATGTTCTTACCAGGTGCCAGAAGAGATGACCACGTCATCTAGGTAGGCGGCACAGTAGAGCTGGTGGGGTTGTAGCACTCTATCTACCAGATGTTGGAAGGTCGCTGGTGCCCCGTGCAGTCCAAATGGAAGGACCATGTACTGCCAGTGACTGCTGGGGGTGCTACAAGCTGTTTTCTCTCTTGCGGATGCTGTTAAGGGAATTTGCCAGTATCTCTTTGTCATGTCAAGAGTAGTCAGATAACGGGCTATCCCTAGCCTCTCAAGGAGCTTATCTACTCGGGGCATAGGATAGACATCAAACTTGGAGACCTGATTCAGACGTCTGAAGTCATTACAGAATCTCCAGGAGCCGTCCGGCTTAGATACGAGGACGATAGGACTGGACCAAGGGTTATGGCTTTCCTCGATGATGTCTAAATCCAACATTCGTTGTACCTCTAGCTCCACCTCAGCACGTTTCGCCTCCGGGAGACGATAGAGTCGTTCCCTGACTACCACCCCTGGGTCTATCACGATGTCGTGCTGAATCAGCGAGGTCCGGCCTGGTGCTTCACTGACCACTTCTGGGACGGACCAGATTGCTCCTTCGAGCTCCTGTAGTTTGTGGGCTGTCAAATTGAGTCCAAAGTTAAGCTTGGTTTTCACCGAGAAAAGGGAGAGGGACGGCTCGGAGGGGTGAGGCTCTTCCCTAGCCCTCCAGGGTTTGAGAAGGTTCACCCTCTCGCTCAGCCAACGATTTTGACTGTAGGACCAAATAGTCAACAAGCCCTTTCCTCTCTTTAACCTCGTAGGGGCCCTGCCAATGAGCCAGTAATTTGGAATGGGAAGTGTGCACAAGTACCATTACACGGTCTCCCGGCTGAAACTCGCGTAGGGAGGAGTTCCTATTATAATTCCGAGCCTGTGCTGCTTGAGCCCTCGACATGTGTTCCTTTAGGAGGGGCCAGATTCTCTCTAGTCTATTGCGTAACTGTGTGATATGTTCTAGGAGATTAGTGGAGGGAAGGGCCTGTTGTCCATACAGGAGCACAAAAGGGGAAAACCCTGTGGAGGCCTGTGGCACCTCCCGGTAGTGCGAAAAGCACCAGCGGTAAATGTTGATCCCAGTTCCTACCGTTTGCGCTGACTACTTTGCGGAGCATCTGTTTCAAGGTCTGGTTAAAGCTTTCCACGAGCCCGTCTGTCTGGGGGCGGTACACTGTTGTCCTGAGTGCTTAATATGGAGTAACTTGGCATTTCCCTGAACATATCCGAGGTAAAGGGTGTCCATTGGTCTGTAAGTGATTTCTTTGGGAAAGCCCACTCGGGAAAAAAGCGCTACTAGTTCCCGTGCAATGTTTTTGGAGTTGGCAGCTCGCAGGGGAACTGCTTCAGGGTACTGAGTTGCATAGTCGACCATCACCAATATATACTTATGGCCTCTCGCCGAAGACTCTAGGGGTCCTGCTAGATCAACACCGATCCTTTCAAAGGGAACGTTTATGAGTGGAATCTGGACGAGAGGAGCGTGGTCCTGTTGGGGAATCTGATGCATTTGACAGACCGGGTAGGACTGATCCATCATTGATCCCGGGCCAATAAAACCGGAGCTTCACTCTCTCCAGCGTTTTTCGGCCCTGAGGTGGGCGCCTAGGAGGTGGGCATGTGCTAGTTCACACACTTGCCACCGGTGGGTCCGCGGGACTAACAGCAACTTCCGCACCTCGCCTTCGTGTTCTGCAACTTGGTACTACAACTCATTGTCTAAAATTAGGGTCCCGTAATGTGGAATCCACTAACAATATGTCATTTGCGGACACAATACCATTCCGGGCAAACTTCAGGGAATCATCGTTCCACTGTTCTCTTTTAAAGGACGGCGGCATGGAGCGGAACTGATATTTCATGCCAGCGAGTGGATCGGGGCTAGGCACATCTTGGCGCAGAGCTTCATCCAGTTCGATTTCCGGGGAAAGGTCCGCGGCCAAAAACGGCTCGGTTGGCTCCTCCATGTCATCATCATTCGCTGAAGCATACTGTGTGGGAACAGCTGGGGTGGGAGCTTACCCGTCCATAATCAGACCGAACTTAGACTTTGGAGTGGTAATAGCTCTACAGCGTTTACTTTCTGACCAGTCTTGTCCCAGTATAACTGGGAAGGGGGGCTTGGGCAGCACAGAGATGAGCATTTCTCTAGGTTCCCCTTCCCAAGTTATGAAACACTTAGTGGACCTGTATGACCTGGTCTTCCCGTGTATACACATGACTCTCATGTTTGGAGCCCTCCACTGTCGTGGTAGAACGTAACTGCAAGCAACAATGGTAATGTTACTCCCGGAATCGAATAACACCACCACCGAGTGCCCATTCACTAACACCACTCCTGTATGCTTACTCGCCAGGAGATTAGACAGTGCACAATACCTTTCGCCCTTGGCCGGTCCGTCCACGTCATCATCAGTTGCTGAAGATCATGGCGTGGGAGCAGCTGGGGTGAGCACTTGCCTGTCCATAATCAGACCCAACTTAGACTTTGGAGTGGTAATAGCTCTACCGCATTTATTTTCCAACCAGTCTTGTCCCAGTCCATCGGTTCGTGGTTGAGGGGACAGGAGGTGACAATATGCTCCACCTTGCCACACTTGAAGCAGCATGGCAGGGTGGGCAACCTGTCCCTTGCCTTAGCTGGAGCATCCGGAGCGCAGCGGGTGGGCTCCGAGGTGGTCACCCATCCCGGTCGGACCCCGCGAACTGTATTCTCAGCCTCCCCGAGTTGGTTCACCACCAGCTGACATTCGAGTACCTACAAAAGGCCGTCCATGCCCTTAAACGGATGCCTCCGGACCTGCGGGGTGAGGTAGTCCCGCACAGCATATATGAATGCTTCACACACAACCTGCTCGAATACCTAGTGGACCTGGTTAATGTCTGGTCACAGCCAGCAACCGATCTTGCCCCAGAACTCAAAGGCCTGTGCTCTAGGTGGGCCACTGGGGTCGAATTTCCAATGCCGCCATTCCCTCGCCTGCTGGCCGGAGGTTACGCCGTAGCGTTTGTGGATCTCAGCCTATAGGAAGTCGTATTGGGTGGCCACCTCCTCGGGAAGATCATGATAGGCCCGCAGTGCCAGGCCCTTCAGGTAGGGGGCCAGAATAAATGCCCACTTCACCCACGGCCACTGGTTACAGGTGGCCGTTCTCTCGAATATCGAGAGATCCGATTCTATGTCATCTGCCTCCAAGAGTGGTGTAATAGGAGGAGGCTGAGGACGTTCAGGCTCCGGCTTTACCGCCTCCGCAGCTACCAGCCATCTCTTTGTCTTAGCAAGCTCCGCCTTCATTGTGGCTTGGTTCACTTGAAGCGCCTGGAGCTCGTTGGCCGTCATGGTTAGAACTATGTTCATATCCTGCCCTTCTGACATCTTGTTCAGGCTGTATCCTGCCAGCTACGCTACTGTAATAATAAGACAGAAACAGAGCAAGGTTTGGGGGTTTGAGCCCTGTACTCTGTAACAAAAAGGTCCAACTTCGTTTTAACAGAAATAGCACTAGACAAAAAGCAATGGGAGGATGGACATTATAAGGAGTTGGCCCGGAAATTGGTACATGGAATGCTGGGAAGGCGTGATGGTGGATGGGTAGATGACGTCATCTGTGGGGGACCGGAGGCAAGGAAGGAACCCAGAAGCGTTGATGTTTTGGTTGTCCGGGCAGGATTATGGCGGCGGCACTTCGTCTTTTCTACAAGAAGAGACAGAGAAAGGTTAGTACACCGCCATCGTCCCCTGGCAAGGGTTGTCGCGATGCGCGTTGGGTCCTTAAGCTGCTCCCCATGCACTTGTGCGTGACTATATATATATATATATATATATATTTATTTTATATATACACTAGGGGGCACCGCCCCCTGTCACTTCACTCGCCCACCCCTGTGTACGATATATATATCGTATACAGTATCGTATACAAATACAATACAATACAATACAATTTATTTTTGTCGAAAAAATCGAAGAAACTTTGGGAAAGGCAGTTCAAAGAGAGACCCCTTTCCAGGTAGGTTGGGTGTGCAGTGGGTGTCAAAAAGAAAGGGGTCAATACAATACAGTACAATACATGGAACAGAATAAATCCTCAATACAGTATAAAAATAAAAATTCTATAAGTACGGAGTATTAAATCACATAATATGATTTGGATTTGTTTAGAATCTTGGAGTGGGGGGCTTCTGTCTCGCTGCCCTTCGATCTTTTTAAAGCCTTTACAGCTGCTGTCCTTTTTTCTACTTTGTGTCTCTACTGCTCATGTTGTAATCACTTCTCCGTCATCATAAATATACACCTGACCGAATTGTGTTTTCTTTGAAATTAACTAGATAGATAGATAGATAGATAGATAGATAGATAGATAGATAGATAGATAGATAGATAGATAGATAGATACTTTATTAATCCCAAGGGGAAATTCACATAATCCAGCAGCAGTATATTGATACAAAAAAAAATATATTAAATTAAATAAAAATGCATGTAAAAACAGATAATAACTTTGAATAATGTTAGCATTTACTCCCCCGGGTGAAATTGAAGAGTCGCATAGTGTGGGGGAGGAACGATCTCCTCAGTCTGTCAGTGGAGCAAGACAGTAACAAAAGTCTGTCACTGAAGATACTCCTCTGCCTGAAGATGACACTGTTAAGTGGGCATTGCATTTTTGTCAGTTGTTCTAAAGAAATATGACAGTAAACTTGACTTGACTTGGATTACTGTATACATGTAACTGCTAATTGCTTTTAAGACATCAAGTATGTAAACAAGCTGCAGAATGGAGCTGTGCCATAACTAGACCACCTGATTATTACTAAAGTGTTTTTGAAGCTCAAATGTGTTCATGGTCTGCTTCACTTCAAGCAAACACATGACTGTATTTAAAATGCTTTATAACTCATTCTGGAAAGAGAACACAACTCAACTGAACTAAACAGGCTACTTTATTTCAGTTTTCGTTGTGCATCTTGCTATTGTTTTGCAGTGTCCAGATTTCCTAAAATGGACATATATACAGTTCTTCTTCACAATGTTCACTTTATTGAAATTACACAACTATCTGCTGTTAAAAGGATATTATTCTAAAGCATTTAACAAATTGTTAATTTAACTCCTACATTCTTAAGACATGTGTATTAGGATAACTGGTGATTCTAAGTATGGTAATTGTGACTGTGTATGTTAGGGGGCCCTACAAAGGACTTCCTCCTATCCTGGGTGAGTTTCTACATTGTACCGAAAGCTGCAGGGATCTGCAGCAGCAGTCTATAACTCTGTAAGTCTATGTAAGTCTTAATTGTATGGCAGAAACACAAATGTGGGAATACTGTGGCAAGGTTATAAAATAGCCATATTATGTACACAAAACTTTTAAATATATTCTGATGCTATAAATATAGGTGCTGCTTATGCAAAAATGCTAACTAGTATCTCCTATTGACTAAGCAACTATAAAATGGCTGTTTATAAATTCTGTCATTCTCAATGTCTCTTGATAACTGCATTTGCATGAGAATGTTATATCCTCTGTTGAATAAAATCAGGAAGAAAATGTGTGGTTTTTGTAAATATAGACCTTTATTAAAATTTTCAAGTTAAACATTTTGTAAATATTTATTTTTAACAGTTGCTCTTTTAAAATCAATGTGCACTATAAAAGCAAAATGGCATTTTTTACATGAAATTACAGAACCAAGATGAATATAAACAATAACCTGATGATAAGACATGTAATTTTTCATTTATCAGTTTTGGTCCTGCATTTGACATGCAGTTTAAAACTGTCAAAGTCAATGATTCGGATCACCCACTGATTTATGTGCATAAATAAAATATGTTTCAGATGAGCTCATGAGGCATTTACGCTATTATTTGACTTTTAAGTCTGTTCTGTGCTTTCTGTTTTAGCTCCCCTGGCAACATGGCTGCATTTATTGGGCATATTGCATTAGTTATGATTTTACTGTGATCTGTATTTTTACTGTGGTGCCCACATAAAAATATCCTATGAAACAGCATTGACCAAACAAATTTCTTTTTTTTTTATTATTTTATTATTGTTATTAATTTTATTGCAATCCATACAAATCAATCAAGTTTTTACAAAAAGAAAAATTAAGTTAAGGACCAAACGAATTTCAACATCCTTACACAAAAGATTATAGTGTAATCTAAAAACACGGTTCTTTCTGCTCTATGTGACATACTGAGACATCTCCTTTAAACATATTCTAGCAATAACAGCATTATAAGTTTACATCATTTATAGTTAATATCTGCCTTTTATGTACTGTGAAGAAAGTAGGGAAGATCATTAATTGATAAAACTTTGTTACAAATTGCCCCTGTCTCTGAAGACTTTTATAAATCATTTTATCTTGCATAACAGTACATTACCAAAATAATAAATTGAAAGGGTAAAATCAACAGAGATGGCCACATAAAAAGTGTTTTCTGTACCACCCTTACCCAAAAAAATTAAAAGAATAACACCCTTTGTAAAAAATGATGGCTTTTTTTTTTTACAAACAATTAACAAAATGTAAACACCTAAAAAGACAGAAAGCTACCCATTGCCACCTCACAGGGCCCTGGTCAAATGAGTTGTGACCCTGTCCGTATGGAGGGGTGACTAGCTCACCATCCACAAATACAGTACATAAACACAAATGGCCTCTTCTCTCTCACTTCCAAATATCCTGCAGCACACGCTCCTTACACGCTCCTTAGCAGATAAACCTCTCAATTCCGAACTAAATTAAATTCCTGGTCAGGAAGTGGCTTTTAAGCTCACTCACAATTCTATAAAAAAAACTTCCTGTCTTTCAACCAAAGATCTTCTTGCATCAGTGAGATATAATATTAAATAAGGGGCATGCTATAATTCTTAGAAGTCTCAGGAGCAAGACAGGCTCCTAGGGTCTTCTAGATTCTGCTTACCTACAGTGTAGTCACAACAGGACCTCCAGTGGATCCAGTGATTAAAATGAATCATTCTGGGCTAATTACCTATTACATAATAAACACAAGTGATTTCTAACTGTCATTGACCCACATTACCATCATTCCTAAGCAAATTTTAAACATACTGGGTCCTCAATCTGTCTTTTTACCCCAACACTGCCTTGGTAGCCTGTCATGTAACCCTACAGTGTTTTGACACCAAGATCAGAGAATTAAGTACCATGAAGAGCTGAAAATGGTACTGAATCATTGAGTGTGCCAGTTTGGAGCAGGTACTTTTCAGTTTGTTCGCATAGCCTGCATTTTATAAAGGAGCTGACACTACTATTAATGCCCTTGGATTTTATTTTGGGAATTTCAAACAACTTTCTTGATGTAGTTTTCCTCTTTACCTTGTGCTGTCCCCATTTTTCTCTAAAGCCTTTAGCAGACACTCATACCAGCCACACCCCAAGCTATAAAAGGAAAGCATTCAGTTATCACCATTTACTGTATAACTAGAGGGCAAAATAAGTAGATTTCAAGACTACACAGTCAGCTAAATAAAAATAAAAATTTTCGATTACTGAACACTTCTATTTCAGAAGTCAACTATGTCCAGACCCAAAATCTTGATTTCTTCTTCCTCCTGCAAGGCCTTGAATGACTTGGACTTTTTGTATAAGGTCTGGAAGCAGCATTTTCTTTGCCATTGGTCCAGCAGTTTATACACGTAATCTGCCCAGGAGCCCTGGCATGTTATGCTTTGGCCAATTGTGTCTGGCAGGGTTTACGACTTGTTTATGTATGCATATTTAGATAGATAGATAGATAGATAGATAGATAGATAGATAGATAGATAGATAGATAGATAGATAGATAGATAGATAGATAGATAGATAGATAGATAGATAGATAGATAGATAGATAAAACTTAATCTGTCCCCAGGGGGAAATTTAGCTTTTTACAGAAGCTTCTCTAACCCGACATACAGACATCCAGGACACCCGACATACAGACATCCAGGACACCAGGTAAACACCCCAGCAGCCAACTGTCTGTCCCCTGACATTCAGCCGGCAATATTATAGTAGTTAATGCCATACCTTGCGACCAGAACCCTATTATGTAACCACCTACACTACTAATATGTTTGCAATATCAATACACTCTTACTGTCGTATTGTCACGTGGTTTGTGTAATACATGTTGTGTATTTATACAGTCTTCTTCTTCTTTCAGCTACTCCCTGTCTGTCCCTGTGTCACTGAAATCTGTTCTGGGTGACTAAATAATTCTATCATGCTACCATGAAGAGAATTCATAAACTTGAAGCTGACTCAGGATTGAGTCCCTGTAAATATGGGAAGTCTGCTTATAAATTAGAACTGAAATGAACCTGAGGTGACAACAGAGATGGAAGAAGGTGTGAATAACAGCAATGTTAGATGTGAGATATAGCATTGACATGTGGGTGTGTGTGTCTTTAGATCTACCCCTTTTCATCAATACCGTTTTTTAACTTACAAAATAATCTGCTCTGCTTAGTAAACAAAATGAGAAAAATATGTTACCAATTCATGATTTGCAAATATAATATGTTATATCAGGTTTTGTTTTCTCCTTTTCTTTATGTGGTGCATAGCAAAAGCTTTAATTATGAAAAGTACTAAATAAAATAAAAAATATTTTTATCAACAATAAAAGATGCAACTGCAGAAATGAAACTTTATTTACTTGTATTTATTATTATTTCAGCTGGAGATTCAGGACCATGGTGTTCACTATGAGAAATATTTTGAAACAAAGTTTCATCTGTATAGCTTTATAAGTCATAAAATACTGTTTGATGTACTAGAATCTTTCAGGCATCTTTGACCTGTGGCTTTATTTGAAGATAATTTACATGAGCCCAAATTATTGATCCATAAATCCATTTGCTGATCCTATATAATCCAATTTCAGTAATCATGGGAAGCACAACACTAGGCGCAAGGTAGGCACCAGGGTGGGTTTTATTCCATCACAGGGTATACTTAAATTCAGCACACTTGTCCAAAAATGCATATCTCTCCTTTTTACATAGGAGCAAATGGAGAGAACCTGCTGAAAAATTAATTCAGACAAGGGAAGAACATATAAGCTCTACTCAGTGAGTGACTAGACTGCGATTTAAGCCTAATCTGCTGGAGGACGTGTTCACCAATGTGTTGCCTATATAAACAATTGACATATTTTCATGCAATTATTTTCTGATTTATCATTCATATAAATGAATCATTACCCTTCAGAAGAATTCATTATTATTTAATAATTTCATGTTACTAATTCACAATACAATTACCAAGATGTGTCTTTTATATAGTTTGGCACACAAAAAAAAAGCCCCACCTTGATGTTAGCAGCACGAAATGCAGTCAGCTGAAATTAACTAGCTTCCTATTATTATTTAGGTTTTGCTAGTTTTGTTACAGTATCTGTGTGATTGCTGGAGAGAAGGAAAGCCATATGCATTAGAACAATGTATTTCAATTTTGGAGCTACTGTATATATTTGTACAGGTCCCTTCAAGTTGAAACATGACTGATTCTTAGAAAGATATCTCATTCTGAGTGCTCCTGCAAGATTTTTTATTTGGTGAAAATGTGGCGCACTATTGATTCTATGAGCAATGCAATGAACGGAAACCAAGAAAACCTTTAGTCCATAATCTAAACTTTGTCAACAACATTGCTGATTATATGAAAAGAAAATCTTACAGGTGGACATGACTGCTACCACAACAAACATTCCAGGTTCTATTTTCATGATCTTTATATGGTGCACTAAAATTCCCAATGCTACCAGTGAAGACCATTTTCAGCAGTCTTTAAAATGGACAGGAACATTATTAAAAACATTCTCTAATAATAAAAAATGATAAAATATATTCTAAAGTGTAAAAAAAAAGTGTAAATCTTTTATTGCTAATAAAACTCTTAATGACCAGGCTACTTTTTCTTGAGCCACCCTATATTTTCCTATTATGTAAACTTTTAACATTTTCATAAAATAAGAGAACCACACACTTTAAGTAAACATACAATGAGCAAATACACTCACATAATCTTTAGTTGTGAATTTGTTGCTGCAAATAATCTGTTGATATACTGTAAAAGCATTTTAAGAGCATACTGGATGATAAGATGCCAGTTAGCAAACTTTCAAGGAAACTAAAAATTGTCAGTTACTAATTTCCGGTAAGTAATCATTAACGAGTACTATGTTTATATAAATTGTAGAGGAATTGCTTTTAAAACAGCCACTGTTAAAAGTTTATCCAAACTACAGTCATGCGTGAACTCATATTTTTGTCACTTTGTGTTGGCTACTGCTATTCTTCTTACATTAGGTAATAACTCATGTCATTGAGACTCATTTGAAGACTCTGTACTGGCTTGCTGTAGGCATTGACTGCTTCTACATAATGCTTTTGGGGTTTTGCAACTACTTTACTACCTAAAGAAGGTTTTTTTATGGCCTGAAAATAGTGCTGCAGTGGCTGTCTTCTTCATTCTAAGTTCAGCTAACATCCCAAAATCTCACCAAATTCTTGTTAATTTGTATGTAAAATCTATATCCCAAATCAAACTTCCATTTTGAAAATTCACACTATGAGAGGTGGAGATAGACTGGAGCACACATACCATATGTTTGGACTCCACATGTGTATGGTCTCCCTGTCTTGCCACCCCAATCATGAAGTTTTATCAACTAAAGAATTAATTAAAACACTTTTTGAAATTCACTTGCACTGTTCAGAATTATTCCCTCATGTTCCAAATTATTTTGTTGTCCTAGAGTCGAAAATCTTTTAATTTTTGAGCTGCATATTGTTTATATTACATTTTAATTACTTTGGATGAATTGAATTTACAGGACATTAATTACAGGCATTGCAAGCATCCTTTCTTGTACATTCTTCCTGTATTGTACCAGTAATTTATGCTCCGGTTTCTTTTTCAATTAGTTCATGACCTAGGAAATAAGCACAAATGCCACAGAACTTGTTTTAATTAGTTTATAAGCTGGGAATGGATGGATGCCGTAGGAATAGGACATATGGAATTAGTGTACAGCTTGAGAAAAGAAGGAATGAAGAGGTACTTAATAGATCAAACACTTTGATCAGAGTAATTCTTCATCAAGACAAGATAGCCAATCAAATGTGTGCAATGTCACGTATCCCAAAACCCCATGTGTGAATTTTAACAAAAAAAGTCTTGTCTGAGGGACCAAAACAAATGACAGAAGAACAACAGAGGAAGCGACGTCAGAGATTGAGACACGTGTGACCCGTTTGAGAATGTGATCTGTGAAGAACAGTGATTGCTATTCAAAAGCCACTGAGGACATCATGGAAACCTTGATATTTCAGTAAGCTTTTCTAAGACTTTTTATATCCAGACCTTTTATTTTATTTTCCATTACATTTTCTTCTATTTGGTATTATTATATGTTAATAAATACCACTTTGTTTTTACACTTTCTATACTTTCTCTTTATCTTGTGTGAATGAAATAATATGAGGACATCTAGTGTGGGAGATTGATGATTTCTTGCTCACAGGGTTTATCAAGGCTATTTCAGTTAATACTCAATAACTGGAACAACTGTATTACAAGTAAGACATTTTTGGTTGGTAAGTGGCATATAACCAAAACAGTTGCACTTTTACATGTGTCGTGATAACATGCTTGTTAGTGTTGGTGATAGTGGGTCCCTATGTATATACTCTTATGCAGAATACTGCGGAGTGACTTTGTTTGGGGCGCACGGTGGCACGATGGGTAGTGCTGCTGCCTGCAATAAGGAGACCTTGGTTCACTTCCTGGGTCCACCCTGTGTGGAGTTTGCATGTTCTCCTTGTGTCTGTGTTGGTTTCCTCACACAGTCCAAAGACATGCAGGTTAGGTGCATTGGTGATCCTACATTGTCCCTACTGTGTGCTTGGTGTGTGTGTGTGTGTGCCCTGAGGTGGGCTGGCACCCTGCCGGGGTTTGTTTCCTGCCTTGTGCCCTGCGTTGGTTGGGATTGGCTCCAGCAGACCCCCGTGACCCTGTAGTTAGGATATAACGAGATGGATGGATGGACTTTGTTTGGCTATGATCTCTATTTATGTGTGTGTGTGTAAAGAGAATTCTATGTGGAATATTGCAGAGTGACAGGCAGCTGGCACAGCCTGAGACTTTAACTGGACAGGATCTCTGTTTTTGTGTGTGTTGATCTTCAAGAGAGGGAGTAGATTAATTATCTTGATTAACGTACCTGGTAAGTCTCATAAACTTCATGATAATACATTTGTGTAGAACGTTTTGCATGCTCAGAGTACTTCTAGTTTAGAAATACTTGTGCAAAAATAGTAAACTGCTGAAAATTAAGTCAGTAATATACACAAACACTTAAACTACATTGAATATGGATAATAAAGAAAGCTCTTTGTCATGTAGTTTTCATTTTAAGTAGGGATTTCAAACTCATATGCTAGAGTGCCACAGTAGCTACAAGTTTTCATTCCATACACTTTCTTCTGCTTCTGGAGGAACAATTTTTTTATGTTTTTGCTTTAATTTTAATTGATTTGCTTTTTAGATCCAAAACACTTCAGTGCTTACTATTTTATTAACCAGCAGCCAATAAATAATGAGATGCAAACCTAGCCACTAGATAACTAGATAACTGAGAGGTTTCAAATAGTCCTGGAAGGCAACTGCATCCAAATACCTGTATAAGTGTTAATGAAATGCATTTAATTTCAGAGTTTGTTGGCACTCTCATTCAGGCACAACAGATATTTCTAAAGCTGTTGATTTCCTTTATTCCGAGAGGTCCAACTAAATATTTTGTAGACCAGAGCAGTCAATTTTTTTCATACCTTAGCTTTAATTCATCTATCCATTATCCAACCCACTATATCCTAACTACAGGGTCACGGGGGTTTGCTGGAGCCAATCCCAGCCAACACAGGGCACAAGGCAGGAAACACCCCGGGGGGCCAGCCCACTGCATTAGCTTTTATTATTTTCAAATTTGTATTGAGATGGGGATTGTATTAAAGTTAGTCTGGTTATCTGTTGGTTTTTCATCTCATCGTTTTTTGGTTTTTTTTTTTGGCCACAGGGCAAAGAAGAATGAAACCATTAAAATCAAGGCAACAAAGTCTGCTGTATTATAAGCAGTAATTGGTTGTTAATGAAGAAAATGGAGGGAATGTGGTCCTCTAGGATCTGAGTTTGACAGTCCTGCTGTAAGTTATATTTGGAAAATATTCAGAGATCAAAATGAATTAGGAACAAACGTTTTCTCTGATTTAAAAAAAGTAATTACACATCCGCTCATCCATTTTCTTAACCTGCTTATACTTTCCTTAATTACAAAAGTGTTTTGCAATTTCTGACATTTTATTTGGTGGTACATTGCTGCCAATAGTGGTAGTTTTATGAAAGAGAAGGGCAATCTAGTACTAACATTCTATGTTGTAATGAAAAATCCTTGTGTTGAGCTTACTGGTGTATCCCTAACTACTGGAAATGTCCATACCAATTTATCTATGTTCATACTGTATATGCTAATTTTCAATTAAAACAATTATTAAATATAACACTGAACATAATGGACAAATAAAATTAAAATCGGCATGCAAAGAAACAACACAATATCTCTATAATAATCAGCTGAATTGCCAATTTGGTCTTGGGAGGTCCACATGTATCATGCCAACTCATTGCAATGCTGCAGCCGCAGACAGACGTTAGCTTCCAGCCATAAGTGTAGGGTTACAGCACCAGCTGTAAGGAGGTCAAACTCTACGAACAAACAACTCAAGGCAAAACTGGACTCCACGTGCTGATTTCTATTAGTCACAATACGAAACAGACAAGGTAAAGTTTTACAAAGAACACATATTTTTTATTTTATTTGTACTAATAAAGTTGGCATATGCAACAGAAAAATACAAAAAAAAAACCTCTCAGAGCTAAACAAGTTCTGCACTACTACCACAGCCTTTCCCACAGAGCCACCTGGATCTCCTATTGAGACTGTTTTCTAGCAGATGGTGGATTTTTGAAAAGGTGCCTTCAGATATTTATATCAGACAGCAGGATGTCATTTAAAATTTCAGAGAATCAACAACATCAAGCACATATTCATTTATTTGAAAAGTTCCGTTCAGCAAACCACAAGAAGGTTCCAATAAGATTGCCACCAGTTATTTTATTAGTTGAATATTCATCTAAATCTAATTCAAAAATAAAAGAACAGTAAACAATGAACTTGTTTTGAAAAGAATTATTATACAGACATGAGTGGCAGCAAGCATTTACCCACATATTTATTCCCTTATTTTGCTGTAGAAAAGTTAATAGCATACAACAAAATCTCCTAGTGAGTTGAAATGAGTCACTTTTACTAGATTGCAGCTTGGCATGGATTTCGTAACTTACCAAGACAAGTGCATGTCATTCTCAAGGGCAACAAATGGCAAATCACTTTACAATATGAGGAAAATACACAATTATTCAATGTATTGATATAGAAACATTATCAAACTGTATCCCTGTGTCCATTGTGCAAGAAATTGCAGCAAATGACTTTGAAGGCATGATACATACTTAAAGCTTCTCACTAATCAGGATTCACACTAAGCAGTAAACCAATGTGGAGATCAGAGTCAGAGTTTAGTGACCTTGTTTTGTCCAGGCTACATATGGAGTAACTCCTTAACTAAAACTAAGTTTATTTTGCCCAGAGTTTTCTACCATTTTGTATTCTTTTTGTTTATTCCTTTCTTACACAAGCCTGTAGTACTAGGGTGTTGTACCGTGTTAGCCATTATGAATGTAGTGAAAAGTCAAGCAAAATGACACCTTTTATTGGCTAACTAAAAAGATTACAATATGCAAGCAAGAAGAAGGGGCCTGAGTTGCCTCGAAAGCTTGCATATTGTAATCTTTTTATTTAGCCAATAAAAGGTGTAATTTTTCTTGACTTTTCATTGCACAGGCCTAAAATTTGTTGTTTCGATTATGCCATTAATTCTTTTTTATTTTGTTTATAATAGTGTTGTTATTAGTTTCTCTGTGATATATATTTGACCTATTTTACTGTTCTTCATTTCTTAGTATGAACTACTAGCTGTGTAAGCCCATGCTGTAAAAAGCCCAGGGTCCTAGAGACTATCGAAATCATCAGAAAAAAAACTGAAATGTAGAGATGTCAGGTAATTGAAAGGAACTACTCTGGACGTCTCTCTCCTAGGAGGATTTGTTTTGCCGATGTGCTTGGAATCACTTGTTAATGTCAATGTCAATTTACTTATATAGCACATTTAAAACAACATAGGAATGCTGTGGCCAAAGTGCTTTATAATAAAAGAAGAAAAAACACAATTAACATAAAAAACATAAAAAAAAATAAACTTAAATAAAATAAATAATAAATAGAAGTAAGATTGCATAATCACAAACCTTACTGAAGGTCATGGAATGCAAGTAAATAGAAATGAATCTTTAATCTTGTTTTAAACAGTTCAATTGTAGACGACTCCTTTATGTAATGAGGTAAAGAGTTCCACAGGCGAGGAGCAGCAGCTGTGAAAGCTCTGTCCCCTTTAGTGTTACACTCGGTACGAGGGACAACAAGATACAACTGACCAGAAGATCTAAGCACTCTAGATGGCTGGTGTAAAGCACACAATTCAGATAAATAGGGAGGAGCAAGCCCATGTAAAGATTTAAAAATTAGCAACAAGATTTTAAAATCAATTCGAAAACTGACAGGCAGCCAGTGTAAAGAATCTAATATTGGAGAAACAGAATCAGACTTTCTTGCTCCAACCAGAAAGCGAGCAGCAGCATTCTGGACCAACTGTTACCTGCGTATCAGGGATTTGCTAATCCCAGAATACAGCGAGTTGCAGTAATCAAGGTGAAAAAAGATAAAAGCATGAGTAGCTCTCTCAAGATCCCTAGAAGATAAAAAAGGCTTGATCTTACCTAATAGACGAAGCTGGAAAAAGCAACTTTTAACTACAGAATTAATCTGTTTCTCAAAAGAGAGGGGACTGTCAAAAATAACACCAAGATTGCGGACTTGAGGATTGCAAAAGACAGAGAAAGAGCCGAGACATCCAAGACCAATTTGAGCTTTAGCTGATGGACCTACTATAAGCACCTCCATTTTATTTTGATTCAGATCAGGAAAATTATTAGCCATCCAGAATCTTAGTTCTGTTGTTAAGCTGATTCATTGCAAAGTTGCAGACGGGAATATAAACCTGTGTATTATCAGCATAGCAGTGAACAGAAATGTTACATTTCCTAAAAGTAGCTCCAATAGGGTAAAGGTATATAGAGAATAGAGAGTAAAGGTGGACATAAAACATAGAGAGTGTGACATTAGGCACCTTCAAATCTTGACTTGACTTGATATTACTTTACTATGTGAATAGGATTGGAGAGCATGTCTGGCTGAATGGCCTACTCAGAATTGTTCTTAATGTTCTGTTGTGAGTTCCATATTAGTTATTGCTCATGTTTTATGGATTAAGTGTCCTAGATATGAATTCTACTCTGGTCATTGTCTGTTCTCTCTGTGTCCATGCAAAGAATGTTCTCTTTGTGTCTTTAAATAATAATAAATACATATATATATATATATATATATATATATATATATATAGGCCAATCTATATATGGCATGAGCCCTGTGACACCAACAAAAAACACCCACTTTCTCTCCAGGTCACTCCAATATACAGTACATCCATATTCCTCCAATGTTAAATCTACCTCTATTAAAGAAGTTTCCTATAATTAAACTACTGCTTTAGATTTTTGTGACATACTGCAAAAATTATGTTTATTACTTTAAATAAAATATTAATATAACTACAGTATACCTGAGCTAAGGAAACACAAGTTTTAAAGTAAGGGAGAGTGAACTGTCAATGTAAGGTATTAATACTATTAATACAAACTGATCAAGGTCCCAGAGAGTGGTGACATGTTGCTCGTTGATTAGTACATGCAAGTAATATGTACATGTGACAATACTAACCCTATGAAAGTATGAGCAAAGAGACCAAGTTCTAGAGAGATGAGATCTAAGACTCCTTCGGCACACAAGACTCTTAACCATGCTAGCCTCAGAAGTTTTATTTTGTGCATTTTTTGCAGAGCTTGTTGCCAGGTTTGGTAATAGTCAGCTCCTCATGGTCATGGTTCTGATTTAGAAAATAGTAGCTTGCTCTCTGCTGATAAGTTGGGAGAATGGCTAACAGATGTGTGCAGTGGAATGAGCACTTTAAAAGTTGAATTGCAAGTCAACAATTTTTCTGTCCTCATTTATAGTGATTGGCTTGCTTTGGCAAGTAATCAAAGAATTAGCTCATTGGTGAAAACAGGGAGTATAAAGGTTACTAAGAACAGCAACAAAAACTAAAAAACAATGCACTTTTTCACAAAACAAAACAAATCTGAAATGTTCAAATTTTAAAAACATGTTAACAGATTAATAATGTTATCTTTTATTCTTTTTGTCATATATATATATATATATATATATATATATACAAAGTATATATATATATATATATTGTGGTATAAGGTCGGCTTGTCATCCCGGCCAATACCCCTAGGCCGCCAGATGGAGCCCTCCCTGCAGTATGGAGGTCCCCCGAAGACCAGCAGGGAATCATGGACTATGTCGTTTTTATACACGACCCTGCTGGATACCACATGGGCCGCAAGAGGGAGCTGCAGGGAGGACCGAAGAATCATATATGCCCTATAACCAGGAAGTGTGTCACAGGAAGAGCGACAACAGAAGTGACGTGCTTCCGGGATGAAGAAAAGGACTTGTATCTGACCCGGAAGTGATAAAGAATCATCTGGACTGGGGATTGGGAACACGTCCGAGTTAGGGTGTATAAAAGGACTGTGGGAGCTCCGAGACGGCGAGCTGAGCTGGGTGGAAGGGTGGCAACGTGTCTGGGAGTGGAAGATTGTTTATTGTTATTGTGATTGGTTTGTTTATGAGTATAGTGGAGAAGCTGGTGCTTTGTGCACTGTGGCATTTAAATAAAGTCAACTATTGGACTTTTTCCTGGTGTCTGGAGTCTTGGACAAGGGTTCAAGGTTCAAGGTAGAGATAGCGCCCCGTTTCTGTCACTATATATATATATATATATATATATATATATATATATATATATATATATATATATATATATATATATATATATATATATATATATATATCCCAAGCATTTTCCTGTGCCTAAATACCATACTTACCCAGCAAGTATAGGGCACAAGGCAGGAACAGTCCCTGGACAGGGCACCAGCCCATCACAGTAAGTCTAAATATTTCTCAAGAATTAGATCCCACATAATAATTTTCAAAGTTGGGTGATGGCAGCATAATCCATACAAAACATTTTTTAGCTGTACTTACTGGTAACAAGTGTGATTCCTCTTCCTTTTACTTAGGCCAGTGCCGAGTTTGCCTTTCATGCCTCAAATATGTCTTGTCACCTTTGTGCACTAATTTAAATGAGAAGAATAACCTGTTTATTTGTCTAAGCAATTACAGAAATCTACATTAATCAAGCATTGCTTTTTCAGTCACAACTGTACAATTAAATATATCGTTAGTAGGATAAAAACAACATTAATTCTGTGTTACCTTGTTGCCTTTTTTGTAGAAGGTTGACATTTATTATTTTTTTATTTGATGGATGATGTTAGTAGCTTGTACAATAAAAACAGTTATTGTTGAATATTAGGTTATTAAAACATTGTTTTGTGAGGTAATGGGTTCTGTGACATGGTTTATTATTGTCCTGGTGTATAAAATTTTACTCAAACAAACCATGAATGACTATAAAGGATTTTACAGAACACTTCAGAAACTGACTTAACTAATTTACAAAGTAAATACTTGAAAGCAACCACTCTAAATACATCAGAAACCCAGAGCGCACTGCAAGGTTTATGTCTTGGCTGACCAAGCAGTACTGGATCTCCCATTAGGGGCTGAAGACTACTGCCTGCAATCATTGCAGTCATTGTTATTAAAGATATACCGATCAATGGGAAAGTAAATAACTATTAATTTTTAACTCATAATCAGCAGCTAGGTAATGTTATTATGACTCTAAGTTAATTTAAGTGAAATCTTGCATAGTACACAAGCAAGCTCATTTTATTGAAGTAAACATTCTCCCCACGTCTGCGTGGGTTTCCTTCAGGTGCTCCGGTTTCCTCCCACAGTCCAAAGACGTGCAGGTTAGGTGCATTGGCGTTCCTAAATTGTCCCTAGTGTGTGCTTGGTGTGTGTGTGTGTGTCCTGTGGTGGGCTGGCACCCTGCCCGGGATTTGTTTCTGTCTTGCACCCTGTGTTGGCTGGGATTGGCTCTGGAAAGACCCCCGATGACCCTGTGTTGGATAATGGACGGATGGATGAAACATGAGTGTTTAGGTAGCACTATGTAGAAGAAAGCACAGTATTTTGAATATGACAAGTTTGGCTTCTCTCACTTTTAGGTACAATTCGCCCTCTATATAAATAAACTGGATACCACTTCTAAAGCATCACTGCCACCAGACGTATTGCAGCATTCCATGCAGATTTAGTTATGCGCTATGCTTCTTACTCATACTTTTGTGTTACTGAATGGAAGAAGTTTCAAGTATTGTACATGTTGTCTTGTTCAAGCAACTGTGAACATTGTAACCCATCTACGGCAATTCTGCCCATTTCCTCGTTAATGACTCCTGGGACCATGCAGCTTTACAGCTCTATACACCTACACCCACATATCCTGGACTGGACTGTTTTTATTTAAAAACTCACACACTGCCATGAATCTCTTACTTAGTTCACCACAGGGGTATATTGGTCTTGGCATGAACAGCAACCTACTGTATGTAAAGGCAAGCAAGTCAAACCTGCAATCCTAAATATTTGTTCCCAGATTGCGCTTCTGAAAGAAAAAAAAAAAAGATTTCCCTTGAATTTTATTATACTAAGGTATATTTGAAAGGTTTAAGAGCAAATAATGAACTGTCAAATTGACATTGACAAATGGGACATGTCTAAAAATCAGCAAAAGGATTTGAATCTGAACATCTGGCCATACAAAAGCATGCATCAGAATTAGCCATAAAAATTCTAATCAGTGTATTTTCAATCTAAGAAAAGCCAAGAACTACAGTATATTGAAACTTTATTCAAATAAAAAATATTTTAAATTGAAATCTTTTGGGTGTATGGATTTGAATATTTAACTTATTTAGCAGTATTTTAGAAATGAAGAAGAGAATAATGTCTATGTTTAGCCCATTGAGCTACAATGTTTTGCATGAAAATGTTCCATAGAAATAAACGTTGATTAAATGCAGCCGTTTCACTATTGGAAAAAGCTCCTGGTTTCTTTGTGTTTCATTCAAGTTCAACTATTACCAGCTAATGCTACTTTTCATACAGTACCCACTTGTAACTGCTTAATATATAGTTCAGAACATCAGAGTCTATCCAATCAGCACTGGGCACAAGGCCAGAGGAATTCCTGGACAGGATACCCACACTAACAAGGGGGAAATTTTCAGTTGCCCATTAACTTTTTCTGCCCACACAGGCACAGGGAGAACACAAATAGATAGCAACTAGTTGTGTATTTAGACTCATGTCTTTGGATCCAAGAAGCAGCACCAGTAACTATTAAGGCAAATTATTTAATAAATTAAACCAAAATGAGCCTAATGTGTGTGTGACCTAAGGGATCATCATGTATTTTCCAGTTTATTTTAAATTAGTATATGGTAGAGACAGAAAATGGTGAGCTAGATAGCCAAAACCTATTGCTGTATTTTAACCCTATAACTTTAGGACATTCAAATTTTAAAACCTAATGTGCTCTTGTTTGTATGCAAGCAAGCAAATTAAAATCACTTTCACATAAGTTATATAATCATGTGGCATATTTTGAAGGTTTTCCAGCTCAAATTAAATAAAAGTCATGCTTCATGAGACTGTGGCCTCTGCCTCAAGAAACATGACTGCACCTTCTTCCACAACATTGTTATCCAGCATTCTGAAGTAATTAGCAGATGAATAATATGTGGTAACATGAATAGACCACCATGGTTCACCCCCTTCCCTCCACACCCCATTTTGTGACATGATCTGCAGCAATGTAAAAATACTTTGTTAATCTGTAAGTAAATTGACCATGTAGAACTGTTAACTTTATTGAATAAAGGCAACAGTTTTGAATGTCTTTATTTACAAAACTAAATCATTCAGGACAATTAATTTTTAAAATGTTCTTCTATTTTAAAGAACAAAGCACATACAACAGCGTGCAAATCAGTCAAAGATACACTCATGTGAGCAAGCAACAGTACAAGCATGGTGTTACAGAAAACAAACAAAAACCTTAAACTTGCCAAACCCTACAAAATTATGGAACCATTCCTTTGTGAATATTTCATTTTTCCCAGTTTAAGACACCCATTTTTCATTTCCTTATGGGAGGTGACTTAAGATTCTTTCAATTAAAAAATAAGCCTCCTTGAAAGGAATGTAGTGTAGGGTTCCACAACAGGTTTTCCTTTAGATAATGTTATCCTATCTGGCTGACTCCAAATATTGCTAAAACACTCCCAACCCCTTGATCATTTGCCTGTTAACATCTTTGCCTGACAAGTTAGATAAATGGTCAAGTAAAAGGTAGAAACAAGGTAAGCACAAAACTTATATTACAGTAATCCCTCCTCGATCGCGGGGGTTGCATTCCAGAACCCCCCGCAATAGATGAAAATCCGTGAAGTAGAAACATATGTTTGTATGGTTATTTTTATATATTTTAAGCCCTTATAAACTCCCCCACACTGTTAACATTATTAGAGCTCTCTAGACATGAAAAAACACCCTTTAGTCAAAAGTTTAAACTGTGCTCCATGACAAGACAGAGATGACAGTTCTTTCTCACAATTAAAAGAATACAATCATATATTCCTCTTCAAATAATTCGTGTTAGGAGCAGAGAATGTCAGAGAGAGAGAGCGAGAGAAAAGCAAACAATCAGAAAATCAATACGTGCTTTTGGGCTTTTAAGTATGCCGAAGCACCGCGATAAAGCGCCATTTTTTAGAGGAGCGTCCGTATCTTCTAAGCAAACAGCCTCTGTGCAAACAGGCTCTTTGCTCACACCCACTCCGTTAGGCGCAGAGAGAGTGAGAGAGACCGAGAAAAGCAAATAATCAAGCACCGCACGGGAAGCATATCGTATATCATTGAGGAGTTTTATTTAATACGTAATACATGCTCTGATTGGGTAGCTTCCAAGCCATCCTCCAATAGCGTCCCTTGTATGAAATCAACTGGGCAAACCAACTGAGGAAGCATGTACCATAAATTAAAAGACCCATTGTCCGCAGAAATCCACGAACCAGCGAAAAATCCGTGATATATATTTAGATATGCTTACATTTAAAATCTGCGATGGAGTGAAGCCGCGAAAGTCGAAACGCGATATAGCGAGGGATCACTGTATAGCTATATCTAAGCTTGTGGAATAACAGAAACATTGTACTATTCCACTTTTCTAGTCTTTAGATTTTTTGTTTTTTTTTGTACTGTCAGGTTAAAAAATGTTCTTCTGTCTGTATCAATAATCCCGTTGGACCTACCAGAAGTACAACTGGAGTGGCACTGTGATTAGGCAGCTGCCTCAGAGCTCCAAGTCCAAAATACTCCTCTTAAATCCCAAATTCTGTGAAGATAAGGTCTACTGGCCTGTAATAGTCTAGGCCCAGAAAGGAAATGATAGCCCATCCAGGGAGGGTTCATGTGCTGCAGGGCTCTAGTCTCCAGGAACCCTGTATTACATAAAAGCAGGCTAAGAATATGGAATGATACATAGTACACAGTGTTCAAGGTGTTGCTTCAATTTGATGGAACTGAAGCTGGTGCAGAGCTGAGGACGTGACAATGGTGCACAAATTATAAATGATAATATCAAGGCCTAAGGTGACTTGAACTTTCATTAGTAAAAATAATTAATATAATCAAAAAAGACTTGCTAAGATATTGCTTAATTTCAATGAAAAAGTGTAAAAATTGGGGCCATGTCTCTCTAGATTTAAATTCTTATAAAGTTTTTACTATTTATGAAAAGAATACCACCTTTAGGTTAGTTTGTGAAGGAAATATTAAAAATATTCATGGAACAAATGTTTTCCCTGAAGAGGGTAAATCAAATACCTCAGGGCATGGCTGACAGCTGAGAACGAGCAATGAGAAATTGCCACTATACAGTGGCATAATACCTAACAGCTGGTATCAAGTACCATTAAATGTGTTTAGCCAGCAGCAAATGCACCAATGACCTAGATTTCATGTTCAACCTCAACTACATTTTCTGAATTTATTATTAATGTAGATCTTATTAAAAACTGAATAACATAGTCTTACAGTGTTAGCCTATATACACCAATCAATTTTCTGAGGTCACTAAATCCAGGGGTCAAAGCCAGTCCTGGCAGCATGGACACAAGGCAGACGTGAGTCCATTTCAGGACACGCTCAGAAGGAGGTTAGCTTAGAGGTGTCAGTTAACCTAGTCTGTACAGCTTATGGAATATGGGACCTTTCGATCCTGAATACTTTGAATAATGGATGGATGAATAGATAACTTATATTGAGCATAATTATTTCCACATATATTTTGCTCTTTGTTATAAAAGGAAATTTCAAATATAGAAATTTACAGTTTTAAATTATTGATATTTGTGCTATATAGTTCCACTTCACAGATTCAGTTGACTGAGTTCGAATCACAGCCTGATTACCATTTTTTGTCGATTTCCTTTCACGTTGCAAAGAAATGCAGGTTATGTTAACTAGCAAGTGTTAATTGGTTTGATATGAGTGAGGATGGGTTTGTGAATTTATGTGTTCTAAGGACTGCCAACTCTTTCAGGGTTGAATCCTGCTTCCTTACATGTGAAGCGTACAAGATACGGTCCAGCTCCTAATGACTGTAATGTAATAAGTGATTTCAGAAAATGAATAGATGGTTACATTTTTTTCTCTATAAACTTTTCTATCATATTACATTCTGTTAGACACCAACATTAAAGTTTGGCATTGACCAGCATTTTTACTTCCTCAGTACATCAAGTAACCTTACTTCCATTAGATTAATAAATTTGCTGTTAGTTGCATTTATATTTTTCTGTAATGTTACATTTAAAAATGGCATCAAAAGAACCAGATAATTTACAGTCTCTTTATTGAAACCGTCACAAATTCCAAAATATAATTGCAAACTGTTTAATGAGTTGGAAGCAGACTATGTGGATAACAGTAGAGTCCTCCCTCAGTAATCAGAGTTTCTCAGGTTACCAAGTCTACTCTTTTTGACTTAAATGAGTAAGTACAAGAATTTAAGGACGCTTGCCATTTGAAGAAAAGTGCATAATAAGAAAAAATGAATCTATTTTGGGAGATCTGTAAGGCCAATCCCCTACTGTGTTTTAAAAAATCCCAGAGTGCAAAAAGGCATTCTTAAAGCAACTGGACTTGATGGTTAATAGCAATTTATTTAATTATTTACTTCAATGTTCAGAAGATAAGTGCTTTTCACTGGGATGTGAGTTGCCAAATATCTCATGCTGTTCTAATCCCACTTTGCTTTAGAATGATAAAAAAGACTTGTTTATATAAAGGTTTACCTGAAAAAATGGAAATTGATCATTTGGATTAATGTAGTAGAGCAAAAAATCCAGCTGAACCTGTCCTGCTGGCTCTATTATCTAAAGAAACAGCAGTTGATAAACTATGCTTAATGCTGAATGGAGATTAATTGATTGATTAATCTAATGTAACTCCACTAGTATCCATTGTGGTTAACAATGAAGCGAATAGAAGGACCTACTGAAAATAAATTAAAAATAATGATTGCATATTTTTGAATAGTTACTGTATCTGTACTTTAAAATAAACTCCCTCACTAGTTAAGGTCTTATGATAATATAAAAATATTCAACAGGTAATATTAATATTACAATTAGCGTGAAACAAATTATTAAAATAAAACTTGATTTAATGAAATTACTGTAACCTCAGTGTGGCAGCAAACTGTTGTTTTTTTGGCATGTAACCACTTTTCTTTATTAGGGTCTCCAACAGGTACTTTCATGAACTATTGATCAGTAGATCTTCAAACAATACCAAAACGTTCCCAGCATTACATATGAATGTTTAAATGTCCATGTTTAAATTTTTGCTTTAAGTATCATATATCAAATTCTAGTACCACATCTCTCTGTATATAAAATCCAACATCTGTCTGTCTGTCTTCTTTTCACGAGAGAACTAACGGATTTAGATTGGGATTTTTTCTATAATTTGCTTCAACATTCTGGTTGATTTTACGACTTCCCTCATTGTGCTAAGTATCATAGTTGGCTTGTGGCAGCGATTAATAAGCAAGAATCGAAGAGAGAAACTGTGGGCTGATGGCAGGGGGAGGCAGGACCTCAAGAATAGGGAGCCGGGCAGGGCCATCTTCACTCATGCGTCAGCCTCCTTTTTAGTCGGTTCCGTATTTCTGCTCGCTTTTCATGAGAGAACTACTTAATGGATTTAGATCGGGTTTTTTTCTGTAATTTTCTTGAACATTCCGGTTGATTTTGCGACTTCTCTAATCATGCTAAGTATCATAGTTCGCTTGCGGCAGCAATTTATAAGCACAAAGCGAAGAGAGAAGCTGTGGGCTGAGGGGAGGGTGAGGCATAAAATGAATCAATTTGTGCTCAAATTATTTGACACACTGTGTTGGACATACACTTCAATAAATACCATTTTAGAACACAACGATTCAATTCATTATCCTACAGAATTTTTAAATTCCATTAATCTTCCTGGCATGCCGCCCCACAACTTAGCATTGAAAGTTGGGGCACCGATTATCCTTTTGAGAAACCTGAGCCCACCCAAATATTGCAATGGTACCCGTCTCCAGCTCTGTCAGCTTCAAAACAACATCATAGAGGAGATAATCATCAGAGGATGTGGCATTAGCGAGAGGGTTTTAATCCCTCGCATTCCTCTACCTACATACATACCCTTTCAAGTCAAGAGATTACAGTTCCCAGTGAAGCTGTGCTTTGCAATGTCAATTAACAAGGCCCAAGGACAGACACTAAAGTTGGCAGGGGTTGATCTTAGATCACCATGCTTCTGTCAGCTTTACGTTGCTTTCTCCTGGGTTAGTTCTCTGAGAAACCTATATGTCCTCGTCCCTGATAAAACCAAAAATATTGTATATCAGGAGGTCCTCGGATAGGAAACCTATCAATATAAATTGTTCTCAATACAAATTAGATTTAAAAGATTTTTAAAGTTTGCCCAGGTTATTTGCCAGCCTCTCCTATGTAAGTATCTTTGTTTTCTATAAAATTCATTGACAAAAACCAAAAAACACAATACTGGCAGTAATGTTCGTACATTAGTTTGCCAGCTAAGGTTGAATCCCCAAAATGGTGCTTTTAAAGCTTTTCACCGAAAACTGGTCAAACTTTACTGAGCCACAAGCTACATACAAATCAAGCCTAATCATTAGTAATGAGGCAAATCTATCTGTAACGGGGACTTAAAATATGTTGAGGAAAGAACTAAAATTGACTGAGTTAAGGACTACACAATACACAATTGTTTTCTGAAAATTGCTTTGTTTCTATTGTTTCAATTTGTTGATGTGTATTTGTAATGTCTACCATTTTGTGGTAATTGTCTGTGCAATTTTTTTAATGGATGAGGTTGAACTGGTTACTCCGACATAGCAACATAGCAGCCTTCTGATAGTAAGAACACTGTACAGTATGTTCTAAGCGAAAAAGTCAAAGGCTCTGTGGCACTGCAAGTCCAGGCCTTTTAGGGATGCTGCTGTGTTATTTTATTGTGCTCTAGTTAAGAATCAGTTTAAATTAAATACAGCCTCCTCAAAACACAGTTTATGGTTTTACAACCTCTGTTTCTGAGTGCAAAGTAGTACATAGAAATTCTGATTTGTTTTAGTAGCACTGTTTCTGAGTGTATCCCACTTCTGATGTAGTTTTAGAAGTGCCACATCTGGCTTCTTAGATTCCTGATCCCTCAGCACTCTACGCCCCTCACACCCCAAAAAGAAAGCCTAGGAAATTAGACAAGCAGTATTTCAGATTTATGAGCCTCAGATGAATGAGTTGATTGGAGATGAGAAACCAGAGGGATGGGGTTGGGTAGTCACCAATTGTATATCCTTAAAGGTTTTTAAGTGAAAGAATAGGCAAATGAGATAGTGAAAGAAGTGTAGCATATAAAGTAGGTCTACAGGAGTGCATTTAAGAAAGGGATTTACATATGTTTTAAGAATAGATATTTGCAAAAGGTTTTCCCACAATAAACAATCAAATTAAAAACAGAAGATGTACTATTTACCATCAGCTTTGAAAGAACAAATATTTTTGCACAAGGGTAAAAGGCAAGAGTGTCTGCCTAATATGTGGTCAGGGTGCTATAGTCAGGGAAAAATGCAGTATTGAGTGGCACTTTACTATAAATCAGAAGAACTTTGAACATGATATCACTGCTGGTAGCTGTCTGTTCACTGAGAAGGTAAGTGACATGAAAGCAAGATTGGAAAGGTAGCAGTCATTTTTCTTAAAGCCAGTGAAGAAATCCCAGGCTACAGCTGAAGTGTCATTAAAAGTGGCTCATCATTTAGAATATAAAATCCCTTTACAAATAGTAGATCTGCTAACGATTAAATGATTCTCCTCTCTAAGTATTTAAAGATCACAAAAAGATTTTATCAGAGAATACAGTTAGATTCAAATATAACTGTCTGTCAGCAGATGCAGAGTAGCAGAAAGATACAGGCACTTGATTGAGAGTGATGAATCAGTTGACACAAGAGTTACTGCTCATATAGCATATAGTTTTTGTTTAAATTGTTTTTGAAGACTTATCTGTGTTGATACTGTAAATAACAGAGGTTCCAAAAGGGTAAAGAGTTGGGGTCCAAAAAGGGAATTCCTATTTAACTGTCATAAGTCAAAGGTGTTGATCCAATGCAATAGAGGGAAAATAACAAAGGAATCTTGTGACAGCGCACTTGCTTTTATGAGAGGGCTTTCTTCTTGTAAGGTGGTCCATAAAACGACATCCATCTTTCAGCTAGTACTGTAATTTTATTGTGATCAACTAGAAGGGTAAGGACTATCAGTCACCCAATAATGATGTTATCACTGACTGTCAGTGGCTTGGTTCTCCTTACTAGAAAGGCAAAGGGAGACTGTGTTGGTGACTATCTCCATCCATCAGCTCCCGCAAAGGAGTCACCAAGCCTATATGCACAATACATTAAAGAACTATTTTATTGGAACAAATGAGCCTTTAGAAAAATTGGTGTCAATACCAATAGAAAGCGGCCAGCTATGAGATGGCATAATGACTTTATTGCCTCTTACATTTTGTTGTTTTTGAGCTATTGTTATATCATCCACGAGCAGGCTATTTGTGCTAATATCATGGGATTTGATCATAACATGACACCTGTCACTAAGATCAAAACTTCCATTTGGGAATGCCAGCCAGCATCAGATTTTCAAGTTGCTTTTGAAAGAACTCTCATCAGAAAATGGCAGCATTGAGCTGCACATATAAATTCAAGGCTTTGCAGAGGAAAATACTGCATCATTTTAGCACTATTTTTCTGAGAACAAAGCTTTGCTGTAGACATGAGGATAACACTTTGCCACCTGACACTTAATGGCTACTAAACCTGGTCTTTGTAACAAATGTAACAGAGAAATTAAGCAGCCTGAACTGAGAATATTTAAGCAAGGGAATGACCACCACTCATAATATGAGGAGCACTGTAAAAGCTTTCAAGGCAAAACTAAGCCCTTTTCTCCAACAAATGCTGTATTTTCCATCCTTGCAAAGAATGCCTGGGGAGGATTAATCTGCATATGGATCTTTGGATATTCATATGTTCAAGTTTAGTCAGGAGCTAGTGGACAGATATGCAGACTTCATACAAATGGGGACCTATGCCATGTTTATTTCAAAATCCTTTATGGAGGTGGACATTTCTGAGTGTGGTGTCTAGTATCAGTGCTTCTTCCCATTAACATCCTATCACTTTTCTGCCAACTTTTGGAAGCTTGTTGTTGCAGAGAAGTATCCCAGTATTAGCACAGCAGTTACGAAGGTGGATAAATTATATTGCCTTGACATATGTTTATGAGTCTGCTCTTTCTAACATGAATTTTATTAAGTCAGAGTTGCAAACTCATGTCAGTGATGAACACCTTGATGGTTCCTTCAGGTTACTTAGGATACACATCAATTATACTCAGAGTGAAGTCTCCCAATAAAGATAGCATGGAATAAAGTGTAATTTAAAATGTGTGAAAATATGTTCAGTGTTTACAGTTGAAGGCGGTCATAATAGGAGGTGTAGCTTGTGGCATTTTGGGTTTTTTATTAAGAAACTTTCTACTTAGAAAAGTTTGGAGACTCTGAATTAACTATTGTAGAGCCAACCCAGACACAGGCGGACATGTTGTAATCACCACCACACGTTTTATTTACACTATTTACAATTATTAAACTGGTCACAAAGACCCCAGCCAATGGTCACTAAGACCCAGTCACGTGCACAAAAACCACCCAAATACTCAGTCCTGGCCACAATGCCTCTCTTCGGGCCGCCTCCACAGCTCTCCTGTGCTTTGTCCTTCCGCCTCCCGACTCCAGCCCTGAATGAATGGAGACGGCCCCTTTTATCCAGTTCCCGGATGAGCACCAGGTGTTCCCGGCATTCCTCCCTTGGCCACGCCCCAGCGTGGCAGAAGTGCCGGCTGTCCTCCCGGCAGCTCTCCGGGTGCTGTCCTAAATCTTCCCCAGCACTTCCGCCATTGGAGTGCCTCCTGGCAGTGACCACGGGCCCCTACAGGGTGGAGCTTCCATGCCCTTAACCCGTGGCCCCAAAGCAACCAGGAAGGCAGCCCCACGTGATCCCAGATGGGCGCCGCCCACTTCCGTCTTCAAGGCGTCCCAGCCAGGTCGCGCCCTGGCATCCGCGACACTATACATTTCAGATGACTTCACAGCTAAACTGGAGTTAATGAACATTCAGCTTTTCCCTGAGAACTATTCATAGATGTAGAATACAAGATGTACTAGGTTTGAGCCTCTGAGAGAAGTCCTTTTTTCATCCCCATAATATCTGCAAAATATGACTAGACAAAAGTGCTATAGTATATCATTTCAAATAGTTAAAATGATGTCTTTGTTCTACTGAGTCACAATTCATTTGAACCAAGCTGAAAGAACAGAGAGAAATCCCTTTTAGGGTAGTAATGGCGCTGGGCTCTGTTAAAGAAAGAAAGAAAGAAAGAAAGAAAGAAAGAAAGAAAGAAAGAAAGAAAGGATTTCCAGTGTGATTGGCATAAAGTCTGCTCAAAGTAGTCCAGTGATTCAGTTTTAGTACTGCCCTTTAACAGTCACATTACAAAGATTTATGATCATTAAGTGAGTCACTACATGTGACATGCAACTCAGGCCTGAGTTGCCTCGAAAGCTTGCATATTGTAATCTTTTTAGTTAGCCAATAAAAAGTGTCATTTTGCTTGGCTTTTCTCTATATAGTATATATTAAAAATAAAGTTTTTATTCATAGATGTAGAAAAAGATAAAGAGGAAAAACAAGAATAAAAGAATTGGCAAAAAAGGACGTAATAAGGTAAAAAAAAAAAGGCCTTAAAAAGCATTCCAAAGCAAACAAGTTCAAATCCCTAAAACAAGAGCATAATCCAAGAACAGAAGCAAAATTAAAAAATCAATGCTTACAAGAAACAAAGCACACTCCAAATGTCAATGAATCAAAAATAAATATCTACAATAAACATACAAAAATAATTTAAAATGAACAAAGAACGCACCAAAAACAAAAGCTTGGGGACAAACCTTAGGTGTAATATAACACTGCCAGCCTCTAGTGTGCTTGCACTCCAGGCCCTGTCCTTGTACTTTACTGTACCAATACTCCTGCTCTTCATAATCACATTCTCTCAACATAAGGAAGAAACATTCCCCTGCTGGTTTACACATCCTTATTCATTTTTGCATTTTGTTAACCCTAACCACAAACACCCCCACCCCAAGAGCTGCATCTATTTCTTTATTTTGCAGTAAAATTATAGGCTTTATGACCCCGTGGAGGTTTCCTTTCTACTGCACTGGCATGGCAACATTCATCTTAAGCAAAAGCTTCTATCTCTTTTTTATAGGGTCTGTTCTTTGATACTGTCTCTTTACCAACAATCCCTATATCCACCAGACTATCCATCACAGGAGGATTTGCTGGAAGTGAAAAAGGTTCTATACGCAAAACATCATCTCCCTGCTTAAAGAAAATCTAGGGCACGTTGTTCTGATGCCACTTAGTGTGATTGATGGGAAATCAATAAATTCAAAATAATGTGGAACTGCTCCTGCAGCAAAGTAATGTGATGAATGATAATTAATTGGTATTCGTATTAGAAATGTAACCTGAGCACAATGCACAATCAGTCATGTTTAAAAAGTGCCAAGTGTACAATAATTATTTCACATTTCAAACAAGATTTAACACGGTTTGACCGAATCAGTCTTTAGCACTTGATCCAAAATGTGATGATTTATACTCATTTGCATCTGTTTGTGGAAAAATCCAATCAACTGTACATTTTATGTAACATAAAAACTATTGAAGGTTTGTACAACTTATCTCCATAATATTCTGATTTTATATTTATTTAAGTCAGGCTAATTACAGACAAATGCATTTGAAATAATGGAAAATATTTTGAAATAATTGTAAAAATGAAATGAAAGTCAATTAACATAAAATCTGGTTAAGGTCAAAATTCCTGGTAAACTGTGAGCAGCGGCTCCCTGGCACCCCGACCATACCCCAATTCCCCCATAAATGTTTCTCACATGTCTTCTGCAGTCAAGCTCTCAGTTCTGCAATCCAAATTTAGGGTTAACTGGAGCAGAACTGATGAGGTGGTCTTCTCTGAAGTCCTGTCCGTGCCACATACCAGACCAAAGAGATTAGAAGGCTTAACACATGGCTCAAATCTTTGTATAGGATAGACATGGTATAGGTTTATGGGACGTTGGGACCTATTCTGTTGTGGCAGGTTACATTTGAAATGGATGGACACCAATGTATTGGGAGGCATAGGAGTAGGTTAGTCAAAGATTGCTTAAACTAGGAAAAGGGGAGGCAGGGAGATTAGAACATGGCCAGGTTTATAAATGTATATGAAGGAATGAACAGTACTGTAATATCAAATACAAATAGAAACTCAATTTCTTGCCTAAAGTTAAAATGACACAGTAAAATAAGTAATACATTAAAAATTGCTTGATTGAATGCTATGAGTATCGAGAATAAAACAAGTGAATTAGAGTTGTATTTAGCTGAACATAACCATGATATTTTACATTACAGGTCCTTCTCAAAAATTAGCATATTGTGATAAAGTTCATTATTTTCTGTAATGTACTGATAAACATTAGACTTTCATATATTTTAGATTCATTACACACAACTGAATTAGTTCAAGCCTTTTATTGTTATAATATTGATGATTTTGGCATACAGCTCATGAAAACCCAAAATTCCTATCTCAAAAAATTAGCATATCATGAAAAGTTCTCTAAACGAGCTATTAACCTAATCATCTGAATCAACTAATTAACTCTAAACACCTGCAAAAGATTCCTGAGGCTTTTAAAAACTCCCAGCCTGGTTCATTACTCAAAACCGCAATCATGGGTAAGACTGCCGACCAGACTGCTGTCCAGAAGGCCATCATTGACACCCTCAAGCAAGAGGGTAAGACACAGAAAGAAATTTCTGAACGAATAGGCTGTTCCCAGAGTGTTGTATCAAGGCACCTCAGTGGGAAGTCTGTGGGAAGGAAAAAGTGTGGCAGAAAACGCTGCACAACGAGAAGAGGTGACCAGACCCTGAGGAAGATTGTGGAGAAGGACCGATTCCAGACCTTGGGGGACCTGCGGAAGCAGTGGACTGAGTCTGGAGTAGAAACATCCAGAGCCACCGTGTACAGGCATGTGCAGGAAATGGGCTACAGGTGCCGCATTCCCCAGGTCAAGCCACTTTTGAACCAGAAACAGTGGCAGAAGCAGCACTGGACTGTTGCTCAGTGGTCCAAAGTACTTTTTTCGGATGAAAGCACATTTTGCATGTCATTCGGAAATCAAGGTGCCAGAGTTTGGAGGAAGACTGGGGAGAGGGAAAGGCCAAAATGCCTGAAGTCCAGTGTCAAGTACCCACAGTCAGTGATGGTCTGGGGTGCCATGTCAGCTGCTGGTGTTGGTCCACTGTGTTTTATCAAGGGCAGGGTCAATGTAGCTAGCTATCAGGAGATTTTGGAGCACTTCATGCTTCCATCTGCTGAAAAGCTTTATGGAGATGAAGATTTCATTTTTCAGCATGACCTGGCACCTGCTCACAGTGCCAAAACCACTGGTAAATGGTTTACTGACCATGGTATTACTGTGCTCAATTGGCCTGCCAACTCTCCTGACCTGAACCCCATAGAGAATCTGTGGGATATTGTGAAGAGAAAGTTGAGAAACACAAGACCCAACACTCTGGATGAGCTTAAGGCCGCTATCGAAGCATCCTGGGCCTCCATAACACCTCAGCAGTGCCACAGGCTGATTGCCTCCATGCCACGCTGCATTGAAGCAGTCATTTCTGCAAAAGGATTCCCGACCAAGTATTGAGTGCATAACTGAACATAATTATTTGAAGGTTGACTTTTTTTGTATTAAAACACTTTTCTTTTATTGGTCGGATGAAATATGCTAATTTTGTGAGATAGGAATTTTGGGTTTTCATGGGCTGTATGCCAAAATCATCAATATTAAAACAATAAAAGGCTTGAACTACTTCAGTTGTGTGTAATGAATCTAAAATATATGAAAGTCTAAAATTTATCAGTACATTACAGAAAATAATGAACTTTATCACAATATGCTAATTTTTGAGAAGGACCTTTATATAGAAACCTGGCTAAACAAAAGAGATGGGATGAGTATAACATAATTTCTAAATTTTTAGGAAGGAAAGACAGAAAAGGAAAGGGAGTTGTTGCCATGTATGTAAAACACAATTTAAATGCAGTTCTTTTCTAGTTGGACAATGAGCCACATCTTAGTGAGGATGCCTCTATTCAGTGGGAAAATGTTAGGGATAAAGGCTTTATTTTAGGAGAGAGTTATAGACCCCCCAATGCAGACAGTACTTTCAGTGCAGATCTTTTTGGTAATAATAAGAAGATATGTTTTTATAACCAAAAATTAGCTGGGTTAACTTTGCAAATAATGGGACACAGGAGCAAGAGTTTCAGATATAATCAGTGACTGTTTTTTTAAAACTGTATATTAAAACACTAATGTCGAGGGAAGCCTATCTAGATTTTGTATTTTGTAATAACCAGGGTAGAATTCATGAATCACTAGGGTCAAGTGATTATAATATAAGTTTAATATTATACAAATGTCAAGTGTTCTGGTTGAGTGTAGGTGCAAAGACTAAACGTTTTTGAACAGATGTGGCAAAGTCTAAAAGGGTAAAGTGGGATATGCTTTTGGGTGTGGAGACATTCAAGGAGGAGTGGAACAGGTTTAGAAACATTTAACATATACTACAGGACATTTTCTTCCTAAAATTTGGAATAACTCAGAGAAAAAAAACAGACTCCGCAGTGGGAATAAAAAAAGAAGCTGCAAATGAAAAATAGCAGGTAAGGCATGTAAGACTAGTAACTCCAATGCTAATCATAAGGTTAAATGAGAGCAGGAGAACAACCATTAGAAATGATATTAGCAGAGTTAAAAGGTCGTTAGATAGGAATATTTCAGATAAGGCAAAGGATGACCCAAAAAGATTTTTTCAGTACTTCAGTACAGAAAGAACAGTCATGGAGAAGGTGAAGTGTATCAGGAATAGCAAGGGGAAAATTGAAATATACAGAGAGTGAAATGGCAAATACCCTAAACACACACTTTTTCTGAAATGGTCACATGTGACGAGGTGGATAACCACCCAGCAGGAAGAAGCTACTAAGGAGGTATGGAGTGATTTGAAAATTGTAGAGGGAGAAGTACATCTTGAATTAAATCAGCTGAAATTAAACAAGTCACCAGGACCAGATAACACATATTTTAGAAAGTTTACTGTACACTAGGGGAAATTCCTAAGAACAGAAATAACAAATAGTATCTCATTATATAAAAGTAGTGACTGGGCAAATCCAAGTAACTATAGACCAGTATGTTTAACATGCACCACAAGAATATTAAGAAAGGAAATATTAAGAAGATTGAGCTGTCAGCATGGGTTACAACCGGAGAGGTCATGTTTTACTAATATAATGAAATTCTATGAGGAAACAGCAAAAGGATACAATAAGAGTGGTGCATGTGATAGTATTTATCATGAAAACATTTCATAAGGACCCAAATAAGAGAATGGGCACTAAACTAAATATAAGTTGGTGTTCAAGTTGTAGTGTGTAAATATTCAGAAATGCTAGTGCAAGGAACCTTATCAGAAGTGGGTGATGTTAAGAGTGGTGTTCCTAAGGGGTCAGTACTGGTGCCACTGCTATTTTTGTTATAAATAATAAACAGCTTCCTGCTGCCATGAATTCCCTATATAAACAGGGTGGCAGCATCCCACTAGTGGAACTCTGATTTGTACACTCAATCCTGAGGGGCAGCCCTGTTGGTGAGCTTGGGAGCTGGCAGTGTGAGCTGCAGGGGAATGCTATCCCTACTTTGGGGGGTTTCTGCCTGGCTTGGAAATACTTCTGACATGCTTTGCTATGGCACCAGATGTACTCCCAGGTCCAACATTAAAGAGATCACCTCATCTGCATCTGGGAGTCAGAGTTGGGAGGAAGAGGACAACACTCCGTGAGGAGTGGAAGAAGATGGAAAGGCATTGGTTTAGTATATGATTCTGTGTAAACTGACCCAAAAGCCTGTCAAGGTATTGTTATAAAGCAAAATAAATTTTAGCTTGGAGCTATGGCAGTGGCAGTTGTGTGTGGCATTTAGGGCATACTGGCAACCCCTAGAGTCCACAATATGCATTATATATGTAACATGTATACAATATAATATCTCCTTAATACTAGTAGCAATAATAATATAATGTACAGTTTTATGCACATATTTATGTGTTGTTAAAAATCTTGTTAGTGAGTTCCTCCTACATTTTCCGCATTACTGTTACATTTGTTCTGAAGTAATCTGCAATGTAAAAAGAGATATATCAAAAATCATAAGTACAAGAAGATTACTGCTCTATCTACTATGTGTTATGTGTACACAATACTCATCAAGTGCATTATGATAAGGCTGATTCTGCTGGGAAAACCATGGTTCAGGCCTACTGCAACTTGTCAAAGCCACATTATATAACTTTGCAGTTAATATGACAAATTGTAAATGGCAATTATGCCTTCTAGGGCAGGGGTGGGCAAAGTCATTCCTGGAGGGCTACAGTGGCTGCAGGTTTTTGTTCCAACCCAGCTGCTTAATAAGAAGCACACATTGTTCAAATAATACTTTGTACTTCTGTTTCATTTTAGTTGTCTCGCTTGTTGAGATTTTGAACCCTTATTGTTAATTTTAGTCTTAAACAGCTGTATTCTAGGTTTTTAATTGCTTCATATTAGCAATAAGATGCAAATTACAAAAGAAACCAGCATTTCTTTATTTAGCTTCCTTCCGTTTACACCTGTGTGTATTTATCGTGCACTATTGGGCTTAATTAAATACTTAGTAGGAAAGTAAAGAGAAAAAAGTGAAGGAGTGGGAATTACTCATCCGTTTTAGACTTCAAATCATTTGGGTGATATCCTTAGAAAGGAAAAAAAAATCTAGGATATGAGAATGGCAGAGTTAAAGCACTAACAAGCCATGAAATTAAATTATTGACAAGGATTGTTTTCTAATTAAGCAACTGGGTTGGAACAAAAACCTGCAGCCACTGTGGCCATTCTTCGTGATGGGGTTCATAAAGCACAGCTTAAACCTGAAAAATAAAATGCAAACTACTGTAATGCAATATTGGGAAGGCAATTGCTTACTTCATTACATTATCTATCTTTTCATTAAATACTAATATGCAGTTTGTTTAGAAATAGACATAGTAGGCCCCACACAATGATATCCATATCAAGAAAACAGTCCCTGAAAACAGGTACTGTACATAACCTCCAAGTCCTAAACAGACTGTCTTGTCACTGGGGCTGTACATTTGATTTGGTTGGATCCTGTAAAAAAAGTGTAATTTAAATATCTTGATCTAATATTAGCATACAAATCTTTTTTTTGAACAAATGAATGTGCAGAATCTATACAGAGCACATGAGAGTGTACTGAACAAAGATAAGTAACCTTTGGAATGAAAAGTGCTATACCCTATGAATAACCGAATGTGGTGGGAAACTGGTGAAAGCAATGTTACTAAAATACATACATCAGTGTATTTTCATGGTGATGACACCATTATTTTATCTTTTCATGTTTGTCCTGAGAATAGTTGCATCAATCACAGGCTATTCACCTGGTGTTAATAGTAGTGCTACTTGTTTTGACTGATAAATTATTAAAATGACATGTGATGCTGTCTTTGTTATGCACTACCCAGGTTAAAAAAAAAGCAAAAAAAAAACAAAAAAACAAATATCACTTAATGTTTAAAATACATGTTCTAGATGCCCTGGGATGCATCTTCAGTGATGGGGCTGGGGCCCCCTGGGGCCATGGGGTGTTTCGGGTTTTTAACATTAGGCACCCTCACCTAGCTGACCCAGCTGAGGTTGATCAAACCCCATCTTGAATCCCAGTAGCAGCCACCCATGTATCAACCCTCTTAATCTAAGGCCAACTGGTGGCTTTCTCTGTGGCTTCACTCATGGATTTAATGGCCTTCCTCCTTGCCACTCCTCTCAGCTGATTAAGGACTTTGCAGAGTGAACATCCTACAAATCCATTACAGCCAACCTCTATTGGCTCACATTTTCCAGCCTCTGACCAGGACCTATTCTACCAGTTCCTGTTACTTTGGGTGTTTCTTCTCATTTGCTTCTTCCATACACTCTTCCCTGGGCACCGTGAATTCCAGCATGATCAGGTGTTTTGTCACATCAGAGACGATGGTCATGTCTGGCTGGAGTTCAGTTTCAGCTGTTTATCCAGGTCAACATGCAGCTGACAGTCAGGGACCGTAGAAAGGAGGCCCATCCTTGTTTTTGGTTGTTGGAAGGGTTTCTTTCCAGCTTTCACAAAGGCAATCTTCTTTATGGTGTGATAGTACCTGCCTGACCGAATAGCAGTGGCTATACTTTCAGCAACCACACTGAGCATCTGGTTGTGGCACCAGCAAAAGCAACCTTCCAAAAGGGATTTTGGGCAGCTGCTGAGGAGGACTTCTAAGGATCCTCTTCCAGAGCACAGAGGACAGGACAGTGTCTCACTTTTGCCCCAGATGTGTAGGTTTGCTGGGCTAGGTAGTGTATCATAGACAGTTTGCACAAGGAACCAGACACTATGGAAGTCTTCCTGCATGATATTAGGCCAGGTAATCCTGCGCTGCAGTACACTCTCCCATCTTATCCATGCTCCCTGCTGTCTGAGCCCCACTGTCCTGCTCACACGTATGTCTGCGTCTCTTCCTAGATAAGATGGTGTCTCTCCCTCTCCTGGGCTTTGTCAACCTGCATCTTTGGGAAGTACCCAGTACTTGCTCTGCCAACTGCTATGCTGCCCACCAGCACTGTTTGCCTTAGGTGTGATTCTGCCACCTCTGCTGCTTTCTTTTCCATCCACTTTCGCCCTGTCCTTACTTCAATGACTGCTGATGACACCTTATGGTCACTGGAGTCCCTGTACCGTAGAGTTTCTCTTGTGTGTGCAGCCATAAACTCCTGTATGAGGCCACTGAATAAAAGCTGCAGGATGTTACTGGTCCCATACAGAGCTACACTGCTAAAGCTGCAGGGGGAAGCCCAGCCACATGGGGAGAAAACCACTGATCTTCCTTTCAGGAGACTCAGCTGTAGTTAGTGGAACCACATAAATCAACAGAAGCCAAAGGACTTGAGGTAGGATGGAATGTTAATAAATCCATGCCTTAAATCTGCTTGACAGGCCTGACTTGTCAACCCTGGTGAGCCAGGCTTCAATGTCTCTGATGGCCTTCTGAATGGCCAGTTGTCTTTTAAACTTGAGTCAAAGACCTTCCCCAGACACTTGACTGGTTGTTCTGTTATGCAGGGCATGGTAGTTACATATAATGTGAAGCGGGACTTGTCAGCCACCTTGCCCTTCTTCAGCACCATGGACCCTGGCTTTGTGGGCTTTAGACTCATCCTAGCCCAGGCGATGAATCTTTCAAGTCCTTGTAGGACCCACCTACTACCTGGGACTGATGCTGTTGTGATCATTAAGTCATCCATAAATGCTCTAATGGGGGGCTGATATACACCCAACTTGGTTAGGGGGCCTTTGCATTCCACTTCGGCTGACTTTGCCATCACGTTTATGGCTAGGGCAAAAAGAATAATAGAGATGATACAGCCCGTTATTATTCCTTTTTCAAGCTGGTGCCAGTATGATGTTAATGAACCACAAGTGATCCTCACACTGAATTTCTCATAGTAGTTCAGGATCAGGACTTCTTGATTTTGCTAGGAACATGGTGATGGTGTAGTGCAAGCTCAACCAGTCGGTGTTGAATGAACCCAGTAAGGATTGGCCAGGTCCAACCACAGCATAACTAAGTCTCTTCTCTTTTCATGAGCTTTTCTGATGAGCTGCATTATTACCCCAGTGTGCTCCAAACACCTGGTAACTTCAGGAATCTCACCCTTCTGAACTCAGGGTTAGAGGTAGCTGTTTTTGAGGAGAAACTCTGTCAGTTTTGAAGAGACAAAGCTGAAAAATACTTTCCCATCAGCACTCAGCATTGAAATTGACTGAAACTTACTGAGGTTCTTGAGTTTTCCTCTTTGGGGATCCAGACTCCCTCTGAACATTTCCACTTGTCAGCAACTCTTCCCCTTTTCCATATCACCTTCAAAATCAATGCATGTAAAAATTTAAGGTACTTCACTTGGGCCTGGGGTGAGGCTGAACGTGCTGCCTTAATGACCTCCTCAACTGTTAGATTTGGCACCCTCAGTCTGAACTCAGTTAGAGGGGCTCAACTGATAAGGGCGTCATTAGGTTTGAGCTCTTGATCCCTTAATCATCACTCAGGGTGCCATGGAGGAAGCAATTTACTTCATCTATTGAGCACAGAAGGCAGCCACCATGTTTGTTCCCCAACTGTCATTTCATAAAGCCAGAACGATTGGCGAAGAAAACTGACCGTTTTCTGTCTCTCTCTCTCTACCAATTCTCCTGTGCCACTCTGCTCTGCAGAGGGTCATAAGCCTTTTCCTAAGTTTAGTAGGTCAGCCAAGGCTTGCATAACAGTTTAAACAGAAAAAAAACATTCATTTTAATAAATCTTAGAGGTTGCGGAGCTATTGGAAGGGTGTCACCAGTTCCATTACATGATAAAAGTGCAGAGTTGTTCTTCCAATTTTGTCTGAAAATAGGATTTTTTGGCTAGCTCAAAACAATACATAAAAGATGAACTGTTGATATAAATTTTATGAAATTTTATGGCTCACATTCTCATTCTCTTCCATCTGCTTTCTGTCTCTGTGTCCAAACTGTATCAGTTTTTTGCCCAAAGAAAGTATTTATGAGCCTTCTCAAATGTATGAATCTGAAAAACAAAACCAAAAAAATGGTTTTCCTAAATTTTGTGATGCTACTAAATTTGGAAAAATCTACACAAAGCTAAGTAGTGCTTTCCCAGAAAGTCTATGCACAGATGTGAATTGCAATTCAGTCATTTCATTATTTCAGTAGCTGCTTCCATGGTTTGGTGACATACAGTACGCTGACTGAGCTAATGCTTTGCGGTCTATGTCTTTGTGTCCCAGCCCTCAGTGCTGCAATTACTGCTGTTCATGAAGCTCCTTTTTTACTGGCTTCTGCTGGTAGGATAGACCATATTCTTGCCTCATAGTGCCAATGTCTGCATGAGTTTTGTATGTTCTCCCCATGTATTTAAAGATTTATTGTGATTTGTACAAAGTACAGTTGAGTGTTCTTCATCTTTGTTCTTCTTTTAAAAATTATGATGCTGAATTTTAGCGAGTGAACCTTTTGATGTACTTTAAATATGTAGTACAGTCGATTCATTCCTAACCCCATCTGTAGAAACACTTGCCTCTGCGATTGCTCATTTGAACATCTGCGCCAAAAAATGGAACATCCTACAGCTGAATGAAAACTCTTATGATACAAGTTTCTGAATTATTTGGATGGTTGTGAGCATAAAGTGGTGTTTCTAGGCTCTAAACATCAAGGGCACATCCCAGGATATCTGGAGCTTTTTTCAAACTTTTGTTTTGGGGTCCAGGTAGGGTTTTCAACTGTCCATAAAAAATATTCATAATTGAAGCATGTGCATTAAAACGGGGACTGATGTTAACACTCTGGCTGGTTGCCACTGGCATTCTAGCAGTTACAAGCCACTGATGAACCACTACCTACTGATCAGCCAGTTGCTAGCAAGCAAACAGTGAACCACCCACTGAAAACTCTGTCGGCTTGTTGCTGCATCCCTACTGTTGATTTGCTGACTGGTAATGTGCTGCCCTTAAAACAGACAGTGGACTGACAGATGATTGCTTACTGGGTTGGCAGATATCTAAAATTCATTGGACAACATACAGGTTTGGGTAGATTTGTAGCAGATGAAATTTAATGTACGATAAATGTAGAGTACAATGGGAGGTCTGAAACTTGAAAGTACACATTACAAGAAGAATTTAGGAGTCATAGTGTACTCATCACTATCTACATTCAGACAATGTACAGAAGCCATTTAAAAGGCTAACAGAATATTATGTTATATAGCATGATGTGCAGAGCACATGTCAAAAGAGGTTATGTTTAATCATTAATTTTCACTGGTAAAGCTTTACCTGGAGTACTACATGCAATTTTCGTCTCCGGGCTATAATAAAAACATAGCAGCACTAGTAAAGGTCCAGTGAGGAGTGACTAGGCTGATTCCAGGACTGTATGGGATGAGTTATGAGGAAAGATTAAAGCACAGCTGAACCTTTTCAGATTAAGCAAAAGCTGATTAAGGGTTGACATAATGGAAATGTTCACAATTATGAAGGGAATTAGTATAATGGATACAGGTTGTTACTTTAAAACTAGTTCAACAAAAACTTGAGGACACAACTGGAAACTCGTTAAAGGTAAATTTAGCATAAGCATTAGGGAGCCTCTTCTTCACACAGGAAATTATAGACACATGGAATAAATTACCAGATAGGGTAGTGGACAGTAGGACTAGGGCTGACTTGATGTTATTTACAAGCTTCCAGTTATTTTAAATTGGCAAATCACCCGTGGTATGTGAACGCAACATATGAAACAAATAGCTACAGAATTCTGAAAGTCAATTGTGATTTTATACTGTTAAAGCTGATATATTTTAATTATTTTTTCTTATAAATATAACTTTGATTTTCAGAAATACTAATACGTGATAGAGATAACTCACTCAATTCAGCTAGCTAAAAAACGTTTACATAGAGGCAGGCTATACTGAATCTCATTGTTTGTAAGCATAAAAGAAAATACCATAGACAAATAACTTGGCTTACTTATTTTTCACTGTAGGATTTCATCATGTAAAGTCAGAAAACAGACATTATAACTGCAATTCATTATATGTATAAACAAATATAATTACAATCAGAAAAATCCTAACCTTGCTTAGTATAGTAGAGGGTCATATGGCCTGCAGGCAATCTGACAGTGCTGAAAACAATACAGAAAGCAACTCTGGATGTGACACCTATCCCCGCTGTAGAGTGCATTCACTGACACGCACAGTCAGTCCTTGTCATGTTGAGCTGATTTAGAGTTGTTACTCAAAACCTAAAACATATGTCTTAGCAATGAGAACGACAGCAGGATAACCTGCATGAATTCTACAAAAGCACAGAGAGAGACTAGGCAGAAAATGAAACCCAAGTATGTAGACTGTACGGTCAGAAGTGCTAACTATTTCATTCTCAGTCTAATCAACTTCTGTGGAATCACAACCAGCACAAATAGACTAACTCGAGTTAGAGCAGTGCTTCTCAATTATTTTCTGTCATGCCCCCCCTAGGAAGAAGAAAACATCTCGCCCCCCACGCGACTATAAATAGTATCATTTGTCTATAAAATTGTTATAAGTACACCTCTGCATAACACTGTATCCTTATTAACGTATAAGAGAATAAAAAAGAAAGAAATATGGACCAATTTACAACAAAGAATAGCTTTATTAAATGTAACAGAAAAGATTTAAAGTGCATTCTAAATTCAAAAAAAATTTAAAAGAAAAATAAAAAAGCATGTTCCCCGAGGTCAAACGCGCCCCCCTTGACGGAGCCACTATTTGAGAAGCACTGAGTTAGAGCTACATGAAATTGTTTCACCCAAATAGCTGTATAATAATATTCAGTAGGAGCTGTAACTTTTTGCTTGTTATAAAAATTAAGTAAAAATTAAGTCAAAATAAAAGCCACCTAAACAATGCTAGACAGCCAATCATCTCTGAATCCATTATTTAATTAAAAAAAAAAGCAAAAGCAAAAAGAAAACTGCAAACATATGTGAAATTTCTTTCCAGTTGCAAGTCTTCAGCTAAATTGACTCATGGTGGTGGTGGAACCCTTTAAGAGGAAGCCAAATTGGAAAGAGTGGGTCCAAGGAACTGTGACCCAGAAGTGACGTCTTTTGCTGCTGGCCATCTGATCTGCAAGGGAGAGAGGAGGAGAAGCATTAGGCAACAGTGCTTGCCCTCAACTCAGGGTGTAATTACCATTAGATAAGCCCTCAAGTTGTCTCCCAATCTGAAGTGTGTGATGCAGCACTCCCTTCAGTACAGACCTGTATGTGGACTGACCCATGAGGTTATATTCTATACTATATACTATAGAGATAGCATTACCATTGTGTGGAGGGATCCTCAGTGATGTTGAATGATAAATTTATATGGCTGATTGTCCAGGTATCATCTCATGACTCATGGATTTGACTATTAGTGTAAAGTAATTCACTGTAAAGATGCATGGTCTGTCACTAGGATAAATTCATGAGTAAAAAGGTAGTACCTTAGCTGCTGAATGGCTTATTTAATTGTTAGCTCTTCCAGTTCTCCTAGTCAATAGTTTCCAGCTCTGTTGCATTATTGAGTGTACATCGCCACCAAGACTTGTGTCTGAAGCATCGGTCAAGAGAATAAAAAAGTGAGAAAGGTCAGGAGTCATCAAAACAGATTCTGACATGAGGATCTGCTTAAAATGCAGCTTTCATTTTTTATGCCAAGCCACTGAATTAGGAGCATGCTTTTTCATTAGTACAATCAAGGGCATTGCTCTTTCATAAAAACACGTCACAAACCACCGATAGTAACCTGTTGAATCCAAAAAAGCAAAGAACCTACTGAGGCCTGGGTCAATGCAGGATTGCAGACTTTAGGACACTGTGGTCGAACAATCTCTCGCCCCACCTTGTAGCACAACTATTTGGCTTCTGTTAGCCCAGAGTAACATGGCTTCAGAAAGTATGAGAAGGACAGCTTGGAAAAGCCACAAGTGTTTGTCCCACATGCTGAAACTGATGGTAGGTAGGCTGCACTACAGGAATTGTGCGGCCATAGCCTTTTATCCACCAGACATTGGCAGGGGGCTTGGCACCCCATGTAGTCCAAATGGGAGGACATAATACTGCCATTGTTGGTATGAGTCACTACCGTAGTTCATCCATTCACGGCATGCAGTATGCATCAAACCGGGAGACTTGATTAAGCAAATAAAAATTGTTGCAAAAGCGCCAACTGCTGTCTGGCTTTGGGAACAAAATGATGGGCCTAGACCAGGGACTAAAATTTTCCTTAATTACACAATGGTCCAGTATTTGTTTGGCCTCAAGCTGCACTTCTCTTTTTTTTGATTCTCAGAGCTGGTATGGGAGTTTCTTGACAACTACTCCTGGATCAGTAACAAAGTCATGTGCAATTAGAGAGGTCTTCTCATCCACCACATTCAGACTGGACTGGATAGCTGCTTTGAGCTCCAGTTGTTGTTGGGATGTTAAATTGGGTCTACAACTTACATTTTCCTTATAGAATAGAGGAGCATGGCTGTCTGACATATGGAATTCCCCATCCATGGCGAGCCCCATCTTTACCAAAGATGGGTGTAGTGCTTTTCTGCCTTTATTATTAAACCAGTTCTCCACCTCTGAATTTGACAGGATATAGGGGATTCTGTATCCCAGCAACAGTGAGTGTTTGGCTTTCACCTTGAAATGTAATCACACAGGAGGCAGATCTTTTCCAACAAGTTTCTCTGTGTATGTATACTAAACTGGTAATGAACAAAAGAATGAGATTGTGAGGAAAAGAAAACTCAGGATGTTAGTGTCTTTGCTGAGATAAGGCAAAAAAAGTTGAACAAAACAAGCAAAGCATTGAAATCACATGTCTTAAAATCAGAATCACCAAGGAAATAAAAAAGTCAGGAAAATGCAACAAAGGTCCCAACACTAAAATTCTTCTTGGAAGCACACTTTGCCTTCATCTATGAGAAGTAGTTCATGAAAGGAGCTGGCTTTAGGACAAGAATCTAAACCTGGGGAGATTGCATCTATTGGTTGGCTTGGGAACAACTGGGAATTCCCCAGGAATATCTCAAATACAGTATGTAGCTGGGGACAGGGAAATCTGTGTTGACCTGCTTGGCTTACTGTTGCTGCAACCCTAATGGTTGAGCAAATGACATAAGATATCCAAAGTAGATCTGCATTTGCAGTGAATGGCTGCTTAATAATTTGTTTTTTACCAAATTATTTTTAACTATATTATAATTCTAGTGTGCTCTTGGACATAATATTTCTATTCTTATGACATGTTTTTGCAGATTTTTACAGGCAGTAAATTAGCCCACCATTATATCCCTGGTTTTACAGCAGATGTCTCACACCCTCTGCATGCTGGGATTAACATGGTCAGATTGTCTGTGGATTTTGTATGTTCTTCACATCTCACTAGATGTGCAGGTTAGGCAACTCTTGTGTGAGTGAATGTGTGCTACAAACAACTGGTAATTAGGCTTGGTTCTTACCTTGCTCCTAGTGCTGCCAGGATTCCCTCAGACTCTGTAATGAAATTAACTGGTTTAAAAAAAATCACAAAAGTGCCAGAGTTTGATAATTTTGTATTACAGCTTTATCAAATTGATTGGTAAAACAATCCATTTTACATAAATGTGATTTAAAAATATACAATACATTTTTTCTTCAAAACATATAAACAATTCTTGCTTCATGGCCCTGTCTCTATGAAGACACTTTACATCACAGACTGTTCTCTTTTAAGTGCTAACCTAATGCAATACCATCAAGATTATCACACATGTAGGCCATGTCAAATGTTCTGGGAAAACAGCAGAGGTGAACGTCTAATGAATTACCCCACTGTGCATCCTAGCAACCAGGACACTTTGTGCTGAATACAAAAGGGCAACACCAGCGAGAAAAGAAGCTACTGGATTCCTTCTCCTGTGTTTTTAATGCCAGCAGCTGCTCAATCATGCTGCACATCAGCAAGGCAAGTAAAAAATGAAAAATAAAACTACCTGCAGCTCTGTATTCATATTCATGTTTTTAATTTTGGATTCCATTTTAAATACCCTCTGTCAACTAAGGGATAACATGTTACACTCTGTAGATATGATTAGAATACAGAATATACTGCTGAGATTTATGGAAGCAGACAGAAAATGAATGTATGAATGAATAAATTCATTAATTTGGGCCTTAAATGATTTCAGCTGTAGACCAAATTTTGTAAGTATGAACATTATATTGGAATTAAACTATTGTCATGTGTTTATTATACAGTGACATTCTTACTTGCTTGTCTCATACATACTAGAGACAATATTATAAATAACTACAAAAAAAAGGCAGAAATACAACAAAATATATTATATACAGCAATAGATAATACATACAAAAAAACAGTCATGCAGTCATAAGTAGCCTTATGTCCCGTGACAGTAGAAGTATAACCTAATTTTTTCTCTGTGGATGTGACAACTTATAATCTTCTTCTTCTTTCGGCTGCTCCTGTTAGGGGTTGCCACAGTGGATCATCTCCTTCCACATCTTTCTGTCCTCTGCAACTTGTTCTGTTACACCCATCACCTGCATGTCCTCTCTCACCACATCCATAAGCCTTCTCTTAAGCCTTCCTCTTTTTCTTTTCCCTGGCAGATCTATCCTAGGCATCCTTCTCCTAATATACTCAGCATCTCTCCTCTGCACATGTCCAAACCAACGCAATCTTGCCTCTCTGAATTTGTCTCCTAACAGTCCAACCTGAGCTGACCCTCTAATGTAGTAATTTCTAATCCTGTTCATCCTCATCACACCCAATGCATATCTTAGCATCTTTATCTCTGCTACCTCCAGCTCTGTCTCCTGCTTTCTGGTCAGTACCACCGTCTCCAACCCATATAACATAGCTGGTCTCACTACCATCCTGTAGACCTTTCCTTTCTCTCTTGCTGATATCCGTCTGTCACAAATCACTCCTCACACTCTTCTGCACCCATTCCACCCTGCCTGCACTCTCTTTTTCACCTCTCTTCCACAATCCCCATTACTCTGTACTGTTGATACCAAGTATTTAAACTCATCCACCTTCGCCAACTCTACTCCCTGCATCCTCACCATTCCACTGATCTCCCTCTCATTTACACACATGTATTCTGTCTTGTTCCTACTGACCTTCATTTCTCTCCTCTCCAGAGCAAATCTCCACCTCTCCAGGATCTCCTCAACCTGCTCCCTACTCTCTCTACAGATCACAATGTCATCTGCAAACATCATAGTCCACGGGGACTCTGTCTAATCTTGTCTGTCAACCTGTCCATCACCATTGCAAATAAGAAAGGGCTCAGAGCTGATCCCTGATGTAATCCCACCTCCACGTTGAATGCATCCGTCGCTCCTACCGCAGACCTCACCACTGTCACACTTCCCTTGTACATATCCTGTACAACACTTATGTACTTCTCTGCCACTCCCAATTTCTTCATACAATACCACAGCTCCTCTTGAGGCACCCTGTCATATGCTTTCTCCAAGGTCCACAAAGACGCAATGCAACTCCTTCTGGCCTTCTCTAAACTTCTCCATTAACATCCTCAGAGAAAACATTGCATCTGTGGTGATCTTTCTTGGCATGAAACCATACTTCTGCTCACTAATTATCACCTCACTTCTTAACCTAGCATCCACTACTCTTTCCCATAACTTCATGCTGTGGCTCATCAATTTTATTCCCCTGTAGTTACTGCACATCCCCCTTATTCTTAAATATCGGCATCAGTACACTTCTTCTCCACTTCTCAGGCATCCTCTCACCTTCCAAGATTCCATTAAACAATATGGTTAAAAACTCCACTGCCATCTCTCCTAAACACCTCCATGCCTCCATAGGTATGTCGTCTGGACCAACGGCCTTTCCATTTTTCATCCTCTTAATAGCTGTCCTTACTTCCTCCTTGCTAATCTGTTGCACTTCCTGAATCACTATCTCCACATCATCCAACCTCTTCTCTCTCTCTTCTCTTCATTCATCTGGTGTCCAACCTCTCATACAACTCATCATACGCCTTTTCCTCATAATAATAAAAAATGTATATTTTTTTATCTTGCAGTTCAATCTAAAAACTGTACATTTATTTTTAATTCTTGACCAACTACATTACTTCTCTACTATTGCTTTGGTGGTATACATCTTAGAGGCAACTCACTAGCACAAGAGTTAAATGCTGCCTCACAGCTTCAGGGGACTGGGAGTGATCTCCAGAGTGCCACTTTCTATATAGAATTAGATTAGATTAGGTACATTTTATTAATCCCAAGGATACATTCAGACTATAGAATATACTGGTGAGATCTATAGAGGCAAACAGAAATTACATAAAAGAATGAATGAATTAGTCTTAAATGATTTCAGCTATAGACTGAATTTTGTAAGAAGGAACATTACGAACATGTTCTTGAAATGTAAATGTGGCTGTTTCTTTTGGTAGTCTGTTTTTCCTGCTAAAATGCAAAGATATGCAAATTAGGTTGGCAACTCAATATTGACACAAAGTGAATGTGGACATGTGCAGAAGTGAGACCTGCAATGGCTGACATCCCTTCCGGGGCCAATTCTGCTGTTGGGATATGCTCTGGCCACCCCTGCGACACTGAAATGTTCAAACTAGGTGCAGATAATTGATGGATGGATGAATAATTTACTAACTCCCTTTTTGCCCCCTCATTTTTTTATTTCAGTATGCAGTTTAAAAGTGACACTTTTCCATTAAGATATTTTCACATCTAGTTGGTTTGGTGCGATTTCCTCTTTTCCAAACTCTGGTTCAATTTCATTTAGGTCAATGTGGTCATAGGAATCGAATTAGGGTGTGGATTAAAACAACCGGACCTACACCCTTTGGAAAGAGTGATCTCGGTGTGGTACCAAGGAAACTCCTTAGCTGTTCACATGAGGTATTAATGTGATCCAACCTAGGTCTGATCCAAGTGTAGGAAGTACTGTACAGTATGAGTGAGATTGTGCATCTGCTGTCGGTAAATTAGGGAACTTCATTCACAGCAAAATGAGCAGTTAAACAAGTAAAACAATAAAAAGTTTTTAAAAATAAACAAATACATAGGCAAAGATGTAACTCAAATTGCATAGAACAACTTGCACAATTTGTAATGCTCCCCGAGCCTGCACAATTATACTATGCGCTGCCATCCTAGAGAGACAGCAAAAAGAAAGAAAAAAAATAAAGAAATGATCCAGGGTGCGAGCGACCAACACTTATTTCCAACTACACCACCACAAGTACAGAAACACACCAGCAAAGGCAAAGTTGAGTTGCAAGAAAATTATTATTAAATAGTAAACTAAGGTATTGGAAACCCCTGTATGCATAATACCACTCAGCAGCACTTCCAACCTCCCCACACGAATCACAAAACAAAACAATTAACAATATACAACCTAATACACAAATGTGAAAAACAAGTTAATGAAACCAGTGCCCTTTAAATATTCATTGTTAGAAATCAACATCTACATTTTGCTGTGGGGAAGGATGCACCGAACCATACGAATCGTACTACTACTCATTCCCTTATGCTGGCTCGTCAGGTCCTCTCCTGAATGACTCGTTCATAAAAAAACAGGAAAAATTATTCTGATAGAAATGAACCTGGCTTCACCTGACTTTTTCCATGCAGGTTGAGTAATTTTCCCTCTTGCCTTTTTTGTGGCATCTGTTTTTCCTTTTGGTCTGGTGCTGTCTTCTCCTTCCTCAACTTTCCCCCACCGCACATTTCTATAAGGGTGGCTCCATCCCGTACAGTTTGTTTGGCCCTCCGAACCATGTGCTCCCCTCCGTATGTACCATTGGCCGGTCTTACACATTCAACCATTGCATGCTTAACAGGAATGAGGAAAGGTGCAAACTGCCAGTGACACACACATATCCAAGATAACTGTTACAGAGTCCCCACCCCCAAATCCTCCTTTAGGTCATATATAGTAGGGTTTCATGTTGGTCACTTGGTATAGATCTGTTTTCATATTACTGTCAGTTTTCCATTGGACTTGGTAATCAATGGGCCCTAATTGTTTAATTACTGTTGCTGATGCATTTAAGAGGTAGTGAGTCAGCTAGGATAGGTGTCACTGATGGTTTTGGCATTCAGTCCATGGTAATCCACACAAATGCAAAAGGTTCCATTGGACTTACGCACCAAAACCACTGGGAATGCCTAGGCCAAGGCAAAGGGTTCAAGAATACCTTCCAGGAGCATACAATCAACCCACTCTTTGATGACCTTTCTCTTCATAGGAGAAACCCTGTATGCTCTTTGATTGACAGGGACTTCATCGATGGTGTATATATAATGGTGAATAACATCAATAACATCAACAAAGTTTGTCTGTTCACATCATAGGCCATCTCCTCAGAATAGCTTGTACTTCACAGGCCTGAGAACAAATGCTGTCCTCCACTGGGGTGATATCTTTAAGTTGTACTGCCAAATAGTACTTTAAATTTGGCCACTGTAATTGGCCAACTGTATTTGGCCACTTGGGTGCAAAATGATGCTGGTTGTCATGATGGAATCCAGCCCAAAGAGTAGTGGCATGGACAGGAATGCATCCTCCAAGACATACACTTCGATATATTTTTCAACCTAAACTGCTTCAGAAACTTGCCACTATCCCCATATACTTGCACGTCTGCGAAGAAGAACTTTACTGTGCCACTTCCCTTAAGCAACTCACTGTGCAACTTTATTTTTTCCCACAAGCTGCGATTAATTAAGGTAAAGGTGCACCTGGTGTCAACGACAACATGCCAGATGATGCCCCACATGCTCACTGGCACCACTAGTAAGGGCAATTGTGCACATAACAGGATGAGCTCAGCTCTAGCTGACCGATACTTGTCCTGAGATTATCCTTGGGTGCTTCTCTGCTAGAGGTTCCTCCAGGTGGATCATTTTTACCCCTCATAGCAGTCCAATCCTTTATCAAGGACCCAATCTTGACCAGTGACTGCACTGAACTCATCATGCCCCTAAATGCTACAGGAAGCTGCGGGTTACAAGCACCAAGAATGCCTCTAACCATATGTTCTTCTGACTTATTCGGTTTCCACTTTAGACAGAGTGCACTGTTTTCATAAACAGTCTCTGATTGGTTTTGAAGGACCCTACCGAGCAGCCAGCAGCTGTTCTTCAGCTTCAGCTTGGTAGTCAGGGGTAGGAAGGCTTCTAGAAAAGCAATACGGAAAGATGTCTAATCCTTAATATTATTCTTCTCTGCCTGCCACCAGTAGCGTGCTAGTTCCTGAAGAGCCGTACTGAAGAAATCCATCCTCTCAACTAGCGTTAATGAGTGTAGCTCTAAAAAAGTGTCTGGCTGCTCAATAAACTGAAGCACCTCCGCAGATTTACAGGAAGCATCCAGCTTTGAAAACTGTAGTAGCATGGCAGCTGCAGAAGTAGAGGAGTAGAATGGCTGCAATTCAGCCAATGGCGCTGATTGGCATGTAGTTTGAAAGCAATACTCTTCATCATCATGTTCTGTATTTCTGCCTCCCATTGCTGATCGCTCCTCAGTAAGCAGTTCACCAGCTTCTCTTCCAGACTTCTTAGATGTACACGCACCCACTCACACAAATCAACCAACATCGTATCCACACATCTGTGAAGAGCTTCTTCCTGTTCTACCGTACCCTCGGCCATTTCCGCTAGCCGGGTATGAAGCTTATCCAGCTGCACCTCTGCCCATGGCGGCTGCAAGTTCAGTGAGGCACAATCCCTCCTAACCCATTAACAGCTGTGTTTGGTGTACCTCCAGATAGGCTTAAAGTGGAGAAGGACAAACAAACTGTAATTGCCTTTACAACACTATTGGCATATAGACTTATCTTGTTCAACTGGAAGAAACCTAACTCTCCTATTCTAAGTCAGTGGATAATTGATGTTATATACTATTTGCAACTGGAAAAAATCAAATTCTCACTTAGAGGACCTGTGCAGAACTTTTTCAAAACCTGGCAGAATCTAATCAATAATATTTTAGAATAATCTTTAAAAGCACTGAGGAAGCAGATTCTCTCCCCTTTTTTCCTTCTCCATTTATTTTTATTCATTTATTAATTCATCTATTTACTTATTTTTACTAGCTTTAGTCTTACTCTGCTGGCTTAGCTCTCTTTCTCAGAGGTGGGGATTGATTTGTTCTCAATCTTATTTTTGCAAAAATGCATTTATTTGTATGGAATGTTGTGTGATTTCAATAAAATCAAAAAAATAATAAATAAATAAATAGAATAAAAAATAGGGGAGAGAATCCACTTCCTCAATTTAAATGCTTATTCTAAAATGTTATTGATTACATCTTGTCAGGTTTTGAAAACATTTTGTACAGAGCCTCTAAGTGAGGATTTGATTTTTTCCAATTTCAGGCAATATATAACATCAGTTAACCATTAACTTAAAATAGGTGATCTTCCAGTAGAGCAAGATAAGTCAACGTGCCAATAATGTAGTAAAGGCAACTACAGTATGTTTGTCCTTCTCCACTTTAAGCCCATCTGGAAGTACACCAAACACAGCTGTTAATGCATTTGGAGGGATTATGACACCAAGGCTTTCTGAAAGGCATTTAAAGATTTTGCTCCAGAATGACGTTAATTTGGTGTAGGCCCAAAACATATGGCCCAATGAAGCTGGACCTTGATTGCCACGTTAGCAGGTTGGATCTTGCCCTGGAAACATTTTGAACAATTTTAAACAAGACAGATGTGCTCGATATATATAATTTTAAGTTGAATAAGTGTATGCTTTGTACATATGGAGTTCAAGTGAATTCTGTGCATTGCTACCTTCCACTCCTTTTTTGAGATGTTGAGTAAGAGATCCTTTTCCCACTGTACTCTGGAATCTTTGAAAGGACGGGACTATAAAATGGTTTTATATATTACGGAGATCCTGTATGAGTCCTCAAGACTAATCAATATTTTTTCTGGAATAGAGGTAGGTGGAAGGTGAGGAAAATTGATAAGGTTTTGTTAAACAAAGTTTCTAATTTGAAGATAGTTAAAGAAATGTGTTGCTGGAAAGTTACATTTGGAGTGTAATTCGTAGGATGCAAAGATGTTGTCTATGTACAGATCTCTAAGTGATTTGATGCTAAATGTTTTCCAGTCATTAAAAACTGTGTACATTTGAAAGGGTGGAAAAAGGTGGCTATTGTGTAGAAGTGCCACAGATAAAAGCTTCTCTATCTTAAAATACTTCCTACATTGGTTCCATATTCTGAGTGACTGAAGCACAATTGGGTTGCTACTTTATTGGCAATGACTTGTACTTATTGGGATACAAAGCAAGGAATTTAAACAAGTACTGCAAGATTTTATTTCTATTGCAGACCAAGCCTCTATTTGTGTCAATGTCCAAGTTTTTTTAGTTTGCATATTTGCCGTCCAGTAATAAAATTGAAAGTTAGGTAGAGCCATGCCACCTTCTGCCTTAGGTCTTTGTCAGGTCACCCTTTGGATACTTGGATGTTCTGAATCTATACTAATAACAGGCAAAGCCCTCATTGACTCACTCACTGACTCACTCACTCATCACTAATTCTCCAACTTCCCGTGTAGGTAGAAGGCTGAAATTTGGCAGGCTCATTCCTAACAGCTTACTTACAAAAGTTGGGCAGGTTTCATTTCGAAATTCTACGCGTAATGGTCATAACTGGAACCTATTTTTTCTCCATATACTGTAATGGACGTTAGCCCAATGGCCGTGGGGGCCGGAGCTGCGTGTGACATCATCACGCCTCCCACGTAATCACGTGAACTGACTATGACCGCAGTACTTAGAAAAGAAGGAAGAGCCCCCAAAGAGCGCTGAAGAAAAACACCAAATACTTTATTTGCGAGATACAAGTTTAATGAGAAGATACAAGGTATTAATGAGACTTTGGATCACTTTGTAACAGAGTTAAAATTGCTGTAGCGAGAAACTTTTAAGTGCCGGGACTCAGCTAACATTAAATAATGCTGTGGACATCGCGAGATCGCACGAGATAGCACAGGCACAGCTCAGTAGCTTCGATGCATGTACTCCGAGCGGCTCACGTGAAGTGACTATGAATGCAGTGTCACGCATGCGCGACTAGGAGACCGCGGATGGATCTTAAAACACATCGAAGGACGTTCGCCGGTGGGGAATGGCGGGGTACTAACCTTGTTTCTTTGTTTTCCAGGACTAAAGATGCTCCGCCATAAGACCTTGCCCGCAGTACGTTCACTTCCGCCCTTCCTCCGCCATCTTCCCTGACGTCAGCAGTCCCATCATCCATCACGCCTCCTTCCCAGCATTCCTGCACTTTCGACTCCTCCCATATAAAAATGGCCGCTGACGCCTAGTATGGCGTCGCGAATGAATTCTGTTTATTTGTGTTCTGACCCTGCATTTATTTTCTGAAAAGTCTGGAGTGTTGACAATATAAGGGGCCAGAAAACCCCAAACCTTTTTGTTGTCTCCTGTTACATCTTTTACATCAGTCAACAGAGAAAGCAAGACTTCTAAAGAGCGCGGAGAGTTTTGCTCACGTGAACGTGTCTGCAAAAAGTGGCGTCTCCTGCCCTGCAAAAGTCGATCAGCTGGCGCGAGCATAGCTGTGCTGGCCTTTGAGACGCTGACTGCGTTTCTGCCTTAAGTCAAAGTGAGCACTTTTAATTTTTTTCCTCCTCCCCCTGAGCTATAGCCCAGACAAGTGCAAACACGGGATCCCTTTTCTACACCGCGTAAACTAATATTAAGGCGCTTCGCACTTTCTTTTGCATGTATACGAGTATGAAGACGTCAGCTCGGATTATGAAGATACGCACAGGAGTGGAGGACCAACAGTGCCATCACAGCCGATTAATGGCAGGGACGTCTCACCAGTCTACACAAGACCCACCGCGACTGTCCCCAAAAGGCGCTCATATCGTCAGCGAAGACATCTCCTTACACTATATCAAAGAAAAAAGAAAACTTTCCTTTATTTACACCTTTTTTCCTTTTATCCCAAACCAAAGCCTTTCTCTCTTAACACTGCAGAGGACACAAAAATAATTTTCTTTAATTGCTAGTAATGCCGGTAAGACACATTACCAGAGGCAGAAATTTGGACGTTCACATAGAAAATGTAATTTCTATACCACAGCCGTCGTGTAGCGCCTTTCAAAAGGGATCTACTACCGAGAGATGATCCATATACATTTTAGCTGCTGTTAGTACTACTTACCTGTTGTGTTACACCGTCTTTAAAATGTAGTGCTCAATGTACCTGTACTTCTTAAAACGTTAATGTTTTACTGTTTAATAACTTATAGACTACATTTTATTATTTTTCTCTTGCACTCATTGACCAAAGCTATACACACACATATAGACACATACATATATATATACACATATACCTGTGTATGTATGTATGTATATATATATATATATATATATATATATATATATATATATATATATATATACATATATATATACACACACACTCCTATCTACATTATATATACACACACATTGTATATATGTGTATCTTGACTCTAAGGTCCATTTTCTCCTATCTAGAGGCTGTCTTTAATCTCTGTTTGGATTCCCTGTTAGTATCAGTGCTCCTGTCTATAACTGACACGGTTCTGACTGCTAGTAACTCTTTCATAAGAGGTTCATGTAGGCATTGTCCCCTGTCCTGTGCCATCTTGTTTACCCTTTCAACCCCTTAAACCATGACCCATAAAAGATGCCTATATAAGACACACACCCATTCAAAAATAAACAAACAAAAAAAGACACTGTTAACCTTTACTATTAAATGTTGTTTACTATTTTTAACCAGGCCTACAGCCTTCATTTAAGAAAGAAAAAAAACTTAGCTTTTAAAATAAGACAGTGAAACATAATTGTATGGAACAATATTAGCTGCTTCCTATTTGTTTTAAAGCAACATAAGTGAAAGAAAACAAAACGTTGACCTCTGTAACTATACATACATTTGAGCAATAATAATTTTTTATATTTAAATAAATAGATGCTCTACATATCATACAATTAGCCAGTCTCTAAGTAGTATCACTGCCAGACAGCTTTATAAATTCTATGGGCTTGAATGATGAGAACAGGCAAGAACTAGATGGTTGTGATGTGTATTACATTATTTGTATTCATAAATTTGATTTTATTATTTCCATTATTAGCAGCGTAGAAAAAAGGCAGGAAAAAAGTAAGAAAATGATTGTTATTTATTGTGAAACACTTTAATGAGCATGGGCAGTACCTTGTCAGATTCATTTACTTTGGTCTGAGAGAAGAAAATTGTAGATGAGAAACATTGCCAAAGAGTTACTATTAATATGACTAGCTTAGAAAGATTTTGGCACGTTTAATTTAGTTAAGATTCCATGAGGAGAAAAGGATAAAATTAAGATTTATGTGTTTAAGTCTAGGATTACATTATCATCTCGTTAGCTTTGTAAACTGCTACACACACTCTAAATGGTGCTTTTCGAAAATAAACCTTGATTTAGTAAAGAGTGACACAGTAAGTAGCCCTGCCAACTCATGGATACAATGTCTTTGGTTTCAATCCTATGCCCAGTTACTGTCCATGGATTTTCCTCCAAGTGCTCCAGATTTTGTCCCACATACCCATTGACATACACATTCCAAATTGTGGATGCGGGTATATATTCAATATGCAACTGTGGGTATGTACATGAGTGGCTCCTGGGATGAATTATTATATTGACCTAACAGTGATAATATAATGCAATTACAGGTGTTAGTAGACTATGGTAAATACATGGTTTTTAACAGCACTTTACAATGAAGTAAAAATGCAGATTAAATACGCTTGTGGTGGCTCATTAGTTTTCATACACAGCAGATTCCAATTCAAGTGATGTGAAAATGACATTGATTGACACATGTTAGTGATGGAGGGCCTGTGACTAACTGTTGTTTAGTTTTCTTAAACATAATATTTTTGAATATATACCCAATAGAGCAGTATCCAATAATTTTTAATTTATAATATCTATGAATACAAAATTACCAATATTAACATATAATCATTATTAATATTACCATTTCAAAGGGGAAAAGCACCTGAAATAAGTTCCCCATCCAACTATTAATATTAGTTAAAACACATACATTCGTTAACATTACTTTAAATAAGAACTTGGAAAGGAACTGATTTATTGTTTAACAGGAATACGATAGGTGACAGTAACCTTAAAAAGTCTGAGGAATAAGTTATGAATAAGTAGCCAGCTTCAGCCTTGTGTAATCTTAAAATCTAAAGATACATTTAAGTAAGAGGGGACCCTAAGATATGGATAACCCATAACACATGCTCAGTCCACCACTAAGTAATACTTGCCATTAATGGCCAGTGAAGTCAAAATTTGTGCCTGCAGATTAAATGCAGTTACATTTCCAGGTGGGTCTGTAGGATTTGCAGGGATCGGGGTCTTTATCCTCCCTGTGATTGTCACACAATATTACACACAGATGACAGTCCGAAGAGCTGCTTAATGTGTGACTTCTACATGTATGTAAACTGCTGGTACAATTTCCGTGTTTTCTCATGTATGATGTTACCCTCCAAGGGGATGTTCTTCTTCCTGCAGTTGGTGATCCACAATGCCAAGGCAGATTCCATCCTGACGGTATTTTTATTCCTTATGGTCGTTACCTTTTTGGCACTATCACAGAAACTTACAGATACGGTACTCCTGATTGCAGCCTCGTTCTTCTTTATGTAGCGTTCGGTGCTTTTATTAATACCATAATGGAGTGCTAATGCAGCATAACTTTTTAGTTCCAGAAAAATCCAGTAATTCAACATTCTCCTGGAGTGTTTTAAACTTCTTCTGGAGCTTAGGCTCAGTGCCCGAAGCCCTAGAAGGTGCAAGGCATTTCGGCGGCATCTTGTGTGTTTAAGAATAACAAAATCTTGCCTGAAGAAGGGGGCCTGAGTTGCCTCGAAAGCTTGCATATTGTAATCTTTTTAGTTAGCCAATAAAAGGTGTCATTTTGCTTGCCTTTTCTCTACATTCTCTACGGCCCTGTCCAGCTCTCCTAGAGTAACTGCCTGTCTCCTTGAATCTCCTCCATGCCCTTGAGACTGTGTTGGGAGACACAGCAAACCTTCTGGCAATGGCACATATTGATGTGCCATCCCGGAGAAGTTGGACTACCTGTGCAAACCTGTTTTGTCCCAGTATTGCCTTGTGCTACCAGTAGTGACACTGACCATAGCCAAATGCAAAACTAGTGAAAAAATAGTCAAAAAAGGTGAGGAGGGAAAAATGTTAGTGGCTTCCACCTGTTAAACCATTCCTGCTTTGGGGGTCGTCTCATTGTTGCCACTCTAGTGGACCCGTTGTTAATTTCATTAACACCAAAGCAGCTGAAACTGATTAACAATCCCCTCTGCTACTTAAGTGACCAAATCAATATCCTAGAAGTTTCACTGACTTGATGCTATACTCTGATTAAAAAGTGTTCCTTTAATTTTTTTGAGCAGTATACATAGCATGCATGATGAACAGAAAACTAACTTTGGTAAGTGCTATACTATTGTCCTGCACAGCTAACATTAGGGACATTCTATTACCTTTAACTTGTCAGACAGAACAAAATCTGGGACAGAATCTTCCATAATCTATGTTTAGAAATTTGAATCCTGTAATAGAACAGGAAGTCTTAACTTTGATTTTTAAAATGAAACCTATTACTTGTTCCCCAGATCCAGTGCCAACAAAACTGTAAAAAGCACAGTGAAAACACTAAAATTATCAGTCATCAAACCATTACTGAAAAAGACAGACCTAGACTCACATATATTTAACAATTAGAGATCCATATCAAATTCTCCCTTTTTCTCTGAAATACTTGAAAAAGTAGTCACCAGTCATCTTCAGTAACAATTTACACATTACATTTTATTTGGGAAATTCCAGTCTGGCCTCTGCTCTGGTCATAGTACAGAAATGACAGTAACACCTGTTAAACTTAATTGCAGCATTTGACACCATTGACCTTTCTATTTTAGTACACAGCCTGAAAAACTACATTGAGCTTACAGGCAATGTCCATGTCTGGTTTAAATCTTATTTATCAAATCGATTCCAGTATGTACAGAAATGTACCTGCAGTACATCATTATTATACACAGAAGTGAGAGATTTGGTGTCCGGCCAGGCGCAGTACTGGCACTTTTACTGCTTTTGCTTTCCATGTTTCTACTGAGATCTATCAGAAAACATAATGTTAATTTTCACTTGTATACAGATGACACCCCATTCATTAGACCAAATAAAGTTTCTCCAATGTTATCTTTAATTAGATGTGTTAGCGAATTAAAGGAATGGATGGATGAGAACGGCTTGTCTTTGAACACAGATAAAACAGCAATGTTAATTATTGAAGAGAATGAAGCTGATTGGAACAATAGTTTATAATTATTTAAATCAGTTGGATCGTCTTTGACTCTAGCATGTCATTTAAAGCGTACATTGTAAAACTGTCTGAAACATGTTTCTTCCATCTTAAAAATGTTGGGAAATGAAGGCATTTTATAAATATGCGAGATACTAATAAATTAATTCATGCTTTTATTTCAAGTAGGATTGACTACTGCAATGTGGTGTTCACTGGATGTTCAAATTGTTCTTTATCCAACTTTCAGTTAATCTAATATACTGTTGCAAGAATCACTGCACAACAAGTTTTTTGAAAAGTCTTGCTTCCTGTCTTGTTTCTGCTGATTGTGACAGGTACCTACTCGGTATGCACAAATATACTTTGATTTTACTGCAGCACGTAGGAACTCTGAGAAACAGACATTTATATGTTTACTGATGTTTATGTTTCACATAAGCTATTAAATTCAACAGAATTAAAAGTGTTTTGCTCCTGATTTTCTTTTGTAATCAATGTCTGGTGCATCACATTGCAGTGTCCAACAGTAGTCAGCAAGTATTGATGGATTCCAGATGCCCTGGTATCATTTCTCCATCGTAGCAATGTCCTGGTAAAACCTTTCACCGTGTTCGTCACTGATAGCACCAAGATTTGCAGGGAAGAAGTCCAAGTGTGAGTGGAGGAAATGAATCTTGAGTGACATGTTGCACTTCATTGTTTTGTATGCTTTGAGAAGTTATTCTACCAGGTGAATGTAGTTTTGGGCTCTGTAATTGCCCAGAAAAATGTCAACAACATCTTTAAAGGCTTTCCAGGCAATTTTTTCCGGCCCAATTAACAGATCTTCAAACCGCTTGTCACTCATAACATGTCTGATCTGGGGGCCAACAAAAATACCATCTTTGATCTTGGCGTCAGTTATACTTGGGAACATCTGTTGTTAAACAGTGTGTGCGTCAAACTGGGAGTGTCTGTGGCACCAATCCTAATCCTCGATAAGAAGGATGAGGCAGACCAGAATTAAGGTAGGAAGATCTCAATTAACTGCTGAACGATGCAAAGGAAAGAATAGTTGCAATGGCTTTGTAGAACTTAACGTTTATTTGAAGACAAATATTTATGTGTGGTTTCTGAAACAAAACAAATACAATAACATAAAATAACTCACAAAATAAAGGCTCAGAGACCGCTAAACAGGTAATGCCCAAAAAGGTCAGTAGATGGCAGCAGAAATTAACACAGCGCTATGACGTGCTTTCATTGACAAAAGGTACTAAATAAAACTTACGAAATTAGCACTGTACAGACTCAGAAAAATCAATACTTAAGCAAATATTACTAATTCTGTTTTCTTGAGGCTCTTATATATTAATAAAGAAGCAACATTTCTGAATGTACTTATACAGTTTTGAACATCAAACTGAACACACTTTGACATAAAGGGTTGTCTGAACTTGTTAGGGCGGCACGGTGGCGCAGTGGTAGCGCTGCTGCGCAGTTAGGAGACCCGGTTCGCTTCCCGGTCCTCCCTGCGTGGAGTTTGCATGTTCTTCCGTGTCTGCGTGGGTTTCCTCCGGCGCCCGGTTTCCTCCCACATTCCAAAGACATGCAGGTTAGGTGGATTGGCGGTTCTAAATTGGCCCTAGTGTGTGCTTGGTGTTTGTGTGTGTCCTGTGGTGGGTTGGCACCCTGCCCAGGATTGGTTCCTGCCTTGTGCCCTGTGTTGGCTGGGATTGGCTCCAGCAGACCCCCGTGACCCTGTATTCGGATTCAGCGGGTTAGAAAATGGATGGATGGATGGATGAACTTGTTAGTAAAACAACGTTACAAACTTTACCATTACTTGCAGAAAATTATTTCTATTAAAATAAACAGCAAGGCATGACTTACATCAAACAGACGCACAAAAGTCAACAAACAATTGAATAAATGCTGGTGCGTGCAGACTCCTGAAAGTACAGCATTTTCCGCGTATCAGATACAGAAAACAACACGTGTGCGCGCTCATGCATACATAACCTGTGAGCATGATGACGCAACAAACAGCGTGCTCCGACTTTTGTACATCTGTCTTAAATAACGAAAACCTTTGCCTTCCTTGTTCAGTGCTTTCACGAAATTTTTCATGAGTCCCAGTTTTATGTGAAGAGGAGGCAAAAATATCTTTGCCGGGTCAACATGCGATTCATATGCCACATTTTTCTGTCCTGGAACTAACTTTTTACGGATTGGCCAGTTCTTTTGAGAATAGTGTGACTCTTTGGCATGGCTGTCCCATTCACAGATGAAACAACAGTACTTTGTATAGCCAAGCTGGAGTCCTAGTAACGGAGCAATGACTTTAAGATCTCCACAGATATTCCAGTTGTACCTGCTATGCTGGACGTGCTTCAGCAACAGTTCCATATTCTCATACGTTTCTTTCATGTGTACTGCATAGCCAACAGGTACTGAGGGATAAACGTTGCCATTGTGTAGCAGAACAGCTTTCAGGCTTAACATTGACGAATCAATGAAGAGACGCCACTATTCTGGGTTGTGATCACAACCCAAGGCCAAGAACGATCCTTCAATGTCACAAACGAAACAAAGACTGTCGAATTGTGCAAAAAATTTGGTTATATCATGACGTCAACCTCGGAACACAGAAATTTTCTTACCTGGTGACAGCAAACACCATTCCTGGAGTCTCGAACCCAGCAGCTCGGCTTTTGCTTTTGACAGACCCAAATCTCTGACCAAATCGTTCAATTCGGACTGTGTTATCAGATGTGAATCGCCTGATGATCATGATTCAAAATCCAGGTCAATGTCACTGTCAGTACCCTGCATTGCAGTTTCTTCATCTGGTTCTTTCATCTGGTCTTCGTCTAAGGTCCAAGGTAGTTTCGGAATTGGAAGACTGTTGTCATGTGGTACGGGTCTCAATTGACTTCTTGTTTTTGGCATAGTAACCAGACACATTACCCAAACAGAAGTAACAGTTCGTCACTTTCTGTTCTCGCCATATCATCAGAACAGCAAATGGCATCGTCTTTCAAGTGCCTCTGAGCCAGGCTCTTAGACTGGCAGCACATGTTACACAGCAAATGTGAGGCGCCCATTCCTTGTCTTGGTCATCAATTTTGCAGTTGAAATACAGATGATAAACTTTTTTCACAAGAACAGTCATATAAACGAGGTGCAAATGTATATTCGCCACAGATATAGCAGAATTTATCGCGGCTGTTGCAACATTGACAAGACATATCGCCCAACACCAAAATATCTATATCTTCAAGCTTACTTACTGTTATATTGCTACAGTACTATACTCTACTATACTGATACTATACATACACACTGACTATCTACATTAACCAAATGAACAGAATCGGTTTATGCAAGCCACATTTAATGCATGCTGAGACAGTGTCAAGCTCATTCAGACCTGCCCAGGCATACCCAGGATATCAACTTTCACAGATCAGCTTACAACCTGGCCTGACTCCATGCCTGGACATGCCCAGGCTACACAAACCATTGTTGATAAGTCACTTACGGGAGCAAAAATGTTTGGATACAAATATAAGAAAAAATCATGACAAAACTGAAGCGCTATGTGATGGGTAAATTTTGATGTTATATTCATGATCAGCACCCAAAAATCTATAAGAAACATCCAACAGTGTTCAAGAAGCAAAAACTTTGTTGTGCAGTGTTATTACAAGAACAAGAAAATACAAAAACATACCTCCAGTTCTTAAATCCTTACACTGGCTCCCGGTTAAGTTTAGGTCAGATTTCAAAATACTCTTTTTAACATATAAAGCCTTAAATGGCCAAGGTCCGGCTTACTCAGCTAAACTTATTATTACTTACAAACCAGAGCGCACATTAAGATCTCAAGATGCCTGTCTGCTTATGATTCTAAGGTTTAATAAAACAACAGTGGGAGGTTGAGCTTTTAGTTACAGTACCCCAAAGCTGTGAAATGGTCTGCCTGCTACTATAAGAGGTGCCCCTTTGGTCTCAGCTATCAAATCCCGTCTGAAGTCTCTCTACTTCAGTTTAGCATATCCTGACAAAAGCTGCTGATTAACTGTGCATATTGCATCTCTGTTGATAGTCAGTAGCAGTAAAACATAAGTAATATGATAGTTATAATTTATTACTAACCCTTACCTATTCTGTTTCTCTTCTTGGTACTCAAATGTGGAACTCGGTTACACTGCCTTACTGCCAAGTTGTTTGTCTACCTATGGAAAAGTCATCTATGGTAAAGGAGCACTGGAATCATCGGGTAGACGGGTCCTTTTGTCAGATTGGCTGGCTCAGCACTGACTCAGCTGTGGAATGGCCAGTAGTAGGGAGACAGCTTGTTGGCCAAGGTCTTCAGGAATCCTCAAATGTGAATAATCTTGTATTTTGCACTGTACTTGTACTATTACTATTGTACTATTGTATTGTATTCCCGAGGTGGCAATAATAGATTACCTATCTAGATCTGTGAAGATTACTTGTATTCTGTTCTGTGTATTGTATTTACCCCATTTTTTGACAGCCATTGCACACCCAACCTACCTGGAAAGGGGTCTCTCTCTCTGAATTGCCTTCCCTGACAAGGTTTTTTTTTTGGGAGTTTTTTTTCTTGCCTTCATTGGGAGTTAAGGATCTGTCTAAACTGCCAAAAACAGGCCTGTTAAAGCCCATTGTGGATCCTTCTTGTGTGATTTTGGGCTATACAAAAATAAATTGTTGTTTTTGTTGCTAAAGCTACAGTATATTATATTCAAGTTCAAGCTATGCAAAATTCAGTCAGTCATTATCCAACCTTGTCTATCCTAACTACAGGGTCACAGGGGTCTGCTCGAGCCAATCCCAGCCAGCACAAGGCAGGAACAAGGCAGGAACAAATCCCAGGCTGGGCGCCAGCCCACCGCAAGACAACTTAGGAACACCAATGCACCTAACCTGCATGTCTTTGGGCGAATACCGGAGCACTCAGGGAAAATCCAGACAGACACGGAGAGAACATGCAAACTCCATGCAGGGAGAACCAGGAAGTGAACCCAGGTCTCCTTACTGTGAGGCTGCAGTCCTACCACTGCGCAACTGTGCTGCCCCTATGCAAAAGTAAAAATATCATTAACATTAACTTAAAGGATTTGGTTCTTACAATAATAATGGTGAAAAAGATATGTTGATGTGTCTAAATAATTTTTATAGATTTTTTTAAGTTGTATAAAAACATTAATCCACACAAAAACAGGCACCACTAAAAATAATATGAAATAACATGTGACTTTTCTTTACATTTTCTCTGTCATTGTGCAACATGGCTTATTTAATTTCATTGATGCTCTGGCAGACTAAAGCAGAGAAAAAAATAATTAGAAATGCATTAACATAATGAACCAAATTAAGGTCTAAATTTAGTAGTTAATGTACCATATGGCAGAGTAAAAAACGGACAAAATAAAAAATACAAAATGCTCTATCTTTACTAAAAGAGCAGTCAAGAGAAAATGTAGTAATAATATAAATGAGCAAAGTATGTTTTGATTGTTTTAACAGAAAGTCAAAGAATTAGTGGATGGCATTTTTATTGCTAATTCTTCACCCAATTGTATTTTAAAATTGGAATCTTATTTAAAATATTTTCAAAAGAAGCCTGTTTTCTCAGTCACAGGATTTAAAATTTTGTAGTGGCTATTTTTATGTGCAAATGGATAATAGGCTGTGATGCTTTAGATCATGACTGTTTAGTCTCAGGCTTTTAGGGCCACCATAGCTGAAGGCTTTCCTTCCAGGAAATTTAATAATTTAAAGCCAGTTATCACTGATAACGAACAGATTTTGTTGGAGTTAACTTTTGTTTATTCACTTGTTAAGTCTGAGACTGGCTCCTTTATCTCATAAATAGCCACAGGCTCATTTTTAATTGCATCTTATTTGCCTAACTAGCTCCAAATTAAAAATGAAACAAATAATAAGGAAACCAACAGCTTAACAAACAGCTTGGTCCCATTTACATCTGTATATGCTCATAATAAAGAATGTGTTTAAATAAAACATTTATGAAGAAACAAGAAAAAACATGAAAAAAGTACTAATCTGGTTCAATCAACAAAATATTTGAATGTTGTCCACACTAAAGCAAAATCTGCATTACAATGAGAGCACTAACAATCCATCCATTTTTCAAATCTACTATATCCTCATGGGGATGCTAGTGCAAGCAATAGGGTAAAAGGCAGAAACAATCCCTGGACAGGGCACCAGTTCATTGCAAAATGAACACATAGACCCCCACAAAATGCCTTTGAACTGTGGGAGGAAACCCATGTGAACACAAGGAGAACATGCAACCTCCACACAGGAAGGACTTGGGACAAGAGCCCTGATCTCCATGTTATCATGGCATCAGCACTAACACTGCACAACTGTGCTGTCTGTACTTAACAGACACAATTAAATAAAGTTTCATTAACAGCAAGAATTGGCTTCTAATTAAATTGGTTTAATCGAACATCTGCACCATTGTGATTCTCCACAAATTAGACTGGGAACTTATGTTTCACTGAGAATTTTGAAATAAAGTCTGCACAAACCACATGAAAGACTGAGACACCACATGTCACAAATAATGCAAAATAATATTAGTAGATCACAAATGTATATATATATTTAAGTGATGTTAAATATATACTAGGGGGTTCGCCACCTGCTTGCTTCTCTTGCCAACCCTGCCGGCCTGCGCTACACACCAGCCACTTCGCATCTCTCCCACTCGCGTTGTGAAGAGGGGGGCTGAACGCACCCCAAGGAGATGCAGTTGCTCCTCCGAAACCCCCTCTTAAACAGTGATACAATGGGAAACAAATATAGTTTTTGTTACTTCCTCTTTGCTCTATCAGCTGCTGACTTGCTGCTGCTACCGTGCCGCATGATCTTGTGCGGCACTTCGAACATTTAAAAGTCTGTAAAGCAGCTGTCATTGTCATCTACTCTTGGTCTTTTATTTACGGCCCCAGGGGCGGTTAAATCTTTTGGCACAAAGTCTCATCCCGCAGGACGTGAGTTCTTGATATTTTTTAGTTTATAATTTAAAAATGGAATAAGAATCTGAAAATCTAACAGCACCACATTAAAGTTCGATAAACTCTGAAAAGAATGATACCAAACACATATATATGCAGGTTTTAAAATAAGCCCGATTTAAAGCAAGACAAAAAATGTGACATAAAGTCGTTGCACTTTTAGGCTTAGGATTTTATATATATATATATATATACAGTGGTGTGAAAAACTATTTGCCCCTTCCTGATTTCTTATTCTTTTGCATGTTTGTCACACAAAATGTTTCTGATCATCAAACACATTTAACCATTAGTCAAATATAACACAATTTAAACACAAAATGCAGTTTTAAATGATGGTTTTATTATTTAGGAGAAAAAAATCTAAACCTACATGGCCCTGTGTGAAAAAGTAATTGCCCCTTGTTAAAAATAACCTAACTGTGGTGTATAACACCTGAGTTCAATTTCCGTAGCCACCCCCAGGCCTGATTACTGCCACACCTGCCTGACACAGAGAAGTAGACCAAAAGCACCTCAAAAGCTAGACATCATGCCAAGATCCAAAGAAATTCAGGAACAAATGAGAACAGAAGTAATTGAGATCTATCAGTCTGGTAAAGGTTATAAAGCCATTTCTAAAACTTTGATACTCCAGCAAACCACAGTGAGAGCCATTATCCACAAATAGCAAAGCTGAAGCGATTTTGGGTCCTGCAACAGGACAATGACCCAAAACACACCAGCAAATCCACCTCTGAATGGCTGAAGAAAAACAAAATGAAGACTTTAGAGTGGCCTAGTCAAAGTCCTGACCTGAATCCAATTGAGATGCTATGGCATGACCTTAAAAAGGCGGTTCATGCTAGAAAACCCTCAAATAAAGCTGAATTACAACAATTCTGCAAAGATGAGTGGGCCAAAATTCCTCCAGAGCTGTAAAAGACTCATTGCAAGTTATCGCAAATGCTTGATTGCAGTTATTGCTGCTAAGGGTGGCCCAACCAGTTATTAGGTTCAGGGGCAATTACTTTTTACACAGGGCCATGTAGAATTGGATTTTTTTCTCCCTAAATAATAAAACCATCATTTAAAAACTGCATTTTGTGTTTACTTGTGTTATATTTGACTAATGGTTAAATGTGTTTGATGATCAGAAACATTTTGTGTGACAAACATGCAAAAGAATAAGAAATCAGGAAGGGGCAAATAGTTTTTCACACCACTATATATATATATATATATATATATATATATATATATATATATATATATATATAAAACTGTCAATTCCAACCAGTCACGTAAGCATAGATTCAAGTGTGGACAGGGGCAGAAATATTTTTAGGTCAAAACCCTCACTCCCGAAAGATACTGCAATCATAACCAATACAAATCTTCCCTTCTCCTTCTGTTAATTTAATATGTTGTCCTGACTCTGACATGTCTAGCTGAGATCTGGATCATTTCTAGCTGAGATCTGGAGACCTGGGAGTACTTCTGATATATTGACACTGTATCCAGGAAGCACTTCTGGGCATCTCTAACATAGCCAAACAAATTAATAGCATAAAATGGAGGTACAGAACTAAAAAAAATATTTTTTAAAAAAGCAAGCCTTTTTTAAAGTGCCAGCAAGACAAAAAAAATCTTTAAATTAAATGCAGTCCTTTGCAATTACACAGATTTAATGTATATACAGCAATAAACAAAAATAAGTACAGTATTTACAATGGCTCTAAAATAAAAGTGATGAAAAAAATAAAAATAAATAATGAGACAAATCTTCTTTCTTCTCCTTCTAAGAGAACAAAAATCAAGAGGATAGAAAAAACAACTATCAAAATTAAAAGTGAAGAAAACAACACCAGCACAAACATACAGGAAAATCAGTGAAAAGTAACTCTATGTACAGATATGCTCTTCAAGGATTGCTGTATAATTTTTTTTCAGATACCTTCTCTCTCTAACGCCAGCCGGTCAAAAGACCAGCTGGGTGTCCCTTGGTTTTATATACTGGGCCAATCTGCTTAGCCAGTCATTAATGCCAGGCTGATGTAATCTATTCAGTGACACCACTTGTCACCTTCCACCCTTGAAGCTTCGATTTAGGAGGTTTCCCTTCTATTTCTCCACGTCTTCTTCGTAAGTAGCTGACGGCACACACACACGCGTATATGCCTCTAACTTCAGGCAGTTTTTCTGAAGTTGTATTCACATTTCCTGTTTCTCCAGGTTTCCTATCTCACGGTTCCTCTACACACCTGGCTTATGTGCTTCTATTATCAGCCAGTTACTTTTCTGCAACACGCAGCCAAATGCACATCCTTCACTGGTGTGGCACAAAGTAATGCTGGGATGTCAGTGTGCCGGTGCTCAATGGTTAAAGCAGGCAAACAGGCCTGTCGCTTCCCTTCCCAATGTTCAATTATGCTGGCATCCTGACTGGGAAATGAAACACCAACCAGCCAGCCCATCTGTGCCATCTGCCACAGTGTGTAGCAGAAATGGATGGTGAAGCAGGAAAGACTGAGGCTGATACTATGTTGGAGCAGGATGAAATACTGGAATACCTTACGCAAGCAGAATTAAAAAATACCCTTTGCGGCTCTGTTTTAAATGCCTACAATGGATAATAAAGTTCCTCCACAATTATCATGATCTGGCTGACTAAAACAATAAAAATAGTTGCTCATTTAATACATTGTTGATTTTGTTTGATACATTGCTGGCTTTTTTAAGTAGCAGTGGTTTAGTATCCAATAGACTAGACTCAAAGGGAAGTTTTGTTTCCAACCACATATTCCTACAGGGAATATAGGAAGAAGAGGTTGGGGGCATGCACTGATACAGTGAATTGCCATTTTGAAAATTGTTGTCAATTTAAATTCTCTGGGTTAGACTATAATGTTACTTTTGTGCCCAGAAGTAGACATAAAGCAGCCATGCAGTGATGGAACCATGCTCCATATAACTCTTTGAGCGAAACTAAAATTTTAGCAATCTGGACTTCTTCATTCTATATTTTCACCTGGTTACTGTCATTTTTTTCTATGTTTCTTTTACCAGCATGCTGTCATTCACACTTTCTACTTTTATCTTAAAATCCACCTCTCACATTGTTTTGTTTACAGTCCTTATAGCCCTAATATGATATAGTTGCATTGCATGGCCAATTTTGAATCTAGTTTCCTCCAATCCAGTACTCCTCCTTACAAGTCTCTCATGAAAGCTGAAGAGTTAGGTTGATATGCTAAAAGATTTTGTAGATTACTTTTCCAATGTGTCAGTTTCTCAATATGCTTTCCTGTCTCTTACTTCTTAGATGTCATACATACATTTTTCAGCAGTTCCATCAGATGAACTTGTTCACTAAGGGTTTTTAGTCTACTTCATAGTTTGTTGTGATCAGTACATTTTCATGTCATGGCATATGTGCAATGTTCCATTTTCTAATCTGCTTACCTATTTCAGGATAACTGTGAATTAGTGTCTATTTCAATGACATATGCTAGAACACACCCTCAAATAGGGCAAATTTAGATCTACCAGTCAGTTTAATCAGCCTGTCTTTGAGATGTTGGAAAAAAGCTAGAGCACACACAGAGATGTTCATGAAGACACATGGAGCACATGCTAACTCCATAAAGGCAACTGGAATTTGTACAGAGGACTCCGGAGCTTGAGGTAGATAGATAGATAGATAGATAGATAGATAGATAGATAGATAGATAGATAGATAGATAGATAGATAGATAGATAGATAGATAGATACTTTATTACATCATTTTGCCATACTAACATCATGCTTTTACATTCTTTTGTTTCTTTTCTTGTCTGGAATTCATCTTACGTATATGGAATGTCTCATACTATAATTGGAGCATACCCACTTGTACAGTGTGTGGGATCCGGCCGGGACACCCAGGAGGACTGGAGGAGGGCTTGTACCTCCTCCACACCGCGAAGGGGCGTCCGTCCTGGTTATGTTGGGGGCCACGGGTAAAGGGCTTGGAAGCCCAGCCCTGTAGGGACCCATGGCCACCGCCAGGCGGCGCCCTGGTGCCTAAACAACCCTGGAGCCCAGCACTTACGCCACACCAGGAAGTGCTGGGGGGAAAACGACAGGGGACACCCAGACGGCTTCCGGGTGCACAGCCGGCACTTCTGCCACACTGGGGCATGTCTGCGGAGGAGTGCCGGGAGCAGCTGGAGCCCATCCGGGTTCCTATTTAAGGGGCCGCCTCCCTTCAGTCGAGAGCGGAAGTCGGGTGGAAGAGAGACGGAGCTGGAGAGAGGACTGGAGGCGGCCAGGAGAAAGGCTATTTGACTGTGGGCCCTGGACATTGGAGGAATGGTGCTGGAGGCACTGGGAAGTGCACTGACTTTATTTGTAAATAGTACTGTAAATAAAACGTGTGTTGGGTGAAATTAAGATGTCCATCTGTCTGTGTCTCGGTTCAAGTCCACAAGTGTTATTTTCAACATTATTTTTCTTTTAAAAGAGTGTTCATACCAGCTGCATAGTAATCTAAGACAACATTAATTGTAGGATATGCTAATACATTTTAAGTGGTTGACAAATGCAATACTTCCATGGAATGGCACCCTCTCCAGGGTTTGTTCTTGCCATCCAAGATCCCTGGGTAGTTTTTGGTCCCATGTAACTTACACATGTACAAAATTAGTTCAGGGAACAGTAATGATAAAATTACATCTTCTGCTGACAAAACCGTGGTGATAAATTGACATTATCTGCTGACAACACCTTGTCTTAATTTCCTTTGGAATTTTTGAAAAGTTAGTTGAGTATTTCAGTGATACTGACCTTTTCATTACCTTGTCAAGGCCAATTCAGCTTAATTTTCTAATGACTGCATACAGTAATAATTTGATGATTCATTATTCTTTCATTAACAGCATTCTTTAGATTGAATTCTTTTCACACAGCTTTTTTGTGTACTCTGTCCATGTTTGGTTTCAAATTTATTTCTTTATTTCTTCATATTACCTGCTATGGGTGAATTTTCCTCCTACAGGTTTAGCCATATTCCATCTATTTTTTTTTTAAAATGCCTATGTTTGCAATTAAAGATTATACCATTACTATAATCTTGACCTAATTGCATAAATATTTTATATTATATTTTATAATAAATAATGAATGAATAATACAACTGTGAGATGTGATTTCAACTACTTACAGCAGGGAGCTTAGTAAGGTAGTATTGATTTTAACTACAGCTACAAGAAGGCTGAGAAAGAGACAAAGGATGTGGTACATCCTACAGACCCTACAGAGGCTGCATAGGTAGTTCAACTTCTCCAGGATGGTACATCAATACATACCATTGCCAGAAGGTTTACTGTGTCTCCCAACACAGTCTCAAGGGCATAGAGAAGATTCAAGGAGACAAGCAGTTAGTCTAGGAGAGCTGAAAAGGGCTGTAGAAGGTCCTTAACCCATCAACAGGACTGGTATCTGCTACCTTTAGGCAAGGAGGAACAGGATGAACACTGCTAAAGCCCTACAAAATTACCTCCATCAGCCCACTGTGGAGAATGTATCTGACCAAACATTACATTACATTACAGTTTATTTTTGTATAGCCCAAAATCACACAGGAAGTGCCGCAATGGGCTTTAACAGGCCCTGCCTTTTAACAGCCCCCCAGCCTTGACTCTCTGAGAAGACAAGGAAAAACTCCCAATAAAACCTTGTAGGGAAAATGGAAGAAACCTCGGAAAGGCAGTTCAAAGAGAGACCCCTTTCCAGGTAGGTTGGGTGCAGTGGGTGTCAAAAGTAGGGGTCAATACAATACAATATACAGAACAGAACAATTCCTTAAGACAGCATAATAATAAAAATTTTAGAAGTACGGTTTAACAGTAGATGATATGACATAATTAGGTTTGGATATTTTTAGAGTCCTGGAGACCTCATCCATCTAGCTGCCTCCCCATTTGGCCATGCCACGGCTGAAACGTTGCTCCGATGAAAGGACCCCTCTTTCCCATGATTCCTGTGATCCTCCATCAGGGATGACTTTACCATAGCCAGGCAAACAACTTGGCAGGTGGGCGTGGCACCAATGGCCACATTTGGGTACCGAGAAAAGAAACAGAATAGGTGAGGGTTAGTATTCAAATATAATTATCATGTTACTTATGTTATAGTGCTAATGACTAACAACAGAGATGCAGTATGTACAGTTAATCAGCAGCTCTAGTCAGGATATGCTAAACTGAAGTAGTGAGTCTTCAGCCGGGATTTAAAGGCTGAGACTGAAGGGGCATCTCTTATGGAAGCAGGAAGACCATTCCACAGTTTAGGGGCCCTGTAACTAAAAGCTCGACCTCCCACTGTTATTTTATTAATCCTTGGAATCCTAAGCAGACCGGCATCTTGAGATCTTAATGTGCTCAGGTTTGTAAGTCATGATAAGTTCAGACAAGTAAGCGGACCTTGGCCATTTAATGCTTTATATGTTAAAAGGAGGATTTTGAAATCTGCCCTAAACTTAACTGGGAGCTCAGTGTAAAGATTTAAGAACTGGGGTTATGTGTTCATATTTTCTTGTTCTTGTAATAATTCTTGCAGCGCATTTTGGATTAACTGGAGGCTGTATAGAGAACAGTTTGAACAGCCAGTGAACACCGCATTGCAGTAGTCAATCCTACTAGAGATAAATGCATGAATTAATTTCTCACAATCCTGTTTATTTAGAAAGCCTTAATTTCCTAACATTTTTAAGATGGAAAAACATGTTTTGGACGACTTTGTAATATGCGCTTTAAATGACATGCTAGAGTCAAAGATAACTCCTAGATTGCGGGCTGATTCAGTAAAATTAATTGGGATTCCAACTGAGTTAAATGACGACAAAATATTGCTGTGATCAGCGTCATTCCCTCCAACAATTAACATCTCTGTTTTATCTGTATTTAAAGACAAGTAGTTCTCATTCATCCATTCCTTTAATTCACTAACACAACTAATTAAAGACAACATCGGAGAAACTTCATTTGATTTAAATGAAAGGTATAACTGGGTGTCATCTGCATACGAGTGAAAATTAACATTATGTTTCCTAATGAGAGATCCCAGTGGAAGCATGTAAAGTGAAAACAGTAAAGGTCCCAGTACTGAGCCCTGCGGACACCATATTGAACTTCTGTGTATAATGATGGAGTACTGTCTGCACATTTCTGTACATACTGGAATCGATTTGATAAATAAGAACTGAACCAAGCAGCACGGGCCTGTAAGCCCAACATCGTTTTCTAGCCTGTGCAGTAAAATAGAATGGTCAATGGTGTCAAATGCTGCACTTAAGTCCAACAACATAATTACAGTGGAATTTCCTTCATCAGAGGATATCAGAATGTCATTTACAACCCGTGTTAGTGCCGTTTCTGTACTATGACCAGTGCGAAAGCCAGACTGGAATTTCTCAAATAAATTGTAATGCGTAAGGTGTGACTGAAGCTGACTGGCGACTACTTTCTCTAGTATTTTAGAGAGAAATGGTAAATTTGAAATAGGCCTATAGTTATTTAGTATGTGTGGGTCTAGGTCTGACTTTTTAAGTAAAGGTTTAATGACTGACACTTTTAGTGCATCAGGTACTGTGCCATGCAGTAATGAACTATTGATAATGTTAGAATAGGCTGCAAGAACATCCATTGCACTTTTACTAGTTTTGTTGGCACTGGATCTAGGGAACAAGTAGTGGGCTTCATTTTAGTAATTAAAGTTAAGACTTCCTGGTGAGTTACAGGATTAAAATTATTAAAGTGCTGAATGCAATGTGCGACAGGGTCTGCTAAGCTAGTATTTGGTTTGTACTGTGATTAATCTTTCTCTCATTGAAGAAGTTCATAAAGTCTGTACTGCTAATATCTGTTGGTATTTTGTACTGTTGATCTGAATTCCCATTTGTTAATTTAGCCACTGCTCTAAAAAGTACCCTAGGATTTTTATTATTGCTATCTATTAATGTAGAATAGTATTCTGAGCGAGCTTTAAAGAGGGCTTTTTTATTTATTACACTCTCTGTCCATGCAATTTGAAAGACATGTAGCTTTGTTGTTCTCCATCTGCGCTCCAGTTTTCGACACTCTAATTTAAGAGCTCGAGTATTTTCATTAAACCAGGGAGAGTTTCTATGTGCTTTGATCACTTTTGTTTTAGGGGAGCCACTGTGTCCAGAGCATCTCTCAAGGTCACATTATAATGTGATATTAGCTGATCTAAATTGTTTTCCACGTTTACATTTGATGTTAACTGATCTAAATGGTTTTCCACAATTACACTCGACTTACTCAAGGTATCTATAAATTTTGAAGCAGAATTACAATCTAGATGTCGCACTGTCTTTGTTTTAATCTGCGAGTGCTGGCATGGGCAGAACTAAATCAAATGTAATTAAGAAGTGATCGGAAATAACTACATTTAATGGAGTAATATTTAAATTTTGAATTTCAACTTTGTAAGTTATAATTAAATCTAATGTATGGTTATGATTATGAGTTGGACCTTTGACAATCTGACAAAATCCTACTGAATTTAACAAATAAGTAAAACATTTGCTAAAAGTGTCAGTTTCCACATCAATGTGTACATTAAAATCCCCATCAGAACTACGTGATCATAATTTATAGCCAAATCAGACAGAAGGTTGCTAAATTCAGTCATGAACAATGAATATGGCCCTGGTGGTCTGTAGACTAGCACTATAATTGTGTTGGAATCTGTTTTAATATTTAAAATGAATGCCTCAAAGGATGTAAAGTTGCCTAAATTTTTAGGAGTGATTTGCATTTTGTTACAATGAATTATTCCAAGGCCTCCTCCTCGACCAGAATCTCTAGACTTATGAAGGAACGAGTATCCATCTGGTGACGCCTCAGCTAGGGAACAGTGTCACATTTACTAAGCCAGGTTTCAGTAAGAAGACACAGATCAGATTTTGTACTTAATATTATATCATTTACCAAAACAGCTTTAGTGCCAAGAGAGGAATGTTCAATAAACAGCATTTAAAACTGCATGGTTCTTTCTGAACTGCTGATATATTTTTGTTTTAATTTGAATTAAATTTCTATTACAGATGCCCCTGGTGGAGTGTCTGGTTTTATCCCTTGGTCTAATTATACACCTTATTTTTGGTTATCAATTAATTTATGGTTTGTATCAAGACTAAATTTACTGGATGCCCCACAACAGGGATTATGGGTAACAGCTTCAGGAAAATAACAGGTGGGATAAAGAACAGCCTGTGATTTAAGATCACATGACTGCGGCCTGGATGGTGCTCTAATCAGTCAACCAGGCAGTTTTGCTGCCATATTTTGGGATAATACATAAGATCCCCTCCAGTTAGGATGAAGACCATCTCTTCTGAAAAATCCAGGCCTTTCCCAAAAATCATCCCAGTTGTTAACAAATGCTATGCTTTTATTTGCACACCAGGTTTCTAGCCAGCAGTGAAAGGAATGCGATCTACTATAAATCACATCCCCTCTATATAATCTTGGTAAGGGACCAGATACAATTAAATTCCGACATTTTGTTTTAGCTTTGGTGCATAGAGAGATGAAGTTCCGCTTTAATACCTCAGATTGCTGTAAATAAATATCATTAGTGCCGACATGCAGCAATAAGGTAGATACTTCATCGTCGGCAACACGGTCCAATGCGGCCTTTATGCCAGAAATCTTGGCCCCTGCAAGGCACTTAACATTAACTGCTGGTTTAACATAGTTTGGAATTCTAACATTCCGCACTATGGAATCGCCAATTATGAGCACTTTATTATTCTCAGTTTCCACAGGCGCGCTGCAGAGAGCTGAGAACCTGTTCTGTTCAAACAATCACAAACAGCCCGATGTCCTTTAGTGGGCCCTGTACTCACTGCCCAGCACCATGGAGCTCGATTGGCATTTGGAATAGAATGCCAGAATTGGCAGGTTCAGCACTGGCGCCCTGTGCTTTTCAAAATCAAGCCATTGCTTTAAAGAAAGAACACTTTCAATTACAATTATTGTGATATAACTATTCATGTTAAGCAAGGTTGATAGAAATGTGCTTTTGAACAACAGTTTGCATACACTTACAGTATATTTATGCAAAAATTATTTGAAGCATATTAAACATGATCTTTGTCTTTGATTTTCTAAAACTCCCACGTGTTTCCCTTAAGCCTGGCCAATGTATATCTCCCATCATTTTATTTTATTTGTTCTACCTGAGAAAATATTAAATTTCTTTTTTATTGGACTAAGTTATTCAGTTTAATTTCCATGTCATAATAACAAAAGAAATAAACAAAGTGGGACAACCTGTCTATTATAGATATCACAAGTGAAGTGTGAGCAGATTTATGCTCCAAGTGCACCTTATTCTATGCTGTTGAGTCTATAATCATGATACTACAGCTAAACTGATATTTCAGTGATCTTCTTCAAAGAAATTTGATGTATACTGCAATTTGCTTAGTATAAACAGAAATCATTGAATAAAGAATACCACAGTGCAGTACATAGCACAATATTCTACTTCAACAACATTGTCAAGTGTGAGATGCACTAACCTTAAGGATTCAGGTCCTATACCTGCCACTAACTCACTGTATGCCTTTGAAGGTGAGTTAACTTACATGTGATCCAAGGTTGTAAAATATGTATGAAAACATTTTCACTCCAACTCTGCAGTTGTAAAGCAAATTCAGATGGGTTTTAAGGTAAAAAGACACTGACATAAAAGGCAGTCTTGTTTGTAAAGGCAGTCCTAAACTGAGTACTGGTAGGACATTTATTTTATAAAGTTCCATCCATCTATCTATCCATTTTCTAATCCTTCTTATGTAGGGTAGCTGAAGACTGTCCCAGCAAGCTTCAGGTGCAGGACAGGAACAATCCCTGAATGGGATTAGGCATTAAAATGGGACATATATTTTAACTCTTTTAATATATATCTTATAGTCTAATGAAATGTAGAAATGTACAAATGAAAATGTGCATCCCCCTAGTTAAACACAGTACTTTATGCAAATGCTGCTGAAGGGAATTGACTATTTCATACAAAATATTCAATTATCAAAAACAATTTTCATTAAAATACATTCAACTATTACTATATTTTGTTACCTTATTGAAATTAAATGTGTAAGTGTGTGAAAATTTGAGAAATACCTTAAGAATATTTGAATTACTTGTAGAATTCACACAAATTCTAACAAAATATGCTTTATATATGTCTATGTATAAAATATTTTGATGGGATACTTCACTGGCATATTAAGTTGCCATATTAAGAGCACCATCAGGTTAGAACAGAACAAGTGAAATCCTGGATGAAACCTTCACTGGAAAAAGACACACACACTGGCAGAGATACAAAATCTCTTCATGCCAGAATGGAAATATCAGGGCCGCTATGGCACACCCAGTTTTATCATGTATGCTGTCATGGAAGTGGAACTTTCAGGGCATTGCCTTTGGGGACTCTATGCTAGGAATGTTAGACCCACTACTAAGATGGAGATAAATACCAAAGAGGGCACATGTTCCCAAGCCAGGGTAGCTGGTAACATGTCATCCTTGCAAGACTGAAACTGTAGAGCAAGGGTCTCCAGCTCTGGTCCTGGAGTAGTATTATGGAAGCAGGTTTTTATTATAACTATTTTCTTAATTAGTGACCAGTTTTTATTTTTAATTAACTTCTTTTCCCATCATTTTAAATGACATTTTTTTTAAGATTCACTCATCAAAATTGCTTCATTTTTTCCTTAAACAGCGCCAAAACAGAAATGAGAAATGAAGTAAGCCAATAATTGACTAGAAAGTCAGTTATATTAAACTACAACCAGTTTCTTAATTAGAAGCCAATTCTTCTGGCTAACTAAATAGATTACAAATGCAAGCTTTTGAGGCAGCTAAGGCCCATTCATCAGGCAAGGTGTAATAAAGAAACTGAAAAATACTCTCACTTATATTGGGACAGCAAAGTGATTTTTTTCTTTCATCTTAACAACCTTTTTGTTCAAATGTTAGCAAAATGAATACACCTGAGATTAATTAACCCTGAACGAAGAGAACAATGAACTAATAAAATGTAGAGATAAGATCATCACTAGAGAAAGTCCTGTAAGGTTTTTTTTGAGTGCATTGTCTGTAAGATAGGCCTCTGATGTAGTCTCTTGTCTATATTAAGATCATTTTGTAGAGTGTTAAATTTAAGCATAAGTTTGTATTCCCATTCTCTCCGCTCCTGTTGGGTCTTGAAATTACCCATAAGCACAGTGACCCTCAGATCCTTTATGCTGTGGTCATTACTGTTAAAGTGTGCTGCCAACAGAAGATCAATACTGTTCTGAGATGGGCAAAAGTACAGACTCCTTGGGAACAAGGTACGCTACATCGTCGCCGGCTGAGAGCGAAAAGGGAAGCGAATGTATGATCGTGAGTGCAGATCTTGATAGCTTGCCGAATGGAGAAGATCACCTGAAACTGGAAAAGGCCTTGCAGTCCGCGGCTTCAATTACTCCACGCGAGCCGGGAACAGCGGGGACACCGGCTACAGTAGAGCCTGTCGCTTCACCTACGGTACAAGAAAGCACAATTGAACTGTCTGAACTGAAGGTGATGTTCGTTGAGCTCATGCAAGATATAAAGAAAAGTGAGAAGGCAAATGAGAAGGCAAGGGTAAAGGCAAATGATAAACTGAGACAGGAGTTGCAACAGGCAAATGAAAGGCTGCGACAGGAGCTGCAACTGGAGTTGCGACAGGTGCTGGCCTAAATTGAAGAGCACATTCAGGAAAACTCGGTTAAACTGAGCATGCTCACTGATCAACTGGAGGATCTCAAGGAGACATTCACGACTCGGATTGAAATAGCCGAAAATTTAGCTGCCAATGCCAAAGAAAGAGCAGTAAATGTCAGCTCCGAATGCAAAAAACTTGGAGACAGACTGGCTGCTTTGGAAGATGGAAGCAGAAAGGAATAATGTCAGAATTAAAGGTCTGCTTGAGAATCAAGAAAGTCCAAACCCTGTGAAATTCGCAGCTGAACATTTTTCTAAAATAATCGGGGAGGACTTTAAAGCAGATTCTGAGATAGCAGCGGCTTACTGTGTACAGGGATCAAATACCATTAGACCTAGGTCTTTTATTATTCGCTTTGAAAGATTATCATTTAAGCTAGAGGTGATGGCACTCCTCAGAAACAAGCAAGAGATTATATATGAAAATACCACATTCATATCTTCCCTGATGTCTCTCCAGCAACAGTTACCAAACGCGCAGCCTTCTACAACATTAAACAGTGGGTACGGCAAGCCAATGTCAAAGACTGCCTCTTGTATCCTACCAAACTGAAAGTGGAATTGCAGGGTCAATTCTATGTTTTCGTTAGCAAGGAAGAAGCAGAAAAGGAATTAAGAAAGCTGATCCCGGGACTATTCTGATACATAATAGTGAGTCATGGCCATTAATGATATGGCAATTATTACTAGTGCGCTATCTGTTTATGGTTTATTGTGCTTAATTCCTTTTTTTTATTATCTAATTATTTTCTCTCTACCCTAAACAAGACTGTTAAACATCATACACTTGGTTAATTGTTATGGCTATTATTGCATTAAGACTTATTATGCTTATTGTGGACAAATTTCTAAAACCATTCCCTGGGTTTTTTATCCGGGTGTATTATCTTAATACACTAAGATTGCTGAAGATTATATATATTTTAAGTGCACAATTTTATAGACTATATTGGTAATAGATATCTCTATTTTTTAACCCTAAAACGCAGCTGCGTGGGGGCTTGTTTTGCTTTAGTTGTGCTTTGTCTCTGGGTATGTCAGAGGACCGGGACTGTGTGAAGTGGGTTCTAGCCTCACGTAGGGAGGCAAAAAGGGAGGGAGAGAAAGAGAGCAAGCTTGACCTATACCTAATCTATCCTTTTAATCTTTATAATTATAACAACCAACGTAATAATAAGCTGCATGGCAATAACTATGGGGGAAATAGGAAATTAAGGCCGAAGCTGTCTCACTTCCAGTTAAGACTATAAAATGACATCAAAAACTCAGAATCAATGTCTCCATGATGGAACAGTTAACTTCATGAGCTGGAATGTTAAAGGCCTGAATCACGAATTAAAGAGAAAGTACTCTCTCACCTAACAGGTCTAAATGCTAAAATAGTATTTTTACAGGAGACCCACTTACTAAGCAAGGATCAGTTCCGGCTGCAAAAAGACTGGACTGGCCAAATGTTCCATTCTAGTTTTACAAAGAAAACTAGAGGTGTGGGAATTCTCATACATAGAACAGTACCATTTGTAGCATCAGATGTAGTATTGGATCCTGAAGGAGATATGTAATGGTCATGGGAGACTTATCTACCTGTAAAATGATCTTGATAAATGTTTATGCACCTAATGATGATAAGGAATTTATACAAAATTTATTTGCATCCATTCCCAATCTGAACACTCTTTAATTGGGTTCTAAATCCACTTTTAGATAGGACTTCTTCCACAGGGGGAACGCATCTAACACCGCAAAGATAATTACAAAGTTTATAACTGATCACAACTTATCAGACCCCTGGAGGTTTTTAAACCCAAATTCAAGAACATATTCTTTCTACTCACCAGTACATCATTGCTACTCAAGGATTGATTACTTCTTTATAGACAATAACTTCTTGCCTATGATTAAATCTTGCAAATACGATGCTATTGTTATTTCTGACCATGCACCTATGATCTTGGAGCTAAAATTACTAAGCCCCATACACTCACCCAGAGATGGCGCTCAACCCGCTTCTATTAGCAGACGAGAATTGTACAGAATTTATATCCAAACAAATCAAATTCTTTCTAGAGACAAATACATCCTCAGAGATCTCTGCAGGAATACTCTGGGAAACTCTTAAGGCCTTCTTAAGAGGACAGATTATCTCATATCTTTCCCACAGAAATAAATTAGAAGCCAAGAAAGTAGCAGAGATAAAAAGCGAAATTACTAAAATAGATGAAGAACATGCCAGACTACCAAGCGAGACTCTACATAGGAAAAGGCAGGCTCTACATTCAGAATTAAACCTCTTGACAACTAAAGAAACTGAACAACTAATTTATAAATCCAGACATCATTACTATGAACATGGAGAGAAAGCTAATAAGCTTTTAGCTCAACAAATTCACAAGCAAGAAGTGCAACGCAATCTCGTAATCACCAACGCGAACGGAGATAAAATCGTCGAACACAAAAATATAATGCACACTTTCAGAGACTACTATAAATCCCTATATACTACTGAGTTTAAAGAAGACAATACACAATCTAATGCATTTCTGGATACATTACAGATACCACAAATAGACACTTTTAGTGCAGAGGAACTTGATAAACCTCTGCATTATCAGAATTACTAGATGCTATAAAGTCACTCCAAGGCGGGAAAGCAGCAGGCCCTGATGGCTACCCTGCAGAATTTTACAAGAAATTCTCCGCTCAGCTAGCTCCCTCCTATTAGCAACATTTACAGAAGCCAGAGATAACCAATCTCTTCCTCAAACCTTTCGCCAAGCACTAATCACTGTTTTTCCAAAACAAAATAAGGACTTACTACAATGTGCATCATACAGACCAATTTCACTTCTGAATAATGACGTTAAAATACTCTAAAATCATAGCTAGAAGGATGGAGAAAGTGTTCCCCTCTGTAATATCACAAAATCAAACTGGCTTTATTAGGGGCCGACACTTATCTTCAAATCTTTGACGCCTGTTTAATGTAATATACTCAGAAACTAAATAAAACACCCCAGAAATATTATTATCATTGGATGCAGAAAAAGCATTTGATAAGATTGGGTTTGGCCCAAACTTTTGTGCATGGATCAAATTACTGTATACTAACCCAGAAGCTTCAGTTTGCATCAACAACATTTGCTCAGACTACTTTAAACTAGAACGTGGCACAGACAAGGATGCCCTTGTCACCGCTGCTGTTTGCAATTGCCATTGAACCACTGGCAATACATTGTCGAAATACTGATCAGATAAAGGGGATTAGCAGAGAAGGACTGGAACAGAAAATCTCATTATATGCAGATGATATGGTACTGTATATATCGGACCCAGAAAATTCTGTGCCTGCAGTCTTAGCAGCACTCACAGAATTTCAAAAGATCTCTGGTCTCAGAATTAATCTGAATAAAAGTGTACTCTTTCCAGTGAATTCTCAAGCATATAATATTAGATTAGATACCCTACCTTTTATCATTGCAGAACAGTTTAAATACCTAGGTAAACATCACAAGTAAACATAAAGCTCTTTATCAACAAAATTTCGCGTCTGCATGGAAAAAATTAAACAAGACTTGCATAGATGGTCAACCCTTCTCTCATTAACACTGTTAAGATGAATATTCTTCCTAAGCTCCTTTTTATTTCAAAAAATCCCAATATACATTAATAAATAATTTTTTAGGCAATTAGATTCAACAATAACCTCATTTATTTGGAATTCAAAACATCCACGCATCAAAAGAGCGACCCTACAAAGACAAAAGGCAGAAGGCGGCATGGCTCTACCTAACTTCCAGTTTTATTACTGGGCAGCAAATATACAGGCGATAAGAACCTGGACACAAATAGAAGAACATACACAGGCTTGGACCGCAATAGAAGTAAAATCCTGCAGTACTTCTTTGTATTCCTTGCTCTGTGCTCCAATAAACACACATTATCGGCAATATACTAATAACCCAATTGTGCTCCACTCACTTAGAATCTGGAACCAATGTAGAAAGCATTTTAAGACGGAGAAGCTTCTATCTGTGGCACCTCTTCGCAAACATATACAGTTTTCGATTTCTGGAAAAAATTTGGAATTAACTTGCTTAGAGATCTTTATATAGACAACGTCTTTGCATCCTATGAACAATTACATTCCAAATTTAACATTCCAGCTACACATTTCTTTCACTATCTTCAAATCAGGAACTTTGTTAAACAGAACCTTCCAGATTTTCCTCATCTTGCACCCTCATCCATGCTGGAAAAATATTGCTCAATCTCAAGGACTTAGACTCCATCTCTACAATATATAAAATCATTTTACAATCCCTCCCTTTCAAAAATCCAAGAGGACACTGGGAAAAAGATCTCTCAATTAATATATCAGAAAAGGAGTGGAAAGTAGCAATGCAGAGAATTCACTCGAGCTCCATATGAGCAAAGCATACAATTATACAACTCAAAATTATATATCGAGCACATCTGTCTCGTCTAAAACTCTCCAAAATGTTTCCAGGGCATGATCCAACCTGTGAACGCTGCAACCAAGTCCCAGCCTCACTGGGTCACATGTTCTGGGCCTGCACCAAATTAACATTATTCTGGACAAAAATTTTTTAATTACCTTTAGACAGCCTTGGACTCACAATCCCTCCTAACCCATTAACAGCTGTGTTTGGGGTTCTTCCAGATGGGATTAAGGTGGAGAAAGACAAACAAATTGTGATTACATTCACTACACTTTTGGAACTTATTCTGATAAACTGGAAGAACCCAAACTCTCCTCTTTTAAGTCAGTGGGAAACTGATGTGTTATATTATTTGAAATTGGAAAAATCAAATACTCAGTTAGAGGATCTGTACAGACTTTTTCAAAACATGGCAGGATCTAATCAGTAATATTTTAAAATAAGCTTATAAAGCACAGAGAATTTATTAATTTAGGTATGTTTACAAGCCTTAAATTTCACGCTTGGCTTGCTCTCTCTCTCAGGGGTGGGGATCGATTTGTCCTTAACTCAATTTTTCTTTTTGTAAAAACTTGATTGATTTGTATGGATTGCAATAAAATTAATATAAACAATAATAAAAAAATACTGTTCTGATTAATATGAAATCTATGTGACTTCATTCGCTGGCGCAGTGTCTGACCAGTTTCCCCTACATACAGTCCAGTGTTGGAGCACCTTATGCACATGATTAGGTAGACCACATTAGCAGATTTGCATGTGAACAGACCCTTTATTTTATGTTCCTACTGGCAATGTGGTATAACTATCTGATCTGTTGTGTAGATATGTGCACAAGTACCACACCTGTTCTGTAGGCAGGGAGATGTGCCAATTGCTGCCGAGCCAACCATAGAGTTTCGGACAATCAGTTGTTTGAGGTTTGGTGGTTATCTGTATGCAAGAAGGGGAGGTTCTGGGAATATATCCTTCAGTTTATTGTCTTTCTATTCCATGGGTTGAAGCTCTTTCATAAGTTTGCGAAGAATTTCCAGAAGTGGATGGCAAGTTACAACTAGTGGGACCTGGTTCTTGTATCCTTGTTTGATGAAGTCTGTCCTGAGTTTCTGCAGTTGTGTGTCCCGATCCACTGGGTCTGAGCAAATACAATTGTAACATATTGCCTGGCTGTAGATGATGGAGTTCTGTATATGGTTTGGGTGGAAACTGTCATTTCTTAGATATGTCCATCTGTCTGTTGGTTTGTAAAAAATAGAGGTCATAAGGGTACCGTCCTATATGCAAATGGTAGTGTCCAGAAAGCGGATTTCTGTTTGTGAATAATTTAATTTAAGTTTTATGTTGGGGTGGAATGAATTGTAATTCCTATGGAAGCAAAGAAGCTCTTTTTCACTTGCAGTCCAGATTATAAGAATGTCATCTATGTAGCGAAGGTAAAGCATTGGTTTTATTGCACATGTTGACAAGAAGTCAAGTTCTAATGTTGCCATGAATAAGTTTGTGTAATGGGGTGCGAAATGACATCCCATTGCAGTTCCTATTAGTTGCAAGTAAATATCCTGACCAAAAGAAAACACATTTTGAGTTAGTATGAATTATATCAATTGTATCACTGGCTCTGTTTGTTAGCCATCTACAGCCAGGCAATACATTCCAATCGTATTTGCTCAGACCCAATGGTTTGGGACACACAACTGCAGAAACTCAGGACAGACTTCATCAAACAAGGATACACTCCCAAATCAATAGACCTACATATCAGGAGAGCTACAGTTATACCAGGAGAAAACCTTCTGGAATACAAAGGTGCAGAAACCAAGAACCGGGTCCCACTAGTTGTAACTTATCATCCACATCTGGAAACACTTTGTAAAATTATAAAAGAGCTTCAACCCATGGTACAGAAAGACAATAAACTGAAGGATATATTCCCAGAACCTCCCCTCCTTGCATACAGACAACCACCAAACCTCAAACAGCTGATTGTCCAAAACTCTATGTGTGGCTCGGCATCAAGTGGCACATCTCCCTGCCTACAGAACAGGTGTGGTACTTGTGCACATATCTACACAACAGATCAGATAGTTATACCACATTGCCAGCAGGAGCATAAAATAAAGGGCCTGTTCACATGCAAGTCTGCTAATGTGGTCTACCTATCCATGTGCATAAGGTGCTCCAACACTGGACTGTATGTAGGGGAAACTGGTCAGACACTGCGCCAGCGAATGAAGTCACATAGATTTCATATTAATCAGAACAGTGTTGATCTTCCGGTGGCATCAAACTTTAACAGTAATGGCCACAGCATAAAGGATCTGAGAGTCACTGTGCTTATCGGTAATTTCAAGACCCAAAAGGAGAGGAGAGAATGGGAATACAAAATTATACTTAAATTCAACACTCTACAAAATGGTCTTAATATAGACAAGAGTTTTATGAGCAGATATGTGGACTAACAGAGTGATTGACCAGCTGGCTACATCAGAGTCCTATCTGACAGACAATGCAATTCAAAAAAAACTTACAGGACTTTCTCTAGTGATGGTTATCTTATCACTACATTTTATTAGTTCATTGTTCTCTTCTTTCAGGGTTAATTCATCTCAGGTGTATTCATTTTGCTAACACTTGAACAAAAAGGTTGTTAAGATGAAAGAAAAAAATCACTTTGCTGTACCAATATAAGCTAGAGTATTTTTCAGTTTCTTTGTTACGCCTTGCCTGATGAAGGGGCCTTAGCTGCCTCGAAAGCTTACATTTGTAATCTATTTAGTTAGCCAATAAAAGGTGTCATTTCACCCTAATTTCTCAGATACTGTATGAACACGGTCTGGCTGGTCATGTGTTGACTAATTCTGTATCTCATTGTTTGGCTGCTAATTAAGGAAAACAGAAACAATTAAGGGGTCTGAGTCTTAAAATAAGTCAATTAAAATTAAGGCAAAAAACAGTAAATAATTAAGCAAATGATTTGAATGAAAACTAGCAGCTACTGGAGTCTGAGACCTCTGGGACAGAGGAACAACAGGATGCTAATACTCCCCTATTCAGCCACAAGGAGGCATAATACATCCCCTGAGTAAGAAGAGTGAGACCATGTTGCTTTTGCATGGAAGCACCCAATAATCAGGCTGCCATGGAGAACTTACCATTTGATGGTTCCAGAGAGCTCAGTGATTCATGAGCACCTGAGCTAGCAGACAGACCTTTAGACTAATTTTCGTGTAGCCAAAGAAGGGATAGCCCAGCTGCAGAAGTGATTTGGGAATTTGTCCAGAAGTGACCTCAGGAGAATTTGAAAGTTACTTTAAGCCAGTTGCTTAAAGTCAGTGATGCAAAGGCTTCCTGGTTTGATAGAGATTGCAGACTTATGAATGAAGACAAGTAATAAGAACAGGATGCTTTGGTGTGGTTTTCAGGAGATTCAAAACTGAGCCAGCTACCACTTCTGAGAAACATTGTAACTACTCATAAAGCAGATTCAGATGTGTACTGGAGCTTTTGTTTTCATATATTTGTTTGTACTTTGTATTAACATTGTCTGACCCTCTTCATTTTGTTTTATAAAATATTAAACAAACCTATTTTGAAGTCATGGACCCATTGGCTCATGTTTGTAAGAATTCCTGCAGAGAATCAACCCAACATTAGAACTAATTTTAAACTCTTATTATTTAGACACTTATAATCTGTAAATCAAATAAAATTTTAGTAATACAGAAAACTGAACACATTGGATATATCAACTGGTTTGTACGCACAGACAATCTTATTTGAAAAGATGAATCAATATATAGAAAATTTTAAATACTTACTGTAATTTAGCATTAAGGTTTGTTTTTTCTCCACCTATTATTTATTTAATTGAAAGTTAACCAACTAAGGTTTACAACCTTGCAGTGACAACTGAAATAAATCATTAAAGAGTGCTCTGCCAAGGAAATTACTTTATCTTATCACATACAGTAAACAAAACGATAACATCTCTTAATTTCAATGCAGGTTACAGCCATCTTGCATCAGCTCAGCCATTTGAAAGACATTCATACAGTATTATGGTCAGACTTGATGAGGCATGCACTTCATTTGCTATTTTACAAAGCTCTAATGTTTAAAAAGCAATCAAAAAGCTCTTCATAATAGTTAACAGTAGTAACAAGTGTGAAAAGCTCTTCATAATAGCTAAGAGCATTAATGAGTGTGAAGGAAGGAAGTCTTTATTGTCATTGTACCAGCACAATGAAATTGTGAAAGCTACAACTGTAAATGGTGCAAGTACATCAAACAAAGACTAACAAATAATATAAAAATTAAATATGACAAAAAATATAATACAGGTTAGGTCATGTTGGGGAGCATGCACTGGTACAGCATGTTGCTACACCCACCACATGACGAAACAGCTTGGGATCCTGGTTGGCAACCCTCCAGGCAGACACACAGTCCAGTCCCACCCACTGGAAATGACCCTCTAACTGCCGCAGGCCAAGTGTTACGTGGGCGTCCCCTTGGCCTGGTCCAACCACTTGTGTCCTGAACAATAAAGATCCTCTCAGCCGGATCACCCACATGGCTGCAGTGCTGTAACTGATGCTCCCTTGCAATTCAGGTAATGTGCCTCATTCGGGACTTCATGAGCAACTGCTCATTCAACACAAAGTCAAACCAGAGGTACTCAAGGATTCTCCGAAGGGGCAAGTACAATGAAATTGTGAAAGCTACAACTGTAAACGGTGCAAGTACATCAAACAGTGCTGAACATATACTATACAAAGCAAATATGACAAAAATATAATGCATAAATAAGTAAATAAGTAAGTCTTGCTCCAATTAAGAACCACATTGTGTGTATTTTATGGTTTCCTTCACCACCTTATTCATCCACCATTTTCGAAACCTGTTATCCTCATTCTGGTTATATGGATCCAACTCAATTCAAGTTGTTTCACTGAGATTCTTTATGCTGTATAATTTTTTTTACATATTGGTTTAATAATTCACGTATCTAGAGGAAAACAGATATTCAGCAAAAATTGTGTTTCTTTGTTTTATTTTTGATCTGTATTCTTGCTTATTATTAAGATTGTGTTATTGTTTTATATATTTTTTTTCTGTAAATTTAACAATGGATGCCCTGTTCACATTTTTTGCATTGTCTGTTATTATGAAGATAAGAAAAGAAGATGAGCTTAGTAATAAATATCACAGCATGCATCGCATAAAAAATTCTGAACAGTGCAACAATTATATTCACAATTATATAAACCAACAATTAAACAGTCAGTCATATCATTCCATGTATCTTAATTTATAAAACAGTACCAGGTATTTGTTATAATCTCCAGAAGAAGAACCAGAGGTGAAAAAAAGAAGTCAATTTCATTATGGTTATATCATAAGTATTTGATCCTGAGTGAGAAGAGGACAGCCACTCAAAAGGCCAAGGGAAGTATCAGGAATTTCAAACTTATTGGAGTTAGTAAAGATGGCAACCACAAAGTTTCGAGGCCAACTGTGCGTTCTTAAGGCTAGGACGTGTGGTTCTACAAGTCATTAAACAGCTATGAACAAATAGAAAAAAGAAGAAATAATGATAATATAGTGTAAAATACTGAATAACAGCTACACCAAAGTGTACATTTATACCTTTCTTATACTTTGCTAAGTCATTACTTAACTCTTTACTTTCATTTTTCAAGTCCTCCTTACAATTCTCCTCTTTGTATGTTTGATGGTGTTTGATAATTTTAGTTTATATTTTCTGGTTTATGCTTTTGTCTCTTTTCTTGTGTTTGTTTTTCAGTATTTAGTATGTAACATTTACTTTTCCTTTGTATTCTTTGATTATTTATTGTTATTTTGGTTTGAAATTTGTGATTTTTGAACTCTTATTTTTGAATATTTAGGTGTTTGACCCCTTTAAAGGCATGTTGAACAATGGGTAGCACTGCTGCCTCGCAGTTAGGAGACCTTCCCGGGTCCGCCCTGCGTGGAGTTTGCATGTTCACCCCGTGTCTGCGTGGGTTTCCTCTGGGTACTCCGGTTTCCTCCCACAGTCCAAAGACATGCAGGTTAGGTGCATTGGTGATCCTAAATTGTCCCTAGTGTGTGTGAACTACGGTGGGTTTCCTGCCTTATGCCCTGTGTTGGCTGGGATTGGCTCCAGCAGACCCCTCTGACCCTGTAGTTAGGATATAGCAGGTTGGATAATGGATGGTTGGATGGACCCCTTTAAATTGTCTACTCCTAAATCTTGTATTAATATTTGTAAACAATACCAGCATGCTGATCCCATTATGTTTCAATTAGTTTTAGCTCCACCAGGCATTGATATATGTAAGATAATGAAATAATAAAAAAACGGAGGGAATTTATGGCTGGGCTATGTCTGGACATATCTGAATATCAGAACAGAAATGGAATATTAGGATATGATCTTATGAAAAAAAGGTTGAATTAAAGAGCAGGCAGTACTAAATTCACTCCAAAGTTATGCTCTTGGGACCGGAATGTGACTGAAGAAATTGAATGTAGACAGACTGGCAAAGTGCAGCTATGTTGCCAGTGTTGTTTCATATTTAGCCCTAAAACCCAAATTATTGGTTAAAAATTCTCATCCAAAGTATGGTACTTTTGAAGAAAATGCTAGTATAACAGCCCTTTTAAACTTCTGTGCAAATGTCTCATATATATATATACACACTAGGGGGTTCCCCCCTGCTTACTTAGCTTGCCACTGCTCCCAGCCACTTTGCTTCTCTGCTGCTTGCTTTGTGAAGAAGGGGGCTGAATGCACCCCAACGAGATGCAGTCGCTCCTCCGAAACCCCCTTTTAAATGGTGATTCAATGGGAAACAAATACATTTTTTTTTTACCTCCTCTTTGCTCTATCAGCTGCTGGCTTGCTGCTGCTGCCATGCTGCGTTATCTGCATCTCACATTGCGCTTTGAACATTTAAAAGCATGTACAGCAGCTGTCCTACTCTTTTATTTCTGGCCCCAGGCATGGTTACATCTTTTGGCACAAAGTCTCATCGTATGGGACGTGAGTTCTTGATATTTTTTAGTTTATAATTTAAAAAGGAAATAAGAATCTGAAAATCTAACAAAATCACATTAAAGTTCGATAGATACTGTAAAGAATGATACCAAACATATATATGTAGGTTTTAAAATATACCTGATTTAAAGCGTGACAAAAAAGTGACATAAAATCATTGCACAAAATCGTTGCACTTTTAAGTTTAGGATTTTATATATATTGGAAATTGGAATATATATATATAAATATATATATATTGGAAATACTTGAAATGAAAAAAAATCTCCAGGCCAAAATGCTCATAAATATTAATTAGATTTGTGAGAACTGAACTCAAAACTGTGCATTTCATTGAAGAATATTTTGTTTATTGGACATCACTATAATAAGCCATTCAAGCCAAGAACACAATCCACTCCAACAACACCAACCCTGACATTGACCAAACAAGCGGGCCAGTAAGAGTGGAGAAAGAAGGCAGGACACATAAGTCAAATACCAGAAAAAAAGGGTTAAAATTTGCTAAATCATAAATCCAAGGAAAGCACAGCATCAAAAATATAAATTTTAAATTGTAATTCATAGTGGTTCTCTTAGTGACCCTTGCATAAGTTGTAAACTGTGCCTGTAATCTTGAATAGCAGTAAAATATAATATTAACTATTGTTTAATTTTGTTTTTTCTTGTGTGCTTCCACTTATTGTGGCAGTGTTTTGTATTTATATTTTTATTTTCCATTTATTTCTAAACACTTTATCTTAAAATCACAGTACAACATGGAAAACACATTACAGTCAAAGTAAAAAATATAGTGTTCCAGAAAATCAACATATGTTAAAACATAAATCTTAACGCCCCACACCTACACAATATGGAGACCCATATGAACCAAATATCTATTATGAGATAGTTCCATCAAATATTAAAATATCAAAAAAATAAATAAAAGATAAACAGAGGCAAAGACCTGGCAGGCTATTTTAGAACAATATGACTGAATTATGAATGTTTTGTATGCAGCTTTGCACTGTTTCTCCTAAGTTTTTCAATTTTAACTAAAATAAGACATCATTTTCCCATTGAGTTGTGGTGGGTGTATAAGAATTCTGTCATTTAAGTACAATAAGTCAACTCATATCAGTAGAGTATTCAAAATCCCAATAGATTTCTGGTTGCAACATTTTATCCTGTTTTACTCTAAATATTACTAATGCAGGATAAGGAGTAACTTCCATTCCACGCTATCTGACAAATAAGTTATTATTTTCATTCAAAATGGTCTTAATGTGAAATAATCACAAAACATGTGACATTGTGTGGTCCATGAGTGATAACATTTTTGAAATTTTGATTTTTGTCCCTCATAGATCTAAGATAATTTTAATCTTAAAATAAATGTCAATTAACAATAATAGAATAGATTGAGTGTAACAGTGTAAGAAATAAAGTGTAAGTATAAGAAAGATCCCTGGGCATCTTTTAAAATGTAAGATATTTTCTGATGTCTTAGCAAAATTGCTACCCATGACATTGTCCATTGTAGCCCCTAATCATCCCCTGTCCCTTACTGGCTAACTATCTCTTTCATCTCTTTACCACCTAATATCTAATGTGTGTTAAGCATACTGGCACAAGAATGGCTGCAGTGGCTGTTGTCACATCACTCAAGTGGATGCTATACATTAGTGGTGGTTGTCGTGGTTTCCCCAATATATATATATATATATATATATATATATATATATATATATATATATATATATATATATATATATATATATATATACAGTAATTCCTTGCTATATCGGCCGACTTTCTTTAGCTTCACTCTATCGGATTTTAAATGTAAGCACATCTAAATATACATCACGGATTTTTCGCTGGTTTGCCGCTTTCTGCGGACAATGGGTCTTTTAATTTATGGTACATGCTTCCTCAGTTTGTTTCCAAAGTTAATTTCATACAAGGGACGCTATTGGCGGATGGCTTAGAAGCTACCCAATCAGAGCATGTATTACATATTAACTAAAACTCCTCAATGATATAAAATATGCTTCCCGCGCGGTGCTTGAGATTGTTTGCTTCTCTCTATCTTTCTCACTCTCTCTGCCTGATGGGGGGGTGTGAGCAGATGGGCTGTTTGCACAGAGGACACGGACGCTCCTCTACAAAATGCCGCTTTATCGCGGTGCTTCTGTATACTTAAAAGCACGTATTGATTTTTTGATTGTTTGCTTTTCTTAGCGAGCACTCTCTCTGACATTCTCTACTCCTGATGGCGCTCCTTTGAAGATAAGATATGTTTGCATTCTTTTAATTGTGAGAAAGAACTGTCATCTCTGTCTTGTCATGGAGCACAGTTTAAACTTTTGACTAAAGGGTGTTATTTCATGTCTAGAGGGCTCTAATAATGTTAAAAGGGTGGGAGAGTTTATAAGGGCTTAAAATATATAAAAATAACCATACAAACATATGGTTTCTACTTCGCGGATTTTCACCTATCGCGGAGGGGTCTGGAACGCAAACCCCGCGATCGAGGAGGGATTACTATACTGCTCAAAAAAATTAAAGGAACACTTTTTAATCAGAGTATAGCATCAAGTCAATGAAACTTTTGGGATATTGATTTGGTCAGTTAAGTAGCACAGGGGGTTGTTAATCAGTTTCAGCTGCTTTGCTGTTAATGAAATTAACAACAGTTGCACTAGAGTGGCAACAATGAGATGACACCCAAAACAGGAATGGTTTAACAGGTGGAAGCCACTGACATTTTTCCCTCCTCATCTTTTCTGACTGTTTTTTTCACTAGTTTTGCATTTCGCTATGGTTAGTGTAACTACTGGTAGCATGAGGCGAAACCTGGACCCTACAGAGGTTGCACAGGAAATCCAACTTCTCCAGGATGGCACATCAATGTGTGTCATTGTCAGAAGGTTTGCAGTGTCTCCCAGCACTGTCTCAAGGGCATGGAGGAGATTCCAGGAGACAGGCAGTTAGTCTAGGAGAGCTGGACAGGACCATAGAAGGTCCTTAACCCATCAGCAGGACTGGTATCTGCTCCTTTGGACAAGAGCAAGGTCAAACAGAGCTCTACAAAATGACCTCCAGCAGGCCACTGGTGTGAATGTCTCTGACCAAACAATCAGAAACAGACTTCTTAAGGGTGGTCTGAGGGCCCAACGTCCTCTAGTGGGCCCTGTGCTCACAACCCAGCGCAGTGGAGCTCGATTGGCATTTACCATAGAATACCAGAATTGTCAGGTCCACCAATGGCACCCTGTGTTTTTCACAGATGACAGCAGGTTCACCCTGAGCACATGTGACAGACGTTGAAGGGTCTGCAGAAGCCATGGGGAATGTTATGCTGTCTGTAACATCATTCGGCATGACCAGTTTGGTGGTGGGTCAGTGATGGTCTGAGGAGGCATATCCATGGAGGGACGCACAGACTTCTACAAGCTAGACAAAGACACCTTGACTGCCATTAGGTATCAGGATGAAATCCTTGGACCCATTGTCAGACCCTACGCTGGTGCAGTAGGTCCTGGTTTCCTCCTAATGCACGACAATGCCGGGCCTCATGTGGCAAGAGTATGCAGGCAGTACCTGGAGGATGAAGGAATTGAAACAATTGAATGGCCTTCACGATCCCCTGACTTAAACCCAATAGAACATCTGTGGGACATTATCTTTCGGTCCATTAGGCGCCAGGTTGCTCCTCAGACTGTACAACAGCTCAGGGATGCCCTCATACAGATCTGGGAGGAAATGCCACAAGACACCATCCGTCGTCTCATTAGGAGCATACCCCGACGTTGTCAAGCATGCATACAAGCTTGTGGGGCCACACAAGATACTGAAAAGCATTTTGAGTAGCAGAAATTAAGTTTTTGAAAAAATGGACTAGCCTGCCACATCTTCATTTCACTCTGATTTTAGAGTGTCTACACAATTGAGCCCTCTGTAGGCAGAAAACCTTTATTTCCATTAAAAGACTTGGCATCCTTTTGTTCCTAAGACATTGCCCTGTCGTTATTTGTATAGATATCCAACTTCATATTGAGATCTGATGTATCTAATGTGTTTCTTTAAAGTGTTCCTTTAATTTTTGTGAGCAGTGTATATATATATATATATATACACACAGTTATTTTCAACCTGTCCATCAAAGGGCAAACACACACCAACTACACACTAGGGCCAATTTATTAACACCAGTCCATTTAACCTGCATGTCTTTGGACTGTAGGATGAAACCTAAATAGCCATGGGGAGAATATACAACCTCCACACAGAGAGATAGACAGTATGTGTTTATTAATTATATTATTATATAATTTAAATTATATGTATTAATAACTAAATTAACATCTAGGCTTGCACAATGATGAAGACAATTGAGAAAGTCTGGAGATATTATTAATCTGTTTTCATTATTACATGATAATATATTAAAGCTAGAATTTGTTGAAAATTAAGGAATTTGGTCATGTTCCTGTACATTAAAGCAGTGTTTTGCTGGACATCTATATTTGCAGAGAAGTTGACCAAGTATGCATATTGTATAAAGGCACTATATATATATGTGCCCAACCCGACACAAACTGCCCCAGAGGCACGTGTAAAATTAACAAAACATTTTATTTTTTTCAGCTGAGGTCCACGTCTTCCCCATGTCCCTCAACCCTAACACGGTCCCAAAACACCAAATAATTCAAAATAAAGCACACCACACTCTTTTTCCTTCACCACTCCTCCCGGGCAACCTCGTCCTCCTCCTCCCGACTCCAGTGGTGGCTTTTTATTACGCCCCCGAAAGTGCTCCAGGTGCTTGATGGCCAAGTCCCGGCTGCACTTCCGGGTGTGGCGAAAATACTGCCCACAAGGACCCAGTGGTTCCCGCTGCAGCACCCCCCGGCAGTGCCTGCAGAACTCAACAGGGCTGCACCAAACTCCAATTCCCATGAAGACCTGCAGGAGTCCAAGGCACCGCTGCAACCCAGGGAGGCTGCCATCTATTGTCCAAGGGGAGGTATTGGTTCTCCCATGCTTGCTCCCCCAGAACATATGCTGAAGGGGCGTCCCGGCCAAGCAGGGGCCCTGACCATCCACCACATTGCTCCTCCATCAGCTGAGCCCTGTGGGGACAAAATTAACAGAACTGGGGGTCTTGCTCCAATGTCCACGCACTCCAGACGTCCTCCATGGACAACACCGCCAGCCGTGACCACAGCAACTGCATTTGTAACAATGCCGCTCCCCTCCAGTTCGATTCCCATGGGAACTGAGGCAGGATGGAAACTCTTGCCCCTTCATCCGCTCATCTGAGGGTACCTGGTGTCTCCGCCCCTCCACAGCACAGCCCTCCACTGCCTCCGAGCAGACGGGCTCACACTTTGCACTATTAGGAGTTCCCTGCCTCTTATTCCAGGACCTCCTCTTGCTCTAAGGTGCACCGACAGTCTGGGTCCCCTTTTGACACAGCCGGCATGTGGGCTGACTCAATTTGACAGCTGGCACTCACCAGCTGGCTGCCTTCACGTTCCTCTGTCCCCGCTTCAACCGCAGTCTCCGTCATCACCACGGTGCCCTGTGTTGGGGGTGTGGCTACTCGACCCGCGGAACTGACCCATATTGAGGCCCCATCGCCCCTTTTGTTGTACAGGACAGATAACACCTGCACTGCGGCAACCCTCTGGGTGGAGAATCCAGCATCGCACCGCTGCAGCCATTCCTTGATCTCCTTCAGGGGTACACCCGCCTTCTCCTCCAGCTGCCCAATCATCGTCCAGAGTGTGCCTAACGCTTGTACAAGCAAATATATAGGTAGAAGGATCTTCTCCAGCCTAGATACAGCCACGATAAACTTATCAGAACCAGCAGGAGGTGGACTCATAAATCGGTCGTCCTTACCTTCCAGCTGAGAGCCATAGAGCCTCTCCATAGGCTCAGTTGGGACCTCGTGGGGCTTAGAGTGGATGTTTGTGAGCCCCACCTGCAACCAGTCATCAGTGGGGACACCACACACACCGTCCAACCCCATTACCTGTAACAGGGAGGCTTCCCTACTCCTCTGCAGGGAACACTGCGCCAGGGAGTTCGTCCGAACTCTTGTCCTATGTCCGATGTCTGGGGTCGAAGGAAAGACCCAGGTCAAACTTGCTTTCTTCGGAGCTTGCTCCACCGTCACGCCACGTACATGCATCCTCAGGCCACCAACGGGAATCCCGCACCTCGGTGTCTAGGAGGTAGGCAGACGAACAAACGGAATAAGATCCCCAGGGCCCATCATTCCTGAGCCTGTCACCTACCTCCTTATGCATCCCATTGTCTGGCAGCCAACCTTTGAGTCCGCCCTGACTTTCTCCTTCCCATCGGCGCGGTGCCTGTAGGAGCTGTCAGCATCCTTCTGCTTTGGTGTGTTGTCTCGGGAGCTTGCTTGCACTGCTGTGCTGGGATGTTACACACATTTAAATGCAGGTCCCTGCCTTACAGATGGCCAGGGCTCCTGCCAACTAAGCGAGTGTAAAAATGCGCATATATATGCACACGATGCAGACTGACCGGGAGGCACGTGTAAAATCAAAAAATTTTTTTTTCTTCAGCTGAGGTCCACGTCTTCCCCGTGTCCCTCAGCCTTAACACAGTCCCAAAACACCAAATAAATCAAAATAAAGCACACCACACTCTTTTTACTCCACCACTCCTCCCAGGCAACCTTGTCCTTCTCCTCCCGACTCAGGCTCCCGAGTGGTGGCTGCTGGCTCCTTTTATTAGTAAGTGCTCCAGGTGCTTGATGGCTGAGTCCCGGCTGCACTTCCGGGTGTGGCGAAAATACTGCCCACAAGGGCCCAGCAGTTCCTGCTGCAGCACCCCTAGTGGCACCTGTGGAACCCAACAGGGTTGCACAAAATTCCAACTCCTATGAAGCCATTGCAGGAGTCAGAGGCACTGCTGCAACCCAGGGAGGCTGCCATCTAGCTTCCAGGGGAAGGTATTGGGTCTCCCATGCTTGCTCCCCCGAAACATATGCTGAAGGGGTGTCCCGGCCGTCCGCCACAATATGTAATGTTAATAAAAAAGTTTCTGAAGGCCCGGAAACCTAACGTCTTCAGTAAATTAAATACTGTGAACATTAAAGAAGGCATTAGTATACTGTGGGAGAAACATGCAAAGAACAGCATTTCTTCCTTAAAGTGTTTCCTAAATCAGGTCCATATTGCTGATAAAGTGGCAACAGATATTGGTGTAGCCCAAGACAAATCATACAGAGGACTGTTTAATTTGATTTTATAACTTACAAAGCAGAGGCAGTTTGATTATCTAATGATTCCTTCCATAGTTTGTAAGAATTAATTCATAACCTAGTAAAAAACTGAATGTTAGGTAATGCCATGCCACCCTTTACTTTAAATATTTGCAGAACTGCCTGTGACCTGTTTGCTTTTCAGATAAACAAAACTACAATTGAATTTAACTTTTAAAAAAGTATATTTTAATATAAACTTATACCATAAGAAATAAACCCTTGAAGGATATTTATTTTGACAATATTGATTCTATCAGTTACATGGAGCTTAAGAGATGACCACCTGTTAATTCCTTTTTAGTGCTTTCCTTCTTTTTGCAGAAATTAAATTTGAATAGGCTTTAAAATTTCATTGTATCTGTAACTCCTAAATCAAGACTCAAATGGGAAAGTGCACTCTTATCAAATTATTATCATTTTTTATGATGAAATTTTTAGTTAGCTTGCCAGCACATTGTACTTCTCTCAACTCTGCTCTTCGACATCAGATACTAATACCAATGCACACCCGTCTTGAACTGAGGGGAACTTAAATATCATGTATAATTAATGGCACATCGTGAGGATGACCATAGGCACATTTTCTCAAATCAAAACCTTTGCTGCTTCAAAGCGGTACATTTGGTAAGTTTGACCTTTTTCATCAACAGACTCATGTACCTTTCATTCCCATTGTAAGCTTCCAGAACTCAGAAAGTATTTTTAAAATTTATAAAAATTATTTACTTTAGAACTCAATTTTAAGTGGCAAATTAATATATACAATGACTGTGAAGAAATAACTTCTACTTGAAAAATAACCAACTCATTCATTTTATATGGATCTCTGTGGGGATCATTTAAATGAGTGGTTCTAAACTTCAATCCTTGACCCTTATGGTGGCAAGTTTTTATTCAAACAAGCTTTTTCTTTGAATTGATTTCATTGTTCAATTAACTGGCTTTTTCTGGTCTTATTCTGTTTCCAGTAAAGCATGTCAGTGTAAGCATACAGTACTTCTATAAGAATTTTAGAAATATTTGTCTATTGCCATAACTTTGATAGCATAAATGTGTTTTTTTTTTAAATTTGTTGAGTTATTTAACCTTTTGTTTTGCTAATTTTACCCAGGAGAGGACACCAGTCCATCACAGGGCAAACACATACACACAAACCACACAGATTCTGACAATTAATAAAGAGTGGAACAGACACAAATGCATATGACATTAACTGTAAAAACAGAACAGCCACTTTGCTGTCATATGCACTTGTATGCTCATTATTTAAGCAATGGCTTACATGACCAGAATGTTTAAAAAATGTACAAGAGCAAAGTGGAAAAAAAATAAAATAAAGATAAACATTTCATTCATGTGTAACATAAATATGGATAACCTCCACATTCCTGAAAAAAAATACAAACCTAATCTGTAATTTATGTATTAACACAAAAATAAACAGACACTAAGAGGTAAAACCTGCTTACAGTAATTAGACAGAAGTCCAGTTTAAAAGCTATTTAAAAATACGATTATTGCTGAATGAAAGCAGAGGCCTATTGGGACTAAATTTGGTAATCTCTGTTTTCATGCATACTGGAAGATTTAATGATATCCCATTCCACATTTATCTGGAACTATCCATCCATCCTTCCATTATCCAACCCGCTATATCCTAACTACAGGGTCACGGGGGTCTACTGGAGCCAATCCCAGCCAACACAGGGCGCAAGGCAGGAAACATACCCCGGGCAGGGTGCCAGCCCACCACAGTATCTGGAACTAACATTCTATAATATCATAACTGAATAAATGTATTTCAAGAATTAATGAGGACTGCACATGAATACACAGTTTTTCCCCAAAACAGCCTGCATTTTAAACTAAGTCTGCCATTTGATCTATAGCAAATCCTGAATAATTGCTATTCACATTATGAATGCAGAGTGAGTTCTAAATTAAAATTAAATAAATTTGGTATTTAAACATTTTAGGCAGTTATTCATTAGAATTCCAATAACTTTCAGATTTATAATATTCTCAACATGCTGGACATACCAGAAGTCTAAGACCAAGTTATCACTACACAGTTAACTACATCGGCAATTAACACTACAAAATTGTTGGTGCTATGAGTGAAAAGTAACTCTGTTCTGAAATATCATAATATACATTTTATTAAACATTTGTAATTAATGCTTCCAGGAAGTTTTGAAGAATTGGGTATTACCAAAATCACTGTACAAATCTTTTGTAAATTCACACTTTGAATTTCACATTCACTTTTCTTTTTAATCACTGGCAAATACGTCTTGGCAGCGCCACTTCATAAGAGTCTACCAAATGTTCTGCATTCTGCAACTTTACGCATTTAGACAGTAATAATCAAATCTAGACACTTTTTCTTTCATATGTGTTGATCCTTTAATGCATAATGTATGATCAATTATTGTTAAAGCACCCAGATTTAGGAGGGCTATTAATTGAATGGCAATGGAATGACTTATGTGTTACACTACAAATGTTTGGGTTTTGCCCAAAAATCACAGCCTGGAAAACTTATTGTATTCAAATTCTGAACCCTCATTTAATGTTACTGTGGTTCTTTTTCAACTATTTTTTTTTTTTTGCATTGCTATATACCTGTCCTTTGTTTACTTATTTGTTTGTTTGTATAACAGTGTCAAGGTTTGTGGAAGTGGACTCTTAGTACAACAAGTATTTTGTACAATTGTGATATGCTGCTCTGTGTCTTTGAGCCATGTTCTTTCACACTTCATTCTGTATTACAAACAATATGTGATCAAAGAAGTTCAGGAGAAATTTATATCCTGTGAATATTCTGTCTTCTCAGTCTTCATTTATGTAGTGTGTCCTCTACATCATATTATATACACTAAAAGTTTGTGGAGACCTACCATCACATCTCTATAAATTTGTTGGGCAATTTATTAATATGGAGTAATACCTCCACTCCCCTTTGGACATCCCATTCCAAAATCAAATACATGAATGTGGAGTAGGACGCTCTTAACAGCTAAAACAGCTTCCACTCTTCTTGGAAAGGTTTTCCTCAAGATTTGGGAGTGTGTCTTCTGCTAAAAGAGCATTTCTGAGGTCAGATATTGATGTTGGATGAGAAGACCTGGTGCACAGTCAGCTTTCCAATACAACTCAAAGGTGTTCTTTAGGGTTGAGGTCCACATTAAATTCATCATACCCTTTCTTTATGGGTATGGCTTTGTTCACATAGGTACAGTATTGCTAGAACAGAAAAGGCCCTTCCCCAAACTGCTGCTAAAAACACGGATGAGCGCAATTGTCTGAAATATCTTTAGAAGCTGTAGCATAAACAGTACACCAGACTGGAAGCAATCTGCCTAGTCCAAACCTTGAAAAAGTAAGAAAGTAAGGTTTATTTCTAAAACGGCTTTCACAGATTAGGAGTCACAAAGAGCTGTACAGGAAAAGAAAAAAAAAAAAAGAAAAAGGTGAAGCTAGGCAAGACATATATACATTGTGATACACAGTAGAATAAAATCTAAGAAATACAAGTAAGATAATATAAAATAAATAAAAATAAAAAATAACAATAAGACTGGCTAAACAAGAAAGTTTTTAACTGTTTTAAAAGAGTCTGCAGAGTCAGCCATGTGAACATGAAGAGGGAGATTGTTACAAATCTTCGGTGCATATGACTGAAAGGCTCTATTTTCTGTTGTTTTTAATCTCATACGTGGAACAACTAACAGATTTTGAGGTTGAGATCTATGTAAGTGTGCGAGAAGCAGTAAGTTTGACGATGAAACTATAAAACGCAGTTTTAAAAATGTTTCGTAAATGAAAGTAACAGGAACAAGAAATACATTTAAAATGCAAATTAAAACTCAGAGAGGAATCAAACATAGCTCCAAGGTTTTGAACACTGGATTTAGCAGTCATGCCCTGAAAGATGCAAGCGCCTGATCAATCTCAGGATAATTGTCAGGGGAAGTCATAATTTTGGTTTCCATTTTGCTGGAATTTAAGTGTAAGTAATTGTTAGAGAGCCACTCTTTTATCCGTGAAACACAATCAAGTAGGCTGGACAACTTTTCAAGCTGGTGTGGTTTAAATGAAATATACAGCTGAATATCATTAGTATAAAAGTGATTAGATGTTTTTAAAAGACTGAATGATCTCTGCTACAGGAAAGAAGTAAATCGAAAATAACAACGGACCAAGGATTGAACCCTGGGGAACCCCACAGTTTAGAGAAGCAGTGGCAGAAAAAAATTTACTCATACTAACAGAAAAGCTCCCATTTGATAAGTAGGATGAAAACCAGTCAAAGGCAGATCTGGAAATACCAGCCAACTGTCTAAGCCTATTAAGTAAGATGTTATGATCCACATTATCAAAGGCTGCACTAAGGTCAAGTAAAACAAATATGGAACAATTTCCTGAATCAGAAGCCATTAGGAGATCATTATAAACCTTTAAAAGAGCAGTCTCAGTAGAGTAAAGGATCAAAAATCTGTACATTAACTAATAGAGATTTAAGCTGGATTTCAACAGCCTTTTGTAATATTTTACTAATAAAAGGTAATTTTGAAATTGTTCGATAATTACATACAGAGCTAGGATCGACATTAGTTTTTTTTTTTTTAGTAATGGGATTACCTCAGTGCATTTAAAATAGGAGGGAACATTTCCTTGCTTCAGAGAGCTATTGATTATAGACAGCAAAGATGAACTGATGCTGCTGAAAGCCCCAAGTAAAACAGAAGGAGGTAATATCTCTAAAGAGGCTGATGCAGATCTCATCTTGCCAACTATTGTAAATAGGTCATTAAGTGAACTCTGAGAGAACAAAGTAAACGACTTTGGGCACTAAGTGACATCATCGCACGGGGAGGAACTTGAGGAGATTTTGGATATCAAGCCTATCACCTTATTCACAAAATTGTTAAGACATGTATTGCAGTCATCTTTTGAAAGAAGCAAAACAAACCTGGGAGAAAGTGTAACAATGTTGTTAATTGTATTGAATAATACATTGGGACCCTTATCCCTCATCCACCAAACTTTACAATAGGCACTATACAGTCCAGAAATAAACATTCTCCTGTCATCCATCAAACCCAGATTCATCCATCAGACTCCCAAAAAGTGAAGCATGATTCATCACTCAAGAACATATTTCCACTTCTCCAGAGTGCAATGGTGGTGTGCTCTACACCACTACAACCAATTCTTGCTACAACTTATGTGCAGTTGCTCAGCCATGGAAACCCATTCCAACAAGTTTGAAACTCTGTTGTGAGTGATGCAACAGAGGACAGACCATTTTTGCACTCTTTGCACATCAGTACTTGCCGACCCCACTCTGTGAGTTTGCATGGTCTACCACTTCATGGCTGAGTTGTCATTGCTCCTAGACACTTTCAATTGACAATAATAGTACTTAAAGTTGATTGGGGCAGATCTAACAGAGTGGAAGTTTCATGTACTGACTTCTGGCAAAGGTGGCATCCTATGACTTATTCTATTGCCAATGTTTGTTAATGGAGATTGCATGGGTATTGTATGCACCTTTTAAAAATAGGTGAGGCTGAAACTCAATAATTTAGATGGATGTCCATATACTTTTGGCCATATAGTGTTCATTTGCAAATTTAAGCATCACAGTCAGACAAAACTGTAAAACATATTCAGTCAAATTTTATTTCTTTTGTGAAGACCATCATACCAGGGCCATTCCAATAACTTCAATGACATTGGCAGGAAGAATTAATACAGTTACTTGTAATATTATTTACAAATTCCTACTGTTTTTATACTGTAACTAAATTAGTAATAGATAAGATAAGTTATTCCCTTGTTATTAACTAATATTGCACTGTTTAACTCGAGATCTTGGAGCATTGGTGCTGTCAGAACTGATCACTGACACCAAACTTGATATACTGTGTCTAACAGAGACTTGGCAAAAACGGAACAAATGTATGTCTCTCACGGAGGCGACTCCACCTGGTTTCACTTTCCATACAGAACCTCGCAGCTGTAGACAAGGAGGTGGACTAGCAGTAATTATCAGAGCAGACTTAAATATCAAACGAATCCCAATTGACTGTCCACTGTCTTTTGAGTGCCTGGCTCTTAAACTAATAACGGAATCAGGTCCTGTCTCACTCATTGTTCTTTATCGTCCCCAAAATACAATGCATCCTTCTTATCTGATCTGATTGAACTTTTAACCCACCTAAGCTCTTATTCTCAGAGAATTATCCTTCTTGGTGATTTCAACATCCATATTGACATTACTACATCTAAACTGAGAAATGAATTCCTATCCTTACTGGACTGTTTTGACTTGACACAACATGTTGATTTTCCCACCCACTCTGGTGGTCATATATTGGATCTGATCTGCACTTCTGGACTATCTGTTGCCAACATTTACAGCACTGATTTGGGACTCTCTGACCATAAAGCAGTATTTTTCACTGTCTCACTGCCTTTCCCTCCTCTTACCTGTAAACGACAAATTTCTTACAGAAACCTTAAAAATATCTGTCCCTCTATCCTTTCTGGATCCATTTCTGATCTTTTACTGTCTGCACCTATTCCGTCAACACTAGATAGTCTTGTTGACCACTATAACTCAGCCCTTCATTCAGCATTAGATAAAACAGCTCCTTTAAAACATAAGGAGGTTTCCTTTAAACGTTCAGCTCCTTGGTATAATTCAGAATTGCGATCTATGAAAGCAGCTGGCGACGCCTTGAGAGAATGTCACGTAAGACTGGCCTCACGTGCACATCCAGGCTTTCTCTGACCACCAAAGAGCTTACAGAGAAGCACTAACTGCTGCTAAGAACACCCACTATGGCAGAATAATAGAAAGTGGCCACAATAACCCAAGGGTTTTGTTTTCTGTAGTTAATAAACTACTCAATCCCATCTGGCCCAACTACCTCCTCTTCTGAAGTCTGTGAGGATCCACTTTTTCCGTAACAAAATTAAAGATCTAAATAATTCAACTAACATAAATACATCATCTGTTTATATCTCTCCCTGTTTTCCCACTCCATCCAGCTCCTTCTCTAAGTTCTCACCAGTCACATCTGCGTTTGTTAATAACCTGCTTTGTAAGATGAGGCCGACTACTTGTGTACTGGACCCCATCCCCAGCACACTACTTAAATCCTGCCTTCATGCCATAATCCCATCTGTTACAACAATAATAAACTCATCCCTTGACACTGGCTCTGTGCCACTCACTTTTAAAATCGCTTCTGTAACCCCAATGTTAAAAAAGTCTGGTCTTGATGCTGACAATCTTAACAATTTCCGGCCTATTTCCCACTTACCTTTCCTGTCAAAAGCTCTTGAGCGTGTTGTAGCCTCCCAGCTCACCAATTACTTAACCACTAATAATTTGATGGAACCCTTTCAGTCTGGTTTCAGGGCAGCACAGCTGTGAAACTGCTCTGCTACGGGTAACCAATGATTTGCTTATGGCAGCAGACTCTGGACAAACCAGCATATTAATTCTGTTAGACCTCAGTGCAGCATTTGACACTGTCAGACATGACATTCTACTGTCCAGAATGGAGAACATGCTGGGTATCTCTGGCACTGCCCTCCAGTGGTTCAAGTCCTATCTGACTGATAGGCAAGAGTTTGTTAGTCTTGGCAACAGCAGATCCAGCTCAGCAGCAGTCATATAAGGAGTTCCTCAGGGCTCTGTCCTCGGCCCTCTTCTCTTCTGTATTTATATGCTTCCCTTGGCCATATTATTCGTAGCTATGGACTGGGCTATCATTTTATGCAGATGATACTCAACTCTACTTCAATGTTAAAAGTGGAACTTCATCAGAGCTTTCTCAGCTCACAACCTGCCGTAGTGAAATTAAAACCTGGATGGAGCAGAACTCTTTAATATTAAATTTGCAACAAAACTGAACTCCTGCAAATTGGGACTAAAATGCAACTTAATAAAATGAGCTCCTTCCCAGTCCATCTTGGCAGTGATCTCATCAGACCTGCCTCTACTGCAAAGAATCTTGGTGTCATTTTTGATTCCTCCCTTTCTTATTCTCCCACATAAATCACATTAAGAAACTTTTTTACTTTCACCTCCGTAACATATCCCGTGTTCACTCTTTCCTCTCCTTTTCTAATGCTGAGAAACTTGTCCATGCTTTTATCACAACCTGCATCATTATTGTAACTCGCTGCTGGTAGGTGTACCTTCTAATCCTATATCACAGCTCCAGCTTATTCAAAACTCGGTTGCAAGAGTCCTTACACAAACCAGCAGCAGTGAGCACATGACACCCATCCTGATCCGTCTTCACTGACTCCCTGTGTCTTACAGAATCGAATATAAAGTCTTACTAATAACCTACAAAGCCTTAAATAAGCTCACGCCAAACTACATCAGTGGCCTTCTTGTGCCTGCCCGCCCTCTAAGGTCCTCCGATTCTGGCAATCTTGTTGTGCCCCACACTAATCTTCACTCGATGGGTGACAGGGCCTTCAGCTGTATAGCACCCAGACTCTGGAATGACTGGAATGACCTACCAAAATTAATTAGATCAGCTGATTCTTTTAAAAAACAACTCAAAACTCATCTGTTCAGGAAGGCTTTTAGCTCTGATTGACTTTATTACCCTTCTCTCAGTTTACCTCTCTGTCAAGATGCTCATGTAACCTGTATGTGTGTGTGCTAGGCCATCAATTATGTTGTCTGTTAGGCTTTTTCTCTGAATTTACTGTCTTAATCTTCTTTATTTATTTATTTGGGTTGTACAATGCTATATACTGTATACCCTGCTGTTCTTTCTTATATTCTGTAAGTGCCTTGAGCATGGGAAAGGTGCTATATAAATAAAAAATGTATTATGTTATCTGGAAAAATACCTCACTTAAACTGCTGCTTCAAAAGTCTATGACAAATGAAGGAAATCATTTACTAGATGGTGAATCTTTGACCTCTGGCATCCTGATTTGAATGACTGCCTACAACAGCATGTGATACTTTAGGAATGGAGTCTAGTACACATGGAAGAGCATACAAAATGCATCAACGGTTGTTCAATTTGAAAGTCTTTGATTATTTTTTGTCCAGATGACATCTTGTTTCAATGTCTTTACTGAGAAACAGACTGTAAATGTTAAATTGTTTTTTTTCTACATAAAATATTTTCCATTTACAGTAGTTTCTGGCATGGACATGATATCCAGACCCTTAGAGTCTTACATGTAAAAGGCACTGTTACATCATTCAGATGGCAAAGTCCCTTGCATTGCTTGTAATTTTTTGTCACTGTAATATATGACCTTTTCCAAAACTACCTATTTCCTGTACATCACGATTAAAATTTAGGCAGTAACCTTAAAATCAATGCCTAAAAGATGACGTACTCTTTGATTTCCTAAGGAAAGGCAGGGAGAAAGATCTTGTATTCATATTGGCAAATTACACTGAATAGTCATAATCCATATTTTAGACTCTTCTTAACTTGTGCTAGACTTGGATTAATATCATTTTAAATCCCCTGCTAGATCTATTTCATTAAGATCTGCTCAGCAACCAGGACTTCACCAAAACTATGAGAGTTGCAACCATTTTGACTTTTTCTGAAACTCTTACTCTATCAAGGATCTACTGTTTTTAACATTGTTTTAGTTTGCATTAATGTGTTGAGAGGTCTACATGCACCTACCATTCTTTTTGGAGTTATCCTGAATGAAATCCTTTTTATGTTACATTGATATCTTGCAATATAATTTTGTGCAAAAATCCTACAAAACACTAAATGCTATAGACTCAAAAATGTGCTGTATTTTTTGAAATTAAAAGAATTGATCTTAAAAGGTCTCAACATGTACACTCTGGGAAACTCTGGTCATTTTAAAGAGGACAGATTATTTCATATCCTTCTCACAAAAATAAACTGGAAACCTAAAAGGTGTCTGAGTACATCAGCAAAATTATCAGAATAGATCTAGAATATGCCAGGCCTCGAAATGAGGCATTCTATAGGAAAAGACAGGTTTTACAATCACAATTTAATCTCTTTACTACTAAAGAAATGTAACAGCTTATCTTTAAATCGTGACATCATTATTATGAACACAGAGAAAAGGCTAATAAGATCTTAGCCCGACAAAAATCCATAAGCAGGAAATCCGTAATGCAATAACAGCAATTAACAACATAAAGATAAAATTATTAACTATAATAATATACTGTAACTTACACATTTAGAGAGTATTATAAGTCATTATATTCTACTCTGTTTAAAGAAGATAAGACACAATCTAATGAGTTTTTTGACTCAATAGAGATACTACAGCTAGATACTCTTAGTGCTGCAGACACAGATAAATCTCCAACACTTTCAGAATTACTAGATGCAAAGCGGGAAAACGGCCGGCCCTGATGGTTACCCAGTGGAATTTTACAAAAATTTCTCAAATAAGTTAGCTCCACTGTTATTAGCCATATTTATAGAAGCTAAAGATAAAATAAATCTACCTCGTACTTTTCATCAAGCATTAATTATCTTCTTTCCTAAGAACAACAAGGACCTACTACATTGTGCATCATTCAGACCATTCTCTTTTCTGAATAACAATGTTAAGATACTCTCCAAAACTCTTGCCTTAAGGACTGAGAAAGTGCTTCCTTCTGTAATATCACAAGACCAATTAGGGTTTATTAAAGGCACTTACCTTCTTATCTTCTACATTTGTTTAGTATAATATTTTCACCCATTATATCTAACACCCCAGATATCCTATTATCTTTATATGCAGAAAAAACATTTGATATGGTTGAATGGGACTAATGTTCAGCCCAAACATACGTGCATGCATCTACTACTTTATGCTAGTCCAGAAGCCTCAGTTCATATTAACAACATTATTTCAGATAACTTCAAACTAGAATGTGAACCATTGGCAGTATACTTTCAAAACACAACAGAGATAATAGGGATTCTCTGAGAAGGACATGAACAGAAAATATCACTATATGCAGATGATATGGTACTGTATATATTGGACACGCAAAATTCTGTGCCAGCAGCACTAAAAGCATTTGCAGATTTTCAAAAGATATCTGGACTTAAAATCAATTTGAATAAAAGTGTGCTCTTTCCAGTGAAATTCTCTAGCATGTAATATCAGATGGGACACTTTCCTATTTATCTTAGTAGATCAGTTTACATATCTAGGGAATATTATAAGTAAATATAAAGCTCTTTTTCAACAGAATTTTGCTGTCTGCATGGTAAAAATTAAATAAGACATGACTAGATGGTCTACCCTCCACCTTACATTATCAGGAAACATTGTTAAGATGACCATCATTCTCAAGCTGCTGTTCCTATTTCAAAGCTTCTCCATGTACATTAACACATATTTTTTTAAGAAATTTGACTCAATCATAAAGTTTGCTAAATAAAACCTGCCCAATTTTCCTCGCCTTCCACCTTGTTCTATTTCAGAAGAATTATTGATCTTTCTTGAAGACTCAGACAGCATCACTACTATTTATAAAAATATTTTAAAGTCTCTTCCTTTATTGGGAAAATTGTCCAAAATGTTTCCAGGGCAAGATTCAACCTGTGAATGTTGCAATCTAGCCCCAGCCTCAAAAGGCCACATGTTCTGAGTGTGCACCAAATTTACATCTTGGAAAAAAATCTTTGCCTGCCTATCAGACAGCCTTGGTGTCACTATCACTCCTAACACATTAATAGCTGTTTTGTGTACTTCCAGACAGCCTTAAAATGGAGAAGGACAAATAAACTGTACATTCCTTTAGTACACTACTAGCACATAAACTTATCTTGCTCAGCTGGAAGAATCCCACCCACCCCATCATAAGTCAGAGGGTAACCAATGTTCTATACTCCTTGAAATTGGAAAAAAAAACTAAATTCTCCCTTAGAGGATCTGTTCAGAACTTTCTATATGGCAGGATCTAATCAATAACATCTTAGTATAAGCTTCCATTTTGGGGGAAAGGACACCCTTCTTTTATTGCTCCTTTTATAGAGTAGCTTTGGTTGCTGGCTCCTCACTCCTTCTCATGGGTGGGGTTTGAATTTTGTTTTGATATTTAAAATTTGACTTGACTATATGGAATGTTATCAATTTCTAGTTAAAATCGATAAAAATAAAAAAAAGACTTTGTTTCTTTTTCCACCACTCTTGACTCATTAATAAGAATGGCCGAGTGGGTCCCTGGAAGAAAGTAACATGTAAAAGAAAGAAAATTAAGCTATAATAATAATAACTCAAGGATTTATAAAGGAAAACACATTCTGAGCTAGCTTCTGCAATCTCCAACTGAATTAAAATAGTTTAAAAAGGATAATGGACCAGGTATTCTTTACTAGCTATAACTTTCTTGGTCATTCTTTAAGTAATATTTTGTGGAGTTACAAAATGGCACCACCACATATGTCCATATTCCAGCTATTTGCAAATGGGAGCATTTTCTACATTTAATAAGGAAACAACAGTGAACTTCTGAGGTTGCAAGACACTAACATTAATTGGCCATATTTGCCTGGAAACTACACTGGGTACTCTTTGAGTAAAATCATGCTGCTAATCACCTGAGGATTTCCAATTGTTTGAGCTTCTGTGTTTGTTTCAGGATGCCTGCCTTGAATGAATGGTAAATAGTTAAAGCAAACAGGTGATTCTGGCTCCTTAAACTTTACATTTAGTGAGAAAATATTGCTTTTGGTTTTATCAATGTAGCTTTTAACCACATTTCAAGTAGATATTTGGTTTATGGGTTTAACATTTAAAAGCAAAATTCTTATTAAATGCAATTTCAACTTTTTAATTTAATTTTTTTGGTCCTAGAGTATATGAGTTGTCTTGTGGTAGACCACTTGGACCCACAGCAGTTTTCCTGTCGAACAAGTATTGGAGTGGAGGATGCAATTATCTATCTGCTCCACAAGGCTTATTCTCACTTGGACAAAGCTGGTGGCACTGTGAGGATTATGTATTTTGATTTCTCCAGCACCTTCAGTACCATCCTGCCAACCCTATTTTTTCTGCCTCACTCTGCACTGTCCATGCAATGTGGCCGCAGAGAGCTTAAACATCTCGGCACATCCACATAAAAAACAACAAGGGGTGAGCGAGCTGTCTTGAAGGTTTTTACTGGACGTACTTCGTTGTAAAATGTTGAGTGATTTCCACGGTTGGATCAAGACGAAGAGAAGCACATAGACAGAGGTTCAAATTGCTGCGTACCACAACTAACCAGACACAGGGGTTTATATACCCTAAGGATATGTTTTGGATGTGACTGAAACAAGAGATAAAGGGGTGCCTACGTGAGACACATGGTGTATATTGCATTCAAATGTTTATTATGGGACCTACGTGCTTTACATGAGTTTCATAGACTTTTATAGTACCACTGTGATGGTGGGACGTGACTGACTAGTGTGTTAATAAATGACAAGATGAAGGGGAAGCACAGTTCAACAAATAGTCTCAACTAACAAGATTTGGAGCAGAACACTATTAATGGGTGAATTCAGAGATATGCAGGTGGATGAGCCTATGGTGCCCTGCATAACGGACTATCTGTTAGGCAGACCGCAGGGACTGTGTTTCTGATACAGATGTGAGCAACACTGGAGCATAAGGTACAGTCCTGTCTCCTTTTCTCTTTACTTTGTACACCTCAGACTATAAATATAACACCAGGTCATGTTCTCACCCACTCAGGTCTGCCATGAAACAGCATCTGGAAATACCACCTCTAAGGGGTCTCAATCCAGACTCTTTTCCTGTGTGGTTCTGAGTTACTGGAAAGGGCTTCCTACCTCCATCCATACTGCTGACTCCCTTAATGTATTTAAGATGTAAGAAGTAATTGAAGACATCTGTTCTGTTAATATCTGTTAATTGAAAGAAGAAAAAAACATTGCACTGTGATACTTTATATTCTTGGTTATTTAATAAGCTTGGTTATTTAAGTTTAATCACTTTATTGATTGTAATTTGGATTGTAAATGTATAAGTCATTACATCTTTGTTACCTCTTTTCACTTTTTTTGTAACTTTTGTTACTTGTCCCATTACATTTGCTGAACAAACAGGCCCCTATCCTAATGTTACTTGATTGTTTCCCTCTTTTGTAAGTTGCTTTGGATAAAAGCATCTGCTAAGCAAATAAATGTAAATGTACTTGAATAAATTCTCACATTATTCTGCACTTATGGGGTGTATTAATAAGGGTGATAAGACAGCGTATAAGAATCAGGTGGAGAAGTTTGTTTCTTGGTGCAAAGAGAATTGTCTGCATCTTTTCATCAGCAAAATCAAGGAACTGGTCATTGACTTTCATTGCACCAAAGAGCCTTTATATCTTTATATATACTATTCAAGAAGTGGATGTAGAGGTGGTACGTTCCTACAAGTACTTGGCAGTCCATATCAATGACAGGTTGGACTAGTTTAAGAACACAGAGGAACTACATAAGAAAGATCAGAACAGACTATTCTTCCTTGGGAGACTGCATTCCTTTAATGTGGGAAGTAACATCCTTCACACCTTCTAAAACTCTGATGGCCAGTGCAATTTTCTATGCTGTGGTGTGCTGGGCTGATAACATCACTTAAAAAGAATTACCACAGAATCAACAAGCTAATTAAAAGGGCAAAGCTCAGTTATGAAATGCAATCTAGACCCCCAGAGTTAGTAGAGAAGGAGAGAATTAAAACAAAACTGAGTACCATTATGAATGATACTGCACATCCTCTCTCTGACACACTAAACGGAAGACTTTAAGCCAACAAATGTTTCAGCAGAAGCATGTCAAGAAATGCTACTGTGGCTTTTTATACCAACAGCAATATGCCTGTATAATGCCTCACTCTGACAGTGACTATAAAGATAGAAATTTTCTTTCTTTTGAAAATTTTCTTTGTTTTTAGGCATTCTGGTGTGTGTTCAGTCCATAGTGCGTGTACATATTTCTTTATCTATCTGATTATGTATTTATTTATTTATCTAAAGTGTGTCTATAAAATGCCTGGAGACAAATAAAGTTCTATCGAAATAAAGACTTTTCCTGAAGAAACAGAGCTTAATGATGAGGTTATTGTCTTGTCAGATTAAATCTCACTACCTAAGACACCTTCATTAAAATATTTTTTTTTCTTTTTATTTTCCTAAAACTGCATCTGACCAGAAGAGAGAAATCTGGACTTCCGAGAGATAGCTCTAAACGACTCTATAATTTATTTAATGGTGTTTTGAAACCATTTTCTACAGTCAACCAACTCTGAGTGTTTCCTGGGCTGCAATGTTCTATTTTTATAAAACCATAATTTTTAAATTAGATGTGGCTAACTGTAAAAAAAGCTTGTCAGAAGTAATAGAGTAATATTTTATGCTGGAAAAATCAAAGGTAATTATGCCAGCCTTGTTTGTAAGCTTCCCTTGTTACTGCATGCTAGCCAGCAGATGGTACTGACAGCCGCTAGAAAATGACCCCAGCTTGAGATCACATCTACTGGAGGTTGATCCACTCAAGCCCTTCAGCAGTTGGTAGCCTATCATTACTGTCCAACAAAGTAAAATAGGTTATTTAAAAACAAAAAAACAAAACAGTGCTCTAAAGTATTACATTGTCAGAAAGTTTCTGTGTCACCTTTACAGACTAAGTTGCCCTAGATATAAGGAAATCAGTAATTGTAAAATGTTATCCTACATTTTATTGTTAGAGATGTGTTGTGGAATTATTTTCATGTATGCATTACATAGAAAAATAAAAACACCGGTGTAGACATTATATATATATACCTTCGTGGCACAGTTGTGGCTTTGGCACTAAAGTTCTTTAGATGAAGTAATCTCATCGCTTCTGATTTTATATTAAAATATAACTGAGATACAAAAACTGCTAAAATGTTATAATTATTTTTAGCAGCATTTACAGTATCTTGTCAGCACAAATGTTTGGCACATATAATACTGTAATATCATATTAACAGAATGTAATTCTTTATAGCACACAGTATGTGGTTTTACAAAAAACAAATAACTGTAACATTCAAAAACAAAAACTTTTTTGCAGTAGTGGCATAATTTAGTTTGGAGTAAATGTCTCATATATTTAGTAAAAATAATGGTTTAGATTAAACCTGTATATTTCCTTCTGGCACTAAGTAATCTTATTTAACCCTGTATTTTCATAACATTAATTGCATTACTGTACATTACATTACTGTTATATGTAACACAATTATATGGAATTAATTTTAAACAAACACTTTGTTATCTGATTGATCACATTATTATATAGTGCCTATTATGCACTATCATTACTTTAATTAATTAGAAGTAAGACTTAAAAACAACCAAACAAAAACTTCCTTTGACTTAAAGAACTAAAATACAACCCTCATAGTTATGAAAGTAACAAAAGAGATATGAATTAAGTATGACAAAACATTTCCAGCAACTTAGCAATACTGAAAATAGAAAAGATAACTGAAAACGGGTAAAACATCACATACAATTTATTTAGGTAGACTTCACAATTAAAAAACACCAGGTAAATACATCCTTGATTAATAGTAGTTTATGCACTTTAACAGTTAGAAATGATGGCCCGATGGGTTGCCTGGCTAGCAAAAAGGTGGTGATGGGTAGGGCCCGCGGAATTTAACACCACACCACTGCCGCGGAAAATACCAAATCTGAATGAAATCTTACCATTTGAGGCATGTTGATATTAGTATTATTAGTTTTGATTAGTTCTTTAAGTTCTTTCTTTAGCCTATTGCATCATATCAGTTCGTTGCTACTGAAATCGAACACAGTGGAGCTACAGTCCAGTTAAAGAAGCTGTAGGCGTTGCTGCAAAGTACTGATAAACTTTGAGCTGAGAGCTGAACTTGAATTTGTTTCTGTGCACTGCCAGCCAATTATGAACACTCTGACTTTCTTTGAGGCACAGTCATTCATGGCTGTCGATGGCTGTCGATGTCTACAACAAAGTGTCTGACTTACTGTCTTGCCTGAAATCATCCGGATTGTGGACCGGAGCTGTGAAGATGCAAAGCACAATGCTGCTGCTAAACTTGAAGAATATTTTGTGGGAACCAAACAGCCGACAATAGACCTATTCAGATCTGTGAGAATATTTTATCATGCACAATCAGTGCCAACAATAATGGCTGCAACAAATGAATGGCAAGCTTATCTGGACATAGCATCTCGTGAAGTAATTCCAGCTGATATCACTGCTTTTTGGCGTGCCTTAGAGGACAGACTGCTTCGTTTAACAGCTCTTGCTTACATTGCGCTGCCGATCTCTTCTGTTGATGTGGAACGTTCGTTCTCAAAATATGGACCGGTGTTGTCACCACTGCGATATTCTCTGTCACAAGAAAACCCACGAGCTTACAATGCCGCTTTCTTCAACAATAACTTTAGAAACATTATTCGATAGTTTGTTGAGAATAATATTATGCCTACATATGTGTCAACATCGTTTGCCTAAAGCAAATCTGTGGATTAAAATGTGCGGATGTGAACACTTTGATATACTTATTTGATTAGTATTACGAATTATGGTTGATTATTATTAATGATTAAAAATAAGAAAAATTGCATTTACTTTGCTTGGGTTACGAATTAGTCTTATGGAGTTCTGGTAGGCTACTGCATTTGAATTTAAAAAAACATGCCGCGGAATTTATGATTTCTTGGTAAATCGTGGGCCCTAGTGATGGGCCTTTGAAGAAGCTGCTATGTGGCTGCATGCTCTGTAAGCTTAAGTAGTATTCTGGGTAAACAATATCAACATATCCAGAAACAATAAAAAAAAAAACTGAAATTGCTGCTGCTGCATAATGTAAATGTCAGGTTTTCAGTTGTATGCTCACAACATCCCAAATATATGTATTTTGGCCAAAGTAGTGTTAAATAAACCATTAACAAGAAAGAAGCATGTTCAAACAGCGTTGGGCTTTTAAATCTCCCCAAATTCTCTGGTTTTCAAGCCACAACTATAGTTTGTGAAATAGCACCCTTGAATTGACCTTCTGCTTGTTGAAGCACCTTGGAAATGTACAAATACTTTCGCCTAATTATGTTTTCACTCACTTCTATTTAATGTTTAATCTCTAAATGTACATCTCTTTCTTGGACCACGCTTAGCTACATTTATATCACAAGAAGCATCATCTTAGCAAATGAATGAGATGTTACTGGGCAGGACTCCAATGAGATCCTCTGTGTAATACATGAGTGCTGAAGTCGCAGGTGGAACTTTACAACTTCCAAAACTGCAACTGTTAAATAAATGAAAGTCTGAACTTAGTAAAGTGGTGAGATATTGGATGTTTTTCTGGAAGTATTTGAATTTAGCATTTAAGTTTTAAAATATGATTGCAATTTCTTCTAATAGTCTTCAGTTAGTGTCCTGATGTTTTAGGCAGCCTACCATACATTATAGATTTGTGGTGTTTTTTTTTACTTCATTTTAGGAAGTTTTTCAGTACCAATTTGATATGCAAAGAACTCTTCTGAGATTGAAATGGTGCTTTGTCAAGCAATGGTTTTAGAACAACATAAAATGCCATTAAAGAACCATTATTTTTAAGACTGTGTTTTTCCAGGCATATGGCTGTTTTAGATTCATAAAAATACTAATTGCCCACAATGACGTTTTATTAAAGCACCGTTTGTTTTTGATACATTTTAAACAATTGTATAGTTCTATTCTTTCAGTTACCAGTTCTGTTTACGCAGGGTGGAGTGATAGCCACGTATTAGTAAACTGTTTTGTGTGAGTCACTCTGAGCAGGTTTCACAGTCTATATATGTGGGAGATGGAATTGAAGTTAGTAAAGACTGGTGAAAATGCAAGTGCAGCAGAATGAGATGTTAACAATAAATGCCAGTTAGCTTAGTTGGAAGCAAGGGAAAAGGACAAATGTATTTGCCCTTGGTGTCAAAAAATAAATAAACCTGCACTTGTGTTATAAGAAGTGTGGTTCCCGGCTGGGCTCAGGAGGGCTTGTGCCTCCTCCAGACCGCGAGGGGGCGATCGCCCTGGTTGTATTGGGGGCCACGGGTAGATGGCTTGGAAGCCCAACCCTGGGGCCCGTGGCCACCGCCAGGCGGTGCCCAGGTGCCTGAGGAACCCTGGAGCACAGCACTTCCGCCACACCAGGAAGTGCTGGGGGGAAGACGTCCGGGGACACCCGGACGGCTTCCAGGTGCGCAGCCGGCACTTCCGCCACACTGGGGTGTGGCTAGGACTGATTGCCGGGAAGCAGCTGGAGCCCATCCGGGTTCCCATTTAAGGGGCTGCCTACCTCCAGTCAGAAGCGAGAGTCAGGTGGAAGAGGACGGAGCTGAGAGAGACGACGGGAAGCAGCCAGGAGAAAGGCATTGGACTTGTGAGGCCTGGACAGTTGGGGGAATCGGTGAAAGAGGCACTGGGGTTTGTGCACGTGAGCACTAGTTGTGTAAATATTGTAAATAAACAAGTGTGTGGTGGAACCAACGATGTCTGTCTGCCTGTGTCCGGGTTCAAGTTCACAGAAGCTAAAGTATGGGACAAATAGAAAAGTTATTTTTACATGCACAGAGCAGCTACTCATGATCTCCAATTTACATCACCTTTTCCTAGAGGGACAGACCCCAAAGCTTCCACTGCCATCAGTGTCAGATCATGAATAAAGCTTGACAACATGTACCACCAAATTGTCGAGTGTGACATGTCATTCTCTATAACTCTCATTAACTCAACTAGTCACTGACCAGTGTAAAAAGCTGTCAGAGGAAATTGTAGTATTTCTGTAATATATCATTTCATGAGCTGAAGATTTCCTATCTTGCTTTGTCATGTTGCCATGACAACAATGTCTTTTCAACAATGTCTTAACACAACACTGTTCATGCGATAAGAGGTGATTGCTACCAAAGTGTAATATTTTGCCCATATAACATTCTTTTCGATAAACGTAATCAAAGTGGTGTTGGTACCTCTTTCAATGGAGATGTCCAGGAAGTTGATGCGGCCATCAAACAATTAGCACCAACCCGATCTCCCATTCTACCTGGTACAGTCTTCCTTATCACCGTGGCGTATCAGAAATCAGAGTTCACTTCCTCTACAGAGCAGGCATTAAAAGAGTGCATAAACTGGGAAACACTCTGTGAACAGTTCTTTTTAATGCCAAAAGCAAGAAATCTGCAGCAGACATGAAACGCAGTAGGCAGTATACCATGAAATGCATGCCCAGCTGTTTATGTGGTACAAACATCTAAAACACTTACAACACGTAAATAAGAACATCACAATACTGTCAGAAGGAAGGACCCATGGTCTCTGATCTATCCATCCATTATCCAACCCGCTATATTCTACCTACAGGGCCATGGGGGTCTGCTGGAGCTAATCCCAGCCAACACAGGGCGCAAGACAGGAAACAAACCATGGGCAGTGCGCCAGCCCACAGCAGGACACGCACACACACACGTTAGAATCACCAATGCACCTAACCTGCATGTCTTTGGACTGTGGGTGGAAACCCATGCAGACACTGGGAGAACATGCAAACTCCACGCAGGGAGGACCCGGTAAGCGAATCCAGGTCTCCTAACTGTGAGGCAGCAGCGCTACCCACTGCGCCACCGTGCCACCCTGTCTCTGATATATGCACATACCAATTTAACTGGATATATGTTTAACTGGGACACAGACAGGAGTCAAGCACATGCAGGATTAAACAGTAGAAAATCCAAATAATAAAAGACTTTAAGATTAACACCCTCTGAACCCCACCTTTCTAATACACCCACTTACACCCATCTACCTCATTTGCTATACTGTATATTGCCTTTCATTCCTGTATGTTTAATCATTTTTCTCTGATGAAGACACCTGGCAGGTTGTCGAAAGCTCAGGAATAAAAGACTATTTTAAGATATGTGATTCATTTTTTCCTTTTGTGGATTTCCATATATATATATATATATGTAAAAATCAGAGAATATGTATGTACAGATATATATCTATAGTTTAGCCAAGTATTTGGGTTACCTGGTTGGTTGTGGTACTGTAAAGCCACAGTGCTCTAACATAGATGGCATTTTGAAATGCTCCCGTCCACGAACCAAGCAGCAGGAACAAGCATTTCTTGGTTTACCCGGGTACTACCGCCGGTTTGTACCATGCTTTTTGGAGAGAGCTGTGCCCTTAAAGTGATTTAACAAAGAAGAGGGCTCCAAACATTGTGGTATGGACCGATACGATGGAAGCTGCATTCAATTACTTGAAAAGGGCCCTGACATCGGCACCTGTTTTGAAAGCACCTGACTTTTTACTTCCTTTTATCCTCCAGACGGACACTTCGGACACAGGCCTAGGAGCAGTGCAGAGCCAAAGCGCTGATAGTGCTGAACACCCTATCATGTTCCTAATCCGAAAACTGCTGGATCGGAAGACCACGTATGAAGCGGTGGAAAGACAGGCTCTTGCGATTAAGTGGGTGATTACACAATTGAGGTACTACCTTTTGGGTCGGGAGTTTACACTTGTCACGGACCATGCACCTTTACAGTGGATGGCCCTGAATAAGGAGTCCAACCCTCGAGTCACTAGGTGGTTCCTTGATCTACAACCTTATAAGTTCTCGATCATTTATCGGAAGGGTTCCCTCCACACCAATGCCGATGCTCTCTCCCAAGTTCATGACCTCTCAGTGCAGGACACCCAACCCGACGGGTCTGGGCTGGGGGTGGGGGGCCCTGTCACACACACATGTTAACAAAAGTTAAATGCTTGTGTCATGAGCAGCTATGCAGTATCTGCAACGGACGTGGCCTTCTGCCATGCATAAGATACCATATTGACGTTGGCAGGCGAAGGAGCCACCGATTCTTCCTTTGCCTAGGGCTGCCACGAGCCTAGAGCCGCCCCTGAGTACTGCTGCAATAAATTATTTCATCGAAGGTCGCACACAATCACTGGGCCACCGTGTTCCCGTGTTTAATAACGTGCTTTAACTCCCATCATCATGAAAATTATATCACGTATACATCTCAGTATTTTAGTTATTCAGAGAGCTGTAATATCACGGATGTAATGGATTCTGTGTCATGTCGGAGTTAGAAAAAGCCAGTTTAAGAAGCACTAGTGATTCACACACATAGAGCACATAGAAGAACACATACAAAACAAAGCATTTAACGTGCTACTTTACTTACGATGTGATTTGAGAAACTAGTTAATTAAATGATTTTAAGATGAAGTTTATGATGTTCTACTTTAATGACAAAATAAACTACGTGATTAAAGTCGAAATTTCGAGATTGAAGTTGACATTTCGTGCTTTTTTCCCACTGTGTCCCTATTTTTTTTTTTTTCTCTGTACCCTAATAAGCTTTCATATGACACTCAGACAGTGGGCTACGACTCGCTTTTTCATGGTGACTTTGATATCTAACAACTTCTTTTTTATTTCGGGCACTGTGCGACTTTGTGAACTTGAGCTTTTGAGTTTCTCCGACACACTATGTCACTCAATCAGCTTCCATTTGTTGTTTATACCACTGTTTAAACCAACAAATAGTACGTTTTTCCTCGCCTCCACTTAGTATTCGCTGAAATTCTTCCATTTTCCCTCTTGCTTTTGTCATTGTCTTCTCACAGAACGCTGAGCTTAAGGGCTATTTATATTGATTTGCATATTCAAAGAGGTGTAATTCTGGGAGGAGTTGGGGTGGGACAGCAGGCGTGTGCACGAGTGTTACTTTTCACGCTGACCGGGATTTATGTAGCGGAAGAACACGGAAGTTGGCGAACGCACAGATTCCTGCATCTGGATTTTACTGTGCATAAGCACATTTCGGCTTTTGTGCTTACGTCATTTTATAGTGTGAGTTCAATGCACGGCGTTATGCATGAGGCCCCTGGACACCATTGTGCACTACAGCTAGTAATACTACAACATACTGTAGGGCGGCTATATTTTGATATGTAACACTAAACTGGCCTGGTGTAAGTGAGCGTGCATGTGTGTGTGCTGCCCAGAAGAGATTCCCACTTTAGTAAAGTGAAACATTCCAAGAACCATGGAATCTCATGTACTTTCTGCGCTTATTATTGGTCTCTGACTTTTTTGTGATTACAGATTTTTGTTCCTGTATTTGACAAAGTAGGTACCTAAAATGGACAAACTGCTGTTGTCACTGGTGTTGTCACTTTTGCCAGAAAGTGTACTACAAAGAAGAAAAGGCCATAATATACCAAAATATGCTACTGTCATGCTACTTCTCTATGAAAGGGAACACTGTTTCATGTATTTAATTTCAATGCCATGATAGATATAAACTTTAAAATACATTTTAAAAAAGTTTTAAATTGTTACAAAGTCAAATGGTGGGTGTCAGAGTAACAAAGTGTTTGCCTAAAATCTCCATGAGACTGACTTCAACATCATATTAGATTCTTGCATGCCTATAAACAGCATATTATCCCTGTATCTATATGCATTTTTCTCTGAATGCTTTTCCTTACCAACTCAAAGATGGACAAGTTACATTTACTAAAAAATGACTCTAAACTTAAAACTTAAAAATGACTCTATTTTTAAGTAGTTGTATTTGAGTCTGGTGTGTTTTAGTGAGTAATATGGTGAAATGGCACCCTACCAGGGCTGGTTCCTGCCTTGTGCCCAATGCTATAAAGGGATTGGCTCTCCTTATTGTAAACCTACAGTTAGATGGATCAGGTTACAACAATGGAAAGATGAAGGAGGTTAGGATTAGAGCAATGAAAAAACAAGTCTGGTATTATTTTTAGAAACAATTTGGAGACAATGTGACAAATTACCAGCTACAATATAGAGATATTCAAACCCAAGATTGAATTTACTACTTAGCATTAATAATCTGTTTGTTTATAATAGCAATTAATTGACATTAATATGCAGTTAATGTAAAAAATTGAAAAAATGATAGGTAAATGTGGAGAAAACTTGATAGAAACAGTTTCATAATCAACAGGAAGATAGAGAAATACTTTTGGATGCAATCTTGAAACATATGACCTGATAATCTAAGTGGCCCAGCAACTATTGCAAGCACTTTGGTAAGTAACTGGCATATGTTCAGAAAATAAAGTTGATAAAAGTGCTGAATTAGCTGAACTAGTCCTCCTCCGCTTGCATGCCTTTAAGATAATTACATAATTAAATATGCAACACACAAACTTACATTAATACATATGCCTGTCATCAATATCCAGAGGATTTTTCTTTTACTCCCTTGAGAATTATTCTCTCATTATTTTTTCAGTAGCAGGTCTTAGCAAAGGAAAACAACAGCTAACAGATACAGTGTAACACACCCTAGATTTTAACTCCTCCATTATGAAGCTATAACCAAGACAATTTGGAACATAATTCATTACAATTTAAAAGTAAAAACACAGATCTCAAGTATTTTTTTTTAATCCTTCAATGCATTATTGAACCCACATAGTCCAGTTCAGTGTCAGAGGGTATTGATGTAAAATACTTATCAAAACAATCCATAAAAAGTCAAGCTGATAAAACACTGATAAGCCCCTTACAATCAAACCTAGATTGTCAAACCAGCTTAATGCAATGTAGGGTTGCAAAGGGCTGGAGCTTCTCTCAGCATGAAGTGAGAAGCAACACTGGACATGATGCCAGCCAATTCACAGGGCCCACTCCACACACACAACCTCCCTTACTTACAGTGGGCCAAGTTTGAAATTGTTAATTAACTTGAACATGCCTGTCTTTGGGGGAGCAATAAACCTACACAGATAGGGGGGAAACGTGCCACAGACAGTTGCCACATTTGAGCATGGAATACTGTGAGGCAGTAATGCACAACACTGTACAACCCTCTTTATAATCAGCAATATTCAGTTTAGTGCTCCATCTGTTTGCACAATTATATGATCATGTTTGCTTCAGACTTGGATTTTCTTATTTTTCTTAATACCTAATATCTTTTTTAATTTTGAAACTGCATAAAGTTTTCTAGATGAAGCCCTTCAAATTACCTGTACAGCTTGAGTACCAATCCTCTTCCTTGATATATCTCACTAGCCAACCCGCGGCGTAGCATATGCCGCATAATCAGGCCGCTTTTTAAATGATTTTTAAGCACAGAGGAAAAAATAAAAATTTGAAAAATCCGTAATTTAATAAACCACCAAGAAAAGTAACATTGCAACAATGCACGCTACAAACCAACATACAATTGTCCGTGACTGAAAACCGGAGGAGCGCAGTCGCGCCTTCTCTTTCCAAAGCGAAGGACGGGGTTGAACGGCGCTTGTTCAGTACGCACTGCCCGCTTATGTGCCCGCCCCCAACTCCCTACCTGAGTCGCTTTCGTCTGTGTACAGTCCACACGCACCTGTGAGTCACGCTGACTGTTAATTTTCCAAACACCGCCTCAGTAGGTTTCCACGTTGATTTTTCATTGTTCTTTGCTTTTTTATATATAATCCACCAAGTCACACGAATTTGGGTTTTACAAAGGGTAGGGACGTAATCATTTCGAGCGTATGACCCGCACGTACTGGGAATTTCTCGTTCGCGGGGAACAATCGCAACCCACGGTCTCCATCACGAATGGGGTTCAACGGCTTACCCACGCCAGGTAGACACACGTTGATCCATTCAGTGTAGTGCGCATGCAGTACCGGACATACAAGTGCATCACATACCTGTTAATGCTCAATCTCACGTGGCTGAAAGCCACTTGTCCCTCTAAGAATTTGGACGCCGACCGCTGTTGGGTCGTGTAACTATTTGGCAGGCGGAGTCTCGCTCGTTTTCGGAAATAACCAGCCAAATCGCTCCACCAACTAAGAACTGCCATGCACCACCACCCACAGAATCGAGAAAAAGATATCAATCTGTCAATCCTCTCCGTGTCCGGGCCAGGTGAGGTTTCCTGTATTGAGTCAAATGAAGCGAAAGGCTCCACACCTGGTGGTGCCCTTCCGTCAATTCCTTTAAGTTTCAGCTTTGTAACCATACTCCCCCCTGAACCCAAAGACTTTGGTTACCCGGTTGGCTGCCCTGTTGCGGGGCCTGCATTGGTGAAGCAGGTGAGACGGTAATGAAACAGAGGCACAGGGCTTATTGGTTTTTAAAGACTGCTTCCTCAATTTGTCACTCGAGTCGTTGTCATCTTTGTACAGTTCAGATGCACCTGTGACTCACGTAGACTTTTCATTGCTCTGCGGTTTTGGCAGCTTTTCTGTATATAATCCACCAAGACACCTGACCACGGTAGTAGCGAGGTGGGAGGGGGGTGTGTACAAAGTGCAGGAGCATCTAAGAAGACGCATGTTTGTCGCGGATGCGAATTGCTGTATGTAGCATGTAAAACAGTTTGCTATGGTCACGTGGTCGTGCGTCATAACCGAAAACTCGTTTTTTAAAGACTGCTTACTTCATTGTGTTCTAACCTCAGTTGTAAAGGAATGTTTTAAGGATCCCATGGGATACCCCTCGCAAACCGTTTTACATGCTGCATATGGCGATTCACCTCCGCGAGAAACATGCCTCTATGAACAGTCAGCGTGGGTCGGAGCTGCATGTTGCCTCTACGACAGACGAATTATAAATGACGCCATTTTTTCTGTGTCGTCGCATCTGAGTTGGTGGGTGTGGCTCTGCGAGTTGTCGTCGTATTCAATGGTCTTGGAGTTGTTGGGCATGGCTCCTTCCTGCTTGCGCCATAGGTGTCTCACTTGTCGGTGGCTTAGTGAATCCACGCCCCTTCCGGCGTGCTTTCCATGGTCGTCTTGCCTTAGTGAATTATATATATAGATTAACTGCCAGCTGAGTGAAATTTCGTTTGTATTTGCCATTATAGTTACTTCAACTGAAGTTTGATTTAACTGATGGTTCAGTTTTAGTCTGTTCTAAAACTGGCCTTACAGCTTCTTGTTTACATGCCGCTGTGTTTTAGATGAAGGCACTACAACCCTCATGACATTTGGTAAGTTACCCTAGAGCAGCAAAATGCATGAAAACATTCATGATTTTTTGCAACATAATGTTATTTTACTCACTATACAGCAACAGAATACTTATATGAGTTATTCTGGGCTTAACCTTAATTACACAGAATTCGTAGCCTGAAGCTGGTTAGATGCAAAAAAAGGAACCTGCAATGCTATACTAAAACAATGACCCTTTAGTCTTACCTTACATACTGAAAAAGATGAATCCCACTTAATGTTGGTAGGTAGGGTAATGCAACTTTCCACATAAATGTGATGCAAATTTTAATTGATGACTGCAATATACTCATAAGAGAGAGTAAAAGCCTGAGAAATTAGGTATGAATGTTAAATTAGGCCAACAAGCACAATAATGTAGAAATTTCACTCCATTCATTTATCTGCTTCCAGAGATTTGGGGGCAGGGTTGTTGCGGTAGCCTGTCCAGGGAATGTCAGCCATAAGTTTGTAGCCGATCCTGGAGTGCTGACTATTGCAGGGCACATGCAAACTCATGAATTCACATTATCAACAAGTGATTTAGCAAGCATACCATTGGGATAAACAGAATAAAGGCAAATTATCCAAATAACCCGCAAAAGCAGGTTTTCAAACCTTGAACCCACCCCATAGTTAAAACAGTGACCTTCGCGACAGACTAAATGAATACAGGGCTAATTTACAAAAAGAAAAGCAAAACAACAAACACACTGATGGACTGGTACTGTTGGAAAACTGTGGCTTCTACTGTAATCATTTTTTCATTTCTGATTCTGCTTGTTTAAAAAGCCATGAAAGCCATCATGTTCTATAAAATGATTTTATCTGAAGGAGAATAAGCAGAGGTCGAAAGGTCCGATAGTGATATTGTGGTTCTTGAGGTGTCAAGTGAATAGCATTCTTGGCCTTCAAAAACACAGATAAAAGCCCCAATCACATAACCATCCTTATTTTTGAAGTTAACTGCCAGGAACATATGAAATAAAACCTAATGTCACTATTTATCGTTTTTCATATTGGTTATGGAGTTGGTGAATTTCTCTGTCTTGATGGGCTCTGAAATCATGAAAATAGATAAAAACATTGGGACAAAATTAGATTTTTTTAAAAGAGAAAATACATCTAAGGCGGTAACTGTCTTTGATATCACAAAGCAAAGGCAACCAAAATGACATCCAGTTTTATTCTCTTTTCATTTTTCCTTATATTCTAAATATAAAATTATTTATATACAGGATATGAATTTTTAATAAACACTTCAAAATAATGATTTACAACAGGGTCTTAGAGGGCTCCTGGAGTTGCAGGTAGTCATTTTACCATTTTTTTTTAACTAGAAGCAAAGTACTGCTGCTAATGAACATGTTTTGTGGTATTGTTTGTTCATGTACTGTAAATGTATGCAAATACCATTAAATTAAAGTCTGCAATGAGAACTTTAATCATGTCTGAATTGTTTAACTGGTAATTTTAAACTGCACAGCAGAGGGGTAAAATGAGTCTTTCTCTCACATAAAATGTCTTTCTCTGAGTGTGTATATATATATATATATATATATATATACACAGTATATATGTGTTACATAGTTTACTGTCAAATAATGCAAAGAATACACGACGCGTGTTTCGCCCATATTTGGGCTCATCGGGCGTGCACACTCCACTGCACCCCTCGCGGGAATCGAACCTCGGACGTCAGCTTCAAAAGCGAAGCCTCTTTACACTGCGTCACACCATGTAGTTCATTTATTTGACAGCCTGGAGATCGGAGTAATTACATTCATAGCATTCGTAGTCTGAGTCCCGATCTGATTGTATGGGTGGTTACGTACCAGGTAAACGCATGTGGTTAGTCTGCCAGTCGGTATATATATATATATATTGTCACACACATGCGCATGGGAGGCAGCTAAAGGGCTTGAGTAAGGGCAGTTCCGAAGCATGCCGGGATGTGGCAGAGTGCACTGTCTCTTTTTCTCCCTTTCCTGTAGACCATTCACGGGAGATCCCACCTGGCTCTTTTGACGTCACTTCCGGGACCAAGCCTATGAAAGAAGACCTCAGCCCCTGTGATGTTACGTCCCGACTTGAACCAATGGCTGAAGACCATGAGCCCGATCCATATTATCTCACTTCCTGTTTTCCCCTTTAAAAACCTGCACCTTTTTCCTAGTCCCTCAGTTCTGTTGTGCACTCGGTTTTGTGCACATCAGTGCTGTATTTGCTATAGCATTACTTTTGCAGCCAGGATACTAGATTATACGGGTGGCTGCCCCAAACCTTTATAAGACTCTGTCTCATATTTATGACACTATATATATATATATATATATTGTTATACACGTGCAATTGGGAGGCAGCGAAAGGCCCTGAATAATAGTAGTACCATGCCAGACCGGGGGTGGCGAGCTACACTGACTTTCTCTCTCAATCCTCTGCAGACCATCCACAGGAAATCCCACTAACTACTGGTACCGTCGCCAATGATGATGTCACTTCTGGTAGCAGTGCCTATGATGAGGCCACTTCTGCTCCCGATGATCTCACCTTTGGCTCTAGTCCCATTGATGTCACTTCCTGTCTTGGCCTTTAAAGCCAAAATATTTCTCATCCTAAGTCAGTTCTGTTTTGGATTTAAACCTGTCAAGAACTCAATGCAATTACCCATTTGCAGCCAGGGCACAATATATGGGTGGCTGCCCCAAACCTATTTGATGTCTTTGGACTATTCTTGTGACAGTCTGTTTGGTGGATGCGGTGGATTCTTCATGATTGACAGGAGTTTGCTTAATGCCCGTCGCTCTGCCACAGATGTTAAACTGTCCAACTTTACTCCAACAATAGAACCTGCCTTCTTAACAAGTTTATCCAGGTGTGAGGCATCTTTCATCTATATGCTACCTCCCCCGCACACCACCGCGTAGAAGAGGGCACTCGCCACAACTGTCTGGTAGAACATCTGCAGCATCTTATTGCAGATGTTGAAGGACGCCAACCTTCTAAGAAAGTATAATCGGCTCTGTCCTTTCTTACACAGAGTATCAGTATTGGCAGTCCAGTCCAATTTGTCATCCAGCTGCACTCCCAGGTATTTATAGGTCTGTACCCTCTGCACACAGTCTCCTCTGATGATCACGGGGTCCATGAGGGGCCTGGGCCTCCTAAAATCCACCACCAGTTCCTTGGTCTTGCTGGTGTTCAGGAGTAAGTGGTTTGAGTCGCACCATTTAACATAGTCTTTGATTAGCTCCCTGTACTCCTCTTCCTGCCCACTCCTGATGCAGCCCACAATAGCAGTGTCATCAGCGAACTTTTGCACGTGGGCGAGTTCTCAGAGTCATATTGAATTTCTGATGTATATTGTCTGAACAGGTCCTGAGAAAGTACAGTCCCCTCCGGCGCTGTCTGTAAGATAGTCCACGATCCATGCCACCAGGTGTGAGTCTACTCCCATCTCAGTCAGCTTGTCCCTAAGGAGCAGAGGTTGGATGGTGTTGAAGGTGCTAGAGAAGTCCAAAAACATAATTCTTACAGCACCACTGCCTCTGTCCAAGTAGGAGAGGGATCGGTGTAGCATATAGATGATGGCATCCTCCGCTCCCACCTTCTCCTGGTATGCGAAATGCAGAGGGTCAAGGGTGTGGCGGACCTGTGGCCTCAGGTGGTGAAGCAGCAGGCACTCCATGGTCTTCATCACATGTGACATTAAAGCAACAGGATACCTTTGGGACTGGGGTGATACAAGATGTTTTCCAAAGCCTCGGGACTCTTCCCTGTTCCAGGCTCAGGTTAAAGATGCGCTGTAGAGGACTCTCCAGTTCCAACGCACAGCAGTCGTGGCGATACACCATCTGGACCCGCTGCTTTGCTGGGATGAAGTCGCCTCAGCTCTCTGCTCACCTGTGCTGCTGTAATTGTGGTTGGGCATGTCTCACCTATGCTGGTATCAGCAGAAAGATGGTTGGAGGATGCAGTACTCTGAGGTGAGAGTGGGTTAGGGTGGTCAAACCTATTAAAGAAGTCATTCATTTGGTTTGCTCTCTCCACGTCTCTATCGATGGTGGCACCCCGCTTCGAGCTGCAGCCAGTGATAATCTTCATCGCATCCCACACTTCCTTCATGCTGTTATTCTGCAACTTCTGCTCCAGCTTTCTCCTGTACTGCTCTTTCGCCGCCCTGAGCTGGACTCAGAGTTCCTTCTGCAAGCGCTTGAGCTCATGCTGATCACCGTCTTTAAAAGCCTTTTTCTTCTGGTTCAAAAGGCCTTTGATGTCACTTGTAATCCATGGTTTGTTGTTAGCATAGCAGTGTACTGTTCTTACTGGAACTACAATGTCCATACAGAAGTTGATGTAATCAGTTATTCAGCCTGCTCTGCCTCAGGGGACCACTTCCTGAATGATCGTGTGGTTGTAGGTAGCGCCTTCACTCTTGGTTTGTAGTGAGGCTGAAGCAGAACCAGGTTATGATCTGCTTTCCCAAGCGCAGGCAGTGGGGTGGCGCTGTATTTGTCTTTAATGTTTGCATACAGTAGGTCGATAGTCCTATTTCCCCGGGTGTTACAGTCCACATACTTGAGGAAGGCAGGTAATGTTTTATCCAGCATTACATGGTTAAAGTCTCCAGAGATTAGCACAAGAGCCTCAGGGTGTTGCATTTGTAACTTAGCAACTGCGGAATGGATGATGTCACCCGCTATCTCCGCGTTCGCTTGAGGGGGGATGTAAACAATAACAACAATCACGTTTCCAAACTCTCTGGGTAAGTAATAGGGACGCAGACTTACGGCCAACAGTTCAATGTCCTTGCAGCAAGTGGAGATTTTAATGTTTACATGTCCTGAGTTGCACCACTTTGTATTGACATAGAGAGTGAGTCCTCCTCCTTTCTTCTTTCCACAGGTACTTGTGTCTCTGTCCGCTCTAACTGTGCTAAACCCGGGTAGCTCCACGTTAGCATCTGGGATAGTAGTTGTTAGCCACGTTTCACTAAAACACAGCAAGCTGCATTCTCTGTAGGTTCTGACATTTTTCACCAGCACAGCCAGTTCGTAGATCTTATTTGGTAGTGAGCTCACATTTCCCAGGATCACAGAAGGCACCGACGGTTTATAACGCCATATTCTCTCAAGCTGCTTGGCTTTTATCTTATCTTTTATCTTTGCGCCTGCTCGACTGCCCCGATATCGTCTTCTTACCTCGTCAGGTAAATAGGGAACCACACCAGCGTGGGCATTTCTTCTCAGTGCTTTAAGTTGACTATTTGAATAGGCGATTCTCGCCGTGTAAAAATCCATGTCAAGTAGTAAAAATAGTAAAAAGTGTCCAGGAAGTGATTCCACATAAAAGAAAGTGGTAGAAGTGATCAGTGAAATAGAGAAAAATAGAAAAAAAAGGTAAAAAGATAGTTATACATGGAGCTGCTGGAATGGCTGTCACTTGGAAATGCATATAATGGTACACACTGAGAAATTGCCAAACTGCATAAACATTCAATTGCTGGCAAAATCATAATGGGTGATCATGCAGGAGAAGTCATATTCCTTCTGCCTATTAAGATAGATACTGGTGATACTTCACCAAGTAGATTACCATTCCTCTTGCATAGATGACATTTTCCAATAGTTTTAGCATTTTCTGTAACTATAAATAAATTTCAGGGTCAGAGCTTTGACCATGTTGGAATATACCTATGTACTGATACCGAGCAACACTAGATAGATAGATAGATAGATAGATAGATAGATAGATAGATAGATAGATAGATAGATAGATAGATAGTAGATAGATAGATATACTGTATCATTTTTAATTATAGTATGTACATCAGGATACATTACAAATGTTTACTGAGTCACACAGTGAGGCAGAGACAGGAATTAAACCAGCAACTCTGTGCTTAAAGAGAATGTTTTTTTGCCACTTCACCCCACACCAAATAGGGATGGCATGTATGTCTCCTCATTTCAGCCTAATGTTACTGCTTGAATTATATTTTCTCTGCTTTCTTTTGACCTCTAAAAACCCTGGGACTGCTATCATCTGGGCCTAACAGTTGGCTGCACATATATATATAACTTGGGGAGTTGAGATGAGAAAGAAAAAATATACAAAACATTAAAGACCACTTAGTTCATTTAAAAGTATAACCAGCAGCAATTTTCTTTTTTTTCTGAATGTTTTGATTGTGTGTCAGGCTGCATTACAGATGCTTTCTTCACAGTTTCCCCTAATTAGGCACTAATTACAGTATATTTTACAAAGTACCATACACAGGGTGTTTAATTTGTAATGCTCACATAACACTGTAATCTTCTTTTTTTGTGAAAAAAAAGAGTTTATAAAGCACTGTTCTAGCAAAAGGATGAGTTAAATGTGTATTAAATGTTATTTTTTCTTAGTTTATTTGAAGTGCATGAATTCGTCAAAAATTATATTTTAGTTTTGAAAAGATATTTTGATTTCATTTTTGCTATTAAACGCTAGCTTTAACCGTTAGAAATATTTCAGATCGATTGTTTTTTCTTACTCTACATTTTAAGTGACTCAGCTGGCAAGGGCTAGTAAGGGTTAGAAGAGGTACTCATTCTCGTTGAATGAAGGATGAACCCATGAGAATCTGTCCTTTAAAAGGAGAACGGGGGTGACAAGTTGAATTCTTTATTTATCAGTATGGGAAATAGAGATTACTTGTTTAAATGGTGTCATAAAAGTAATTACTTCTAGGATAATAAAGTGAGACTTTGGCCTTTAGGGATTGAGGAATTGTTTTGGAATTACCCCAGGATGGACTGATGTCAGTCCAGAGGTCCCATATGGAACAGCAGAAGCCTGATCCACATTATGGAAGGCAGCCACAACGGTTACCTGGCTATGTAGTATCTAAAGGTTACTGTAAAATGCAAGGATTTATGTGATTGACAAAAGGAGTTCTAGTGGCAGGATGATAGAAGACATTTCTGAATTGCCTTTGGATGGGTATTGAAGCAGCTCTCTGCCAGTTGCCCATTGCACTTGGATTTAGGAAGCAGTTGATACAGGTGAACATAAACAGGTTTGAATGTGATGACTGTGAGCATTTATTGGTACCTGAAGAACAGTGTTCACCAGTGGACAACTGGAGCAGCAGCCTCACCTGGGGCCTCATGTATGAATGGTGTGTATGCACAAAAATTTTGCATATTCCTGTTTCCATGCTCAAATCGCGATGTATAAAACCTAAAAATTGCATAAAGCCATGCAAATTTTCACGCTAGCTCAAACCCTGGTGTACGCAAGTTCTCCACTCGGTTTTGCAGACTGGCGGCACCCAGCGTCAAAGCAGTACTACTGTTACAGTGTGGTGGTTTCCCTTTCTTTTTTAGAACCACATCCCTGATGCGGCTTTACCATATGCACTGAAATTAACCACATATTGTTTATTACAATGTTGTAGTTTAAGACATCTGATTGTAATTAACCTGTAACATAATGAATTTTCCATGGAATGGCCAAACTATTCCAAATACCATAGTTGCTTTAACATTGTTACTCTCACTACACCTCCTTCTTCTTCTTTCAGCTGCTCCTGTTAAGGGTTGCCACAGCGGATCATCTTTTTCCATATTAGTCTCACTGTACCACTCAGAGTATTTACAGTATATCACTGTATCTGAGGGTGGAATCACAGCTCTTCAGCAGCTGATGGGAAAGAGAATTATCGGTCTACAGCATCAAGCACACACTGCTTCAGCCATGCTGTCTATTGAACTGCTCCCATACAGCAAATGCTTCAGAGCCTTTCCTGTACTGACCTTGTGGCTCAGAAACAGTTTAATCCCAAGAACTATAAACGCAATCAATCAGTCCATCAAGTGCTCCTTGTAGAACTGTTTGTACTTATAAGTACAATTACCTCACTGTAAACTTGCGATGCAGTTATAATATTGCACAAACTGCCCAACTTTATAAAGCATGTATTTACATATGATGACGATATCATTTTTAATATGAAATACAGCAAAATATGTTTATTACATTATACAGATAAAATGGTAACATCACTTAAATAAACTATATTTTTAATAATTAAACATGTGAGGACACGGTGTCGCAGCGCTAGCAAGGGGCTGGCACCCCGTTCAGGGATAGGTCCTGCCTCGCGCTGTATTCTTGCTGGGGCTGGCACGACACTAGAAGGATAGATGGATAGAATACAGTAATTAAACATGTACTATGAAGATATTTCAATTTCAATAGGAAATTTTCCTTATTTCAATATTCCTTAAAAGTTTTGAAGAATTGGAGTTCTAAGCTTATAGATGGCTTTACATCTATTACTGAGCTGATTGTGTGACAATTGGTTACTTGGAGAAAGAAAAGGAAGGACAAGAATTGGGGGTTAGTACGTTTCAAAGAGACATTACTGCTGCAATAAATAATTTCATCAAAGGTCGCACACAACGCAGCAAGCATCTTGCGTGAGGCAGGAACAATCTCTGATGGGGCACCAGTTCATCACTATCACTGCGCCACCGTGTTCCCATGTTTAATACATGCTTTAATTGATATGATATGAATACTGAAATGATATCAAGTATACATCTCACTATTTTAATTATTCAGAGAACTGTAATATCACAAATGTAATGGATTCTGCATCCTGTCGTAGGAAGAGAAAGCCTGTTTAAGAAGCAAGTAGAGATTCCCAACAATAGAGCACATAGAACAACACATACAAAACAAAGCATTTAAGGTGCTACTTTAGCTACAATAGGATCTGAGAAACTAGTAAATTAAATGATTTTAAAATGAAGTTTATGATGTTCTACTTTAAAGACAAAATCCATCCATCCATCCATTTTCTAACCCGCTGAATCCGAATACAGGGTCACGGGGGTCTGCTGGAGCCAATCCCAGCCAACACAGGGCACAAGGCAGGAACCAATCCCGGGCAGGGTGCCAACCCACCGCAGGACACACACAAACACACCCACACCCCAAGCACACACTAGGGCCAATTTAGAATCGCCAATCCACCTAACCGGCATGTCTTTGGACTGTGGGAGGAAACCGGAGCGCCCGGAGGAAACCCACGCAGACACGGGAGAACATGCAAACTCCACGCAGGGAGGACCCGGGAAGCGAACCCAGGTCTCCTAACTGCGAGGCAGCAGCGCTACCACTGCGCCACCGTGCCGCCCTCTAAAGACAAAATAAATTACCTAATTAAAGTGGAAATTTCAAGATTAAAGTTGACATTTCGTGCTTTTTTCCCACTGTGTCCCAATTTTTTTTTATTTTCTCTGTACCCTAAAAAGCTTTCATATGACACTCAGGCGGTGGACTACGACTCGCCTTTTCACAGCGACTTTGATATCTGACAGCTTCTTTTTTATTTCGAGCACTGTGCGACTTCGTGAACTTGAGCTTTCAAGACATAGAGTCCGACACTCTATTTCACTTGATCATATTCCTTTTGTTGTTTATACTACTGTTTAAAACAACAAATAGTATGTTTTTCCTTGTCTCCACTTGGTATTCCCTGATATTATTTTATTTACCCCCATGCTTTTGCCATTGTCTTTTCACAGAACACTGAGCTTAAGAGCTATTTATATTGATTTGCATATTCAAAAAGGCGTAATTCTGGGAGGAGTTGGGAAGTGGCTGCAGGCACATGCACATGCTTTACTTTTCACGCTGAACAGGATTTATGTAGCAGAAGAACGTGGAAGTTGGCGTTCACACAGATTTATGCATCTGGATTTTTATGTGTGTATGAACATTTCCGCTCATGTCCATACGACATGTTTTAGTATGAATTCTACGCATGCTGTTATGCATGAAGACCCTGGTGATTAGAAGTTACTGTGAAATAAGACCCAGTATGAAAACTAGAATTTTGCTTCTACTTTATTTGATACTTTGCATTCTCCAATTGATCATCCCTGCCATACACCATATCTGCTTTTGTTGATAAAACAGTAGTTCTTGATATCTTCTAAGCATTTTCAGTCATGGTATGTTTATATGTAAATTTATGCTTAAAGCTGAGCCTGACACAGTTTTAAGACACTTAAACATTGCTGTTTTTCTTAACTTATTTATATCAGTACCTGCAGTTCCTATTGGAATAAATGCTGCAAATCACTATTTTATAATAAATTTGAAATTATAATAGCTATAATTGTTATACATGACATACAATATAATGCACAGTGATTTATCAATCCATTTATTTTTAACCCACTTACTCTTACAGAAGAGAGCAAAACCTTGTCTTACAACTTTGTGCATAAGGTAGAAACCAATCCTGGATAGGATGCCAGTCCATGGTACATGCATGCTCTCTTTTATGGGCATATTTATATTCTACAGTCAGTTTAACTAGCACATCTCTATGGGAGAAAAAAACAAAGTATCTGGAAAAAAAAACCACTTGGCAATGGGGGAGAACTGTGCTGAGCATTGGAGCAGAGCTCTGGAACACTTTGCTACTTTTGCTATTCTTACTGTAATTGTTGATGATGACAATTGTCATTTAATGATCTGGGTCTCCTGTTTGCCCATTCCAAGAAACTAAAGGTCTATTTTACATGATTCCCTGATGCCATTCTTTTGAGTCCCGATGACCCTCTCGTTTCTTTGAAAGACATCTCTGCCTAACTCATAAAACAAATATCAACCTTTATGATCCTTATTTTATGAAAAGGTCAAAATAATCACAGCACTTTCACTGTGTCTTTCCTTTGGCAGTGGTGGCACTCACCCTGCCCTTTGTTTCCCACGTCCATTTTTAACCAGTCCTTCCATCAAAATGTACAGCCTTGCCAGTTTTCATACTATGCCTTTTATATTTTTCTCCTATAGATAACAACTTAAGTCTTCAAGAATGTATTTTCCCAGCATGTTAAAAATAGATTGGGGTGAGTATGGTTTTATCATTTCCATACTAATATACTTCTTAAATAATGGAGGGATGTTCAAGATTTGTGAGTTTAAATGGTATTGCCTTCATGCTACTGGTTTGTGTAAGAAATGGTGCAGAAAAACTGGAATGTGATCAGCCTGCTTAAGAAGATAATTTCAAAAACAGATGAAGATTTTTTTGTTTTTAATCTTGTTTTGTGATTACTTAAAACCGCTGCAATTTTTTAAATGCATTACTGAATGTTCTGTAAAAGCACTCAATCCTAAACATATTACATTTCACAGTCTGGTAAGTCATTTGAGCAGTTTTGTCTGGATTTATTGTGTCTTTGAAAAATAAAGTGCTTTCCTTATTTGAACTTGAATTGCTTGAAAATTGACAGTAGAGAGCATTGATTCACTTATTAAAGGTGAATTAAATTTCTATATGGGACAAGGAACAATTTTAAGATACATGTTTGTGACATCAATGCCATTTTTTCCTATAAATGTTATTGTTTTTGCATGTAAAAGAAAGCAGTTGTTTCTAGTTGTAAACACACTTCAATGATAAAAACACTGTCAAACATACCAATTTAAAGTAAAAGACACCTTGAGGCACTTGTTATTATTATTATTCTTTACTTAGCAAATGTAAAGATGGCTTACAAAATCAAGACATAATTCATACAATTTGAGTGATTAAACACTAGGGAACAAATTACAGCTGCTCCGACAGAGAGATGTAGATATTTCAGGAACAGGACTTCCTACAAAATTTTTTCTGGACACAAATCAGTACTTGTTTGCATATTATTATTATTATTATTATTATTATTATTATTATTATTATTTTTAATTTTAGAGAATGTTTGCTGACAAATTCAGAAGCATTAGAATATTTAGGACCTTGGGGAAAAATGATTGTCTATAATTGCAAATGATGTTTGAATACTGGACAAGATATTACAATCTTTCTAACTAATGATATATACATATATTTCCTTATATAACACAACGTAACAAGAGGATCGATCAATTTTTAAAAATGAGCATCTAATTGCATGCCATACAAAATGCAATCTCTTTCCTTCCTAAGAGCAATATTTTACATTTTACCACATGTATTATCGTAGTATTTCCCTCTACTTGCCCTTTACCTGTTTCCTCAAGGGTAAGTGTTCTCGTCAAGATAGTTATCAGGTTGGTCTACTGTTGTACTTTAAGATGAACACACACACACATAGATAAACACACACACAGACCCTAACCACAACAGTGCCCCATGAATGACACACACACGCTGATTAACCCTTAGCACTTTAAACCACACAAGTGCTATAGGAATAACAGCCAGTCATTCAGCACTTCAAGAGACTTACTTATTTTCGGCAAGAACAACATACGATGTTTTAGTGATATCTCAGACCTAAATATTACTTTTGGTTTACAAGAATACATTTAAACATACAAAGATTCAGCACTCTTGACTATAGGCCATTTATCAGCCAAAAAAACCTTCTTTATCGTATTGTCCCTTCTATTGAGTAGCGCTCTCACTCTCTGCCTTATAAACCCCGCAGCCCAGAAATAATGGCAAAAATCTGGCTGTCAACAGGTGCTCAAAGAAATCTAACTTATTACTTTAGTCACTCTAGACATTAAGACAAAACATAGAAAGTTAAACGTAGCATGGTATTTATTACAAGAATAATAATAATAATACCACTAAAACAAAGAATACTAGAAAATAGGTACTGATAGGAAAGTCTGAATATAGATAGGAATGTTCATGATGCCTTTTTGATGACCAGTGCCATCTTCGTACGTTTCTCTTCTTCTTCTCCTTCTTCTTCTTTGCTTCTCCTTCTTCTGTCTCAAACCAAGGCATATTTATTATGAAATGTCATGCCTTGGTTTCACAACACATGCACCTGACTGGCTGGCTGTCAAAATATTTGATGAATTAATTCACTGTCCGTTTTCCTAAACAACAAAACCTTTGATGTACTCTGAGGTATCAGTAGTTCTTCCTGTCCCAGGCTGTAAACCAAACTGTTGTTCCAGATGTCCATCCATAAAGTAATCAATAGCCTGAGGTACCAGCTCAGCATCCTTTCCCAGGCTGTACACCAAATTAGCACTAAGCTATGAACAAGTGTTATAAAAGTAAGGTGTAAGGAAAGAAAACCTGCTATAATTTCTCTTAGTTTATCTGTTGTCTTGTCTCAAACAAAATAAAATTGAAACTAAAATGTACAGATTCTATACACCATAACACCACATGAAATAACTTTTTTCCCCAAAGGGTCTGTTGTGGGACAAATATTTGGGAAAACCAGTAGATATTTACCTCATATCACTTTTTATGTGTATCAATATTCTGTCTTGTGCGTTTAAGTGGGAAAAAATTTAATTGTTAGGATCTACAACCTTTTTCTGTCACAAAAATTAACAATTCTACATAAAGAGAGAGAAAAAAATGATCAAGCAAGTTCATAAAATAAGAGTTTATTCCAAGAAAAGTAATATTAAAGTAGGTGATAATAATAATTAATTTTAAATTGGATTAGATAAACTTTACTAGGGTAAAGTCACTTGCATACAGCATGAAAAACATAAAAAGCAATGGGCCTCATGTATAACTCCATATGTAGAATTCACACTAAAACATGGTGAATGGACAAAACTGGAAATGTGCATACGCAGAAAAACTCCAAATGCATAATACGTCAGGTTCCACGCACATCCCTTTTATAAATCCCAATGAATGCAAAATTTAACGCATGTGCATCCGCCACCCGACTCCTCCCAGAATTTTGCATATTTGAATATGCAAATCAATATAAATAGCTTCTTCCGTTCAGTTTTTTGATAAAAGACAATGGCAAAAACACATGGAAAAAATAAGAATTTCAGAGAATCCGAAGTGTAGTCAAGGAAAAACATACTATTTGTTGTCTTAAGCGGTGGTTTAAGCAATAAAAGAAAGTTTATGGAGTGGTACAGCATGCCAGAGGCACTTGAAAATTCAAGTTCAGAAAGTCACACAGGTCCCGAAATAAAAAAAGAACTGCTCAGATATCAAAGTTGACATGAAAAGCAAGTTGCAGCCCACCATCTGTTTATTCTGTTTCAGACAATATTACAAATGCTGACACCCGTGTCGAGGACACAACTCCAGGTGATAATGATGCTGCTGCCCCCAGCACATCGTCAGGTGCTGGCTGCACACACACTTCTGCCATGGAAACCACTGGATGACCATCTGGCTGTGTGCTGATGGACACTGTTCTGCAGTCACAAAAAGCAATAGTGGATGCTGTAAGAGATATGGCCAATGAACTAAGAAATAGAAGGGCTGTTTTATGTGATATTGACCACAAATTAACTGAATTGATTAAAAAAAAATGCTGCATTTTATTACCTTTTTTTACATTCTGCTAATTGCATACAAACAAAGTTGTAACGCTGTCTGATTTGACTGATCATTTGATGGGTCAGGGTCAGGTTCTTCATACAGCATCTCTTCATGTATGGGCAAGCCATGATTGTGTGCCACATTATTCAGCACGCTACGTGCTTGCACAATGCAACACACCTTCTTTGCACTATAGAGCAGCACATTAATAGAGTGGAAATGATTTCTATTTACATAAGCAAATTAATTCTCTGAAGGCACCTTTATATTGTAGTGTCGGTGCCAAACATCACAACAGATTGATTCTGTGCTCTTTACATGGCTTTTTGAGGTGACTTGCTATCCTTAAAAGGACTGCTTGCCTTTTGCCGCACTAGTTGGAAAAAGCACCTGTGACTATACGGAGTCGTCATTTTTAAAGGTTCTCCTACAATAAATGATATAATGCAAGCTCATTCTTTTTTTCTCTTGTCGAGTGCTGTTGCAATTGCAATGTGTGTGCAGTCGAATTGCTCCAATTACATTTGGAAAACTGGAAGTTTTGATGTTTGCCAGTTCAACCACAGTGTAAGGAAATCTTATATATCTGGATGACAATTGGATAATACCATCCTATTCAGCTGGCATGGCTCAGTGATGTTTGTGAAATACCCAATTGTTCACATTGAAAGCCTCCTGTGGCTAAAAACCCGACAGTGGACAAAGCTTAAAAAGCAGCAGGTAGAGCATAATTCCTCAAAGTCTGCCTTTGTATAGCTGATGCCAGTTCAGCACACAACTCCAAGAGTTGTGCTCTTGGAAATCAATATTGACTTAGAAGCCAGTCATAATCATCTCTAAATATGTACTCACTTCTTATTCTTCCATTTGTGATGTCATCTAACAACACTAAAGCAGTGTTGGTAGTTGGAATAGCTTGGCCATTCTGTGCACCATTATATTGTTATATGTTGTAGAATGATTACAATCAAGTGCCTTAAATTTGTAAACGATTTGCAATTAATTTTGGTGTATTTGATAATGCCTGCATCATGGATTTGAATATTGCAAAGAAAGGAAAATGACACCGAAACAGTAGCACTGCTTTGATGTTGTGCGCCACCAGTTTGCAAAACCAAGCAGAAAAGTGCATATACATGATGTACATGGCAATGTGTGTGGCTTTATGTCAAGTTTAATTTTATACATCTCAAGGTGAGCATCAAAACAGGCATGCACAACATTTTTGTGCATATGCACCATTTACATATGAGACGAGAGGATACAGACTCACAGGACAAATAATATAGCTAATCAATCAGCCAATCAATTGATAAGTAAATAAATACAAATAAATAAAAACATGTATATTGTATGTGTAAGAGCCAATCATAGAAAGTTAGAAACACATATTAGTGTTTGCTTAATTTGAATATCAATCAATCAGTCAATCAACATTTATTTATATAGCACATATTCATACAAAAAAATGTAGCTCAAAGTGCTTTACAAAATGAATAGAAAAATAGAAGACACAATAAAAAAAAAAAATAAACATAAACATAGAATATCATTTTCTTCCATAGTCATAGTCAATGGTATAGTCTTTTCCCCATATAGGTTACTAAGAGGTAAAACTTTCTTGCTATAACTTACATACAATGTGATAATTGAGTCAGTTGTTGTTTAGAACAGGTCCCAGTGCACAGGGACTTGTAAGACCCATTTTCAACTAAGAAATGGGATAGGTATACAGTTTTCTGACTGTCATCGTTTAGAAATGGTTCAGAAACATTTGAAGTGATTTGTAACAAATTGAAATGTAACCAGATTTAAGCTTTGTACAGAACTTTTCTTAACAAGAATTTTTCTTTTTTTTTTTTGCTATTTTAATTTTTTTCTTTGTGTGAACTGTTTTACTTTGAATTTTAACTAAAACTTTTAAAAAGTAAGATATTTTGTCTGTGGAATCATTTCAGCACATCAGGCTTTTGTTGAATCCCATTTTTTAAATTAGAGCTGCTGAACTTTGGTAATTTTGAAAAAACGCAGCTACCTTTTTGTCAGAAAACTTGCCATCTGAAGGTGTTGAGCTTGCACTGGAAACTACCATCTGAGGAGAGAGGACGCTTGTGCTCTAGAACTCGTCAACAAAAGAAAAAGAACTGAGCTATTCCAAGGTATAGTGCTCTTATCTTCTATCTCTGCATGATCATAAATGAACGCAAGGTCGTCATACCTGAGAAGATTTAAGAGATAGTGATATTATAAAAGACATTGTAGATGATTGCTTGTGCTTTTGCCTGAGTCATGGGAGCCTCGCTGTAAAGAAGTAATCCATTTTGTTGAAGCGTCCCGACTGTGACAAAGTTGATGTCAGGAAATGCACTGTCAGTTATTCAAGCTGCTGTCATGGCCACGTCTAAGCATAGCTCAGGTGAAGTCAAGAGTGAGTGAATATGGACTCAAAGCCAGAGAATGTAATTGGAGATCTTGAAGGTCATATAAGTCAGAGGAAAGATCAGCTTTCTGAGCTTATGGCTGAAATCAAAAGCCTTAAAGATACTACAGAAAATCATTTAGAAGTAGCGCAAAACCTTGAAATTTTTCATGAGACACACAGTCAAATTGAGGTGCTGAATAAAAGACTACTATCAGCACTAAGTAAAGAAAGTGTGATTAAGAAACAGAAAATGACATTTGCAGAAAGCTAAGAAATGGAACAAATTTATTGACATTACAGAGACATGGCTGAAAGATACAAATAGCCTGTTAACACATACATCTGATGTACAGTTAATTGATAAATTTGGAGAGATGCAATTGCAAGAACAGGATCACACAAAGTCAAGATTACAAAAGGCTTCTCCTCAGTTAAAGCGCGCTTTTGATATTAAATGTGACTCTTTTACCCAGAAAAGTGCTGCAGCATCATCACCTTCTTTGGCAGTGTTGGTTAACAATCAACATTTGATAGAATCCTACAAAGGTTGGATGAACTTGAGCCTGAAATGCAGGTACGACCAGAAATTACCACAGGGACCCATTCTCAGACTTACAGATAAGATTTTGTTGACATGCTCATACAGAATCAAACCGAAAGACAAAAAGCAGTTGCCGAAGCTACCAAGCTGTTAGCTCAACAGTGGGAGAAACAAGATAAACCCCCAGCGCCACATACAGAAGTACCAATATTCAATGGTGATCCTCTAACATATACATCATTCATTAGAGCGTTCGATTATGCTGTGGACAATGTGTTTGAAATTGATTGAGATAAACTGCATTTTCTAGAGCAGAACACTAGAGGTTGCCCTCAAGAGCTCGTTCATGCCTGTTTTGGACTTATGCGAAAAGCATGTCATCGAAAGGCATGACAACTGCTCAAAACCTACTATGGAGATAGTAAGCAGATATATAAAGCACATATTAAAAAAATTATGAACTGGCCTCAGATCAAATCAGCAGAAGACGGAGGAGCGTTGGTAGATCTGGCTCTTTTTCTCGGTCGTTGTATGAATGCAGCACCTACTTCAGAGATCAGAACAAATTCAATATAGGTGAAAACCTGCATATTGTTGTCTCCAAGCTTCCCTATGAACTGAAACGAGAGTGGACATCAGTAGCCTGCAGTATTGATATAGAAGAAAAAAGAGAAGTAAAATTTGATAATTTGATAGGTTTTTTGCATATACAAGCCCAGAACACCTCTCATTCAGTGCATGGCGAAGCAGCACAAAGTTACACCTAAATAGAGAAAAGAGAGAGGAATGGCAAAGGAAAGTTATCTACAAATTCTAGTCAGAAAACGGGAAGTACTATTGCTACAAGCATCACTGAAGCTGCTGAAAAAGAGACTCAGGTCGCCTTAGTCAAAAGGTGTGCCACAGGCACTTATGCCTTTAAAAGACCTTGTGCATTTTGCAGTGGCCAGCATTCTCTTGCTGAGTGTAGTAAAATCAAAGATCTGCCACATAAAGAAAAAATGTACTTTTTAAAATCTAAAGGTTTATGCTTTTGCTGTCTCAAATAGGAGCACCTTGGCAAGAATTGTAAAGAAAGAATGAAGTGTCAGACATGTTCTTTTCGGTACCCAGATATTGTATCCTGCACATCAAAAAAGAAAGTGGAGCAAAATCTAAACCTACAGATAGTGTGGCAACATCTACTGAAGGGGAAACTGAAACTGGAACTTGTGCCTTTACTGGGGCCGGTGAAGAGTGTGCACTGCAAGCGGTTGCTGTTAAGGTAAAATCTAACAAAAGTGAAAGGTATGTGGAAACTTACACCTTTATAGACCTCGGCAGTACAGTAACAATCTGCACTGAAAAGCTCCAGAGACAATTAAACCTTCAAGGGAGAAGAACACAAGTATTTTTCAAAACTATGAGTAATTATGATTATGATTCAAAAATGCTAACCCAATGTTCTGTCTTATCAGATTTGCAAGTTTGTGGTCTCAATGATGATGAATATATAGGTTTGCCAAAGGTTTTTACACAGGTCTCCATTCCAGTGAACAGAGAAAGTATTCCACTACAAGAAGATATCGATAAGTGTGCATATCTTAAAGAGGTACGTCTATCTCATATTGACTCTGAAGTTGATCTTTTAATAGGAATCAACTACCCAGAAATCTTAAAGCAGTCATGAATCATACCTAGCCAAGGAGGTGGACCTCATGCTATGAAGACTGCACTTGGTGGACCATACAAAGAGATAGATGACCTCGCAAAACAAAGTGGTAAGCTGCCCAAACATTCAATCAATCATGTGTCAGTAACAGAAATTGAAGATATGTTGCTGCAACAGTATAACACAGATTTCCCAGAGTGCAGCTGTGAAGAAAAAGAGGAGATGTCACAGGAGGACGTCACGTTCATGCACATAGCCTCAGAATCTGTGAGACTGGTAGGTGGCCACTATTGTTTAAATTTGCCTTTGAAGGATGAAACACTTAAAATGGCCTTTGAAGGATGAAACACTTAAAATGCTGAACAATCATTGTATTGCTGAACAGCGTGCTATTGGACTCAAAAGAAAACTGAGCAAAAATTACATGAAGGACAAGGTTACACTGTCAAAGTACCCGAAGAAAACCTGAATTGCAATGAAGGCAGAGTGTGGTACATCCCACATTATGGTGTGTATCATCCAAAGAAAAATAAAATTCGAGTGGTCTTTGATTGCATTACCACCTACCAGGGGACTTCACTTAATGAACAATTATTAAAAGGCCCTGACATAACTAACACCCTCATTGACGTCCTTACAAGATTCAGAAAGTAGCCAGTAGCACTAATGGCAGACATTAAGTCAATATTCTACCAAGTTAAAGTCCCAGACAAAGACACAGATCTTTTACGCTTTTTATGGTGACCTGAAGGTAATCTAAGTAAAGATCTGGAAGAATTCAAAATGACAGTACATCTTTTTGGTGCTGCTTCTTCACGCAGTTGTGCTTCTTATGCTTTGCGAAGAACTGCTGAATATGCCAGAGATACACTTCCTGAGGAAGCTGTTAACACCGTTCTCGATAACTTCTATGTGGATGACTGTTTAAGGTCAGTGACAACAGAAGAACAAGTAATAAAGCTGGCAAAGGACCTCCAAGCTCTATGCCTCAAAGACAGATTTCACTTGACTAAATGGGTGAGTAACAACAGAGCAGTTTTATTGTCCATACCTGAATAAGACAGAGCCACAGTCTCCTTCCCACAGAGCGTGCCCTGGGCAACCAGTGGTGCACAGAAACAGACAGTTTCAAATTTCAGATTAAGTTACAAAACAAGCCCGCCTACAAGGCATGATATTCTGTCTGTTGTTAGCTCAGTTTACGATCCACTTGGTTTTCTAGCACCCGCCTTACTGCCAGCAAAGCTTATTCTAAGAGACTTATGCAAAGAGAAATTTGGATGGGATGAAGAAGCAGAAATCAAACACATTCAGAAATGGAAAAAATGGATGGATGATTTGCAGTTACTTACAGACTATAAAGTGAACAGATGCTTCAAAACTACCGAGTTTGGAACCATAAAGACAGCTCAAATACACCATTTTGCAGATTCCAGTGAAGATGGATATGGCACTGCCACTTACCTTGTCTTAACCAATGAAGAGGGCATAAAGCATTGTTCATTCCTGATTCGCAAGTCAAGAGTTGCACCAATGAAGCGTGTCACGATTCCAAGATTGGAGCTGACAGCAGCCGTTGTGGCAGTTAAAATGGACAAAATGCTAAAAGATGAGCTACAAATGCCCTCACAAGAATCTACATTTTGAACTGACAGCACCACAGTGTTAAAATACATTTCAGATGAAAGCACTCGATTCAAGACCTTTGTCACCAACAGAATCTCCGTGATCAGGGATCATTCACAACCCTCACAATGGAGGTATGTCTCATCTGCCCTTAATCCGGCTGATCAAGCATCAAGAGGGCTAAGCATAGAAAGCTTTCTTAAAAGCACCACATGGTCAAAAGGTCCAAGTTTCTTATTGACGCCCGAACATGAGTGGCCAAACAGACCAGATCAACTGACCGATTCACACTTTGAAGATGATCCAGAAGTTAAAACTTGTGCAGTTAACATGACAAGAATAGAGGAGGCAACCGAGCCCATCAACAAACTAATCACTTACTTTTCAGATTGGCTGTGCTTGAAGAAAGCAGTGGCATGGTTTCTCAAGTTTAAAGACATACTGCTCCACTTAAGAAATGAAAGAAAAACATTTCAACTAGAAGTTAATCTAAAAGTAATCCAGAAAAACAAAAATCACTCATCGCAAAGCACATAAAAAGGTATAAACTTTAAAACCAAGTCCAATTTCTCTAGAAGACTTGGTTAAAGCTGAAACAGAGCTTATCCGACTCAGTCAGCAGCAAGAATTTCCAGAAGAATTAAAGGCTTTAAAGAAAAAGGCTTCTGTAAAAAAGAACAGTAAAATCTATAAACTTGACCATATCATACAAGATGGAATACTAAGAGTTGGAGGAAGACCCAGCAAAGGTGCAATGCCCGAAGAAGCTAAACATCCTGCAGTTCTTCATAAGCATTCATATGTTGCTTCTCTCATATTGCAGCACATTCATAAAGAAATCAGAAATTGTGGGCGCAACTATGTGCTCGCACAGTTGCGTCAGAAATACTGGATACCTCAAGCAAATTCAGCTATCAAAAAATCATTTCAAAGTGCACAACGTGCAGAAGATACAATTCAAAAGCAGGTGAGCAAAAAATGACAGATTTGCCAGAAGATCGCCTAGTACCCAACCAACCACCGTTCACTAATGTTGGAGTTGATTATTTTGGTCTCTTTTAAGTCAAAAGAGGACGAAGTCTGGTCAAGAGGTATGGAGTAATCTTCACTTGTTTAAAAACCAAAGCTGCGTGCATAGAGATTGCACATAGCTTAGACACTGATCCCTGTATCCAAGCCATACGCCGATTTATGTGCAGAAGAGGACAAGTTTAAATCATGCGCTCAGACAATGGAACAAATTTTGTTGGAGCAGAAAGAGAGCTATGAGAAGTTACTAAAAATTTGGACCACGAAAAAATCAGCAACGCTATGATGCAGGAAGAAATCAAATGGATTTTCAATCCACCATCAGCCTCTCTTCAAGGTGTAGTGTGGGAAAGACAAATCAGAAGCATAAAAAAGATTTTAAATTTAACACTAAATCAACAAACACTCGATGATGAAAGTCTTCATACAATGATGTGTGAAGTGGAATCAATAATCAATAACAGACCCCTTACAATGACATCAGATGACCCAAAAGGAACCACTCATACCCAATCACTTGCTGTTAATGAAGACACAACCTGATATGCCACCTGAACTCCTTTCTAAAAATGAACAATACTCTAAATGACGCTGGAAGCAAATTCTATATTTGGGTGATTTGTTTTGGAAAAAACTTGGACTATTTTACCAATACTTCAAGAATGTCAAAAATGGCTTGCACCAAGAAGAAATTTTGATCCAGGGGACATTGTTTTAATTGTAGATAAAGCTACACCCCGCAATTCCAAAAGCTAATGTAAAAGTAAGTTAATTGGCTCATATTGAAGTAAAGTATAATAATTGTCTCCGCTCCTGCATAGCCAATTAGGGGCCACACAATAGTATAGTCTTTCCCCCCTTATAATTTAGTAACAAATAGAACTTTCTTTCTATAACTGAGATACAGTGTGATAACTGAGTCAGTGGTTGTTTACAACAGGTCCCAGTAAACAGGGACTCGAAACTCCCATTTTCAACTCTGAAATGGGATAGGCATATAGTTTTCTGATCGTTGTCATTTTGAAATGGTTCAGAAACGTTTGAAGTGATTTGTAACAATTTGAAATGTAACCAGATTTAAGCTTTGTACAGAACTTTTCTTAACAAGAATTTTTCTTTTTTTTTTTTTTTTGCTATTTTAATTTTCTTTCTTGTGTGAACTTTTTTATTTTGAATTTAAACTAAAACTTTTTAAAACGAAGATATTTTGTCTGTGGAATCATTTCAGCGAATCAGGCTTTTGTTGAATCCCATTTTTTACGTTGGAGCTGCTGAACTTTGGTAATTTTGGAAAAACACAGCTACAGTATGGAAATTTCAAAATGAACTTAAGTGTACATCAGGAGGAAGCATTAAATTGCCTGATAGCAGTGGGCAGAAAAGACCTCCAGAGGTAATTCTTAGCACACTTATAAGAAAACAAACCTGAACCTGGCCTGAATATATACATGAAAAAACAATCCAATCCTAGCTCAGTACCCAGTACTTTAATGGGCCTCATTGTATTTGGGTAGTAGATGTCCATCAGGTAGCAATGCAGACAAATATGTGATACACTTGTCAGTCTGCAGTCTGGTGAATGAAGATTGTCATCCTTAGTGTCCTTCTGAAAACAAATATATGTATCATCCCAACTTGGCTGTTGTCATGTGCGTGTGCATGAGAGACAGCTTGCAGGCTTGAATAAGTGTGATTACCCTTCAAGCCAGGTGTTGGCGATGTGCTCTAATCCTTTCTGTCTTTCTCTCTCTGCAGACCAGCTGACTGACGACTCCTGGACCAGCCCCTTATGGTATAAGATTAGGTCAGGTTAGGTTGGAGAGCATGTACTGGTTCTTCCAGTATACCCAATATGTAAACCACCACTCTTCCTTCATCCTCAGTTCTATTCTGTTGTGAACGCATATCTGTAAAGACTTATTGCTTTATTTTTGACAAACTTCAAGTATACAGAGTTACCAAGATGGTACACCCAACTCTTTTTTGGTGTTTTTGACTCTTTTATTTACAGTGGTGTAGTAATCAGGGTTTTGCTGAGAATGACTGAAAAGCAGGACCTCAACACAATCCACAATCATTACCACTATGGCCCACAAGTGCCAGTACCTATGGGTCCAGATGGGGGAACAGTGGACACATCTTGTCGAGAGTAAGGCGCTGAATTAAGCACATGTGGTTTTGAACACTAATACCACCTTGTGTAGCAGCCTACATTGTTAATCACAGCTTTTTTCCCTGTTTTTTACACCAAAAAAGAGGAGAGGAGATGGGCTCTTGTGCTCTGAAAAGATAAAAAAAAAAACCAAGAAGACAACAAAACTGAAGCTGAATTGTAAATAAAGTTAATTGTCTGATTCTGCTGAAAGCAAAAAGGGCATTGTGAATAATGAAGGCGGAAGACTAGGGAAATGAGCCACTATAGTAATCCCACTGTGTACGGACCTCACAGTCCCAGGAAGGACAGCAACAACATTTATTTTCATAACATATTTTCATACAAATAATGTGGCTGAAAGTGCTTTATGAAATGTCAAAGAAAAAATGTAAAAAAAGAAAATAACTGAATTGAATGCAGTAATAATTTGACTGAATATATTAGGTACCTAAAATAGTAGTTTTAGTAAATTTTAACTCCGAAACTCTGGACAATGAGATGCTGGAGAAAAAAAAATCTGCAGTGGTTCTAAGGCCGCAAGACCTCCTAACATCCACTGTCAGACAATGTTATTCAGTCATCACATTTCTTCAATGCCCCAGTGCTCTTGTGTCGCTCTTCATTCTCTTCATTTCTATATTCACAAGACTGAAACATTCCTTGCCACCTATGTCTTTCAAGTTATTATTCAAGCTGCTTTTTTCTCTTTTCTTTTTTTCTATTATTTTCTACCAACTGGTACATGCTAGTTATCATTTCATCCACACAACTTTTCTGCTTTACTTTCTTCACCCGACTTCCAATTCCAACAAGTATTCAGTTCAAAATTCATGTCATGACCCACTGGGCTAATTCTAATTATGACAGATTTTAAAGATCAAGTGTACATGTACAATTAAGAAGGTCAATAATTCTTCTTCTTTAAAAAAAACACTAGTTTCGATTATATTTTGCATTTTGTAGGGAAAAAATATAGTGTTGCAGTACAGAGACAAGTAGAACACTTTTAAGTGAAGCTGTGTGTTAATAAATGACCATGCCTCTCCTTGTGCAGTTGAGCTATACATAGTATGATCCTATGATTCATCAGCTGAATCCATTTTTAATTTACAGGATTATTGTAATTATTGCATCAGGTGCAAGGCATTTTAAAGGGGTACTGGTAATGTACAGTATATAGTGGGATAGTTAAACTGCTGCTAAAAAGTTCAGTGACCCAGGTTTAAAACAAACCAGATATAATGTCTATGGAATCTGCCTGAACATTCAATGTACCTGTTTTTTTGGTGATTTCATTGATTTTCTCACACATCCAAAAGATGAGCATGTTTCATTGACTGGTGTTATTATATTAATCTGGTACTTGTGGGTCAGTGTGCCCTAACCAAGACTGACATCCTATTTTGGGAATGAATACTTATATAAATAAGAGTTTTCTATTTTTAATAGACTTGCGAACATTTCTGAAATTATGCTTAAAAAAAGCATGGGTTATGATTTAGCCCAAGACCCTTTGCTGTGGCACTCCAAATAGTGTTCAGATGCATCCTGTTTGCTTTAAATATGCTTGAGATGTGTCTAGACCTTGATTAGAGTCTACCTGTGAAAAATGGAATTGACTGGACATAGTTTAGAAATAATGCAGACACCTGAGTATATAAAGTCCCACAATTCATACTTAATCTCATGAAAAAAAAAGCATGCCATGAAATTCATGGAATAAATCTCTGACTGTCTCTAAGTGGCCCAGCCAAAGCCCAGACTTAAACCCCAATGTACATGTGTGGAGAGACTTGAAGATGGCAGTTTACAGATGCTTCTCATACAATCTAGTGGAGGTAGAGAAAGAACAGAAACATGCGATTAATTCATTGAAAAAATTCAAAGCCCCAGGACTAGATGGGGTCTCTCTAGAATTATTGCTGTACTTTTGGGAATAGTCTTTTCCTTGTCTATTCGATCTGCTTAATATGGCAGTTGCTGATGACTCACTAAGAGCTTACATTGATATGGCAGTACTGTAATTTCATTACTCTTAAAGCCAGACAAAAATACCAAATTATGCTCAAAATATGCAGATTATTGTCCATAAGAATTTCTTTTGTTAAAGTTTATGATAAAATATTCGTTAAAAGTCTGTAGGTTGTAATGACTACACTGTAATTAGTACACTCTGACCAAACTGGTTTTATTTGCTCCAGATTACATTGTGACAGTCTTCATGGATTACATATAATTGTTGGCAGTTTTATTGCAGACAGTTCTGCAACTCTCATTTTATTAGATGCTGAAAAATCATCTGACTGTGAAAACTGGGATTATCATTAGAGTACCCTAAATAATATGGGTTCTGGAGATTATTTTAATACAATTATTAAAAAAAAATTATATGGAAACAGTTCCACTATCATTTTGACATACTACAGATACTGTATAGAAGAATCATCTAAATTTTACATATTGTGACTTGGCTGGGGTTTAAATCCATAATTATATTAGTCTGTAATTTATGACAAATTATTATGAGTATTTCACAGTATACATCACATGGAAATAAGAAGCGAAGAGAGCCAAAATATCAACAAAACACACACATGTGATGTGTTTCTTTCCTTTTGACAGAAGGTTCATTAAAAAATGACCTTACTTGTTTTGTCATTGATAGTATACAGAGCCTATCTTGACACAAATGGAGGCTTGTTGTAATTATTTTAAAGAACATTTTAAAGGAGGAAGTACTGTACATGTTTTATCCATTTAACAGCACATTTAACTATAATTTCAGGTTTGTCCTATGTACGTGGGAACCTCATGAAGATATACTGTGTTAATTGTACCATCCACATGTTGTAGGGAATTCATTGCATCAATTTTTGTCACGTGAGCTGAGCAAAATTAAATTTTCAACTAGATATGAATTTATCTTGTGCAAATGAAATACAATTACTTAAAACAGCAGGCAAAGAAAAAGAAATGAAGGGAGAAAGATGTGGGAAAAGAGAATAAGTTCAACATGACTCATAACAGCACAGCTTTGCACAGCCACCCATCAGATGCATCGAACAGCAACAAATTAACTATACAAGCTTGATGGATGTACAGCATGAAACCTCTGAGGTCTCACGCAACACTGCACAGCACCTTCTTTCATAAACAAAGTGTCAGCTAAAAAACAAAGAACACATCACTAAAATAATGTGAAAAAAATGTTGTGATATGTATCAAGAACATAAGTGCCTTTAAGAAGATTGTATCAGACATCCACAAAATGCATTAATATAAAGCAAAATCACTAATATAAATAACAGCACGGATTTTAGCATTTTGGCAAATTTCAAACCTCAGATTCCTTCAGTTTTGCTGGAGCTTTTAAACAGAGCACCTCCTGTGCATGGCTCCTAAAAAAACTAAATAGACAGCAGATTGACAGTCTGCTTCCAGATCTAGTCCTGCTGGATCACAACATGTCACTCTTTGAGGATAAAGCCTCAGTAAATGTGAGTTTTTGACAGAAACAGGAAGCTCTACAATTGATTTCTAAAATGAAACCAACCATCTGTCCCTTAAACCCATTCCAACTAGATTGCTAAAAAAATTGACTTGTGGTAGTTGTTCAGCCTTTACTGACTTCCATTAATATATCTTTTAGCTGGCACTGACCCAGACTTCTTCAAAGACTATTATAAGAATTTTGTTAAAGAAATTATCCAGATTCAAATTTCTAAAAAATTGTAATTTGAAATTTTAACATTTATTTCCTGAATTCTGAGAAAATGTGTAGAATCACATCCTTAGTCATCACATTTCATTGCGATCTGACAATTACTTGCTTAAACTGCCAGCTCCTGAAGCATTAGCTTATTTATTGGTACCAAAGAGAAATGACTATTACAGTATAAAGCTTTGCTGTCAGGCACTTCAGATCACTACTTTCCATTTAACTAAAAATACTGAGACAAGGATCAGAACTAAACTTAGAAGCAGGACTACACAATTTGTGGTTTGGAATTGTTAACTTGGCTTACAGTTAAATTTAAAGGTGATTTTAGAATCCTCCTGATGACATATACAGTAAACTTGTGAATGGTTTAATGTCCACATATTACATTAATAAGCATCCTAAAGAGAAAACACTGAGAAAAAGATGTAAGTATTCCTACAAATTAAGAGGAAAGGCTAAACTGCTGACAGAGGCAGAACCATACCCAATAGGGACCCCAAATGCTATAATGATCTCCCTAATAAAATTAGAAATGTCCCTATATTAATTTGGGGTAAACTATCATTTTGGCATAATGTACTGATGGTAAGGTTTCTAGTTTTTAATAGCTGCAACTAATCTTTCCATTCTCCTTTGTTTTTTTGTGTTCTGCAGTGTGGCATGGTGATGGTATTAGTTAGATGAAGATATCCTTTTTGACTTCTGAATGAGACCTCATACTGATTGGGAGACATCATCATTAGCAAATATACCAAAGCAAAATTAATCAAAATAAAAGGAATTTCCAGACTATTGCTCCTGCAGACTAATATGACTCTGGCAGTTGTAAAGTGAACAGTGACTTTCTAACGGATGTGTTCTTTTATATCAGGACAGGAGGTGCAAACTGGAAGCGAAGTCACTGGTGTTCTGCAGACTTATAGGACAACGAAAGGTGATTGGTAACTACTTCTCACTCAAAATAATTCTCCATTTTACCACTTGCACAGAGCCTCCATCACATTCCCATTATATGCATTCATGATTATATATATATATATATATATAAAATACACACTGAGCAAAATTGTTAGGAACATTATGCTAATACTGGGTGGGGCATCCCACAAAACAACCTCTTTTCTTTGTGCCATAGATTTCACAAGATGTTTTAATAATTCCTTTGAGATTCTTGTCCATGATGACATAAGTGCATCATGCAATTTCTGCAACTCTGTGAACTTCACAGTCATGCTGCAAATCTGCCATTCTAGCATATAACAGAGGGGATATATTAAATGCAGATATAGTGACTGGGCCACTGAAGAATACTGATATCACCATCACATTCATAAAACCAGATTTAGATCAATTTTGCTTTGTGCCATGGTGCATTATCATCCTGCAGGTAGCCATTAAAAGATCTATATGTTGGTGGGGTTATGGCCATGAACAATGATAATACTCAGATAAATTGTGCTATTCAAGTGATATTTGATTGGTATTTATGGGCCCAAAGTATGCAAAGAAAACATCCCCCACATCATTATGCCACCACTACCAGTTTGGACTGATGACACAAGGCAGGCTGGGTGCATAGATTCATGCTGTTGGTTCCAAATTCTGATCATACAATCTGGTTTGTTTCAGCAGTGATCGAGATCCATGAAACCAGGCTATGTTTTTCCTGTCTTTAACTGTAAAATTTTGTTGAGCCTGTACCCACAGCAGCCTCAGCTTTCTGTGCTTGGCTAGCAGGAGTGGAACCTAATAATGTTTTCTGCTGTTTTTGCCCATCCTCCTCAAGGTTTGACATGTGCATTCTGAGATACTTTTTCAACTCACCACAATTATACAGAGTGATTAATCGAGTTAGGGGAGCCTTCCTGTCAACTCAAACCAGTCTGACCATTCTCCTGTGACCTCTCTCAATAACAAAGCATTTCTGTCTGCGGAACTGCCCTCACTGGATTATTTTTGTTTTTTGCACCATTCTGGGTAATCTTTGGAGACTGTTGTGGGTGAAAATCCTAGGAGATGAGCAGTTACTGAAATGCTCAAACCAGCCCATCTGGCACCAACAATCATACCACAGTCAAAATCATTTAGGTCACATTTGATGTAAATATCAACTGAAGCTCCTGACCTGTTTCTGCTTCATGCTTCACAATGCTTCATGCATTGTGTTGCTGCCACACTGAGTGGCTGATTCAATAATTGCATGGATAAGCAGGTGTGCAGGTGTTCCTTATAATTTGTACAGCTGACTGTGTGTGTATGTTTATACAGAGTAAGTGGAGTGCAGTGTCAGCATGCATCTGCAAAGGAAAAAAGGTCATTCAATGCTGAAAAGAAAAGAAAGTAAAAAACATTTTTTCTACTGTATAGCCTTTATCAGGTTTGCATAACATATGAAACAATTACACTACAAAACATTTCTACATCAAACTTTTTGAAGAATACAATTTGAATCTGCCTCTTTCTCACTAGGAAAAATTATGCCTCTTTGTTTTGCACAGCTTAGAATTAAAGTTTAATACAGAAGTTGTTATTCATAAAGTATGTACAAAAGAGAAAAGTTGTGATGGTACAAAATGAGTTAAAAAAGTCCATACCAGCTGTGTTTGACTGGGCAGAATTGGTAGATTTCCTTTTTTTCACATTTCTCTTAAAGGAGTGTCTCTGTGTCAAATATGTGAAAAAAAACACTAATAAATCACAAAATGTGAGACATAATGTCATAATAATACATTTTACTTAAGACAACTACTTGTGAAAAGCACTATTTAAATAAGGGTGGTCAAAGTTAATGTGTTAATGCATGTAATTCGTTTTCAATTCCATAATACTTACTTTTTACCTTAATCACATGAATTGACACTCTTTGCTATCGAAAGCAATGGTTTCCAAAAAGAATTAAACTAAATTTCCTCATTTCTAAATAAAAAATACAGTTAACTGAAAATATTGTTGAGATTTTACATAAAAGAAGTTATCAGCTGTCAGGTGGTATGGGAGAGAATGCAAAAAAAAAAAAAAGAATAAGTGGTGTGTGCTCACCATCACAAATTCTCAGTGGGAAGTCTTTGGATGTAGTTATGAAAATGAACACATTGCTCAACAAGTGAGACCAAAAAATTTGCCACTGCCCAAATTCTTACAAAGAAAATTACTGTGAAATATAATGCACATTATAAAAATGTATGCACATTCAAGAGGTGGTATATGTGCTAAATGCACCTCACTTTTGCATTATACACTGAAGAGGAGCATTTATTTTAAAAAGATGCTGCCTGTTATTGTAGTTCACTCTTTTTGGACAACTGGACACTGCTTCATTCTTGACAATGTGGCAACAGTGGTGGATTTAGAGATCATGAGGGCCTACAGTATGTGCAGAACAAGTTGCCTTTTCTTTTACCAAAGAAAAAAACCTGATTTTATCAGACTTGATAAGGGAAATTTAACCTAACAATATTGTGCTACATTTTGAATGCAATATTTAATTCACGTTAATACAGTAAAGAAAAGAGACCATAATGAGCTGCCAATCATTTAATAATCAAAAAGGTCAGAAGCATAGCTGACTGTACTATTTATATCAGTAAAATTAATTCAGTACACAATTAAAATTCTATCAGCATTATCATTAAAGAACATTACTTGGCTAAGCTGCCTATATTAGCTTAGTAGCAGATAAATTTAACAAAATATAAAACATCAATAAATGTTCCATTTGCAGTGGTAAATTAGAATTTTCAACTGGAATGACCCCTTAAGTCGGACTTACAACTGTGAAACTCGGGGCTGGTCTGTCAAGTCACAATTCACACCACAAACGGTAGTGAGAGCTGTGGTATTATACTGTTTATTAGCACTTCGGTCTATTTGTGTCTTATTAAATCAGTCATACACAAAGTATAATTGATCTGCTACAGTTTTTCGAATAAGCAAAACGCTGCATAATGTTGTGTATTGATTTGCTATTTATTAAGATGGAGAAAGAAGCACAACAGAGTTTTTCCTGGATGCGACCAAACTGGTTTTCTGGAACGAGGTCAACACGGGCATGAAGTCATTTGCGGCTCTGACATCAGAGGTAAATGGAATGCCACAAAACAACTTCTAAGACTGCTATTTTAATCATTGACCGATTGATTAAAATATATGTGTCTGGAATTTTGTAATTTTAATATAATAAAAGAAAAGTCTAAATAAGGTAGATCAGACATACTGCAATATTTTCATATTACATGCAATATTTTTACAAGTATTCAGTATTTTAATAAAGAATCAATATGAGTCTTGGGCAATACAATAGTTATACACACAACATTTTTGAAATTAAAACAATTAATTTGATACACTACTTGAAGGAATTATACTGCCCACATGGCACCTTCCACTGTACAGCTAGGTAGATAAACAACTTGAGCACTTCAATAAAGCAGACAGAACTTGACTTTTCTTGTGCTGATGTTGACTGAAAATTCTGTCTGAAACTTAAAATACATATAAGAAATAAATACATAAGTGTAAACTATATAAACAGAAAGTGCTTTAAAACAACAACTCATTTGTTATGCAATCCTGCAGCATACACTATATACTCTAATATACAAATTAATGAAAGCTAATATCTAAGTAACCACATGTGGCAGATAACAACTGGTTATGTTTTCATTAATTACAGACAAGTAATATCCAAAAGATGATTGTTAAACATAAAAGAAAAGAAGAGTGTGAAAAACAGTGGCAGACTCTGACTGTGAAAAACTTCCTGAATTCACACTAGCATATCCAGTTAATGCTCTCCATTTCCACTAATATCCAATAGGAGTCAGCAAAGACCATTTAAAAAAAAAAAATTAAGAACATTTTTTAAAGCACATGGTAACACAGGAATACTCCACTCAGAAATGTACAATTATGTTACTTACCCTATGTAGTTAGTAGTGAAGGCAAGCAATGTGAAAAATGGAAGAAAAAGAAAGAAAAAATCATGTTGCAATCCAGTCCAACTTATGTGGAACCCAATCCAGCTGGTGTAATAGTAGGCAAATCAAGATGGGTGGACAGCTCAAAGTTGCCCTCCTATTGAGGGGGTTCCTGGAAATATTTAAATGGTGGTTTTTCCCAGGCCAAAGAGTGAGCTGGCAATCAGACTGGTACCTTTGCTAACAGGTATGGCACAAGCAGCTTTTGAAGCTATGGACCCGACAAGCTATGGACTATGACTTGTTCAAGCAAGCAATATTAAACAAGTCTGAAATAAGACCTGAGAGTCATCATCTCTCCTTTAGAATGTCTCAGTGGAAGAGTAAAAAAAGATGCCTTTGAACTACAAGTTCACTTAAAAGACATATATTCCTACACTTAAACCACAACAACACAGCAAAGATGAAATAAATAGCTTTATTGTTCTTGATTGTTTTTTACAGGTGCTGGTATCTGAAATGAAGACCTGAATTCTAGAATAGTCTTCTAGACAGGCAACAGAATTAGCTGAGGTCTTCCAGACAGCTCAGGGTCATCCCAGGAGACTGAAAGGAAAAGCAGAATCTGTTAAGTCTCCACCATCTTATCCAGTCTTTTCTGGTACACCAAAGGTCAGTGTAGGTTGTGATTCTCACTTTAAGACCTGCAGACAGCAAAAGCAGGCAAAAATGTTGAGCACCTCACCATGGTATAAAAGCATAACTCCTGCCTATTAATAGATCTTCTTTAATTTCAGGGGATATAAGGGCTTTGCAGAGTAGTGATCCCATAATTCAATCTTGTTTTGTTTAAGCCTAGAAATAACAGCAGTCAGTCACTGGGGAATTGCTTGTATTGGCCTAAGGCGAACTTTACCATCAGGATGAACATGGTACACAATTAGTCTTGCCTAAGGTTTATTAGGATCAAGTTTTACAAATGGAACATAACATTTTATGAGCAGGTCATGTGGGGCAAACAAAAACAGAAGAGTGGGTGGGAAAGCATTTTTTTTGTCCAGGCACAGATGTTGTTAATCACGGTAAGATTTGTCTGAAATGCCAGTTGGATCCATGAATACCACTGCCAGTGGTTAAGAAACACTGGAAGTGAACAGACGTAGTAGTCCATCTACCAAGGATTAGTAATAGACATAGTTATATTTTAGTCATGTGTGACTATACCACTAGATATCCTGTGGTACAATACTCCACCCAAAAATTATATTTTTTATAAGTTATCCATGTGGTTTGTAGTGATTTTCAATAAAAAAAATCTCATGTTTTCTTGCAGAATGAGAAAAAAGTCTATGTTGAAATGGATTATCATGGTTACTTCTTATATAAAATGGCAAACAATGTGAAAAGTCCGTGGAAATTATTTTTTAAATGTGATGTTACTCATTTTACAGATTCCACTTCTGTTATCTAGTCAAAACATGCAGAATGAATTATTAATAATAATTAATAGTTACTTACTAGAAAGGCAGTGTTCATATTAAACACCTTGAAGACCCTTCATTCATTGGTCAAGAGTACTACTTAGTCAAATTATTCAAGGTTCCCTGGCTGTCTTGAGGGAGGCATTTGAAAATGTCAATTCCAAAGAACAAATCACCTTTCTTTCATCAATGTCTCAGTTAGCTAAAGACAACATGGCCTAGCTTCAGCAAAAACAAAAACTAAAAATGGTATGATCAAGCTTTCAGCAAACAGTCATTTCAACCCAGACAGAAAGTCTAATTACTTTTCCCTATTATTTTAATTGTCTATGGTGAACTTCAGATGAACATAAGCAATTCTACTTTGTAACCATCTGCCTTGAAAAAGTAGTGAAGTAGACTTGTTACTAAAAAATAGACCTTTTAAAGAGTAAAAGTATTTGCATTTAGAATACTTTTAAAAGTACAATTTCCTACATAATCTACTCAAGTACAGTAAAGAAAGTAAATGTAATATGTTACTTTACACTAATGAGTTTAACTACCAATTTGTCTCCTGCAATATCGGGCCCATAATGATTCTGAAGTCTCCCAAACGATTTTTTAGACAAGGGCTATTATTTTAATGATATCTGCAGAAAATAAGTCTACTTGTTATTTCAAGCAGATGTCAAAAATTACAGTTGTATTAAATAATTATTTTTTACACAATAAAGACATATTTATTATTCACTTCCAAACATGCCTCATATGTAGCACCATTTCTGTGCTTAGGTGTCTGAGTTCCCCATATCACTGTCATCATATATATACCTTGTGGACATGATCTTTTATTTGCTTGGAATTAATTTGTAGGATGCACTGAGGAAAGACTTAGATGTAACACAGTCATTAATATTTTTTCCTCTTCTGCCTTCAGAGCCATTGGTAAAGACCCTGATGAAGACCACTTACCTCGCCTCTGCTTATGCTTCTTATGGTGCAACACTTAAAACCAAGACACAAGAAGGACCACTGTTGGCCCAACACTGTTGTTCTTCTTCTCCTTTATTTTTTTACCACGACTTATTATTTTTCAATGGATATTAAAGGCTATCTGTGATTCCCTAAACCTCTTACATTGTTTATTATTCTTTCTAATTTCAGTGCCATTATATCTAAGAAGTGTTTGTTTAAATATACACTTTGCCTGCTCTTAACAACAGGTGCACTAGAGGGGCAACAATGAGATGACCCCCAGAACAGGAATGGTTTAACAGGTGGAGGCCACTGACATTTTTCCCTCCTCATCTTTTCTGACTGTTTTTTCATTAGTTTTGCATTTGGCTACAGTCAGTGTCACTACTGGTAACATGAGGCGATACCTCGACCCTACAGAGGTTGCAGAGGTAGTCCAACTTCTCCAGGATGGTACATCAATATGTGCCATTGCCAGAAGGTTTGCTGTGTCTCCCAGCACAGTCTCAAGGGCATGGAGGAGATTCCAGGAGACAGGCAGTTACTCTAGGAGAGCTGGACAGGGCCATAGAAGGTCTTTAATCCAGGACCGTTACCTGCTCCTTTGGGAAAGGAGGAACAGGATGAGCACTGCCAGAGCCCTACAAAATTACCTCCAGCAGGCCACTGGTGTGAATGTCTCTGACCAAACAATCAGAAACAGACATCTTGAGTGTGGTCTAAGGCCCCTGTGCTCACTGCCCAGCACCATGGTGCTCGATTAGCATTTGCCATAGAATACCAGAATTTGCAGGTCCAACACTGGCTCCCTGTGCTTTTCACAGATGAGAGCAGGTTCACCCTGAGCACATGTGACAGACGTGAAAGGGTCCAGAGAAGCCATGGAGAATGTTATGCCAGTTCAGCATTACCGGTTTGGTGGTGGGTCATTTATGGTCTGGGGAGGCATATCCATGGAGGGATGCAATGACCTCTACAGGCTAGACAATGGCACCTTGACTGCCATTAGGTATCGGGATGAAATCCTTGGACTCATTGTCAGACCCAATGCTGGTATAGTGGTTCCTGGGTTTCTCCTGGTGCACGACAAGGACTGGTCTCATGTGGTGAGAGTATGCAGGCAGCTCCTAGAGGATGAAGAAATTGATACCACTGAGTGGCCCCCATGCTCGCCTGACCTAAATCCAATGGAACACCTCTGGGACATTATGTGTCAGCCCATCCGACGCTGCCAAGTTACACCTTCAGGCTGTCCAGGAGCTCAGTGATGCTCTGGTCCACATCTGGGAGGAGATCCCCGAGGACGCCATCCATCGTCTCATTAGGAGCATGCCCCAATGTTGTCAGACATGCATACAAGCACGTGGGGGCCATACAAACTACTGAGTATGATTGAGTTGCTGCATTGAAATTTTGGCAAAATGGACTAGCCTGCTGCATCATTTTTTCACTTTTATTTTTGGAGTGTCTTTGAATTCAGTCCTCTGTAGGTTGATAATTTTAATATCCATCAAATGATGTGGCTTTCTTTTGTTCCTAACACATTACCCAGTCCATATCAGTATAGATATCCAGCATGATTTTTTCCCATTGAGATCTGATGTGTTTTCAAAGTGTTCCTTTAATTTTTTTGAGCAGTTAATTTTAAATAGATAGTGTGCTATGTAAAAATAAACCTAAATATACTAATAACGAGTTTGTATGCAGCCTAAACAAATCTGAATAAAAGCTTTCATTAGCATTTTTATTTCACATAGCATTTTCCTTTCTAAACTGTATCCAATAGTTTTAGTAAAAAAAAAAAGAAACTGGCTCAAGGTCATGACATTAGGATCTGAAACCAAGGCCTTTGCTAAACGTCCATGAAACAATGCTCAATACAGACTTAATTTTGTATGACATCTTTCATAAAGGAAAGCATTCTAATGTACATTACTATTTCATGGCAATATACACATAACTGAGTATTTGTCAATCTTAATTTTCATTCTTTAATTTTTAATTTCACTTTTCAATATAAGCACTATCTCAAAGTGAATCACATGAATAATTCTGCTGCATTTCCTACAAAAATACATATTTTATACAGTTAAAGCTTGGGAAGGGTAAGTGATTTGTTTGAACTGCAGGACTTGGGGCTACCTGTACACCACTTAAGCTTTTAGGCATCCTTACATAGAGCAGATAGAGTTCAGGATTTTCTTGATTTTAAAACTACATACTGTATTTATTTCATTGATTATTTCCATCATTGATAGTAAACAGTAAACTAAATAAAATATAACAGTGCAAACAATAAAAAACTTGAAAAAGTAAATGTATCCTTTTTAAAATCTATGGTTTTACATTTCATGATATATCTATATTTATATATCTATAATTCTGCAAGGTGTTATATAATAACATTGTATTATTATGATTATTATTATTATTGTTGTTGTTCTTGTTTTAGAAGTCACACAGCATATTGTGTCTTCAGGTCCCTTCTACAGTATATAACATGTGTTTGCGCTGTGGAACGGGACCCGGACATGGACAGACGGACAACGGTTTTGCACCCAACACACTCATATTTATTTACAGATTATTTACAACAGAATTCAGTGCACAACCCAGTGCCTCCAGCACCGATCCCCCAAAGTCCAGGCCTCTCTTCCCAATGCCTTCCTTCTGGCCGCCTCCACTCCTCTCTCTGAGCTCCGTCCTCTTCCACCCGACTCTTGCTATTGAATGCAGGGAGGCGGCCCCTTATATACGAGCCCAGATGGGTTCCTGCTATTTCCCGGCAGTCATCCGCGGACACACCCCCGTGTGCCGGCTGCGCTCCCGGAAGCCCTCCAGGTGTCCCCAGTCTTCTTCCCCCCCAGCACTTCCTGGTGTGTTCTTCAGGCACCAGGGTGCCCCCTGGCGGGGGCCATGGGCCCCTACAGGGTTGGGCTTCCAAGCCCTCTACCCGTGGCCCCCAACACAACCAGGGTGGTCGCCCCCTCGTGGTCTGGAGGAGGCACAAGCCCTCCTCCGGTCCTCCTGGGTGTCCCGGCTGGGTACCACCCCCAGCCGCCCGCCACAGCACACAGTTTCTGGTCTTCATGTATTAGATCTCTTTGACTTTTTTAATAGTGCTAGTGACAGCAAAAGTGCTGCCAGTCTGAGTGGATGAATGTTGCTGAATCTTCATTGAGCTTTACTGGCATCTCGCCACCACCTTTTAAAGCATATACTCCACTCAAACACTGGGATGCTTGTTAGAATATAAAAGTTCCCAGTAACATTTCGACCTGTTTTGCCTAAAAATGAATTCTTACCTTTATTCTATACTCACAGTATGCTATTTTATTGACATCACACCACACATTGAAACTGCCGATGTTTTCATATGGAAACCATCCTCTTTGCTACTTGATGATCCAAGTTATATTTCTCAGAAAGCTGTATGAAAGATGCAATAACATCACTGATGTGAAAGGATCCAAATTTCAAAAATCTGCCAGGGATTAAATATGAGCTATTTTAATAAACAGTGATTTCTTTAATGGGTAAAACTGACATTTGTCAGTTACTTCTGCCAACACATGTGAAACACCAAAAAGTGGACTAAAAACTCCTGGATTCACAGTGTTTGAGATGGAGAGGGAAAAGGACAGTTCACTTATGACCAGCTCACTTATGAAATAGAACTTTGTGTTGAATGTGCCATAATAAGCCCACGGTTCAATTGCTTCTTTGAAACTGTGGTATTGAACAATAAAACACCATAAGCATGAACATTATTAAAAGTTAACATTAACATTTAACAACCCAAACATTTATTCTACATTAAATGAGAATGTACATTTTATTTGTGATCGATACCATGGAGCATTTTCATAACAATTTTAGACAGGTCTACTTACAGTATATTTTACTGCTATTTGCATGGTAACATCTGTCTCTACCTCAACGTTTTTTTTGCATTTTATTGATTTTATTAAAATCAAATAACATTCCATACAAGCAAGTCAAGTTTAACAATAACAAATTAACCCCCATCCATGAGAAAGAGACCAAGACCAGCAGAGTAAATCTTTAAACTAATAAAAATAAGTTAATTAATAAATTAATAAAAATAAATGGAATATGAAAGGGGGAGAGAATCTGCTTCCTCAATTTAAATGCTTATTCTAAAATGTTATTGATTAGATCTTGCCAGGTTTTGAAAAAGTTTTGTACAGATCCTCTAAATGAGAATTTGATTTTATCTAATTTCAAATAGTATATAACATCACTTACCCACTGACTTAGAATAGGTGAGTTAGGATTCTTCAAGTTGAGCAAGATAAGTCTATGTGCCAATAGTGTAGTAAAGGCAATTACAGTTTGCTTGTCCTTCTCCAGTTTAAGCCCATGTGGAAGTACACCAAACACAGCTGTTATTGGGTTAGGAGGGATTGTGACACCAAGGCTGTGTGAAAGGCATTTAAATATTTTGCTCCAGAATGATGTTAATTTGGTGCACGCCCAAAACATGTGGCCCAATGAGGCTGGAACTTGATTGCAACGTTTGCAGGTTTGATCTTGCCCTGGAAATATTTTGGACAATTTTAAACGAGACAGATGTGCTTGATATATAATTTTGAGTTGAATAATCATATGCTTTGCTATGGAGCTCGAGTGAATTCTGTGCATTGCTACTTTCCACTCCTTTTTTGAGATTTTGAATGAGAGATCTTTGGATCTCATGGATCTTTGAAAGGGAGGGACTGTAAAATGTTTTTATATATTAGGGAGATGCTGTCCAAGTCCTCAAGACTGATCAATGTTTTTTCTGGCATAGAGGTAGGTGGGAGGTGTGGGAAATTGGGCAGGTTTTGTTTAACAAAGTTTCAAATTTAAAGGTAGTAAAAGAAATGTGTTGCTGGAAAGTTAAATTTGGAGTGTAATTGTTCATAGGATGCAAAGACGTCGTCTATTTACAGATCTCTAAGTGATCTACAGTAATCCAGAATATTTTCCAGACATTAAAAACTGCATACGTTTGAGAGGGTTGAAAGAGGTGGTTCTCATGCAGAGGTGCCACAGATAAAAGCTTCTCTATCTTAAAATATTTCCTAAATTGGTTCTATAATGTGAGTGAGTGAAGACAATTAGGTTGTTAGTATATTGGTGATGACTTGTACTTATTGGGGTCCAAAGCAAGGAATATAAAGAAGTACTTCAGGATTGTATTCCTATTGTGGACCAAGCCTGTGTATGTTCATCTATTTGTGTCAATGTCCAGGTTTTTAAAGCTGGTATATATGCCACCCAGTAATAAAATTGAAGGTTAGGTAGAGCCATACCACCTTCCATCTTAGGTCTTTGTAGGGTCGCCCTTTGGATACGTGGGTGTTTTGAATTCCCAATAAATGAGGTTATGGTTGAATCCAATTTATTGATGTATATTGGAATGTTTTGAAATAGAAAAAGAAGCTTAGGAAGGATATTCATGTTGACAATGTTAATTCTTCCAACTAAAGTGAGATCTAGGGTAGACCATCTATGTAAGTCTTGCTTAATTTTTTCCATACAGAGGGCAAACTTTTGTTGATAAAGTGCTTTATATTTACTGTTTACCCCTAGGTATTTAAACTGATCTGCGATGATAAAAGGGAAGGTGTCCAATCTAATACTACGTGTTTGAGAATTTACTGGAAAGAGCACACTTTTATTCAAATTAATTCTGAAACCAAAAATCTTTTGAAATTCTGTTAGTGCTGTTAGGACTGCAGGCACAGAATTTTGTGGATCTGATATATACAGTACCATATCATCTGCATATAGAGAAATTTTCTGTTCAAGTCCTTCTCTGATAATTCCCTTTATCTCATAATCATTTCGGCAGTGAGCTGCCAGCGGCTCAATGGCGATAGCAAAAAGCAGTGGTGACAAGGGGCATCCTTGTCTAGAACCACATTCTAGTTTAAAGTAGTCTGAATTAATGTTGTTAATACAAACTGAAGCTTCTGAATTGGTATACAGCAGTTTGATCCATGCACAAATGTTCGAGCCAAACCCAAATTTCTCCAATATAGTGAAAAGGTAGTTCCATTCAACCATGTCAAATGCTTTTTCTGCATCCAACAATAATAATATCTCCAGGGTATTAGACTTTCAATTAACCCCGTCATTGAGTAAATGCAGGATACCTCAGAATGATAAAAAATAAGAGAAACAATAACACCCCTGCTAACAGAGTTCCACTTCAGACTTTCATCTCCCGTAATGGATGAGACCAAGTCTTTGCTTCACTGATAACAAAAAAAAACCTTCATATTTTAACTGAATATACATACTACAATGGTATTTCCCAATTTTAGAATGGAAATTCATGAGAAGATTTGTATTATTAGTGGAATTATGCCATGTTCTGTTCTTGCCAAGATAAAACTAGTTAATTTAGGGTTGGTTTGAATGATGCACAAATTGGAAGGTTATGTCAACATTATTTTAAGTTTAGTACAAACTGAAAACTGTAATAGCTTAGTTTATTTAGATCATTTGGTTATTTCTGATTTAACTTCAGCCTCCGCAGCCACTGCTATAATAAGTGAGTTCCTAAAATGTGTAGCAATTGCAGTTTAACTGCATTATGAATGGGTTACAGGTAGATGAAGTCCTCAGAAACTAAATACACCGTTCACCAACTTGGACTCAGCATAAAGTGCATATCCTCGCTACTCAATTGCTTACCTACTGATGAAAATAAAGTGCTCATAGGTGGAGCTTACATAGTTCAGAATGTTATAACTCTTAATTTGACTGAACATATTGATGGTAACATTGCTGCTTCAATGTTATATATCAGCCCAATGACACTTACATTTACTATTTGCATTGACTCTGTACTTCATATCTTTGTGCAAAAATGTGATCTTTGCTACAAGGTTAAAAATCGTGATTGCATCTCAAAGCATTGCATAGGTAAATACATGGGATGTATTTTGTGAAATGTGTGGACATTTTTAAGAAAGACACTAAGAAAGGAAAGGGGAGGAAAGAAGATTAGAAAGGTTTTTTTTATAAAATTCTATTTTCGACTTGACTAAAGCAATAATAAGTAACAGATGCTATCATTTGCTTTAAAATCAATAAAGAGAAAATATCACAAAACATCAACTTATAAAACACAGTAGATTTAAGAAAGCATTTTTCTGGTAGAAACCGTGCGAATACACTTGACTTGAGCATTCATAGTTTTCATACTCTTTCTCTGTATGTTTAGCATTCGTTTGCTTAGAGTTTGATGCGATTGCTGCTTCCTGAGCAGCTCTTCTTTTCTCCACCCTTCTTCTCTTCTTTTGTCGGCATCTTTTTGTGTTAAAAGTAATCAAATCAGTGTTTGTGTTACAAATACTTAGTATGTTTTCCTTAATTCTTCACTTAAGCTGGCACTTCAATCTGCCTCAGGAATGATTAAAGATGTGAAGAGGTAGGGGATGTGACGGCGAAGGTGTTAGGGATGAGAATAGAGCCTGTGCACATGCACCGCACGGCTACCCTACTGGCCGCTGCCAAGAGTCGATTCTACAATAAAATAAATTTAAAAGAGGAATAGCCTTGGAGGTCAATCATCACCCCAATGTCGATAGTAGATGTTCCGTAGTATATGTGTACCAAATTTCAGGTCAATAGGTCAAACGGTTTGCAAGCTACTGGTGAATTAAAATCCTGGACAGACAAACGGACAGCCACGGTAGCGTATTACATAAGAAGATATATTAGAGTACTTATGTAATTGTAGAATTTATAATAATTGACTATTGTCATTTAAAGCTCTCTGTTTGATAGATGTGTGAAGCGATAAAAATATTTTTTGTCATAGATGTGGCAGTATTTACAGCACCTTCAAGATTCATATTTTGAGTAAGAATGTCCATTGGTAGAGATTAATAAAAGTAATGTAACCAAAAGTAAGCACAGTAAGCATAGTTCCCAAAAAGGGTAAAATGGCCTTCTGCACATTAAATTTCTTTGAAGCTTTAGTATTCATTTTGGAAAATGAATGAATGAATAACCTTTATTATTGAATTCAGTTACATGACAGAGTACTACAACTGGAGCAGCCTATAATAATCAGGAGAATTAATCAATGCAATTGAAAAGAAGTATAATATTTACAAACACATACTGTATAAGATCTATGAACACCTAAGATATCATTATAATGTGGAACATAGACCACCTTATACCTGTACATGCTGCCTAATGCAAGTATAGTTTTTTTCTGTCTCAGTGTTTTTAAATTCGAGAACTTACATACATACATTTACAAAGTTATAAAGGAAAATTACTTCAACCGTATTGGACAGGAACAGGCTCTACAGACATTTAAAACATTGATTTACTGGTGAAAAGTAGACTTCATCCAAATTGCTGTGCAATGAAAAAAAATGAAAATCTTTTTAATGTTGCTGAGTAGGCGAGGGTCAAACTGCATTGCTGACACTTAGAAAATGAAAATGGCTGTAAGACAGGTGAACTGATTGACACTAAAAGCGAGTTAGAAGGAAGGTACAAGTAAAAAAGAATGAAATTAGGCAGTAAAGCTTACTGTGAAAGAAGTCATACATAAGCTTAAATGGAAGTATAATGATTAAAATACAAGCAAAATTGGTGTGTCAGGTGGCATGGCTCAGAAAGGCACGTAAAGGGAAAAACCAAAGGAAAGCAGCTTATAGTAGCCTTTTCCTATCTATTAATAATTTAAGCACTCCCAGCATGCCAGGGAGCTTAAGAAATAAAATCCTTTTGATATTTGAAGCACTTTCAAATTCAAGAGATGTTTAACACAATTAGAATGGTACATTTCAGAAGTTATTGGATAGATATCAGATTTGTTGTGCACTAGTGAATTATGAGATGGAGTGATAAGTTAAGGTTTTAGATACTTTAAACAATCAAATCATTATCAGCTTGCAAGATTGTGTAAGTGAGCACCTTAAGGTTTTGCTTTAAAATGACCAGTACAGAGGTGCCATAAGTAAAAAGAGTATGTTTGAGTGTGCCTTTAAATAAATACCTGATTGTTGGTTAAAACCAGAATGGGCAGTAAAGTGTCATGTTGAAATGCTAAACTACATACACAAAGGCATAGCGCTTCATAGATCCCAGAGAGAAATTTCACTTCCTTCAACAGGAACAAGCAATATACTGTATTTACTACCATAGCACGCAAAAGTGTAAAACAAAGTGATAACTATTGCACAAGTGCAAAACATAGAGTGCATTGCATACTTATTGGATGTTTATTGTAAACCTAAAGAAATATTGACCTTATGTCATAGCACATAAACACTAGTTAATTGATGATGGCAGGGGGCAAAAAACTGCATTAGTACCACCTCTTTGAACATCTTGATGGATTTCATCAATGAATAAATGTCTTCCAAACCTATGTATTATCAAAAGAGTGAGTGGCAGAAGTCTTGATGACCTTTAATTCTGTCATCGTTCCCTTTTTTTCCATTGCTTCTAGTGATTGACATTCCCTAACCTGGTTTTGCTCCTACAGAAGACTACAACAATACACTAGCAACAATAGGCTAATACAAATCATTTTTAGCTTACCGCATACATTAAAGGACCTGAGTACCTCAAATAGAAAAGCCAGTTCTGGTCTTTTTTGTAAAACTGCTTTGTTGCTGTTATCCAGCATTTGTCATCGTAGACACCCATTCTATCAGAAAGTTGGTTATCTTCATTCTTCAGATAGATAGATAGATAGATAGATAGATAGATAGATAGATAGATAGATAGATAGATAGATAGATACTTTATTAATCCAGGGGGAAATTCTTCAGTGCTTCAGGAAAAATCTAAACTTTTTCTCAGCCACCACTACAAACAACATGAAGTAAACAACATATGAAGAAAATAACATTTTTGGGTAGAGTATTCTTTTAACAGATACCCCAACAAAGAAGTTTGGTTAATAAATCTAATACAGTGGTGTAGGTTTCGAAACAATCTTTTAATTGCTGAGATCATAACGGGGCATACAGTGTCACAAAAGAATTTTAAACCTAACATTAAGTTGATATTACAAACTTTATATTTTTGCTTATAACAATATAATTGAAAATATACTTTCCATATAGGGCTGAGAGTTATTAAAGAGTAATGGTGAAATAAGAATGACTAGTTTTATTTTAGAACACCTCTGTTATAAATTCAAAGCCATTCACATATTTTTCAACTGCTCAAAACAGCAACAATTTTAAATGTATGCAAGATCTCGAAAAGAGTAGAACCTATAGTATCTATACAGGTAGGCAAGAAGATATGGTAAAATTATGATGTTTTGTTTGTGCTTTATAACACATTGATATGAAGCTCTCCTTTAGTATGTCAGGCTGTTGATAATCTGTATTGTTTGCAATAACATGAAACAGTCATATGGGCTAAAGAAAGTAGCCTCAATATTGAAAGCTCTGGCTGGCAGGCATCTGCAAGCAAACATAGCACTGTACTTGATCTTTACATTTTCTTTTATTTCTGCACTGTCCTTCAAGTGGACATGAAGGATTCAATGGAATTAAACATTAATGTGGGATTAGACATTCTGTATGGGAGAAGAAAATGTAACAACTTTGACCAGCCAGCACATCATTCCATTCCAAGTGGCAGATGTTTGAAGAATTGTTGAGATATGTATGTTTGTGCATGGGATAAGTGAAACTAGCAGAAGGGAAGACTATTAGAATTCTTCAATTTAATTTCACATTGCTCATTTTCATCTCAAACAGATGAACTTAAAATAAGAATATCTTTTTATAATATCAAGGTCTGATGGGCTGAAACACAAAGGATAACACCTAAAAAATAATATCAGTAAAGAAGGCCAGAAGACTTCCAAACAAAGAACAGTTTACAGCAAAGATAACTTGCCATTGACTCCATAGCCATTTTACATGAAATTTCCATCACTGTTAAGCAGAACATCATGTTTATGACAAGAATGTTTTATAGCATCACTTCTGCATGCTACTTGAGCATAAAGAAGTCAGGGTGGACTTAGGGAAGACAATTATTGATGAGTTGGGCTCAGAATTGTCATAGTCATCTGCATAGTCAATAAAGGTGTGTCAGGAAAGCCCAAGCAATGCGTTGTTTGCCATTTTGTATATTTATTTCTCATAGACACCAGCTTTTTGGCATTTACACAATGTGGTGTATATGCTATGTGGTCATATACTGTAAAGTCACCTTATCCATATATATATATATATATATATATATATATATATATATATATATATATATATATATATATATATATATATATATATATAAGGGAAGCTAAGTTCTTGAGCAAAACTAATTGTTTTAAAGATTTTGTTGAATTACATTCTCATATCTCAGTTGGCCACTTGTTGTCACAAAATTGCTGGAATTAAAGAAAGTTACAGAAGTTACAGAAATCCACAGGGAACATTCCTGCCACCATTCTGTTGGGTCTAAAAGTTCAATACAACTACAGACCTGTTTACTCAGGGGTCCCTAAATCTACAAAGACATTTCCCTTCTGTACAAAGCAGACCCCAAGATATATTGAACAAAATATTGAACAAAAACATCAAAATAACACTCACTTTGAAACTTTAGTATGCCAGGCTGAGTATCTGGTGTGTTGCCTTTTTTATGCTACAAAAGAGGGTTGCTATATTTAAGATATATCAGGGCCAGCTCTGATGTTGAAGATGAGTAATAGTAGCCTATTGGGATAGTTTGTCTCTCTGCTTACACACTGATTGTTCCAGCCAATCTTCAATACATCCTGAAATAAAGATGTGCATTGTAACTTCTCCCTTAAAATGTCAGGCTTTCTGGAGTAAAATTGTTGTAGTTTTTAGGTTGTGAAGTCTGTTTATAGTTTTATCTTTTTGCCCTCAAAGTGAATGAATAAATGACAGTATTTTATTAGGCACAAATACTATATGCAAATACTAAATTTTTCTTAGCAGTAATGTATTTTATTCTATTATTTTCATCATGCTGTATTTTGCAAATGTATGCTAGACATTCATGATAATCAAATATGTGGTAGAGCAAGCTAAAGATAGTTATTGTAAGTGAAAATTACTGTCTGCTATTTGGCTGGATACTATTATGCACACTACAATTAATATTTTATTTTTTATTACTTGAACTATTTTTGATCATTTACAATGATAGCGGGTTAAATGGTAGGTTAAATATAAGAATAAAGACAAGGGATTGTAAAGTGCTATAAATATATTCTATGGGATAAAGACATTTAGCTGAAGCACACCAAAAATCTTTCACATTACAATGGTGCCTTTACACATCCTCTTTTCTTATTATTCACACCCAAAAATAATGATGATGAATTTTTATTAAAAAATAAAATGTCAGGAACTGTAGATTACCACTTTGTTTAACGTAGCGTGGCTTAAAGTTTAATTAGCATTTTATTACATTTGGTGAAACTTTTAATTATTTCATTTCACTGACATTACTGGTTCAATTTTAGTTGGTTAATGTGCATGTTACCTTAGCTTTGTCACTGAGATTTGCATAAAGCAGTTTAAATGATGTATATTTTGTGCCACAACTTGTCAGTCAGTCAGTCATTCTCCAACCCGCCATATCCTAACACAGGGTCACGGGGATCTGCTGAAGCCAATCCCAGCCAACACAGGGCGCAAGGCAGGAACAAATTCCTGGGCAGGGTGCCAGCCCTCCGCAGGCCACAATTTGCCCAGGCAGAAAGATGAACAGGTTTTTTTGTCTACTGCAAACAACCTGTAGCAAATGAATACAAATTTAAAAAGGTTAAAGTGAAAATCCAAAACAAGGAAGAGCAGTCACACAAAGGGTTTCCAACTGAAAACAATGTCAGCATATTGTAATGTTGCTCCCTCTTTCACTCTCTCAAAATAGTCAAGATCCTCACTTCCACAGCTCTTCTAAAAACAGTCAGGGTCATATGTTGTCTTTCTATTCAGAACTGTTAAGCAGTAAGCCAAAGAATGTTTGAAGATTTGAAAAAAATAATCTTGAACACCTCCCACACTCACTCCACTTCATCACTGCCAACTGCCTATTACTGATTCCTCCTTTGAATGCTAACATTGTGTGAAAAACCTCCTTGAACTTGATGGCTTCTCTCACCATTGTCGGCTGTCAGGGTGCCTACTACCTTTTCACCACAGGTTACCTCCAGTGGAAATATTGAGCAATCCATGTGCCCACTCACTTCTAAGATGGATGCTGGGCTTTCCTTGAGTTGCAAGTTTAGCTCAGCCCAAACTAAAGAATATGTAATGGAACTGTTTAAGGACACCCTTTTTCCCTGTTTTAGTCTCTCAGGTATAGCTAGTTGATATATATCAGCCTGCCGAGCCAACTGACCGATAAGTAGTCATCTGATAGTTCAACACTTTACTTTTTATATGAATATATATCTCAGATCAGATAAAACAATCACAATTGTCATAAATGACCTTCTATCCAAGGTGCTATGGTATTGGGTACATATCTACATTTCTGAACCTTCCTAGTCCATTACAAACACCAGGGCCTGACTGGACACTATCTGGCAAAGGCATGTAGATAACTCTGGAATAAACATCAGTCTATTGCAGGGCACTCACAAGGTCAATTTAGAGTTATCAATGAATTAAATCTCCAAGTATTTAAAACAATGGAAGAAACTGGAGAACACAGAGGATACCAACACAAGCAGTCTGTAACTATAGTAGGTTAGCATTTGAAATCCAAGAGTCGTGAAGTAACAGTGCTTAACTGCTATGCTGCAAATGTTTAAGCATGGTGTTTGTTAAAATGCATGGTCAATGACTGCCAAGTAAATCCAGCAATAACATATCACCAGTTGGTTTTAAAGAAGCTGAACCTGCATTCTAAACTTGCCACTCTGGTTATTTTTATCATTCTTATCATTGAAGTAGCTTAGTTGAAGTACAGAGTTATTATGCACAGTGTTCCCTTTCTTCAAGTGTATAATGTGCTCCTGGAAAAGTTTTAAAGTGTACACTAGTAATTCAAAAACATAATCTCCATTAATTTTAATGAAAAACAAAAATATGTTTTAGTTCCTAAGTATCAGAACCCATTATTCCCTAGAATAACATCAAATTCCATTAAAATGAGCAGTTGTTAATGCTAGTTGTTAAAGCACACAATAATGAGCATTTTTTACCTTTACCATTTTTTACATTAATGACTCTGTTTACCTGAAGCCATTAAACTGCTGTATTACACAATGTGCATTTATATTTGCAAACAAAGTAAACATATGATAATTGTTTACATGCACATTTGTACTTTAAAAACTAAAAACAACAAAGCAGCACAGGTACAGTAAAGACAATTAAAAACATCTTCAATACTACACTCACCAAACAAACTGAAAACAAACAGAAGAGATGGGGATAGTGGTAGTATCATTGCTGTGGGCTGGTTGGTAAGAGGATGATGGAGAAGGAAACGTTAGCAAGGAAGATATAGCAAGTTTTTCAAAATCTATTCTTAGATTGTCCACATTTTCTGCCTCTTTCTCTTCCATTGCAACGAGTGAGGCTAGAAGTGAAAGGTGAAAGCCTAGATATGGCAGAAGTGGCAACAAAAGAATAATAACTTGGTGCTGTTAGAGACAGTTGTACGTTGCTGTACACCAGCTGGCCTTATTCTTTCATTAGAAATAACAGCAGCCACACTAGAAAGTAGTCTCAACACCCTTTCAGGCTCTGCAGCAAACACTTAAGAGACATATGTGCATATGTGTGTGGTCTCTTAACATAAATAAACACCGTAAGTACATAAGTACCAGTGAGGTGCAAATACAAATATAAACAATACATTTTGTCAAAACTGATACATTATAGATTAGCTAGGAAGAGAAATTGCAACTAGCAAATTTTGTGTTCTCTAAACTTGAACTGTTATTTTTTAATCCAACCAATGGGTGGCACAGTTACCCCAATTTCCAAATACAGGCACTGCATGAGGCCCATTATGGAGTTTGTATGCAAAAACTAAAATCCTTACATTTTAATATAATTCTGTGCACTCAAAACATGTCAAAATTAGTGTCTTAGAAAAAAGTAAACTATGATGTATTGCCCTTGAATGTTAACTGAATAATATTAATAACCCACTCACAGCGCATTTACATATACAAGAACTAAATGTTAATAGAAGTTAAAGTGTTGTTTATAAACTTAAAGTATACTAAACATATTGATTATTAAAGGCGACAGAAGGCTTACTTTGTTAGCAACACAAAACATACAATTAGTATGTTTAGAATCAAACACTGAATAGAAAGCACAAACAAGCATGGAGCCTGTGAGCACGCTTTATACACAGAACAAAATACATTGTGCATGTGCAATAGACCCACAGTGGGTGACTTGCCAAGCTTGAAGGTGAACCTGGGAATTTTGTATAGGTGGTCTACTCAGCTTTTTGTACCTTTCTTTCATATAATCTTGTAATTTGAAAAGGAATATTAAATTAAACCAATCATAAATGAGAGAGCTTGTAACCTGAAACTTCATATCTTGGGGAATACCTATACTAATCTTTTTAAGAACACATAGTTTTCTTAAAAGTTCAAATACTGTACCTTAAGAAGTTGGTAGGTGCAATACATGTAGCCATAGGCAATCCTGTTCTTCCCTCCAACTTTCAGGTACGCCTAAACGGAGTTGACCCAATCATCCATTGGCTCAAATTCTACAATTCTAGTAGTTTTCAACCTCCCTAACCAGTCCTAGCCCCTTCCCTACTTGTGAAGATCTCACAATCTAGTTATATTGTGTGATAAATACAAATTAATAATTACTTTGTGATTTCTTTTTTACATTTTTTTGCTGGGTTATGCAGTCTTTATTTGTATTTCTATATTTAAGCATAGATTTGGCTCATATTTTTAGCCGGAAATTTCCATGAAGTTCAGAGTTCATTTTAAAATCCTTGTTCTCACTCTTAGAGCCCTACATGGTCAAACTCCTACCAATATTACTGAGCTTCTGTGCTTTATATCACATCCTGGTCTTTATGTCTTCTGATCAGGATTTGTTAGCTGTCCCACCAATCAGACTTAAGACTAATGGAGATTGTGAGTTTGAGGTTGTGGCCCCTAAATTGTGGAGCTCTCTTCCTGTAGATAGGAGATCAGTAGACACTGTGGACATTTTTGAAATGAAAAGCTTGCTTTTATGTAATTTTACTGTGTTTTATTATGTATGTCTATACATTTTTCCCCAGTTTTAATTTGTTCAAGCTCACTTTTGAAACATTACTGTGTTTGTCTAGGCATTTTTTCCTGGTCTTAATTTGATCCAGCTTGCTTTTGTGTGTTATCAGGTTTTGTTGTTTATGTCTATGCAGATTCTTTGTTTAACATTTCTTAACTTGCTTTTGTGTGTTACTAAGGTTTTATTGTTTATGTCTATGCGTTTTATTCCAGGCTTTAACTTATGAACTCGCTTTGAGCTAATGTTGGTAATGACTGTTTGTAAAGCACTTTGTAACATTTGTTCTTGAAAAGTGTTATATAAATAAAATGTATTTACTTGATTACTTAGATGCTGTATAAGCCAGAATGCCCATGAGATATTTTAAAACACCAAGAAATTCCCAAAATATTTGGACAACAAAAAGAAGGGGTCATCTGGGAAACTACCTTTAATTGGTCTAAATTTTGTAAATAATATTTCAATCGATAGAGTGACCACCTGACCCTCTGTTGCAAGTAATATTTAGCTAATTAAAAAAGTTGTGGGTCTATATTGTAAATGAAATCCAAGATGGACATCTTCTATTTACACTAGTGGTAAAGCATTGTCATGTGCTCTTGATCAGTGAAACATGGAAGACTGAAGAAATCTAGTAAAATAACTTCCTTTATCAGCCTGCTAGAAAGCCATTTGAACTAATCAGCACACAGAAAATTGTATATTGGAATAGAATAGAATAGAAAGCCAAGAGCTTAAATGATAATAGACCATTTGCTCTCATGCTGGTAGTAATAAAGTACTTTGAGAGATTGGTTTTACAGCATACTAAGTTGGCTTACAGAGACAAGGTCCAGAGACTGACAGAATGGTGTTCAGTGAATAACTCAATACTTTTTCTTCTTCTTTCGGCTGCTCCCATTAGGGTTTGCCACAGTGGATCATCCAAAATTGTTGTCCGCATATTGATTTTGCAAAATTTTACACCAGATGCCCTTCCTGACATAACCTTCCCCATTTATCCGGGCGTGGGACCGGCACAAAGAAACACACTGGTTTGTGCATTCCCTGTGGCTGGGTTAATGAATAACTTAATACTGAACACCATAAAAACCAATGAACTCATTCTGAACTTCAGAAATCACAGTACAGAACAGGTTCCTCTCTACATTAATGGAGACCATGTGGAAAGGATGCATACCTTCAAATTCCTGGGAATCTACATCTCAGAGAACATTTCTTGGTCTGAAAACACAGCAATGGTAAAAAAAGTGCAACAGAGACTGCACTTTCTGAGAATGTTCAGGAAAAGCATCTTAGAGAAAAACTATTGGTGGTTTTTATTGTTCAATCATAAAGAGCATCCTGGCATGCTGTGTCACAGTGTGGTACACCAGTTGCACAGCAAAAAGACAAGAAGGCTCTCCAGAAGGTCATAAACAAAGAATCACAGGCTACTGTCTGCTTTCCCTGGAAAACATTGCCCTCTCTCACTACCTCACCAGAGCCACACATATGATTAAGGATCCTTCACACCCTGGTCACATCCTGTTTGAACTGTTTCCCTCTGGTCGGCATTATAGATCTTTGAAAGGACAGACCAATAGATTCAGAAATAGTTTTTTTTTCCAATGTTCATAAATACATTGAACAAAAATAAGCAAATTAAAGCAGAAAAAAAAAAATTTTGGCTGGGAAATAAACTCATAGATACTGCTGCTGCTCTTTTGTAGCTGCTCCCCAGTGAAATGGTATTATTTATTGTATTACTACTGATTTCATTTTATCCCATTTCATTTTAAGTATATTGTCAAGCTTGGGTCACAAAGTTCCACCAGAGAGTTCAGCAGGTTTTCTAAGGAGTAGAAACTTTATTGCTGTTCTGCCAGATATAAACACAAGTCTCTAACAGAGGCGATCCGAACACACAAGGAACAGCTGTCAAACTTGACATATCGGCACCGACTCCTGTTCAAAAGAACATAAAGTCTTCTTCATCAAGAGGATCCAGTGGGCTGGTAGCTGATCCCGCAAAGAGGAGCTATAAGAGTGAGTTTGTTTCCCATTGAAAAATTGTTTAAGAGGGTGTTTCTGAAGGGCCGCTGTGTCCCCCTGCAGCAGCGGTCACAATATATATTACATATAATATACTGTTTTTCTATAAACTGGACTAAATGTGCAATATCCTTTAGTGCAATAATATTTTTAAAAATTGTATTATTTTCTTCTTGTATGTATTATGTGTAACTGTTCCAAAAAGGTTAATTAAAATCCTTGGGTAAATATCTGGTTCATAAAATAGTACTTCTTATGTGTAAATTTCTATCAGAGAACAAAAAAATTTTTTTAAATTGTATATGATCTCATCTTCTAATTTAAATGTGTTGGTCCAAATGAAATCAGAATCTATCTATCTATCTATCTATCTATCTATCTATCTATCTATCTATCTATCTATCTATCTAATCTAAAGATGTGCTGCCTTACTGTACTTTAACAATTCTTTCAAAAATTTAAATCAGATAATGGTTACTTTTTTCTAATACCTAAATTCTTTGCCCTTCACTGACTCGTTTTAGGGATTTGTGCATTTGTCTTTGTGCTATCAGCAGGCTGCAAGATAAAAGGAAACAATTTTAAGGAGCATCTGCACCCTGCAAATTACACAAGCTTCATTTGCCAAGATCTCGTCATAATAAATCTGATTATCACTTGAGAAACTTCACTCACACTCTTTGCTTACAGCTGGCTGACTCACATGGCAACATCACATGTCTTCTGCCAGCCAAGCCCAACTGGGCTTTGTATGTGGCCCAGCCAGTTAGTACTCACTAGTGAACACCACTGCCAGAGCTGGATCCATATACAACTGCTTAGTGTTATTGAAAACCATCATAGAGGACAAAACTTCAATCGCTGTTTCTCTGGTCCTCTTGTCAAGGTTTGTCTTACATGGAGCACAAATGCTCTCAACCATTTAAGTCTAGAGTTCCTGGGACAATGCCAAGGTCACAGTTTTAAGAAGTGCGTATTATTTGCTTTCAGTCTAGAAATTGATTTTGAATATGTTAATTATTTATGCTTTCATCAGCTGCAGGGACTCTGGTGAAAGTCATTTGTAGCACTCTCCTCTTCTCTGACATTAGTATTCACATTATGTCATTTAATGATTTCACCATCTGTCTCAGTATAGATGCTAATTCAGTCCTCACCCTAGATCTTAATATGTCACCTGGTTTCTTGGCCTTTTATTTCCCTCTGTCTAAACTAGCTTTATTTAAATCATGTTTAGACTTCATAATTTAATTAAACAATGACACACAGTTAAATCCCATTGCTATAAAGTTTTATTTTTCCCCTCTTACAGAATATATCAACGTCCATAAACACACAAAGATTATAAATTTAATTTCTTGGCCTTTCACTGCCAATTACTGGTTGCCAGCATCTTAGTTTTAAAGTTCTCCATTCACAAACAGAAATGTTTAGTTCCAAATGCATAAAATAGCTGAGCACATTCCACTTCAACAAATCACTAATAGTTAATAAGAGTTTTGTAAATTTTTGCCCCATATGTAATCATATTAATGTACAGTACTAAATTTGTTCAGGAAGAGACAATATAATTTCTTTTTCTTCCCATCACTCAACTGCAAATTGAAAATTTGAAAATTTACCCAGCTTATATCTGGAAAAATAACATCTTCTTGTGTAAGACAAAGGTGGCCAACACTGCCTTCACTAATTCACAAACATCTAGCATCATATTGCACAACAGAAATAAAACTACAGTAGGTTATCTTCTTGGGCTGCCAGGCGTTTTTACATGTTAGTGATTTGATTTTAATAAGAACAACTTTTGATGTTAGTTGTTTTGAAAGGGACTGTATAACACACACAGTTAGAAACCATCACTATATATCAAGCTAGTCAAAATGTATAAATACTGCCTTTTCTTTCTCCTTTTTGAGTACTAGACTGATCTTGAATAAATTAATCATTGTATGATTACATAATTAAATAATAACCATAGGTAATGTGATATGGTGTGCAGGGTGTGCAGTAAAAACGTAAAAAGTTACCACTGACTTACATAGAGTTTACGATGAAGTCACTATGATAGTAAAACTGCAAAGTTAAAATATATGTGTGTTCTTTAACTTTAAATGTTGAGCTGCCTAGATTATTGAACTTTTAGTTGTTGAATTAAATGAAATGAGAATACCAAAAAAATGACTAAACATGAAAATATAGGAAAGAAATGTCAGTACCAACTGTTTTACTACTACTCCATCAAGTTACAGCTTGTGATACCATAAGAAAATAAAAGACACAAATGAAATTTTAGGTGTATGATCCTCTATAATTATTGGCTTTTTAAAAAAGTAATTCATCTTAAAGCCAATGTGACAACATAACCTGGAAGAATATCCAGCTGTTAAAATTGCATTCATTTAGGCATTGAGAATGAATGTAATCTGCACACGTCCATGAAGTCAGTAGGATGGAGTAAAAGCAATGGAACTGTCTGGAGGGATATATTCAGTTTTGGGAGATAAGTACATATGGGGAACTTTGCAAAGAAAATGCATGCTTTGTTTTTCCTATCCCAGCATACTAATTTTCCTTTCATATTATACAGTTATGATATTAGAGTGAATAAATGTGCTTCTGCATTGAATACAATTCAATGCAACCCAATGGTAGAGTAGAGATTAATTATAGAAAATCATCTATAATTTAGCATTTAGCAGAATTCTCTTTTATGGTAGCCACAGTCACGCACGTGAGAATAGGAGGATGTTGTATGGACCAAGCGAAGGTAATTCCACGTCAGGCCAAAGGGTGGTGAGGTGCTCTAAACCTTCTCCTGTTGTCTCTATAGACCAACCGCGGGAAAACCTGTCTGATTCCACATTGAAGACGTCACTTCTGGTTCCGGTGTCCAGGATGACGTCACATCCAGCGCCTACGATAACATCATTTCCGGCTCCAGCACCTAGACTAATGTCAGAAGAAAGTCACTGCAGTTCCCCTACGTCACTTCTGGTTTAATCACTTAAAGCCGCCATGTTTTCAAACCTTCAGCAGTTCATGTCTGGACTCCAACCAAGACACTTGTCTAAAAAATCTATCCATTGCAGCCAGGGATAATATATGAGTGGCTGCCTCAAACATTTTTAAGTGTGTCAAGTCTGATCTTTTCACATCACATATATAATGTTTATTTTTTGGCTGAAGGATGTTTTTTACAGTATGACAACAAGAACAGCTAACCGTAAAAGCAAATCCATCCAAGCTATGCCTCTGGACCTTTTAATTTGTACAAAAGCATTTCAGTAATACTCTGATTTATTTATGTTATATGCATCAGTGGCTTTCAAATGCAGTAAGAGAATATAGATGGGAATACAAAAACTGACCTTTTGATGTGTGTATTATTGTGGTTACATGCATTAAGTTAGTGACAGAGCAATTGGGTATTAAATCAAAATTAACTCTAGTTTGCCATATATTTCCAGTAAAAAGGAGAGAAGCAAAATGTGATTAACCCTTATAATATCCTTGTGTCAAATTTTACCCAGTTTTGTATTTAAAATCAGCAAAAGCTTCCCAAATTTCATCTGCTCAGGATAAAACTTTGTGACTTTCCTACATTTCCTCCACTTGGAAAATAGTAAAAAAAAAAGAAAGAAAAAAGAATTAAGCATCCAATAATCAGTACAACAAAAAAGAAATTAACTTTTTATTTTGGTCAATTTTGACCTACCATTGATCTGCATTTAGGGTAGGTTTATTGTTCACAACCTATAAAAACATCCTAAACATCATCTTTTCAGCTCAGAAATGTGATTTTCTTTTTATGAAGAGCCCTAACTTTTACAAACAGTAAAAACATTTAAAAATGTCACATTTTTATATAGCTGCTACACATATGAACACTGCCATGCAGCAATAATCACAACTAAAGACTTCCTATAATATGAGTCTTTCACATTACTGTTCAGGAATTTTAGCCCATTCTTCTTTGAAGAACTGTTTTGATTTAGATATGTTGGTAGGTTTCTATGAGCGAACTGTTAGTTTTGAGGTCCTTTAACTATTTGATACAAGTCAACACTTAGACTAGGCCAGTTTTAATTTTAATTTTGATTCCAGTAAGCAGTTTTTCTTAATCTATCATTCAGGTCCTGGATACTTTATGTTTGTGATGACTTGCTGCAAGACTGTGTAGTAAACTTAGCTTAGTCTGTCAAAGTGCAAATTCTGTAACAAGTGATATAACACCTTCTATTTTGTTTGCTTTTCATTGCAATTGTATGTGATCTGAGAGGTAGCCTATGTAAATTACACTGTTGAGTTTTCATGGAGAGCTTTCGTTTTTATGACACAAAAAGTATAATACATATTCCCAAAGCTAAATGCAGTGTTAATGGCCATGAACAATTGGTTGGTGTTTCATCGAATGTTTGTCATGACAGCATGTAAAAGAGGTTCAGTAAAGATTATGTATTAAATTTAACATGTCTCAGTAAAGAAGAATTATATCTCAAAACTATTCTAAATTTCAATGTACTGGTAGAGTGAAGGAGGTGTTTTTGAGACCACTGAGAAAATTAAGAATGTCAGAAAATATCAAAAGCTTGAGGCAGGCTGTGCCTTCAGCACGATGTCTGCTATTATGCTGGTAGTACTTCAAAGTGGACAATTTGCTGAATTATTCAAGATTGATCCCATCACCCTTTAAATTATTTTTGGGAAAATTTAGCTGCCTGACTAAACTTTTTAACTTTTTGTTTTACTCAGTTTATTGGACTGTTAAGTGAAAACCAAGATATGTTAAATTGTTTGCAAACTCATTAAGAAAAAGACATGTTGTTAATGGTGGAATGCATATGAAAAATGCTATTTAAAATTGTTATTTAGGACTTCAATTACTTTTTGGGTTTCCTCCGGGTGCTCCGGTTTCCTCCCACAGTCAAAAGACAAGCAGGTTAGGTGGATTGGCGATTCTAAATTGGCCCTAGTGTGTGCTTGGTATGTGGGTGTGTTTGTGTGTGTCCTGCAGTGGGTTGGCATCCTGCCCGGGATTGGTTCCTGCCTTGTGCCCTGTGTTGGCTGGAATTGGCTCCAGCAGACCCCCGTGACCCTGTGTTCGGATTCAGCGGGTTGGAAAATGGATGGATGGATGGATTACTTTTTGACTACTTTACTGCTTATCTGGCACAGTGATTCTTGAGTCTATTCAAAAATCATCATGTTCTCATGCCACAAGCATTGTAAAGAACAACTTATTTCTCTGATATTTATGAAAGCGCACACTAAGCACAGTTAGTGATTTAACTTGGCAATTGTTTTTCTTTTTGAATGATAAGCATTGCTTTATTAGCCAGGGTCCTCCCTGTGTGGAGTTTGCATGTTCTTCCCGTATCCACGTGGGTTTCTTCTGGATGCTCTGGTTTCCTGCTACATTTCAAAGACATGCAGAACAGCAGAATTTGTGTTGCTAAATTGACCTGTGTTTGTGTATTCATTCTGGGATAGATTGGTGCCATGTCCAGGGATCATTCCTGCCTTGTGCCCAATTCTTGCCATGGTAAGTTCCAGACTAAACATAAGAACCATGGAAGAAAAAGTTAGCCAAATTGTCTTTGCCAGAATAAATATAAATCAAAAGAAGACAAGACTATGTCTTTAAGTTCCTATCTGCCAAGTTTAGATTAAGAATGATCTTTTAACTTCTTTCTGTAATTGATGCTGGGATAGTGACAATTGAAACTGTGTCCCTAGTAATTTCATGTGCATAATACCAATAAGAGACAAAAATATTGACTTCCTATTCCGGTCAAAAATAGTACCCCAAATAATTATAACATTGTGAAATTCAATTCTGATGACATAACAAACATGAGAAATGCTTTCCTCCAAAACCCCAAAATCAAAGTTTAAATGGTCAAAATATCTCAAAGACAAGTAAATAAAAATTACATTCAATTACAGACCTAGGACAACCAGACATTATCCTTAATAAAATTCTGGTAAATTGCAGAATTCCTGGTATCTTCATTCAGTATTCCAGGTCCTGAGGCAGCAAAGGATCCCCACACCATCATGCCACCATGTTTATTGAAGGTGTGATGTTCTTATAGTCGAATGCTGTACAGTATTAGCTTTATAACAGACATGGCAGGCACTATGGTTCAGCCAGGGATGTTGCCCCTAGTCAAGTTTGTTGCTTGTTTTATTGTTTGTCAAATATTATTTGCCTTTTTCTGTTTCTGGTTTATTTTAAATTTAATTAATGTGTGTAATTGCGTGTGTAATGTTTGTAAATTATTAAATATTTGCTTATTATGTAAAAATTTGTTATTTAACTTTGTATGTCACTGTTAAAGGACCACCCTGAACTTATATTCTTTCTGTGGGTCAAGGTTTTTCAGAGTACCATTCCGAAAGTTATAGAATGAGGATCATATTTGAGAGCATTGTTTGAATTTTGATAGTTTTGCTCTGTTTTCATGGATTTGAGAATTGGATTACTGACTGACTTTGTCTGACTTGGGGTGCATTTTAAGGAAACCCTTTTTGCCTCATTTTTGTTCATTTTCATGCCCTATCTGTTTTGTGCCTCTCATTCTCAATCCTTATAAGGTAACTGTGTTTTGGTGATGCCCTTGGATTAGAGGTTAACAGTCACCTCTTCTTTTAAGGGCACTTTTAAATTTCACTGAGTTTTAAAAGCCTTAGCCCAATTTTAGGTTTAGTACTAGGTTGCCTGGGGATGAGACCAATCCAGTAAGCCAAGACCAGACAAATGGTAGGTCCGAACTTGTTGTGTGGATTTCTTGAGGACAACACACTTCTGTTACAGGTTTTTTTTTTTATCTGTATTTATCTGTATCTGACCAAAACACATGCAAGTATCCCTAATTTAAAGTCTGCAATGTGCATTTTAACATTGTCTGAATTGTTTGATTTGTAATATTAAACTGTGGAGCAGTGGAGTAAATCAAGGAAAAATGCTTCTTTGTCCCAAACATTACAGAGGATACTGTAAATGTTTAAAAATGCACTTGTTACTCTTGGATAGCAAAGGTTTTCTTGCTACTATACCATAAGTTCCAGTCTCTTATCATGGAGTCATGAACATTGAGTTTAGCTGAGGTTAAAGACCTTGGCAGTACTTTGGATGTTCTTCCAGGATGTTCTATGACTTTCTGAATGAATTGCAGCTGTGTCCTTGGGGTAATTTTGGTAGGCTAACTTTTTCTGAGAAGATAGTTATCCAAATGTTCTGTATTTGGAGATAATGGTTCTTACTTTTATTGGGGTCCCTGAGCTTTATAAATGGCTTTATAAGCCATTTCTGATAGGTAAGTTTCAATAATTGTATTCCTCATCTCTCCTGACTTTTCATTTGATCAAGGCATAGAGTTCTTCTAGAAATCTTGTGGCAATTACTTCACTCTCATGGTAAGGTTTAATAAATGAAGTTTACATTCAACAGGGCTGCATGCAATCAGCTGGCTATGTTCAGTCAGCTAAGTCTAATTATGAATTAACTTTGGTCAGCTGTTTGAGTGATTAATGAAGGGGCAATTACCTCTTCTCAAGGGTGATGCAAGTGTTATGTAATTTAATTAATTAAATATATTAATTAGCAATTTAAAAATTGTATTATATGTATATTCTGGTTACATTTTGTGTAAGGATATGAAGCAATTCATTCTTATAACTATAGAAAACACATAAAAACAGAGGATATCAAGAAGAGAGAAAATACTTTCTCACTGCATTGTAGCATTGGTTAAGACAGTAAATCAATATGTACTATAGGCTTAGGGTGAAAAATCTGATGTCCAGGGAGCCAAAAATGTGGCATCATATTCAGGTAAAAAAAAAGAATTTGAAGACATTTTTTTGGGTGAAATGCCTATAAAACAACAGTGCTCAATTAAAGACAAGGTATTCATTCTACTTTTAACTTTCTTTGTAATCATAATCAATCATTTATCCACAAGGTCTGAAAGGAAGACCTTTGTTTTCTTTTTGCCTCAAGAGATGTGATGAGCGGTTCTGCATTAACCCTAATCATCTTAAGTTGGCTCTCATGAGTGCCACAGGCAATCTATGGACTAAATCATAAACGGATTAGTTCTCCTTTAATTAAATTGCTATACCCATAAGGACACTTGCTGGGAAGAGAAAAGTAGACACAGTACAAGGTTTAATAATAATAATAATCAATGACTATGTGATCCAGATCTATCAACATTTGAAGTAATAGCTTAAATTGAACAACAAATAGTAGGTTAAAAGTGACTCACAGTGTAACATCTTAAATAAATCAAATGAAGAAGCTATTTATGTGCTAGCTACAACAATCTGTAAATGTGTATGTCATTTACAGGTGTTACCTGAAAATAAGAAATTCATACCAGTTGTATTTTAGGTGCAATATATTGAATAAGTTGGCTTAGTAATCTGCTTCCACAAATTGAAGATAAATATGAAGATATATTGATTATGATAATAAGTACAACATTGATTATTGATTATTTATAAATTTCAGTATTTAATGTGATTTATTAGATCCTAGGAATACCTTTAGAAGTTTAAAGTCATAAAAATGTGTTTATTACTATTTGATGTTTTTTATTATTTTAAGTTTAACATGTTTTTTTAATTTATTCTCTAATAGCAATAATAGTTGTATTTTCTTATATAATTTTCTTAGGTAAACTGACTGGCAGATTTTTTGCTACTCATACTGTATATTTATGTTAAGACGTATTAGTTCTACTACCAGCTATGAATAAGGAATTCCTTTTTATTCTACTTAGTTATAAGAATCATAGAGCACTACAGTTAACTAATGCTGTTTGTTATATGCTTTCAGTTTTTCTCAGTTGCCTAAATACTAAATATGGAACAGTTAACTAGTAACTGTTTGCTTGAATTCAGTCCTTAAAATTATGACACCATTCCCAAAATTGCAAATTTCCTGTTAGTGTTATATCACAGATTGGTTGCACAATTTGAGGAGATCTTCAAACACAAATCCCATTAGTGATGCACAGTCCTTACCATTCAAGCAATCAGAAAATACTGCTACTTTCTAATAAAGACAAGGTGTCACAACTTGAGCTCAATTAGCACACACCTTTCCACCTAAGGCACTGAGTGTCAAAATACCTTACACTCAACGATAAACTACTGACTGCATAAAATATAGCAATGTGAGCTTACTGTGGTTGTTTTGATGAACCTAAACATAATAAATAGACAGGGAACTGGAAGAGGAAGAAGAAGAGGGAGAGTATGTGAACATACCAGAAGAACTGGTATTATATGTGTGCTACTGTGGTCCACTATGTGCTTGTCCCTGGATTGACAATGAGAGAAGCTGGATGAGTGCATCTGAATCTTAGTCACTACACAGTTGCTTCCATAAACTGTACCTTCAGAACTGAGAACAGGTAAAGCCGTTCTGTGCTTGCAGCTGCAGATATCTAGATTACAGTAAAAATGTCCATATTGCCAGTACTGGACAGATCCTACACAAAAATTACACTGTATATTGATTGCAGCTTTCAAAGATACATTTTTTTTTGTTTTCCACAAGTGGTGGCTGACAAGTCTTGTCAGATGCACAAGAAAAGTGCACAATTCACAATAGTGAATTTTGTTGTGGCCAACAATGTTACTCGCTTATAGGTAATTCAGTGCATTGTCAGAGAAGATCAGCAAACATTCCAGGGTATAAATCAAATCAGCATTTCTACAATTGACTGCATCCTGTGTCATAACAAATTGAACATGAAGCAGGTATACAAAGTCCCTTTTGAAAAGAATTCAGACCGAGTCAAGTGTGTCTGTGTATCGAAGAGTGGTAGATCCCACTACAATAAATAACTGTGCTGTTCCTGTTTTAAATAGAATAAAGTTGGTTTTGCTAAAGTACTGAGACTCAGCCTTGTGTTTTTGGGAGCAAGACAGTGACTCATGTGTCACATGGTACCAGAAAGAAGCATATGATATTCTGTTAACAGTGGAGGAAAATGAGGCTCCGGTCTTTGTGCTTCCCAGGGATGTGCTGGTGAAGATGGCTCCCTCAGATGACCCAGAGAGTTTCCTGTTCTGCTTTGAGTGCACTGCAACATTGATGCGCTGGGAGAGAGGAGCCTAGGCAGCTATCATGGTCCTATTTTTAACCGAGGAGTTCCCTACAGGTTGTTCGAAACTTCCCTCCCAAAAGACTTGATGATTATGACTTCCTGAAGCAACAGATCCTCCTCCATATGGTGGCGAGCCCTGTGGTCAAGGGGCGCCAGCTTCATTTGTGGCATATTGATCTGAACCACCCTATATGAGGAAAGATTCAGGACTTAGTACTCCTGATTTACAGCTGGGTCCGAGGAGATACTTTTGAGCGCAATCTGGAGAAGCTTGCTATTGTTATAATAATGTCGGGATAGACAAGAGCCTTTTTGATGAAATGCTACAGAATGACGTCCACTCCCTGTTAGATCTGACCCGTAGACTGGAGGGCTACCCAGGCTTGACCCCGACTTAGATCCAGCCAGCACAGACTTATAGGGTCACTGGCACCACAGGTGGAAGACACCATAGTGTGGACTGCACGCAGCTGCTTTTGCTGTGATCAACCTAGGACATCTAGCTCGGGAGTGCCAACTCCCATCTGTGCAAACTTTGACCATTGGTCTAGCCCATGTATATGGCTTGCAAGTGTCCCCCAAGATGTTTTAAGGTCTCTGTTACGTTGGCCAGGTGGGAAGTTAAGCGAATAATCTGACCCAAAGGAAGGATATAAAGTAGAAAAAGTAATGGCCCAAGTAGTGAACCCTGAGGGATAGCACGTGACACATACAGTATGAGGTGAAGGATTTATATCGGCTGAGTGTGACAAACTTTTGCCTATTAGAAAGATATGATGTGAGCCATTGAAGGGCTATGCCAGAAATTCCTATAGCAGAGAGAAGTGACAGGAGGATTTCATTATTAACAGTGTCAAATGCTGCACTTAAGTCAAGAAGGAGGAGAATATTAAGTGAACCGCAATCTGCAAACAGGAGATGATCATTAACTACATGGAGAAGAGCTGTCTCAGTGCTGTGCTGTGTGCAAAAGTCAGACTGAAAAAGCTCATAGAGTGTATTGTCTAGAAGAAAAGCATGGAGTTGTGCAGCAACCACACGTTCCATCACCTTAGCCAAAAAGTCAGACTAGAGATAGGCCTGTAACTGGAGAGAGAAGAAGGATTCAGGTCAGGTTTTTTAAGGATTGGGGTAACTGCAGCAGTTTTGAAGGCAGTAGGGACAGAACCTGAAATGAAACATGCATTTATCATTAATGCAGCATAAATACTAATTATGGATGAGTATGTCTTAAGCAGAGAAGTGGGGGCAAGATCAACCAGACAGGTGGAGGAATTAGACTTATTAATAAGTTCAGAGATGGCAAGAGAGTCAACAAGTGAGAAACAAGTGAGTCTTGATGATGGAGATGGCAGATCAGAATGAGTGAGTGATTGAGGTGTGGAGGGAAAACTGTGATAGATTTGATCAATTTTGGTATCAAAGAAATGTAAGAAAGCCTGACAATGTTCAGTTGTATTTGGGCATGCTAGAGGAAGGGGTTAAAGGAGTTTATTAACAGCCCTAAAAAGAGTTCTTGGCCTAGACTTAGCACCATTTATGAGAGAATAATAATAGTTGGAGCGAGCAGTGTTAAGGGCATTCCTATATTTAAGTATGTGCCTAGTGTAAAGCTGTGAGTGAACTATGAGGCCTGTTTTCTTATAAAGCCGGTCAAGAAGCTGGCTAGTGGTTTTCATAACCCTGAGCTCCCTGGTGTACCAGGGACAGGAGTTGGTGGCTGGAACCTGCATAGTCCTTAAGGGAGCAAAGTTATCTAGCAGTTAGGAAATACAGTTGTTTTCAGGAGAGGGAAGACTATGCAAGACAAAATGAGACAGAAAGGAAGCAGAAAACAAATCAGAATTAACAGACTTAATGTTGCGATAAGAGACAGACTTTATCTCAACAGATGTAGTGGTAATAATGGTAATGTTACATTCAATAAGCTTATGATCAGAAATACCAGAGACTGATCCTGAGACAGACATTATTCAAGCCATTTGAAGAAAACAAATCAAAAATGTGACAATGAGTATGAGTGGGGAAATCAACATGGTGTGTCAAGTCAAAACATTCCAAAGCAGAGATGAACTCAGCTGTAAGAGAGCAGTTGATATCAATATGAATATTAAAGTCACCAAGTACAATTATAGCAGGGCAAATAGATGAGATTACAGTGAGAAGTTTATTAAATTCAAACAGAAAATTCACCACAGATTTGGGAAGACAATAAACTAAAAACAGCAGCACAGTAGGGGAGGAAACCAGTTTCACAGCAATATATTCAAAAGATGTGACTTCAAAACAGGAGAGTTCCTTCATTATTAAGGTAGATTTATAAACCAGAATCCATGCAAGCCTGGTTAAGACACAGCCAGGCATATTTCCCTCCCTGTCTTCGGAGAGCAAACATCTTGTGTGACATGGATGAGGCTTTGTGGCCGGATCCAGCTGAGACAGATGAAGCTGATGGATGGTGTCTGTCAAATACAGTAAAGTGACAGGTTATTCATTTCCTTCATTTGCTTTTTGTCATTTGTTCATTTTTGTCTAACTTTGCTTTAATTTTGTAATTTTACAACATGTACAGCACTTTCTTTTCCCTTTTTGCAAATCAGTTCACGCTATTACAGTATCATTTTGAGTAGCATTGCATCTGAGAAAACAAACATCTGAAAACTTGATGTTGCATATGCTGTACCTGTATGCTTTCATTATTGCATGTTGGATGCTATCACTCGAAACCTTGATAAGTATGCAATAAATGTCTCCTGGCTGACCTAAGTGGTCATTGTGTATGTGTCATCATTTTTGCTTGCTTGTGTGTGTCATCTGAGTGAAATAAGTGGCAGTGTGAATAACTTTGAGTTGACTGTTTACTTTTTGTCTGGAAGTCTGGGATTTGAACAAATGAGTGAGATGTTAAGATACTGTGTTTATGTTTTTGAGGAAAGGACAGTACATTCTGTTAAATGTATTTTAGCAGTTGACAAAAACTCTAATAAAGTTATCCATCCATCCATCCATCCATCCATTATCCAACCCGTGTCGCACTTTAGGCGAATGGAAGGTGGCCCTCATGGTCATATGATCGACTGTAGTCCTTTAGGTGTTCCCAGCCTGCTCCGGGATAGGTCACATGACTTTCTTTGTCGAATAGGATCCCCCGTTTTCGACTCCTAGATGGGCTAGCCTCTTCGTCATCGCGGCCATCTTGCCTAGGTGGGAAGTACTTCTCTGACTCATCGTCAGAAATGAAAAGACAGGCCTCTGAAAAATAGGAATAATAACTTCTCGGCGCATCAGGCATTTGTCCGCCACATACCTCTATATTTACAGGACGTTTACCTCGTTCATTTAGGCAGTTCGGCGTGTCCGATGTCTGGCAACATTCCTGCTGCCATAACGCACGGGCCCTTTCAGCTTCAATCAATGCCCAGTCTTCCTCACTTCTCGTCAGGTAGGCCCACGTAGTCGCGGCATCATCTAGGGCCTGTTTCTTTGGGCGATCCTCATTCTTCCTTCCTGATTTTTTCCCCATGGCGTACCAAGGTATAGACATGCTCTCTATTGCAGCACACTCTGTAGAGGGTAGCATTTTCACCTCCGTACGTTTGAGCGGGACCTTCTTAGGGTCGTCTGCGTACATGATATTTGTTTTGAATTCAGGTCCTCTGCCAACAGACGGCCAGAGAATCCTGCTGACTACGCCAGTGTCGCAGTAGGGGGTGCTAGTGCTCCCTTGAACCCTCAGGTACCACGCCAAACACCAGGTAAAAGTGCTACAATTAATATTTTTATTATAAGAATTACGTGCACCAAGCACCCTCCACTCCACACTATTCATAAATCAACTACAATACAATAATAATAATAACAACAACCAATCCTCCACTCCCAGACGCGTTGCCCTCCTACCACCCAGCTCAGCTCATTGTCTGGGAGTTCCCATGGTCCTTTTATACTCCCTGACCTGGAGGTGTTCCTGCCCAACAGTCCACAAGTCCTTATTCCTTCCGGGTCAGAATAAATAGTCCTTTCCTTCAACCCGGGAGCATGTTGTTTCTTCCTGTCACGTGACCGTGATGCACTCCCTGGTCATAGGGCACATAAGAGCCTACGAGCCCCCCTACAGCGATGCCTGGTGGCCCCCAAGGTATCCAGCAGGGCTGTGTATAAACACTACATAGTCCATGATGCCCTGCTGGAACTCGGGGCATGATCATGCTGTCGGGAGAGCTCCTCCTGGCGGCCTGGGGGTGAGCGCCGGAGTAAAATGCCAGCAATCCACCACACCCACTATATCCTAACTACAGGGTCATGGAGGTCAGCTGGAGCCAATCCCAGCCAACACAGGGCACAAGGCTGGAAACAAACCCCGGGCAGGGTGCCAGCCCACCACAGATAAAGATATCAAATCTAATCAAATACCACAAAACTGAACTGTATTAAGTGGACTCAATAATGGACAGGCAAATGGAATTTTCTGTTATGAGCTCTTTACAACTTTCCCACCATTATGACGCATAATGAAATGGGGAGCATTTGTATTCTGTATTTGTATCTCTTCTTATCTATTTTGTATCTCTTCATTAATAAAAAATTGGAGATGCTGCATGTTTCTTTTGCATTAGTGAAGATCACAGTACAGTGCATGTTCAACAATCCATAAAGCAGCAATAATATAGTTTTAAATTACACATTCAGAGATGAGTTAGGAACGTGATGATGCTTTACCAATAAAACAGAATTAATCAATAAAATTAAAATGATGAATGGAACTTGGCACAAGTGGAATAGAGCTTTCAAAACAATTCAAGTGAACAATGTACTCCCAGAAAACACAGTAAAATCAAGAGTATTGCAATAGACAATAAAAAGCACTGTTTAAAAAGTTGTAAATAAAATAATAATAATTAAATTGCAATGACTCTTCAATTTTGACATCAGAATTGGAAAAAAATAGGAACAGGCCTAGGAAGGGAGTTTTAAAAAAAACTGGATGAGTGTGTTCCTAGAAATTTGTAGTTAAGTTTTGAAAAAGTAAAAAGACCAGCATTAGAGGAGCTGTGTATACAGAAGTTTAACACTACATTATCAGCACGGACATTCATGCTAGAATGGAACAAACTGCTTCATCAGTTAACATAGTTCTGAAGACAATTTGATATCAGAGGGCAAAGAGTGAAATAAGGAATTAAGTTTTGAAAGCATCTGGCATAAATCAAGATGGTAGCATCACCATTTTGAGCCTGTTGTCACCTGTTGACAATTTTTAGTAATTTCAATAATCAAACAAAAAACTGTTAAAGATTAAAAAGGAATACAGTGATCCCTCCCTATATCACACTTCGACTTTCACGGCTTGACTCCATCGCGGATTTTAAATTTAAGCATATCTAAATATATATCACAGATTTTTCGCTGGTTCGCGGATTTCTGCGGACAATGGGTCTTTTAATTTATGGTACATGCTTCCTCAGTTGGTTTGCCCAGTTGATTTCATACAAGGGATGCTATTGGCAGATGGCTGAGAAGCTACCCAATCAGAGCACGTATTACGTATTAAATAAAACTCAATGATATACAATATGCTTCTGGCGCGGTGCTTCACATACTTAAAAGCCCGTACAACACTTATTGATTTTTGATTGTTTGCTTTTTTTCTGTCTCTCTCACTCTCTCTGACATTCTCTGCTCCTGACGGAGGGGGTGTGAGCAGAAGGGTTGTTCGCACACTGGCCTAGAGGATACCTAAGTTCCTCTAAAAAATGCTGAAAGACTACCTGCACATTGCTCCCTTCCTTGCAGCTGCTCTTTCGGGCGGCGCTTCGCATACTTAAAACCCCAAACAGCCCTATTGATTTTTGATCGTTTGCTTTTCTCTCTCTCTGTCTCTGACATTCTCTGCTCCTGATGCATACTTCTTTGAAGAGGAAGATATGTTTACATTCTTTTAATTGTGAGATGGAATTGTCATCTCTGTCTTGTCTTTGAGCACAGTTTAAACTTTTGAAAAAGAGGCAAATGTTTGTTTGCAGTGTTTTAAAGTCCCTGTCTCTACAACCTCCTGTGTTTCTGTGCCGATCTGTGACAATCTAAAAATAACAATATAAACGTATGGTTTTTACTTCTCGGATTTTCACCTTTCGCGGGGGGTTCTGGAACGCAACCCCCGTAATTGAGGAGGGATCACTGTAGAGTAAAACCATTATTGGGGTTCCAACATGGAAGAAAGAACATGGAGAAGCAGTGCTGTCTCTAACACAAGTGTTAGTGGTCAAATGATGCTGGAATTCCTGTTAAGGACGTTTAGCATTTATTTAGCCTTGACTGGTCAGAGTGTGAACATAGGCAGATATTTGTTAGACTTCTCCTTCTGTTGGGTGGTCCTAATTGCTGTGGCAGAAAAAGAAATATGTCAACCCCTGGTGCAACCAGAAACTCTTTCCCCTTGACTTAACTCATAAGCACTCCCCTTAAGAGACTCACAAAGGTATCATATGTGCCAAGGGCTTATTGTAGATTTCATTCATTTTGTTTACTTTAGCAATACCACTTTTGCAAATGGAAGTGAACTGTTTAACAAAGCAAACTAAACTGAAGCTGTAGAAGTATTTTTTAAACTGGGAAATTCTTAAATGATTTTTCCCTCAATTATTTCTTTATTTCACAATGCAAATGAATAAAGTACCAGCCACACATAGCTCCCCTGCCTGCATCTTTCCCTGTAGCTTACAATTAATAAAACGGAAACCAAAAATTTCTTGTGAACTGCCCGTTGACCCCTTTGATCAGCAATACCTCAACCTTTTTTCTGGATGTTTTGTTATCTATTATCTAAAATATCAAAACAAAAGTCTTCGATATTTATTTGAAATTCTCACCAATACAGCAACACTCAAAATTTAGACAGTAAGAGATGAATATTATTGTTGGGAATGGAGAACTTATAGGAAGTTTTACACATGTTGTGCTTGGAAATTGAAAACTAGCACAAGAAAAAGGTGTAGCCGAGGAAATGTGACATAGATAGAAAATGAAAGTTAAGATCATAACCTAGAAAATTTAAAATACTGTTGTATTGTTAGTTGAAAATCATAGTCAAAAAAACAGAACCAAAGCTCTTTTACCAGGAAAGCTTTGTAAAGAATCACAACACAGAAAAAAAGATATATGAGAAAGAAACGACAGGGCTGAACTGTTAATTTGTTGCCTTGATGATGTTACATGTCACGTTCTTCTAGTTCTTTTCCTAGGTGGTAATGAAACAAATGCTAAAACATCGCATTGTAAATGGCGCAAAAATTTTTCGCAATCTTCAGTAATTTTAATATCCAAAAATGAATGCATATTTTTAATTATACATGAATCAAAACTCCAAATGGAACAAAATATCTCAGCAAAACATAAGGTGCACTTTACAAGAAATTTAAAACAGAAACATTTCATAACAATAGATAACAGAAAACAGAATGAAAACATGACAGCTCAGATGAAATACAGTAAGATTAATCTATCCCAGTGCCACAGATCCTGAGTCACTATGTGATAGCTGGGTTACCCACCTCTTCAGTACCCTGAAAACACTCTTTTGTCTCAATATCACAATACCCTGTCCTTTGTTCCTCCCAACTCCTCCATTTTCATAACAAATACAATTCTTTTCACTCCAACATAAAGCTGAAGCTAAAATACTCAAAAACAGAAGCCAGCTTCCTTGATATCACCAATCACCTGAAAGACAGCATCCTTGTGACCTCTGTTTTTCACAAACCAACAGACAGATGGGCATACCTGAGAAATGATAGCTTCCACACAAAAGATATAAGATGCTCCATCATTTTCAACCAAGAAATATGATACAATTGTATTTGCTTAGACCTGATAGACCAGGATAAACAATTTCAGGAGCTCAGGCAAGATTTCATTAGACAAGAATATACTCCCAAAACTCAAATAAGAGGAACTACTGCCATAATTAGAGACAACTTTCTAGTATATAAAAACAAAGATAACAAGAACTGCTTCCCCCTTGTTATCACCTATAACCCACATCTTGAAGTACTTCATAAAATTATAAAAGGACTTCTGCTGATACTAAATAAATGAATACATGCTGAGAGAAGTATTCCCAGAACATCCCCTCCTGGCACAGAGACAACCATGAAACCTGCAACGATGAATTGTCCAAAGCATCCTGAATAAACCCACAGAAAACAGTATGTCTCCCTGACTACAAAAGTGAGGTCAAACACCTGCTAACATTTATAATACAGATCAATGTACTTATACCATACTGCTAACAAGAACATTGCATAAAGGGATCATTTTCCTGTAGATCATCTAATATTGTCTACCTAATTCTGTGTATGAAATGTCACAACACCGCACTCTATGCGGGAGAACAACACTCCCAACACTCCACCAAAGAATGAATTTACACAGGTTCCACATTAAGCATGGCAATAAAGAGGTTCCTGCAGGAGCTTACTTCAGCAGCAATGGACACTATGAGAAGGATTTTAGTCAGTGCTTATGGGCAAGTTCAAGATACAGCAGGAGAGAAAGGAATGGGAAGTTAAACTGATGCTAAAATTGAACGCATTACAACATAATATAAATAGAGAGAAGAGTTTTATGGCCAGATGTGAGGACTATTTTCATATCTTTGACTGACCCATTTGATTTGATTACAGAAATAAGGAATTACATTGGATTACATTGTAAGGAAATCTCATCAAAAACTTCAAAAGAATTTAAGTTGACTAAACATTGATCTCCTCTATTAGGCTAGAGATGTTTGTTAATTTTTAACATTGAAGATGACCCACTTAAAGGTTTTTGAATGTTGTTCCTTTCTTAGTTTATATATATAAACATGGGGAACTCTAGTTTCTGCATTGCAGCTTGCCTGAAGAAGGGGCCTGAGCTGCCTCAAAAGCTTGCTTATTGTAATCTGTTATTATAATAAAATATGCCATTTTTCTTCACTTCTCATTGCTCCATAATGGCTAACACTGTACATCACCGTACTACTTCCTCCTTTCAGTAATATTTAGAGAGATCCATGGTTGCCTACACATTTCAAAAAAATTAAATAATGGATGTGCTCACGCTGGGGAGTGAAGCAGGTGCACCCAATTGTTTGAGAAGACGGCTTGTCTCCAGGTTGGTGTGAGGTAGTCAGCCAGCCATGTATTGCCTTGTCGGCATGTGCAGCTGGTCTGTTGTCTTGGCATCAATTAAGCTATTACACCTGAAACTCTCCCCAGAGTAAAAATAAGGGAGCATCAGCCACTCATGCACTGCATTCAGTGGCACCTTAGCTGTCCTCTACATCCTCTTGACCACCTGCCTCAGCTGGCCAATTTCTTGTAAAGGAGACTTTACGGGTTGGAGGACGATCTCCAAATCCTGTACAGCCAAAAGCAGGTTACCTGCTTCAGCTGGCGGTGGACTCAGGCTTCCCTTGTCCTTACCCACTGGCCAGGAGCCATCGAGCTTGTGCGCCTCCTACGCCAGCTCCATCTGGAGTCCATTGGAATGGAAGTTCGTTCACCCCGAATGCGACAAATCATCTCTGGGGATCTGACACACGCCGTCTTGTCCCTTACCTACTTCATGGTGGGTGGTCCTCCTCCTCCCTCTGATTAGTCCCGATGGGGATGGGAGAGTCCAGGCAATCCTCCTGCAACACTTGCTTTCTGGAGAACAGTGGGTTTGGGTCGTCCTCGATTGAGTCCTCCGAGCTGATCCCACCGTCGTTCCACGAATCGGTGTGTTTCAGCCATAGGAGTGGATCTACCCACTTGCCCTTTATAAGGTAGGTGTACGGGACTGGCAAACAACCTTCCCAAAGCAATCCTTTGCATGGAACGATGGTGACACCTACCTCCAGGATCCTATGTTCCGGAACACGCCTCCTCCGGTTGGCCCCTTCTCCAGGTACGCCAATCTGGGTGCTACTTGCACCAATTCACCCACCGCTTTCAAGATTCGCCTGGGCTTCTTTTTTACCATGAGCTGTGATTCTGTGGGCCTCCGTGGCTTCACCATTCGCTGTGTTGCTTCTGGGTACGTGCGTCTTTTCACTGTGCTGTGTGTGCGCCTCTCGCTGCTTTGTTGTGATAGCCACAAGAATTATTTAAATTGGGTTTCCTGCCAGCAGATGGCCAGGAAATCCCATCTGGGATGCCACTTGTGAAGCCTGGAGCCTCCACTCCTCCTCACAAGCTTAGCCCGCTTCCTCCTGACTCAGGCCATTAAGTGGTGGTGACTGGCTCATTTTATGGGGCACATGGAGTCCACCTGGTGCCCTATTTGGCAGCACGTCCGCCACACCGCCCCAGGTGTGGCAGAAATGCTGTCAAATAGGGCCCTGCAAGCATCCAGGTGCCCCCTGGCAGTGGTAATGGGCCCCAGCAGGAGTGAGTTTCCATTCTCATGACGCGTGGCCCCACTGGAAGCCAAGGGGGCTGCCCTATGTCAGTCCAGAAGAAAAACTGTCCTAAAAATCCTCTCTCCCCCGGTCCTTCTATGGTCAGGGCGTCTCAAATGGGTAAGGGCCCTGGCCACCCACCGCAATACCCATTTTCTTCTTACTTCTTTCAGGTTTAGCTTAACATTTCATGTTGTTTACAGGACATCTGCTGATCTCTTAGTCATCTCCTGGTACATTTTGTGTATGTTGTATTACATCAGCCTTCCTCCTAGTACATTTTTTTAACCATTTCAGTAGCTCCCTTCATTTTAAGTAAATGCATATATATTTCAATGTGCACTGCAAACCAAAATACTTAACTATTGTTAATTCGCGTAGCATGCTTAATAACTTGTTGCCTGATACTGGATGAAGGCTTTTTTTCCTTTTTCTATTCTGTTATGGTACATAATGTAAACCTCATCAGAAATGTCTCTGTCCTGTTTGTGAGATCCAAAACACATACGTTCCTTATTATTCACAGCCACATTATTTGCATTGCACTTCCAGTTGAGCGCTTATTATTTCTCCTTTTTAATTACACTGTTCTGTATTTCCCTGGTGCTGTCTTATAGTTGTAAATTTTTGTAGCATGTTCAGCCTGTACACTAAGAATAGTTTAGAATAAGAAAAATAATGAAACAACATGGATATGGTTTATGGTTCCAACCACTACTGATAATTTATTACCATTTACTGCAAAATTTTGATTTTCTTTAAAAATTTAATCTGCCCAGTGTGCAAAAAATATTTGTTTATATTATACCACATGGACCTTTATGTCATCTGTGTATTCAACTTCCCAACAAGTCTTTTAGTGAATACAATTCTTTTTATTGTCCACTTTTCCCCCCATAGGAGACACCCTTGCTTTTCCTTACTTTCTGTCAAAAAAAACCCTTCAGGATTTTAAACCCTTTACCTCTGTGAAGCAGAATCAAATAATCTTGTCTACAAATCATAAAAACCATGGTACATTTGATATTTCTCACATAAATGTTTGCATATTAATGTTATCTTTCAACAGTTTAATATATTTCATAAACCAGTGATAAATATCAAATCACTGATTCACTACTGTGCCAATAGTATTTGCATAACTCCTGAAGAGTACAAAGATTCTACAGGTAGTTTATCCTTTACAGAAGGACTTCCTGCCAAGAAGATTCAGGTTTAAAACAGGGCACTTTACATTCACTATAATGTGTTTTAAAAAATCAATGATAGACATGTGTCAATGCTACAACGCCTTCTTTCTCCCCTTACCTGTTCTAACCCAGCCTGCACTTCAGTGTAGGACTCATCAAGCTTTTTCTCTTAAGATGCTTCTCAGATAAATCTTTTATTTGACCTCTCACTCTGTTTATCTTCTCAGTCATTTTTACACTGCCAATCTTCAGTTATCTCATTCCTTCTGGACTGAATGCTCTGTAATAAGCTAACATTATCAGGCTCTCCACATCTAGATGCTCACCCACCCTTATAATACTCTTAAAATATGAACCCAAATAATCCAATTCTGTCTGCAGGCGGCTACATTATCTTGCCATTTTCAGTGATACAAGTCAACCATAATTTAATAAAGCTCTTGATCCAAAACAGTCAATCATTCTCAGACCTGCATATTTCAATTCAGGGTCAATGAGAGCAGCAGCCTGTCACAGTTACACTGGACATAAGGAAAGAAACAGCCTTAGAGGGAACACAGGTAAATAAAAAAAATAGTAAAATGTACTTTAATCATATAAATTTTAATGTAAATCAAATGACAAAACATATATTGTTGGCTTTTAGCATTTGGAAGCAGTATAGACTTTACTATTACATTACTAAAAGTTGTGTTGGGGTAAACTTGTAATATCTGTCTGCATCCATACTAAAAGGCTATAAAACCATAAAAATTGTATAAATGTCATTTCTATTGACAAAAACAAACGATGGCAGGATAAACATACAAGGAACATACGGTGCAATGTATTCAAAAGGAAGACAAAAATCCAACCACCCCTCTGGACTTAACAGGCATTATTCACACTCCTAACGAATGGAATTGATCTTCCAATAGCCCACTTTTCCAGTGCCACAAAATACACTGCCAACTTCAAACTGTTGACTCTCTCAGTCCATCCTACTTCCTGCTGCCTACTAGCCTGCTGTATTTTTCTCTTGCCAGTGAGTTGTGTCTTTAAAGTTTGCTAGTCACATCAGACTCAATCACATCCCTTCCAAGATCACTTCTGAGGTTAGATGCTATCATTATTTTGAAACAAAAATGTTTTACTTGAACTATCCTAAGTGTGTGCTAGTGTCCCTGCACCCGAAGCCTTCAGTTGCCATTAAAATAGCGTTAAAGAGGTAAAAAACTGTTCACACTTATCTCTCCCGCTGCACAAATTCACCCACCCAGGGGTATGGTTTGCTCTAATTTGTCTTATGAATACTGAACATGCCATGTTCATTTTGAGAATTTATTTTTAATCAATTGCTTCTCATTTTATCAACTCACTATGAACTGTGTTTCTTGACTCAAACAACAGCTGCATTAAGACCTAAATGAAACATAATGAAACCAGAAAAAATCTCATTATTCTACCATTCTATCCATTTCCTGAAGTAAAGTAATTCAATTTCTGACTCAAGGAAACATTTTGTCTGCTTTTGCAGCTTTGAGTACAAATCCTGAGCAAGGTTCTAGTTCACTGCAGGGCACATTTGTGCACACAGGACATATTTGGAGATGCTGGTCAACTTAATAATACCAAGTATTAAGAAAAACAATGAAAAAATTAACTTTTTGCCCAACTCACTCAAACCTAAGGACAACCAAAAAGTTGTGAAATTAGTTTCTTCATGACGTTTAAACTCCCCAAAATCTTCTCCTAGTCAAAGCTTTTCTGGAGAGTCATGAGCATCAGCTTCTGTGATAAGGTAAACAAACCACAAGGAGCAATGCCCTCTCATGAGCAGCAGGTAGTACAAGTTGAAGCAAATTTAAAGTTTATGGACAAGCAGACTGAAAAGGATGCATGACAAAAGTTTAAAAAATGCTTAATTTACCCAACAATCTCAATGCACAAAACACAAGGAACATAAGACACATAATAAAAACATACAGTATAATTAACATAAAATAACATGAGATGTTATACACACAATATTTATAATAAAGATAGTAAAAACAATTTTAAAAGTAATGTTAAAACAATAACAAAACTATTAATTGAAAAGAATCCTGTGGTGATTGTTGAAACCTCAGCTATAGCATAACACACTACAGTGATCCCTCGCTATATCGCGCTTCGACTTTCGCGGCTTCACTCCATCGTGGATTTTAAATGTAAGCATATCTAAATATATATCACGGATTTTTCGCTGGTTCGCGGATTTCTGCAGATAATGGGTCTTTCAATTTATGTTACATGCTTCCTCAGTTTGTTTGCCCAGTTGATTTCATACAAGGGACGCTATTGGAGGATGGCTGAGAAGCTACCCAATCAGAGCACGTATTACATATTAAATAAAACTCCTCAATGATATTTGATATGCTTCCCGCGTGCTGCTTCGCACACTTAAAAGCTCTAACAGCCCGTATTGATTTTTCATTGTTAGCTTTTCTCTGTCTCTCTCACTCTCTCTGAGAAATACAGGCAGATGCTTATCCATCATGCAATACCATCAGGGAGGCATATGATTGGCCCCATTATCTGCTCCTGACGGAGGGGCTGTGAGCAGAGGGGCTGTTTGCACAGTGGCTGTTTGCTTAGAAGATACGGACGTGCCTGTAAAAAAATGCTGAAAGGCTACCTTCACATTGATCCCTTCATTGCGCCGCTTTATCGTGGTGCTTGTTATTGTTTACTTTACTCTCTCTCTCTGACATTCTCTGCTCCTGGTGGCGCACCTCGAAGAGGAAGATCTGTTTGCATTCTTTTAATTGTGAGAAAGAACTGTCATCTCTGTCTTGTCATGGAGCACAGTTTAAACTTTTGACTAAACGGTGTTATTTCATGTCTAGAGGGCTCTAATAATGTTAAAAAACGTATTTAGAAGGTTGTAAACAGGTTTTCAATGCTCTAACTGCGAAAATAATTTATAAATAAAGAATCCTACTTCTTGGAAATTCATTTATCTGTCTGGAGCGAATGCTATAAACGAGGGTTTACTGTATAACTGTGCGGAGAATATTTATAAACAGTGTGGGAGAGTTTCTAAGAGCTTAAAATATATAAAAATAACCAGATTTTCACCTATCGCGGGGGGTTCTGGAACACAACCGCCGCGATCGAGGAGGGATTACTGTACATCCATAGTGCACCTTTCCAGTTATATGAACTTATGAATCCCAGGGTCATCTTCCACCATCCTGAGGTAATTGGGAAGCAGGAAGAGAGAAGGATAAAATACCTTAATGTCTCAGAAAGGGTGTAGGAATGGCTAAAAAAGGAAATAAATCACCATAACAAGGGTCAGCAATGTGTGATAAAGGGAAATTCAATTTAAATAGTGTGCAGCAGGGTTAGAGTGTACATGTGCTGAGCTTGTTTACTGTGGCCACTTACGATGACACGCAAGCCAAGGCAGTTCATCAAAAATTTTAAATGAATAGACATTTTAAATGGTTAGTAAACAGCAGTGAAAGGTGAGTTGAAAGTCCAGGAACACAGTGTTAATGTCCAGTGTTAAACAAAATGAAGCCATAGTTAGAAGACTTCATTTTAATTGCATTTCCTCCTGTTTGACATTAACTTTAATCTTCCAGCTTAGCTTACAACAACAACAACAACAACAACAACAACATGCAAAGAGTGATGTGCTTACATTCAGCAATGCTATATCTAGAAACCAAACACTACCTAGTGGATTATTATACAAATTCATAAAATCTTTAATATTAGTGTCTGAAAGAATTGCACCTACTTAATTTTTACAATGACACAAGAGCTTTTAAACATATTTGAAGAGGTGTTAATATTAGTTAGCAAGCGGTGCACAGAAGTTTAGTTAAGACTGAATCTCAAATTTGTCTATGTATTAGACCCTTACACATTCTATTTTTGTCTAGCCAAGTGCAGCATTTGCAGAGCATTAAGACTGAGTGTACAGCTTATGCATTAATGTCAGTTAGTATACTGAATGATTACTTACATATCAGTAGGGAATTGTGTGTAAACATTGTCATGGCTTGACACTTGTTTTTAAATTTTCTAGATGGTTTCTGTGACTCTACTAGTTATCCATACATTGTTTAGGGGGTTATTGAGACCAAGAAATACAGTGGTCAATTTATAATAAGTTTAATTGTATTTTCACTTATGTTTGCAATTTTTTTGCATTTTTCTGTGATGCCATCTATTTTTTATGGGTGCTGCCATTATGGGGCTCTTTTTTGACAGTTGTTATATCATTATTAGGTAAGATCAACCATAATGTATGACATCATCAGGCCAAAGATGGTCCAAGCCTGGATTCAGCTAAAAATTCTGCATTCTGGTTGTTTCTTCATTATAAGGCTCATTGATTTCACATTTTTTCTGTCCCTGACTATAATTTTCATGTCTAGGTTTAGCCATAAGGCACCCAGTTTCAAATTGTTTTCAAAAAGTGCTTTGTCTATTTTATTTAGAAATGCACCTAATCTTGATTTGGCTTGCACACACTCACACACAGCAGAGACATGTAACACACTGGTTAAATAAACAAATGAAAAAGAATGTATTAACTAAGGGATTAATGAAAAAAAACAATTATCCCTGCAACATGCACACATAAACCCACCAGAAAAATTCCAATGGTGACGATTAATTACCTAAGCACAGATACAAAATAATCCTAACAAGCATGCTATGCACAAAATGATAAATGGAAAACATTCCAAAACACAAACTAGTTTCAAAGATGCAGATGATGGTGATGAGTGAACAACCTCCTCAATATAGTATAAAGATTGCCCTACTGTGAAGTGTTTTACTACTGAAGACTTGCGGAAGTCTGGTGCCTGCTCTGAAGACGAAGCTCAACTCAAGCATGCATAGGACAAAAACAAGAATTCAAAGAAAATTTTAACTCTCAGAGTATTGGTAATTGCAATCCAAATGATTTGCTGCAACAGTGAAAGTGGAAAAGCACAAAAGATAATCACGATTATTTTCCAGCTTTTTACAGCCCCTTTTTAAATTCAAGGCCTCATCTTTTTTCTCCCAGCAGCAGTGCTCCTGGGAGTGCTGGGAATTGCAGTCCATTTTCGGTATCGCTTCAACATTCCCCACTCCCCAGGCTGTTGTGTACAGTCAAAGTAAAGCTTGAGGTTGGCAATTTTGACAGTATCTACTTTCTTGGTTCTTGGTAATCACCATTCTACAGAATAGGTCACTTGACCTTTTTCATGCAAATTTTTGTCTTGGTCGAACCATTTAAGAGCCAGTTTAGCTGTAAATGTATTGGAGTCTTTGGAAAAGGGATGCATCCTGAGCCAGATTTTCTTACCAACCAAGAACCCAGAAGGCTTGTGTCTCAGGTTATACAACTAAGATTGTCTCCACTGGGCTGCAATCATTGTCTCCATTATTAGGTGCAATGTTATGGATGATTTCAAGAAGCTGGTGTTTCAGGTTTGGGAGGATTGCCACCAATTACCCTTTCAAGTGGGCCAATAATCTGTCTGTCTTAATCCAACAATGCAGCAAAACTTCTATTTTTCTGTCTTTTCAATCCAGTCCTTCACTATGACTTGTATTACTTCCTGGTCCTATTTTACTAGATTCTTGCTCCCCTGGTTATGACTTAAGCTTTCTTTTCTGACTTCACATAATAATGCACCATTGTCACATAGCAAAAGTTATAACATTCAGGTTTCATTGCACATAATAAAGTGTTCAGTTTTACTCAGTGCCCTTCATAGTCAAATCTGAACAAAATAGAACACCTTTGGGATGTGGCAGACTAGGAGATAAGTAGTATGAACATGCAGCTGGTAAATCTGCAGAAAACGCCCAATGCAGTCATGAATGTCAACATGGATCAGAATCTCAGGGAAATGTTTCCAGCATCTTGTAGAATCATGCCATGAAGAACTGGGGCAGATTTGATGCCAAAAGGAGGCCCTTCTCCAGTATTATTGTAGTATCCTCTTTATTAAAACCCCTGTGTGCATCCAAGTGTCCATGTGTGTGTTTTCTGGTGAAGTGCCCATGCGCTCGGCACGTGGACGCACACACACTGGAAGCTGGGCGCGTAGTGAATGGCCTAGCCGGCACCACACACGATGAGCAAATAAAGCACACACACTGGAAGCTGGGCACACATTGAACGGCCGCGCATGATAAGATATAAAGGACAACATTGCTGGGAGAGTGCTGATTGGGTAGTCGCGGCAGCGCACATAAAATCCGTTGTTGGGGAGACGCCACACAAAATAATCAGTTGAACGCCCCCACAAATTAAAATACTTGCTGGGGAACTGCACAGTACTTGCTGGGGAGATGCCACAGGCACGATTATAAGCAGCACGCCACACATTACATCAGTTGCTGGGGACACTCTGCTTATCGCCCACTGTTGTGACAGAAAACTAAAGTCTTATTACGGACATCAAAGCCAGTATTACTGTCAGAGAAAATTACAGGCATTTTATGGAAATACAAACCAGTATTATTGCGAGAGAAAATTAAAGACATATTAAAGGATGCATATTACAGCCACATACAAGCCAGTATTACTGTAGGAGAAAATATTACGGACGTATCTACTAACAAAATGCCACCCAAAAAAAGGACATGTCAAGTAGGACAAAAGACACAGAGAATCAAATCGTATATAAGCAACATCTCCTGGAAGAACGGTCAGCTCAACAAGTAAACATCAACAAAAGAAACACTGAAAGACAAAGAAAAATACGAGCAAATAGATTGATTGAAGAAAAAGAAAATGACTGTCAGAAAAACGCTAAAAGAGAAAGACTCAGAAGAGCAAACCTTAGAAAAGGTTGGCATTTTCTTGGCAGAACCAGTATTCAGCCATGGTCAGTTTTATGTTGCATTATCAAGAGTTAAAAGTTTTCCAGATGTTGTTGTCAAGGTTGTAGAGATTCCTGAACAAGGCAAACTGTTGCCAAACTCAGACAGAATTTTTACAAGAAATGTTGTCTATAATGAAATTGTACAGAAAAATTTCATGAGGTAAAAAAATTGAAAATTTTACCTAAATATCTTCTTCAGATATTGTGTCTTACAGAATGTTACAAAGTTTTCCACTATTTTACAATATTAATTATACTTACTGTATTGTCATGTACGTTTCTATTTTATTTTTATTATTATTTTACTTTAGGCTTCTTGAAAAATATTTTTGACAAAAAAAAAAATTAAGACAAGAAACAGAATGAGGTCAAGGTCCTTGCCATTTAATATAAACTGTTCCTACTAATGTTTATGCACTACTGTTCTAGCGCCCGTTATTGTAATGGGCTTAATGTCTAGTTTCTAATAATTTGTTAAGTAAGTGCCCAGTGAGTGACTGCTATGGAATTCTCAGCAAAGACTCAGTACTTCTGAATACATTTTGAAAATCAGACAGTTTTTCCACTTAGTTGAAGATTCAGTGAAATGTCACTGTTCTCTTCCAGTCTTCATTGATATTCCTCTCAGAGTTTTGTAACTGAAAAGGAGCATTCTTTCCCCTTAGAACCTTCTAGGATGGGTTGGCTGACATTCTCTTCCAGTGCTTCTGCGGCATGTCCTGGATGATGCACTGCCAGTACACAATACTTTTTGAAAATAATCTTGGATAAAAAGTTTGAAATCATGTATTTTAAATCTCCATTGTCACCTTCAGTTTAATCTCTGATTCAAAATATTGTTACACTGTAATGGCGGAGAAACCAAATGAAAATAGTATAATTCTGACTAATGTTTATGCATTTCTCTTGTCCAATTATGAATTTACAGCATTTTGTTCTCTGGTTACTAATATTTAGTAAATGCAATTAAACTCATAATTGCTGGACATTATGTCTGTATAACAAATCTATTTTGCATCTTCTACCTTTAAGTGCAACTTTGCTATTTGAAACTGCTTGGACAATTCTGAATGTGCACACATACATCAATTTTGTATTTTGTGTTAAATATTCTCTTAATACAACTTGGCACTTTTCATAGTCAACTATAGGTCTGGTTACTTATTAATAGGATACAGTGTATCTAATCATAGGGGTCCTAATGTTCTGTTTATAAAGTCAACAGACTCTGTGGCAACTAACCTGATTTAATATTTTGTCAGCATTGTTTTGGGGTTTGTTACAGGGTAGAAAACAACCTTAAACAGATCAACACTGTCATATAACATATTCTCTGTATTCTGTATGGACTGTAACATATAAAATTCTATGATAGCATGTTTCCGAGATGCTAACCCACCATTCATACCTATTATATCCATCTTTCTAATCCACTTATACACAGCAGGATGGCTGGCACCTGGAACCCATGATAGTAATCATTGGACACAATGTGGGAACAACTCCTGAATAAGATGCCAGTTTGCTGCAAGATGAATATACACTAGGGTGAATTTAGAAACACTAGTTCTCCTAACCTGCATATCTCGGGACTATGGGAGGAAACTAGACCAACCAGAGGAAACCCATGCAAACTTCACGTGAGGATTGAACCATGGTCACCTTGTTGTGACACAGCAGCACTACCACTGCACTACTATCTTACTCTTTGACATTCAAATGTTTCTAATTCAGCCAAATTAAGATCTGGGAACAATTTGTTTATTGGCTGACAAAACTGAGGAAATACTTTCATGTGACATTTACATATAGTGGAAACAATTTCATAAGTGTTCAGTAAAAGGTTGTGGTCGATTTTATTAAATGCTGCACTTGTTATGTTCTTCTGTTATAGTTTTTCCTATTCCTTTTAAATGTCTCTTTATTGAGTCAAAACAAATGAAGATTTAAAATCCTCATACTTTAGTACTACATAAATTATGACCTATCATCAAGGGTGCAGTCAAAAATCCAGAATGCTGTTAAGACATAAATGCATAATAAATAAAGTGATGTTCTAGGAAAATCAGATGCAGAGACAACCCATAGAGTGCAGTATAAATGAAAGAACTGGAAGAAGGTATCAGGAGTATTGTCTGATCAAAGAATACATTTGAAAGTTAAAAGTAAGGTTTTAAAGAAAGTGGTAATACCAACAATGATGTATGGAGCAGAGACATGGGCAGTAAATATAGCACGGGAGAAGAAGTAAGATGTAGCAAAAATTAAAATGTTGAGATGGATGTATGGAGTTACAAAAAAGGACAGAATAAGAAATGAGACTACAGTAAAAGTGAGAGGAATATGTAAGAAAATAGCTTGAAGTAATATGGATATGGATGATGAAAGACAATAAATATGTAGGTAAAACAGTTATGGGAATGACAGAACAGAGGAAGAGAAAGTGAGGGAGGCCAAAATGGTTATGATGGATAAAGTAAAAGAAGATCTGAAGGAGGAGGGTTTGACTGTGGAGGAGGTGCAGGACCGAGCTATATAGAGATGGTTGATCAAGCCTATCAACACCCACTTGAAGTGGGAATAGATAAAAAGGAAAAATTAGAAGTTACTATTGCCTGAAAAAAGGCTAGAGTTTTTATATTAAGCCTGAAGTTGTGAGGCTGCAGTTTTTCTGACTTTTCAGATAAAAGTAGTGGTGTTGTAGGCATGAAGATGGGGCCACACGGAGAGAAAAAGATGAGTTAGAATTAGGATTAGGTGAGAAGCCACTCACAAAAGGAAAAACGTGCGGGTGGGGTGTATGTTTTGTGTAAAGTCAACTCATGAGTGTATATCACATGTTGACTAAGTGCAGGTTCAGGGCACTGTGTGTGCTGTGGACTTGAACCCGGACACAGACAGATGGACATCTTAAGTTCACCACACACACGTTTATTGTACAATATTTACAGTGCACTCCCCAGTGCCTCTTGCACCGTTCCCCCAATGTCCAGGCCTCACAGTCCTTTGTGCCTTTCCTTCTCCTGGCCGCCTCCAGTCCTCTCTCTAGCTCCGTCTCTCTTCCACCCGACTTCCGCTCTCGACTGAAGGGAGGCGGCCCCTTAAATAGGAACCCGGATGGGCTCCAGCTGCTTCCCGGCACTCCTCCGCAGACACGCCCCAGTGTGGCGGAAGTGCCGGCTGCGCACCCGGAAGCCCTCCAGGTGTCCCCTGTTTTCTTCCCCCAAGCATTTCCTGGTGTGGTGGAAGTGCTGGGCTCCAGGGTTGTTCAGGCATTGGGGCGCCGCCTGGCGGTGGCTACAGGTCCCTACAGGGCTGGGATTCCAAGCCCTTTATCCTTGGCCCCCATCATAACTAGGGCGGTCGCCCCGACGCGGTCTGGAGGAGGTACAAGCCCTCCTCTGGTCCTCCTGGGCGTCCCGGTCGGGCTCCAGCCCCGCCGCCATCGAAGACATGTCGGTCCGAGCGGCACAGTGCATTTGAGAGAGATAGAGATTATCAAGCACTTATTGAGCTGTGCTTATGGGATCTGCTCCTCTGATCAAATTTACCAGCCTGAGTATGGTGCCTGGGTGAGTCTTGGCAAGGATCTTGGCTTGGACCCGCATATGAAGTTGGGAAAAGTGAATGCAGAAAATGAGCTTGGTGAGGCAGAGCAGGTTGCATGAATCTACAGGCAGTGAATATGGCAGGAAAAAAATTATTGGAGCTGAATGGAAGGTGTCAGAAAGTTCAGAGTGGTGACAGCAGCAGTGGAGGGAGGAGAAGGCCTCTAGTAAGCCAGTCATGAGGGAGTGAGGAAAAGCACTGTGTTTCACAATTTATTAGACTACCGGCACCAATGGTAATAAAAGCTCAGTCAAATAATGCCACAACAAAATCACACAAAGATCTATAAACATATTACTTTGTCATACATTACAACCAAGGAAAGGTAGTATTCAAAAATATCTCAACATTAAATATCCAACATCAAAATCAGAAATGTAAATAAACAGTCATAAATGTTCAGTTTTATTTGTTACAAGTGTCAAATCACATTATACATAGAAAATCCACATGATTAATGATAATGATGGCAACAACTTGAAAGAAGCGAGATGTATAAGTTCATGTATCCTTTAAATTGCATCACAAATAATCAACCAAGTGCTCTAGCATTCAGGGCCCAAGACAAAACTGAAAAGTTCAGGTTGCAAATGTGCCCACATGAAAAATATCCATCCATTTTCTAACCCGCTGAATCTGAATACAGGGTCACGGGGGTCTGCTGGAGCCAATCCCAGCCAACACAGGGCACAAGGCAGGAACCAATCCTGGGCAGGGTGCCAACCCACCGCAGGACACACACAAACACACACTAGGGCCAATTTAGAATCGCCAAACCACCTAACCTGCATGTCTTTGGAATGTGGGAAGAAACCCACGCAGACACGGGGAGAACATGCAAACTCCACGCAGGGAGGACCCGGAAAGCGAACCCGGGTCTCCTAACTGCGAGGCATCAGCGCTACCACTGCGCCACCGTGCCGCCCCATGAAAAATATATCCTGAGAAAATTGCAGGCTTAGAGAGCATGCCCATACAACCTGGAAACAGTGTATAGCCACCAAATACAAGGAGAATTTACATACTTAAAAAACAATTTAAAAAAAAAAATACAAAAATTGCTAATAACATATCATGGAAAGTTAGAAAAATTTGATTGTGGTGACAAAGTTTAGTTTGCTATAAACATTTTAACAATGTGTTAAATTATTGAGAGTAGTTTAATATTGGGTGGCATGGTGGCGCAGTGGTAGCGCTGCTGCTTTGCATTTAGGAGACCTGGGTTCACTTCCTGGGTCCTCCTTGCGTGGAGTTTGCATGTTCTCCCTGTGTTTGCGTGGGTTTCCTCCCACAGTCTAAAGACATGCAGGTTAGGTGGATTGGTGATTCTAAATTGGCTTGGTGTGTTCTGTGGTGGGTTGGCACCCTGCCCAGGATTGGTTCCTGCCTTGTGCCCTGTGTTGGCTGGGATTGGCTCCAGCAGACCCCTGTGTTTGGATTCAGCGGGATGGATGAATGGATAGTTTAATATTTACAGTATTTATTTTACACCTCAAACCTATCTCTTGGGGGATGGCGGGGGACAGTTCCATATCTGCTTCTAATGCAGAGATGCTGCTCAAGAAAAGGTACTTTTAAAAAGAGTCTGGAATAGTCAGGAATGGTTCTGTCTAAATCTAAAGGTCTGAAACTGGATACTTTAAAGTTATTTTACATATTGTAAAGTTTCCGCTTTTCAGTGTTCTTGAGCAAGTCACCTCAAGCATGGCTATTTAAAATGGGAAATACTAAAACTGCTACATGACAGTTAATAGTTTAGTATGTCTATGCTTAGTGTGGACAGTGGACATTAGTGGACCTGACATGAAATGGGAAACACTACACACTAGACAAAGCTATTAAAAAATATACCTATTTTGATTTTAAGCAGCAGTTTATTTACATTATTGTTAATAAGAAATAGTTAATAGTTAAGTGCCTTGATTCTGAGAGAAATAAATAAACCCTTGCTCTTATGAACTAATTGCAAAAATGTATTTGATTGACTTTTGAGATAATATGTAAGCTTACCTTTACCAGGACTTGTGAGAGTTGCATTGTGGGCTAAGACTCGGCTAAAGAAGTAATAGGCATTTTAGCAATTCCAAAGTAATTTTTTTCACTTGTTAAATTAATTGTAACAACACTATATTTAAAAGTCAAGTATTTTTCATCAAAATACTAAAGCATTGTTTTTTTCTACAGAGTTTCAGTCTTTACTTAAAATTGACTTACAGATAGAGACAACTTACTCTTATTGGAGGTCTGATAATTGCATCATTTTAAAAAAACCTATTAAAAAACTGTAACTATAGGTCAAGGAAGGTGACTTGGAGCAATTTTAATTATGTACTTCAAATCTCGAGTGTGTAATTTGAGGTACTAATTTTAGTTTAAATATATTAGACTCCAATGAAATTAATTTGAAAAATTTCTTAAAAAGTACACATCCACTTATGAGCCCAACATGCTCTGCTAATACTAAAGTAAATTCAATTACTAAGCAAAGTTACATCAATAACAAAACATAATGCTCTGCACAAAAAACATTCTGAGAAATATAAAGACAATTGTTTTACTTTACAAGTAACCAGAGAAAAGACGTTTCAGAGGCACTGTTTAAGGTATTCACTGCAAAAATGGAAACCTGCTGACTTCCATTGTTAGAGTCATGGAAAATACCACCAAAAAAGAAATGAATGTAGATGCCCAACTATATTCCTCTTGATTACCTCTCTTCTTTATCCTGCTCTTTTTGCATATTTACTGCAACATCCATATCTACCACTCACACTCTTTATGCTAGAACAATTCGTTACTGTGGCCCCCGTTCTATCATACCCAAATATATTGTGACCGCTGCTGCTGGGGGACGTGGTAGCCCTTCAGAAACTCCCTCAAACAGTTTTTCAATGGGAAACAAACTCACTCTTACAGCTCCTCTTTGCGGGATTAGCAGCTGGCTTGCTGGTTTGCCGCGCGACAAGCTTCTTGAGAGGGGCTTTGAACATTTAAAAAACAGAGCCACAGCCATCCTGAGCTCTCACTCTCCTGTTTCTGTTCCCCCAGACTCCCTCTGCTCTGGCCGCTGCTATCGGGCCGCTGGACCCCCTTGATGAAGAAGATTTTGTGTTCTTTTGAGCAGGAGTCGGGACCAATGTGCCAAGTTTGACAGCTGTTCCATATAAGGCCATATTGCCTCTAAAAGAGACTTGTGTTTGTATCTGCCAGAACAGCAATAAAGTTTCTACTTCTTAGAAAAAATATGCAGCTTTGTGACCCAGACTTGACAATATATATATAATTTACTCTTACACTTGGAACCAAAACGTCCATTATTATATAGGTTAGTTATATAATAAGCAAAACAACAAAATATACCTAAATACCCTTCACATTTCCATCGGGCTAGCCAATACACCAGTCTGACCATTGGAAAAGTTATAATTTACACTTTCCCACTCTTGTGCCATAATGCTCCCCTCTTAACCTTGATCAACTAAGCACATTTATCTTCTATATACTTGTTATCTTCCATTTGCCTTTTAAACATCTGCCATATAATCACCTTTTGATTCAAAGTAAATCTGATCAAGAGAAAGAAAGTGGCTTTGTAACCAGTTCAAGCCCATTTCTTGGTGCAACCCCAGGAACTACTATTAAGGTCAGAGAAATGCTCTGTAGAAGCTCTGGAGCTGTATGTCTACAAGTCCCTGCAGCAGCACAAGGTACTAATGTCCTGTTCAGATAAAGCTAATGCTTAAGGATGGACCCATCAATGGCATCCCAGATATGTTTAATTTAATTGGTATCTCTAAACAAGCTCAGTGTGTGTCCTAGAGTGTTCCTTAACTTACACTGAACCCCTGTCTGGGACTTCTTCTTACCTTGATCCCAGAGTTAAAAAGATGAGCTCCAACCTCATATGACCTCTTAATTATATTACACAGATTAATTCAGTGGATAAAAGAATGTTCTGCTGAAACATTTTCACACTTAATGTTATCTGATGCACTAAACCTGATCATAGTCTGCTGAGTCATGCTAATTTTTTATGTTTAAGCCATAAAATAAAATCAGTGTGAATCTGCTGCCTAGGCTAAAGCAAATAATGGTAAATCTGAAAGTAAACCAGAACTAGACCAGATCATATTTTTTTAAAGACTACCAACACAAATCATGTAGTGTAGAAAATGAAATGAATGATTAAAATTACAGGAATAGTTAAACATTTAGAAAAACTTGACTAACTGGGATATAGAATATGATAAGAACCTTCAATTGAACCAGGCTGCTTTGTAAATAAATATAAACTGTATGTACTATTAGCATGGAGTATTGGAATAAAGCAAAAGCAATAAATAGCAGATTTAAAATGGGTAAAATGTCAGAATGCATTCACATTAACTTTGGCATACATCATGGGTGTACAGACATTGGACAATTTTAAACACACTCTTGAGTTATGGTTCCTGCACATCCCTGATACTAAATGATCTGTTAGTCAGAGAGATATTAAAGTGTAAAGATTTCGCATGCTGTTTATCCTGGAGAACCTGTAAGTAACACCATAACCAGGATATTACCAGATTTGACTATATAGGCTGAATGGTCATTTTTCTCTTTAACCTTTTAGGCCTTTTCTGGCAAGTTTCACTTTTTATCTTATTTATACAATTTATTACAGAGTTTAAAATCTGATTAATAAATTAGTTTATATTTGAGGTCTACTTTCAAATTCTACAGTACCTGTCAGCTAAGATATTCTACTTAGTAACGACTACTTCAAAAATAAGTACCTTTCCCAGTCACATAGAACATATTCAAAGTTGTTGGAGAGGCAGCTTTTTCAAGTAATTGTCATTTTCACCATTATAAATAATAGCTGCTGCCTCAAGACCAATTTATTTTGATATCTAGGTTAATCACATGAGCTAGTTACCAAGGAAAAATATCTTTTATAAAATGACCTATTTAGAGGCATTGAAAAGGAATAATCCTTAATTAGTCCTAACTGCTCTATTTAAATTTAGCTTTACTCCTGGAAATAAAAAGAAGGCTCAAATAGGCCTGCTGCAGATATGTATTTAAAGGTGTAAAAGTCATTTAAATAATTTTAGATTTTGTAACAGGTGGATGCCTTTGTGGCATCCACTCACATTCAGAATAACGTTAATGATGTTTAATTGTGCATTTATTTAAACATAAATGTAAAAATTATGATTACACAAATAGTAAAACACAAGGTAATAAAGCAAACAAAGACATATATAAAACATTGCATTCTTTCTGGGCCTGCTTACACAGATCTTGAATATTCATTTACCTACTGGGGATATTAGCACACTTGCCACCTTAAAAGTTGTAAAACCAAAAATTCAGAGTTTAGAAAGAATTTGGATTATCTTGTTTAATTGTCAACAAACTTGAATTTAGTCTTAAGAGGTGTTTTGTTGTATAGGGTCCTACAATGATGCTATTTTCCCCAGTTATGCTCTTTATATTGTGAAGACTTTGCTAAAATGCCTCAAATCCAATGTACTTACCACTCTGTGGTCAGGTACTGTACTTTGGTACTCTCGCTCCCCTTTCTTTATTTATCTATAACTGTAGGCAATTAGAAAAAGTAAAGGACACATGCAGAAGATATGTTACACATTTAAGTATATGTTTTTGACAACACGCTCAAAAATATCAAGGAAGCAGATTACAACTTGAATATTGGCAAACCATATCATTACAGCCTAGGTAGCAGTGCATCTTGCATTTATCGGTAGCTCTCGGCTTATCATCAGTGTAGCTTGCTTTGCTATCACATGACCTTTTAATGGAATATTGAAACAGGCCACATTTCTGTATCAAAATGGCTACTGTGATAGAGTTGACTTCATCCTGGTCTTCTCTTCAGATGATAAGAGAGAGACGTAAAGGCGGGTTGACTAACTTTATACCATTTCTATCTAAATCTTAGACCAGTAGGTGCAGACATAGTTCATCCAATCCTATTTCAGCCACAATCCAGTTCCAATGACCAATAGAATAACAACCCATACTCCAATTACTTTGTACACTTGGAGCCTGTCCCTGCCAGCTAGGCAGTTTATAGCCTTCATGTGGGACTTATAGGCTCATGTAAGCCCAAACACGTTTAACCTTGCCAGACCAGTTTGATACATGCTCACATCCCCCTTAACATAAATTTCATATCCCAAGTCAGTGCTTAGTACTATCTCCTAATAATCTTGTGAGGCTAGACATGATTCTCAAACAAGAACACGTCTGGGGAGAACCCATTAAAAAGTGTATAGTGATTAGCAGCAGAATACTGTTCTGCAAAGGCGACACAAACATGGCTTTTTCCTAAAACACTCACCACCAATTTCTCCAGTCTGTGCATTTTTAATCACCACCATGGTTTCAGGGAGACTGCAAAAGATACTGAACAAAAGATTTAATGCTGAGAGAAAAAAAAGCTAAAATGTATTATTTGTTCAGAAATAGCACAAGGTAACATGTGACATTTAATGAGGTGTCTAATTGTTCCCACCCAGTTTTAAGCACAATTTCACTCATGGTTGTCTCTAGACATACAGAATATACTATTTTTGTTATTTGGTATTTGTTACACTGTATAAGTCTAGCTTCAGCAAAACTAATATCCTAAAGACTTGGGGGAGGAAATTACAATGGCTTTTTAACACTAGAAGGAAGGAAATTACAATGGCTTACTTTAAGAAACTTGCTTCTTTCTTTAAGTCACTAATACAAAGTTCTTCTTAATAAAACATAATACATACAATTATATACACAACAGCAAATGGACAATAAAACAAGTCCACTTTGTGCAGTCCTTAAATTAGTTCATTTCTTTTTTGTATGTCTTAATTTCTGAGAATTTTTAATCTCCTTTACAACAGGAGACAACAAAAAGAATATTGGTTTAATAGCAAGATCATTTTTTACTGAGTAAAAACTTGTAGGAAGGCCTGTCCTTCACAACAGCAGGTACTATAATGAATGCCCTCTCCTTGTCACAGTGTTCTTCTAATAGTTAGTAAGCAGAAAATGTGGCTTATTCAAAAGGAATGTTGGAAGTGATGTCACATGTCTTCTGGAGCATCCTTCTCTACTCTAAGGTCAGAAGTAAAACTTTTGTTACAGGTTCTGCATTACCCTTATTTTTCACTCTTTTAACCCAACAAGACCTCATGTAATACATGCAAGCATCTGTGACAAAGTACTACCAAACACTAATAAGCACTTTCACCTTTTCTTGTTCCTTGCCAGTTGATCTTACCTAACTTTACTTATGCTATTAACTTTCTGATATTCATGATAGGTGGAGGGCAATCATGGCAGCCATCTACACACAGACCTAACACCAATGAGACATAAAGTAAGTAACAAGTTAGAAAATGTATGCATGACATAACATTCAGATGCATCTGAGGCCTGTGCAAGCATTGTAGCGCCCAATGGACTGAGTTGAGCAGATAGGTTCTAAAACTTTCCCAGTTCATTTGAGGGTTGCAGGGGGATAAGACTGTCACACAAGGATTTCGCAAAAGGATGGGAACAGGCACAGACAGGACTAGGTAAGTGTGACAATTTGACGGGAAATTATACAGTGACCAGATTTCAAAGTCCCAAACCAGGACACTTGTGTATCATGTATGCCTAGCATAAAGCTCATCCTCAATTGTTTAATGCCTGCTTTATGTAATCAACATTAGAGTGGGATCATGGCACAGGAAACAAAAACACTTTGACAAATAAACACCTATGATTCCACACATTGCTTGAAGGTGAAACAAATAAATGGCAGTACTGTCTATTTTTTTTTTGCCATCTTCTTTGTAAATTGAACACAAGTTCTTAATCAAGCATTCGGAGTTTTGTATGCACTGTTGTAAATATATTGTGAAGATGTTTGTTTAGGTTTATTAAATAGACAGTCTATTAAAACTAGGAGATGTATTCTTCAATAATTTATTGGGATGCATAGCCTGAAATTGGGTCTGTCCTTATCACCTGAACAACTGGACACCCTTGAAAATTATACTAATAGTGAAATAGTAAATCATTATAATCTGTAGATAATGGAACTGTGAGCTTGGTTTAATATAACGTAAATAGCACTAAATGTTTATTTGCTCTGTGCACAACAGCTTACATTCCACAAGGTATGTCGTATCTAGATAACCCTTTGTTTGTCTTGCTTGCATTTTATACTTTTAAGTTTACTGAGATCATTTAATTGATCTGTTATGACTTAAAGGGGGGAGGGAGATGCATGTTTGTGTACAGGCCAACTTGCCAGTAGTGGGTTGCTTTCCTGCATCCCGCATCAGCCAGTGAAGTAACTTCCTACCCAAAGCATGCAGTCTGCTGGTTTTCATTAACTTGTACTGGGGGTCTGTTTGCCATCAGCAGCAACAGACGGATGCTTTTCTATCTATCTATCTATCTATCTATCTATCTATCTATCTATCTATCTATCTATCTATCTATCTATCTATCTATCTATCTATCTATCTATCTATCTATCTATCTATCTATCTATCTATCTATCTAATGTTCTTGCCCATACCTTTCCTTTTGGGATTTGCATCACATACATATTGACAGTTGTGGCAAGTGTGCTCTCATACCTGAATTTGCAGAATCTCTTGTGCTGCCAGTGTCTGTCTGTTATGCCTGATGCCTAACCTTGTCCTGTGATATCTTAATGTCACTTTTGCCACAGATAACATCTTGCCAGGAATATTATCCCCCAATACTGTATATATGTACATACATATTGTATGGTCTGTAGCATATAAAAATCCTAATATGTAATTCTTAATGGAATTGTGCTATATCAAAGTAAAGTGAATTTGAGTACTCATTTTTTTATAAAACGTGAATAATAATAAACGTGACAGTTTTTTGTATCAGTATACTGCTGCTGGATTATTTGAATTTTCCCTTGGGATTAATAAAGTATCTATCTATCTATCTATCTATCTATCTATCTATCTATCTATCTATCTATCTATCTATCTATCTAATAACATCCTGTAAATACAATACATTTAAAATTAATTATTTATTAGTACAAATTAATAACCTTCATTAAAATAAAGTTAAAAAGGACAATACATTCATGATACATTTGAAACAGGTAATAAGATTTAAGAAATACATAAGCACCTTAATATTTAAGACAAAAACAAACCCACAAATTGGACATTACATTTTTAAAAACATTTTACTTGGCAGCATAATTTAATTTGCAAGGTGATAATTATAGTGTTCAAACAACTTGTTTCCTTTCAGTTACACATTGTGTGTATTCTGCATGAACTACTTATACTGCCTATTCTTTCATTCACCAGTTTCCAAGCTCTGTTTAAATTGAGTGTGTTGTACCTCTGTCCTTAAATCAAGTTTGCTGAGGTCAAAGGCATAATAAACAGCAATTGGCCAAAGTGTAATGAATCAATTTAATTCTGACCCATCTGTGATGAGTCAGCTTAGTGTCACAAAACATCGATACACGCATATCCATCTATTTTCTTTTGACCCTATTCTGCCACATTCAGGGGACACTAGGGATTGTAGCAACAATTTGTCTGATGTGCAGTTAATGTATTGCAACTTAATTCAGTGACCTTTTTACTATTGTTTTTGCTTTCCATTTTCTTTAAGGAGATAAATGAAGGTAACTTTTATTGGGTAAAAACTAATTTGTTACAACAAACAAGTAAATTGAACTCTTAGCAAAGTGAAAGACAAATAAAAGCAGTACAATGACTTGATTTCATGAAGAGCATACTCTTCTAGATTTCCTTATGTGCTTCTAAAAAACTATAGATGTAGGCACCACCCAAGATGTAACCAGAAAGAAGAGGGTTCTTCTGATTTATCAATTGTAGGTTATGGACATTTCTTGCCAATTCCACGACAAATATTTTTTGATTTCTGTTTATTATTGTTTGTTTGATCATATATGTAAATAGTAAGAGTCATAGCCATGGACTTAAAGTGATACACCAATTTTAAATGTCCTGTTTTAGCACACATTTGTTTAATAATATGTATGTTTCGCTTGCTTTCAAGTTGTATCAAAAGTTAAGGGGTGATCTATCAATACCCTGTTGATAGGAGGTTTAAAGAAATAAAAAGTACTCCTTTCTTTAGATTACAATTGAATCAGTAGGTTGTTGATCTATACAGAATATTTTTCGTAGTCACACGTGTCACTAGAGAGATTAATCCATCTCTGCTGTTAACAGATTTTCAGTTCAGTAATCCAGAATTTACTGTTCTTTTCCTTGTTCTGGTAAGGAGCCACAGTGACAACATGCTAAAGTGCAGAAACCAGGGTCCCTATATATAAAACCTTGCTTAGATTCCATACTAAAATTTTGCTAATGCAAGAAAGGCAAAAAATAGTGTATCGCAAAACCATTCTGTTTGCTGGTCTCTCTGTGAGAGTCAGCAACAAAAGAAAAAGTCAAAATTTGGAGCAAGTAACAGCACTAGTAAAAGCTACAAAATCAGAGCAACCCCCTGTTGCTAAAATGAAGAAAAAGCAATCCAATACAAAGATTGAAGTAAAGAGGGGAATTGCAGAACACTGGCATAGTATCTATGCTACTGGTGGGGCTACTTGTAAACTCAACCTCAGTCCCTTTAATGGCAAATTGCAACTGTCATAAAGGAAACAGCCATTGGTGGAATTCTGACTTAATGCATCAAATGATGTGGGTGAGTACATTCATTTTATAAAGTTAAATATTAAAGTCTTATACAGTGTAGGAATAAATAATCTCAGAGACAAAAAATAAGAGTTGGGGAATTGCCCCCATATAATGTCCAGTAATCTTCTTTGAAATTGTTTGAAAAAAATGATGAATAAAAGCATAACAGTTGATATCATACAATACATTGAAAGGTGGTATTTATACAAAATGGCAACCAGAAGGAAGAAATGATGGGAATGATGTCATAACTATGGGACCAAAAATGACGTTATCAAGAGGAGACCAGAAGTGATGTCATCAAGGTGTGACCGGAAGTGACATTATCAGCTGTGACATATGAGGAAGTGACATCATCAAATGGGTCCGGAAGTGAGGGTACCCGGAAATGACGTCGTAAGCGGAGATGATGTATGAGAAGAGCAGCCATTTTGGGAACCCGGTGAGTGCGTTGGTTTATTATTTTTCTTCTTGAATTCTGACTGAAAAAGGAGAGAGGTGTTAAAACCCAGAACAACTTTCACTCACCTCTGGGCTTGTTGGTTGCCTCCTAAGTGCACATGTGTGACAACAGTTACATGGGCTACTACACTAATCATGGAAAAATTTTAAAAAGTTACAGTGAACATATGACCAACATGTGCCCTTACATTTTTGTTTCCCTTATCATTTCGTAGAGTAGGTTGCAATTTGCCAAGTAAAGAGAACAAGAACTATCTGCCATCATCCTGTGCCCAGACCTCCGCCAGTGTTGGGATTCCCAAGTGAAATATTTTGACTAATGAGCTACTGCAGACACGGAAAGTATTGATTTGGGCTGTTCATACCTTGTGCCAAACACAATGTGACCTGATGCAGGCTGTCTGCACAAAGCTGCGACATGTTAAAACATTCTCTCTGAACTTGCAAAACAATAAAATACCTTAGACAAATAAATGTCAATGCTGCATTACATCCAGTACTTTATTCTTGTTAAATTCATCATACAACATGCAGATGTCTGAGAATTGCCTTTACATTGATGTTCTGAGGAATGGGGTCTGGGTCATCCATTTGCTCTTCTTGTTTATCTCAGGCAGCACAGACAGTCTATGCTCCTGAGCTATGTTGTTCAGTACTGCACAAACCAGCACGATGATGCAAACCTTTGTTGGGTTGCACAACAGTGTGATGCCCAATGAGTCCAAATAATCCAACTATCTTTTAATGAACCAGTGGTCCATTGCATCACTGCTCATGTGTCTTTCTTATATCTCCTTTCCTGCGGTGTTTGCAGGTGGGTGAGTGGTGTGAGGAGCCAGTCTTGAGGGGTTACCCACCCTCTTCTGAAAGAAATTTGTCTGCAATCTACTAAACATAATTGCACTCTTATCAATTAGGCTTACTTACCAAGAAGCCAACCATCACACACAGCATGACCTGGAAGGCTACATACCACAGTACTGTTTGATAAAATGAAGGAATTGTGGATTGAGCCAGGCCACTTTGCAACGTTAGTTAGAAGCATTTGAGCATCATATATTATTTGGATATTAATAGAATGAAAGTGATTTCTGTTTATGAAAATAAATTCATTCTGTGATGTCAACTGTAATGAAACATGTGTGCAGCAATTATACCGGTGACATTAGGAAAATCAGCAATCACTGCAAACTTTCTTTTGATCTCAGCTTGCTCTCCATGCATAAGCAAATTGGAGGTATCTGGGTAGCATCTTAATTTTACCATCCTATACAGATGGCATGACACATGAGATTCCAGACCAGTCAGTTTACACTGAAACGTGCCTTTTGCCAAATAGCTCATAGGTTGTAAAAACCTGCAATGGGACAATGATTGTGTAATTTCTGAATGATGATCTTCGTAATGTGGGTTCCAATTTAGATATTCTTTTCTTAAGTGCTGGCTTTTACCCCAACCCTTTGCTGCAAACCTCTCCAATATATGTGAAAAATCACAGTCTAGTGAGCTCCAGAGAAGAATATGATCTGTGAACAGCAGGTATGCAACCATCAAGACCTGAACCTGTGTTAGAAGCTTTGTCCAAATTAGGGGGTAAGGCATTTAAAGCATCATCCTCTTTAATAAAACCCCTGTGTGTGTCCAGGTGTCCGTGCGTGTGTGTCTTCTGGTGAAGTGCGCATGTGCGGGGCTGCACATGTTCAGTCTCTCCCTGTGTAGAGAGAGACAGAGAGATGCACACAGGCACGTGTGCAAGAGAGACACACACACACACACAGCCGCGCGAGAGAGAGAGACACAGGCACACGGGAGAGAGACACACATACACAGGCGCGCTAGAGACACACACACAGGCGCGCGTGACACACACACAGGCGCGCAAGAGAGACACACACACAGATGCGCGTGTGCATTGTTGCAATGTTACTTTTATTGGTTGTTTATTAAATTAAGGATTTTTCAAATGTTCATTTTTTCCCTGTGCTTAAAACTCATTAAAAAAAAAGTATTTTTAGCGAGCGGTTCATAGCGCTATAGCGCAAACTCTTGCAGTGTTACTTCTCTCTGTTGTTCAAGGTTTTCTCAGTGTTATTCAATGTTTTTACATTTAATTTACTATTATGCTGTGCATTCTATGGTATAATTAACTATATTTGTGCTAAAAAATATATTTACATACAGTTTGTATGGTCTGAAATGGATTTATTGTATTTACATACAATCCTATGGGGGAAATTACTTCAGTTCATGACCAAATTGGGTTTCGACCATGGTTTTGGAACGAATTATGGTCGTGAACCGAGGTTCCACTGTATTACTGTCAGAGAAAATTACAGGCATTTTATGTAAATACAAACCAGTATTACTGAGAGAGAAAATTAAACGCACACAATACAGTGACGCATACTACGGCCACATACAAGGTCCCTTGCCATTTAATATAGACTGTTCCTACTAATGTTTATGCACTACTGTTATAGCACCCGTTGTTGTAACGGGCTTAATGTCTAGTTAAAAATATTTAAGTAGCTTTATTCTGTTTTTATAACATAAAATTGGAAAAACAAATAAAATAAGCACCCAGGTATATGTGTCAGATGGGGACCTTTTTTTCAATTTCCTGGATAATCCAGTTACTGATTGTGTCAGGGCTGTCTGCAGGATGTAGGTATTTGCTGTCTTGAAAAGGAGTCACCGCTTTGAAGTTTGGCTAGTTGAGTATACAAACAATACAAAGTTGTCATAAAAGACCTACTCCTTCCTTGGAGGATGTTTGTATTTACCTGACTTGGAGATAACATGTCTGAGAATATTGGTTTCTAATCAACTGTTTACTCATTGATAGTTGGTAACAATACATTTTGTTAACTTGTGTTTTCATTATTTGTTAAACCTAGGAAATTTAGATGTGCCATTGTTTAATCCAATTGTCCAGAACTGAAAATTACAGGGACTGAAGGAGATTTAAACTTCTGGGCAGGAGAAGGCAAAGAGGGGGACAGTCCACTGAGAACGCTGCCAAGACACTCGGACAGAGCACAGGGGCTCACAGGAAGACAAGGGTACGTGGCTGGCACAACGTGAGGCACAAGGATGGCAACACTTACTTCCAGGGAGGAAGAGACAGCTCCACAAGGAGATGCCAATTGTGGGTCCAGCGAGAGAGGGAAGCCGCATGAAAGGCCTGAGCAAAGCTGGCAGATAAGAAAGGAAGCATGCCTAGATCACAGCAACACAAGGAGCCCAGAGTGAAAAAAAAGGAACGACGAAGAGAAGCTGACAGGGTTTTGATTTTGATAAAACTTCTGTTGGTAAATGAGTGTCCGGTGAACAGAGTGCATCCGTGGACAGTTGGAAGATTAGTTGTTGGGGTAACACAGCGCGCAAACTGGACTCTGCACCACTGTTTTTAATGGACTTTTAGAGTGTGGATTGTGTGCTTTCATTTCTAAAAAAGGAATTTTGTTCCTGATATTGTTAAAATTTGTTTATGTTCATTAATCTTTTTAATGTAATTATTATTGTCTTGTGTAATAGAAGTTACTGTTGCTTTTCCTGAAATTACTGTTGTGTCTTTTATTGTTTGTTTACTCACTGCCCAATTTAAAGAACCCTGTGTGGTATTTTCTGTAAATCTCTCGAGTTCCCAGTCTCTTAATAAAACTGGGTGGCGTAGTCGGATATTTTAAAGGTGTCTAGGTTAGATTACCTGTAAGTGTGACCAGACACCTGTCACATATGTCTCCAAAAAGATTAATGACACATTATCATTACTTAGCTGTGTGCAAATCCAGTGTAGCAACAAAGCTGTAAATGTGCTTATCCAGACAAACTAAAGTACAATATTGTATATTTAACATGTGTTTGAAATTAAAATATGAAAATACTGTACCTTGTATTTATTTTACATTAAGGTGATATTTCAATACTTTATCTGAAATATTTTAGTGACTAGTGAAAAAGGGACACATCACTTTGTAGTATAAATTGAATTGATGGATTATGTAAAAAACACAATGATAAACATTTTACTCACTCTTTCTGTCTAAAGAACAGTATTAGTCTTTGTAGTAAGTAAAATTACTAACACATATTAGGCAGAAAAATGATTAATTACAATATATCCATCCATCCATCAATTATCCAACCTAGTATATCCTAACTATGGGGTCACAGGGGTCTGCTGGAGCCAATCCTAGCCAACACAGGGCGCAAGGCAGGAAACAAACCTTGTGCAGGGCGCCAGCCCACTGCAGGGCTAATCACAATATATTGCTCTGTAAAAGTGCTCAAACTGTACACAAACTGTGTAACTGTGATCAATATGTGATGAATTAATATAATCTAAACTGTTTGTACTACACACTCATTTCTATTAGGAAGAGATGTAAGTAACATTTTTCTGAACGACCATAAGCCCTTAATCCATCAATCAGAATAGATTTCTCTAGTCAGGAGGAAGGAACTTTTGATGCCTTACCAATTTGTAGTAAAGGTGGGTACTGCAATGAAGACTGTCCACTGTTTGTAGATGTTTCTATGAAGAGTAAGAATTTTGGTGTTATATTTGGTAAGCTTTCATGAAACCATCTAGGAAAAACACTGTAATGTTATCATATTTTCTTTAAGAATTAGACATTAAGCCCGTTACAATAATGGGCGCTAGAACAGTAGTGCATAAACATTAGTAGGAACAGTCTATATTAAATGGCAAGGGACCTTGTATGTGGCTGTAATATGCGTCCCTGTATTGTATACCTTTAATTTTCTCTCGCAGTAATACTGGTTTTTATTTCCGTAAAATGCCTGTAATTTTCTCTGATAGTAATATGGTGGAACCTCGGTTCAAGACCATAATTCACCTGTGTGTGTGTGTCTCTCTGTCTCGTGCGCCTGTGTGTGTGTCTCTCTCTCTCACGCGCCTGTGTGTGTGTGTGTCTCTCTCGCACACCTGGGTGTGTGTATGTGTGTCTTTCTCACACGCCTGTGTGTGTGTGTCTCTCTCTCGTGCGCCTGTGTCTGTGTGTCTCTCTCGTGTGCCTGTGTGTGTGTCTCACGCGCCTGTGTGTGTGTGTCTCTCTCGTGCACACGCCTGTGTGTCTCTCTCTCTCTCTCTCTCTCTCTCTCTCTGCACAGTGAATGCACAGGGAGAGACTGAACACGTGCAGCCCCGCGCATGCGCACTTCACCCGAAGGCACACACACACGGACACCTGGACACACACAGGGGTTTTATTAAAGAGGATGATAAGCCAAGAACAATAAACTTATGCTGTGATTAGTTTTGTGTATGTTCAAAAGAGTAGCATTATTACATTTCACAAATCATTAACAATTACACTTGATTACATGGATTCTAATAGCAACCCACTCCTATGGCCCTTCATGTGGAATTTAAGAAAATGACTGCAGGTACAAGGTGTGTGCCTTTTGAAAGTTTGTTTTCCGTTAAGTCTGGCTTATTAAATAGTTTTTGGATTATTGCAAATTTATTTGATGCAGGTTTCCACTCACATAAAGCAATCACATTTGCTCTTTCCCCATGTACTTTCCAGTCAGCAACTCTCTTTCCAGCCTAAACCTTGGTAGGTGTCTTTGTTGAAATCTTATGTTACATCACCACAGGCCTACTAACTCCCCAGATAAGACAATTCCAGAAGGGTAATGCAGATGCAGGCACACAGACTGACTTACATTTAATTTTATCTGTCTGCCTTCCCAGTACGGTGGCGCAGTGGTAGCACTGCTGCCTCACAGTAAGGAAATCTAGGTTTGCTTCCGGTGTCCTCCCTGTGTGGAGTTTGCATTTTCTCCCCGTGTCTGCATGGGTTTCCTCCGGGTGCTCTGGTTTCCTCCCACAGTCCAAAGACATGCAGGTTAGGTGCATTGGCAATCCTAAATTGTCCCTAGTGTGTGCCCTGCGGTGGGCTGGCGCCCTGCCTGAGATTTGTTTCCTGCCTTGTGCCCTGTGTTGGCTGGGATTGGCTCCAGCAGACCCCTGTGACCCTGTGTTTAGGATATAGCGGTTTGGATAATGGATGGATGGATGTCTGCCTTCCAATGTAATACTTTGACTTTCTGTACATGGGAAGTGGGTTTCAACAGGTGTACTTTGCTCAAAATTTTCGTTACTCTGGAGTTTTTGGTTTCCTCTGCTCCAGTTAACTCCATCTTTAACCAAGGGATATGTGCTGTATTTGTTTTTTTTTTTTTGCTTCTTTCATAATAATATTTTGCTGCTTTGCAAATTAGTATAGTATTAAATGTGTAAATGTCATTAAAGAACATGTCATGTGAGCACTTTTTAATTCATTGAGACTAATAGCTTCTCTTCTACCTCCCTTGTTTCCATATTTTAAGATTAGATTTTTTTTTCCTTCAAAAATCACTCACTGCCAAGGTAATGCTATGCTTTGATCCATTAGCTGTGGTATAGACCAGCAAACAGTGCTCTTTACTCAAATCTTTATGCAAAACTAAAGAACAGAGCTATTAATAAGCCACCCTTGCCTTAAAATGGAAATATGGATTATAGCTTTTCAGACATTCATTGTTTCATAGACTATAAAAAGGGAATAAAAAAGCTCTACATTTTTTGTATTTTACTATATAATTTGTCAGCTTTAAAATCTTGAAACAATATTCAAATTTCTCCTTTGTTTGAAAAGATGTGTAGCTTTTTGATATATTATTAAATTCAATAACGTAGTCTAATTATATTTTCATAAAATGACAGTTTTTACTTGTAATCTTTTAAACAATAACATTTTAGTCTCCCCTGTAATTAAAGTGCTGAAATAAATGTATATTTTTAACTTTCATACACTATATAAATATGACTATACTAACTCTCACAACATTCTCATCAGTGTAAGAGATTTAATCTTATCCAAAACTGGCTATACTGGATGTGTCAGCAGTCTTTAAATAATTAATGCCTTGATCACTTACAATTAATGATCCTCAGCCCTCTGCTTTGACTGAAATATTCTATGTTAGCAGTTTGCTGTTCTTCTTTTTTTAAACCCCGATTAGCTTGCTGATTCATGTGTCTAGTGTAAAATATTAAATGAAGGAGGACATTTTATATGTTCACAGAATCATCAATTTTTATGTTGGGCCTCAAGCTCTAAATACGACCAGGATCATCTGAACCTAAAGTGCAGACATGGAACCAAAGGAAGTAAAACAATATTGCAAGTAAGTTAAAATACCAATACCAATTTTGAATACAGTAATTTTACAAACTACGATTATAACTGCTAGTTTACAGCTGTAGAGTCATATGTTCAAATACCAGTTCAGTCACTGTCTTGCAGAGTTTGCACGCTGGCCTTAACTGCATTAGTTTTCCTCAAACATTCCAAAGAATTGTGTTAGGATAATTAACAAATCTGAAATTGATCCACATGAGTGGGTTTAGGGGTTTCTGAGAGTGGGAAGTGGGGCCTGCAGTGAAACAGTGTCCTGGTTTGGTTCCTACTTTGTGTCCATGGCTGCTGCAGTACTGTTTGCCCTCAGCCCTGTAACTCTGACCTGGATTAAATGAGTTTGATAAAGGACAATATAAGAAATAGTACTACTCACAGCATTCCTTGCACAAAGCCTCACTTTGTTTAATTATAATATATCTTACTCACTGTATCTTCTCCCTTTAAACCTTACGGTGTTGGGGTCTTGAGCTATCGATTATATTTTTTTCTGTCTTTTGACAGAATCTTCAGTTTGTCATCCCTCTCTTTCTGGCTGCTTCTTTGATGTTTTTTAAAATACCCTTCAACGTTTTCCCAGTGTCTTTTTCTTTCAACCTTCAATTCAAACACCTTTTTGTAATACATTGTTTCACTCATTTTTATTATATGACCACACCACTGTATCTGTTTTTTTCTATCGTTTGCAAAAGTGGTTGCATTTCCAGTTCTTCACAGATTATTTTTTTTTATCCTGTCTCTTTTTGTTTTACCTATCACTCACCTTAAATGATTCATTTTAACTGCAGTTATTTTAGATCTTTGTTTATCAGGCATTGCCCGAGATTCTCCAGAGTATAATATTGTTGGTATAAATATGATTTTATATAGATGCATCTTCATCTTTATATTTAATTCTTTCTTTCCTATCAAAGTGCTAATAATTTGATAGAATACTTTATTTATAACTCAGTAACTGAAACATTTCTGTGTTTTTTTTTTTTGAAGCACTACAAATGGGCCTTTTCTCTTTTTAACCATTTTATATACTAATTCAGTTTTCTTCCTGAGGAAAAAAAAAACGTCTGCTCCAGTGGCCTCACTTGGTATCATTAAAGTCATGTCTTGTTCAGACTCTTTGTTTTGATTGCATTCTTGGGTTTTATTTTAAGGCCATCTGTTCCATCCATCCATCCATCCATTATCCAGACGAACAAGATGCATTCTATATTCTATATACTTCACATATCCAAATGTAGATTCCTTGTCTGAAGATTATTACTTAATTGTTTAACAAAAATATTATTTTCTTTGGTTCCATTAATGCTTTACACATTTTTCAGCCCAGCGTTATTTTCAAAGGTTTTTCATTTACATTTGCAGTATTTATTCAGTTGACAGCTTTATCCAAGGTGACTTACAACATTTAGGATACAATTGATTATGTTTGTTTTGTTTTTCCAATTGGAACACAGGCAGGTGAAGTGACTTATTCATGGTCACACCTTGTCAGTAGTGGCATGTAATCTCGGAGCCTCAGAGTCTGAGGCCCAAAACCTTAAACACTACATCACACTGTCACATTCAAAGTGTTATGTAGTGTGTTCAGGATAGCTGCCAAAAACTTTCTTGTCCTGTGTGTATCATGTCATGCCACACATATGCCTTGTTTAAAGCCTATACAACAAATAGCTTAAACAGATGTCAGTAGTTAGATAATATAGTTGTAATCACAGTGTTTTCAGTACTTACATGTTCAAGTTCTTCATTCCTCAAGGTTGAAGTCTTGTCACTTACATGGGAAAGTATAAGGCACGACCTCACATCAGTGGAATTTTGACCTTACAGTCAAGAGATGACTTGAATCAAGGGCTCAATAAGTGAAGGAAGTTAGGCAAGCCTAGACAGAGAAAGATATGAATGACAGCAGTTTGTTTTTGTGGAATTTTGTAGTAGGAAAGTAGGATGAACTCCCATCCTAGTAGGTAAGGATCAAGAAGTGATAAGGTAGATCCGTAGAGTCTACTGGTTTTGTTAGTTTCTTTATAGTTATGTGTTCTCCCTGTACTCAGCCCTCTCTTGTTCTTGTTTGTGTTACTTGTCAGCCTGTGTTTATGTGTATTTTCAGTTTTATTGTTGTTTTTCTTATTTTTGAATTATTACTTTTCATATTTTATGTCATTTCAATTGTATTTTTTAATGATAATAATAAAAATATTTTAAATAATATTTTGGTGCCGTCTCTTTATATGTTTTGATGTACTTTGTGTTTTGTGGGTGGAACCCAGAGAGGCGGGACAACCTTAACGTGATAGCTGCTGGGACCTACCTCTGGCTGTATATTGAGTCAGAAAGAGAATCTCAGCATTGTCTTATTGTTAGTTTAGTTTCATTTTTGATTTATGGTTTATAAACTTTTCACTTCTGTTTTCGGATTTTGCTTGTGGATTGTGTTTTGAGACTTGATTGATGTAGATGGCCTGCTTTAAGCAAATACCTTTTATGAAGATTATACTTTGGATTGTCTATGCAAGCCAGTGTTTTTACAGTTTTTCCCCCTTGTAAGTTTGGGACTTAATATTTGGAACTTCTAAAGACAGTTCCTTATTTTAGAACTGTGTAGCCAGCAGCCTGTAGTTTGGAGTTGGGGCCTGGTTAACGTGGAATGAGCCCTTTCTGGACAGGCCAGTGAAAGCCCTGGCCTACCCTGGCCTTTCACTATCTTGGCATATTCATGGCAGAAAGGTGCCCGAGTTTCCACTTCTCAAATTGTATCCTCAACATAAGACAAATGTAGTTATCTGTGATCTATTCTCACTTTACAAAAAATGCTTCTTGTTACAAATAGATATTTATGGTGTAACATGTTGAATAAAGAAATACCTTTAATAAAAACATTATTAAAAAGGTTTCTACTTTTATCAGATTCTTAAAAGAGAATCTTTGTAATGCCCATTAGCAAACAAAGAAGAGGCAATCTGCAAGTGCTCTTTAATAATGTTTTGACAGAACAGGGTGGCAGCTATTTTAAAAGGAAATGGAATGAGAATAAAGGGAAACGAGATTGAGAATCTAGAAAATAGGTTTAGGAGGCATTGCAAGAAAGTAAAAAACCAAGATGTGCTTATAAACTGAGCAAAACTGTAAGCCAAAAGAAGTCAGAAAGGCAGGAAAAAAATTCATAATTAGGGATCAAAATGATTCACAAAAAAACCTGCTAGAGATGTTTTATGTTAAATTCATGCAAACCTTGACAACCAAGGAAGTGTACAATGCTTTTTACACCGTCCCAGTAATGACGTCATGCGTTGCACAGTCCTGGGGCCTCTTGTATAAACGGTGCGTACGCACAGAAATGTTGCATAAGAACTTTTCCACGTTCAAATCGCGATGTATAAAACCTACACTTTGCGTAAAGCCACGCACTTTTCCACGGTACCTCATACCTTGTCGTACGCAAGTTCTCCGCTCGGTTTTGCAGACTGGTGGCACCCAGCGTCAAAGCAGTGCTACTGTTCCTGTGTGGTTACTCATTATTTTCCTGACGCGTCTTTATAAATACACTGAAACTAACCGCATATTGTTTATTATTGTAACGCAAATGATTGTAATTAACTTGTAACAATATAATGGTCCAGAGAATAGCCATAGTATTCCAAATACCATAACTGCTTTAGCGTTGTTACTGTCACTGCACCTTCTTCTTTCAGCTGCTCCCGTTAGGAGTTGCCACAGCGGATCATCTTTTTCCATATTACTCTCACTGCAGCACTCGGAGTATTTATATCACTGTATCTGAGTGTGAATCACAGCAGCAGCTGTTCGGAAAGAGAATTATCGGTATACATCATCAAGCACACGCTGCCTCAGCCACGGCAAAACGTTTTAAAGCCTTTCCTGTACGGACCTCAGAAACAGTTTCATCCCAAGAACTATAAACGCACTCAATCACTGCTCCTTGTAGAACTGTTTGTACTTATAAGTACAATTACCTCACTGTAAACTTGTACTACAGTTATAATATTGCACAACCTGAGCCACTTTATAAAGTGCGTATTTACATATGATGACAATATCATTTTTAGGATGAAATGCAGCAAAATATGTTTATTATATTATACAGATAAAACTTTAACTTCATTTAAATAATCTATATTCTTCACTGGGACTGGCGTGAAGGATAGAATAATTAAACATGTACTACGAAGATATTTCAATGTTCCTTAAACTTTTTATAGAATCAGTGTTCTAAGTTTACAGATGGCTTAACATCTATTACAGAGTGGCAGAGTGCACTGACTCCCCGGGATTTCACCTTGTGTGGCAATCCAGGATACCACAATATAGGTGGCTGCCCCAACTCTTTATCTGTCCATGTCTCGTTCTTGTGACAGTGGCGTAGCGGCAGGATGGAGAAGTCCCAGAGGAGAAGGGGACAGGACCTGCAATATACCCAGGTGGGACGTGCGGGCTTCAGGCGGGAGGGTGCCCCGGTCGGCGTGACCGGTGCGGGCTCCGCCCCAGCACTCATAACTAGGCCATCTGGAGGGCCAGGGTGTGCGGGTGGGGCTCACAGAATTTGCCCTGGAGGGGAGGCAAAGGGACTCAGTATGCTCTCTGGGGAGAGTGCCTGCCTCCCTGAGAAACCAAAGCCCCATTTACCACCTAGGGGTGCCCCAGACTGGCAGGTGAATAAAATAAAAATGGAGGTTGGACCCTGAGCGCCACCAACAACAAGCCTGGTCCTTATGGGCAATGGTAGGGCATTGGCTACGCCATTTGAAAACACGCCCTACCAAATAATAGAGCAGGTAGCTTGCTATCTGCTCCTGGAAGCGCTTACCAAACCGCTTGGGGCATGCAGGTGGAGGGCGAGGAGGGTTGGTGTGCTCTAATCCGCCGGTCCCACATACTGGCGTGGTGATGCCACGGACACAAACCACAGGTTGCTGGTACAGGTCCGCCGCTGTGTCATCAGTTACGGAGGGTCAGTTCATCACCGTAGCGGTCCTACCTGATCCTCCACACCCGTGATACTAGGGCGGACTGGTCTAAAATCAAAAGCGGTGAGACACATACCACTCCCGGGTTAATTTGGGCCTCGTTATGGGCGGAGATAACCCGTCTCAAGCTGCCTCCACGCCGTGTAATCAGCCGGCAGAGAGAGCGGCGTCGCCCTGACTGATCCCGAGAAAGAAAAGCAAGAACTGCATGACCTCGGTGTATCATCCTCAAACCGACGGATTAGTAGAGAGGTTTAATCAAACTCTCAAGCAAATGCTGCGTAAGGTGCAGCGAGGATGGAAGGAACTGGGATCAGCTCCTCCCCTCGTCCTTTTGCCTATAACTACTGTACAGGCATATTTACGAATATAAAACAGAAAGAGAAAATAAAAAAGGCTGAAGTGGAGCTTGAGATCAAGCGCATGCTGGAGCTACAAGCCTGGCGGAAGTTGGAGGTTCTGCAATGACTTCCGTCGGCAATCAAGTCTCCCAATTTGATAAAACAGGCTCAATACCTGACCACACTTGACATGACGAAAGGGTGCAGAGGCAAATTTACGGACAAATTAATCCCAGTTAAATGCTTGTGTCATGAGATGCATTCTGAAATGGCCCGTCCATGCTAGTGTCTGCAACGGATGTGTGGCATGGACCAGGCGCTGCCTTAAAGCAGGCCCTTACGCATAAGCTACCTCCAGACGGACGCCGGACATTGGCGGCTAAGGAGCCACCGATTCTTTCTGGCGATTAAATGGGCTGCCCAGTGCCACCACAAACCTAGAGCAGCCGTACAAGCCCCTGATACTGCTGCAATAAATAATTTCATCGATGCCTGTAGACCATCCCGGGGATTTCACCTGGATCTCCTGACATCACTTCGGGACTGAGCCAATGGAACTCGGCCACACCAGCTCCAGTCCCTCTGATGTCACCTCCGCTCTGAGCCAATGGTGGAAGACCACGCCAGATCCATACGACCTCACTTCCTGTCTCCCCTTTACCTGCCCCTTTCCTTTGTTTCCTCAGTCTTGTTTTGGACTCGGTTGTATGCACTTCAGTGCTCTGTATTTTACAAGAAAACGACTTTGCAGCCAGGATACCACAATATACGCAGAGCTGATTGTGTGGCAATCGTTACTTGGAAAACCACGAGGCTGCTAGTGTCTGCAACGGATGTGGCCATCCGCCGTGCATAAGCTACCTCACTGACATTGGCGCGCGAAGGAGCCACCGATGTTTAATGCTGCAATAAATAATTTCATCGTGCTTTAACTGTTTAATAATGTGCTTTAACTCTTAATGATATCACGTTTACATCTCAGTATTTTAGTTATTCAGAGAGCTGTAATATCACAAATGTAATGGACTCTGTGTCCAGTTGGAGGAAGAGAGCCAGTTTAAGAAGCAAGTAGTGATTCACACACATAGAGCACATACGAGTAGAAGATCAAATACAAAACAAAGCATTTAACGTGCTACTTTAATTACGATGTAATTTTGAGAAACTGGTTAATTAAACGATTTTAAGATGAAGTTTATAATGTTCTACTAAATGACAAAATAAACTACGTGATTAAAGTGGAAAATTCGAGATTAAAGTTGACATTTCGTGCTTTTTCCCCACCGTGTGCCTTTTTTCTCTGTACCCTAATAAGCTTTCATATGACACTCAGACAGTGGGCTTACAACTCTTCTTTTCACGGCAACTTTGATATGTGACTACTTTTTATTTCCGGCACTGTGCGATTTTGTGAATGTGAGCTTTCAAGTTTCTCCAACACGCTATGTCACTCGATCAACTTCATTTTGTTGATTATATCACGGTTTATTTGAACAAATAGTATGTTTTTCCTTTGCCTCCACTTGGTATTCACTGAAATTCTTATATTTTCCCCGTGCTTTTCCCATTGTCTTTTCACAGAAGGCTGCGCTTAAGGGCAATTTATATTGATTTGCATATTCAAATAGGCGTAATTCTGGGAGGATTTGGGGCGTTACATAATGCGCGCACAGCGCTAGTTTTCACGCTGATCGGGATTTATGTAACAGAAGAACGTGGAAGTTGGAGTACGCACAGATTCCTGCATCTGGATTTTTCTGTGCGTAAGCACATTTCGGCTTTTGTGCTTACGCCATGTTATAGTGCGAGTTCTACGCACGGCGTTATACATGAGGCCCCTGGTCATCTTGCCTAACAAAAGCTGGCAACTGTAAGAATACTTCAAAATTCAATTATTTTTTGAGATCAAGTAAAACATGTTTAAATAAAGAACAAAATTCATATCATAACATCACATTTTTACTAACTCTGATTATGTATTGTATGCCCCAATTTACATTTACGTTTCTAAATACATGTATAACACATTTCTCAAATTAAATGTGCAAGTGTAATGTTAATGTATCAAATCATTTTTAAAAATGACATAACTTTATTACATACTTTTGAAGTAATCTGCATACATAAATTCTAAAAGTCTTTATTTTAGGAAAAATAAGCAGTGAAATGAATAGCCTTGACACACAAGAAAAGGTTTGGGGCAGCCACCCATATACTTAAATCCTGGCTACAAAAGGCAAATATGAAACACAGTTGTATATAGAGTTAAGCCCAAAACAGAACTGAATAATTGCAGGGAGCGATCTGGTTATTAAGGCAGGTCAGTAAAAGTGATGTCATGGGGGTCAGAACTGGAAGTGGTGTCTTCGGGGCCGGAAATGGAAGCAATGTCAACGGGGCCAGAGCTGGAAGTAACGTCTTCCAGGCCAGAAGAGATGTCATGGGGACAGAGCCGGAAGTGACATCTTCAGAATCAGGCAGAATTTCCTGTGTCTGGTCTGCATGGATTAAAGAGAAAGGTTTACTGCACCACCCGGCCTGGCGCTGGCGTGGTATTACCTGTTTTTGGTCCTTCTAGTTGCTTCCCATGCGCATGTGTGTGACACGGCAGCCCCTCAAACCCAGACCCATCGGGTTGGGCATATCTAGCCAAGAGGTTGTGACATTGAGAAAGGGCATTGGCATTGGCCTGCAGGACAACTCGGTAGTAAATGACCAAAAACTTGTATGGCTGTAGGTTGTAGAACCATCTTGTGACATACAGGTTCGACTCCTTGAGTAAGGCCATCCAGTGTAATGGTGCATGGTCCGTTACCAGGGTGAATTTGTGGTACACTGTGGTCATACTGTACCCGTCCTGCCAGGTATCCTAAATATTTGGCTTTGATTAATCCAAAGAAACATTTCTTTGGGTTAATTTGAACACCAGCTTCTCTAATGACTGCAATACAGCTTGTACCTGCTGAAGGTGCTCCTTCCAAATGCCTGAATGGATAATTACATCATCCAGGTAGGCAGCACTATATGAGTTATGAGAAAGGAGCACTTTATATTCTAGATACTGGAAAGTTGCGGGAGCCCTGTGTAACCCAAATGGAAGGACACAATACTGCTTCTCCTTTGTGGAGTCAGTTAAAAGAACTTTCCATACCCTTTTGTCATGTCAAGTGTGGTCAAGAATTTGGCTTGTCCTAGCCGATTGAGGAGGTCGTCAAATAACGGCATCAGATATGCAATTGGAAGACTTGGTTCAGCCTACGGAAGTCATTGCAGAACCTAAAATTCCTGTCAGGCTTTCCCACCAGGCAATAGGACTGGTCCAAGGACTCTTGACATTCCTCTATCACACCTAGTTCTCCTTGATCTCCAGCTCCATTTCTGCTCTTTTTGCCTTGGGAAGTCTGAATGGGCGTTCTCGGACTATCACTCCAGGTTCTGTCACTATGTCATGCACAATCAATGAGGTTTATCCGGATTTTTCACTCACTACCTCCGGGATCAACAAGATGACTGTTTCTGGCTCTTGTCATTGATGAGTGGTCAAATTCAGGCCGAAGTTAAGGTCTAATTTATGAGCGAAGATTGAACGGGGCTGTCCAGAGGAGGGATCAAGATCACTATCCTTCCACGGTTTCAGCAGATTAATGTGGTCGACAATTTGGTTGTTTTACCAAATAATAGACAAGCCCGTTCCTCTCCTTAACCTTGTAATGGCCTAGCCAATGGGCCAGTAATATAGAGTGTGAGGTAGGAACAAGTACCATGACCCGATCTCCCAGGGCAGAATTCCCGTAGAGACGTGTCACGGTCATAGCAGCAGACCTGAGCTTCTTGCATCTTTTCCAAGTGATTTTTTTTACAATGAGTCAGATTTTAGCGAATCTATCATGTAACTGTGAAATATACTCTAATACATTTGTCTAGGGGAGGGCCTCTTCCTCCCAACCTTCTTTTAAAATGTCTAATATACCCCAGGGTTGTCGTCCGTATAATAATTCAAATAGTGAGAACCCCGTAGAGGCCTGTGGGATTTCCCGGTATGCAAAAAGGACAAGTGGGAGGAGCTGATCCAAGTTCCTTCCGTTCTCCATGAACACCTTGAAAAGCATCTGTTTGAGGGTTTGATTAAACCGATCCGCTATACCATCAGTTTGAGGATGATACACCAAGGTTTTTAAATGTTTTGTTTTCAGTAATTTGGCCATTTCCCTGAATGTCTCCGAGGTAAAAGGCGTCCTTTGATCCATTAGGATTTCCTTAGGGATGCCAGATCACGAGAGGACCCCTACAAATTCCTGTGTGATAGGTTTAGTTGTCACTGAGTGCAATGAAGCAGCTTCGGAGTATCAAGTAGCATAATCTATCAGGACCATTATATACTTATGTATCCTGACCAAGGGCTCTAAGGGTCCCACCAGGTTGACCCAATATGTTCGAATGGAATATGAATCAGGGGTAGGGGAACAAGAGGAGGGCAGTCCCTCCTAGGAATCTGCCACAGTTAACATTCCAAACAGGATGCTCAAAATCGGCAGAACTCCACATTGATTCCTGGCCAAAAAAATCAGAGCTTGATACACTTAATAGTCTTTTCAGGGTCCAGATGGGCTCCCAGGAGGTGGGTATGTGCCAGTTCACAGACTTGTCACCAGTAAGTCTGTGGGGCTAACAGCAGCTGAGGATGAAGAATCAGCGTCTATTACTAGGCCCAATGTTTGTTTAGGGGTGTTAAGTGTTGAACCACTTTTTCAGTCTGACCAGTCTCAGCCGAGTGTCACTGGGAATGGAGGGTTTTTATTCACTGCTACTGCCAGTTGTTTTTTACCGTCTCACTTGTAGGAGGATTTATACTGGTGGACATTCCCATGTGCACAGGTTAGACTGGTCATAAGTTTAAGCCATTGTCACGGTAAAACCAAGTGGTGAGCAACAACTGAAATGTTACTGCCGAAATCGAATAAAGCTGGCACTTTAAATATGTTCAGTATTACCACTCCTGTATGGGAAAAGGTCAGAGGATTAGCAAGAGTGCACCACCCCTTCATCTCCACATTCCTGCAAACTCCTTTGTTACTGCATGGAGACTGCCACTGTGTTTCAGGAGTCCCTGCGCTGCAGTGTGGTGACGGGGCTTAGATGTACAGACACAGGTACATTGGGGTTCACACAGATCTCTATTAACTCTAGAATTACCAAAGCTTATGAAAAAACTTGTAAGCCCAGCCCAACTTAAATCTCTTTGCACCTCTCCATCAGTGTCTTTTGTCTTGTAAATGTGTTGATCAACTGGAAGTGGTGTCTTCGGGGCCGGAAACGGAAGCAATGTCAAGCAGCACCACACACTGCAGAAATGCCAAGAAGTTTCCAGCCCTGATTATATTGGAGTGAAGTGCTGGAGTTATAGAGGGGAAATAGATCGTTGTTTGGAACACATGCATTTCATGTGTGTTCCATGTCTTCAACAATCTATGTAAACACATTGTTAAAACAGAAAAATTTACGTGTTTTAGTAATAAATTACTAAATCTCAACATAAAGTGTATAATGTGTGAAGGCTGAAGTCCAAATATCAAATAAACACTTTCACAAAAGGTGTAAGTGCAATACTAAAGCTTCTGTGGTGTGGCAGTAAGAACTGCTGAGTTGTAATCCAAAGGCCACAGGTTTGATCCTGTATGCCTGACAAATTTACTGTTTTGAGTAGTGAGCGGCTCTTTTTGTACATTTTATGCAATAAACACATACATTTGATTTGTGTCTGTAACAGCCGGTGTAAATTTATAGTACTTGTAAAAGTTAGCTTTTTTTTTTCACTTTTATTCTTTCAGTCACAATCACGATACAACGTCCCCCAAAACAACAGATCTGACGCTGCTAGTTTTTATTTGAAGTGGTGTTTTGAGACAATGGAGCTGGAAATTCTCTGATCTGGAGGGATAAAAGCACACAAACACTGGTGAATCTGTTTTCTTCATATCTCATTGTCACTTGAATTTTTCTATTCAGCTTTATTGAGTGTTCCTGCTGATGCTGAATTAGTATGCACCTTATGGTTCATGATGTCAAAACCACACTGACAAAAAATAGAGACATAGGTATATATGTACCAAATAAGCCCCTAAGATATCCCTTATTTATGTGATAACATCTACATTACATTACTAAATGATTAAAATAAATGCTAAAGGTTTTATTTGCATGTCTAAAATAAATATTAAAAAATTATTTGTTAACAATATCTTTCATCATTACCTGCCAAAGTAAATGGTAGACTGGTACCAATTCCAAGACCGGTCTTTGCCTTGCACCCATGCTGTCAGTACAGGCTCCAGTCTCAGGCAAAAAAATAATAATTTAGCAGATATGATGATATAATGTTGTAATAAAAGAAGCAAATACTGTACTGTGAATCTGAATGCTGCAGTTTATATTGTATAATATGTCATTCACATAAATACTTTCGTTGTCCTTTTCATTCCACTAATGCTTCTGGTCATCTATTAGCTAGTTATCCAGAATGACTTCATCATATTCCCTTAAAATCAACAGAAAGAGTTTTTAACATATGGCAATCACTCAGCCTTTCAATGTATTGAACTACATGAATATTTTAAAAGAAGCAGAAAAGATTTTTTTAAGTAAACGACTGGAAATGATGCAAAATTGAAGTGTATGAGCAGGCAATGCAAAGTAAGCCTTTAACAGCTGAAAAAAGTCATTTTGCACATGAGTAATAAATTATTTAAAATGATAGCTTTTTTTGTTAGTTGAGATGTTTTTAATGCATGAACCACACTGTAAGTGCAATAAAAGTTACAGGAAAAAAATGAAAATTGGCCTAAAAAGTTATTACTTGTATATCCTGCAGGGAGGAAAGAAAAAGGATTCCATTAAAAGCCATTACCTAGAAAAGTAAAGAAGGTAGAAAATGTATCTTAAAGACTGTTTTTATTTATACTATATATATATATATATATATATATATATATATATATATATATATATATATATATATATATATATATATATATATACAGTATATACACATACACACATATAGAGGGAGAGAGAGGGAGACAGAGACAGAGTATAAATAAATCGTCAGATCATTACTCTGGATGTGAGACCATTTGGAACATGATGTCCTAGCAGGAATGTCAAGCTGATGAATTAATGGATGGGTAGTACGGGAAACAGGACTAGTTGTGAGAAAACGTCCATGCTAAAAGATTTCAGTTGTGTATGCTCTTCTAACTCTTCAAGAATGGCAAACCCTTTAGTGGTAAAATGGACTAACAAGCTTGCAGGGATAGCTGTGATCAGCAGGGGGAACACTGGGAGAACAACCTAGAAATTTTTCAGATGTGTTTCAAAGGGGAAATGACCCTGGAAATATTCCCAGAGCAAGAATAAAGAGGACACTGGTCATACACACAGTGACCTAGAAATCAGGAGAGGAGCAGTGGCAAGGGCTAAAAGTAGTGGTCACAGAGATTATGGAAGGAGGAGATGTAATTATAAGGCATTTGTTTACTGGTTGCTATAGCCCTTACCAGTATTGTGACATGGAAGTCATGAGATTATGTGTCATCTTACTCTACCTATAAAAGATGATAGCACACATACAGTACCTTGATTATATTTTGAGTATTGGATGAAATACTCAAAACAAATTTTCTAGAACATTTCTTCCAGATCTGGGGCATCAAACTCAATTTTATTGAAGGACAAAAACAGAATATACAGTATCAACAAACAACTACTGCAACATTTTCTTTAAAAACCAAACACGGAGGAACCTCTCTGCTCATCACAGTTGTATATTCTGCCTTGGTTCTGATTAGAAACTGTATTATCTTGTAATCAGTTTTTCTTTTCATAGACATTGCAGAGAGCTAGAAAACAGTTGAGAATTTGTAGCTAAAGCAAAGAACTGCTGTTTATAACTGCATTAACATGTGCCATTGTTACCGACCTCAGGCCTTGGGGAACCTGGGCCAGGTACAAGCCACTGTTGCTACAGGGTGTAGCCACAGCGATATGGTGTAAAGCATAAAAGAAACTGACAGCAGTCCCGAGTCTCAGACCATACTTCTGTTTTTTTTTATTCTCCTTTTCCAAGAAATATATATATACTTCAATTTCTGCATAGATCAACATGGCAATCAGTGAAAACAATGGTGCAAGCCAATTTCCTCTGCATAACAAATAGTGTAAACACCTTTACTTTGAGTCCTTGATTAGAAACCAACTTTCCAAGGAAGCAGACAGTTCTGTATCCCCACATTCTATGTAGATGAGAAACTAAATCAAAGCAGTCTGACTATTCGAAGCAGGTGACGTTTTAGCAAGACAGGTAAATATTTATGTCCTGTAGATAGCCATCAGCAATAACCTGTAGCAGAATTTTCCAGAAATTCTGCATTTTTTTTTAAAACACTGGTTTATAGCCCAGTACACTAAGCAACACACCGAAATGTTATTTTCTTTATAATACTGAGATCCAGCCCATTACACTCTTCCCTACTTTTTTGAGATGTCTCCTGACATCTTGCACCAATTGTGTCTCAACTAGTGGTCTTAGATAATAATCAAATCCTGGGTATGCTGGATACACTATTGTGTGGCTTGGCAACAGATACATAGGATTCTGTATAACTGCATGGACACCAGGATTCCAAGGCTGGTGTGATGGCTGCCCCAGTCTATGATATGTGAATACTTCTCTGGGTCTGACAGTGCGAGCTGATCTTCTTAAAGTGTCCCCTTCTCTGTCACTCTGGTGTTCTGTTGCTAGGTCTTCTTGACCATTTGTGGGTTCCACTACTTCATCAATGTTCTCGACCTGAGGTTCAGCAACACTGTTCTCCATTTCCAGTCCTTTTTCCCTTGATGTTCCTTGCAAAGGATTTCTGTCAAGTTGTCGTGGTTCTCGTGGTTCAGGGTAGAACTCTCGGTCCTTGGCTCTGAGCCTGGAGTGTGAGTCAGATTCTATTACCTCAGATCTGACATGTGCTGGAAAGCATGGCAAGCAACGGGGACCATATGTGGTTTCTGCTGCCTCATTGGAGTGATCAGAGGCTGAGTCTGGTGTCTCACTCTTTGTTCTTGCCGGTCTTTGCATTTTCCTTTTCACTGTGTTCGATTTAGTGTCTTTTTCAAAAGGTAAGTCATTGACAGGCAGCAGGAAGTTGCGGTGTAGTATCTGGAGTGCTCTGCTATTAACTTCTGGCTGTACCTTATATACTGGGCTGTCTTCAATTCTCTCCACAATACGACATACCTCTTTTCCCAGTAGTCACGGAGTTTTCCTGAGCCTCCTCTCTCAGATAGGTTTCTGACTAAGACTCTGTCACCTGGTTGAAGAATAGCGCCCCTCACTGTACGGTCATAATACTGCTTACCCTTGGCCGATGCTTTCTGACTGTTATCTGCAGCAATCTGGTAAGCTTCCTTCATCTTGGTTGCCCATTTTTGCACAAAGTCCTGGCTGTCTGTTTCCTCATTGTCAGTTGTAAGATTAAACAACAAATCGATAGGTAATCTTGGAGCTCTGCCATACAAGAGGAAAAATGGTGAATAGCCAGTTGATTGTGTCTTGTACAATTATATGCATGCACTAATTTGTGGTAGGTAATCTTTCCACTTTGACTTTTTCTCTTCTTCCAAGGTTCAAGGCATCTGAAGCAGAGTTCGATTGAATCGTTCTACTGGATTCCCCTGTGGATGATAGGGGGTGGTGCGGGAGTGAGCTATTCCAGATAGTTGTTGGAGCCTCTGAAATAAGTTATTTTCAAACTCACGCCCCTGGTCATGGTGCAGCTTTGCAGGGTAGCCAAAACGGGGGATAAAGTCTTGGAAAATCTTCTCAGCTGCGGTTTTTCCAGATTTGTTTTGGTGGCATATGCTTGTGCAAAGCGAGTGAAGTGATCCATCAGAACCAGAACATAGTCATAACCTCCTTTACTTGGCTCAAGATGGAGAAAGTCCACAGAGAGCAGTTCAAAAGGTTCGCTTGTAGTAATAGAGCCCATAGGTGCTCTGTCTGGGTTACTAGGTGCTTCTGCTTGATGCAGGTACATTGTTGAATTACATAATCTTCAATCTCTCGCTGCATGTAAGGCCAATAAAATCTTTCTCTGGCTAGATGAATCACCTTGTCAGATCCGATATGTCCCATATCATCATGGAGGCTTTAAGGACAACTGGTTTCAGCTTATGTGACAAAACAAGTTGCTTTCTTTTTCCGACTTGCCTGTAAAGTATTCCCTTGTAAATGGTGAGTTTGTTCCACTAATGTATCAGTCTCTTTGTTTCAATTCCCATTTGTTCCTTGTCCTTCTTATTTGGACCCCATCCTCTGCTTTTGAGGTTAATGATTTCACTGATGGTAGCATCTTCTTGCTGTGCGACCCTAATATCATTTAGTGTGACTGTATCAGCACTTCCTGGCAACACACCGTCATCCACTGAGGTGAACTGTAGAGCAGCCACCCATGGCACTTCTTTATCTTTAGCTGCTTTGTCCCCCTGCCAGACAGCTGAGACGACTTCTGGAGATATTGTTTCATTATACTCAGTGATAGTGGCCTGTAAGTCCACAGGGAAGCGGGACAGCATATCTGCATCTGTATTTGCTTTCCCAGGGTGGTATTTGATGTCAAAGTTAAAGTCTGCTAATTCTCCAACCCAGCTATGACCCACTGCATTCAATTTTGCTGTACTCAGAACATATGTCCGAGGGTTATTGTCAGTATATACAGTGAAGGTGGGTGCATAATATAGATAGTCTCTAAATTTTTCACAGATTGCCCATTTCAGGGCCAAAATTTCTAACTTGCCAGAGTGGAGATGGTAATTTCTCTCAGCTGGGATTAGTGTTCTTGATCCATAGCCAATTACACGTAGTTTTGTTGGTAAAATACTGCTCCTAGTCCTTGATGCATCAGTGTGCAAAACAAAGGGCAATTAAAAATTTGGAAAAGCAAGTATGGGTGGATTGGTGAGTATATCCACAAATTTAGAAATGACTCTACGATGTTCATTAGTGCATTGAACTGGTGTCCTTGAAGGTAGCTGTACATTGGATTTTATCCTCCCTCTTGCTGTAGTCGCCAAGCTGGATTTTCCAGTATTTCCAATAGTACCATTTAAAAGTTCAAACAAAGGTTTTGCCAACCTGGAAAAGTCCTGTATGAAGGAGCGGTAATAACTAAGGAAGCCCAGCAAGGATCTGACTTCTCCAACTGTTGTGGGTTCCTTTTCCATTAACTGTCGGACTGCTTCCAAATCCTTAGGATCAATCTGCACCCCCTCTTCAGACGCTAGACGACCTATGTACCGGATTTGTTGTCTGAATAACTCACATTTCTCTGGTCGTAATTTTATTTTGTGCTCTCTCATTCGAGACAGTACCCGTCTCAAGTCTTCCACATGGTCATGAAATGTTTTTTTAAAAACAAAGTACATCATCCAAATATGGGGTGCAACAATCATCTCTGAATTGTTCCAGTACCTCTTCCATGCATCTTTGAAATGCTGCAGGAGCGTTGCTCAAGCCAAAAGGAATGCGTACCCACTCATATAGTCTCCAAGGGGTACTGAAAGCAGTGACAGATCTTGAGTCCTCATCCATGAAACCTTGATGATATGCACTTCCTTGATCCAGGATTGAAAAACATGAGTAGCACCCAAGATTATCCAGCAGGTCTTGAATGCGTGGCAGGGGGTGTCTGTCAGGGATGGTTTTACGGTTTAGCTCTCTAAAGTCCACACAAAGATGCAAACTTAAGTCCTTTTTCCTGACACAGACAACTGGAGAAGAGTAAGCTGAAGTGGACTTCTTTATCCAACCATGGTCCAAAAGGTTCTGGATGTATTCCTTCACCTCTTGGTATAAGGGCTTTGGAATAGCATTGTACCTTTTCTGCACAGGAGTATCATCCTTCAAGTGGATTTTTAGCTTTAAATCTGGAATATAACCAATTTCACCATCTTCCCGTGAAAATACATCTGATTCTTCATATTACATGCGCTTGACTGCCTGTTGTTCTTCCTCTTTTAAGTGGGACAAATCTACTGGTGAGTTCCATTTCCCTCTAGCAGTAACCTTGTATTTGTTGCTTTCTTTCCTGTTTAGCTCTACTGTACTCTGTGTGTGCAGCATTGACTTGGCCATCAATTGGCTGGCTGAGTATTACTGGGTCAGATTGTGGGGGAAGGACTGGCCAGATATCAATAATTTCTTCTAGAGTGCCTAATATTATTCCACTAGGAAGGTAGATATCATGTAAGGTGTAATTTTGAAGAGGTATGGTAATTAGTTTTTAAGTACCAGTTGGGCTGTCAACAATGGCAGGGAGTAGTTCAATGCCCCCTGGGCAATGATTCTATGCTAGTGGCTCAAAAGTCATTGTGTCTCCTCTAGGCAAAGCCCTAATTTTACATTTCAATTGACATATCTGACTTGCTGGGATAACAAGCCCCTTTTTACCCATCCTTACTGTAATACCTGGTGATATTGCTTCCCCAGGTTTTACTCCTACTGCTCACTCAGCAGCGCGCTAAGAATGGTGGTATTGGTCTGGTCACAGTTCTCTCTGATCAGTTCCCCTATAACATTGAAGCCTAACAGCGGACAGTTAACATGACTTTGACTTACTAACAAAGGAACATCAATGGCTACCTCCCCATGCCTGGAGCTCAGTATCTGAAGTGACACCTCAACCCACCCTTCAAATGGAATCTCAGTGCCATTTGCTGCAGTAATACAGACTGCACTTCCTGTTATTAAACTCTCAAGTGACTGAATCTTAACATCAGGCAATGTCTTCCTTACCCACTCTCTCCCCACTATGCTAACCTGTGCTCCTGTATCTAACAGCATTTGTGTTTGAATTCCATTAATTACACACGTGACCATGCAGCGACTCCCAATTAGTTGGGCAGCACGTTTTGCTTTAGGGGGCAGTAGATTTGTGTTTTGCATTGTGGGAGCCTCAGTCTGGGGGGACCTGTTACTCCTGTTGGTCACTGGTTGTTCCCTCTCCAGTGACCTTCACCAGTTTCCAGATTCCACTCTCTTAGTACAGCCAACAGCTCTGTGTCCCATCAAACCACAGTGAATCTTTGAGTACACAGTTCTTTTCTCTGCTGGGCACATTCTTGACATCTTCTTTTAGGACTATCTCTTAAGACTTGAATGTTCAATTGTGGCAGTGCACGGACATCGGTCCGAGTACTGTCACCAGTATGCCTTGTAATCTTTTCGAAATGTTTTTTTGGCATAGACACTTTAGCTGTCAGCTGCTCAATGGTAGTATTATGAGCTTGATGTGCACAGAGAACTTTCAAATTAAGTTATGGTTCACAATCTTGTCAAATTGTTTTGCTAATTCGGACACTCGAGCAGTTAACTGCTTTATAGCTGCACTGTCAACTTGCATTCTATTGTTTGCTTGACTCAGTTCAGTCTGATCAGCCTGTGAACTGTCCTTTTGTTGTACTGAATTTACAGAGACAGACCTATGTTCACTCGGAGTGTGAAGACACTTTATTCTCTCTGTTTCCTCCCCGCAAGATTTAGTTATCTTCTCTAGAATTATATCATCAGTCACCTTCAAGTCAGTAAGAAATGGTTTTATGTCTTGTCTGATGTTGTTATTTTTTTCATTGAACCCTTGATAAAGGGTATGAAGAAATATGCCCTGAACTAATTTTCTGTCATAACTGAATTCAGCTCCTGCAGCACGTGTTGTCGAAGATCCATTATCCTATATACAAAATGTTCGGGTGTTTCCCTATCTTGTTGCTTTGTATTGCTCAGTTCCTGAAACAGTTATGTGCTGCTTTTATCCCTAATGTGTAACCTAAGAAATTGTTTGAGCTCATCTAATGTGAGATCATCTCTACTCATGAGAAACCTTTTGAAGATACCTGGTTTAACTACTTTTAGTACAGACTTAACAACTTCAAACTCAGTAAATCCCTCATGTAACCCTACATCTATTTGTTTGCAAAGTATACTGTATGACATTTCAGAGCCCCCATCATAGATTTGCCCACCATGGACTTTGAACTCCCTATGAGGCAGAAAAGTAGCAACATCAGTGAGTCTTACCACTTGATCTGAAGTCCTGTAAGGAAGACATAATTTCTCCGAGTCTACAGAGTTCGTCCTATTTTCAAAGTTTCTGCCAAAATGTTTAGCTTGGTTTGAATGAATAACTTGATCCAGCCCTGCAGTGGTAACACCTGTACAATCCATACTCCTAGCAGGGTTGAAATCCTTTCTGGTTAGGAGTTGTGAAATTGTATCTTGGAGGTGAAGTAGGTGTGACATGCCTTCGTCCTCCAAATTTCTCAACTTATCACTCTTAACATAATCAAAAAGGAAATAATAAAGTTCTTGTTCACCTAGTTGTGTGAGTTTTACAGTTTCATCTCCTTCTTCATCTCCTATACTTGCAGCCAGAAAGCTGAGTTGGTTGTAATCCAGCAATATTAATTTCTTATGTATATCCCAGATCAGCATCTTGCACGGTCTGGATGTTGCCATCTCCCTTCTGTACTTGAAGCTGGGCTCTCTGGATGACACAATTACAATAGTCGTCCCTGAGCTTTCACAACAGGAATTACCAGGTGTGGTGATGACTGTTTCCATTACAGAGTGCTGATCCCGGACGAGCCCCCAATTGTTACCGACCTCAGGCCTATGGGAACCTGGGCCAGGTATAAGCCACTGTTGCTACAGAGTGTAGCCACAGCTATATGGTGTAAAGCATAAAAGAAACAGACAGCAGTCCCGAGTCTCAGACCATACTTCTCTGTTTTTTTTTTATTCTCCTTTTCCCAGAAATATATATATATACTTCAATTTCTGCATAGATCAACATGGCAATCAGTGAAAACAATGGTGTAAGCCAATTTCCTCTGCATAACAAATAGTGTAAACACATTTACTTTGAGTCCTTGATTAGAAACCAATTTTCCAAGGAAGCAGACAGTTCTGTATCCCCACATTCTATGTAGATGAGAAACTAAAACAAAGCAGTCTGACTATTCGAAGCAGGTGACTTTTTAGCAAGACAGGTAAATATTTATGTCCTGTAGATAGCCATCAGCAATAACCTGTAGTGGAATTTTCCAGAAATTCTGCATTTTCTTTACAACACTGGTTTATAGCCCAGTACACTAAGCAACACACCAAAATGTTATTTTCTTTATAATACTGAGATCTAGCCCATTACACCACTAACAGTTGGCTCTTGACCATATTAAGAAAGCGAGTATAAATGCACTGTTGATGGATCACACATGCGTTTTCCATCCACGTACAATAATTGGGTCAGCAAAAAGTCAGAAAGAATTGTGGTGACAGCAGTTAGATAAGCCATGGAAAGGTCTTGAGTTTGACACCCTGTTCTAGAATTTCGAGTTAGTGTAGGGCTTTGCAATATTCTTCAAATACAATACTGTTTTGGCTTTTGGATATGGCGCATGGCTTTAATGATATTTTTGACACTGACCTTTGCAAAATTATTGTTATACTATCCTATCCCTTAGGTGCCCTCTCCTGGTAATTATTTAGCTCCGGTCACACATGAGTTAGTAAGAGGCATTCTCAAGGCTTATGTATAGATTGGAAAATCACAGCTTCTCCTCTTTTATCTGCAGACCAGAGGCTCCCAGGTATGATGATACATGAAGACGTGCCTATTTCTACAGGAAATTTCTTCTCTTTCAGAAAAAAAATTTCATATAATGGCCTCAACTACATCTAGCTGACGGGCTTGTTATGGGCTTATGTCTGGAATAACGTTACTCGTTTGGTTGCTTTGACATTGCAGTGTGCATATTTTCTGCCATATATGGGGATCACTAGATGGTGTCCCAACACTTTGTCTGTGTGTTGCCTTATCTTTTACACTCTTAGTAAACACAAAAGTAAGCACATGGGAGTATATACAAAGTACAAATAAGCATATTGTGCCCACCTAAAACATCATAGAACGTCTGTCTATCCAGCCAAGTGGTTTGTTCACCCTACCCATCACAATATGACACCAAAGAATTCCTTTTCTCATATCTACAGCTTTCTTCTCTGTCTACATCCTGGCCACCCTGAACTTTCTCTCCTTCAAACTCTGCACTCCATGGGCCATAAAGAAGTTTTAAATCCTATTTATGCAGTCACTTTCAGCGAATCCCTGGCATCACTCTCACGGTCAAGGAAGGCCAGATATTTGCTCAAGGTAAAGATTAAGGTCAGATTCTCACTTAATTAAATTGTATGTTCTATATATTGACAGGATATTGTGACCTGCACTGTTTTCATGTCTTTACTGCATAAAGAGTATGTATATGACTAAGGCATAAAATTTATCTCTTTTTAAAAAACTTCTGAAAAAATGCAGGATTAATAGGAGATACCTTTGAATTTTTATGTTTTAACCTAGAATGTGTTCTGAATAGTGGTGTCATCCTTTTGTATAGTAACAGATTTCCTAAAATAAAAAATCATACTAGAGGATTACAAACTCTTAAAAATTGCTGAAGTTGTCTTACCACACATTGCAAACATCTATATACACACATGCTACCATACTAATATAAATAAAATAAAACAACATTCCAATCTGTCCAACTAAACTACAACTAAACTAAAAATGTTCTTATTGCACTTTTCTGATAGATGGAATTGGATCACTACTGGTCAAATGCATGGGTTCAAAAACAGTTGATGTGCCTGAATGTTTAGGATTTTGCAATATATTGTTTTCCACACTGTTATTTGCTGTTGTCAGGCATGAGTCTTTTTTGATAAAGAAGACGTGTTGAAAAGATAGTGAGGAAGGTGCTTCACCATCATTCTTGACAAGCAGGTCAGGTTAAGTGGAGACAGTGAAGTGGACAATTATGAGCTTATTTCACTTGAATGTGCCCTTCAAAGCAATGGCATCCCATTCAAGTTTTGCTCCTGCCCTGTCACTGATTCTGCATACATAGGCTCTGGCTTTCTAAGTCAGTGAACTGGAATGATTAGGCTCAGGATATACATTGTGGGTTAATAAAAAAAACCCGAATTACAGAGATTAAACTAGGAATATGTCAAAAATAATGTGGAATTTGTATTTTCTCTTTTTTAAAATGATTTTCTGTACCATTTGAAAGCTGAATATTTAGCCATATAATAGCAATAATGCTTAATTTTAACAAAATAATTTATTTTCAGAATAATTTATTAATTAACCACCAAAATAATAACATTATTAGTAATATACAATTTTAAGGGTAAGGGAAGTCAGGGTGGTATAGCGGTAGCGCTGCTGCCAAACATTAAAGGTCATCCCAGTATGGAGTTTGCATGATGTCCACATGTCTGCATGGGTCTTCTCTGTGTGCTACTGCTCCATTTTCCTCCCACAGTCCAAATACATGCAGCTTAGGTGGACTAAATTGGCCCTAGGGAATGGATTGTGTGTGTGTTTGCCCTGTGATGAACTGGCACGCTGTCTAGGATTTGTTCTTGTGTTGCACTCTATGCTAGCTGGGATAGCCTCCAGCACCCCTGAAACCCTGTTTAGGACTAAGCAGGTTAGAAAATGACTGACTGACTTTAACACTGTAAGAATTAACTTACCACTGCCATTTATGCTGTTTAGGGGTCCTTACATACAGTATATATTATGTGATGAGTAGTAGGTAAAGAGAATTATGTGGATTTATCTTGAGCATGATATAAATAATGGCAAGTAGAATCAGTTATTAACCATGGTGTCAATATATTTATTGATTATTCTAGGGTCAGTTTTAACTTGAGTTGGATGAGTATTTTAATTAAAAATGACAATAGCATCTGTATTACATTCATTGAGTTGTTCTTAAATGTGTTTAACCTGTAGCACTTAATAATATACAGTTTACAGTTTCATCAGTAGTCATACATTTTTATGACTCTAGCCATAGTATTAGGGATAGAACAGGGACTCAGGAGGAAAATGTTATGCTAGTAGATCAGGTTAAAATAAAGTTTTATATAATTTGTACATGCAGAATGAGTCCCACAGTATTTAATCCTAATAGTGAAACCATACTATCAGTAATGTCTGGAATAATGCTGCATTTGCCAAGTTCTACAACAGAACACTTTAACGTGTGTGTGTGTTTAGCCAGTTATTTCTATGTGACAATAGGGTACATGGTAAGACAATATAGTGCAGTTTACATAATTTACTACAATGAACAATAGCAATTGATATCAATAAACCTGCAGCAGTATCAGATATAAAAAAATATCTAAATATCAGATTTATGTAGCAGATAGAACAAGTAATAAACACAAAATACAAACAACTGATCTGCGAAATGGTTAATAAGATTGAATCAATATTGCAAGTTTACACTATTGAAGTCTTTTTTTAAAGATCAAGTACAATAGGTGATTTTAAGGGACTGAACAGTTCAATGTTCCATGGGTAAAAAATGGTTGTGAGTATGCTGGTGTGACATTGAATGCTACATTATTGCTTAATGGTGTGCCAAAGATAACTAATTTGTCATTGGAATTTGTGAGATAGGAGATGACAGCTTGAGGCATGAACAAGGCCATTTTAATGACCTATTTCAGGGCCTTAACACAGTGCAATTGACATAGCAGTCTATGATGTAGGAAATCAGCATGCTCTTTACTGTACATCAGTAGTGAGGATCTGGGATGACAGATTATATTTTTTTAAACTTCCCACTGTTGCATCATACTCAGCTCCTTAGTTAAGCTGATGTCATGGAACAGATTGTTGTTCTTGAATCATTCTATGAAAGATGTTTATCCTCCTTCCTGTTGGCTATCTTGTCATTATTCAATATCAGACTGAATACCATTGTCTCATCACCAAACTTCATTACAGAGCTTAACAAGACAATGATGAATAAAAAACGAAAAACAGTAAAAACTATGCACTACCTCTTCACAATGACATGTAGCGATGGCGGGGTGGGGAAGGGTTAGGCGACCGAAGTGCAGATTACGGGGCACGGCAGCAGCAGCAAACCAGCAGCTAACTGAGCAAAGAGGAGGATAAAAAAAAACTGTATTTGTTTCCCATTGTATTACCATTTAAGAGGGTTTTCTGAGGAGCGGCCGTGTCTCCTTCGGGTATGTTCAGCCCCACTACTCACAACGGTGTGTAGTGCTGGCAGGGGTAAAAGGGTTGGCAAGCGAAGCGAGCAGGGAGTGAAGCCCCCTAGTTTTTCATATAATAATAATAATAATAAATCAAATTTATGTGGTGTTCTGTCTTAAGGGACACCCTGAGACTTTGCAGAATCGCCCCAGTGTTGCTAGATATCATGGCTGGCCTTTACACTGGTACTATGAGTGCTGTGCAAAATGGAGGCAGAACTTTTATGGTTTTCCCAGTTGACTCCGTTGTTCATCAGGTGTGTGTTCTTGCTCCTACTCTGTTCAATGCTTGTGTGGACTGGGGGTTGGGCAGGTTTATGGGATCCAGCAGCTGTGAGTCATCTGTTGGTGAAGAAAGATTTAATGATCTTGATCAATGGAAGCTCTGATTGGAGCTCTTGAGAGACTGAACATCTGGACTTGTGAGTGTCTTGGATAAAAAACAAGAGCCGGGCCTTTAATGACCTCTTGGGCATAGCCATCAGCATTATGTCTGTCTGTGGATGGAATGTCAATCTCATCAAAAGGTTTACTTACCTCGGCAGCAACATTCACGTCTCTGGTGACTCTTTATATGAAGTCAGTAGACACATTGGGAGAGCATGGGAGGAAGTTCATGAGATTGAAAGTGGGCATATGAGATATATAAATGATGGGTACAAGGCAGTAAGCGGGGAGCATAAGATAGCAAATTATAAGCACCAAATTGTTTCCCAGAAAAAAACTAAATTCCTTCATGTCCCCTCAGTGGCGCTATATGAGTGTGCAAACTGATAACTGTAAACACAAAGTATGCATCTAAATCATTACATATTCCTTAATAAATAAAAGCTCACCCATCTGCTTTTTATATTAAACGTGCTGCAAGAGATGGAAGTGACGTCAAACTTAAACACTGTGTCTGTGGTAAACTTATAATTAGGTAGCCTTGAAACCCCCTTTTGTAATTCTTTTAATTTAACTTTTTCTTGTATGTACATTATAGTATCTCATACTTATGTTAAGTATCCCGTATGTACATGAAAACATCTATTATGTGTGTAAAAGTATCCCATACATATGTGAAAACATCTTTTTCTTAAACGATTTACTTATAATCATTGCAAATTCAATTAAAAAAATAAACAATAGTAAAAAAAATATATAGTTTAAGCATATTAGACATGTATAACAGATATATATAAGGGGTATTTAACTGATTTACATTAAAGTCCTTAGAAACATCTTGGATTGAATATAGTGCTTTGATCAAAGGGAACTGTGTCACCTGAACTGGAGTGTAGTCGAGTCCGTTCCACCAGTTCTTCGATAATTTCAAAAATAGTTTCATCTATATCGGAGTCTAAAAGGGCAGCCAACATTGTAATTTCTTCCGATAAATCTTTAATTCTCTCTCTGAAATACGTAATATCTTCGGCAGAATCCATTTCATCGGCAGTAGTATACGTAATATCTTCGGCAGAATCTAATTTCATCGGCAGTAGTATACGTAATATCTTCGGCAGAATCCATTTCATCGGCAGTAGTAAGCATTTTTCTAAATAATTCTGGTGCTATCGATTCACCAATCAGTAACTAGAGGGTGTGTTAGAGTCCACCCTCTCAACTTTGACGAGTGAAAGTGACAGTTTTATTTCAAGTCGTATTTCATGACGGTTTGCAGGAATGTTATGGACAAAATGAAATAAATAAATAAGCAGCAAAAAACATATTTCATGACACATTTATAATAATATATACATACATGTGGGGAAAATTGTGTTTATAGACCAATATAAGTGCCTGCTTATAGAATTTGGTAACTTAACAGGAAATCAAGTCCACCCACCTTCACAAAAACAAATTTTGGGATGATATTCCACATATTGTCTGCAATTTTTAGAAAGTTTTGATCCAATTAAATTTAAAAACGGTGATTGACATTATACAATCTAAAACATTCAGTTCACTTTGGTCCTGTTTATTAGTAAGAATAGTTGTTTTTTTTTAGATAGTGATACTTGCTTTTAAAATGAGATTATAAAGAAATTTATCATGATTATTTATTACAGATTCGGGTACCCTTGATATGCCCTCTGATTTTGAAAGAAGAACACAACCTGTTAAGGACAGGTCTCTCATCAACCATGTATTAAGTATTCTTTTATTTTTTTCCATAATGGGAGTAAAATTTAACTTACTTCCTTCTAATTGATCTTTACATATATCAATTCCTAAATATTTTACTTTTTGTTTTATTGGGATGTCACATATAAATTCAATATTACAGTCTTTTAATAGCAACATTTTCACATATTTCAAAATTAAGGATTAGTCCTGACACAGATGAGAAGATATTAATTATCTCAATTGGCTGTATAACCTTGTGCTAATTTCTTAAAAGAACTGTGACATCATCAGCTGACAAATTTTAACTTCTCCACCAAACAGACTGATACCTTGAAATTTATTGGTTTGTATATAAGCATTACCAATAAAAAAGTAGGGAAAGTGGACCGCCTTGCCTAATACCTGTTTTAATATCAAATCCTGGTCATGTTCCATTACAGAGTTTAATTGAACTATTGCAACCACTATATAATGTTTTAATACCTCTCTGCAATAATATGCCAAAACCAAAAAATAAAAAATAAAACAAAATGCAATACCTTAAAAATAAACTTGTGTTCAACTGTATCAAATGCTTTATAAAAGTCTAAAAATAAAATCAAACTGTAATCCTTAACAAAATCATTATAATCTATCAAATCCAAAATAAAATTAATATTATAATGTTGAATGTTGATTTATTTTGTTTTATAATTGTGTCTTTCATTTTTCTATTCTTTAATATGTAAAGCACTTTGAGCTACTGTTTGTATATATATATATATATATATATATATATATGTTCCCCTTCATAAAACCCGACTGTGATTTATCAATGATCTGGTTGAGATGTTCTTTCATTCTGTTAGAAAATAACTCTACACCATTATTTAATAACGTTTTTGGAGCTCCAATAATCTTAAGACTAAAGTATTCTTGTTGGGTTTAGGCAAAAGTGATATTAATCCTTACTACGTTGAAGGAGACAATTACTTTGCTACAATGGCTTCATTCAATACAAGTAGAAGAAACTCTTCTGCCTCATCTCGAACATATTTATAAAATTCACTATTCAGACCATCATTACCAGGGGACTTATTATTTTTAAGTTTAATAATACTGATTTTGTACATCTTCAGGCACTGGCTGCTCAAACACCCTAGCCTCGGGAACTGCTGGGTGACCACCTGGCCATGTGCTGACAGATGCTGTTCTGGAATCACAAAATGCATTAGTGGATGCTGTAAGAGATGTTGCCAATGAATTATGGAATATGAAGGCAGTACTATGTACTATTGGCCAGAAATCAAATTTATGGTTTAAAAAATAAATGCTGCATCTGCTTACCTATGTTTACATTCTGATAGTTACATTCAGTCGAAGTTGTAATGCTGTCTGATTTGGCCAATCAGTTGGTGGGTCAGGGTCAGGTTCATAATACTGCATCTCCTCAGGTACGGGCAACCCACGATTTTGTGCCACATTAAGCAGAATGCTACATGCTTGCACAATGCAACACACTTTCTGTAGACTATAGAGCAGCACTTCACCAGTCTTAACCAAGCAGTGCCTACGGCCGTTAAGATGATCTATAGCACATTCTACCACAGCCCGAGCCTGAGAGTGGGGTTCATTAAAATGTCACTGTTTTTCAATCATTGGGTTGGCAAGCTACGTCTTCAGAGGGTACATGCTATCATGTCATATGGTTACATCATACAAATAGCTTACAATTTTGACCAAAGGAGTAATATTAAATGCCTTATCTTACCGAGAAGCCATCCATCATGCACAACACCCATTTTCAAGTTTGTTCCTAACACTACTATTTCTCAGAATGAATTAATCATGAGTTTAACCAGGCCATCTCGCAACTTTACTGAGACACATTTCATTAAATATTATTATTAGAATGGAAATGCTTTTCATTTACATAAGCACATTTATTCTATTAAGGCACCTTTATAGCAATGTGTGTGCAGTCAACCACTCCAATTACATTTGGAATACCAGGCGTTGCTCCAAATTGCGCTTTGATGTCTCCCCGTTCACCCACAGTACAAGGAAATCTTATACATCTAGATGACGATAATACCATCCCATACAGCTAAAATAGCGTGACTCAATGATGAACTGAGAAAAACCCGATTGTTCAGCCACTTCACATTGAAAAGCTCCTGTGGCTAAAAACCCGAGGGTGGACAGAACTTGCAAAGGAACAGGTAGAGCACATATGTACAAGATAATGGTTATCCCATAATTTTCTTCATTGTGCTCTTCAGAGCTTCCATACTTATTTATATTAACTGTTTACTATAATAACTATTTACAAACACAGCAAAGAGAAGTAATCACAAAAATACAAATGAATGCCACAAACAAACACCTGACAATATTTACAGTCCTTGAAGTCTTTATTGTAAGTGATAAGTGTGGATCCTGAAGTGCAAACAACTGTTAACAGAAGAAAAGATTCATCCATTATCCAACCTGCTATATCCTAACTATAGGGTCACGGGGGTCTGCTGGAGCCAATCCCAACCGACACAGGACACAAGGCAGGAAACAAACCCCGGGCAGGGCGCCAGCCCACCGCAGGGCATACACACACTAGGGATAATTTAGGATCGCCAATGTACCTAACCTGCATGTTTTTGGACTGTAGGAGGAAACCCACACAGACACGGGGAGAACATGCAAACTCCACACAGGGAGAACTCGGGAAGTGAACCTGGGTCTCTTAACTGCAATGCAGCAGCGCTACCACTGCGCCACCATGCCACCCAGAAGAAAAGATGTGGTGGAATATTCCCCATTGGTAAACTGCTTCCTGGAAAAATAGATAATGAACACAGAGTCCTACCACCAGAGTCCAGAAGGTGATCTTCTGAGGTGCGCCTCTTCACAAAGAGCAACTGTAGACAGGCTTAGGGGGAAAAGTACCCACCACAACACGTGTAACCAGTGGCTGTGCAAAATCCTCCTCTGCTGCAAATGTCCAGGTCTTGAAGGGTTTTTAGGTTCTGCCAATGATGAGGCTGGTGGAAAATGGAAAAGTAAAAAAAGCACATTCTTCTGTCCTGGTTTTATGTGTACAATACCTACAACTACAAATCCCACAAGCCCCTAAACATCCATGCAAACCTGTTTTAAGGCACAGACCCCATATTTACAAATTAGGACTCTGAGTGACCAGTGTTGTTATTAACATTTAACAATCACCAAACAGGACATATATACAAAAATGAAAACCCCCTTTGCAATGCTACAAATAAATCCAAATAATAAAGTTAAAAATAAACATTCTCTGAGACATAGCTTGATTAAAGTTAGTTACCAGAAAAGATTAGGAAAGGATACATTTAGAAAAAAGTAAAGTTTAACAAAACACAAAATGCTGCTGCCGGTGGCAGTGCTACATAGTAACCACCTTTAAGTGAACTGCTGAGTAGCTGTTCAGTGATTTAAATACTTTTTTTAAAGAAAAAAGTGTTACAATAGTCCTCACCATGTCTAACTGCAGATGGCTGAAATGCTGGCATCCTCCTTCTTGGACTGAGTGCTTATTTGAGAATCGCGTGTCATTTTAATGTGATTTGTGGTGTAAATTTAATTAAATTAATCCATTTACTCCTAATTCTGTTTTTTTGGTTGCCACTTCAGAAATTATGTGGTAGTGTTTACAGCTTTTTTTCTTCTTTTAAAGTGGTAGTGAACTTTTATTTCACCTGCACAGGAGCAATCAGCCATGTGTGAAGTTCAGGAGGAGGAATAATGTATGGCTGTACAGGAAATGTACAAGCTAAATTAAGCAGAAGCAGTCAGGCAGTAAGCAAATATTTATGTAGATTTGTTTCCATTAATACTGTGACAAACAGACACACTCAATTTATCAAGAAAACACTTTTTCTTTACTCTTTTCTTAATACTGATAATGTTGTAATACAATCACTACACACAGCAATATTCAAATTATGCCTTTACTTTAGTCCAGATACTGGTACTCATACACCAGGCAGCAGCAGTTAGTGGTGGTAAGCAAACTTAACTTCCCCCTTTAAACTTCAATAAAACACTCCCATTGCCAAAAGCTATAAATCAACATTAAACACAACTGTTTGTAACCCAACATGAAAGAAATCAAAATTAACAGCCTAATTTTAGATGTAGCATCGCATAGCCTGCCATCCGTCACTACAATACCAAGTAAGTAAATGAGTCTAAAAGAGAGGAAGAGATTATAAGATGATAAAAAAAATGTGTTATATACACCAAGCTGGCAAGCATTTACACTAGGAAGAATGCAATTGTAAGCTTGTATTTGGTTTGGGTGATGGAATATTTAGAGAAGGTGTTAAGTTTAAAGTTAATGGGCCAAATTTCAAGCAGATGAGGCAAAACCTTGAAAAGTCTTTTAAAACTGGAATCATTTGAGAAACAGAAGAGCAGGTTTACAATCACTTTAAAAACTAAACAGTAAAATGAAACATACGTTTGTTCTAAAATTGAGAAGCAGTCTAAAGAGATTAAGAACCTAAAAAAACAACAACTGTACAGTATACAAGACAACTAACTTCAGCACTGACTGCTGGGCTTACAGTATGAATGCACAGAAGCAACAATTAAAAAGGATATTAGGAATGATTATATGTAATTGGAGAGAAATACTGCAAAAAGGTGAAAGATGACTAAAAGAGATTCTGTCATTGTTTTAATAATAAAAAAAAATCAGTCAATGATGAGTGAAAGTGTATAAGGATCACGAAGGATAAAGTAACATACTGACAGCAGAATTGTAGAGGAAAGTGCTGCTTGGCTTAGAAAGACAGAAATCAGATACATTGTCGAGAGACCAGATAACACTTATCCTAAAAAAATTAATGAGGTTAGTAAGTACATATATATAGTAGACTCTTGATGCATATTTAAAATAAAGAATCACTGTACACAGAGGAAATTCCTAAAGATTATAATCTAGACAAAGATCCATGTAACTATAAAAGCAGTAAGGTTAGTATGCACCATGTGCAAATTAAAAGAAGCAATTATTAAGGAAAAGACTAAGCATCTCAGTCAGCGTGCATTTAGATGGGAGAGATCAGGTTGAACTAACATGCTGGAAATTTTTGTGGAAACCAGAAAAGATATGATCAGAATGGGGAATATGATATTATTTATCCAAATTTTCAGAAAATGTCCAACATGAAAGGATTTGGATCAACCTTAAAGAAGAAGAAACTACAAATTTGACTTATGTTATTTTGGAGGAATTAGATGAAAAAGATTGACAAACTTGTCAGGGTGAATGACATGCTCTTGTAAAATGAGGGAGAACTACCATCAGACTTTTCCTTAATTCAAAACATTTTGTAAAGCAAATCAACTATAAACATTGTCTGACAATCAAGCTAAATTCTCAAGACTGAGTATCTATAGCCAATACCACCAAACTGCATTTAATCGTGATTGTAACATTTCCTGCACATATTATTTACAGTATAAGTAAGCCAGTTTCCTGCATGTAATAACTTAAGTATCATTTTGTAAATGATTTTCAGATTTAAAATATCATCATCACATGTAAAGAGTAACCCTTAATAATGTCTATATTATGGACTGATACAATAATTTTGTAGGCTTGCAATATACTAAATGCAATATTGTTGTATTCCCCCCATTTTAGGCCCTCTTTGTGCTGCCTTACAAATTTTGCGTTTTTGTCTTTCAGTAGGCAGTGACAAAGTGTCCTTGGGCAGTCTGTTTTTATTGTATAGCAACTTGGCTTTTTGCCTCTAATGATGAAATGAGTGTAAGTAAATACGCGAAAATGCATAAAGCATGCAGAACCTAGCAAATCTTGATAATCAAAACCACACTTTCACTGTCTCAGAGCCTTTTCATATGCTATAACATTTAACATATGATTTCTATATAATCCAGGATTAAGTTTAATATATGAAAAGGGAAAAGGGAATGTAAGCATTACTGAATTGCTATAAGGTCAGTTAAAATTTTGCTTTAATGCTTTTGGAGATATTATAAAATATACACAAGTTCAGTACAAAATATTAGCCGCACTAGAGAAATACCATAGACATCTAATCAAAAAGGCAGCTATTGATAATGAAAATAATAGTATAGACAATAAGAAAGCAACAACAACATACAGAACTAGCACAAATGACAAAGGGAACTAATGAGTATTGATGGAAGTAGCCTGGAGAGGTAGTGAGATAAGTAAGGCCTGCATTACAGCAAAAGAGATTAGGAAAAGCAGGGAGAGTGGTTCAGAAACTTAGGAGCAACTCATTAAATTGTGAAGATTAAGAAAAAAAAATAATATTCTGGCTCCATGAATCCTTGTGGGTGAAAGGTAAAGTTAATTTATGCTAGAGGGGATTCAAAAACACCATGCCTTTTGTGAGTTAAAGAAATTTTTTTTTTTTTTTGCTGTGATTATGTTGTTGTTTAAATAGGCAGGTTTAAAAAAGGGAGTAGATGGAGTTAAGAGGAGCCCGCATTTCTTGATGTATGCTAGTTTCAAAAGCAAATTCTAACAAAAAGAAAATGGTGACTTCTAAAATTCTTGGTACAATTGTGTGGTGGATATGTACTGTTGCGGATGCCTCAAAACCCCAGAGATTTTTCTTGAACATGTGACTCTGCACATCCCTAATGTGTTTTTCTCAGAGTAGTGGGGTCTTATATATAAAGCTTGCATAAGCACAAAAAAAGGCTCGAGATGTGCATACGCAGCCTCCCATGCAAAAGTCAGGGTTTATAAAAGAAAACTTGATGAGGGAACATGTGTATATTTACGTATGGACTGTATTTTAGTTTCCTTTTAAGAGGGTCAATGCTATGTATTTGCACTGAAAAAGCTTTTTGGTTTTTCTTCAGTTGATATTGACTACCTATTTTATCACCTTTCAGGGAACTTGCCGACAGGTCAACAGTACCTCATCCAAGCTTCACTCCATCATGCCTGCTCTGCCAGAAGCCATTAAATGACGTGTGATGCACTATATACAGTTTTCATTTGATGTGTGTGAGTATATATTTAAGAAAAAAAAACTGTTTTTACCAACATAAAAAAGACAATTTGCAATACTTCATACAAATTAATGTATGCATATTTGCCAGGTGATTGTAATTTATAAACAGGTAATTGCATATAAATTTGCATATGCCAGGTTTTATAAAGCTGATTTTGTTTTGGGATATTTTCACATTCGAACCCATGCAAAAGTTTATAAACGATGCTCCTGTTTTTTTTCCCATATCCTAAAGACATGTACATTAAGTTAAGTTTCGCATTGTGCATGAGTGTAGGTGTACATATTGTACCCTATCTAGGATTGTTTGCCAGGATGGATAGCAGACTGCAATCTGGGATATTGGGGAATAGTTTATTTGTTAATTAAACTAGTTTCTTTAAATGCTTGATGTTGCGGTACAAAAGAAATTTTACATGCATTAAAAAGAGCAATTTTTTAGCAATAAAACTGGGAACAGACTATGAAAAGTAAAGGGTACCATGTATTTCATTAACATGTTGAATCCAATGATTTCAAACACAGCAGCTTTTGATATTGTCATTAAAAACTAGAGACTAACATCTAGCTACTTAATACAGTATGTCAGTACTAACTAAACAAATAGGTGATAGGCCTTCTTCTCAACCTTATATTTCAGTTTCACACAATCCTTTTCATCTAATATTTCTTTCACATGGCTAGGTTAGGTTTTTGAAAGTAGACAGGTGGCCACCTTTCTTTTGTAAAAAAGGAGAACAAAGGGTGTACACCATTCCTTACTTCTCAGGAAAAGACGATGCCAGGCTGCTGGACGTTTAATTGGATATTATGATCAAAAAGTATATTGCATACACAATACAATAATATGATGGAGAATAAAGAAAACTTATGAAGTAAACTGGGTTTACTAAAATCTTATAGGGTTCTTATGTAAATATTGTTATGGTCAGCACAATGCAAGCAATACATATTATCCTTCTTCCTGACTCTATCTATCTATTATAAGGCATAAATTCTCAACAATGGGGGTGTATCTTAGAAAACCACTAGACAAAAATAAGGTGGAAGTTGTTGCTAGTAGTGTGAGATGCCACCTCTATTTAACACATTACATAAATAGCTTACAGGGTGAAAGTCAGAGATATCTTTGGAGGAAGTTGACATATTCCCCCAGAACATATTGGGCTCCAAGAGGAAAGCCCAAGGACTGAGTTCACAGTTTCAAAGGAAGGACATCAGGATTGTTAAGATGAACAACTGACATTCATGGCTTATGAAGGGCTAAGAAGAGCAAGGACATCAAATGATTTTAGGTGAGGCATCTAGCCTAGTATCATCATTAAAAATATAGCACTATCCCTGACCCCAAAATGGATTCTGAGAATGGCTCAAAGTGACCCTGGGATGGGGTAAAGAGGTCTTTTACAACCAGAACTTCATTGGCGTAAGGTGAATGGAGTAGCAAATACTCGCCCGGTAGGAAGGAAAAGAGACTAGACCAAAGAGACAGAAAGAGACAGAAGTTAAAGGAGTGGTCTGCAAGGTGGTACACTGGTGGGTAAATGGACAAACCACCCCACTAACTGCTAGGGTCCTCTCCTAGTAAGACAAAAATTTCACTCCTCCCTGCTCCGTGAGGGAAAACTCTGTCCTTTATCAATTTTGAATGATTTGATCCTCTTTACCCTATCAATAAGACATCCACCCTGGAGGGTGCATTAATAACATGGGATTAATTTATTAATTCAATATTTCAGAAAGACTCACCTTACCTTTCTCTGTTGTAGGAGGCAGGTTTCTGGGCACTAGACTTATATCAAGGTAACTGAGACACACTCGTTTTAAGAAAAAGAATAATACAATTCATTTATAAACATAAGTAGTATAGAAATGTATCTGAATATAAGGTTTAAGGTTTCTTTATTTAGTGATGTTTACGCAAACAAAAAAACATGAAATTTGCCTTCTCGGTTGCATCTAATAACAGACAGAATGAGATAGAAAAGACAAATAGAAACAAGAAAGGTTAAGGTTAGATATATTACATATTTACACCAAAAAAAAAAAAAGGTTACAGGATATATATCAAAAGCGTTAATATAACCTTAATGATATATATACCGAACTCCAAGTCCCAAGATGCCCTGTGGGAGTCCACAACACCGCTACACTCCAGTGGAGCTGCCATCTAGCATTCTGGGGGAGGCAGTGTCCAAAAGTAGCTGCCTTCCCCCATCCTTCCATTTCAGCAGCATCCCAGCCAGGCTGAGCTGCTAACCGTCTCTCACAGTGTGAAACAAGCATTTGTTCACCTTTTCCTATAGGTTAAATAAAGAAATTGCATCTTGTGTAAATTTTAAAATATAGTTAAGCAAATACATACAGCAGTTATACTAGAATGCAAATTGTGTGACAGTGACAGCATTGCCCACTTTTATTGGCTCCCATGCAGCTGGCACTGAGGCTGCTCATTTGAAGGAGGAAAGCCAGTTACCACTGTTTGTGTCTCAAAGATGAAGTCATCCCCAGACTGATGCCCTTACAATACTTTCTGGACAGGAATGCAATAATGTCTGCATTGCCCTCTAACAGCCAGGTATTCTTGCAACAATGTAATGTATCAATAAGAAATAAAGTTTACCCTATTTTATGTTTATTTTTAGAGTGACTAAAGAAAAAGCAACTAAGCTAAAAATAGTTAAAACTATACTATTACATGTATTTACTGTATGTTTATGAAAGGGTACTGAATACCAAATTAATCACAGTAAAACATTAGTAATAACATAATACACCCCAGTTGAAATTTAGATTAATTATCAAGCCCAGAACCTGTATTGATCTCAATCTACCCTTTCTACAGAGAAAGCTTAAATGACAAATCACCCATGTCTGTTTTATTAATTTTAAATACATTTGAAACTAATGTCTAGTTCACTAAAATGTGGCTAGGATGAAGTAGTTTTAAGGAAGGGTGGATGTACAGCATGCACATTTGTCATGGCTTTATTAAAAGAGTGTGAATGAAGCAACATAAGTTGGAATCATATAACAAAAAAATAATGAGTAATTGACCAAAACATTAAACAAGTAGCAATGCATTTAAAAAACAGAAGGCAGTGGGTCCTTTAAGCAAAAGAATAAACAGTCATAACCATATGAATAAGTAAGAAAAAGTTGAAAGTATTTTTAAAAATGTTACTATTCCTTGTAGAATGCATAATGTTTCAAGGTCAAAGTCCTATTTATTGTCATGTGTACAAAGAATAATGAAATTCTTACTTGAAAGTCTCAGAATAGTTAGTAAATTTACAATAAAAATATAAACAAATAAATTTGTAAGGTAGGCGCTGTGTAATAATGTCCCTTCTCTTCCTTCCTCTGCAGACTGGAAGATTGATGACATTATCACCACTGACATCACTTGGACCCACCTCTTCCTGCTGAAAGTCTTCAAAGATGGAAGATCTGCCATGTTAGTTCTGTTATAAACTCGCATCTGTGAAGATGTTTCGGCAATTGTTTCATGTTTTCTTTGCCTTAAATCATTCAGTTATATGGGTTACCAGGGTAGTAGATCAAATCTTTATTGTAATCTTGTCTGTTAGATAGATAGATAGATAGATAGATAGATAGATAGATAGATAGATAGATAGATAGATAGATAGATAGATAGATAGATAGATAGATAGATAGATAGATAGATAGATAGATAGATAGATAGATAGATAGATAGATAGACAGACAGTGTAACCACAACAGGGCACCAGAGAGCCCCAAACCACAGGCACAGTAAAGCATGACATGTCTGTACAATAAAATAAAATATTTTTATTCTCCTCACAAGCACCTTTCCAAATCTCCTCTTTCATCAGTTGCACAAACATAATGAAGATACACAATAAGCACACAATTCTTCGTACTTCTCCACCTCCGTGGAGTTTTGCCTGTTGACTCCCGACTCTAACTCATCAATGTGTGGTAACAACCTTTCTTTTATGCCAGACCCAGAAATGATTCTGGAGCCACGCCACGTCTTCCGGGAAGTGCTTCTGTGCCATAATGAAAGTAGTAATTCTCCCAAAAGTGCCCTCTAATGATCTCATGGGACTCCTACAGGGCTGCACGTCCAGACTTCATTTCCCTAGCAACCCTATGGGTGTCCCAACTGGGTTCTCATACTGTGACCACTGCCAGCTAGCGCATAGGGGATGGAACCATTCCCAAGTTCCGGCTTCTGCTGGTCCATCCATTATATTATACCGGCTGGGCACAGAGTTATCTTTCCAGCCAACTGGTCAATCCATCCAACGCTCCTTTTGGACCTCCCATACAGGTAATAACTCATGCTCCTCCCTGGCTGGCAATACACAATCGATAGAACTTTATTTGTCCCCAAAAGGAAATTTTGCTTTTTACAGAAGCAATTTAAATAAATAAATGCATAAATAGGTGGATAAGTAAACAAATAAATATAAGCACACACTGGTCTGAACAAAGAAGAAAATTAAAAACAAAGAAAAGTTCTGACTTGGCATTTCCAGTCAGGCATTATGCAGGTGTATTGCTGTTGGTATAAAGTAGCCCCAGTAATGCTTCTTAACACACTTCTACTGAATAATGTGTTGGATGAAAGTCTGTCTGTGTGTGTCAGAGAGGGGATGTGCAGTTTGTTCATAATGGCACTCAGTTTTGTTTTCATTCTTTCCTTTGCTACAATCTGCAGGTGGTCCAAATGTGTCCTATAACTGAGTTTGCAATTTTAATTAACTTGTTGACTCAGGGGGCCTCTCTTGAAGTGATGTTACCAACCCAGCAAACCACTGCAGAGAAAATTGCTCTGGCAATCAGAGTTATAGAAGATGTAGATGTCACTTACCACATTAAAGGAATGTAGTCTTCTAAGGAAAAAGAGCCTACTCTGCTATTACTTATATAGTTCCTCTGTGTTCCTAGACCAGTCTAACCGTCAAGTACTTGTAGGAGTGGACCACCTCTACATCCACTCCTTAATTTGATGATGGTAAGATGCAGACAATTCTCTTTTCACCAAGAAGCAAAGTTTTCTACCTGACTTCTATACTCTGCCTTATCCCCTTTATCGATACATACCATAAGTGCAGAATTATTTGAGAATGTCCACAAGTCACATGACCAGGTATTATACAGTGGTGTGAAAAACTATTTGCCTCCTTCCTGATTTCTTATTCTTTTGCATGTTTGTCACACAAAATGTTTCTGATCATCAAACACATTTAACCATTAGTCAAATATAACACAAGTAAAAACAAAATGCAGTTTTTAAATGATGGTTTTTATTATTTAGGGAGAAAACAAATCCAAACCTACATGGCCCTGTGTGAAAAAGTAATTGCCCCCTGAACCTAATAACTGGTTGGACCACCCTTAGCAGCAATAACTGCAATGAAGCGTTTGCGATAACTTGCAATGAGTCTTTTACAGCGCTCTGGAGGAATTTTGGCCCACTCATCTTTGCAGAATTGTTGTAATTCAGCTTTATTTGAGGGTTTTCTAGCATGAACCGCCTTTTTAAGGTCATGCCATAGCATCTCAATTGGATTCAGGTCAGGACTTTGACTAGGCCACTCCAAAGTCTTCATTTTGTTTTTCTTCAGCCATTCAGAGGTGGATTTGCTGGTGTGTTTTGGGTCATTGTCCTGTTGCAGCACCCAAGATTGATTCAGCTTGAGTTGACGAACAGATGGCCGGACATTCTCCTTCAGGATTTTTTGGTAGACAGTAGAATTCATGGTTCCATCTATCACAGCAAGCCTTCCAGGTCCTGAAGCAGCAAAACAACCCCAGACCATCACACTACCACCACCATATTTTACTGTTGGTATGATGTTCTTTTCTGAAATGCTGTGTTCCTTTTACGCCAGATGTAACGGGACATTTGCCTTCCAAAAAGTTCAACTTTTGTCTCATCAGTCCACAAGGTATTTTCCCAAAAGTCTTGGCAATCATTTAGATGTTTCTCAGCAAAATTGAGACGAGCCCTAATGTTCTTTTGCTTAACAGTGGTTTTGCGTCTTGGAAATCTGCCATGCAGGCCGTTTTGCCCAGTCTCTTTCTTATGGTGGAGTCGTGAACACTGACTTTAATTGAGGCAAGTGAGGCCTGCAGTTCTTTAGACGTTGTCCTGGGGTCTTTTGTGACCTCTCGGATGAGTCGTCTCTGCGCTCTTAGGGTAATTTTGGTCGGCCGGCCACTCCTGGGAAGGTTCACCACTGTTCCATGTTTTGCCATTTGTGGATAATGGCTCTCACTGTGCTTCGCTGGAGTCCCAAAGCTTTAGAAATGGCTTTATAACCTTTACCAGACTGATAGATCTCAATTACTTCTGTTCTCATTTGTTCCTGAATTTCTTTGGATCTTGGCATGATGTCTAGCTTTTGAGGTGCTTTTGGTCTACTTCTCTGTGTCAGGCAGCTCCTATTTAAGTGATTTCTTGATTGAAACAGGTGTGGCAGTAATCAGGCCTGGGGGTGGCTACGGAAATTGAACTCCGGTGTGATACACCACAGTTAGGTTAGTTTTGTTTATTTTGAACAAGGGGGCAATTACTTTTTCACACAGGACCATGTAGGTTTGGATTTTTTTTCTCCCTAAATAATAAAAACCATCATTTAAAAACTGCATTTTATGTTTACTTGTGTTATATTTGACTAATGGTTAAATGTGTTTGATGATCAGAAACATTTTGTGTGACAAACATGCAAAAGAATAAGAAATCAGGAAGGGGGCAAATAGTTTTTCACACCACTGTATTTGTAGTCTGAGGTGTACAGAGTGAAGAGAAAAGGAGACAGGACTGTTGGATTGTATTGAAGGAATTGGAGAAATCAAAAAACATAATCTTCACAGTGCTGCCAGTTTTGCCCCAGTGAGAAAAAGCCTTGTAGAGTTGATAGATAATTGCATCCTCCACTCCAATCTTTGTCCGATAGGCAAACTTCAGTGGATCCAGATGGTCTGTTGTAGCAGGACTCATATAGTCCAGGACCTCTTAAAGGTCTTCATGATGTAACATGTAAGTGCCGCTTCTCTGTAGTCATTACATGAAGAGGAATCTGCCTTCTTTGGAATAAGAGCAATGCAGAATGTTTTTCTACAGCAGTGGCAATTTCTGAAGCTTTAAGGACAGAATGAACATATCACAGAGGGCACCACAAAATCGGTCAATGCAGGCCTTAAGAACTCAAGGACTGACTTCATCTGCTCCCACAGCTTTTTATGTGTGTCGCTTCCATAGTTGTCTCCTTATTTGATCTTCAGTTATGGACAGCCTCCACTGATAGTCAGAGTAGCCATTGGCCATTCCAGTTGACATGCTAGAACTTTTTGCTGTAGTAGGGATGGCGTAGGGAGATCCATCATTAAAAGATGGTGGCAATCTATTAAAAAATTGGTTAAGGGCATTAGCTTTGTTCACATCGCCTTCTAGCACCTGAGCCTTGGATTGCTTGAGTCCTGTAATTATATCCAGTCCATTCCAGACATCCTTCCTTTTATTCTGAGTGAGTTTGTTTTCTACTTTAGCTTTTTAAGCATCCCTTCCTTCACTCACCTTTTTCTTTAGCACACATTGTACATCCTTCAAAGCCACTTTGTCATCAAATTTGAATACTCTTTTTTCTCATTTAGGAGACATTTTAGCTCCTTAGTAATTAATGGTTTGTTGTTTGGAAAGTAACGCAGTGTCTTTATGGGTACCACTCTGTCGACACATAAGTTAATATAGTCTGTGAGGCTGTGATCAAGTGCCTCAATGTTGCCCCCATGTAACATGCACATCATTTCCCAGTCTGTCATTTGGAAGCAGTCATTTAGAGCCATTTCAGCCTCCAGGCTCCACTTCCTGACTGTTATGGTGGTAACAGGATGCTGTTTAATACCAGGCTTGTAGCTGAGAATAAAATTAATCAGGTTGTGGTCTCATTTGCCTAAACATGCAGGAGCTTACATTTAAGATATCTTTAAAACATTTAAATTCAGCTGGTCCAGGTTGTTAGTTCCTTGAGTAGAACAAGTCACAAAGTGATAGAAATTTGTTATAGTTCCTTCCAAAGTCACATGGTTGAAGTCACCACATATTATAACTACAGGGTCAGCGTGAGTCGTCATTGGTGACACAAAGAATCATTTCTATGCTTAGACCCCATGTGGGAGTATGCATGGGGACCCAAGTGCAGCGGGTGACATCTCAGCACCACACTAGAACAGTTTTTTATAGCGGCTAGAGTGACAATCCTGCCACCAACTCACAAGTTTTTCCTGTAAATTGGAAGATTTGCATCTTAACCCTGGATGAAGCAATTGCAGGTTAAGGATCTTGCTCAAGGGCCCAACAGAGTAGAGTCACTTCTGACGTTTACAGGATTAGAATCGGCAACCTTCCGACTGCCGGTGCAGATCCCTAGCCTCAGAGTCACCACTTTGCCCATTTGCTTAGCGAAGAATGTAAACATTAATAAGAATAATGTAATTTATTTTCCTGGGCAAATAATGTGGATGAATTCTGTCAGCAAGAATTTCAATGTCTGAATTACACACTGTAGTTTTAACTGTAGTATACTCAGTTTTACACCATTCCTCAACCACATAGATGACCAGTCCCCCTCCCGTCTTTTTTCCACACCGCACTAGGTCTCTGCCTTCTTGAATAAGATGAAATCCATCCAACATTAAAATAATGTCAGGTACATTGAGTTTAAGCCAACATTTCACATTACAATAGATCATAAACCAGATCTAAAATCTTTTTGCCTTGCTTTTACTCTTGCACCAGTACGTCACCCTCTCCATCTGTGGAGAAATATCTCCTGTAGTACAGTGAAACTGAGCTGCTTAGGCACTCGAGATGGTAAGAGAAGTAGCTGATTATGGGAGTATTTAATACACCCTGCTTTTATTTTGTCAGTGTCTCTTACATTTCCAAGTTTAATAGACATAAAGCTGCCTACAGGATCTCTTTGCAACTCCATCCAAGTCTGCAGCCCATTTGAAGGGCAGTCAATATAAGCCAGCGTCTGGTTTAGCGTAACATTGCTTTTAGTTGGTAAATTTAAGATCCATTTAAAGTGTATTTATCCAATTTATAGTGGCTACTATCAGTGACATGCCAGAAACCAGACCAATTTTAATCTTAAATAAGACTAGTAACTAGTAAATAAGTCCTTTAACAAAAAAGAAAAACAGTGAGAAATACAGAGCTTCTGTAGTAAGGCTGCTGCTTGCCCAGCGCATGGAATACGCGTATCTGAGGATCACTATCCAAGGTCATTAGAAGTATGTAGTACCACTCCAGGATGAGAGGGGGTGCTGTCACTAAAATTATCTTTTCCTTTTTTTCTCTTCAGGTCTGGAAAGATGCCCAGTGAGGGCAAACTGACTGTAGCCCTTTCAGGCTGAGTCCTATAAAGCCATACATCCCTAGAAGGAGATATCTCACTTTGGTACGAGCCAGACCAGAAAACAAAACTCCTCAAAGCCAGACCTGATCAACTGAGCAGCAGTTACAAGTGTAAAAAAGGGGCTATAGCCTGTGTTTCTGTTATTTGATACCATCCTGCGGTATTTCCTTTTCAGCTTTTTTCTTTGAATTAAATGAGATGACCTGGTTGGCGTCCCAACATTTGTTTTGACCTGGTCTTTATTCCCACCGACCACAAAATATAGAGTTTGTTATGCTACAATATCTGTTCTTATGACTGTTTAGCAACCTTACAGCCTGTGAGTTGAAACGTTCCATGAATCTACTGGTGTATGTGCTAAAGATTTTGCACCGTCTGCCAAAAAAGGAAACACAGAAAGCAGATGAGTACCAGTTATTTTGTTTGTCTCCTTCACCAGTTCAGCTTTACATTCATGAGTGAGGCATATACTGTACTAAAATTTTGATAATATACTTCACCCTTTCAACAGCATCCTCTCTGAGGTAAATTGAATTTTTGGTCTTTTGACCAGCTCCTTGATTCTGCTGATATTAAAGGTGAGATTATTGTCTAGACACCACTTAGGTTGCATTTACACTTCTTCTATGTATCAGGCCTATGGTTGGTGTCAATATCAAATTTAATGAGGGAAATGGATCCATATCTAGCCACACAGTCAGAGGTGAACAAGATGTACAGAAGATGCCTCAGCACACTACCCTTTGGAGTGCTAAGTCTGAGGATGTAATGCAGCCATTCGGCACATGCTGAGGACTTACAGTAAGTTAGTATAAAATAGAGTTGCAGAGTGTGATGTAGAGTGCTATATTCAGGAGTTTGGTTGTATAATGGTGTCAAATTCTGAGATGTAGTTTATAAGCAGAACTCTGGCATTAGTTTTTTTTTTTTTTTTTACTATCCAGATTTACCAGGATACTGTGAAGTGCAAAGGATATGGCATCTTCTGTGGACCGGTTATAACAATATAAAACCTAGAGGAGATCAAGACTCTCTGGAAAATTCTTTTTAATGTGTCCCAGCACTAGCCTCTCAAAGTAATTGATAAAAAGTGCCACCAGTCTTCAGGTATTTGCATTTTGTATTTGTAGGCAAAAGCATAAAGTAATTATTGTCCTTTGGAAGCAGCCAGTGACAACATATTTTGTCATAGAAGATGTTAGCTAATTGCCTCAGGTTTTTAACACACGCCCTGGAATTACATTCAGACTGTTTAAGTTACAGACATGAATTCATTTAAAAATTTTTCTAAGGCCATGTCGCATTATATGACTTTTCCCGTGATTTTCAGTAGCAGACTTCATTTACATAATCTTAAAGAGTTAAAGGCAGTCACAAAACTCACCTGTAACTGTCAGTTGCATAGTCTAATATATATACAGCAACTCACTGCAACTAGATTGTGACTCAATCTGACAAAATCAGACAGGTTTGATTTTGTCCCAAATCGTAGAGGTAGGTTTGGGTTGCATGAGAGCTGTGTTTGTACTGTATTTTCAACTTTATTTTTTGTGTGAGCTGTTTCATTTGAATTTCCTTAAAACATTTAAATTGAAGACAGTTGTGCTGTGGAGTTTTTTGTATAACAACTCATACTAGCTGTTGGAATGCTTTTCTGGTAACAGCATTTTGAACTATTTTGATCTACTGTATTTGGAAACCCTTGAAAAGTGCAGCAACACAGTTGGTTTCCCTTGCACCTCTGTGTTTGTGATCTCAGCTTGGCCTAAAACTAAATCCTTCACTTCCCAGTAAGGAAATGTTAAAAAAAAAAACCCTTCTGGCATGCTAATACTTTTCCATTTGGGCTATAAAAATAGTGTAGAACAAGAACAGGATTTCACAGTGATTAAATTTGTAACACAAAATGTTAAAACACCAATGAGAGATTTACTATTATCTAGCAACAAAGATAGAATTCAGTTGGTAGAACTGATTGAACCAATGGGATCTAATGGCCAAAATTTTACATATTTTATAATGTTTTGGCAAACCATGGAGTCACAAAAGAATCACAAAAGGTACAAAGCATAGCCAAACACAAACATTTCACTCCTTAGCGCATTTGAAATTAATCGCCAGGAACTATTGGAGACCCTTCATATTTATAGGGTGGAAGGCAGTTCCTTGTGGTGATTTGCAGGTGGTCCTTTCTCTTGGGGAACTACCCACAAAAACAATGAATATAACATAGGTATTAACAACAAATCAGATAATAAAAGTAACACCAGAAAAACAGCACTAAAATAGACACGAGAGAAAAGAAACAAAACTTTGAACTTCAGTTGGGTGAAAAAAGGGAAGTTATAAAAAATCAGCTGTGTAATGTTTATAAGACAACTTACTCAAGCCTAAACCTTACATTGATGACAGCATGAAAGCATTGGTTAAAAATGATATTATGAAAGCTAACATACAGTAGAAGAGAAATATTGTGGAAAATGTATAAGATGACCGAAAGAGATTCTTTCAGTATTTTAATAGTAAAAGAACAGATACGGTAGTGGTGAGGTGTATTAGGAACATAATGCTTGAAGTCCTTGTCAATCTCCTAGAAGTTACATGGACTATTACAGAAGTATTTTTTAAGGATGTAGAAAGAGAAATGTTACTTAGATTAGAAAGGCTAAAATCAAACAAATCACAGTGACTGGGTAACATTTATCCTAGAGTGCTGAAAACGTTTACATATACTCTAAACTCTTGACTGGTATACAGTATTTCAAAAGTCACTGTACACCGGGGAAATTAATACAGATTAGAAAATAGCAAATCTTGTACAATTATATAAATGTCAGTGGGCTTATTAAAGTGACCAAAGTAAAAGATGTCGGTACTCAAGGCATTTTGTAAATGGCACTGAACTAAGTAAAATGGCTTATAATCTAGAATTAGATTAATCTTTACAGATGAATTTGGGGAGAATTCAAACTAAGGCACATTAAATTTTTTCTTTAGTAAATACAAGGTATTGCACATAGGAAGTAAAACTGTTACATCTGAATTATCAGTGAGGGTTCTTAAACTTAAGTACGCCTAATAAGAAGGATCTAGGAGTTGTAGTGGACTCATCACTATGAACATCCAGACAGTGTACAGAAGTGATTAAGAAAGCTAATGGGCTGTTAGACTACCATGTATACTCACGTATAAGGCAGGTCTTGAAATCTGAAAAATCAATCATAAAATCAGAACCCGACTTATACGCCTGTTCAAAAATGTGACGCTTCATTTTCTTTTTTTTTCACATCTTCTTGCCTCCTCCAATCTCATATCAGTTTCTCAGATGCATTGAATTTTGTTGCAGCACAGACCAATTTCTTTCGCTACTTCAGTGACGTTTAATTTAAAACCAGCTTCATATTTTCTTCTGATCGAACGCTCCATCGTAGATAAGGGATGCTCTTATGATAAAGGTGTATGAGTGTGTGGAATTCAAAAAACACAAATCAGTACAAATGTTGCTTCGGAATAGTTCAGGTATTACCGTGTGGTCACATAGGCACAACAGAGAGAGAGAAGTTAGGAGCACGCATTGATACAGCACATTGCCTCACCCACATAGAAAAAAAAGGCAGTGTGCTCCGTGGTTATTCTTTTAGGTGGGCATTAGCATATAATAATCTCTTGTACCAATAGCATGGGTTTTTCAAATTCGACTTATATGACCAATAATATAAATTACCAGAAATTAAACTGTAAAATCAAGTCCCAACTTATCCGCAGGAGAATTTATCTGCGAGTATATACGGTATCTAGCCCGCTATGTGAAGTACAGGACAAGAGAGATTATAATTAAGCTATAAAATGCACTTGTGTGGCCTCATCTGGAATACTGTGTGCAGATTTGCTCTCCATATGAACAAAAGAGAAAACAACACTAGAGAAACTAGGCTGATTTTATGACTGAAAGTTATGAGCTATGAAGAATATTGAAGAAGATTGAAGAAGTTTAACATTTACTAGAAGCAACAGGTGCAAGGCAGGAGTGAACCCTTAAAGCTAAAATACTCATTCAAAATTAGCAAGTTCACAATTAAGTTGACATGTAAACCATTTGGATACGGGGAAAAACAAAATGCTCAGAGAAAACCTGCATAGAGAAAAACAAAATGTACAAATCACACAGTATTTGGGACCATGACGTGAACCTGTGTTCATGGAGGTATATAGCAGCACTATTAAACACTGCATCAACCTGCTGCTGAGCATAAAAAGTGTTTTGTATAAACTACATGGTTCTTTCCCATATACTGTATGATGCAACCAGCACTTCATAATCATTACATATTTCTTTGTTATTAACATCGAAAGAATGAAACAGTAAATAAATGAAATAGTACATACATAAAGTATAGAAAATCTTAAAAGCATAGCAGCATGAATGAGGACTAAGCCACTAACCAGGAGTCTTGAAGCTGTGTTCTTTCCTCATCGGACAGCCAGCCAAGTAGCATTATCCGTTTGCCAACTTCATAAATGGAGACCTGTGAATTCCATTAAGTGTCACAAAATCCCTGCTGATAATAATGATACAGAGAGTGTTTTGCACTATATCTGTGTGTGTGTTTTTAAGATGACCTCAGTGTTGTGGGTCAAGTTCATATATTCTCAGGCTGTCAAATATCTGTAACCCAAGCAATCTGGACAAATGTATAGTTTTCATCAGTGCTTCCTTCAATGTAATCAGTAAAAGTCTGCTTGTGTCTGCAGGTTTGTGTTTTTTTATGTTTGGTCACTTTCTGGATCAGGTTTTTGAAACTTGTTCACTTTATTATATGGTCTATATGTAGCTTATCAGTCCAATCAGGTCATTTGCCGATGTTATTCCTACTCAATTTGGCTATACAATCATGGTTGAAAAGTGAGTGCAAGTTGTGGTGACACAAAGGTCCACATGGGCTTCTGTATTTAGTATCAGCCTTTGTTGTCTCAGGTCTGCTTATCACAAATGCACTGCTCAGGCACAAATGACTTTACTGGATTTCTGCAATTTCAGTGTGAGTTTAAAGGAAACAGCAAATTGTGTTAACAAAAGAGCTGTGGTCTATAGATATGACCCTAGCACTGGTTTCAGCTTCAAGATGTTCAAGGTCTATGTGTAGAGCCAGATAAACAGCTATCTATCTATCTATCTATCTATCTATCTATCTATCTATCTATCTATCTATCTATCTATCTATCTATCTATCTATCTATCTATCTATCTATCTATCTATCTATCTATCTATCTATCTATCTATCTAATTTGCTGCCCCAGTCATGAGATAATTCACAGGTCAGGATTTGGTCAGGAACGTTAGACTTTAGACGTTAGAAATTTGCATGGGCCATGTTCATGATTATTTTCTGGCTTTTGCTTTTTTAAGTAATTTACATCAAAACCTAAGTTACTTTCTCTTTGCCTCACCAGTTTAATGAAGAATATTTTAACAATAATTATAATGCAATTACAAATGTATTAAGGCTTTAGGAATTTCCCCTGGTGTATTATTAATCCTTTTTGGATATACCAAGCCTTGATTCAATAGCCTATAACTAAATCGTAACCTTTTCTAGATCCTGTTATTTTTGATGCAGTTCAGTATTAGAATGTGAATGCTTTATAGGCTCCTAAACACTATCAACTTTCTATTTTCCTAATTATATCACTGGCATTTAGTTTACTTGTTTTCTTTCTTTAATTTAGGTAATTATTTCAATATGGGTATTGCCTAATAGATTTCAGTATGGTTTATAAAATGAAAAAATGTACTGATGATGAGAATGACTGAGTAAAGAAGTGAACCATGACAGAGAAAGACAGGATCAGGCCCAGACAGAGGCCAGCAATGATATGGTTGGAGGTGGTGTCCAATGATGTGAGAACAATGGATCTCACCCCAAATGATGCAGAGGACTCTGGAGAGTGGAAGAAAACATTTTTGGGGGAACTGGCCATACTGGATAAACCCATAAAATATCTGTTAACCAGTGATGGTGATGGTAAACTTTGTCTTTTAGTTATACAATTAAACTGATTGACATGACTGTGGATTGGATAGCATTACTGTGTATTGGATCCAGAATTTGTCACTATTTGTGAAGTTTGGGTATTCTTTCTGGGTCTATTTTCCTTTCACATACCAGAGACATATTTGTTACATTATTTCCTGATTCTAGGATTTTTCCCATGTGTGAGTGAGTGGTTCCTTTGATGGACTGGCACCCCACCCAAGGTTAGTTCCTGCCTGATGCCGACATGTTGTCCAGATTTAAATATAAATTGATGTGGGCAGACTAAGTGATGGGATAAACAACTTCACCATGAGGATTCTACTTACCCATCTTTGAGGCAAAGGAGTTACTTTAATTGCACTGCAATTAAATCATAACAAAAGTATAATCAGAGAGTTTTAAACCAAAGATATGTGAATGTGAATGGTAGCTGAATCAAAAGCACTATACTGATTATTATATTTTAAGCTTGTTCGGAAATTGCTTGTATTGGACATTTTTGAAGCAAAGTAAGCAAATAGTGTCTTTTATGTTTTCATGCTGTCCTTTATTGTAAGGTTTAAAATTGAAATGAGTTCAAATTGCAAAAGTTGCATTTAGCAACAATGTCTATCATCACTTCGTATTAGCCTTAGCTAAAGTCAGTAACACAATAGCGATTTCTTTTCCTTAAGACATTGTAACTGCTCAATCTACATTCAGAAGAATATTGTATAGTGAAATTGATTTTCTGAGCTTTGAATAATCCAGATAATGTCAGTGAATGCCTATAGGCTGTTTATTCATGTAGTGTGTATTAGAAGTGTATTCGTTATACCACTAACATTTTAATCACTTCTGGTTAATTACATTTTACCAATGCAGGATGCCCTGATTTACTGTTTAATGTTTGATGTCCAAAAAACACAAAATGCTGGTAAGAATTTACATAGATGGAATTAGATAGCCATCTGACAGTATTAGCCTACCCCAGTATTATCCTTCCCAAACCAACAGAATAAGATTAATGCTGCAAAATAACAAAACCCAAGGTGTCCTCCTATCACACCCAGCTCACTGCTCTTCCAAATTAAATAAAGTAGGTATACAAGAACCCCAGATTTTCAAAGGAATAAATAAATTGGTGGAAGTAAAAGCAAGGACAGATAAAATACAAAATTCAGGTGTGCTTCACGTGCCCACTCCTGTCTTTCTACCTGTCATTTGAGTACCACAACAAAACACTCACTTTAGTTCTCATTGTATAATTCTCTCTCTTTCTAACACACAACCCGGCACTCTTTTTCCTGCCAATGAGCCTTTACACCAGACTCTCTCCTAACTCAAGATTCAAAGAGCTTTCTGGTGTTATACAGTTTTAAATTTCTACTTATGTTAATACATGGCCAGCTTCTGGACTCAGTTATTTGATTAATGACAGTCTTTTCTTTGTCTACAGCAGTGTATCTGATGTCACTTCCAGTTTTCTCCCTCCTGAACTTCCAGTAACTTCCAGCTTTCAAATGTCATAACCAGTTTCAACACCATCTTTGGCAAGTCTGAAGAAGGGTCGTGTCTAAACAGTACAATCTCAATTACAGTCAAATGTTTTGGGGTTTTTTTTTGTCCATACAATATGCGGGGATCACAACAACACCCCAACTCTTTATAACATTTCCTGTGTTTTATTATAGCACACATAACAATTTTTAATTAATTATTGGCACTTTGCACAATGTATTTGTTTATTTAAAATATCCATAGTCCATAGTTATCCAATGCAGGCATATATTGTAATGGTAAATTTAAAAATAAACAAAATTGATAAACATATATCAGTGGAAATTTAAATGAATTTTCCATGTAGTTCCTTTTGGTATGCACAAGTGCTACTCAAGTCCTGCTAACAAAAGGAAATCACATATGATTTTGAAAATTGAGGAGTGATTGTCGTGAATAGTATGAAATGGTCAGACCACAAAGCTTTTCCATTAAATTAAACTTGCATTGATCAGATTCCATATGTGTCTTTTTTATTTTGTTAGTCCAATGTTTGTCCTAAGAATTTCAGTGCTGGTGGCAAACCTAATTACTGCAATCTGCAGTCTACGTTATGTGTAAACACTGGCCTTTAAAACGTTGGGGTTTTTTCTTCTAAAAAAAAGAACATTTTTTTCTTTTCAAACTACTTAAAATAAAGAAGAAAATTGCCATTAGTATGTTTTTAGTTTTAACAGAGTACTAAAAACGTCAATCAAAAATGTATTACTAACTTATCAGATGCTTGCCTAATGTATATTTGTAACAAGTTTAGTACAGTGATTTATCATTTGATTTTATGTAGAAATAAAAAGATGACATATCAATAGGAATGTTTCTTTTTCATCCTTTATATATTCATTTTTGTTACATGCATTGTTTTGTTTATTGTGCTTTTTCACATATGATAAAATAAATGACATGTGTTTTCTTATAAGATGACAGCAGCTTAAATCTAGCATCCTCAGTATTGTTTGGATTTTATTACATCTTGTAAAACAGATTTACTTTTCATTGACTGACATGTGTGTGTGCTGTTCATCATTCAAAGGTAATGGCTGTTATTAGATAGATAGATAGATAGATAGATAGATAGATAGATAGATAGATAGATAGATAGATAGATAGATAGATAGATAGATAGATAGATAGATAGATACTTTATTAATCCCAAGGAGAAATTCACATAATCCAGCAGCAGTATACTGATACAAAAAACAATATTAAATTAAAGAGTAACAAAAAATGCATGTAAAAGCAGACAATACCTTTGAGTAATGTTAGCATTTACTCCCCTGGGTGGAATTGAAGAGTTGCATAGTGTGGGGGAGGAACGATCTTCTCAGTCTGTCAGTGGAGCAAGACAGTGACAAAAGTCTGTCACTGAAGCTACTTCTCTGCCTGGAAATGATACTGTTCAGTGGATGCAGTGGATTCTTCATGATTGCCAGGAGTTTGCTTAATGCCCGTTGCTCTGCTACAGATGTTAAACTGTCCAACTTTACTCCTACAATAGAGCCTGCCTTCTTAACAAGTTTGTCCAGGAGTGAGGCGTCTTTCATCTTTATGCTGCCACCCCAGCACACCACCGCGTAGAAGAGGGCACTCGCCACAACCGTCTGGTAGAACATCTGCAGCATCTTACTGCAGATGTTGAAGGATGCCTACCTTCTCAGAAAGTATAGTCGGCTCTGTCCTCTCTTGCACAGAGCATCAGTATTGGCAGTCCAGTCCAATTTGTCACCCAGCTGCACTCCCAGGTATTTATAGGTCTGTACCCTCTGCACACAGTCTCCTCTGATGATCATGGTGTCCATGAGAGGCCTGGGCCTCCTACAATCAACCACCAGTTCCTTGGTCTTGCTGGTGTTCTGGTGTAAGTGGTGTGAGTCGCACCATTTAACAAAGTCTTTGATTAGCTTCCTGTACTCCTCCTCCTGCCCACTCCTGATGCAGCCCACAATAGCAGTGTCATCAGCGAACTTTTGCAATGTGGCAGGACTCCGAATTGTATTGGAAGTCTGATGTATATAGGCTGAACAGGACTGGAGAAAGTACAGTCCCCTGCGGCGCTCCTGTGTTGCTCACCACAATGTCAGAAATGCATTTTTTGCATTTACCTATCCTATCTGGCTGGTTATAGAGAAACCTGGCTTCCATGTGCTTTGTTGCAATTTGAATATTTCATGCCTTAGCCTGCCTGGTTATTTAAGACATTCTTAAATAAAGAGCTGGTTTTGGACATTGGCAGCAAAAGAGAGAGACAAAGTCACACCATAATATGAAACTGGTGCAGACACACAGTATGTTTTTGTTGGGTTTCCAGACTTCGATGTAGATGTCTGGCTGGAACACATAAGATTCATACCTGGTAGTCAGTTGTTGCCTGTTGAGGAGGGTTTGTATTATATTCTATAGTGGCTTGGTGTGTGATGTGAATTGCACTGGCTACAGCCCATGTCTAGATCTGCTTGCTTCTGTTGTCTCTGTGAGCCATTGTTCTTCCAGTAGCATAGAAGTCAGTACTAAGCAAGAGCTGAATAATTATAATTGCAAAAATAGTTTGTAAAATATTTTGTTTTCTGTTTTTCAACTAGGTCACCATTATAGACAAAGACAACCTGCCTAAACTAATTCTTCCCAAAGTTTTTCCCCCAAGCACAGTTTCAAGGCATATTACAAAATAAACAGCCTACAACTATATCTTTCTCTTCTTTCCCTCTCTGTGTTGCTCAGTCCTTCCGCCTCCACTACTCCTCAGGCAAGTGTTGTTCTCTCTCTCCCAACTCTGGCTCCCAGAATGAAGGCAGGCAGCTCCTTTTAAATGATCCCTGCAAGTACTTCCAGTGTCCTGAAGGCTTGGCCTGGAAGCACTTCCAGATAAGGCTGGAGTTCCACTAAGTAGGGCTCCCTAGTCCCTGCAACACCCTGCAGCACTCACAGCACCCAAAATGGTTGAGTCAAAGCCCTGTGGGAAACTGTGGTGCTACCACAATGCAGGATGACTGCCATCTATTGGCCTGAGGGAAGTACTGTCCTGTATATATTCTCTCCCTGGGTCCTTCAATTTTACAGGCATCCCAGCCATGTAAGTGCTACGGCCATCCACTACTATATTCACAGTCTAAACTGGATTGGTCATTGATTGATCATGTTATGGTCAAGTTGCTTTTGTATAGTATATTTTATTGTAAGTAATTCAGAGAGTCTACACCCGGCTGAAACTGTGTTTTTTCACCAATGACTTTTAATCCAAAAGCCACATTCCCATTCAGTTATTCTTAATATATTATAAAAATAGAACAAGTGTTCATAGTAGCCAGTGATGCATTCCTTACAAGATACAACTTAAAACAGTTTACATCCTTTAAGTCTAAAACAATAATTATAGCAGTGACTAATTTAATGGTCATTTTCGTTATTTTTTTCATTTTTAACAAAATTATGACTATCCAGTTGAAAAAAACTTTAATAAGGAAATTATGCAATCAAATCTGTTCATTCACACATGGCAGGTGGCAGTGTTATTCTCTTCCAAGCTGAAACCAATTCAGACATCCACAGGGTGGCATGGTACTACCCTGGTTTCCACCTGAGCAAGAACTACTTTGGATGACCACTGCCAGGATACGGGAAACAGTCCCAGGTCCATTTTAAAAAAAGCCTGTAGCCTTACCAGAGTCAGAGTCAGGAGGTAGCAGACAACACTCAACTGGAGGTTGAAAGAGGTTTTGTACATAAGCATTTTGGCTGGTGGTTATTTGAAAATTATTGGTGCCAAATAAAAACCTTTACTTGAACCCGGAAGTGTGTTGGGTAATTGTGTCTGTGGTTTGTGGCTAAGTTGTGCCCCTTTGTGGTTACTATATAGTATACCCGATAGACGTACTATATACTGTACTATATATAATATATAATATACAAGCAAAATCCCTGCGCTTCGCAGCGGAGAAGTAGTGTGCTAAAGAAGTTATGAAAAGGAAACGAAAACATTTTAAAAATAACATAACCTGATTGTCAATGTAATTATTTTGTCACTGTTATGAGTGTTGCTGTCATCAAGGATTTGATTATCATTATTTCTTTCAATCAAGTTCGTATTTGGAGGACGTGTTGTTTTGAAGTTACATTCCGTGTTTGTCAACCGTCATAAAGACAACAGGTTTCATTCATCGAAGTATTCACTACCCAAATCGCTACTCGTGAATGTAAGATGTTTAACAGGCATTCCCGTTATTAACTTGTGCTAAACGTACCATGGTGTGACATAAGGGGAACTGACTGTAAAAAGGCAAGGAGGTGCGTATTTTGAACGAAAAGGGAGAAGACAGCGAAGGAGCGGAAAAGTGAGAAGGAAAACTGTTTAAATAAAGAGCTAGGAAGGTGAATGGAAAGAAGCAGCCAACAGTAAAGCAAGGAAGACTTCGTAATAAGGACGGTTGGGTGCACGTAGAAGGTGTAACAATAAGATTGTTAAGCCTTATGATAATGTTCCTGCATGGAGGGTTTAGAGAGACGCACTGGGAGAAGTAAAGAATGGGGAAGCCCATGTGACTGTTCTGCTGTTCTCCTTCGACAGTTCTGTGGCTGTACATATTTGTATGCACCTCTCTAAAGTCAGTTTGTCTTCTCTCAGGAACTTTTGTTGCCAACTTGCATCACTGGTTCCGCACACAGTTCGGTCACGTATAAGGGAACTTTTAATCTCCCCGAAATTGCATGTGCCCGCCAACACTCTCAGATCTGTGACGTAGTTGTCTATATTTTCTCCCCTTGCCTGATTTCTTGAAAAAAATCTGAACCTCTGCACAGTTTTGTTTATTTTCGGGTTGTAATGTTCATCAAATTTATGTATCATCAAGCTCATGGTTAACTCATCAGGTCTTACATCACCGGTCAGCGTCTGACACAATTCTCTGCCGCTCTCTCCAATAAGATAACGGAATAATCTGACATTAGTGTTTTCCTCTGCCTCCGGCATTGCAAGTTCTGTGTATAATCTGAACTCCTCCTTCCATGTTCTCCATGACTTCGCCAGGTCTTTAGCATCGAGGCTTTATACCCTGCGTCTTCTCATTAAACTTGTATCTCTCGAATATCTTGTCCGATCTAGCGATGTCCACGGCTTTATTCAATTTTAGCTCAGACCCAGCACTTAAAAGTTTCTCTCGCACTTTCGCTGAGTTTGTGCCAAACACTATTCTATCCCTGACCATCTCATCTTTGCTTGCATAAGCACAGCCTTTCACCAGCAATTTTAACTCCATTAGAAAGTGATCAAAAGTCTCGTTTACACCCTGCGTCCTCTGAGTAAACTTGTATCTCACGAATATCGTATTTGTCTTAGGCATGACAAATGCCAGCGGCAGCGTGTCCATGAACTTAATTTAAAGTTAAGCTTTACACCTTGCTTTCCTATTCATTTGCATAAGCACAGTCATTCACCAGCAATTTTAACTCCATTACAGCAATTTTAACTCCCTTACAAAGTGATCAAAAGTTTCATTTACATCCTGCGTCTTCTCATTAAACTTGTATCTCGCGAATATCGTATTCGTCGTAGGCATGACAAACGCCAGCAGCAGCCTGTCTATGGACTTAATTTAAACTTAAGGTTTACACTGTGCTTTGTTTCTGCAGTAGCTGCACTGATGAATATGCTTGTATGTGTCACTCGCTTCATATTCTTTTGCTGCCTTCTCAATTGTGTAATGTGTTTTTTGAACAGGTTTCATTCATCGAAGTGATCCAAATCGGTACTCATGAATCTAAGATGTTTAATATGCATTCCCGGTATTAGGTTGTGGATCTATATGCGAATATTTAGTGGCAGTGTGTCTATGAACGTAATTTAAACTTAAGCTTTACACCTTGCTTTCCTATTGATATGTGTACAAAGGCTTGTTCAGCGTCACAGGGTTTCTGCAGTAGCTGCAGTTATGAATATACTAAGCTCAGTTCTTCACTCACGAATATTTACCTTATATGGACAGGCACTCAATTATATGGGAGGCGTGATGATGCGGGACGCAACTCCACCTCACACGGCTACCGAGCCGCAGGCTTTGACCGAATATATGAATGAAAGTAGGTTCCAGTTATGACCGTTATGCGTAGAATTTCGAAATTAAACCTGCCTAACTTTTGTAAGTAAGATGTAAGGAATAAGCCTGCCAAATTTCAGCCTTCCGCCTATACGGGAAGTTGGAAAATTAGTGATGAGTCAGTGAGTGAGTGAGTGAGTGAGTGAGTGAGTCACTCAGTCAGTCAGTCAGTGAGGGCTTTGCCTTTTATTAGTATATAGATAGTATACTTGACACAGACCGTCACAGGCACAAGTCCAGAACAAACACAGATTTTTATTGTGTTTTTAGAAACTCTTCCCAATCACTTTCATCCTAACCACAGTACACAATTACAGAAATGCAAACAACAATGCCCTCTTTGTCTTTCTCTTCACTCTGTCACTGTCCAATCACCGAGACTGCTTCCAATAATATGAAGCTACAGCTCCATAAGTAGTTCCAGGTAAGGTTGGAGTCCTACAGAGTACAAACTCCCAAATCCCACTGCTCCCCCTGGCAGCCCGCATGGATCCCAACAGGCCTGCCCCCAGGATTACAATACCTGGCATGCCTTGTGGGCACCCATACAGGGATCCAACCTAGGTTTGGTGCCATTTAGTGTCCTGGGGGCGACAAAGCCCTGTGTAAGCTGTGTTATGGCCATGTATACATACATTAATGTTATACTTTCAGTGACTAGTGACATACTACCAGAGAAGCATTGAGCTGCATGCTTTCTAAGCAAGAAAACAAAAATTCGTTAGAGGGTAACTCTGTGTGAGAATCTTTGAAATGTTTTGAAGATTGTTGTCCACAAATGATTGTTATTTAATATGACAGAATATTCAGATGTTATATTATCTATATATACAAAATATACATAGAATGACCTCAAAAAGTTTCATTCTGCAAAAAAATGTTAAACATCAATTTAAGCAAAATGTGCCAATTGTGCTGTTTTACATACGATTTTTCAAAGAAAAAAACATTGCTTCACTTTTAGGCTCCTCATATATATATATATATATATAATCGCTTCCCGGGTCCTCCCTGCGTGGAGTTTGCATGTTCTCCCCTTGTCTGCGTGGGTTTCCTCCGAGCGCTCAGGTTTCCTCCCACAATCCAAAGACATGCAGGTTAGGTGGATTAGCGATTCTAAATTGGCCCTAGTGTGTGCTTGGCGTGTGGGTGTGTTTGTGTGTGTCCTGCGGTGGGTTGGCACCCTGCCCAGGATTGGTTCCTGCCTTGTGCCCTGTGTTGGCTGGGATTGGCTCCGGCAGACCCCCGTGACCCTGTTTTCGGATTCAGCGGGTTAGAAAATGGATGGATGGATGAATAAGGCGCTATATAAGCACCCGACCCGGCACAGATTCACACTGAGGCACGTATAAATTGAACAGAAACCTTTTTATTTTCTCTTCAACCATGGGGCACATCTTCCCCGTGTCCCACAGGCCCAACACAGTCCCAAACACTTAAATACAGTCCAAACAATCTTCCCCTGTGGGGCACGTCTTCCCCGTGAGCCCCAGAGGTATAACACAGTCCCAAAGCACCTAAAAGTAGAAAAGAAGATAAGCAACGGTAAGTATAAATAAATAAGTACAATATACATTCATTAAATTTATACAAGCATCACAAACACTTGTTGCAGTAGGGGGCAGTAGTGCTCCCTTGAACCCTCAGGTACCACGCCAAACACCTGGTAAAAGTGCTACAATTATTCTTTTTATTATAACAATGTGCACTAAGCACCCTCCACTCCACACTATTCATAAACCACAATAATAAATCAACAATCAACAATCCTCCACTCCCAGACGCGTTGCCCTCCTACCACCCAGCTCAGCTCGCCGTCTGGGAGTTCCCTCAGTCCTTTTATATTCCCTGACCCGAAGTGTTCCACATTCCCCAGTCCATGTGATCTTGTATCACTTCCGGGTCAGGTAAAAAGTACTTTTCTTCATCCCGGAAGTCCGTCGCTCTTCCTATGACGAACTTCCGGGTCATAGTGTACAAATAAGTCTTTGGTCCTCCCTGCAGCTCCCTCTTGCGGCCCCTGTGGTATCCAGCAGGGCTGAGGATAAAAACTACATAGTCCATGACTCCCTGCTGGTCTTAGGGGCACCTCCATACTGCAGGGAGGGCTCCATCTGGCGGCTTGGGGGACTTGGCCGGGATAAACTGCCGGGCACAGTCCACAATACTTCCCCCCCAGCGAAAAATTATAATTTTGAGCGTCCTGCTCCGCGAGGGATGTCTTCCTCCAGGAGGATCCGAAGGTCGGGTCTTGGCAATGTTGTCTAGCCTCCCTGGAGAACCTTGGGGGAACGTTATAACGGGCATCCCTCTGATCCCTTGTCCTCCAAGGACAGCATCGCCACACATGACCCCTCTGACGACAGTTATAGCAGATCCGCTGTCCTCCTGGTCGTTCTCCTCCGTGATACTGGAAGCACCTCAGTACTCCTGGCTCACTCCATCTCTCCGCTGGGACGGGATTATCAGCCGCTCTTACATTTTCCAACCCCTTATCCAACTTGTCAGGAGACCCCCGTTTTATTTTATGGATCTCCTTTTTATTCTTGGGCTTATCTGCAGTTTGAGTCTCTCTATGGGAAAGAGAGACCCCTTTCACTGCTTTCTCGCCCTTTAATTTATTTATTGCCGGAGGTGGCGTCTTTAGCACCGCAACGTCGCATAGACAGCACTTTTCAACTGCTCCGTTCTGATCGGCGCTTCCTCCCCTCCTTCTGTCACCGACATTACACCGCACATAGGACCAGCTGGGAGCTGGAGACTTGTACGCTCGCGCCACGCATACGCATGCCCCGGACCGTTTACTCCTTTCTCCAACCCTTCGGTCATAGTGCCACAATCTTTTATCGGGCACACAGTGCTTTGACACGCGCTACTTTTTATTTGCGGTGCCGGTTCGCACTGTGTCCCTTTATGCTCTACGATACGGGAGGGACTTACCTGCGCTCCTGCATCGATCATCTCTGGAGCTTCTCGGCGCAGCCGCTGCACGAATCCCATCAGAGCCTCCAACGGTGCTGCTGCCTTCACTCCCAATTCCTCCACTTGTTTCTTAACATCTGCCAATGTCTGTAAGAAAACATATACGGGCTCGAGCAATTTCTCGAGATCCCGCAGTCCCACAATGTCATTTATTTCGGCCAAAGGCAAGCTACTCTCATTATTCATCATACCTTTCGGCCGGGAGCCAATCAGCATGTCCGCTCCTGGCACGTGCTCAGTTGGGTCTTGCAAAGGCTCTTGGGAATTGGAGTTTCTTTTAGAGGGCTGGGGTGGCGCTACTGGCCGACTGCGATCCGCCTTTTCTATTTTATCGGTGGATCGTTCAGTCACATCCCGTCCCTCTTTACTTTCCAGAATAGCTGGCGCTGCTTCGCCTGCCTCCCCCTTCCCCTTCAGGGAGCTCGATTCCATTGCGGAAATGCAGACCTCACCTCTGGACTGTTGCCGACCTTCTCCTTCCCATAATCCGTTTGGGGAAATCACGTGCCCCTTTTCGGCAAATGGAAGGTGACCCTCCTGGTCATATGATCGACTGTAGTCCTTTAGTTGCTCCCAGCCAGCTCCGGGATAGATCACATGACTCTTTTCGTCAAATAGGATCCCTTGTTGTCGACTCCTAGATGGGCTAGCCGCTTCGTCATCGCGGCCATCTTGCCTAGGTGGGAAGTATTTCTCCAACTCATTGTCAGAAACGAAAAGACAGGCCTCTGAAAATAGGAATAATAAATCCCCGGCGCATCGGGCGTTTCTTCGGCACCTACCTCTGAACCTTGACTATGGTTTTTCAGTTCATATAGGTAGTCCTTTGTGTCCGATGTCCGGCAGCCATCCCGCTGCCGTAACGCACGTGCCCTTTCGGCTTCAATCATTGCCCGGTCTTCCTCGCTTCCCGTCAGGTATGTCCACGTACTCGCGCCATCATCTAGGGGCTGTTCCTTTGGGCGATCCACATTATTCCTCCCTGATTTATTCCCCATGGCGTACCGAGGTCTAGACAGGCTTTCTAATGCAGCGCTCTTTGTAGAGGGTAGCATTTCTACCGTTGGACGTTCGAGCGGGACCTTCTTAGGGTCGTCTGCGTACACAAAATTTGTTTTAAATGCAGGTCCCCTGCCAACGGACGGCCAGAGAATCCTGCTGACTACGCCAGTGTCGCAGTAGGGGGCAGTAGTGCTCCCTTGAACCCTCAGGTACCACGCTAAACACCTGGTAAAAGTGCTACAATTATTCTTTTTATTATAACAATGTGCACTAAGCACCCTCCACTCCACACTATTCATAAACCACAATAATAAATCAACAATCAACAATCCTCCACTACCAGACGTGTTGCCCTCCTACCACCCAGCTCAGCTCGCCGTCTGGGAGTTCCCTCAGTCCTTTTATATTCCCTGACCTGGAAGTGTTCCCAGTCCCCAGTCTATGTGATCTTGTATCACTTCCGGGTCAGGTAAAAAGTACTTTTCTTCATCCCGGAAGTCCGTCGCTCTTCCTATGACGAACTTCCGGGTCATAGTGTACAAATAAGTCTTTGGTCCTCCCTGCAGCTTCCTCTTGCGGCCCCTGTGGTATCCAGCAGGGCTGAGGATAAAACCTACATAGTCCATGACTCCCTGCTGGTCTTAGGGGCACCTCCATACTGCAGGGAGGGCTCCATCTGGCGGCTTGGGGGACTTGGCCGGGATAAACTGCCGGGCACAGTCCACACACTGTATAAGCAAACAAATTCTACAGATGTTAAATCTATCAATAACAAAGCCCTATTTTTTCATCATTTAAAACATTACTGTCTGTAGTACTAAATATGAACAATGGTCATAGATTAGAAATCAACAATGGTGACTCAAAAATAATCCAAATCTTTTAATAAAGAATTTGGTCAATGTCACCTGATTTATCTATCCCGGTTTGGTTTCTGTAAGCGTTTATAAAGACATATCAGGCTATACTCCTCTCAACCTATCCCCTTCTGCAAATTCTGTGAAAACTCCGTATTAACTTTCACTTTTGCTAATGTATTTATTTTAGTGATGTATTGTATGCTTTGTGGTGATTGCCATAGATTAGACAGAAGATCATGTGTCCAGAATAAGATGTTTTAAAAAGAGAGAAAAAAGAATATTAAACATTTCTTCCTAAAGGATTCCATCATAATAAAAGAAATGAAAAGAAAAAGGATTGGGGTTCCAGGTGGAATAAACCCTGGTTAATAGTTATGTTGAGTTATTGTACCTGAAGAAGAATACTGATGGTGAATGGCAATGAATGGAATTCTGCTTTCATTCAAGCCTGGAATAAAGAGAGGCCCCTTTTATTGAGATCAAGAGGAGGGTACAATAGTAGGTGGAGCAATAGGTGGAATTAGATTGGGATCATTGGCTTTCATTTGAACTATGAAGGAATCAGACACTTCACTTGTTTCTCCTGCAACCCCTCCCTGTGTTCTCTTTAATATAGACTCCACTGAAAGGTCACATTCTTAAAAAGGTGCATAATATCTCTTATGTTTGCATTCAGTGGACAGATGATGCATGTTTCATTTATTTCCATCACTGAGTAGGTAGGAACTAGGTTTGATTGTATTTCCCAATGATACTGGCTTTGAGAATTTTGATAAACCTTTTCAGATATATCCTATGACCCAATTAGTACTGTTTTTATTGTCACAATAAGGCCTAATAACAAAGCCCTAGGCGATCTCTCAAATTGTACAAAGTATTTCTGGCATGGGCAACATGTAGCTACCAAGGCCGTAGTAATATCAGCAATAAATCCATAATTGATTGAACATGTCCACTTCATTTTCGAAATGTAAATATTTTTTTTTGAAATGTATTGCCTTTGCGTTTGTCTCCAGATAGTTAAAGCTGATTTATTTGTGTGTGTGTGTGTATATATATATATATATATATAGCAGTTAAACTCTATACACACACAAATATATATATATATATTTGTGTGTGTATAGAGTTCAACTGCTGTCTGTGTACAGAAAAATGCCATTAAGGCAAAAGTATAAAAAAGGACAATAAAAATAAGGGAGAATCCCTTCCCAAAGCTGCACACATAGGATGCAGACTCACTACAGCAAAATTACTATAGATTATTTGAATGTTCTTAACTTATTATAAATTAATTGAAAGGTGCTCACATTGGTCATTCATTAACCAGTTGCTGCAAATATAATTTTATGTGTGTAGTCAGAACGTAGTACATATAAAGTTGCTGCTAATTCTGTGAGTCTTTTCTTATTTTCAATTATAACAATTTATTGACTTAAATCTTTTTATAATAATCCATTCTTATAACCGGGTTTTTGCGTAGTACTCAGTAATTTGCTTATGCAGATTTTGCCTCTGCTAGTGGCTATAGGGAACACTTAAAAAGCTTGCAAAAAAAATAACTACAGTAAATCTACTTTTCATGAAAGGTAAAACGTGCCTTTAGATTTGCTTTCTGTGATTTATTTTGAGTTAACTACTGGTATAAACAAGGTAAAACACATTAATCCACTGCGGGAGGAGGCTGGGGGCCAGACCCAGCCGGGACGCCTGGAAGGACCAGGAGGCGGTCTATGCGTTCCCTGGGCCATGAGGGGGCAACCGCGCTGGATGATGAGAGGACCACAGGGACGGAGCAAAGAGGCTCAAACCCATTGGGGCCCATGGCCCCTGCCTGGGAGCGCCTCGAGCATCGTGAAGCCTGGGAGACCCACACTTCTGCCACACCTGAGCAGGTGGAGGAAGAACCTTCCAGGGACACCCAGAGTGCTTCCAGGTGCTCGTGGGGCAATTCCAACACACCAGGAAGTGCTGCCAGAAGGTCATCAATGAGCACCTGGAGCACATTCGGGTAGACATAAAAGGGGCCACCTTCCTACAGTCAGGGAGCTAGAGTCGGGAGCGGGAGCAGGACAAAGCTCCAGTGAGGAGAGGAAAGGTGACCTACGGACAGTTGAAGGCCGAAGTAAGGGTGTTTGGTGCGGGAAGCACTGTGAGTGTGCAGGACTTATGTTTGGGACACTTGGAATAATAAAAGAGTGTGTTTTATGAACTGTCTGTGTCCTTTTGGTTGTGTTCGGGCTGAACATCTCACACCACATTTTAAATGTCTCCAAAACAATTTTCTTTCTTACTTAAACATCTTAAAATTTCAGAAGATTACTTGCATTTTACCGGTCAAAAAAAGAAAAAAACTACCCGAATGTGAATGTACAAAAGTCTAAACATCTTTCTGTGGAGTAGCACAGGTGAGGAGAGACTCATTATATATATGATTGAACACAAATTCTAAGATTTATTTTAAAAAATGTATATGTTTTGTAAAATTGTAAAAAAAACCATTCTGTAATAAGGCTAGTTATATATTCACTATTTTACAATTTAATATAAGACATTAAATTTTTGAAGTTTGCCAAAACTTACTCCAGTTGATCAATCCTGAGGCACCCTGCACATGCAGGTTTTTGTTCCAACCAGTTTCACAACCAGGAAAGACTGTAGCTAATTGCATGTCACACCTACTAGAGAACTTGTTAGTAAATAAAGGCTTGAATAATCAGAACACTTATAGAAAAAGTTAATTATGATGATGAAAGTTTTTAAAAAGCAAGATACAGTGGTACCTCGGTGTATGTCTGCTTTGGAATAAGTCCAACTTGGTATACGTCCTGTTTGGACGTGAAAAATTTTGTTTGGTATACGACCTTTGTTTGGAATACGACTCGCGTGCTACTCTTATTTACCTCTCTCGAGACAAAGCCATGACTGCCCACGAGCATCAGTGCGCCAGTTGCTAGCATTCAGTGAACAACCCGCGCTACAACTCTATGTGAATTTTCACGTGTGTGGTATAGAGGGTCCACAGCTCCTGTCAAAGGCCAGTTTTAAAATAAATAATCACCGCATTCGAGGCTTCGTAAGGGGGCGTGGTGGCTCTGCAAGTGGATAGTATTGGGCTGAAGCGGTTCTCAGGGCGACTCGCGATGTGGACGTTTCTCACCTAAGTGCACAGGTGACAGACCATCCGCATTCGTGATTGTTCCTGGGGCTGCGGATTTCAGCTGCCATGCCCTCTTGATAAACAGAAGTGCGAGTCGGCTAGAAGGGGAGGAAAAAGAAAGAAAGAAAGAACGGACGGGAGGTTGCAGGAGAAAGGAGGAAGCATGAGAGAGAGAGTGAGAGAGAGAGAGAGATCGAGCACAGAGGCAGGCTCGCGATGCAGCTGAACAGGGAGCTTGGGTGTTGGGCCGACACCTGGGGAATAGTAGTAGTGGTCACTCCTGCTGAGTGATCATGGAGTGGGATTAATCGGAAGGAGGTCACTATGGATCCCAAGTCGCTGTCAGGAGGAGCCTACTGGAGCCAGGGATCGGAGAGGTGAACTGAACAGTTGAAGTAGGCAGAGTGAAGGTCAGCTGCAAGTAGTAGTTCCCCTGTTGAGAAGCCCAGAGGGGGGAAGCAGGGGGGCCGCCAGGTAAAAAGGCACCGGGCTTCTTGTTGTGTTTTTTTTTTTTTAAAAGAATGCGTCATGCTGTATTTTAACCTCGTGGTTTTTAAGAAGACTTTTTTTCTATTGTTTTTAACCTCCACATTTCACTTCTGATTTTATGGATTTATTTATTGGAACTTTGGACATTACACTTTAATTTGAACACATTGTATTGTTGATTGTTTTAATAAAAGCACTTTGCACTTTTTCACCATCCCGTGCTTTGTTGTGCCTCACTGCTAAGCTAAGCTCATCGGTAACATTACCGACGGTGTAAAGTGAGGTTAAATTTTCATTTATTTCATCTAATTGCTTTCATATTTATGTATTTTAGTATTAAGCAGTGTTTAAATTTTATACAACCTCATCAATGCATAATATGCCAATAACAATAGGATTTTTTTTCATGGGAACGGATTAATAATTTTTCCATTATTTCTTATGGGAAAAATTAGTTTGGTATACGCCCTGTTTGGTATAAGTCCAAGGACCTGGAACAGATTAAGGATGTATACCGAGGTACCACTGTATTAAGAAGAACACACTAAATTGATTCCATGTAAAACATAAACATTAGAACAATCTATTCGAGAACAAGCCATTCAGCCCAACAAAGCTCGCCAGTTCTATCCACTTATTTCTTCCAAAAAAAATCAAGTCGAGTTTTGAAAGTCCCTAATGTCTTACTGTTTACCACACAACTTGGTAGTTTATTCCAAGTGTCTATCGTTCTTTGGGTAAAGAATAACTTTAACAAGTTTCCAACTGTGTTCTTGATGAACTCATTTTAAAATAACAGTCTTGATCCACTGTACTAATTCCCTTCATAATTTTAAACACTTCAATCATGTCACCTCTTAATCTTCTTTTGCTTAAACTGTATAGGCTCAGCTCTTTTAATCTTTCCTCACAATTCAACCCCTGTAGCCCCGGAATCAGCCTCGTCGCTCTTCTCTGGACCTGTTTTGGTGCTGCTATGTTCTTTTTGTAGCCTGGAGAACCAAACTGCACACAGCACTCCAGATGAGGCCTCACTAGTGCATTATAAAGCTTGAGCATAATCTCCTTGGACTTGTACTCCACACATCGTGCTGTATAACCTAATATTCTGTTAGCCTTCTTAATGGCTTCTGGACACTGTCTGGAAGTTGACAGCTTAGAGTCCACTATGACTACTAAATCCTTCTCATATGGTGTACTGTCGATTTTCCGACCGCCCATTATTTATTCAAACCTAACATTTTTACTTCCTATGTGTAATATGTTACATTTACTGACATTAAATTCCATCTGCCACAAATCTGCCCAAACTTGTATGCTATCCAAGTCCTTCTGTAATGATATAAAGGGTTCCAAATTATCTGCTAATCCACCTATTTTGGCATCATCTACAAACTTAACCAGCTTGTTACATATATTTCTATATCTAAATCATTTAAATACAATAAAAATAGCAGCGTCCCTAGCACTGACCCCTGTGGAACACCACTCTTAACATCGTCCAATTCTGAAGAGGTTCCTCACAACATCGCCCATAGCTTCCTTTGTCTGAGCCTTTTCTGCACTCATCTATACACCACATCCTGAACTCCCACTTTTTTTAGTTTGATGCCCAAACTCTCATGTGGCACCTTATCAAATGCTTTCTGAAAGACAAGATAAATAATATCATATGCTCCACTTTGATTGTATTCTTTTGTTGCCTCCTCATAGGATTCCAGCATGTTAGTAAAACACAACCTCCCTCTTCAGGAACCCATGCTGACTTTTCAGAATAACTCCTGTCCTTGCCAGGTGTTGCTCAATCTTATCTTTAATAATTCATTTATTCATTAATTTTCCAGGGATGCATGTTAAGCTTACTGGCCTATAGATGCTTGAATCTTCCCGGTCACCCTTTTTATATAATTAGATGATATTTGCCATTTTCCAGTCCTTCGGATCTCTCCAGTGCACAGTGACTTCCTAAAAATATATGTCAAGGGTTTATATATGTACCGTCTAGCCTCTTTAAAAACTCGAAGGTAAATATTATGTGGTTCTGGTGATTTGTTTCATTTCAGCTTATTTAATCAGAGCAGCACTTCTCCCTCTACAATTTCCAAATCCCTCAGTAAATTACGTAGTAGTCCCTGTTACCAATGGGAGGTTATCCACTTGCTCACTTGTGAACACTTCATAAAAATGTAAGTTTAGGGCATCTGCTATTTCATTGTATCTTTTAATTCCCCTTTACTATATCTGATGTAGCTTCACCTCCTACTTGACTGTTCTTTTGCTACTAAAATACTGAAAGAATCTCTTAGGGTCTTCTTTTGCCTTATCTGCTATATTCCTTTCCAACTGTTTTTTAGCCTCCCTGATATCCTTCTTAAAGGTTGCTCTCATGTTCTCATACGCTCTACAATTCACTTTGCAGTCATTAGTCTTATATACCTTATAAAGCAGTTTTTTTTTTTCTTTTGCAGCTTCTTTTTTAAATCTTTATTAATCTACTGTGGTGTTTTTAAAAATTTCCCATTAATTCCAATTTTGTCCTGCATTACATGTAAAACATTTTTAAACCTGTTCCTCGACTGTCTCCACACTTAACAGCTTATCCCAGTCTATCCTTCTTAGACTTTGCCACATCTGCTCAAAATTTGCCCTACTAAACTTCAACTTACCAGTTTTAGTCTTTGCATCTGCACTCTTATAAAATACTGAGAATTGTATTATTATACATACATATTATATTATTATTATGGTCACTTGACCCTAGTGGTTCAATCACTTCTACACCCTCAATTCTATCTTGATTATTACAACATTCTGGTAAATTTAATGTACTCACTTATGAATTTTCTGGATTGACACCAAAACATAGAAACAAAATAAAACAACTTGATTAGTTAAGGTATGAATTCAATTAAAAGCAATTCAATTCAATTCAAGGTTGGGAGTAAACCTTGCATCTAAAGGTGGGCCCACAGGACTGAATGTGAAAATCACTGTTTTAGCTAATTGGTTTGAGAGGTTTGAAAACAACATGATTATTTCAAACCACATGCTGAGCCACAGATGCTTCTATTTTCTGTTGTGTTTTGTGCAGATAGTCATGGTTCCTCACACCAGACAACACCACATTGTTGTAATGTAGCAGTCCATATTTTCAGAACAAGAACCTCACACCCCAAACCAATCAAAAGGCTGGCCATAGCACTGAAAGTATCTGCAGGACAATGGATCCTTTGAGTAATAGCATGTACAGTCTGACATTTTCTGATTTTTTTCCTTTATTTGAGAATAAAACATGACACCAGGATACACATGGCAAATACAACAGTATATTTGTGAACCATACCCATTTACACAAGTGGTGTTCACCTTTGTGTGAAGTATTGTAAATATATGGCTTTAGTTTCTTTTGAAAATCATAGATAATGTGTTTGCCACTCACCACAAGATAATGAAGTAATGTTGATTGGCCATACACGCTATAAATGCTGCAAAAAGAACTGATGTTCAGTTTGTTGATTTCCAGCAGCAGCATAAGGAAGTAAAATTCTGAGAATGAACAGCAGGTAGCAAATGTTTTTGACATGACTCGATGAGTCATTGTGTGAGCAAGTGAACAAACAAAGAACTTTGGCATGATTGAACTCAAAGGTAAAAAGACCATCTGATTTAAAGGCAAAAACAACACGAATGACATAGGGAGGCTGAAGAACAATCTGACTATCAAAAGCTAAGTCAAATGTAGTGCTTTTCTAAGTATTGTGGACACTATGTGAACTTGGTTCACATGGCTGCAAAGCAGTGTTACCAAGCAGCTGAAAACACTTTATGTAGAAGAATAAAACATGGGCCTAGGAGAGTGGCACAGATAAGTGAAAAGAAATATTACTAAAGCTGGGTGCAGTACTTTGAGGATGGGAAGCATTTTCATTTTGCAGTCCAAAAGAGTTCAAGTGGGCAAGCTCAGACGGTGGCACATGCAGTTTCTCTGTAATTCTGTAAAACAGTGTTTCCCAACCTTTAAGTATTTGCGACCCGAGTTTTCATAACAGTTTTAATCGCCCCTAAAATTTTTTGAAATGTAGATGCATATTTTATTATACCTACTTAACTTTTATCGACATTTATCTAACTCTATATTTATTGTTCTAGTATCAGAATGTAGTTTAAGTTAATTTGTTTTGGTTTCAACAGATGTTTTTTTCATATTTTTGTTTTCTTTTTTTCACATCTTCGTGCCCCCCTAGGGGGGCCCGTCCCACAGGCTGGGAACCACTGCTGTAGAAAATCTGTGGCCGTTGGGTTTCATGGTTTCCGCTGCTGAATAGTTATCTGCACCATTTCCGTATTTCATCAAATTGTTCTGTATTTGCCAGAGTATTGCAGACAATAGAGTAAATGTTTGTGTGGTTAAATAACCATCTGTATGTACTGTTTCAGGACGTCACTACATTATTCTGTAGTGCTATTTGCCTGGGGATAGTAGACATAGTGGTGTATATTACAATATTCTTTAAAATTCAAAAGAAAGTCTGGATGTCAGCTGTGAGATGTTACCTTAGACAAAATAGTGGGGAAGTCTTTCTTGGTTTAGCACTGTGGTCTGGTAACAAATGATGTTAAAAAAATGTAAATAGACAGATGAAGAATGTACAATAGTCCTCAATGAGTACTGTAGCATATGGGTTTTTTCTGTCTGTACCTACTTTTTCTTGAAATTTGTACAGATCAAAGTGTTGGAACTTCTTCTTTAATGAGTAAACAGAGACTGTGAAATCACTAACACAATGTCTTACTTGTGTTTCTAATTGGATGAATAGTAATTTTCTCAAGCTAAATAAAGAGAAAACAGAAATCTTAGTGATTGGCAATAATGGAGACAATGAGATTATTAGAAATAAGCTTGATGTATTAGGATTAAAAGTCAAGACGGAGGTAAAGAATCTAGGGGTAACTTTTGACTGTAACCTAAATTTTAAATCGCATATTAATCAGACCACTAGGACAGCATTTTTTCACTTAAGAAACATAGCAAAAGTTATACCTCTTATATCACTGAAAGATGCTGAGAAATTAGTTCATGCTTTTGTTTTCAGTCGACTAGATTACTGTAACGCAATCCTCTCAGGAATACCCAAAAAAGACATAAATCGTTTGCAACGAGTGCAGAATGCAGCTGCTAGAATCCTAACTAGGAAAAGAAAATCTGAGCACATTTGTCCAGTTTTGATGTCACTACACTGGTTACCTGTGCATTCAGAATCAACTTTAAAATACTGCTTATGGTTTACAAAGCCTTAAATAATCTCGCTCCATCCTATATATCGGAGTGTCTGACACCTTATAAACTAAATTGTAACCTTAGATCCTCAAAACAGTGTCTGCTTAGAATTCCAAGGGCTAAACTTAAAAGAAGTGGTGAAGCGGCCTTCTGCTGTTCTGCACCTAAAATCTGGAATAGCCTGCCAATAGGATACAGTGGAGCACTTTAAAAAACTGCTAAAAACACATTACTTTAACATGGCTTTCTGATAACTTCACCTTCATTTAATCCTGATACTCTGTATATTCAATTCATTAGAATAACTATTCATGGTGGCTTTAAAATCCATACTGACTCTCTCTTCTGTTTCTTTTCCTGGTTTTCTGTGGTGGTGATCTGTGCCATCACCACCTAATCAAAACACCGTGATGTCCTACATTGATAGATTAAAAGCCAGAAGTCTACATGACCACCATCATCAAGTCCTTCCAACCCTAAATACAAAGAGGACTGTTTCATTTATGTTAGGTAGAATGCCCAGAGGGGACTGGGCGGTCCCGTGGCCTGGAACCCCTGCAGATTTTATTTTTTCTCTCCAGCCGTCTGGAGTTTTTTTTTTGTTTTTTCAGGATTCATTTTTACTTTTTGTTGTTTAAAGTGTGATCACTTGGATGAGTAAATTAAAGAAATGCAGGATGGGATTAAAGAAGAGATCGCAGATGTTACATATCAATCAGCCTGTTACCTCTACTGTTCGGAAGCTGGCAACCTGGAGGAAGAACAATATCCATATATGATTGCACCCACCTCTCTGACTTCTGTCACAATATCAGTGACTACTTGAAAAGGTTCTTTTTTCCAGTCTTACATTACTAACAACTGTACGGGAGTATGACCAACCTTCATCAAAGTGCACAATAAACAAGAGTTATCATACCTGGAACTCACATCCTCCTCATCTTTCATTATATTTTATCATACAGTGCATTTATCATTGCTTTTATATTTTGTGAAGGAACATTTAAAGAGATAGTGATAGAAGCATCTTCTTAAAAGGAGAAATGTTGTGCTTTTGGCAGGTACAGGACATACTATATGGATATGCTCACAGAAGTGACAAAGTTTTTTACCATAGCCTCAGAGCATGTGCCACTAGCTACTCAAGCCCAGACTGAAAATGCAGACATGGCAGAGCTCATGAGGAATGATAAGGATAAAATTCTTAAAAATAATGTTGGAGGCAAGACAAAGAAAAGACAAAAGATACAGGCAAATGTTTCCAAAGTGTAATCTAAAATGGGTGAAATCACTATAGAAAACACAAACAAATAGAGAAAAAGTCAAGCATATTAAAACATTGCATTAACTGAAGTACTAGAAGTGACTGTTTGCTGAGTGAATTTCCAGTCAGAAAAATATCACTGCTGCAAGTTATCTGGAATGGTCTTTGAAGAGTCTGTGTCTGCTTAGGGCCAAGTGCCAACTTACACTGGGCAGAAAATTTTCTCACTAGAGGCTCATTCAGTTGTGTAATACAGTTAGCTCTTTTTTTAGCATCTGTGAGATGTAAATCATGTGAATGTACACATTTACTGTGCAATTGCTTCTTTTTCTTATTGCTAAGCTCTTTGTGTTTGCTTATTTGTTTTTATTGTTAAGCTATGTTGTTTACACCTTATTTTTTCCTTTTCTGGGTTTTAAGTCCCATATGGGGCATTTGTAATAATTTTGAGTGGGGTTTTACTTTCATTCTCTACTATTATTGTATGTATTTTTTTTTTCTGGGTGTTATGTGCCCCTCGGACCCCAATGGTATTACGTTTTCACATTTGGCAGGAAACTCATATATAATATATAAAATAAAAATAAATAAATACATTGTCCTGCAGTGGGTTGGCACCCTGCCCAGGATTGGTTCCTGCCTTGTGCCCTGTGTTGGCTGGGATTGGCTCCAGCAGACCCCCGTGACCTTGTGTTCAGATTCAGCCAGTTAGAAAATGGATGGATGGATGGATAAATACATAAAAGCACTAATATAATTGAAGCTTTAGTTTATTACCACTACCTTGGTTTCAATGATACTGGAAACTCCAAATTTTACTGTACTCTAGTGTTAGTCAAACATTTTAAAATAGCAGCAATTTACAATTTTCTATGTACTTCTGTTCATGACACTAATTAAACTTAAATGATCATGATTTATTGCTGAAATTATATTTATTTATTTATTTGTTTGTTTATTTACTTATTTATGATTAATTATGATAAATATTATGGATAGTGATTTATCTTATTTGTGATTATCTTTAACAGGAAAACAACTTTTATGTGGTTGTTTAAAAGTCCAACATGACATGGCTTTTTCTAATTGGCTACTTTTGTATCACTTCATCTGGTTGCTATACCTCTGTCATTCCAAAAGATTTCACATCACAAACATTTGTGGTAATGAAATGCATTGCATTTGTCAATCCAACAGATGGCACATCACTAAGATTTGTGGAAATGCATATAATTACAACATACAAAACAAAATACATTCTAATCAGTGGTGCACTGAAAACCTTAATGCTGAGGTCTTAGTTTATTACGTTGATTCCAATATATCTTAGACCAGGGGTGCCCACACTTTTTCGGCTTGCGAGCAACTTCTAAAATGACCAGGTCAAAATGATCCACCTACATTAAAAATATATATATATATATATACTGTATATATACTGAGTATATTTTATACATAAAATGTATGTTGTTGTACCTTGCCTAACTGAATAAACTTTATGGCACAATAACAATTCAATACATTTATGGTCACTACAGTATTTCAATTTAATAATCGTCATGTGGGAAAAGGCTGACTCGCATAAATAAGTGGAGCCGAATAATGCAGTCAAGGAGCTTTTGAATTCAGCCGAGTGAAAAATGACGACTGTCCGATTAACTGAGACTTTAGTTCCCTCTCCTTTCTCTTTCTCAGGTCGTTTTTTGGAAGGACGTTGGTTTCGTAGTTTTTATGAACAGTTCGAAAATGCCTTTCCACATTTTCCTTGTTTGGAATAGCAATGATAGATGGACAGATCAGACAAATGCACTTCGATTGTGACATTGTGAGAAAAAAATCCTCTTCCAATTCCACATCCAGCCCATACCCTCCACAAACATTGTTTTTTAAATCCCTTCTTTAGTTGATATAAATTGGAAGGCTAACTAGATCACGGCCGCAGTTTTGCAGTAGCTCGCGCGTTTGATCGTGCGTGCGGGATGACCAGTGTGTCAGAAGAGATTTCAGACTTGCCGCCCTGTATGTAAATCAAGTGACAAATGTCATAAGGAGGATATATGATAGACTAACATTTAAAAAAATTTTTTTTTGAATGCAATGCAATCTATCTGCACTACCTTTGCGATCTACCAGTCGATCGCGATTGACACATTGGGCACCCCTGTCTTAGATGGTTAGCACAGCTAGTTGCCAGTTAAACCAACAATATGTTTAAATGATCTCTCCAGGAAAAATTAAATAAGTTAAATTCTGAATTGAACCATTAAATTAAAGTATTTACAATGAAAAACATATTTATAGGTTTAAATATCTCAGGAAGCATTTATTCAATTAGAGTAATGAGAGTACATGCCGTTTATTACTTTATGCTGCTGATGGCAGCAGAAGTAAAAATAAAAAAGCATTCTTGTGAAAAGAAGATACCAACTAATACATATTCTGAGTACGCTCAAAGTTTATCATTATCAAATATCTGCCTAATTTTTAAACCTAAATGAGAACAGAAGTCAAAGTTGTACCAACTCTGTTGTATGACCCAGTAGAGAACCTCTAACCAACCAAATTGACTCCAGAAACTGGAGGTAGAAATAACAGGCTGATGTCACAATAACAAAACTTTAGGTCATACCATTGTGGTATGATTTGTTACTTGCACATTATCTTATATTACAGACTTTGAAAACCAAAAAATAAAGCTGGTTGAATTTGCTCAAGTTTTTCTTTTCTCTTTAAAAATATTTTTGTTTTGTTGAGAACAGGTTTCTTTTTCTAATATCTAGACCAGGGTGTCAAACTCAAGGCCTGCATGCTAGATCCAGCACTTGGATCATCTTCATCAATATTCAAAACATGTTACATACAGTGTGCAATAACACCCTTTCATTTGCATTTCACTAGGCCACATGTTTAGGAGTGCACCAAATTAGCATTATTTTGAACACAGCCTGGGTGTCACAATCATTCCTAACCCATTAACACCATTGTACTTCCAAATGGTCTTAATGTGGAGAAGGAAAAATTGATTGTCACTACCTATACCACACTACTAGCACGTAGATTGGTCCTGCTTAACTGGAAGAATCCCAGTCCACCTTTTAGTGGATAACGGATGTTCTGCATAATTTGAAATCGTAAAAAATATTTAATTCTCACTTAGAGGATCTGTCCAAAACTTTTTAAAATCATGGCAAGCCTTAATTAAAAACATGAAGTAAGGACTCGTCTAGAGGAAAAAATATATCTTCCCTTTTTAATTTTTATTTTATTTATTTTTTCCTATCCACTTGGATTTCCTCTCTTTCTCTTGGGTGGAGGTTGAATTCTTGCTTTGAAAGGTTTTGAACCTATTTGTTTTATAAGTTCTGCAAATTTTATTTGCATGATTGTATAATATAATATTTTCTTTCCTACATTATTCTTTTGTTTTTTTCTGCTGACATGATTGTTTTACATGGATTAAATATGCATTTGCATTTTCACTTGTAAATGCTATTGCTATCTTTTGTTATCCAGCTCCAAATGTGGTTTGTTTGATCCACCACCAACATATATACAGACATTTTATTATGTGGTACCGTACAGTTGATGCATGTTAATACAAGTGCAAACAGATGTACAATCGTAACAATAAAAGTGCCAGAGAGGGTCTTCAGAATGATGCCATAGGAGAACCAGTTTTAGCTCCCAAAAGACTCATCCACTTGAAGGATTCAGAAAGAACTTTTATTTATTTAGATCTGTAACAGTCTTGATACAAGAAGAAATGGATATTGACATATTTGAGAAATAGCAATGTTTCATGATTTGAAAAGAACTCTTACTCTATATGTACAGTAACACAGGTTAGGACAAGTCAATTCAAGTCAAGTTGGGGAGCATGCACTGGTACAGTGCATTGCCGCACCCACTACACAGCGAAACAACTCGGGATCCCAGTTGGCAACACCCCAGGCAGACATATGGTCCAGTCCTACCCTCTGGAAATGACCCTCCATCTGCCGCACCCAGGTGTTACGTGGACGACCCCTTGGCCTGGTCCAGCCAGGATCTTATGAGCCGGATCACCCTCGGGGAAACGCACCACATGGCCGTAGTGCCATAACTGACGCTTTCTCACAATGCAGGTAATGTGCCTCATTCGGGACTCCATGAGCAACCGCTCATTCGACAGAAAGTCAAACCAACGGTACTCAAGGATTTTCCAGAGAGACACAGTACCAAAAGAGTCCAGTCTTTGTCTCAGGTCACTGGATAGTGTCCATGTCTCACAACCATATAGCAAGGCAGGAAGCACCAGGACTCTAAAGACTTGGACCTTTGTCCTTTTGCATAGATATCGGGAGCACCACACAACCCTTTCCAGCAACCTCATGACCCCCCATGCTCTCCCAATTTGTCTACTGACTTCACAGGAAGAGTCACCAGACACATGACTGTCACTACCAAGGTAAGTAAACCTCTCAAAAAGGTCAACACTCTCTCCGCAAACAGACACACTGCTGATGGCTGTGCCCAAGAGGTCATTAAAGGCCTGGATCTTGGTTTTTATCCAGGACACTTGCAAGCCCAGACACTCAGACTCCTCACTCAGTCTCTCGAGCGCCCCGATCAGAGCCTTCATTGAGATCACAGGATCGTCAGCAAAGTCAATATCCATGAAGCTTTCTTCTCCAACTGCCGCTGGACCCCACGACCTTGCCCAACACCCAGTCCATACAAGCACTCCAAGACCAGGCTGTTTCTAATGAGTTTGCACGCAGCTTGTGTGAGGAACTTTAAGATTTGGGTACGACTGCCAATGCTAATGTGTTGTGGGAGACCTTCCGCGACAAGACCCTGAAGGTTGCTGAGGGTTGTGTTGGTGTTACCGGTGTTCCCAGAAGGAGGTGTTTCATCTCGCAGGGCACCCTGGATATCATCGAGAGGAGTCGCAGCGCCCAGCTCAATGGCAACTCTGGTCTGTACCGGGAACTGAGAAAGATGGCTGCGAGGGCTCTAAGGGCAGATAAAGAGGTGTTTGTTAGAGGAATCTGTGAGCAAGTGACACACCATCTGTGGTCTAGCAACCCACGTCCTGCTTACAGAGGGATCAAAGCTTTACGCACATCTGAATCTGTTCCTTGGAGAGTCGCAGTCAGGGCAGCTGATGGAACAGTCCTTACAGATAACACTGCATTTGTGACCCGCTGGGATGGCTACTTTGAGCACTTGTTCAAAGCTGGTCCTCAGGCTAGGACGCTGAATATCTCTCTGGTTCTTGAGGCTGATCAAGGGCTGCAGGGATCTGTGAAATCCGGGGTGAACTTCTCCAGGCTGGTGGTAAGGCTGTCCTCCTGGCATTGCAAGCAATCTTTGCTTCCATTTGGGAGACTGGGATTATCCCAACTGCCTGGAAAATGGGACTTGTCATCCCTATCTGGAAAGGGAAGGGTGATCACCTGGATTGCAACAACTACAGGGGGATAACACTGCTCTCGGTGCCGGGTAAGGTCCTTGCTAGGGTCGTCCTCAATAGGATCCGTGATCACTTGCTCACCTACCAGCGACTGAAACCGTCTGGTTTTATGCCTAAGAAGTCTACCATCAACCGCATCCTGACACTGAGGGTTCTCATAGAGCGCAAACGCAAATATTGGCAGAGTTTCTTTGCAGCTTTTGTCGATTTTTACAAAGCGTTCGACTCAGTTGATTGAGCTGCCCTGTGGGACATCCTGAGGGTTCGCGGGATCCCCTCAAGGTTGCTGGATATCATGGCCGGCCTGTACACTGGTAATGTGACTGCTGTGCAGAGTGGAGGCAGGACCTCTGCATTTTTCCCAGTTGATTCTGGGGATCGTCAGGGGTGTGTTCTTGCTCCTACTCTGTTCAATGCTTGTTAGGACAAGATATTCTTAATATTTTACTGTCTTGCTAGGTAACCTACCATAAATTTAAGATTTTGTTTGTTAGATTTTTTACATATTAGGTAATTTTTCAAAGCACGAACCAAATTCCTATGCAAAAAACCCTTACCAGAATGAAATAGTTCTTCTCAAGCAATGTTTCTATGAGAAACCACACAACTCAGTAACAAACCATATACTGGAATTAAAAAACGTTATTTTTAAGGGTGTAGTTTGTTATAGCTACAAATTCTCGCATGCGTCTGGACCATCCCTCTCACTTGGCTTTATGGATGTAATTTTTTCAGTTAATGCTGATTTCAGTACTTGATAGGTTCCCTAACCTTAAACCTAAGTTGATAAAGTTAAGGAGGATGTCTTTTTCAAGAGAGCCGTGAGGCAGAATACGCACTTGTGATTGTGAGCAAAGAGGCAACTGTGCAAATTGTTTGTAAAGAAGACATGTCGAGACTTGTTTGTTGATATATTCTGGCCTGCATAAGGCATAAAAAGTGGGAGCTAAGCATTTAAAGCAAAAACATAACTGAGACAAATTATTTATTTTAATGAAGTTTCTTTTCCCTTATATTAGAGAATTGTTTTTTCTAAAAGCATATTGTAATATGGGTGACAATATTTAAATTAAATAGTCGACCCCCACACCCTACTAAGAGGACAGTGGTATAATGTTAAATGAAAACCAACACTGCACGAAGCCCTGGACTGGAAAAAATATGGTATTGTTTGTTTAATTACAGATTGATGAGAATCAGGTGGCTTGATCTTCGTCCAGGATTCTAGTGGGCTTTCAAATCAGGCTTGTTTTGTGGAAATTAATTTTGACTGCAAAGAACAGAAAACCCTGCATATTGCTGGAGTAATCACAATTAAAATATGGTCATTATTATCCAGAGTTCATGAATCATGTGCTGCTTTGTTTATTGGTGACATTTGCAGGCAATTGCACTATCTCACCTGTAGTAAGACAAAAATTAAGGGTGGCAGTCCTTAATCACTTGGAAATCCTTTCCAGAAAGCATTTTAAATATTTTTTTTCTTTGCCAAAGGAATAATGCAGAAAGATTTTAAATGTGGTGTAGAAACACTTGTTCTACTTGTTGTTATAAAGCTTGCAATCATCCAAATTAGAACAGTGTTTAATTTTACGCATTATGTGCTAGAAAGAAAGACTGCATTTATGATTACAAACATGTTCAAACTCTTTGCGGCAATATAAAATATGTCATAGTAACTAAATGACTGTAACGTTACCAGGACTTATGATTATTTGTTAGTGTTTTTATAACAATAAAATAGAAGCACCTCTCTGTGAAACACTTTCAAAGTCCCTTAATTGTCTCATGAATTTTACACACAATCATAATTATTATGGTCATAAAAAAACACCAATCAAAACTGTACTTTTTGGGCCTGCTCCAGTTGAAGCCAGCAGGTAGCCCAGGGTCAGGTGAGCCTCTGCTGGATGGACCAGGTAGGATTCTGCCTGCTCTTTGACTTGTTTCGGGAGGCCTCTCACCTATTTTGTCTTGGAGACAAATCATACTCATAACAACAATAAGTTTAAACATTATTTTCTTATAGAAATTTTTGCACATAACATGCATATTTTTTGTAACATTTTAATGACTTGGTTATCATAAAATTAAAATGAGCTAGCAGAGCATTCTTAAGTTCTGAATGCACCTGCTGGTTTGAAACTATGCAGTCAGCAAGGGTTTGCATGCACAGTTCCTCTGCTGGCTTTCTTCTGCTCATGGCTGCTATGTTTTCTATAAACCAATATATGTCACTATTTCTAAAGCTCTGAAACTTGGACCTTTTTCCAGCACAATCAGGAAAAATTCTCTAAAGCTTCATGGGGCAGTGTACACCCACCATTATGTTGCAGTGCATTGAATCATGGCAGTTGCAATGTTTCCGAAGATGTTAACTTGGTGAAGCAGCAGGTAAGTCCCTGGAAAAAGCCTCCCATTTACAAGGTAGTCTACATCTCAATCCTTTCCCTATCATCTTAAGGTCTGGAAATTGGCCAACATAATTAGTCAAAATAATGGAACTGTGCAGTGTTTCTAGTTGATAAGAGGACATCATAGTGGATCCAATGTTTCTCTAGATCAAAGTAAGCCTGCCAAGGTGGTTTAGTATGTACTTGCTACACATCTCCCTTGGGATGTATACCACCAGAGAGTGTCCACTCGAAGATAACACAGGGCCAGATTTTTGGACATACTGGACAGATTTTATTTCTCTCAAACTGACCCACTGAATGGGAGAATTCACTAAGCAGAACTAGAAAGAAAGGTTGATGATAAGTGGTCTGACCTGTTGAACTCAGCATATTGCTACCATCACCTTCATCAGAAAAAGTGGTTTAAAACAAATGCAAAGTGATCTTAGTCACTCCTCAAGCTTGTTCTGTATGGTTAAAACAAATTTCATCTTTCACTTTCACGGTCTACAGCAATGTTTCTTAACCTTTTTGGTGTCTCAACCCACTTTTTCATATGTGAACAAGACCCAGTGTGGTGGTAGGGGATTCCCCCTTGGTGAGTCCAAGACAATCATTGAGTGGAAGGGGGAGATCATCATCAGAGTAAGTTGTGGTGGGGTTTAAAAGTGGTTTCCCTTGATAATCAAAGACAATTGTCAGAGCACCTAATTGGTTAATTAAGTGAGTCACACCAGGAAGCAGAAATGTGTCACGCAGCAATGTCAATTGTCTAGGCATCCCACTCTCACACAGTGCACAACCCACTACCATTATAAAGAATAGGAATTTGCGACCCACCAGCAGCAGTCCACAATGGAAAAAATGGGTTGTAACCCAGAGTTTGAGAAAAACTGCAAATGATCTGAATGATGTTGAAAACATGTGTCAATAGATATACTTAGATAAAATATTTTTGCACCATCTATGTCCCATAACCAAACACAAGATTAAGAGTGATGTTTAATGTTAAAAAAGAATCAGGTGTCTTAGCTGACCCTTAAACCAAAATAGATTACCCAGAAGTCAGTAAACCAAAATGAGCAGGAATATCTCATGTTTCATATGCAAGCAGGATGCCAGAACTAAGAAGATATACAGCTTTTAATTTATAAAGAAAATGTATATATTGCCAAAATTGCTCACAAATCGACCTTCAATTTTTCTGTTTGCAGTTTGGACACGGCAATAGACTATTTTTTGACAAACCGCTCACACCTGCTGACAACAATAAACAAAAATAATAAGTTTATAAATAACATAAGGATAACTGATCAGATATTAGGTGTAAAGTTAATTTCTTCATGAACAAGCTTACAATCAAACCAAAATAGTGAAAAAGGTTAAAAGGAGTTTTTGATCTCACTAAAAAATGTATATTTCACATATTGAGGCGGAGAGGAGGTTGGGAGCATGTGCTGATTACAGCGAGTTGCCACACCCACCACATGTCGAACCACCTGGATTGGGATCTGAGTGCAGCCATGCAACAGGTTACACCTCAGCACCACACTGAACAGTGTGAGTTTTTGGTTTTTTTTTTTAACAGTGGCTGGAGTACAAATCCTACCACCAAACCCCGAGTTTTCCCTGCAAGTTGGAGGTTCTGCTTCAATCAATCAATCAACATTTATTTACTGTATATAGCACATTTTCATACAAAAAAATGTAGCTCAAAGTGCTTTACAAAATGAATAGAAAAATAGAAGACACAATAAAAAATAAACATAGGTCAACATTAATTAACATAGAATAAGTAAGGTCCGATGGCCAGGGTGGACAGAAAAAATAAAAAAAAAACTCCAAAGGCTGGAGAAAAAAAATAAAATCTGAAGGGGTTCCAGACCACGAGACTGCCCAGTCAAACAGTCCTCTATGTATTTAGGGTTTTCATGGAAGGACCTGATGATGATGGTCACGTAGACTTCTGGCTTTCAGTCCATCAATGTTGGTGCATCATGTTGCTTTGATTAGGTGGTGGTGGCGCAGGCCGCCACCACAAAGAAACCAGAAAAAGAAACAGAAGAGAGAGTTGGGGTCAGTACGGAACTGTCAGTACTGCTTGCAGGGCTGGATGCAGATTAACGTCATACTCAGGACAGAGCAATTGCAGGTGAAGGGCCTTGCTCAAGGGCTCAACAAAGTGGTGTCATTTCTGGTGTTTTTTATGGGATTTGAACTGGCAACTTTCCGATTGCTGGGACAGACCCCTAGCCTTAGAGCCACCACTCCACCTGTATTGTAATAATTTCACGTATTATTATTTTTATTATTATTATAGTTGTTGCTGTTGTAATATGCATGTGGTTTGTGTCTCTTTGAGTTTAAAGAAAGTGCTCAGGCAATTTACTCAAAATTTTAAATTAAAAGTATTTTTTTCTTTCATTTTTATAACTTGCACAATTTTTAGAATTTCAAATTTTTTTATATCAATCTCAAACTTTGAATATTTTTTATGTGTTAATTAGGACAAGATTGCATATAATATTAAAAACCACATTAAAAGTATATTTTTGATGCAAATGCATCTTTTCCAACGTTTGCAAGTTTTGTAAGCAGAGAAAGTACAAAGGCATAACCTAAGCTCCTGGGACCTTGGCCTGGTGTCATTGCCCAGTCACTGTTTGAGTGTTCTAGTATTGTGTCCTTTACAGACAGAATTCTGGATACTGGTAAGCAATTCATTAAAACAGTCAGGCTGTAAAGTTCCTATGGTTGTGGTTCAGATGTGAGGAAAGACATTTATCTACAAATAACTCTCAACAGTAAAAAAAATAATAAACTGTATTTCTAAATGCTATACATGAATATATAGAGATACTGTATATACAGATGCATGACAATAAATTAATGACAAAAAACATGAATCTAATTTAGCTTAGTATTCTATTTCTATTTTTCTGATAGAACAAAAATATATGAATTCCTATCTAAATAATTGCAAATATTATTCATTTGAGACTGTCTTTTCAATGTTTTTGTACAATTTGCATAAGTTCATAAGTTCAGCAAGGTGATATTATGCTAAACCACAGTAATATAATGAGAAATATGTCTATGGATGAATATTTCAATTAATGTCTAAATTTATATTACATTCCTTAGAATATCTATTTGATTAGTGACTGAAAGAGTCAGAACATGGGAACATGTATCTGAAATGTGTTTTCTTCATAAATCTGTGACACTCACCTTCTGTTATATAATAGGGAACTGAAAGGTCAAGAAGGACCTTGGAGCAGAGAATGTGCAAGCTGGACTTCTCCTTTTGAGCATATACTGGGTTTAGCCCACTGGAAGTAGGCTTATAACATGTTTGTTAGATTATATCTCTCAGCCAACATGTCAGTACCTATGAACCTAATCCATCAGTTAACTATGTAACTTAGCACAAAAGTTTCCAACTGTGTCTCTGTGGTCTTGTCAAGAATTGTATTTTAAAATAATTACAAGTGTCCACTGTATTCATTCCCATTATCATTTTAAACACTTCAGCCATGCTCACATCTTAATACTAATTTGTTTAAGTTAAACAGGCACAACATCTTCATCTAACAGCTTGTACCTCTCATTCTCAGAATCAGCATAGTCACTCTTTTTGGATTTTCTTTAGTGCTTCTATGTCTTTTGCAATATAGAAATTGAAACTACACACAGTACAGTGATCCCTCGCTATATCGCGCTTCGACTTTCGCGGCTTCACTCTATAGTGGATTTTAAATGTAAGCATATCTAAATATATATCACAGATTTTTCGCTGGTTCGCGGATTTCTGCAGACAATGTGTCTTTTAATTTATGGTACATGCTTCCTCAGTTTGTTTGCCCAGTTGATTTCATACAAGTGACGCTATTGATGGATGGCTTAGAAGCTACCCAATCAGAGCATGTATTACGTATTAAATAAAACTCCTCAATGTTATACGATATGCTTCCCGTGCGGTGCTTGATTGTTTGCTTTTCTTTGTCTCTCTCACTCTCTCTGCCTGACGGAGGGGGTGTGAGCAGAGGGGCTGTTTGCACAGAGGCTGTTTGCCTAGAGGACACGGACGCTCTTTTACAAAATGCTGCTTTATTGCGATGCTTTGTATTGATTTTTTGATTGTTTGCTTTTCTCTCGCTCTCTCTCTCTGACGTTCTCTGCTCCTGACACGCATTCTTTGAAGAGGAAGATATGTTTGCATTCTTTTAATTGTGAGAAAGATCTGTCATCTCTGTCTTGTCATGGAGCACAGTTTAAACTTTTGACTAAAGGGTGTTATTTCATGTCTAGAGGGCTCTAATAATGTTAACAGTGTGGGTGAGTTTATAAGGGCTTAAAATATATAAAAATAACCATACAAGCATATGGTTTCTACTTCGCGGGTTTTCTTCTGGAACACAACCCCCGCGATTGAGGAGAGATTACTGTACTCCAGATGATACCTAGGTAGTGATTCATATTGCTTTTGTACAGTATAACCTTCGATTTGCAAACATCATGCTATATAATCTAACATGCTGTTAGCCTTTCGAATGGCTTCTGTACAATTTCTGGATGTAGATTTATAAAAGGTCCATTATGACTCCTAGGTCCTTCGTACTAAGGTGTACTTTCAAGTTTCAAACTTCCAATTTAAATCTAATATTTGAACTTCCTTTGTGTCATCTGTATGTAATGTTACATAGCCCTGCTATTTCTTTATGAGACTCTGTGAAGCGCCTTGTGCATGGGAAAGGTGCTATATAAATAAAATGTATTATTATTATTATTAAAACATTTACTTATGTTAAATTTTATCTGTCATAAATCTGACAAAGCCTGTGTGCTGTCCAGGTCCCCCTGAAAAGATTATCTGCCGTTCACCTGGTTTAGAAGCATCTGCAAATATGACCAGCTTGTCTTTTATATTCCTATCCAGATCCTTTAGATATATTAGAAAGAACAGCTGCCCCAGCACTGGTCCCTGATGGACACTACTTGTAACGTTTACCTCATTCTGAAAGGAATCCTGTCATCATAACCCTTTGTTCCCAGTGTTTAAAGTGAAGTTTGTGCTCACCTACATACAGCACCTTGAATTTCCACCTTTTTAAGTTTGAACACTTGTCTCTCATTTGGTATCTTATCAAAAGGTAAGATATATGATAATAATAATATCATATGTTCCACTGATAGTATGCTTTTGTGGTTTCTTCAATAAAGTTCCAACATGTCAAGCATGGTCTCCCAATTCTGAAACCATGATAACTATTTGCGAAATCTGCTTGTTCTTGACATGAGATTCTCCATTTTTTGCTTAGTAAATGATTTCATTAATTTACCCATAAAGCATGTTAAGCTTTCCTGCCAATAATTACTTACATCAACTTGATCACTCTTTGATATAATGGGATAATATTTCCTAGCTTCCAGTCAATTTCTTCAGTGTGCAAAGATTTTCAAAAATTATGCTTCATGGTTTTTTACTCACTATCCTCCTTAAGCAGTCGAGGATAAATGTTATGTGGTCCTTGTGTCCTTATTATATTTTATCTTATATAATTTAAGTAGTTTTTCTCCCTCTACAGTTTATAAATTACTAAGTACCTTCTTAGTAGTTCCAGTTACTGCTGGGAGCTTATCAATTCCTTCTCACTTGTAAACTTCAGAAAAAAGAGCATTTGCTATTTAACTATTTGTACGGGCATTCTCTTTCCAATAATTAAACTGAACATTAAGTGAAATAATGTATTTTGTACATTTGGCCTTATTTGGAAATGAGGCGTTTTTGTTCTATGCAAACAAATTCATAAGTTTTTTTTTTAAAGGAAAGACTTGCTAATAATAATGATAATGCCCTAAGCATAAAAATTCCAAATAAATATATATTAGTTTTATTTATAATGATTCTTCTAGGACCCGGGTTCGCTTCCCGGGTCCTCCCTGTGTGGAGTTTGCATGTTCTCCCTTTGTCTGCGTGGGTTTCCTCCGGGCGCTCCGGTTTCCTCCCACAGTCCAAAGACATGCTGGTTAGGTGGATTGGCAATTTTAAATTGGCCCTGGTGTGTGGGTGTGTTTGTGTGGGTCCTGTGGTGGATTGGCACTCTGCCCAGGATTGGTTCCTGCCTTGTGCCCTGTGTTGGCTGGGATTGGCTCCAGCAGACCCCCGTGACCCTGTGTTCGGATTCAGCGGGTTGGAAAATGGATGGATGGATGATTCTTCTAGATCAGGGGTTTTCAAACTTGTTCCTGGGGACCCCTGTGGTTGTGGGTTTTTGTTCCAAGCAGCTTCTGTTTATAATTGGGCTCCTGGACTAATTAAGTTAACTGTCATTTCTCAGATTTTGTGTTTTGGGAACAATATACAGTAGAAATTAGATAACTAAGTTTGGTAAGTAAATAAATAAATAAAGCAATATATGGGGAAAATGTTTTTTTTTTTCTTTTTAACAATATTTTCATCTTGATTTTCATTCGAATTTTCCATGTGTTTTAATTGTTTAATTGATCCATCCATCCATTATCCAACCCGCTATGTCCTAACTACAGGGTTACGGGGGTCTGCTGATGCCAATCCCAGTCAACACAGGGCGCAAGGCAGGAAACAAACCCTTCTAATTAGTGGGTCTGAAGCTGCAGCAGTTGCAGCCTTTCATGATTCAATGTTGTTTACCTGTGTGTCTGCTCTGCTCATTTTTAACTATCATTATTAAGATACAATGAAAGGAGCAAACTGCTCAGAGAAAGTGCAAAATATAATGAAATATTAAATCAACAAAGCAGAGTTAAGCATTTAAATCTGTTGCAAAAACAGAAATATTTCTGAATGTCTTATAAATGTAAAAATCATGCTAATATTCTTTTCCGAATATACAGTAGAATAAGAGAAGAGAAAGAAAAAAAAAACTAATTGAATGAGATCAGTGTTACCAGTTGTTGTCACTGATTATGAGTCTGGCTGGAACAAAAACCTGAAGCTGCAGTGGGCCCCAGGACCGACTTTGATAACCCCTGTCCTAGATAATGTTAGGTAAAGATGAGGTGAGTGAGTAAGATCATGCGTAACATTCACTCAAAAATGATTAAACATGAGTTGTGTTATTGTCAGCTCAAACTACATAGTTAATTCAAGTATTGATGTTCAAAGTTGGTCTTACAGTATATGCTAAGTGTTAGCTGGTAATAACTAACTCGAGCTGAAGTTAATTGTATTTCATCCATTACCTTTCACACATATTGAAATTATTCGTAGTGCTGAGCTTAAAAACTTGTGTTGAACTTGTGTTTATAAATGTCTGCTTATTTTTTACAGTAGAATTAAATTTTAACTTTTCACATTTTAAACAAATGATTTGAAACTGTCATCCCACTCAACTATCAAAGAATTTCATTTTGCTTCCTCCAGATGTACGCACTAACAGATGAAAAGCTTGTCTTCTAAACATGTCCTTTGTACAGAATTTTAATGCAGCTGATAATTTACATTTGTTTTGTCTGTATTGTGTCTCTAATATCTCATGTGCAATATGAGGTTTTTCCATGCTACTGATGTATTTTTTATTTCAAAAATAAAATAAGAAAAACACTACTGCTCTGTTTAAATACAAATGTTTTGTAGGAGGCCGAGAACCCTATTGGTCCTGAAAATATTTTTTCCACAAACCATCTTGCTTAACTACATCCAGGCTTTTTGGGTCATGCCTTTTAAACTTGTCAGTTAATGAATGTTTGTGGTAGGATTTTAAAATGAGAAAGTTGATCAGTAAATCAATATGTTCCCTGCAGCCATCAGATTTTGCCATTGTAGTCTAGCCGTCTAATTTTCGGTGTATGTGTCTTGGCCGAAAGATTATTTTACAAGTTACAAAAAAGGAATTGCTAGTTAATGCAATCATTATGTCACCAGGAAGTAAACATGCCTTTTTTAAGTATTACCATGTGATTTTTGTTCTCTTTGGTTAACTACATCCAGAATATTAGATAATGCCTTTCAATATTACCAGTACATTCATAGCTTGTGATTGTTTGTCTACATATAGTTTATGCTTGTGTATAGTGTGATTCAAATCAGTTTGTTTTTGTACAGAGTCCTTCAATGAAGTCACAGTCAGAGGGCTGTAAGGTCACAGGTAAAATACAATTACTCATTTCACAAATTGAAATTACATACTGCAAACACATTAAACACAGAATAGTTTAAACTTACAGTAAAACAATCAAATTCCAACGTAATGATATGAAATGATCCTAAAATAAATGTATAATAATAATATTGTTGAGATATGTTCAGTTGACAATGGAGTAGAGGTAAATAAAAACTCCAGTCAGCAGCATCTCAAGAAATTAAATCTCTGAGTGTCCACTGTTAGTTACAGTACCCTGCAAAATTAAAGTACAAATACATTGTTAAAATCCTGAAGGCACATGCCAACTAGTCATTCATCTCCTCCCAAGAATTCTACAGTCTTAGATAAGTTTGTGCTAAACAATCCAGTAAGATGACAGACTCTTTCCATCTGTTGATTTAAATACTCATATTATCTCAGATGTTTTCCCATGGTCAAGAAAACGGCTTGAAAGTAGAGCAGCGGCATCAAAGGCCGAAACAAGGCACTGAAAAAAGAAAAAAGAAGCAGAATAGATGAGAGTTAGTAAAATGGGATAATATTCATGCCAAAGATAAATGCAATCCAATGTGTTAACTAACCACATGTGGTGCAATCAATTCTAACACATTTGTATTGTGTCGTAATTAAAAAATATATCAACCAAATGACAGGTTGCTTTGGACTAAGGCACTACTAATACAATTCTCATGTCAGTTTAAAATGAAATACAAATGTGTGCGTTTTGGTCAGTGGCTGCTCAGAGTGTATTTCATTTTGATTCAATACACACATTAATAATGCCAAAACTGTATTGGAGAATTTTGGGTTTGGCCCAAACATTTGTGCATGGATTAAATTACTTTATACTAACCCAGAAGCTTGAGTTTGCATCAACAACATTTGCTCAGACTACTTTAAACTAGAACGTGGCACTAGACAAAGATGCCCCTTGTCACCGCTGCTGTTTGCGATTGCCATTGGACCACTGGAAATACATTGTCGAAATACTGATCAGATTAAGAGGATTAACAGAGAAGGACTGGAACAGAAAATCTCATTATATGCAGATGACATGGTACTGTATATATCGGACCCAGAAAATTCTGTGCATGCAGTCTTAACCGCACTCATAGAATTTCAAAAGATCTCTGGTCTCAGAATTAATCTGAATAAAAGTGTACTCTTTCCAGTGAATTCTCAAGCATATAATATTAGATTAGATACCCTACCTTTTATCATTGCAGAACAGTTTAAATACCTCGGGGTAAACATCACAAGTAAACATAAAGCTCTTTATCAACAAAATTTCGCAGTCTGCATGGAAAAAATTAAACAAGACTTGCATAGATGGTCAACCCTTCATCTTACACAAGTTGAAAGAATTAACACTGTTAAGATGAATATTCTTCCTAAACTCCTTTTTTTATTTCAAAAAATCCCAATATACATAAATAAATATTTTTTTAGGCAATTAGATTTGACAATAACCTAATTTATTTTGAATTCAAAACATCTACGCATCAAAACAGCGACCTTACAAAGACAAAAGGCAGAAGGCGGCATGGCTCTACCTAACTTCCAGTTTTATTACTGGGCAGCAAATATACAGGCGATAAGAACCTGGACACAAATAGAAGAACATACACAGGCTTGGTCTGCAATAGAAGTAAAATCCTGCAGTACTTCTTTGTATTCCTTGCTCTGCACTCCAATAAACACACGTTATCGGCAATATACAAATAACCCAATTGTGCTTCACTCACTTAAAATCTGGAACCAATGTAGAAAGCATTTTAAGATGGAGAAGCTTCTATCTGTGTCACCCCTGCAAGAGAACCACCTCTTTCAACCTTCACAAACATATGCAGTTTTTAATATCTGGAAAAAATTTGGAATTAACTTGCTTAGAGATCTTTATATAGACAATGTCTTTGCATCCTATGAACAATTACATTCCAAATTTAACATTCCAGCTACACATTTCTTTCACTATCTTCAAATCAGAAACTTTGTTAAACAGAACCTTCCAGATTTTCCTCATCTCGACACCTCATCCATGCTGGAAAAAATATTGCTCAATCACAAGGACTTAGACTCCATCTCTGCAATATATAAAATCATTTTACAATCCCTCCCTTTCAAAGATCCAAGAGGACACTGGGAAAAAGATCTCTCAATTAATATATCAGAAAAGGAGTGGAAAGTAGCAATGCAGAGAATTCACTCGAGCTCCATATGCGCAAAGCATACAATTATACAACTTAAAATTATATATCGAGCACATCTGTCTCAACTAAAACTCTCCAAAATGTTTCCAGGACATGATCCAACCTGCGAACGTTGCAACCAAGTCCCAGCCTCACTGGGTCACATGTTCTGGGCCTGCACCAAATTAACATTATTCTGGACAAAAATTTTTAATTACCTGTCAGACAGCCTTGGACTCACAATCCCTCCTAACCCATTAACAGCTGTGTTTGGGGTTCTTCCAGAGGGGCTTAAAGTGGAGAAAGACAAACAAATTGTGATTGCATTCACTATACTTTTGGCACGCAGACTTATTCTGATAAACTGTAAGAACCCAAACTCTCCTCTTTTAAGTCAGTGGGAAACCGATGTGTTATATTATTTGAAATTGGAAAAAATCAAATACTCAGTTAGAGGATCTGTGCAGACTTTTTTCAAAACATGGCAGGATCTAATCAGTAATATTTTAAAATAAGTTCATAAAGCACAGAGAATTTATTAATTTAGGTATGTTTACAAGCCTTAAATTTAACGCCGTTTGACTTGCTCTCTCTCTCAGAGGTGGGGATCAATCTGTTCTTAAGTTAATTTTTCTCTTTGTAAAAACTTGATTGCTTTGTCTGGATTGTAATAAAATTAATAAAAAATAATAAAAATAAATAAATAATGCCAAAACTGAATGTAATCAAATGGCCAGGCATCAAAAGATTGAGCAAGGACCATCAACAGTTATGGTTCAAGGAGTTCCAATCACAAGTCCTAAAAGTGGTGAATGGAGTAGTTGATAAGGCAAGGGATCCATCAATTCATTAAACAGGTGGATGCTGGTGATGTAAATAATGATTTCATTCTTATCATGTGTCTACTTTTTGCTTGAAAGGGCCACTGTAATAGAAGCAGCATCAGGAGAAGAATTTATTTTGTAAATACCTTCAGATGGGACCATACCGGCTATTGCTAAACTTTTAGAGATATCAGTCAGGACTAGTCAAAGGAAAAATGTAACAATGTAATATATAATGTTTCTCTCTTGTGTCGCATTGCCAGCTAAGTATTCTTCTGTTATATTAAAAGCTGTTACCTGGCTGATATCCTTATTTGACTGTCAACCCTAGTGTGCTTTCCAGGCCACTTTACTCTCTCTCTCTCTCTGACAGATGGATGGAGCCCTTGCCCAGTTGGGACACCTGTATAGTGGAAGGACAAGGGGAGAGAGCATATGCAGGACATTAACTCCCCCATAGTGCTAGATGGCAGTGCCTCAGATTCCCACAGGGCTATTTGGGAGATGGAGTTTGGAGCAGCCCTGTTGGGTTCTGTGGGCATCACCCGGGAGTGCTGTAGGTACTGCTGAGCCCTTGGTTGCAGCACTTCTGCGACACACAGAAGTGCTGCCGGAAGAAGGCCATGGAACACCTGGATCACTTCAGGGTGCTCTATAAAAGGAGCCAGCTGTCACTACTCCGAGAGTCAGAGTTGGGAGGAGGTGGACAAAGCTTGCTAGAGGAAGAGTGGAGGCAAAGAGAGAGAAAGAAGAAGAAGAGGCAAAAGAAAGTACTGTTTTTTTTTTGTTCTTTGGTGCTTATGAACTGTGCTGTGAAGGTGGGAAATGGGAAAGGCATTTCCCATGCGAATAATAAAAATTGTTTGAGCTAAACTTGTGTCCTGTGATTGTCTGTGTTAGGTTTGGGTGGTAGGAGCTTCCTCTACAGGCCACAACCTTCTTATATAATATGCTACCATGGCTTTTAGCCTGTCCGGGATTTAAAATCACCTGTAGCTCACAAACTGTTTGAACTATTGACCTGAAATTTGGTACACATATACTATGTGACATCTAATATTCACTTTAGAGGTGATGATTGACCTCAAAGGTTATTCCTATTTTTATTTTTATATTATTGTAGAATCAACTCTCGGCAGTGGCCAACAGGGCGGCCATGCAGCGCATGTGCACGGGCGCCATTCTCATCCCTACCACCTTCACCATCACTCCTCCTACCTCTTCATATTTTAAATTATTCTTAAGGCAGATTGAAGACTTACGTGCCAGCTCAAGTGAAAAGTTAAGGAAAGCATACTAAGTAATTGCAACACAAACACTGACTTAATCGGTTTTAACACAAAAAGATGCAGATGAAAGAAGAGAAGAGGCAGGCCGCTAGGGTGGAGAAAACAGCTGCTCAAGAAGCAGCAAGCAGATCAACATCTGAGCAAATGAATGCTAAATGTACAGAGAAAGTGTATGAAAACTATGAATGTTCAAATCAAGTGTATTCACTACATGTTATTGTGCATTGTGCTGTTACTGGTATATATATACATTCTGTACATACTGAAATCGATTTGATAAATATGAACTAAACTGAATCCTAAATCCAAAGAGGACTGTTTCATTTATGTTAGGTAGAATGCCCAGAGGGGACTGGGCGGTCTCATGGTCTGAAATCCCTACAGATTTTATTTTTTCTCCAGCCGTCTGGAGTTTTTTTGTTTTTTCTGTCCCCCCTGGCCATTGAACCTTACTCTTATTCTATGTTAATGTTGATTTATTTTGTTTTATAATTGTGTCTTTCATTTTTCTATTCTTTAATATGTAAAGCACTTTGAGCTACTGTTTGTATGAAAATGTGCTATATAAATAAATATTGTTGTTGTTGTTGTAAACCACACAAACACAGTATCTTACAGCCCATCTTAATTTTACAGCCTTTGTTGCAGAACAGAGTGATCAATGGCTTCAAAGGTGTACTTAAATCTTAGAACATAATTAATTTGGCATTTAACAATCATAAGATAACCCAGCCACAGGGGATGCACAAACCAGTGTGTTTCTTAATGCCGGTCCCAAGCCCGGATAAATGAGGAGGGTTATGTCAGGAAGGGCATCCGGTGTAAAATTTTTCCAATTCAATATGCGGACAACAATACAAATTTCCATACCAGATCGGTCGAGCCCTGGGTTAACAACGACTGCCACCAGTACTGTTAGCCAACAGGGTGCTGGCAGAAATTGGGCTACTGTTGTCCGAAGAAGAAAGGAGAAGAAGAGGGGGGAGATGTGTCCAGAGGCAGGAGAAGAGGAGGAAAGTAAAGAGAGTGGAACTGAGGGTAGGAACTTTGAATGTTGGCAGTATGACTGGTAAGGGAAGAGAGTTAGCAGATATGATGGAGAGAAGGAAGGTTGATATATTGTGCGTGCCACAGACTAAATGGAAGGGGAGTAAGGCCAGGTGGATTGGAGGTGGATCCAAATTGTTCTATCATGGTGTGGATGGGAGGAGAAATGGGGTAGGAGTTATCCTGAAGGAACAGAATGTCAAGAGTGTTTTGGAGGTGAAAAGAGTGTCAGGCAGAGTAATGATTATAAAGCTGGAAATTGGAGGTGTGATGATGAATGTGGTTAATGCAAATGCATATGCACCACAAGTTGGGTGTGCAATAGGCGAGAAAGAAAATCTTTGGAGTGAGTTGGATGAAGTGATGAACAGTGTACCCAAGGGACAGAAAGTGGTGATTGGAGTGGATTTCAATGGGCATGTTGGTGAAGGGAACAGTGGAGATGAGGAGGTGATGGGTAGGTATGGTGTCAAGGAGGGGAATGAAGAAGGTCGGAGGATAGTGGATTTTGCCAAAAGGATGGACATGGCTGTGGTGAATATGTATTTTAAGAAGAGGGAGGAACATAGGGTTACGTACAAGAGTGGAGGAAGATGCACACAGGTAGATTACATCCTATACAGAAGAGTTAATCTGAAGGAGATTAAAGATTGCAAAGTGGTGGCAGGGGAAAGTGTAGTTAAGCAGCATAGGATGGTGATCTATAGGATGACGTTGAAGATCAAGAACAGGAAGAGAATGAGGGCAGAGCCAAGGATCAAATGGTGGAAGTTGAAAAAGGAAGACTGCAGGGTTGAGTTTAGGGAGGAGATAAGACAGGCACTGGTGACAGAGAAGAGTTACCAGACAGCTGGGAAACTACAGCAGGTGAAGTAAGTGTGACAGCAAGAAGGGTGGTTGGCGTGACATCTGGAAAGAAGAAGGAGGAAAAGGAAACCTGGTGGTGAAATGAAGAAATACAAGAGAGTATACAGAGGACGAGGATGGCAAAGAAGAAGTGGAAAAGTCAGAGAGATCCAGAAAGTAGACAAGAGTACAAGGACATAAGGCACAAGGTGAAGAGAGAGGTGGCGAAGGCTAAAGAAAAGCCGTATGATGAGTTGTATGAGAGGATGGACACTAAGGAGGGAGAAAGGGACCTTTACCAATTGACTAGACAGAGGAACCGAGCTGGGAAAGATTTGCAACCGGTTAGCATGATAAAGGATAAAGATGGAAACGTACTCATAAGTGAGGAGAATGTGTTGACCAGATGGAAAGAGTACTTTGAAAGGCTTATGAATGAAGAGAACGAGAGAGAGAAGAGGTTGGATGATGAGAAGAATGTGAATCAAGAAGTGCAATGGATTAGTAAGGAGGAAGTAAGGACAGCAATGAAGAGGATGAAAAATGGAAAGGCTGTTGGTCCAGATGACATACCTATGGAAGCATGGAGGTGTTTAGGAGAGATGGCAGTGGAGTTTTTAACCAGACTGTTTAATGGAATCTTGGAAAGTGAGAGGATGCCTGAGGACTGGAGAAGTGTACTGGTGCTGATATTTAAGAATAAGGGGGATATGCAGGACTGCAGTAACTACAGGGGAATAAAATTGATTAGTCACAGCATGAAGTTATGGGAAAGAGTAGTGAAAGCTATGTTAAGAAGTGAGGTGATGATTAGTGAGCAGCAGTATGGTTTCATGTCAAAAAAGAGCACCACAGATGCAATGTTTGCTCTGAGGATGTTGATGGAGAAGTTTAGAGAAGGCCATAAGGAGTTGCATTGCGTCTTTCTGGACCTGGAGAAAGCATATGACAGCGTGCCTTGAGAGGAGCTGTGGTATTGTATGAGGAAGTCGGGAGTGACAGAGAAGTACGTAAAAGTTGTACACGATATGTATGAGGGAAGTGTGACAGTGGTGAGGTCTGCGGTAGGAGTGACTAATGCATTCAAGTTGGTGGTAAGATTACATCAGGGATCAACTCTAAGCCCTTTCTTATTTGCAAAGGTGATAGACAGGTTGACAGACGTGATTAGACAGGAGTCCCCGTGGACTATGATGTTTGCTGATGACATGATCTGTAGCGAAAGTACGGAGCAGGTTGAGGAGACTCTGGAGAGGTTGAGATATGCTCTAGAGAGGAGAGGAATTAAGGTCAGTAGCAACAAGGCAGAATACATGTGTGTAAAAGAGAGGGAGGTCAGTGGAATGGTGAGGATGCAGGGAGTAGAGTTGGCGAAGGTGGATGAGTTTAAACACTTGGGATCAACAGTACAGAGTAATCGGGATTGTGGAAGAGAGGTGAAAAAGAGTGCAGGCAGGGTGGAATGGGTGGAGAAGAGTGTCAGGAGTAGTTTGTGACAGATGGGTATCAGCAAGAGTGAAAGGGAAGGTCTACAGGAAGGTAGTGAGACCAACTATGTTATATGGGTTGGAGACGGTGACACTGACTAGAAAGCAGGAGACAGAGCTGGAGGTAGCAGAGTTAAAGATGCTAAGATTTACACTGGGTGTGATGAGAATGGATAGGATTAGAATTGAGTACATTAGAGGGTTAGCTCAAGTAGGACGGTTGGGAGACTAAGTCAGAGAGGCGAGATTGCGCTGGTTTGGACATGTGTAGAGGAGAGATGCAGGGTATATTGGGAGAAGGATGCTAAGGATAGAGCTGCCAAGGAAGAGGAAAAGAGGAAGGCCTAAGTGAAGGTTTATGGATGTGGTGAGAGAGGACATGCAGGTGATTGGTGTAACAGAGCAAGATGCAGAGGACAGAAATATATGGAAGAATATGATCCGCTGTGGCAACCCCTAACGAGAGCAGCCGATAGAAGAAGATTTAAGCATCAGAAGATATTAAAATATCATTTACATAACACGGTTTACTGCCATTTCTGTATTCAAATATCAGTATGCAACTTGTAATGTGTAAGGTGAGACTGAAGTTCTTTCTTTTTCAAGTACTTTAGAAGGAATTTAAAAAATTGAATAGATCTATAATTAAGTATAATGAGGGAAAAAAAAGAACCGGTACAGGATGAATTGCTGGGGTGTCAGTGAGATCCCTGTTTAATAGCGATAATACTAATTTGTAAAAGAAACAGAAACAGTCACCTCTGAGATGCTTCTGGGGGTAGTCTGGCTCTGACAATCCCACAGCTTGAAATGAACTCTGCCTCCCAGTTGTGTTAAAGCCGGGCAACTGGAAGGAGCAGGACTTCTAAGGGTAAACCAGAGGGAATGTCACTCGTTTTCAGAGGGGTCTTCCTCCACTATAGGGCTATAAGGGGAAGAGAGATTAATATTAGCTGTGAAGTTGGTCTCGTCCGATGCGAGAGATGGACGTCTGAAGTGGAGCTCCGCTAGCAGTGGTGCTATTTTTCATATTATTTGCTTATTATTCTGAGATATCCTGTATTTATTCAACCCGAGAGGGACCACTACAGTATATGTAAACACATATAAACATGGCCAACAAGAAGGGGGGTCCGAAAGAATCGAAGACTAAAGCTACATCCAAGCTGCGATCAGCAAGCCCTAGTTCGAGATACGGCCTCTCAGAGACAGACCTGGATCAGATGGGCGAAAGTACAGACTCCTCGGGACCACGGTCCGCTACATCGTCGCCGGCTGAGAGCGAAAAGGGGAGCGAAGGTGCATCGTGAGTGCAGATGTGGATAGCTCGCCGATTGGAGAGGATTACCTGAAACTGGAAAAGGCCGGGAGGTCCGCGGCTTCAGTTACGCAATTACGCGGACTGGAGCAGCGGGGACACCGGCTTCAGCAGAGTCTGCTGCTTCATCTACGGTACAAGAAGGCACATTTGAGCTATCTGAACTGAAAGTGTTGCTCGCTGAGCTCACGCAAGATATAAAGAAAAGCGAGAAGGCTAATGAGAAAGCAACGGCAAAGGCACATGAGAGACTGAAACAGGAATTAAAACAGGAGATGAAACAGGCCAATGAATGTCTGCGACAGGAAATCCAACAGGAAATCCAACAGGCAAATGAAAGGCTGCGTCAAGAGGTACAACTTGAACTTCGACAGGTGCTGGGTAAAATTGAAGAGCGCATTGAGAAAAACTCGGTTAAACTGAGCACGCTTGCTGATCAATTGGAGCATCTTAGTGAGACATTCACGAATCGGATCGAAATAGCCGAACATCTAGCTGCCAGTGCCGAGGAAAGAGCAGTAAATGTCAGTTCGGAATGTAAAAAACTCGGAGAAAAACTTGGAGACAGACTGGCTGCTTTAGAAGATGGGAATAGAAGGTATAATGTCAGAATTGAAGGCCTGCCGGAGAATCGAAAGTTTAAACCCTGTGAAATTCGCAACTGAACTTTTTTCTAAAATAATCGGGGGCAACTTTAAAGCAGAATCTGAGATAGCAGCGGCTTACAGCGTCTGATCAAACACCGTCAGACCCGACCAAGATCTTTTATAGTTCGTTTTGAACGATTATCATTTAAGTTAGAGGTGATGGAACTCCTCAGAAAAAGGAAGATATTATATATGAAAATTGCCACATTCGTCTTCCCTGACTTCTCTCCAGCAACAGCTATCAAACGCGCGCCTTCTATAATATTAAACAGCTGCTACGGCAAGCCAATGTCAAATACGGCCTCCTGTATCCGCAAAACTGAAAGTGGAATGGCAGGGTCATTTCTATGTTTTCGCTAGCAAGGAGGAGGCAGAAAATGAATTAAGAAAGCTGATCCCGGGACTATTCTGATACATAATTGTGAGTCATGGCGGTAAATGATAAAGCTAGGATTAATAATCTACTGTCTGATCTATTTGTTTTAAAATACGGGTTTTTTATCAGCATATATTCTCATATTCTTATATTATTATTACTTATTATTACTTATCATTACTTAGTATTACTAGGGCTAAATGTTTATGTTTTATTGTGCTTAATTACGTTTTCCTCCTCTTTTTCTTTTCTAATTATTTCATGTGTACCCTAAATGAGACTGTTCAATATCATACCCTTGGTTTGCTGTTATTGCTATTACTGCATTAAGACTTGTTATGCTTGTTTTGGACACATCTTTAACACCATCACCTGGGTTTATTATCTGGGGATATCATCTTAATGCACTAAAATTATATATATTATGATATATATATATATATATTAAGTGCAAAATTCTTTTTTTTTTTTTTTTTTTTCCTCTTTTAAAGACTATATTGGTAACAGATATCTCTATCTTTTAACCTTAAAGCGCCACTGCATGGGGGCTTGATGTGCTTTGGACGTGCTCTGTCTCTGGGTATGTCAGAGGACTGGGACTGCATGAAGTGGGTTTTAGCCTCACCTGGGGAGGCAAAAGGGAGGGTGGGGGGTTAAGGGGGGAAGAGAAAGAGAGCAGGCTTGATCTATATCTAATCTATCATCTCAATCTTTATAATTATAACTATCAACGTAATAATAAGCTGCATGGCAACAACTCTTGGGGGAATAGGAAATTAAGACCTAAACTATTTCACTTCCAGTTAAGACTATAATATGACACCAAAAACTCAGAATCAGTGTCTCCATGATGGGACAGTTAACTTCGTAAGCTGGAATGTTAAAGGCCTGAATCACGAATTAAAGAGAAAGAAAGTACTTTCTCACCTAACAGGTCTAAATGCTAAAATAGTATTTTTACAGGAAACCCACTTACTAAGTAAGGATCAGTTCCGCTGCAAAAGACTGGACTGGCCAAATGTTCCATTCTAGTTTTACAAAGAAAACTAGAGGGGTGGGAATTCTCATACATAGAACAGTACCATTTGTAGCATCAGATGTAGTATTGGATCCTGAAGGGAGATATGTGATGGTCATGGGAGACTTATCTAACTGTAAAATGATTTTGATAAATGTTTATGCACCTAATGTTGATGATAAGGAATTTATACAAAATTTATTTGCATCCATTCCCAATCTGAACACTCATAAACTTATAATGGCTGGGGACTTTAATTGTGTTCTAAATCCACTTTTAGATAAGACTTCCTCCACAGGGGGAACGGCAACTAACACCGCAAAGATAATTACAAAGTTTATAACTGATCACAACTTATCAGATCCCTGGAGGTTTTTAAACCCAAATTCAAGAACATATTCTTTCTACTCACCAGTACATCATTGCTACTCAAGGATTGATTACTTCTTTATAGATAATAACTTCTTGCCTAAGATTAAATCTTGTAAATACGATGCTATTGTTATTTCAGACCATGCTCCGATGATCTTGGAGCTGAAATTACTAAGCCCCATACACTCACCCCAGATGGCGCTCAATCCGCTTCTATTAGCTGACGAGAATTGTACTGAATTTATATCCAAACAAATTGAATTCTTTCTAGAGACAAATACATCCCCTGAGATCTCTGCAGGAATACTCTGGGAAACTCTTAAGGCCTTCTTAAGAGGACAGATTATCTCATATCTTTCCCACAGAAATAAATCCGAAGCGAAGAAAGTAGCAGAGATAAAAGCGAAATTACTAAAATAGATGAAGAACATGCCAGACTACCAAGCGAGACTCTACATAAGAGGAGGCAGGCTCTACATTCAGAATTAAACCTCTTGACAACTAAAGAAACCGAACAACTAATTTACAAATCCAGACATCATTATTATGAACATGGAGAGAAAGCTAATAAGCTTTTAGCGCAACAAATTCACAAGCAAGATGTGCAGCGCAATCTCGTAATTACTAACACGAACGGAGATAAAATCATCGAACACAAAAATATAATGTACACTTTTAGAGACTACTATAAATCCCTATATACTACTGAGTTTAAAGAAGACAATATACAATCTAATGCATTTCTGGATAAATTACAGATACCACAAATTGACGCTTTTAGTGTGGAGGAGCTCGATAAACCTCTGTCATTATCAGAATTACTGGATGCTATAAAGTCACTCCAAGGTGGAAAAGCAGCAGGCCCTGACGGCTACCCTGCAGAGTTTTACAAGAAATTCTCCGCTCAGCTAGCTCCCTCCTATTAGCAACATTTACAGAAGCCAGAGATAACCAATCTCTTCCACAAACCTTTCGCCAAGCACTAATCACTGTCTTTCCAAAACAAAATAAGGACTTATTACAATGTGCATCATACAGACCAATTTCACTTCTGAATAACGACGTTAAAATACTCTCTAAAATCATAGCTAGAAGGATGGAGAAAGTGCTCCCTCAGTAATATCACAAGACCAAACTGGATTTATTAGGGGCCGACACTTATCTTCAAATCTTGACGCCTGTTTAATGTAATATACTCACCAACTAAATCAAACACCCCAGAAATATTATTATCATTGGATGCAGAAAAAGCATTGACATGATTGAATGGAAATACCTTTTACTATTTTGGAGAAGTTTGGGTTTGGCCCGAACATTTGTGCATGGATTAAATTACTGTATACTAACCCAGAAGCTTCAGTTTGCATCAATAACATTTGCTCAGACTACTTTAAACTAGAACGTGGCACAAGACAAGGATGCCCTTTGTCACCACTGCTGTTTGCAATTGCCATTGAACCACTGGCAATACATTGTCGAAATACTGATCAGATAAAGGGGATTAGCAGAGAAGGACTGGAACAGAAAATCTCATTATATGCAGATGACATGGTACTGTATATATCGGACCCAGAAAATTCTGTGCCTGCAGTCTTAGCAGCACTCACAGAATTTCAAAAGCTCTCTGGTCTCAGAATTAATCTGAATAAAAGTGTACTCTTTCCGTGAATTCGCAAGCATATAATATTAGATTAGACACCCTTCCTTTTATCATTGCAGAACAGTTTAAATACCTCGGGGTAAACATCACAAGTAAACATAAAGCTCTTTATCAACAAAATTTCGTCGTCTGCATGGAAAAAATTAAACAAGACTTGCATAGATGGTCAACCCTTCATCTCACACTAGCTGGAAGAATTAACACTGTTAAGATGAATATTCTTCCTAAGCTCCTTTTTATTTCAAAACATACCAATATACATTAATAAATCGTTCTTTAAGCAATTAGATTCAACAATAACCTCATTTATTTGGAATTCTAAACATCCACGCATCAAAAGAGCGACCCTACAAAGACAAAAGGCAGAAGGCGGCATGGCTCTACCTAACTTCCAGTTTTATTACTGGGCGCAAATATACAGTCGATAAGAACCTGGACACAAATAGAAGAACATACACAGGCATGGACCGCAATAGAAGTAAAATCCTGCAGTACTTCTTTGTATTCCTTGCTTTGTGCTCCAATAAACACACGTTATCGGCAATACACTAATAACCCAATTGTGCTCCACTCACTTAGAATCTGGAACCAATGTAGAAAGCATTTTAAGACGGAGAAGCTTCTTTCTGTGGCACCCTGCAAAAGAACCACCTCTTTCAACCCTCACAAACATATGCAGTTTTAATATCTGGAAAAATTTGGAATTAACTTGCTTAGAGATCTTTATATAGACAACGTCTTTGCATCCTATGAACAATTACATTCCAAATTTAACATTCCAGCTACAAATTTCTTTCACTATCTTCAAATCAGGAACTTTGTTAAACAGAACCTTCCAGATTTTCCTCATCTTGCACCCTCATCCACGCTGGAAAAATTATTGCTCAATTTCAAGGAGTTAGACTCCATCTCTACAATATATAAAATCCTTTTACAATCCCTTCCTTTCAAAGATCCAAGAGGACACTGGGAAAATGACCTCTCAATTAATATATCAGAAAAGGAGTGGAAAGTAGCAATGCAGAGAATTCACTCAAGCTCCATATGCAAAGCATACAATTATACAACTCAAAGTTATATATCGAGCACATCTGTCTCGACTAAAACTCTCCAAAATGTTTCCAGGGCATGATCCAACCTGCGAACGTTGCAACCAAGCCCCAGCCTCACTAGGTCACATGTTCTGGGCCTGCACCAAATTAACATTATTCTGGACAAAAATTTTTAATTACCTCTCAGACAGTCTTGGACTCACAATCCCTCCTAACCCATTAACAGCTGTGTTTGGGGTTCTTCCAGAGGGTCTTAAAGTGGAGAAAGACAAACAAATTGTGATTGCATTCACTACACTGTTGGCACGCAGACTTATTCTGATAAACTGGAAGAACCCAAACTCTCCTCTTTTAAGTCAGTGGGAAACTGATGTGTTATATTATTTAAAATTGGAAAAATCAAATACTCAGTTAGAGGATCTGTGCAGACTTTTTTCAAAACATGGCAGGATCTAATCAGTAATATTTTGAAATGATTTTATAAAGCACAGAGAATTTGTTGATTTAGGTATTTTTACAAGCCTTAAATTTTACACCGTTTGGCTTGCTCTCTCTCTCAGGGGTGGGGATCGATCTGTTCTTAGCATAATTCTTTTTTTTTGTAAAGTATTGATTGTAATAAAATTAATAAATAATAATAAAAAAAAAAATATTAGCTGTGGCCCATGCTTATCTGTCCCCCAGTTTACCTTATGAACTGAGCCTTCCACACTCTCCAGTAGCTCATGCGCATGACAGGATATTTGGTTCTACCTTTTATTTTTTTCAACATTGGTCTGATAACTAATACTTTTAAGGTATTATTAACTATGTCAGCCAATAACAGACTATTAATAATATTAAAAATAAGCTTTAACACCAGATTTGGTACTATAAAATGTAAGGAACTAGTTTTATTTGAGAAAATAAAGTTATGATTTCCTGTTCAGTTGATAAATTAAAATTACTAAGAAGAGAAAGAGTTTGACAATGCAATGTTTATTTTGTAAAATTATGCTAAAATTTCACAGTTCATATTATCTAAATCATTATTAAAAAGTTCATAAAAACTACACTGTTCATGCTGTTATGTATTTTGCATAGCAGCTCTGAATTTTGATTTGTCGGATTCACAATTGGTTTAAACAGCACATGAGAATTATTTGTCATTTTCTAATATGGAATAGTAGTTAGCACAGGCAACAAAAGCATTTTGTTCTTTTTAATGACATTATTTCATACATCAGTCATACTATTTTTATGTTCACATCTCTGAAAACCTGCTCTGTAAAAAAGGCAAACACTTTTTGATATTTTTAAAGAACTATACTTTATGCTATTCTTAGCTAGTAAACTCACTTTTATCTCTTCCAGAGTCTTACATCTGTGCACATTTCATTGCCTTCTACTCAGATTTACTTGTGTCTAAAAATCTGGACATGCTTACTATAGTTATAAAAGCTTCACACAGTACACAAATGTAAACAACCATCTATTCATCCATTTTCTAACCAACTTATTCTGCTCAGGATCATAGAGAGCATGGTGTCATTCCCCAGAACGTTAGACGTGAGACGAGAACCAGGGCACACTCACACCTACACACATCTGGCAAAATTAGATTTGCTAGTTCGTCTAACAAATGTATTTCTGTGGTATGATGGGAAAAATGGGGCATCTGGATTAAAACTCATGAAGACACAGAGAGAGCATACAAACTCAATAGAGGGAGTACACAAGATGCTATTCAGACTCAGGAATTAGAGGCAGCTAAGAAGTTACTAGCTATTTAAGAAAGATTTTCAATTATTATTATTATTATTGCTGCAACCAGATGACCACCTGTTAACCTGGTAGCTCCTTTACAAGGTTAGCCAATGATTACACCTTTCTGTACAATATGTAATAAAGACTGATTATATGATAAATGTGTTTAAGAGCAAAACAATCTTCCGTTTCTAATCGAATGCCATATTCAAATTTGGGGCATGAAAATAAAAATTCTGCGTTATTATTACATTTTTAAAAGGTCAGCATCTTTACAAATGCACAAAATGTGATCCAGGGGTCCAAAATAGTCTCTCAACTTTGCTTTATGCATTAATTAAACATTAATAACAAAAAAAAAAAACCAATGAGAACTTGTGGAAAATGTAATCCGGTTTTAGTTTTCTCACCTTTATGTCACCTGTGAAAATGCAACTGGCCCTTTAAATTAAGTTTTTGTTTATTAAACTACACCTTCTTTCACACTGTAATCTTGTCATAACTTCAGTAAATAATGTAGATATCCATTTAAAACTTCTAAAGACTAGAAACACTTTTAAAATGAAAACAAATTTATATTGTGGTGAGTGAACTGTAAAAATGTTTGACCTTCAAATCATGCTTTTTTATGTATTACCTTATTTTGTCTCTTTTGCCTGATTGCTTCTTAATTCTTTTTTGTTTGGCATTATGCAAATACACACATTATATCTTAGAGGTTGTAGTTTACAACATTTGTTTTGTAGCACATTATTAGAATATTTTTCTAATTCTTTTATTCATTTTGTAATATTTTGTTTTCATTACATGTTAAAATTATATACTCTATGGCTTATGCCAACATTTCTGTTTAATTTATATTGTTTTAATCAATAAAAAGAAGTATACTGTAATACAGTGACCTTTTCGTTATTACTTACTCTGCATTGCACAGAAGTGGGACTTTAAGGGTTGTTTAAGTGTAAAAGAGTATAAAAAACACACTAACATAATATTCTGTACAAATGGTTAGAGGTGTCAGTGTTGAGATTTTTAATGATCATAATAACAATGGTGTATTAAGAGATACAGTGAAGACATCGGAGAAGTGATCTGAACCATTTACTATTAGCCAAACAAACGTGTCACTGTAGTGTAGTCCATCTATATAAGGCTGGCTTTGCTGTGCTCATGCTAGTGACAAAGCTTAAATAAAAAATAAATCTGTTTTTGGTTGTTCCATACTTCATTATGCTTTGAAATGGGTATCTGGCCATTGGATCAAAAGTTCAGAAACATTATATTATCATTTATGTTATTGCTGTTTTTGTGTATTTAAAACTTGTATGATTACATTCTTGTTGCATCATTGTAGTTGTTTTATAATTTAATTTAATTAATTTAAGCACACCCTGTATATTATACTGAAGTTTAGAGACTTGATCCAGAGAGTTTCAAAACCACCGACCAAAGTTTTTCAACAAAGATATCAAATTTTGACTTAAAAGCCCCTTAAGATGCATCTTATAGCCCAGCTGCAATATGACGCTTTACATATGTTTCTATATTTTTGCATTTCCTAATGGTTACATGAAATTTACTTCTAAAGAGGTAATTTTAAAGTAATATGTTTCATAAAGTTAACTTTTCAGCCCTCCGTACTTAAACCTGCTCATTTTAGGGTGGCCTAGTAGAGGAGCCTACTTTGACAGAATTTGGTGCAAAGCTGGAACCAGTCCTAGATGTGGCACCAGTAGACGGGCACACATTAAGCTAATTTAAACTGACATGTTGTCCTAAATTAAACATCTTTGGGATGGGGTAGGAAAACCAGAGAACCCAGAGAAGAAGCACATAGAGATAGCGATGAGGCAAAATGTATTTATTTCCAGTATAATTTTAAACATTATAATCAGAACTCCTTTTAGTGTTTATTCTGATTTAAAAGATTCTGCCCTTTCATCCTTTCTTATAGTTCTGAAAAATAGTACCACCTCTCGAGACTAATTCTGCACAACACCCAGCTTTCCGGGTTCAACCTCAAAAGTACATTTTACCATTTGTTTATAATCATAGGAGATGTGTATTCTTTTGTAAAATACAAGTCTGTGCCCTATTAGCCCTTTTAAGCTCTTCTTTTTGCTGACTGCAGGAAGTTACAAGTTGTTGATAAGGATCCTCAAAATGTTTTCTTTTTCCAAATCCTTTCTTGACTCCAAGCCAAAACATATGTAGTAACTGTATATTCATTGCTTTTCTTTGTAAGATTAAAACTTTATATTTACTTACATTAAATTGTACTTGATACTGTTTTTTGCCAAATGTTCATGAATACAATATTATTCCTAACATCTTGGAGAGATTTTAAACACATTTTGTGTGGCTCCAGTGATTTACAGAGGTCTTTATGACTATAAATTATTTAAAATGATCTGTGTACCAATCACGACTACTTTACTAGCAAAACCATCACAAAATATTTACAGTTTATAGTATATTAGAATTTGTTTTCTTCAATGTTGGTTCTGACATTTGCCATTTGCTTTGAAATTAAAAAAAAAAACATCTACACAAAATGAAACTGGAAAGATTAAGGCATACAGTATTTCTTTTCTAGTGGCATTCTGCTTTTGAATAATTAATCTCACGATGAAAGCTTAATAAACAAATATCCAAATTCTTTCTTGTGGTTTTCAGCATAGAATTAACTATATATTTTTTTCTATTTGATTTAACTATTGCATTTAAGTGTGACAAGTTTGTGGTTTAATGTGGAGAACTAAGTGTGTGGGATGCTTGTAACACTGCTGTTTGTTCACAGTGTAATTGTTGGTATTGTTGTTATAATGATCTCATACATGTTTATCTGCTTTTCTTTGACATTCTGGTATAATTAGATTGGGTTTCGGAAATAACCAGTTAACCTGTTTTTTCCATCAACGGACCATTTGGATCGGCTCATTGCTGTTCAATAAATTCTTTCCTAGTGTTGTACAAAGTTGTCGGCTAGTGAAACAAGTTTATAACATTAACTATAAAGTATGCAGTAAAATTCATATTAAAATCTTAAACCTTTGCAATAGAAATAAATCCTTATATATATTGCAGTTTTTTTTCTGCAATCTACCATAAATGGAAAAATGTCAGAATTGAATTGTATAAAATGAATATGGAAATGAACTCTACTACTGCCAACACATTTAAGTTTTTTTTCCCTGTCTGTCATAAACTAGGAGTTCCTAAGCACAAAATTCTCATAAATGATTGCAAACCTTCAGTCTGAAACAAAGGGGCAAACAATGAATCTTTGAAAATAAAAGATTTATTTTCAACAATTTTCAACAAAGGCAATCCTAGGCAAACAAGTCCTAAAAACACCAACCCAGAACGACAAGTTAAAAACAGAGCACAGAGGTCAAAAAATCCAGAGAATCCATAAAACACAATAAGAGAACCCAATTCAATGAACCACAAGAGTCTGCTTGCTTTCCCCGCTCTGTGTAGGTTGAGGACAGTCCCTTGAGTAGAGATGGACAAGTGACCCCACCTTTTGGGGAGCCACTCACAAAATGCATGGAACATAATAGAACAAACATAGACAACATAGTAGGTAATACAAAAAAATATCAAATGAAAAATAGAATAATGCCAATAATTAACACCAGTAACAATATTAAGAAAAACAAAAGAATTAAACATGAGCAAACAAGACATAAAGAAATTTGAACACCAGCCAGAGGAGGAAACCTGGCTGAAACACAACCCTGTCTAGTTAGATAGATGGATCAAACTATTCACTGTTTGCTATATATTCTCTGAAGTAATCACTTAAGTGTTTATTGAAGGTTGTTTATAGTTTTACTATATGCATTGCTTTTCCTCTTTACATATAGATTAAAAAAAGAAACTTTGGATATTGTACTGTTTCGCACTATTATTATGGTGAGCTAGATGTTGAGGTGAAGTGAAACACCACTTTTTAGAGTTTCAGCAGGAATGGTGTATTTCAACTTAAGCAGTCTATCCGTGGTTAACTTCAAAAACTGAGAGCAACTCAGAGCACAGGGAATAAATTGGGTACTAAAGTGGTATGTTATGAGTGCATGTTAAAAAAGCAATTAAAATGAAGATGTCTAAATATTAGTGTGAAAAATGCGAGGATCCAAAGAGAATGGAGTGGGTCTATAATGAAAAATGAGGTAAGAAAACATCAGAAATAAGATCATGAGTTGCTTGAAAACTATGAGACAGATCAAAAAGGGGATATGTGAGCAGAAACAGACACATAGAATATTGTTCTTACCATATTATAATTTTTAGTTAGCCAATACTTAGTCAAGTCATTTTGCTTGACTTCTCATTGCCTCCATACCATGCAAAAATTCTGCAAAATTTGGACAAGTTCGAAACGATTTCATAAGATGAAGGATCTTACTTGAACATCCATCCATCCATTTTCTAACCCGCTGAATCCGAATACAGGGTCATGGGGGTCTGCTGGAGCCAATCCCAGCCAACACAGGGCACAAGGCAGGAACCAATCCTGGGCATGGTGCCAACCCACCACAGAGCTTGAACATTCATATGTAAAATAAGGATATACCATATTCATATCAATTATTTACTTTTAGGTTGAAAATTAGAAAACAAGATCTCTTATGTTTTATCTTTTGACCAAGTGCTTTATACCCACCTCTCCTGCGCAGTTTCTATCATTAAAAGACAGCAAAATAATAAAAATATTTCGATGACAATAATGTGTAGCATTTGAGAAGCAGTACTTGTGTGGAGTCTTTTGCTGTCTGTAAGTTACTAATTTCAAACAATGAGTTTACCAACCAAAAGACTTAAAGATCTATTCATGTACTATTAGCTAACTGGGTTAACTGGATGAATTTCTGGATAACACAGTGGTTATTTCACCTTTCTGTTCTTAAAATTATAATGCAGAGAACACTGCAAGATGAATCATTTATTTGAATACACTTATTTAAATTAATCACCCTTTTAAGTTTTGTTTTGGCTGAGCATAAGTCTTTAATAAGTAAGATATAGTTCATAATTCAGTGTTTTATTTTTGTAATTATGTACTGTCTCTTTAAACATGCAAACGTATTTTGTGCCTGATAGGTGGTGCCACTCTGATGTCTCTACTGCTGAGACCTCCCTCCAAACTATATATTCTACCTGGGTAGATGCCTTAGAAGCGTTTAATTGAAGTCACTTGGATTGTTTGTGAATATGTCAATTTCTTTGTTTGTCCAAAAACACAAAATCCTAAATAAACAAAAGTAGAACACAAGAATACAAGAAACCAACCAAAGCAAATAAAAGTTATCAAGTATCAAACCATCCCTCTCTGGACTCAAAATATTGAGGAATGTTAAAATCAAAAACTAAATTAAAACAATTAAAAAACAAATGGATAGTTCCAAAATGACTAAGAAAAAGTAAAACCTAAAAGAAAGAAATTTTCAAAAATAATAGCATGTTTAGGACAAATAACAAAATAAACCACAAAGCATAAACTAAAGTTGGGATGGAGTTTCAGCAAAACCATTACAGTTGCTGAAGCTGCAGATGACATTATTTCGGTATGTTGCAAGATGTCACACTAACATTATGAATGTTTGTACTATAAGCAACAGTTGTCAAGACTAAGAGACTAATGTTTTACTATGGAAAGGATTAAGATGACCATATCGTAAAGCAATGATTTGTTTATTCTTTTTTTATGTAGAACCACTCTTTTGTCCTCCACCCAAGCACTTGTCCTGCTATCATTGCACTCACCTGTCTGGGAAAGAGACACAGCCTGCAGCAGCAAAGATCTTGCGCCTGGGACTGTGGTCTAACTTCACCCAGGTTTTACCTCTTCTGTGACTGCCCTATCTTAGAGGTGCCCCTCGTATATCTTTAGGTCACAGGTGGCAAGACAGAGCAAAAAGGCAAGCAGGAAAGAAGGCTCAAATGTTTTATTCATTTATACACAGTAGATTTAACATTCTTAATATCCCTGTAGCAGAGGCAAAGTAAAGCAAATGAGAGTGACATTTACAGTATACAACCTGGATTATTAGCAGCTATCCCTGACAGTGCTGGCAGACACACCCAATGTGTGCTGGTGTTCAGATGGCTCTCAGTCTTGCAGTTATGACATGCTGTAGCTAAGACATCTCATAGCATAAGTCTTCTGGTCTTCATTCCTTTTTCTTCCTCTGTCAGTGTGTGAAACTGATGACTTTCTAAAGCTTATAAGGGTACAAAATGGGCACCCGTAACCTTTCTCTCTATCCAGTATCAAAATATTGACAGACCAGAGGGTTAAGTGCATTGCTTTTCTGCTCTTTATAGTCTAAGGGCCACACTTTTATGCTCTTTATTCTTTAAATGCAGAAAGTCCAGAAAATTATCATTTTACCATGATTACTTCTTAACCTTTTGCTTGTCTGCTTTAAGCAAAAAAAAGAAAACTCATTTTGCAATCACATCTTCTGTGTGGTTTAGACTACCTGCTATCACAGGGACACAAAAAACAGTAAAAAGTAAAAGAACAATACCATGAATTATTATATATAATTATGTTAACACTTTAAACCTTTATAAACTTTATAATCCTACTACAGTAATAAAAGTGTATTTCCCTACAACTGTGTTTATTTACCATTATTATGCAGTAAAATTCTTATAAAAGGGAAATTTAGAGTGAGGCTTGCAATTGACAATAAGATTTCAGTAAAGAAAAGGCAAGCACATACTTGAAATGGTTTTGTTTGTTCTGTTATATTCTGGCAAGAATTCAAGCAATCACCTCACAATATATTTTTAAGGTCAACTGCCAGCATGCATGCAGTATTAATTTGGCCATGATTACCTTACAACTGAAACATGAAAAAGACCAATTTCTGAACTAAGCTCACCATTCACTCATCCTTATGAATGCTGACATTAAATTACCTACCAAGGTTCATGCTTATAGACTATAAACTGATAATCAGAAACTCATTCATGCAGATCTGACTGATTTTAAATGGTATTATTTCTCCGATTACCCCACGCTACTGATGCAGCTTCACACTTTAACACTCCCTGCTGTGTGTTATCTTCATGCAGAACGATGCTAAAAAGATTTTTGCAACAAAGATGGAGGAATGATGATAGAAGCACTGGATAAAGAAATCTGAAATGGTGTTTATTGACTGCATACGTTGAGAAACTCTAAAGCTCATGAGCCATGCCAACTCAACATTTTCCAGCAATCTCTTTCTTATCTTTTGTTTACTTGTGTACAGTGTGCATTAAAGCTGCATGTTCTCTCTTAAACCCATGGAAAAGATATGTGCTTGTGCAGCAGGAGAAGTACCAGGGATCCATTATGAAATCACATTTTGACATCAACCCTGTACCTACCTTTTCTGGACCAAGAGCATTATGAATCAGCTGCAATATCTGCTACATTGTGTATGCGATATGGAAATTAAGTTTAGCTTTATTGCTTTAAATATTTTCCTTCACAGCTCCATGTCTTTATTAAAACATTCAAATTTTGTCCTGGGGTGGACTGTGATGCAATGCTTTTAGTCTGACACCTCTCAGCGTCAAGGACTCAGTAACTGTGCGCATTCTCTTTATATCTACATGAATTTTCCCCGTAGTCTCCCTGAATCCCACAGGCATGTATGGTAAATTGTCAGATGAGTCTAAGTTCATCTTAGTAAGACTGCTTCTAACTTCAACTGATGTTGGTCATGCTATATTACATCTAAGCTGAGTTTACACATATACACATAGTCTACTAACCCAATGCACAAAGCAAAAGGGAGCATCCATAAAAAATAAAACGTTGCTAAGAAGTTATAATAATTTGAGACTATTATATTATATTATCTATCCATCCATCCATCCATTTTCTAACCCACTGAATCCTAATACAGGGTCACGGGGGTCTGCTGGAGCCAATCCCAGCCAACACAGGGCACAAGGCAGGAACCAATCCCGGGCAGGGTGCCAACCCACCGCAGGACACACACAAACACACCCACACACCAAGCACACACTAGGGCCAATTTAGAATTGCCAGTCCACCTAACCTGCATGTCTTTGGATTGTGGGAGGAAACCGGAGTGCCCAGAGGAAACCCACGCAGACACGGGGAGAACATGCAAACTCCACGCAGGGTATATTATATTATATTATATTATAACTCAGCCACAGGAGATGCACAATCCAGTGTGCTTCTTTGTGCCAGTCCCAAGCCCAGAAAAATCAAGAGCATGTAAAATTTTGCCAGATCAATATGTAGACAACAATACAGATTTCACTACCAAATCCGGCCCGGCCCGGGTTTACAGCGGCTGTCACAAGTACTATAAGCCAACAAGGTGCTGGCCGAAATTGGGCTACCGTTGGCTGAAAAAGGAGAAGAAGAGGGGGGAGACTTGTCCAGAGGCAGGAGTAGAGTAGAGGAGAAAGGTAAAGAGAGTGGAACTGAGGTGTGTGCAAGGGAATAAATGGAATGGGAGTAAGGCCAGGTGGATTGGAGGTGGATTCAAATTGTTCTATCATCGTCAGGATGAGAGTAGAAATGGGGTAGAGGTTATTCTGAAGGAACATATGTCAAGAGTGTTTTGGAGTTGAAAAAAGAGTCAGACAGAGTGATGATTATGAAGCTGGAAATTGAAGGTGTGATGATAAATGTTGTTAGTGTATATGCTCCGCAAGTTTGGTGTGCGATGGAATAGAAAGAAGATTTCTGGAATGAGCTGGAGGAAGTGATGGACAGTGTATCCAAGGAACAGAAAGTGGTGATTGGAGCAGATTTAAATTGACAAGTCGGTGAAGGGAACAAAGGGGATGAGGAGGTTTTGGATAGGTATGGTGTCAAGAAGAAGAATGAAAAGGGTCAGATGATAGTGGAGTTTGCAAAAAGGATGGACATGGCTATGGTGAATACATACAGGTATTTTAAGAAGAGGGAGGGACATAGGGTGACATACAAAGGTGGAGGAATATGTACACAGGTAGATTACTGTATATCCTATGCAGGAGGGTCAATCTTAAGGAGATTGAATACTGCAAAGTGGTGGCAGGGGAAAGTGTAGTTAGGCAACATAGGATGGCAGTCTGTAGGATGATGTTGGAGATCAAGAAGAGGAGGAGAGTAACGGCAGAGCCAGGGATCCAATGGTGGAAGTTGAAAAAGGAAGACTGCAAGGTTGAGTTCAGGAAGGAGGTAAAACAGGCATAGGGTGTCAGTGAAGAGTTGCCAGATACAGTAGCTGGGCAACTAAAGCAGAAATAGTAAGGGTGACGGCAAGAAGGGTGGTTGGTGTGACATCTGAACAGATGAAGGAAGAATAGGAAATCTTGTGGTGGAATGGGAAAGTACAGGAGAGTATGCAGAGGAAGAGGTTGGCGAATAAGAAGTGGGATAGTCAGAGAGATGTAGAAAGTAGACAAGAGTACATGGAGATAAGGCGTAGGATGAAGAGAGAGGTGCCGAAGGCTAAAGAAAAGGCATATGATGAGTTGTATGAGAGGTTGGACACTAAGGAGAGAGAAAAGGACCTGCACCTATTGGTTAGACAGAGAGACCAAGGAGAGAAAGATGTGCAGCAAGTTAAGGTGTGTCAGGGATGCCAGGGGCCATGACCCGGACGGGACGTCATGAGGGACCGGATGTGGGTCTGTGCCCACCCTGGATCACGTGGGGATTGATTTCCGGGTTGCTCTGGGGGCCACGGGTACAGGGCATGGAAGCTCCACCCTGTAGGGGCCCGTGGTCACCTCCAGGAGGCGCCCCAATGCCTTGGGGACCTGCTACCCCAACACTTCCGCCACACCAGGAAGTGCTGGGGGAAGACTTTGGACGTTACCCGGAGAGCTGCCGGGAGGACAGCCGGCACTTCCGCCACGCTGAGGCGTGGCCAAGGGAGGAATGCCGGAAACACCTGGTGCTCATCCGGGTACTGAATAAAAGGGGCCGTCTCCATTCATTCGAGGCTGGAGTCGGGAGGAGGAAGGACGAAGCTCAGGAGAGCTGTGGAGGTGGCCCGAAGAAAGGCGTTGTGGCCAGGACTGTGACTGTTTTGGGGTTTGTGTGCACTATTTTGGACTGGGTCTGAGTGACCAATTGTTGTAAATACTTTTAAATAAACGTGTTTGTGGGTGATGTGAACGTGTCTGCCTGTCTATGTCCGGGTCAGCTTCCACAGGTGATAAAGGATAAAGATAGAAACGTACTCACAAGCAAGGAGAGTGTGTTAAGCAGATAGAAAGAGTATTTTGAGAGGCTGATGAATTAAGGGAACGAAAGAGAGAGAAGGTTGGATGATGTGGAAATTGTGAATCAGAAAGTGCAACGGATTAGCAAGCAGGAAGTAAGGACAGCTATGAAGAATGGAAAGGCCATTGGTCCAGATTAAATACCTTTGAAAGCATAGAGGTGTTTAGGACAGATGGTAGTGGAGATTTTAACCAGATTGTTTAATGGAATCTTGGAAAATGAGAGGATGCCTGAGGAGTGGAGAAGAAGTGTACTGGTACAGATTTTTAAGAATAAGGGGGATGTGCAGAGCTGTAGTAACTACAAATGGATTCAGCCACAGCATGAAATTATGGGAAAGAGTAGTGGAAGCTAGGTTAAGAACAGAGGTGATGATTAGTGAGCAGCAGTATGTTTTCATGCCAGGAAATAGCACCACAGATGCAATGTTTGTTTCTAAGGATGTTGATGGAGAAGTATAGAGCAGGACAGAAGGAGTTGCATTGTGTCTTTTTGGACCTGTTAAAGAATATGACAGGGTGCCTCAAGAGGAGTTGTGGTATTGTATGAGGAAGTCAGGAGTAGCAGAGAAGTATGTAAGAGTTGTACAGGATATGTGCGAGGGAAGTGTGACAGTGGTGAGGTCTTCGGTAGGAGTGACGGATGCATTCGACGTGGAGATGGGATTACATCAGGGATTGTCTGTGAGCACTTTCTTATTTGCAATGATGATGAAATTGTGATCTGTAGCGAGAGTAGGAAGCAGGTTGAGGAGACCCTGAAGAGGCAGAGATATACTCTAGAGAGGAGAGAAATGAAGATCAGTAGGAACAAGACAGAATACATGTGTGTAAATGAGAGGGAGGTCAGTGGAATGATGAGGATGCACGGAGTAGAGTTGGTGAAGGTGGAAGAGTTTAAATACTTGGGATCAACAGTACAGAGTAAAGGGGATAGAGGTAAAAAAGGGAGTGCAGACAGGGTGGAATGGGTGGAGAAGATTGTCAGGAGTAATTTGTGACAGATGGATATCATCAAGAGTAAACGGGAAGGTCTACAGGATGTTAGTGAGACCAGCTATGTTATATAGGTTGAAAACAATGGCACTGACCAAAATACAAGAGACAGAGTTGGACGTGGCAGAGTTAAAGATGATAAAATTTGAATTAGGTGTGACGAGGATGGACAGGATTAGAAATTACAGGGTCAGCTCAGGTTCGATGGTTTGGAGACAAAGTCAGAGAGGCGAGATTGCATTGGTTTAGACATGTGCAGAGGAGAGATACTAGGTATATTGGGAAAAGGATGCTAAGGATAGAGCTGCCAGGGAAAAGAAAAAGAGGAAGGCCTAAGAGAAGGTTTATGGATGTGGTGAGAGAGGACATGCAGATGATGGGTGTAACAGGGTAAGATGCAGAGGCCAGGAAGATATGGATAAAGATGATCCTCTGTGGCAACCCCTAATAGTAGCAGCCAAAAGAAGAAGAAATTATATTATATTATATTATATTATATCATATTATACATGCAATCTCCACACCTGCATCTATTCAAGGTGGACTGTGAAATGCTACGTGGATATTAGAAAATTGTTTGAGTAATGTGACATGTAGTATTTGTTTTGAAACTAAAAATATCTGGTTTTTGCATCTTTTAGTCAAGATGACGTTATGACATTTGAATCAAATGCTTTGCAAGATTCTGTTAAATTGAAAAATGAACTTAAAAACACTTACAAGAGTGCTGTAAAAATTATTCTTGCCATAAAATAATTTTTTAACTTATTGTAAGTAATTATGTTTTGTCTTAAAGTACATAAAGACTTACAACAATAATTCTGTCTCTACACTTGTACATCCCAAACTACATTACATATTAATGTATTAACTGTAAAAATGATCAAACAAATTAAAACAATAGCTAACGACTTTAGGAATTTAATAGAATGTCCACTCACTACTTTATAGGTTTTGTTTGTAGTTTATCAATTCATTCTTTCACCTTACCTTCTAGGAGCATAACATAAATTGTTTTTTGCAACACCTCCTTGGCTTCAATAAATTATTAAAAGTTCAAACAATTAGGCTGCAGCTCCATTATTTTGTAAAATCTTCAGCTATGATGGCTCTAATAATAACATGCTTAAAATAAAACAGCACCACCAGCTCATAATGCTTTTCAAGTTTTTCTGTATTTGAAGTTACTCCATGTTTTCTTTCCTTTAGTATTTACGTGTTAGCTGCTTTTTGTTAGCAATGGTTTGTGCATATGTAATCATCTATTCATTTTCCCTTCCTAATCTTTATTCTATGTTTAATGTTACATTGCCCAAAAAGCTTTATTAAATTAATGTCTTTCACCACTTTCATCATTTTGGTCATCAGCTGCTTAATATGTCATATTTCTTTTGCCAGTCTATCGACATAAAATAATTTTGACTCTATGTAGTGTCTACTAAACTGTACATCATAGACTTTGGTTGTGTTAATTTTGAGCACAACTGTTTTTTAAGAAAAAGATAGGGAATCAGGGACTAAGACAGGCAGAGACATTTCAATAACCACTACTCTTGCAGATCTAAACATAATGTATAATAAAAAGGCCTCTGACCTGCGTATTCAATTTAAAAGTAGCTTTCTTTTTTTTTTTTTTTTAATAGTTCTGTTAAGTAAAAACTGCTATTACCAGGAAAAGCGAAATGCAGGCTGTGACCCACTTAGGTGTTATTGCAGTAGAACTAGCAGTAGTGTTGTCACATGTGCAGAATACAATGCAATTGTTGCTTACGTGTTGAACGACACAACACATCACCACTATCTGGCACTATGATAAAAAAGAATGTATTAAATTACATATCTTCATTTCGTTAAATAAAGCATAAATCAGCTTACCTCATGTACTCCTTATCCCTTTTTCTATGCTACTTGTTTAATTACAACTCCAATATCGTTGTACTAGTGGTCTCAGGGACTGTTTAATATTTGACTGTAGTTGAAATCATACCCATGTATGATAAGAAAGTGCAGAATTTGATGGACAGTCAGGACCTTTACCTGGCCGGGATGCCGTCATAAATAAAGGAGATATGGAGAGAACAGACACAGGGCATTATCTCTCCCGAAGTGCTGGATGGCAGCCCCCCCAGTGTTGCAACAGTGCCTTGGATTCATGAGATTTGGCACAGCCCTGTTGCATTCCATTGGTGCCACCAGAGAATACTGCAGGGATTTCTGAGCCTTACTTTGTCGGACTTCTGCCTCACCCAAAGTTATTCCGGACCATGCTAAAGTGCCAATGAAGTACTCCCAGGTGCAGCATAAAAGAAGCCCTCTGCCACTGCCCCAAAAGCCAGAGTCAGGAAATGGAGGACAGACTTACTGGAGGAGGAGCTGAGGCAGAAGGAGGATAAAGACAGAGAGAAAGAGAACATTAGAAGTTGTGTGTGCATTAATTATTGTACTTTGCTGTACTGTGCTTTGGTGCAGGTGGGAAAACAAAAAGGAAGCATTTCCCACAGCTGAATAAAAGCCGCGTGTGTGAAGGAACTTGTGTCTGCGTCTGTCTGTGTCAGGCTTGGGAAACTGGTGCACCCACTGCAGGTCACAAGATTTAAAAATATCGTAAAATGTTTCTAATATCTTATATATTAACGTCTATGTGTGGAAGTGTGTGTGTCTGTCCGGACCAGAAGAGAGAGGCGGAGTCAATGTAAGGGCTCCGCCGCCAAGGAAACAGAAAACTCACTTAGCTGCTAATAACACAAGCGGGGCCAGCACGTCAGCAAAGCGAAATCTCAGAAGGAAGACAAAGTCGCTTAGCCACTAACATCGGCAAAATGCTATCCCTTTTACTTTTAATGCACAAGCGGTGCAAGCATGTAAGCAAAACGAATCCTCCTAGGAGAGAGATGCCCAGAGTAGTTCCTTTCAATTACCTGACATCTCTAAATTTCAATTTTTTTCCGATGATTTCAATAGTTTCTAGGACCCCGGGTTTTTTACAGCAAGGGCTTACAAAGCTAGTTATATATAATTTTAAGATCTTTCTAAATAGTTCCTTACATAACAAAATACATTAAACTTAAGTAATCAGAAAAAGCTAAGTTAGAATATTTAAATTTACAACCACCAAAAGAAACAAAAATCTGTTCTTTTTCACATTATAGCATATTTTCTCTCTCTAACTGCCTCTTTTGATTAAACGCAGCATCTTTTGGTTATATGAGTAGACAGTCATTGCTTAGAAGATTCCCTTAGTAGATGCATCCAATAAAATCTGCAAAATAAAACAAACATAAACCAAGAACAGAGTTATGCTAGAGAGTCATAAGTTCATCATAATATATGTAAAGTACATATTGTAGTGGAATCCATCGCTTCTTAATAATAGATGGAGATTATCTATTTTTAAAACAAGTAAAACAAAATACAGTAGGACAGTTAGCTGTTGCAATTCCTTTAAATATGAAAAAGCAGAGCCGAATGTAGATTTCTTTAATCCACAACCTGATATAATGCAAATTAAGTTCAAATTATTACATTTTAATGCAAACATTGTTTTATAAAACCTTACGGTTACTGAAATAAAATTGCACAAAATAGTTACAAGACTTTAAATTGAAACTGAAAACTGAAAACTGAATAAAGCAAAATTAATAAACGGTGGTAGAAATAAATATATGGCAGATAGACAGATAGATAGATAGATTGATAGATAGATCAGGAAGAGTTGTCTGTCATCAGCAAGTCATTCTCATCACCCCCGCCAATGAGTCTGCTCCCTCCTTAACACTAAAACCTTCTCCTCTTTCTCTTCTCTCTCCACAACTGATGTTTCTGACCTCCTCTCCAGTCACCCCACTACCTGTCCACATAATCACATCGCATCCCAGAAATCTCTCAATTACTTATTTCTGCAATTACATACATCGTCAACACCTCACTTGGCACAGGCTCTTTTGTAATATTTTCAAAAAAGCCCTAATAAAACATTTTCCCAAGACACCCACTCTTGATCCTCAAGTAATTACAGACCAATGTCTCCCCTCTACTTTCTACCCAAAATACTAGAATGTGCTGTCTGAAACCAAGTTCAATTATTTTACAGATCAGACTGCTTGATTCTAATCAGTCAGGATTCAAGAAGGTCCTTTCCATCAAGATGGCTCTGCTTACTGTTGTCAACATGCAGGCTAGAAATGCCAACATGTCATCTGTGCTCATGTTGCTAGATCTCTTCTCTGCCTTTGATGTGGCCAAGCACCAGATCCTCCTTGACACCCTCTCTGACCTTGGCTTCACTATATGCTAACAATAGAGCAATTATATTGTTGGTGGCAACATTGCCAGTCACATATTCACAACAAAAGATGCTAGATAATTCTGCATGTATATGCTTATTGGATCTCTTTCATTCTATCCTCAACTATTTCTGTTAGTGTTAATGGAAACTAAAAGATCTTCTGAGAAAATTTTAGTCTTAGTACCTCCTGCGTTACCATTGTTTAAGCATGATTTCTTATTAATGTCCCTGCCTGTTGTTAGATTTTTTTTCCTCCAAAGTCTCTTTCCTGGTCACTTATTTATGAATTAGTCTCTAGTGACTGTATCTAGTTTAACAATATGTACAGTAACATAGCATTACACCCAGAATCATGGAGGCTCAGCATTATTGGCTGCCTGGTGAAGCCAGTCCTGTACAAGACAGTATCCATTGCTCACACAATTGTCCAATTTAGAATCACCCGTTAATCTGACACATTAACCTTTAACAGTGAGGCAGCAGCAGTAATCTACTTGCTACCATACCACCCCATAAGGATATCTATTATCATAAATATGCTAAAAGATTTTGTTGAAGACATTCTGTATTTTGTTAACTCTTATTCCTCTATGCAATTAATCTATTTTTGTTTGTTTATAGAGCAAAAAGATGTCATTGGTTTTCAGGTATTACTATCTTTTGAAGGACTGTTTAAATGTGATTTATATCACAATTCTATAATATCTTCTCCATTTGGAGCTGTTGTAAGATTACATTACTTTTCAGCAGCTGGCTGACAATTACTGTTCCCATATCATTTTGAAATGTTAGAAGTCAAGCAGTACTCATGTAATGACTAACTCATTTGAATGACCATTTCATTGCTGTCATTTATCTACCAGTGAAACTCACATAAACAGTCTGCCTTTACATTGTAATCAATAACTGGACACTTACCTTAATCAGTTATACTGAAAACATGCAAAGATAATGAAGGCTCAGGTATTCTCATTCTGAACAAACAAAACACATCCACACATTACCAAAGCGATGTATTGTCCACTGCCATCATAATATCTATTATTATTTGAATTATAGAATCACAAAAATATTATAACACTGGACCTCAGAAAAACACACACAGGTGAGGTCCGTACAGCAGCTGAGGAAGGGAACGGAGCTGTGATCGATTAGTGACATAAAAAGGGACCAGGACAGCTACCTGGGGTCGACCCTCGAAGAGCATCTGTGAAGGAGAGACTACTTGACTGGTACTGCACTATTTGACAGCGCCTGATGACTGAAGGCTTTTGAATACTGGCGGTGGCATCTCCCATGGCCATACAGCAGATGTTTGAGACTGCGATTTTCAATCCAGCGAGGCATGCAGTAATGAAAACATTCAACAATTACTTGTGTCTCTTCAGCAGTCTTCCTTGCTATTGGGTTGTTACAAACATATAGTGCAAAATAGCTAACTGCATTGTCTATAAAAGCCTTGAGCATTGGAAAGGTGCTATATAAATACTGTATATGTATTATTATTATTATTATCATCCTTATTACTATTATTATTGCTCATGAAATGCAAGATTTTATGTCAAAATGTATATTTTACACTAAGAGACAAAAAACTATGGTGTTTAGCTTAAATGTTAATCTTTTTCATTAGTTCTTGTGGCAATATAGTTCCATTTAGCACATAAGTTAAACATGGACGAATATTTGTCATGTACATTTGGCTTCTCCAGACACTCTGGTTTCCACCTACAGCTCAATTATGAGCCATTTATCCTTTTCATAACTTGCTTATCCAATTTAGGGTCACAGCAGCCATTATCGATCCTGGAATCAATGTGCACAATGGAGGAACCAATACTGGATAGGGGAAGAGTTCATGACAGGGTGTACTCATCCACAAATCCACATTAATTCAAATTGGTCAACTTTACAGTTGCCATTTAACATGCATATCTTTGGGATATGGGACGAAAATATAAGCAGACACGGAGAATCTGCAAACTCCACTCAGGCATTTATTAGGGTAAGATTAAGTGAACCAGTCACACTAAAGTGGCCAGGGGTGAGTGATTTGTTTCTGTGAGTTAACCTGTTCTGTTTTCGTTCCTGCTCTTGTTTACAAAACAGGCGAATAAATGGATAGAATATTTCTGATTCTTTTCCTTGATATGAATATTTCAAAATTGTTGAAGTATTGCTACTGAGTGGTTTTGTTGAGCATAAACTATTTGAAAAAACATCTTTTTAAAGAATCCAAATGAATCAAACAGTGTACCCAGATCAAACTATGCCAAAGATTAGAAATATATCTGTATGTAAATAAATAGTTATTACTTACCAGAAATGTTTAACATAGATTTGTTGTTGTGAGCTTTATATTTGCATCAGTACATGGAGAAAAATGCTACTTGCTTAATAACACTGAAGAGTAATACTGAATGGTTTCATCAAATTAAATGTCATAGACACTTGATGTTTGAATTTTCCAACTCTTTCCCTCCTTTTTTTGCATTCGTCCCAATATTATGGTTACCTTTGTTAATTGATGACTACTTTGGTATTTAAGAATTTGTGTAAAACAACATTTTTATGTTAGTTTTAAGGTGCTAAATGTAAGTGATAAGAATTTGTTATTGCTTGTAGCTGTTGATTAATCAATAATTAGGAAATGAACTGGATTGACTCTTCATTACAGTAATAAATCATAAATTGAGACTGCTTACCATTCTCTCCTGTATTGTTTAAATGTGCTGCACGTTCTTTCACTGCTTCTTCTTCCTCTTCAGCATTTCACACTTCTATGTGGGGTCGATGTGCTTGATCAACCTTCTCCAAACAACTCGGTCCTGCAACTCCTCCCTAGTCAGACCCTATTCCTTCAAATCCTCATTTACTTAATACATTCACCTTCACTTTGGCTTCCCTCACTTTCCTTCTTCACTGTACTTCCATTCCCATCACTCTTTTGCTCATATATTCATCGTCTCTCCTCTATGTCTAGACCACTTCAGCCTGTGTTCCTGTATTTTCTTAGATATCACTTTCACTTTTCTTGTATATATGATTGTTTAATTTCTTATTCTGTATATTTTGTAACTCTACACATTCACCTCAACATTCTAATTTCTGTCACATTTACATTCTTCTGCATTTAATTTACTACCCATGTCTCAGCTCCATACATCATTGCTAGCCTAACCACTGTCTTAAAAACCTTACTTTTAACCATCTCCTTAATTCTTCATTCAGACAATACTTCTGATACCTTCTTCTAATTGTTCCATCCACACTGCATCTAATTTTCCATCTTATGATACCAGTGGTTGTAGATATTTAAATGTATCCACTCTTTTCAATATCTTGATCATTATTATATTTTGTCTTCTTCCTATTTTTCTTCTATCTTCCAAAGCTGTTCTCCATTCTTTAAATGTCCAATCCATTTTCTCCTTTCTGATGCTATACAACACAATGTTATCAGCAAAAGCATGCACTAAAGACATTGGTCTTTTATCCCATAACTCAATATATCCATAACCATAAGGACTTAAAGTATTCTAACTGGGATCTTGACTGTTACCACAACACTGTTTTTAGCCCGAATCCTCACTCCCTCATACATATTCTGGACAATCCTCACACACTTCTCTGGTACTTTTCTCTCTCTTATGCACCTCCAGACCTCTTGATGTGGCACACTATTATAGGTTATCTCCAAATCAATAACACCATTTGCAAACCTTTCTGTTTTTCTTGATACTTTTGTATAAGCTGTCTCAGTGAAAATATTGCATCAGTTTTACATCTTGGCATAAAACCACACTGCTCCCCCACTATGGTGGACTCTTCACTAACTTACTCAAATTTTCATTGTGAGTGACATCGCTTTATCCCTCTACCAGTAATGGCACACTGCACGATAACAAGCAGTGAATATACTTGACTTGAGCATTCATAGTTTTCATACTCTTTCATTTTATGTTTAGCATTCGTTTGCTCAGAAGTTGATGTGCTTTCTGTTTCCTGGGCAGCTCTTCTTTTCTCCTCCCTAGCGGCCCGCTACTTCTCTTCTTTCGTTGGCATCTGTTTGCATTAAAACTGATTAAGTCAGTGTTTGTGTTGCAGTTACTTAGTATGTTTTCTTTAATTTTTCACTTAAGCTGGCACTTTCAATCTGCCTCAAGAATGATTTAAGATATGAAGAGGTAGGAGAAGTGATGGCAAAGGTGGTAGGGATGAGACCCATACTCATGTGCCACACGGCTGCCCTGCTGGCCGCTGCCAAGAGTTGATTCTACAATTAAATAAAATAAAAATAAAAAGAGGAATAACCTTGGAGGTCAATCATCACCTCAAAAGCGGATAGTTGACATCATGTAGTATATGTGCACCAAATTTCAGGTCAATAGGTCAAACGGTTTGTGAGCTACAGGTGATGTAAAATCCTGGACAGACAATCGAACAGCCACAATAGTGTATTATATATAAAGACCAGTAAACCCCCGATTCTCTAAAGAATCACAAATCCAACAATGGCAATCACTTTCTGTTCCCTCTGATCTTTGGAGGGATGAAAAATGATGGAGGGTAGGAGTGTCATGGGAAAGTTTTCATTTAATTAATAAAATATATTATACTAAAATTAACCAATTTATTAAAACTAAAATTGAAATGTAATTGTTATATCATTTAAGTCCAAAATGTTTTTGAGTTGCTGCACTTATAAGTAAAACAAATATTGGAGTGCAAAGGTTTAAATGAAGTAAATTGGAAACAAAAAATTCATAATATGGTAAATTCAAAATAGTTAATCAAAAATTTGCTTATAAACAACATTTTTGGTAAAGATGGTTAACTATCCTTGAATTAGCTCTCCCTGGAATGGAGTAGTTAAAACCTTCACTTTAACGTCACATGGACGCCGGACTCTTGAAAAGACAACCTAAAGTTGTCCATGTCCAAATACAGGCTCAGATAGGTAAATCCCTACTTTGTCCATGGCTTGTCTTTGGGATTTGTTGATCGTCATGGCAAATGCAGCTTTAAAGGGAAATTGACATTGTTTAAGTTTAAAAGGTAATTCCAGGTCAGAACTTGTAAGGTCAATTCTGGGAGTCAAAACAGTATTGCCAGTACGGGATCCCGTAAGCACTTGTGCCTCAATAACACTTTCTCTCATGCTGTTCACGACCAACCGTGTACCGTTGCATAAACCTTCTTTAGTATTAAAGTTTCTAATTGCATGACTGTTGTCCCTACTTTAAGGTTAAGATTGTGTTGTGGTAATCAGGCCGGGCTAATAGTGTTTAAATAGTCTAATGGAAAATTCGTGTTCAGATTCAACACTGTCAGTACTTAGAAAGTAGTGGCTTTCTCTAGGAAGAAATCCAATCACTTGGTTATTTATCTGGTCAACGTCAATAGGTTGTATATGCGGTGGTGTGCACGTTCACGATTGGGCGGTGGTTGTATTGTGCACGGCTTGCTTCTGGCCTCTGATCCCGGCTTGGAGATCTACATTACTAAACGAAGGTTGTACTGTATATGCGATGGTGTGTGCGTTCATGTTCGGGCGGCGGGTGTATTGTGACCTGAAGTTTAGTTTACAGGTTGTGTTGTGTTGTTTGGGCGCCACCTACGGACTCTGGGAAGCCACTGGGTTTGACTCTGGGTCGCTGAGGCGCTATGCTCGTGCGCTTTGGGTGGTTCTGCCCTCTGGCATCCGCGCATATATACAACCTTCGTTTAGTAATATAGACAGTTTCCACTATCCTGAATATCACTATTCTCCTTATAAATGGGTACAAACACACTATTCATCCACACCTCTGGTATTCTCTCCTGTCCATAGATCTAATACATTCGATCCTACAACACATCTCACTCTTCTAAACTCTTTCATACTTCTTCTGGTATTTCATCCATTCCTGTTGTCT